>NC_143042.1:23082500-24577500 GCF_057628025.1 Oncorhynchus mykiss
GTGGAGAAAAATTCCTCAATCGGGTTGAGGAAAGGAGAGTATGGGGGTAAGTACAGGGTGGTAAATTGTGGATGGGCCTGAAACCATGCTTGCACCATTTGAGCATGGTGGAACCTGACATTATCCCACACAATGACATAGGTCATGCCATCAGCTCTACAGACCTGATTTAGCTCATCAAGGAAGGTTACATTCGAACAGTGAACCATGTGGCTGTCTGCAACTCAATATATAGACTATATAGAGTAGAGAGCTTTAGTTGTTGTTCGACCTAACATTAGAACGGGCAAGATGCGTAATCTAAGCAACTTTGACCGTGGTATGTTTGTTGATGCCACACATGGTGATTCCAGCATCTCAGAAATAGCTGCCTTCCTGGGATTTTTACTCACTACAGTCTCTAGAGTTTACAAAGAATCGTGCGATAAACAAAACACATTCAGTGAGTTCTGTGGTCAAAAACACCTTGTTAATGAGAGAGGTCAGAGGACAATGTCCAGACTCATTCAAGCTAGCAGAAATGCTCAAATAACAGCTGTTTAAAACAGTGGTGTGCAGAAGGGCATCTCTTAATGTACAATACTGTGAATAAATCAGGCTGTTGTGGAGGCAAAACGGGGTCCTACCCAGTACTAGATAGGTGTACCTAATAAAGTGGCCGGTGTGTACAGTTATGTCAAATATGAACACATGGTCTGGAAAAGTGGTACATGGGACCATAGAAACAGTGTCTGATAAAGAATGATGATGAAATATTACATCCATCGATAATGTAGTCCAATTGGTTCATATTCCACGGTAATTGGTGTCAATGGATCTCGTTATCCTGAAACTTTCATGATCTAAACATAGAATATTGTTTGTCAGTTTCCATAAAACTATACATTAAGAGTAACGCAACAGTTACTTATCATTTTGAGCAGTTGTATCAATTGATAGTTCGATCATTGTAATGAAATGAATAGACAGTCATCTCAGATGTAATGTGTGAATTGCATTTTGAAATGGTAATACTTTGATGTCAAGTTGTGTCGTTTTGAACAGGTGATTTTAGTTCAATGAACAAATGATCTTAGCTTTATGTGTATTGTATCCAAGCAATTGGAAAAGTGAAAGTTTTGAAAACTTTGCATTTCGACCATTGGTTGCGAGTTTTGTGTCTAGAGTTTTGAAAAATGACATCAAGGTTCCGAAATTAGTGCCAAAGTGAATGTAAAAAACTGTAATAGTTAGTTGAGTCCCATTAAAAACATAATGACTTTCAAGAACTGTACAATCAGGTTCAATTCAATAAATTCTAAAGCATTACTATGAGAATAGATTGACAACAAAAGAAAGAAAGACAGTTACGTAATGCTTTCATATGGGAGGTTGTGGAGGGAGGGAGGGGGGGTCCTAATTACACCATCTAGGGAAGCAATTCTTAATTAGAGTAAAATAGTAGAGTAAAATACTTTTCAATAAAAGTTGTCTGTAATTGTCTCTAACCTTCCATTGTCGTCTTGGAAGGTCACATGGTGTTTTGAATGACCAATTTATCCTAGAGCCAAGAAACTTTCGCAGCCGAGCAGGGAAATTATTACTTTCAATGCAAGGTTTTTCCAGGAAGCTGACAATAGGCTGAAACCTCCATGAAGGCATTTCAACCGGCTGAAACATAAAAGCTAGACCTCCAGTTCTCTCTATGACCTTCTCTCTAGAGTTGGTCAGTCCCCTTTGTCTCAGAGGTCTTGATAATAAGCCATTCTCTGTCTGCAGTTCTATGGGCCATGGTCAAAAGCAGGTTAACGTTTTTCATCATGAACTTCCTGTTGCTGGAGGCAGCTCTGCAGTGGTCACTAGCTGGCACAGCCACAAAATCGTAAAAATCGGATTAAACTTAACCCGAACATTAACCCCACTGCTAACCCTGATGCTTAATCCTAACCTTATTCATTGCAGCCACAGTGCTGGCTGTAGTGTGAGTGGAAGGAGAACACCATTTTATGGCTTATTAAAGTGTTGAACAAAGTGTTGACAGTGCTGGGAAAGAACTTAAACGCTAAACTTACTCATAAAAACAGCAGCTCTTTGCTGTATTCGTTGAGTCTCTCTCTAGTCATGGTTTTAAAAGTTTAGAAATCACACATGATCAACTTTGCTGTATGTTCCAGGCTTCTTTTTACAGTCCATGGTGTGAGAAAGCTGTGCAGGCACGGTGTTCTGAGTTATCTGATTGGCCTATAAGTGCACTTGATTTGCTCACTGGGCCTGCTGGGTAGGCGGAGTTCTACATGTAATGGTTCAAAATGGGAACACTTTGCCTTCCCGACACTAGGGCTGCTGAATCGAGCACCTACCGCTAACAGTGTGAAACAAATAAAAAAATAAGAACGCAAGGCTTTATTAGTTGGGTATTTTACAGAAATGTTTGATGATCGACTAGGAATTCCTCGATAGTAATCGACCGGTTTTCATGCCCGGCCGAAGCACTCTAGTATGCGGTCGGGAATAAGTGTTTGAATAGGTGTTTGAATGCACTGTTTGGTTTTCACCAGGCATAATGGGACACATCTCGTCCAAAAAGTTGACTCAAGTTTGCCAAAAAGCACCTGGAAGCACCTGGATGATCATCAAGACTCTTGGAAGAACGTTATTTTTGGATGACATGGGTTCCATTATGCCTGGCAAAAACCAAACACATTCCACAGTAAGAACCTTATACCAACGGTCAAGCATGGTGGTGGTAGTAAATGGTTTGGGAATGCTTTGCTGCTTCAGAACCTGGACGACTTGCTTTAATAGAAAGAGCCATGAATTCTGCTCTGTATCAAATCATTCAACAGGAGAATGTCAGGCCATCTGTCTGTAAGCTGAAGCTGAAGCACAGCTGGGTCATGCAGCAAGCCAATCATCCAAAATGCACATTCAAGTCTCCATGAAGTTTTGGAAGGGCCTAGTCAAAGTCCAGACCTAATCCTAATTGAGATGTTGTGGCATGACTTGAAACGAGCAGTTCATGCTTGAAAACCCACAAATGTCGTTGAGTTTAAAGCTGTTCTGCTTGGAAGAGTGGGCCAAAATTCCTCCCCAGTGACATGAGAGACTGATCAACAACTACAAGAAGTGTTTGGTTGGAGTCATTGCTGCCAAATGTGGCACAACCCATTATTAAATGTAAGGAGGCAATTACTTTTTCACACAGTGTTGGGTGTTGCATAACTTTGTTTATGAAATAAACGAAATAAGTATGTAATTGTTGTGTTACTTGTTCACTCAGGTCCACTTTACTGTGATTACTGTGATTACTGACCAGCTCCATTACTGAAGTAATTAAATAATAAAGTTGGATTGTTTTGAAGAAATCTTAAAAGTCTCTCCTTTTGATTACAATAATCCCACCACAAGTGACAGCGACTAAAGTTCAGGGCAGGGTACTGGGCGGGGGCCGGCTAGTGGTCACTATTTAACAGTCTGATGGCCTTGAGATGAGGGCAGGCATGAGGGCAGGCAGTGTGACCCTGATGATGCCTTGCGCAGACCGCACCACCCTCTGGAGATACCTGCGGTTGCGGACCGGGCAGTTGTCGTACCAGGCGGTGATACAGCCCGACAGGATGCTCTCAATGGTGCATTTGTAAAAGTTTGTGAGGGTCATATGGGCCAAGCCGAATTTCTTCAGCCTCCTGAGGTTGAAGAGGTGCTGTTGCGCCTTCTTCACCACACTGTCTATGTGGGTGGACCATTTCAGATGATCAATGTTGTGTCCGCCAAGGAACTTGAAGCTTTTCACCTTATTCACTGTGGCCCGTTCAATGTGGATGGGGGTGTGCTCCCTCTGCTGTCTCCTGAGGTTCAGGGTCAGCTCCTTCATTGTATTGAGGTTATATTCTTGGCACCATTCCGCCAGGGCCCTCAACTCCTCTCGTAGTCTGTATTGTCGTTGTTGGTAATCAGGCCTAGCACTGTTGTGTAATCTACAAATGTGATGACTGAGTTGGAGATGTGCGTTGCAACGTAGTCATGGGTGAATAGGGAGTACAGGAAGGGGCTGAGAATGCACCGTTGTGGGGCCCCTGTGTTGGGGGCGGCCCGTCAGGAAGTCCAGGACCCAGTTGCACAGGGCGGGGTTCAGACCCAGGGCCCCAAGCTTAATGATGAGCTTGGAGGGTACTATGATTTTGAAGGCTGAGTTATTTATCCTAACTGCCATTGGTAATATAATAGTGATGATGTTTAGTTTATTAGGATCCCCATTAGCTACCGCACGTACAGCAGCTACTCTTCCTGTGTCCACATAAAACGTACAAATACATGACCAAGTACAGAACAGTAATAGACAAAAACGACATAAGATATTACATTCAATTCAAAATAAAGAAATTAAATAAGATATAAGTTATATATAGGAAAGACACCAAGACCAAAATAGAATACTATTTACACACTATTAATAAACAGTACCAGTCAAAAGTTTGGACACACCTACTCATTCAAGGGTTTTTCTACATAGTGAATAGTGAAGACATCAAAACTATGAAATAACATATATGGAATCATGTAGTAACCAAAAAAGTTATAAATAAAGTAGCCACCCTTTGCTTTGATGACAGCTAAGCACACTCTTGGCATTCTCTCAACCAGCTTCACCTAGAATTATTTTCCAACAGTCTGCACATATGCTGAGCACTTGTTGGCAGTGGCGTAAAGCACTTAAGTAAAAACACTTTAAAGTACTACTTAAGTCGTTTTTGGGGGTATCTGTACTTTACTTTACTATTTGTATTTTTCCCAACTTTTACTTTTACTTCACTACATTCCTAGGGAAAATAATGTACTTTTTACGCCATACATTTTCCCTGACACCCAAAAGTACTCGCTACATTTTGACAGGAAAATTGTCCAAATCACACACTTATCAAGAGAACATTCCTGGTCCTCTCTACTGCCTTTGATCTGGCAGACTCACTAAACACAAATGCTTTCTTAGTAAATGATGGTTAAGTGTTGGAATGAAAATGGTGCCATTTGCTTTACTTAATATAAGGAATAAGAAATGGTTTATACTTATACTTTTGAAGTCCATTTTGGCAATTCCATTTACTTTTGAAACTTAAGTATATTTAAAACCAAATACTTTAATACTTTTACTCAAGTAGTATTTTACTGGGTGACTTTCATCTTTACTTGAGTCATTTTCTATTAAGGTATCTTTACTTATACTCAAGTATGACAATTTAGTACTTTTCCACCACTGCTAGTTGGTTGCTTTTCTTTCACTCTGTGGAGGCCAGGTCATCTGATACAGCACTCCATCACTCTCATCCTTGGTGAAAATACTAAGTGCAAACCAGATAACTGTCACAGACAGTCTCAACAGCAAAGTATCCCCACACCATCACAACTCCTCCTCCATGCTTCACGGTGGGAACCACACATGCGGAGATCATCCCTTCACCTACTGTGTGTCTCACAAAGACACACGGCCTCTAATTTGGACTCATCAGACCAAAGGACAGATTTCCACCGGTCTAATGCCCAAGCAAGTCTCTTATTATTATTGGTGTCTTTTAGTAGTGGTTTCTTTGCAGCAATTCAACCATGAAGGCCTGATTCATGCAGTCTCCTCTGAACAGTTGATGTTGAGATGTGTCTGTTACTTGAAATCTTTGAAGCATTTATTTGGGCTGCAATTGCTGAGGCTGGTAACTCTTATGAACTTATCCTCTGCACCAAAGGTAACTATGGTGTTCCTTTCCTGTGGCAGTCGCAAAAACTTGATGGTTTTTGCGACTGCATATATTTTGATTTGTTTAACACTTTTTTGGTTACTGCATTTTTCCATATGTGTTATTTCATAGTTTTGATGTCTTTACTAGTATTCTACAGTGTAGAAAATAGTTTTAAAAAACAAACAAAACATGAATGAGTAGGTGTGTCCATACCTTTGACTGGTACTGTATACATATAGTACAGTTAAATTAAATCTTTAGAAAGAGGAGAGGCGCTGTAGTACAATGTGTTTTTTATGTGTTTTTTAACACTGAGTAACCTCTAGTGCCAGAGCATTCCATGATGACATGGCTCTATACATAACTGAGTGACACGTTTAATCTGTTTTTTTGTTTGGGTACCGTGAAGAAACCCATTGTGGCGTGTCTGGTTGGGTATGTATGTCTGTTTGAAGTGTATGCAAATAGATTAGGCAAGTGGTTAGTCATTTTCAACACACAAATGCTTGTTAAAAAGACTAGAGGATAAGTGGGTGTTGGTGAATGGAAAAATGCGGAGTCAGGCGCAGGACACAGATATGAGTAATAGTGCGAAATTTACTCAAAATATAAATAATGTTCCAACAAGGAAAAACACAATAATCCAGAGCACAAAAAACACGAACCCGCATGACAAACAATAACGCACAAAACAGAGAGGGAAGCCAGAGGGTTAAATAAGGAACATAATTAATGGAATGGAAACCAGGTGTGAATGATAAAGACAAAACAAAACGAAAATGAAACATGGATCTGTGGTGACTAGAAAGCCAGTGACGTGGACCACCGAACGCCGCCCGAACAAGGAGAGGGACCAACTTCGGCAGAAGTCGTGACACCATGAAAGACAATCATGCATGTTGTCGATTTTAGTTCTGTGTGTGCAGTTAAGGGCAAGGTGTCCTGCTTTCTTTTGAGCCAGCTGCAGCGTTGCTAGGTCCTTCTTTGCTTCAACTGACCATATGTGAGTTTTTTCAGGAATCTAGGCATATGTCGCTCGTCACTACTTCATAGGAGAACCATTTGAACGCAAACTTTAAAAAATTCAATCTAAATGCGTTTTTTGGCAGAAATGCCTCCTGGAAAATGTGAACTTTCATGTTTCTGAATAGCAAATGTGTATGCCATCTGTAAATATGAATACAATGGTTAAATTTTGAGCCCAGTGGGTTTAGCCACAGAAAAGGCCAGCAACCTTCCTGCTAGCCATGATTGGCTGAGATAATGAGTGGACATGCCAAGAGATGAGTTTGGATTGGTCTGCCATGTTGCACACATCTGTCTATTTGAGTTGATCAGTATGTGTAGGTAATCCTGTCTAATGCTGCTTTTAAAATAAATATATCACGTAGTAGAAATGCTGTTGCTTTTCACTTTCTGGAGGACCGAGTTTTGAAATCAGTGGAATTAGAGTATGATAGCTAAGGAGATGGAGAAAACAGTCGCCGGATGACATCTTCAAACCAAGGGAAATCATGGCATCCATGACAGAGTCAGAAGCGACCGTTCATGTATAAGGACGGGTAAGATAGTCTAGCTAGCTACATTTTTATATATTACACATTTCTAATTTTGTCAGAAAGTTTTTAGTTTTCATTTCAAGATAAAGTGTACTGTTAGCTAGTTAGCTAATGTTAGCTGGCTGGATCGCTTGCTAACGATATGTGTATGATCTGTGTAGTAATATTATTCATATCTCAGAGCCATTTGCTTTGCTAGTTATAGCCTAATGTTAGCTAGCTAACATTGAACCTGGTTGCAGATTCATGCAGGGTAGTAACATCATGAGTTGGGATTATGGTTCATTGTTTAGCAAACTAGCTAGCTAGCTACATGTCTTAACAAAAGACTCCACTATGCAAGTAACCATTTCAATATAATGTTAATGATGTCACTGCAAAAACTGTTGATAGACATAGTTGGTAAATTCACTCTGGCTGTGTACTCCGATTTCAGAGCACTCTCATCTGAGTGTTCCAGAGAGCAGAATAACTGACGAATTTACGAAAGCTCAATACCCGTTGTACACTAGGGTCAAAAGTAGCGCGCTATATAGGGAATAGGGTGCCATTGTCTTCTCAACACTGCCAAGCATCTCTAACAGCTCACTCTCCTTCTCCTGCTGTGCTAGCAGGGTTGTTGTGACTCAAGTCAAATACTGTACAAGAAAGATGCATAGAAAAACAACATATTGCACATAGTTTCTGAGGGAGAAAAAAAACAGGCTGCTTCCCAAATGTCACCCTATTCCCTATAAAGTGCACAATTTTTGTACACCACATAGGGAATAGGGTGAACTTTGGGAAACAACCCCTGCTCAGCACAGACAAACCCAATGTTGTGGATTCCCATCAGTGTGGCCTTTGGCAAACTGACAGTCCCAATGAGAGGGCTCTGACCCATTGAGTGATCCATCGTTCATGGCGTCTATTGGGTCAGTCTCGGGACATCAAAAATGGCATTGAAGCTTTAACCTTTAGCCCTGTTCCTGTCTTGGCTGAATTGAATTACACAGTTGAATTGAAGTTGGGAAACATTATTCACCAGGTCGGCAAGGCTAGAACATCTGAGACCCACAATGGATTGTCAGGGTTCTAAGGTGCAGAAACACTTGTCTGTCTGCCTCTGTCTCTCAACCCCTCTTTTTTCTCCTCTTTTCTCTCTGGTCTGTCTCACACTCAGGGTCTGTGTCTCTTTTTAGTCTTGTCTGCTTGTCTTTGTCTGTCGGTGTCTTTTTTGTCTTTATTTTGTACACCCTTCTCTCTGTCTCTCCCCCTCCCTCTCATTCCCTCTCAATTCAATTACATTAAATTCAAGGGCTTTATTGGCATAGGAAACATATGTTAACATTACCAAAGCAAGTGAAGTAGATAATAAACAAACGTGAAATTAACAATAAAAATGTAGAGTTAACATTACACTCACAGAAGTTCCAAAAGAATAAACACATTTCAAATGTCATATTATGTATATATACAGTGTTGTAATGATGTGCAAATAGTGAAAGTACAAAAGGGAAAATAAATAAACGTAAATATGCGTTGCATTTACAATGCTGTTTGCTCTTCACTGGTTGCCCTTTTCTCGTGGCAACAGGTCACAAATATTGCTGCTGTGATGGCACACTGTGGTATTTCACCCAGTAGATGTGGGAGTTTATCGAAATTGGGTTTGTTTTCGAATTCTTTGTGGATCTGTGTTATCTGAGGGAAATATGTGTCTCTAATATTGTCATACATTTGGCAGGAGGTTAGGAAGTGCAGCTCACTTTCCATCTCATTTTGTGGGCGGTGTGCACATAGCCTGTCTTCTCTTGAGAGCCAGGTCTGCCTACGGCGGCCTTTCTCAATAGCAAGGCTATGCTCACTGAGTCTGTACATAGTTAAAGCTTTACTTAAGTTTGGGTCAGTGACATTGGTCAGGTATTCTGCCACTGTGTACTCTCTGTTTAGGGCCAAGTAGCATTCTAGTTGACTTTTTGTTAGTTCTTTCCAGTGTCTGTCTCTCTCTCCCTCACACGACATTGTGTGTGGGTATGATGGTCCTGTCCCTTGTTTATCTCAGATAGACAGCCTTGAGGTCCAGATTAATCTTCTGCCTGGGTGAGAAAACAGAGAGGGAAGGGGGAGGGGAGGAGGGAGGACCTAAGGGGACAATTGGGGGTCAGTGAGGGAGGGAGATGGGAGAATGAGAGAGGGGACAGGATGGGGAGGAGAATGATGGTGTATGCGGTCAGTGAAGACTATTAGAGGTGAGGAGGGTTGAGTGACTGAGCACATCAAATCTGCACTAAATCGAGAGAGTGAAGCAGAATCTACTGCAGTTGCCAAAGGGTCAAGTTGGTTTTATTCAGATGTTATTCAGATTGTCAAATTTGAGAACCTTCTTGCACATCAAGGACACAGAGCCACAGACGACTGGCACATGACGTGAATGCTGAGAAGTGATTTCACTGTGAGAGTAATTTCACAGAGAGGTGAGACAGAGGAGAGATAGAGAGAAACGGAGGACAGAGAAGGAGAAACAGATGGGGGCAGACAGAGAGAGAGTGGGAAAGAGAGATAAAGAGAGTGAGGAGGACAGACAGACCCCTGAGATGCCACTGAAATTTTGCTGGTGAGGAGAGAGGATGCTTGCCCCGAAGCGCGGGGCATCTTGTTATGACATGCATTATCTGAATTAGGCCCACAGAATTATACCTACGGAGGAGCAGCTTCTATGGAGGAACTTTATAACGTTGTACCAGAGCAAACGTTAGCTAGCTAACAAGCTTGTGTGTGCAGAGCAGAACTAGAATTAAAAACACGTCTTACCTTTTGGGAGTTAATAAATCCAATGAGAAATCGTATCCTTAACTAGCATTGAAAAAGTGAATCCATTCTTTTAAACATCTCTCCCTAATTTCTGAATCGTGCTTGTAAAGTAGTCAGTAGACTATAGTAACCTATGCTTCAAAGGGGAAGGGCTGGTACCCTACATACTGCCACTGGGAAAATTTTCCAGCTGGCAGACAGTCACTGGAATATGTTTCTGAGTGACAGAGTGAGGGCTTTGAATAGGCGCTTTGTTTGCGATTTTTGTGGGACTGGAAAAACATTTCTGGAATGTAAAAAAACCCGTTATTAACCCGGTTCCCATGCTTTAAAATAGCAGTTAGGTTCCGGAACAGTATACTTTCGTTTCCGGTTCGGGTTCTGTTCCTCAAATAACGTCGTTATTTTCCTGTTTTCGGGACTGTTCCCTGAACCGGTTCCAACCCTTGCAATGGACCGAGGAGAAATAGAAGACTGAATGTCACACCCTGATCTCTTTCACCTGTCCTTCTGCTTGTCTCCACCCCCCTCCAGGTGTCACCCATATTCCCTACTTATCCCCTGGGTATTTATGGATGTGCTTTCTGTCTGTCTGTGCCAGTTCATCTGGTTTGTTCAAGTCAACCAGCATTTTGTCTCAGCTCCTGCTTTTCCCTAGTCTCTTTTTTTTTCTCTCGCCCTCCTGGTTTTGAACCTTGCCTATCCTGCCTCTGAGCCTGCCTGCCGTCCTGTGCCTTTGCCCCTACTCTGGATTACCGACCTCTGCCTGACCTGACCCTGGGCCTGCCTGCCGTCCTGTACCTTGCCCCACTACTCTGGAATATTGACCCATGCCTGCCTTGACTTGTCGTTTGCCTGCCCCTGTTGTTGTGATGAACATTGTTACTTCAACACAGTCTGCACTTGGGTTCGACCTGAAACCTGATACTGAACCGCTCAGCTGTCAGCTCCGACACCCGAGGGTAACCATGATGCCAAAGCCTCGACGTCTTCCCCACTGGAAGGACAGGAGAACAGATGTAGGCCCAGTGACAGTGATCAATGCAATGAGATGTGTGGCACTGTGGTGTGTGTGTACTGTATGTGTGCGTACGTGCATGTGTGTGCATGCGTGTTAGTAGTAGTGTAGTGAAGAGAGGGGATTTTTATCCACTTTTTCATTCAGCCGCAGCACACGACGTAAAGGCAGAGAGAAAGGTCAGTATCTAAGCAGCTGCAGAAGACAAATGGTTGAAGGCACATTTCTATTTAAACCACTGTTTATATAAATGTATGCTTCTAAGAATGAGAACACATGTTTAGCTACAGTACTTCTCTGTGGAAATGTGTTGTGCCTTAACACAAACGCGCAGTGCCATTGGTATATTTGAGCTGGTACTCTATCTGTAACCCAGAACGAAGCCTACGTTGCATCTGCTGTATTCCAGATTTGACAGAGGTTTTGATACCTCCATCCCCACCATCCGTCAACTCTTCGTTCTACCTTATGAATGGGCGTAAAAGCCCCTTTCGCTTCCATCTCTCTCTAAATGCAAATGCTAGGCAGAGCGGTGCAGTCAGTGTACCGTGTTCAGGGGACTTCAGAGCTGACCATTTGCATTGTGACTGTCACCGCGGCCGTGCACTCTAATAGAAACTTTCTAACAGTGATAAAAAAGACAGCGAAGACACAGATCAGCAGGAGACCCTCTGTAATAAGACAGGTTAGGACAGAATGCAACCTGACTTCACAAAGCCTTAACATAAAGCTGCAGCAGGTATAAGAGTGAGCCAACTTGGCACATGTTTCTTGGGGAATCAGTGAGGAAACAATGAGGATTTGGATTCAAAAGCCACCGACTAAAAGGGAGGGACTCTGCTTTGGAAAATGATCAAATAAACAGAAAGAAAATTCTTCTTCTTGACACATCTTTTTCTGTTTCTAAAGACGAATTGATTTAAAATGCAGCCGGTGTGAGTCACTGAAAACACACACGACAGCAGCAAGTAACAGTGTTTGTTAATCTCTCAAAGAAGGACCCTGATCTCTCCCCCTCTCCCTCTCTATGGCTACAGATCTCATCTCCTCCTTTCTCTTTTTATCTGCCTGAACAGACAAAGGGAAGCGGAGGGGAGGCTGCCAGCCTAGATCAGAGGACTTCAACCACACAACCAGCCATTCAATCTGAGAGAGATACAGTGCCTTCGGAATGTATTCACAACCCTTGACTTATTCCACATTTTGCTGTGTTACAGCCTGAATTCAAAATGGATTAAATTGATTTTTTTCCCTCTCATCCATCTACACACAATACTCCACAATGAAAAAGTGAAAACTTGTTTAAAAAAAATGAAATACAGAAATATCTCATTTACATAAGTATTCACAGCCCTGAGTCAAAACTTTTAAGAAGTATTTCTGGGTACGTGTCTAAGAGTTTTGCACACCTGGATTGTGCAACATTTAACCATTATTCTTTTTTAAATTCTAGCTCTGTCAAATGTGTTGTTGATCATTGCTAGACAACCATTTTCAGGTCTTGCCATAGATTTGTACGTAGATTTAAGTCATCACTGTAACTCGGCCACTCAGGAACATTCACTGTGTTCTTGGTAAGCAACTCCACTGTAGATTTGGCCTTGTGTTTTAGGTTATTGTCCTGCTGAAAGGTGAATAAATCTCCCAGTGTGTAACTAAGTGCGCTGAGAGTCGGGAAGCTCAGGGAAGTTCAGGGAGTGAGGGATTTAATCAATAAACAAAGCCTAAAACAAAACAAGAAACACGAACAACGCACAGACATGAAACTGAAACTAAAACAATAATGCCTGGGGAAGGAACCAAAGGGAGTGACATATATAGGGAAGGTAATCAGGGAAGTGATGGAGTCCAGGTGAGTCTGATGACTTGTAATCATTAAGGACTGGGGACGGTGGTGACAGTTGTGCGCCATAACGACCAGCCTGGTGACCTAGAAGCCGGAGAGGGAGCACACGTGACAGTACCCCCTCCCCGACGCGCGGCTCCAGCTGCAGGATGTCGACCAAAATGACGATCCCATGGATCAGGACCGGTCACTTCTGCTGAGGCGTGGGAAACCTGTCAGTCCGGCTGAGACGCGGGAGCATGGCGACCTAGAGCGCCGGAGAGAGCATACGCAACGGTATGGGAAGGAACCAAAGGGAGTGACATATATAGGGAAGGTAATCAGAGAAGTGATGGAGTCTAGGTGAGTCTGACGCCTTGCAGGTGTATGTAACGATGGTGACAGGTGCGCGCCATAACAAGCAGCCTGGTGACCTAGAGGCCGGAGAGGGAGCACATGTGCCACAGTGTCTGATGAAAAGCAGGCTGAACCAGGTTTTTCTCTAGGATTTTGCCTGTGCTCAGATCCATTCTACCTTTTTTTTATCCTGGAAAACTCCCCAGTCCTTAATGATTACAAGCATAACCATAACAAGCATACCCATAACATGATGCAGCCACCATTATGCTTGATAATATGGAAAGTGGAACTCAGTTATGTGTTGTATTGGATTTGCCCCAAACAAAACACTCTGTATTCAGAAAAAAAGATTTTACATTAATGCCTTGTGTCAAACAGGATGCATGTTTTGATTTTTTTTTAATTCTGTACCGGCTTCCTTATTTTCACTCTGTCAATTACGTTAGTATTGTGGAGTAACTACAATGTTGTTGATCCATCCATCCTCTGCAATTACAGCCATTAAACTCTAACTGTTTTAAAGTCACCATGGTTTCCTTCCTCTCCGACAACTGAGTTAGGAAGGATGCCTGTAACTTTTTAGTGACTTGTTGTATTGGTACACCATCCAAGGTCTATTTAATAACTTCACCATGCTCAAAGGGATATTCATTGTCTCTTTTGACATTTTACCTATCTACCAAAAAACGCCCTTCTCTGCGAGGCATTGGAAAACCTCCCTGGTCTTTGTGGTTGAATCTGTGATTGAAATGCACTGCTCGAATGAGAGACCTTACATATAATTGTATATGGGGTACAGAGATGAAGTAGTCATAAAAGAATCATGATAAACACTATTATTGCACACAGAGTGTGTCCATGCAACTTATTTTGTGACTTGTTAAGCACATTTTTACTCCTGAACTTATTTAAGTTTGCCATAACAACAGGGTTGAATATTTTTACCTTTTCATTTTTAATTCATTTGGAGGAGAAAAAATATGAATGAAAAAAATAATTCCACTTTGATATTATTGAGTGGAGGCCAGAGACACAAATCTAAACTGAATCAATTTTAAATTCATGCTGTAACACAACGTGAAAAAAGTCAAGCGGTGTGAATACTTTCTGAAGGCACTGTAGGGGGTGGGTATCAGAAGTAGCAAGATGCATGAATTTATCTAACTAAAGCAAAGGGTTTAAAAACTACTGGTAATTTACCAAAGTTACTGGAACTTTCAGTAATGTTGGTAATTATCAGGTAATCTATGGCAATCAATGGTAACTTTTGTCATGTATAATAATTGTAAAAAATTATAATAATGTATAGTATTCATTTTGTACATTTGTCCATACTTTCCATGAGTTTCTAATGGATAGGCCATATGGTTCAAGAGAAAATAGCCTAATTAATGAAAAAGCATCTAATCAACAATGGCATTATTTTCAATTAACTCTGACACTCTTCTAACTACTGATTTTTCACAACTGCCACCAGTTTGGCGCCAGCTTTGTCATTCTGTGTTGTATTTAAAATCATCTTATTTTATTATTTTATCTATTGTACATGTGATAAGGCCACACTGAGGGCCAGAGTTAATTACAGACACCTGTGATAATCGGAAGTACCCCAAAAGGCCACTAGATGTCATGTGATAAAATTCCATAAACTTGAAAGTTATCCAAATTCTTGAAAGTTTACAATCATAACTAAAGCATATACCATGCATAAAACATGAATGGAGCAATTAAAACATTGAAAAAAAATTCTAACAACATGTAAGTAGGAGAGAAGTAGAGGATAATGAGCTTTTAAATGGCTTTTTACAGACATTGTGGGAGCCACTAATTGAAGTAAAGCTTGGTAAAGCAGGATGGCTTTGTGATGTGGCAGTCAGCGTTACTAACACACACACACACACACACACACACACACACACACACACACACACACACACACACACACACACACACACACACACACACACACACACACACACACACACACACACACACACACACACACACACAGTTTCTGAACATAACTAATACACCCTAAATTATATTCAACATGAAAAGAACATCCAGAGTACACTGTTCAAATTGAATTAAGAATTTGGGAGTCAATGGATTCTGAAGGGTTCGATACATATCACCTGTTCTGGGATATCAATGTTGATGAGACCAAGTTTTGGCACTTAATCATATGCTAGCCAAGTGTAACGGATGTGAAATGGCTAGCTAGTTATCGGTGGTCGCGCTAAATAGCGTTTCAATCGGTGACATCACTTGCTCTGAGACCTTGAAGTGGTGGTTCCCCTTGCTCTGCAAGGGCCGCGGCTTTTGTGGAGCAATGGGTAACAATGCTTCGTGGGTGTCAGTTGTTGATGTGTGCAGAGGGTACCTGGTTCGAGCCCGGGTACGGGCGAGGTTTAAAGTTATACTGTTAAACAAGGATGTAGTGTATTCCATTCAGATATGAACTGGCACCCATCTGACCATGGCCGCGGGCCACTTTAATAAGGAGCAGGGAGCCTGTCCAGGTGAATAAGGATTTAAGTGACACACACACACATAGATATACACACACAGAAGGACACACACATACTGACACACTAGCATGCACACACACACGCAAGCACGCACACCACAAAAACAAACTGAGCCAATTAGTGCGGGAAGCGAGAGGTTCACCTTGTAGCTGAGTAGACAACACCATCACGTCCTACCTCATATGTACAGTGTACCATTAGAGGGAACACACACAGAGCTGGTGCCGATACTACAGTGCAGAACCCATAGGACCAAAACAAATGCAGCAGAAGAGCTCCTAATACATTGTGTTACGTGACCCTTGTTTCACAGTGACCTGCACAAAATGGACCGGTCGTAGCATTTATCATTATTGAAACACAACGACCCTGAAAAAGCAATATCAGTAGAGCACCAACAGTGAACATGGTTGAAAATAGGTTGGCGTGTGGGAGGGGAGTATAGAAGGAAAAATATAGAAGGAGAAGATTGAGAAAGAGACGAGACGCGACAGAGGAAACAGAGAAACGAATATGTGGAAAAAGGGACGTAGACACAGATATTGAAAAAGAAAGTACGGGCTGCAAAGGACGGGAGAGAAAATGTCTAAAACAGAAACTATGACAACCGTCAAGGGACCCAGAGAGAGAACTAGGAAAGAAAGAAAAAAAGGACACACATTAGCTATGTTTCCCTTTGATTGGCGATAGATTTTCATGCAAACATTCTCAAATCTGCATAAAACTGAATGTACATTTTCCCCCCCCCAGAGATGTGTTTCCATCAAACTGATTTATTGTGGATAAAAAGCTGTGCGTGATGACGTATGCACATCAAATGAACTTTTTCAGTTAAATTCCCATGTACCGGTTTAAAAAAAAAAGGTGTTAAATGGGTTTCCATCGCATTTTCAACTCAACTGACGGTCAAAAACTGTAGCGTTATACACTGTGTACAAAACATTATGAACACCTGGTCTTTCCATGACATAGACTGACCAGGTGAATCCAGGTGAAAGCTATGATCCCTTATTGATGTCACTTATTAAATCCACTTCAATCAGTGTAGATGAAGGGGAGGAGACAGGTTAAAGAAGGATTGAGGACATGGATTGTGTATGTGTGCCATTCAGAGGGTGAATTGTCAAGACAAAATATTTAAGTGCCTTTGAAGAGGGTATGGTCATAGCCACGGGAAGTAGGGGTGCTGAGGTTGCTGCAGAACACCCTATTTATGATTCTATATATTTTGTTAAAAATAAAAAAATTCTCCACAAAAGTAGTGGAGGGCCTTTACTAGTCCTGTGTTAGCAGATTGATATAGCTGTCTGTGGAGCGGGGCAAAACAAATTATTCTGGAAAGAAACCGAGGCAGGAAGCCAGGAAAGAGGCAAACAGACAGACGATAGAGAGCAATGGGGCAAGCCAAACACAGGCAATCTCTGTGGAAATGGCTTCAGCGGAGAGATAAAAGGGGTGAGTGAAGAGGTGGAGGGAGAGGTGGAGGAAGAGGAGGGCTCTGAGCTCCCCTGTCTGTGTGTGTGTGTGTGTGGGGGGGTCCGCAAGAGGATGGGGAGAGAGGTGGGTGAGCATTTTTCGCAGCTATGGAAGGTCTTCACTCTCAACTCCTTCCCACATACAGTTTACATTTACAAGTAGTCGCATGAACCCTGCTCATCCCTCCATCTGTCAATTCAAAAGCAGAGCTCTTTAGAAGGGCAGGAAGTGATTTAACAGATCAAACACACTTGCCTGTCACTTTTACTTCTTCTCTCTCTCCTTCTTTCTCGCTCTCGCTAATTAAACCTTAAAGATGTAAAACGGCAGCGACGCGCGCATGTAACGTAACCTCCTGGCAGCCTTGAGCTGTGATAAAGACACTCTGGCGCACATTCATCTTCACACGTCATCCTTCAAACCAGAGATCAAAGAAGGAACAGGAGCTGCTGTTTGAAGTCTAATTAAACTATCGGTCCCCCCCCCCCCCCTTGGCTTGTGAGCAGCTGCCGGCCAGCAACACCGTATACTACACAGAACAGGGTTCCATTTGAGACACATCCATTGTGTAGTCAGAGCTACAAACACACAGACCAATCAAAAACCAGACCCTGAGCCAACACACGGCGAGCAGAGAGGACACTAATAAGTTCATCTGACACAGAACAGAACAGAACTGGGCGAACTCTCCCTGAGAGTGAACATTAGGTACTCACACACACAGAATAACCCAAAATCGTAGAACTCACTGTAACCTTCCTGTCGCTGTAACCTTCCATTCTCCACTTTTCCAGACGGATGAAGGCAACGTGGAGTACTGCAAGGTGACTTCAATCAGAACAGCTCCCAGTTTAATTCAATTCAAAGAACTCTCTTATCTACAGAATAGCCATCACCTAGAGCGGGGATGGTCAACCCCCCTTTTGTAGGCTCGTGGATCAATTTCCAAAATCTCAGTCGGGGTCCCAGCAGTTGAGAGTTAGAATAGTAGAAATGTGGTTGTGCGTCAGCAGTTTCTCTCTTGTGATGTTAGTCACCGACTGTCATTCAATTAGCCCATGTCAGCTAACATTTTTAAGATTGGTAAGTTAGTCTAGCCAGTTATCTACCCTTATCTACCAACAAGGGTGCCCCCATTGATTGTGTTAGTCTCTCTTACTCTGCCCTGTGGATTTTTGATTACTATTGCATGAAATGAGTTATACAATTGCAAATTCTTCTCTTTGGCCCATGGCAAAATGTGTAGCATTGCAGAAAACGTTGCCCCATGGCAAATGGGAAAAAGTACTCTGTCAAGAGGGGGACCGCTAAGATGTTGTGCTCTCAAGGTGGGAGGAGCCCCCCAACAACGTTTCACTTAGGACCCCCAAAAGGCTAGGGCCAGCTCTGACTGCATGTGTGTGTATGGATGTGGAGAAGCAGACCCGCGGGAGGCAAGGGGTCAGAAGAGTCATCGTGTTGCAGTTATCATTTCCCTCTGTCACGGTGCTCTACAATGACATGCAGTGTTGTTACTCCCTCATAGCTTAATCTCAGGAAGCGGCGTCTGAGCCTGCCTGACATGTCCAGGGAAGGTCTGACTCCAGAATTAGTTATGTGTGATTGCATTCCAAGGCCAGGTTGAAGTTTTTTTTATAAGAAACATTAATGTGTTGAAAATTCCAAATTGTTTGCAGTCAACTTACACGAGAGCACTGACACACCCACTTACCCTACCAGACATGTTACCAGGGGTCTTTTCACAGTCCCCAAATCCAGAACGAATTCAAGAAAACGTACAGTATTATATAGAGCCGTGATTGCACGGAACTCCCATCTCACGTTGCTCAAGTGAACAGCAAACCTGGCTTTAAAAAACAGATGAAGCAACACCTCACAGCACAACACCTCTCTCCTAGTTTACCTAAATATTTTATGTGTCTGCACTGATAGATCCCACTCAATGTAAATTTAATGTAAGAAAATATAAATAATACATACAGGCCTAGAATAGTAGGTCTCTCTGTGTTTTTTCTCTAAGTGTTGAGTCAGTATAGAACCTTTTAGTTATATTTTCCATGTTTTAAATGTATGTAGTTCTGTCCTTATCTATTAATGTTCTGCATTATGTCATGTTTCGTGTTTTGTGTGGACCCCAGGAAGAGTAGCTGCTGCTATCGCAACAGCTAATGGGGATCCTAATCAAATACCAAATACCAATTCCATATTCCATCAGGTCTGACCAAGGCAGCCAGGGAAAGGTTAGGTTATCAACCTGTAATGGCTTTTGCTGGCGTTTCTCAGTGTGCTGTTGTTCCTCTCTCCAGGTCTTCCTATAAGCCTCAGAGCAGACTCCCTGCTTTATTTCTGTCTGCTTGGAGTATGGGACATCCGGGTGCTGGAGGGGCCAAAATGTTTAACACCTTTTCCCAAGTCCATTTCACACATGCCTGGCTGTGTCACGAGATAAGGCTGCAACCCCCTCTAACACACACGTCAATACAGGGGAACTCAGAAGTTTACATACACCTTAGCCAAATACATTTAAACTCAGTTTTTCACAATTCCTGACATTTAATCCTAGTAAAAATGTATGTCTTAGGTCAGTTAGGATCACCACTTTATTTTAAGAATGTGAAATGTCAGAATAATAGTAGAGTGATTTATTTCAGCTTTTATTTCTATCACCACATTCCCAGTGGGTCAGAAGTTTACATACACTCAATTAGTAGCCTCCTTGCTCGCACACGCTTTTTCAGTTCTGCCCACAGATTTTCTATAGGATTGAGGTTAGGGCTTTGTGATGGCCACTCCAATACCTTGACTTTGTTGTCCTTAAGCCATTTTGTCACAACTTTGGAAGTCTGCTTGGGGTCATTGTCCATTTGGACGACCCATTTGCAACCAAGCTTTAACTTCCTGACTTATGTCTTGAGATGTTGCTTCAATATAGCCACATAATTTTCCATCCTCATGATGCCATCTATTTTGTAAAGTGCACCAGTCCCTCCTGCAGCAAAGCACCCCCACAACATGATGCTGCTTCACGGTTGGGATGGTGTTCTTTGGGCTTGCAAGCCTCCCCCTTTTTCTTCCAAACATAACGATTGCCATTATGGCCAAACAGTTCTATTTTTGTTTCATCAGACCAGAGGACATTTCTCCAAAAAGTACAATCTTTGTCCCCATGTGCAGTTGCAAACCTTAGACTGGATTTTTTTATGGCGGTTTTGGATCAGTTCCTTGCTAAGCGTCCTTTCAGGTTATGTCGATACAGGACTCGTTTTACTGTGGATATAGATACTTCTGTACCTACACTCATGAAAATGAATGAGCATACAGCTGTATGCATGTTTTCAAGAACTCTCTGGTTTTCCCATCACCATAAAGTTGAGTAATCCTGATTTCAATTGAGATGAATACAGGACTCACTACTCTCCTGAGGGTAGATCAGAATGAGTGACAGGCAAGTGCTACTCACACTTAAAGTGCTCACACTTAAAGCCAGTTCTATTAAGTTCTATTAAGCTGAACTCGTTGAGATATACGTGCAGTTCATTTTCTATGGTTGGTTCCATGGAAAATCAAATAGAATATAGAACCATGTCTATTCTACGAGCTGTAGCTGGCAAGAAGCCCCGAAGCACTGATTCAGGTGCAGCGGCAGTAAGAGAAGGGGGGAGTCAGAACATAGCGAGACCCAGTGATAGGGCAGCAGCTGTTTCTGTGAGAGTAAAGGGAGCGGCGAGGGGTGCACAGCAGCCTTTAACTGTTAACCAATCACAGGCAAATCATGACTAATTAAGCACGTGATAGTCCCTCAGCATCCAGAGAGAGAGGGAGAGAGATGTACAGAGACGGACAAAAGTGAGGACGAAAAAAAGAAAGAGAGAGAGAGAGAAAATAGAGAGAGACAAAGAGAGAGAGAGAGAGAGAGAGAGAGAGAGGGAAAGAGAGAGAGAGAAAAAGAAAGAAAGAAAGAAAGAGAGAGTGAGACAGAGATACATTTAGAGAGTGAGAGGAGAGAGTTTGTGAGTTCTAGCACACTCTCTGTGGCTGAGTCGTTGAAGAGGGAGACGATGTGGGCTCAGTCACGTTGTGTCATATCATAAATGTGAAGGCAGGGGACAAGTTTCTGACAGCACAGTCATGGAATTTCCCTTCAGACAGATGGCTCATCAATAGTAAAACTCTGCACAGTTGCAGCGCAGGAGGAGATGGACTAGTGTGAGTGTGCGGCGGAGCGAGGGTGAAAACAGCTGTTGACTGACAGTTTTGTGGAGCTGAGAGAAGGAAAGCAGCGGAGCAGACAACATCAGGGCTGACTGAGACAGTTTGGACTGGGAACCTCGGAGTGACAGGGGTAACAGGACTGATAGACTTCATGGGGTCAAAGGCTTGATGTTGATGTGAGTACCTTTTTGCCTTTTGTGCTATATTTTCTTTTTGTTCTGTGTTTTGGGAATGTTCTACTCTTGTTAGAAAATCAAGTCCTCTAACACCATTAACAAATGGTGTAATTGATATAAACATGAAAAAAGGAGTCTTAATAAAAAAGATCTGCATGTAATGGTGAAAATGGTTATTGGAAAATGGTGATATGATTCTGCATAATTATACATAATATGGTTGTTATATCCAAATGTTCCACAGTAATAAACAATTCATTTGAGTTTTAAAAATGGAAAAAGCACACTATTGGTATACTAGAAGACATTTCAAAGATTGTCATATTAAAGAGAATTTATAATGACTATAATTACTTTCTTAATCAAAACAGATCATGATTAGGCATGATTAGTATCAAGACAGATAGAACTGTTGTCCTCAATCTAATCATCTTAATGGTAACATCTCTATTCAACCACTGAGTTTGACATCAAAATATATCAGCTTCATTAAATTAAAACGAATAACAATTTTCAAAAGCTAGGATGTCCAATTTCCATTAGCTTGACCATCCATGTTTCGTGCTACCTTTAAGTGGTAGTGCTTCCTGATCTGATGTGATGGGGTCGGGGTCATTTGGGGGTCATTTGGGGGGAGGCTGTTGACGTTTTATTCCTGTTGTTTATTTGAACCCTTACACATCTCTGTGAAGAGTGCATACATTTTGCCTTCGACCAATAAGACAGTGCACTGCTGGCCTCCTCTGACCAGTGAGACTTGAGGGGATGGGGGGGTGGTCATATTCTGTCTGTGAGATATGATCCCCCCCAGGGTGGCATTGTACCCAAAAGGAAATAACCTCAGAGCCTTAAAGCCATCGAAAACCTGCAGTTACTCATTTGGTACTGCCCAGACAATTACAGAATCATTCTACGCAGAAACGTAATTCATAGAACAGTTGTGCTCTATTAGTGTGAGTAGTGATAAAGACCAGCATCCCAACTATATCTCAGTATTTCCATTTCTATGAAACCAATAGACTCTACCCTACTGAAACATGCTGTCATGATGTGCTCCTACTGCCTCCTGCTACACACTAAGGCACAGCCACATGTAGGGCATACGCAGTATCATAACCTCTTGTTAATACGTCCTGGCTCCGTTGCTATCTTCTCTAAACCCAACGCCACCACCCTTCCTGGTAAGCAGCTGTTGGCACAGTTGGTTGCAGCGGCTTCGGGGGCTTAATTTGGACCCTCCACCACCCAGGTCACCACCAAACACCACCCAGCCCAGTCTGGTGAGCTCTGGATGGGCTCCAACACAAGGATAAAGACCTTGTGTCAGCCACAACTGGTGAGCACATGTGCAATGGATATGGAGCGATAACATGGGACAGGACAGGTGGTAAGCAAAAACACAGTTAAAGGGCAATGAAAACATAAAAGAGGCTAGTGAAGTGAATTTTTGGGGGTTATTGATAAACACAAAGTAAGATTTAATGTCTTATCTGTCAGACTATCGGTAGACTATATAGAGCCGTCAATGAAACCGACGGATAGCACACCCTGGAAAACAGCAGTGCTTTTAATGGAAAAGACTACCCAGGTTACATAAGCTACACATAATTCGACATCAGCACATTTAATGAGCAGAAAACAAAAGATAAACAACTTTATTCCTGAGACAAGCTTTAACTTCTATCAGCTTCCCAAGGCACCACACTGTGTTGCTCTCTTTAACTGTCTCAGGTGTGAAATGACTTCCCTGACCCACCCTTTGTGTTTATATTCTTTAATCCTCCATCACCTGCCACGGCGCTGTCCAATTTAAACCTTCATGGAAGGAAGAGTAGAGAAAGTGTTGTTGCCTCTCAAATGGCACCCTATTCCCTATGTAGTGCACCACTTTTGACCAGCCCTGCCCTTTATAGGGAATAGGGCGCCATTTGGGACACACTTTAAGAAATGCTCAGATCAAGCCCTCTATAAATCCATATGGCAGGCGAGCTACAGGTTAGTTTTAGAGCACCGAGCATCATAATATGCCCGCCCGCCGCCTCGTTTGCTGTCGTTTTGATGAACACGATCATTTCAGAATCAATGGGAGGTGCACTGCTAACTTACATGCTATTTCTGGCATCATTGGTATGCATGCAGCCTCCAAGTCAAGATTCAATCAAGCCACACTCTATACATTCCCAAACAGATATTCCCTGTCAGATACCCCTTACAAACTCTATCTTCCATTCACGACTATTGATAGATGAAAATATAGCCAGATATATATATATATATATATATATATATATATATATATATATATATACAGTGCCTTGCGAAAGTATTCGGCCCCCTTGAACTTTGCGACCTTTTGACACATTTCAGGCTTCAAACATAAAGATATAAAACTGTATTTTTTGGTGAAGAATCAACAACAAGTGGGACACAATCATGAAGTGGAACGACATTTATTGGATATTTCAAACTTTTTTAACAAATCAAAAACTGAAAAATTGGGCGTGCAAAATTATTCAGCCCCCTTAAGTTAATACTTTGTAGCACCACCTTTTGCTGCGATTACAGCTGTAAGTCGCTTGGGGTATGCCTCTATCAGTTTTGCACATCGGATGGAGAGCATTTGTGAACAGCAGTTTTCAGTTCTTTCCACAGATTCTCGATTGGATTCAGGTCTGGACTTTGACTTGGCCATTCTAACACCTGGATATGTTTATTTTTGAACCATTCCATTGTAGATTTTGCTATATGTTTTGGATCATTGTCTTGTTGGAAGACAAATCTCCGTCCCAGTCTCAGGTCTTTTGCAGACTCCATCAGGTTTTCTTCCAGAATGGTCCTGTATTTGGCTCCATCCATCTTCCCATCAATTTTAACCATCTTCCCTGTCCCTGCTGAAGAAAAGCAGGCCCAAACCATGATGCTGCCACCACCATGTTTGACAGTGGGGATGGTGTGTTCAGGGTGATGAGCTGTGTTGCTTTTACGCCAAACATAACGTTTTGCATTGTTGCCAAAAAGTTCAATTTTGGTTTCATCTGACCAGAGCACCTTCTCCCACATGTTTGGTGTGTCTCCCAGGTGGCTTGTGGCAAACTTTACATGACACTTTTTATGGATATCTTTAAGAAATGCTTTCTTCTTGCCACTCTTCCATAAAGGCCAGATTTGTGCAATATACGACTGATTGTTGTCCTATGGACAGAGTCTCCCACCTCAGCTGTAGATCTCTGCAGTTCATCAGGTCTTGGTAGATTTGCAGTGGTCTGATACTCCTTCCATTTCAATATTATCGCTTGCACAGAGCTCCTTGGGATGTTTAAAGCTTGGGAAATCTTTTTGTATCCAAATCCGGCTTTAAACTTCTTCACAACAGTATCTCGGACCTGCCTGGTGTGTTCCTTGTTCTTCATGATGCTCTCTGCGCTTTTAACGGAACTCTGAGACTATCACAGTGCAGGTGCATTTATACGGAGACTTGATTACACACAGGTGGATTGTATTTATCATCATTAGTCATTTAGGTCAACATTGGATCATTCAGAGATCCTCACTGAACTTCTGGAGAGAGTTTGCTGCACTGAAAGTAAAAGGGCTGAATAATTTTGCACGCCCAATTTTTCAGTTTTTGATTTGTTAAAAAAGTTTGAAATATCCAATAAATGTCGTTCCACTTCATGATTGTGTCCCACTTGTTGTTGATTCTTCACAAAAAAATACAGTTTTATATCTTTATGTTTGAAGCCTGAAATGTGGCAAAAGGTCGCAAAGTTCAAGGGGGCCGAATACTTTCGCAAGGCACTGTATATGAGAGAGAGAGAGAGAGAGAGAGAGAGAGAGAGAGAGAGAGAGAGAGAGAGAGAGAGAGAGAGAGAGAGAGCACTTATACCTTTCTCCAAGAAGACCTGTCAGATCGGAAGGCTAGTAGTGAAGGATGGAAGATGAGGTAATGAGGCTACTGGGACACAGAGCTGTTGTGGCTGGTTTGGTGACTCATTGTAATGGTTGGAATTAAATGAATGGAACAGTATTAAACACATATCAAACACATTGTTGCTATGCAACGTGATACCATTCCATTCCGGCCATAACTATGAGCTGTCCTCCCCTCACCAGCCTCCACTGAAACAGACCATGCCCAGTATTCAGACTGACTGGCTGAGACATGCCGCTCATTATGCTATTAGGTTGCATTTGAGCGTTTGCCACCTGTTGCAGACACTTTTACAACATCTGTGGCCCCGCATCATTTGGCATGGGCAGAGAAATGACATTTACTGTATATATCGTGGAGAAATCATCTCTCAATAAATCTCTCACAGACCCATGATGATGCGAATGGTTCCTCGCCTCATGCAAAACGACAGGCAGCTCATTAGCCAAGTAAATTAAATCCGAGGCCCCGGATCAGCATCGTCGTTATGACAAAGGACGTTTCTAGGATACCGACCGGCTCTTCGACTGTGTGGGGAGACCGGAGTGACACAAGTGTCCAGTTGTTACCGCTACAGTAGTACTAAAAGACAGCCTAATACTGACCGGCAGACATCACACCACAGTAGGCTGATGATGTAAATGTTTTGATTTTAGCGGGTTGTTTGGCAAGGGTGTTGTGTTTGATAAATGGCACTAGTGGTGGTGTGGACTGTGACGAGTGGTGCTGGACAATGGCCACTCAGTCAGCCATGGCCGACAGCAGCTAAGGATGAACGCAGAGAAATCCCTCGTGGAGCAGAGAGAGAGAGGGAGAGAAGAGAGAGGGGAAGAGAGAGACAGACAAAGGAATACGAGAGAGACCACAGAGAGAGCGGGAGAGAAGAGAAAGGGGAAGAGAGAGAAAGACAAAGGAATACGAGAGAGACCACAGAGAGAGGGGGTGAGAAAAAAAGAGCGATAGGATCGATGAAAGGAAAGGAAAATATTGATATTGGAGGGAAAGGGTCGGGGGAGGGCGAGAGAGAGAGAGAGAGAGAGGGATAGAGGGCAAATACAGGTCAATGCTCCTGGGGGTATGGTACTGGTATGGAGATGCACACACACATAGGAAAACGCCCATCATACACACTCCATTCCAAGTCCATTCCAACCGCATATGAGCTAATTAGTGTTGACAGGAAGCTAAAACATTACGCGTACACACATCTGCAACATAAAACGATTATCCCACAGAAAGATGCTTTAAGTATGGTGTTGCATTCTTCTTCTTCTTTGTGCGAGACTAAACTTAGCGTGTGGAACAACATCTCGTCCCAGGAGTCAATACAAACACCCAAGCTGACAATCACACTATCCTCCTCTCCCAATACTCATTATGTAGTCTCCATGTTAGCTGTCGCCTGTGGTCCCGCCTGGCTATTTGACAGTTCAACACACTGTACAAGAGCATGCAAACAGAGGATAACCATTATTTTTGACTGACTGGCGGGAACGGTGAAAACCGGGAGACGGGTAGTTATCTTGGCTTGCAGTTGTTATCTTTCTGCACATACTGTTAACCCCCACACGGATGTACGCACACACGCACACACACACACACACACAGACAAGCAAACACACACATCGACTACTCACGCACGCACATCTGACCCCAGCATGTCTGTTTCTGTTTTCTAATTCCGACAGCTCATTGCCCCATCTGCTATTGTTGTCTCTATTGTGTCCCAGCATGCTCTTTGGCCCAGCACTGATGGCTTCTGTGAACAGAAATGCTGTAAAAAATCTTTGTAAAGGCATTTAAGCAACACAAAAGATAATGTCACAGGCTGTCTCCTGTTCAAGTATATCTCAGACACAGCTAAAAACACCTTCTTATTAAGCAGTGTCTGCTGTCAAAATTTGGCAGCCAGAAAAAGTTTCAGGCTAGGCTTCGGTAGGAAAACAAATGGACATTCAGCATCATAAGGCATATATCTATGTTCTGCTGTCTAGGCTGCATGATTTCTCGCTTATATCTCTCTTCATCGCTTTCACTCTCTTTTCCTCCTCTCCCGGCCCTATTGCCTCCCTCTTTCTGTCTCAGTTTCTCTCTTGCCCTCTCTTCCTTTCTCTGCCCCCTCTCACTCTCTCTCTCTCTCTCTCTCTCTGTGCTATAGGCAAAGCTGGCGGGTGATTTAATGGTGCTCTGCTGAAAGTTCCCCCCCCCCACACACACACACAGATACACACACACCCGCCAACTCCCACATTCAATTCCCTTCCACTCTCCAACCCACGGGATGTTTCGCTGACCCGCCCAGTGTGACAGCTTGTCTGTGCACTTGCCACCTCTAACATCATAATTGGCAACTAGCAGAATAAAGAGCTGGCTTGGGCAGAAAAGCACAGGCATCCATTATTGATAACAAACCACAAACAGCATCAGTACATCAACCTAAGCCCTATGAGCACCACTTATCAGTGGCTGTCATGTAATGTAAAGGTGCAAAGTGGAGGTATATAATTACAGCCTTCCATTGTTCCTTCATCAGAAGAATATCCACCATGGATCAGACCCGTTGACTAAAACGACTGCAATGGTCTCGTGTTCAGGGGCCATGTTGAGGTGTGTAGGTGCTCATGTTGGCAAGTCCAGAGGTGTGGGGGAGTAGCTGTGGTTGCGTAATGTATTTTCTTACAGTGAGGGAGAAAAAAAACATCACCACCGAACAGCATCTCTGAACAATAGCTGGGAGAGAGAATAGAATAGGTATGACCTATTGTATGACCTCTCTCTAAAAGTTCACACATACAGTAATAGAGGATACACACAATGCCAGTTGAAAGACATTCACACCTCCTACAGTATGTACCATTGGTACTGTAGTTGACCCTTTCCGGTCACAATCACAGTATCTGTAAGGAAATACTTGAAACTTGCAACAAAACAATACTTAGCCTACATTTGAAAAAAAATGATGTGCAACTTTATTTGACAGGGTATGAATGCAGAGATTCATCTTAACAAAATTACAGTAACACAACAAGCAGTTTTAATGGTTACCTAAATTATTTGCTGTTTAAATGAGGGCAGCAGAAGTGAAAATGCACCAATAGGTTCCTCAGTAGCCGCTACTGTAATGCGTTTTCATGTAAGTCTAGCTCTCCCGACAATACTCACCTGAGGCTATTCACCTTGATAGTGGGATTTTGGTAGGTAATTCATCACAGTTGGGCTGTAATGGCACTTCCAGAGAAATCCCAAGGCCAATTAAACAGGAATTGGAGCCGAACAATGCCCAACTCTGACAGCCTGACAGACAGGTGACAGACAGAGCGAGAGGGAGGAAAGTTGCTTTGACTAATGATGTCTGGGGCACAGTTCAATGTCTAGTTTTTATTTACATTTGGTTGAGCTGTCAATCTAACATGAATTCAATGTGAAATCAATAAAAAAAATGTCACAATCTCATTGGATTTAGGTTAAAAGTTGGGTAAAATAAAAATGAAATGCCCTTATGTTGATGACCTTTTCCAAATCTAATCCGTTTTCCACATTGATTCAACATCATCACATATATGTTTTTTTTTTGGGGAGGGGGGGGGTTGAAATGACGCGGAAACAACATTGATTCAACACATTTTTGCCCAGTGGGTTGTTTGTGCACTGCAGAGTGGTTTTGCCCAGGGGGATGTGGGGTTGTTCTAAGAGTGGTGATGACTTTCCACGTCCTTGCTCTGCTTTTTCAGTCCATTCCATCTGATCTGATAAACCTCAATAACTCCCACTTTATTTCGCTGTCTTGTTTTTTTCTCTTTCAACCACTCTTGTTATCCTGCAAGCTCCCGCTTGGTTTGACATTTACGGCGGAACGCCGAGTCCGCCGACCACGCAGACGAATTACCTTGCTACACAGCAGGCCTATGCGATGTGCTTGTGTGCATGCGTGTGCACGTGTGTGTCCGTGTAAAATTTAAACCGAGATATTAAACACAGCAGTGAGCTTGAACACCCTTCCAGATGACAATTCAAATTTCCACCATAGATCAAATTCAATAGAGCAATCCGTCTCAGCTTGGGACAAACGCTTCTATTTGGCAATCTGTGGGTGTTATCAGGAAGAGATCGCTGAGAAAGGAACATCATCAATATAATCAAAAATGAATGCATCCGGACTGCCCAGATGTGAGAAGAAAATCATTTTTGGATCAGAGCCATAGGCACACAGAACATGACAAACTCTGTTTGTACATAATGTGTCAACCTATTGGGCAAAAACTGTTTGAATCAATGTTTTTTCCACATCGTAAAAAAAAATGTGATGATGTTGAATCCACGTGGAAAACTGATTGGATTTGCAAACAGAAATTAACGTAAAGGAATTTCATGCTTTTTTTTCACCTAACTCCTCACCTAAATCTAATGACATGGGACATTGTTTGTTGATTTCACGTCGAAGTCACATTTAGTTGACAACTCAACAAACAAAGGTAAATCAAAACTAGACCAAACCACTCCAAAATTGGACAAACAAAAAAACACTGCTTTCATATCTCATCTATACAAGTGAAATGAGCTGGATGAACAGTTCGAGTGGGTCTTTTTGTAGCTTGTGCAAGCTCTCAATGGGTGTCATGGCAACCCTCACCTGTTGCCGCGGAGAAAAAGACAGTTCCATATCACAGGAAAAAAATGCTCTGATCTGGAGCACGCTCAGTGGGGAGACTGTAGGAAAACAAGATGCGTTATTTCAGAACAACATGCAAAACAACACACAAAAACAACAATACGACAGGGAGAGAGGCTGCATATGATGAAATCTGAATTATAGCTAGAGTTAAAAATATGACACGAAAGAGGGAATAGTAATAAGCTTTCCTTAGAAAGCTTTCCTAAAACTGGCTGACGAGAGCAAAATGCATCATACGGGCCTGATTCCTGTATTTTGAAACCTACATATCTTGAAAACTGAATTGCTTGACATGCAAAACAGTTTGGGAATACATCAACAATAGACTAATGAAACAAATACCAAACGTTTTTGGGTGGAGTTTTCCTTTAATCCGCACTGATGTAAAAACACAGATGCCTACTGTACCATCACTTTGGATGAAAAATAGCAGAGGTCACTTTGGGCTACTGAGTTGCAGCAGAAGTGGGTTAAAGAAAATGTGTTTTTGTTACATCCCACCTCTTCCTCTTCCCTGGCAGGTGTGATCTGTGATGTCACTCAGGGAGATGAGCATGACTGAAGAGTCATCTCTGTAAAACATGGCTGTCACGGGTCTCAGCGAGGCGAAGCAGTTGGCTGACACACACACGCTAAACACACTGCGTCTAGAACCAGTGGTCAGGACACACATCACGCTCTGCGCATCTCCCGGCCTCACTTCATGAAGGTAGGAACATCTATCAGGGTTGTGAGGGCGTGATGTGATTACACACTTCCCTCTGTATTGATGGACATGATTTGCATGCACACATACACATGCACGCTCTCTCTCTCACGAGCCATCAATACAGGACTAAGATCGAATCCTACTACGGCAGCTCTGACGCTCGACAGATATGGCAGGACTTGCACACTATCACAGATTACATGTGGGTTAGACTATTAAACAGGTTAACATTAGCAAGGCCACAGGGCCAGACGGAATACCCGGATGGGTACTCAAGAGCATGCGCTGATCAGCTGGCAAGTGTCTTCACTGAAATGTTCAACCTATCACTGACCCAGTCTGTAATACCAACTTGTTTCAAGCAGACCACCATAGTCCCCGTGCCCAAGAATGCTAAGGTAACCCGCTTAAATGACTATTGCCCCGTAGCACTCACACCTATAGCCATGAAACACTTTGAAAGGCTGGTCATGGCTCATATCAACACCATCATCCCAGACACACTCCAATTCGCATACCGCCCTAACAGATCCACTATTGCACTCCACAGTGCCCTCACCCACCTGAACAATAGGAATACCGATGTAAGAATGATGTTCATTGACTACAGCACAGCATTGAACACCATAGTCCCCTCCAAGCTCATCACCAAGTTCAGGACCCTGGGACTAAATACCTGCCTCTGCATCTGGATCCTGAACTTCCTGATGGGCCAGCTCCAGGTGGTGAGGGTAGGTAACAACACATCCGCCACTCTGACCATCAACACGAGGGCCCCTCAGGGGTGTGTGCTTAGTCCCCTCCTGTAGTCCCTGTTCACCCACGACTGCTTGGCCGTGCATGACTCCCACCTCATCATCAAGTTTGCTGTTGACACAATTGTGGAACGACTGATGACAATGAGGCAGCCTATAAAGAGGAGGTCAGAAACCTGGCAGTGTGGTGCCAGGACAACAACCTCTCCCTTAACGTCAGCAAGACAAAGGAGCTGATTGTGGAATACAGGAAATAAAGGGGCGAGCACTAAAGAATGAACATGGACACACACCCACACAGTTGTGAAGAGGGCATAACAGGACCTCTTCCCCCTCAGTAGGCCAAACAGATTTGGCATTGACCCTCAGATCCTCAAAAGCTCCACAGCTGCACCATTGAGAGCATCTAGACTGGCTGCATCACCGCTTGGTACGGCAACTGCAAGGCACCCAACCACAAGCTGCCCAGTACATTACTGGGGCCGAGCTCTCTGCCATCCAGGGCTTCTATACCAGGGGGTGTCAGAGGAAGGCCCAAATTATTGTCAAAGACTCCAGCCACCCAAGCCATAGACTGTTCTCTCTGCTACCTCACGGCAAGCAGTACCAGTGCATAAAGTCTGGAACCAACAGGACCATGAACAGCTTCTACCCACAAGACTACTAAACCAGACTGCTAAATAGCTAATCAAATCGCTACACGGACTAGCTGCAAAGACCCTTTTTTGCACTAATTCTCTTGCACTGACTCTACGCACCCACACTAGACTCTACCCACACATTCACACATGCTTACACTGACACCCCACCACACACATACACACACACACCCTAAATATGCCCACACACACAACACTCCCACACATGCATACTGACACCACACACACACACACACACACACTTTTACACTCACCACATACGCTGCTGCTACAGTCTATTATCTGTCCTGTTGCCTAGTCATTTTCCCCTTCCTATGCAGATGCCTTCTGAAAGTATTCACACCCCTTGACTTGTTCCACATTTTGTTGTGTTACAGCCTGAATGTAAAATGGATTACATTGATATTTTGTGTCACTGGCCGACACACAATACCCCATAATGTCAAAGTGGAATTATGTTTTAAGAAATGTTTACAAATGAATAAAAAACGAAAAAGCTGAAATGCATTGAGTCAATAAGTATTTAACCCATTTGCTATTGCAAGCCTAAATAAGTTCAGGAGTACAAATGTGCTAAATAAGTCACGTGATAAGTTGCATGGACACACTCTGTGTGCAATAATAGTGTTTCACGTGATTTTGAATGACTACCTCATCTCTGTACCCCACACATACAATTATCTGTAACGTCCCTCAGTCGAGTAGAGAATTTCAAACACATATTCAACCACAAAGACCAGGGAGGTTTTCCAATGCCTCGCAAAGAAGGGCACCTATTGGTTGATGGTAAAAAAAAATAAAAAAATAAACAGACTTTGAATATACCTTTGAGCATGGTGAAGTTATTAATTACGCTTTAGATGGTGTATCAGTATACCCTGTCACTACAAAGATACAAGCGTCCTTCCTAACTCAGTTGCTGGAGAGGAAGGAAACCGCTCTGGGATTTCACCATGAGGCCAATGGTGATTTTAAAACAGTTTCAGGGTTTAATGGTTGTGATATGACAACAATGTAGTTACTTCACAACACTAACCTAAATGGCAGAGTGAAAAGAAGGCTGTAAAGAATAACAAATATTCTAAAATATTAACATGTGGAAAAAGGCACTTTAGTAATACTGCAAAAAAATATGGCAAAGAAATTTACTTTTTATTTTTTCTCCCCAATTTCGTGGTATCCAATTTTTTATTGTTTTTAGTAGCTACTATCTTGTCTCATCGCTACAACTCCCGTACGGGCTCAGGAGAGACGAAGGTTGAAAGTCATGCGTCCTCCGATACACAACCCAACCAAGCCGCACTGCTTCTTTAACACAGCGCGCATCCAACCCGGAAGCCAGCCGCACCAATGTGTCGGAGGAAACACTGTGCACCTGGCAACCTTGGTTAGCACACACTGTGCAAGGCCTGCCACAGGAGTCGCTGGTGCGCAATGAGACAAGGATATCCCTACCGGCCAAACCCTCCCTATAAGACGACGCTAGGCCAATTGTGCGTCGCACCACGGACCTCCCGGTCGCGGCCGGTTACGACAGAGCCTGGGCGCGAACCCAGGGTCTCTGGTGGCACAGCTGGCGCTGCAGTACAGCGCCCTTAACCACTGCATGTTTTGGGTATGCTTGTCATTTGCGAGGACTATAGAGTTTTTTGGGGATAAAAATAAATGTAACACAGCAAGGAACAGCCAAAATTCTAGAGGAAAACCTGGCTCAGTCTGCTTTCCAACAGACACTGGAAGAGGAATTCAGCTTCCAGCAAGACAATAAGGCCAAATCTACAATGGAGTTTGCTAACCAGATGGCATTGAATGTTCCTGAGTGGCCTAGTTACAGTTTTGACTTAAATCAACTTGAAAATCTATAGCAAGAGCTATAGCTGTCTAGCAATTTTATTCTATTTATTTATTTAACTAGGCAAGTCAGTTAAGAACAAATTGTTATTTTACAATGACAGCCTACCGGGGAACAGTGGGTTAACTGCCTTGTTCAGGGGCAGAACAACAGATTTTTACCTTGTCAGCTCGGGGATTAGATCCTTTCAGTTGCTGGCCCAATATACTAACCACTAGGTTACATGCCGCTCCATATGATGATCAACAACTAACTTGACAGAACTTGAAGAATAAAAAAATATATATATAATGGGCAAATATTGTACAATTCAGGTGTGAAAAGCTCTTAGAGACTTGATGAGACCCAAAGATTCACAACTGTAATCGCTGCCAAATGTGTTTCTAACATGTACAGTGTTGACTCAGGGTGTTGAATACTTATTTTATTGAGATATATTTATGTTTTATTTTTCCTGCATGTTTAATAAATGTTCACATTTTTCTTTCTACTTTGACATTACAGAGTATTTTGTATAGATTGATGATAAAAAAATACAATTAAATACATTTTAATCCCACTTTGTAACACAACAAAATGTGAAAATGTGAAAATTCAAGGGGTGTGAATACTTACTGAAGGCACACACACACACACACCACAGTAAACACTCTCCTCTCGCCTCCTCCCTAGATGTTAACTTCAGAGCGACAGTGCAGCCCGGGGCCTCCATAATTGACATGGTCAACGTGACGACGTCACCCAGCAGCAATGCCACCCCAGAGGGTCTGACTGAGGGGGGGCTGGTGGTCCTGGGCCAGAGGGAAGAGTATGATTACAATTACTTTGCCCTGGTGCTGGGCGTGCCCCTCATCCTGATCATCATCCTGGGCAACGTACTTGTGTGTCTGAGCGTGCTCACTGAGCGCTCCCTGAAGACTGCCACCAACTACTTCATCATCAGCCTGTCTGTGGCCGACCTACTGCTGGCTGTACTGGTGCTGCCCCTCTACGTCTACTCTGAGGTGAGGGAGGAGCGGAGAGTGTGTGTGTATGTATGTGTGTGTGTATTTATGTGTGTATCTGTGTGCGCGTGTGTAAGTTGACCTTCCCTCCATGACCTCTTAAATTGAAGAAACACGTACACATACCCAAATACATGTTGTTTTGTTCAATTACCTGCCCTGTCTGTCTCTTCGTAGTTTAAAGTCCACCGCTGACAGGACTGACAACTTGTTAACCATGTGTTGTTGTTGTTGTTGTTGTTGTTGTTGCTGTGTGTCCCAGTTCCTGGGTGGTATCTGGACCCTGAGCACATACATCTGTGATGCTCTGATGACCATGGACGTCATGTTGTGCACTGCCTCCATCCTCAACCTATGTGCCATCAGTGTGGACAGGTGAGTCCTTCTGTCTCAACTTCGCCTGAACACTATTTTAACACATGGCTGTCAGGTCACACTAGTTTTCAATACCACACCTGTCCTCTCTAACCTGTCGAGTTACGGTACACTGGACTCTGAAACATAGCAACACCACATGTCCATCCACAGGGCACAAACTGGTTGAATCAACATTGTTTCAATGTAATTTGTCAACATATTGTGACGTGGAATATACGTGGAAAATACATTGGATTTGAAAAAAAGTAATTAACTGTTGTTTTGAGAGAGACATTTCTACAACAGGATTATGTCCTCATGGTAACCACATTTCAACATATGGAAACCTTGTATATAAACCTTGAATTTGTACCTTTAAAACAATGTCAGATCTTCAACGTTATACACACTATCAGAAGAAAAAAAAACTATAGGCTGGGCAGCACCTCCTGGCTCCCACTAGAGAATTGATCTACAGTGGGGCAAAAAAGTATTTAGTCAGCCACCAATTGTGCAAGTTCTCCCACTTAAAAAGATGAGAGAGGTCTGTAATTTTCATCATAGGTACACTTTAACTATGACAGACAAAATGAGAAAAAAAAATCCAGAAAATCACATTGTAGGATTAATGAATTTATTTGCAAATTATGGTGGGAAATAAGTATTTGGTTAATAACAAAAGTTTATCTCAATACTTGTTATATACGCTTTGTTGGCAATGACAGAGGTCAAACGTTTTCTGTAAGTCTTCACAAGGTTTTCACACACTGTTGCTGGTATTTTGGCCCATTCCTCCATGCAGATCTCCTCTAGAGCAGTGATGTTTTGGGTCTGTTGCTGGGCAACACGGACTTTCAACTCCCTCCAAAGATTTTCTATGGGGTTGAGATCTGGAGACTGGCTAGGCCACTCCAGGACCTTGAAATGCTTCTTACGAAGCCATTCCTTCGTTGCCCGGCCGGTGTGTTTGGAATCATTGTCATGCTGAAAGACCCAGCCACGTTTCATCTTCAATGCCCTTGCTGATGGAAGGAGGTTTTCACTCAAAATCTCACGATACATGACCCCATTCATTCTTTCCTTTACACGGATCAGTCGTCCTGGTCCCTTTGCAGAAAAACAGCCCCAAAGCATGATGTTTCCATCCCCATGCTTCACAGTAGGTATGGTGTTCTTTGGATGCAACTCAGCATTCTTTGTCCTCCAAACATGACGAGTTGAGTTTTTACCAAAAAGTTATATTTTGGTTTCATCTGACCATATGACATTCTCCCAATCTTCTTCTGGATCATCCAAATGCTCTCTAGCAAACTTCAGACGGGCCTGGACATGTACTGGCTTAAGCAGGGAGATGGTAGGCTTTGTTACTTTGGTCCCAGCTCTCTGCAGGTCATTCACTAGGTCCCCCCGTGTGGTTCTGGGATTTTTGCTCACCATTCTTGTGATCATTTTGACCCCACAGGGTAAGATCTTGCGTGGAGCCCCAGATCGAGGGAGATTATCAGTGGTCGTGTATGTCTTCCATTTCCTAATAATTGCTCCCACAGTTGATTTCTTCAAACCAAGCTGCCTACCTATTGCAGATTCAGTCTTTCCAGCCTGGTGCAGGTCTACAATTTTGCTTCTGGTGTCCTTTGACAGCTCTTTGGTCTTGGCCATAGTGGAGTTTGGAGTGTGACTGTTTGAGGTTGTGGACAGGTGTCTTTTATACTGATAACAAGTTCAAACTGCTTGGCTAGTTCTATTTGAGCCACTGCCTTAGTCTGCCTTTTAATTCCAGTTTGTCTACAAATGAATAACTGATATGTTGGATTCACGTCTTCATCTCAATCAAAATCAAATTTAAAGAATAAGATGACATCAAAACAAACATTATTGAAAGTGTTTTAAAAGTTTGATTTTATTTAGTTCTGATCTTTGACTTAAAACTAAGTTTTTAACTAGAATTAAAGCCAGACTAAGTTAGTGGCACAAATGGAACTATCCAAGCAGAAGATAATGTTGATATTTGATTGCGTTGACAACCAAACACAATTCAATATTACATTTGTAATACAGTAAATAGCCTAAAGTTAAGGCTATCGTAGAAACGAATGTAACTTTAAAATGAGTAACACATCCATGGCCACATTGAGGTTACTGTAACTATGAATGTGTTCTTATGTAATCATATAAAGTGTGCATATTCAAAATAGCATGGATAGGTCGTCGCAGGTCTGTGGACATGATCACAATTTCTGTAATAATCTGTGCAGAATCTCGAACGGCATTGGTCACTTGCACCGTGTACTTTTAATGCAATCTCAACTGCAATCCAGGTCATTTGGTTATGATGCACAGTGATAACACAATAATCTTTTCTATAAATAAACCACAATGTTACGACTTCTATGAATGGTGAGTGGAGGAGTCAAGCGCCGAGAGCAGGTAATTCCGTACGTGGATATTTTATTCCAAAGACAGTGGAGACACGGACATGCGAAACACAAGGGCGCCTGAAACAACCCGTCCAAAATACAAAGGACTAAAACTGTCCGGAAAAATATAGATCACACTAATACACCAACACCAAATAACAGAGAACAAGCCCGCACAAATACCCAGCGGGCCTAGTGCCCTTAAATAGCCTACAAACAAACACTAACTCAAAACAGGTGTACCCAATTAAACCCAATAAACAGAAACAAACGGAAAGGGAATCGATGGCAGCTAATAGGCCGGCGACGACGACCGCCGAGCGCCGCCCGAACAGGAAGAGGCACCATCTTCGGCGAGATCCGTGACACACAAATCAGACATTGTTTGGCATTAGAATTTGTTTGTGCCTTTAGATGGTTGAAAGCGTAGTGATGACACAATGGATATTCAACTAGCTTTTGGCTGTCTTTTTGAGTGGGTGAGATCGACGTGTCAACCAATTATTACCCAATTATTCATGTTGAAATGACATGCTGTGCCCATTGGGCAGTCTCCAGTATGATTTGAGTTCACAAAGAATTGCAAAGAACTACCGCAATATCTCTGAATTATTAGGAAAAGATTGATAACGCAAGTTCTTCTTCAAAAAGTTTCTTCAAGAAATACCCTGGGTGTACCCTTTATTCCCACTTTTGAAAGTAACAAAGAGAGCCATTGAAAAACACCAAAAACAATATCTTCAACTTGCAAGTTCAATATGTCCTTCTAATATCTGTAGCGAGCTCTGTAGCGAGCCCTGTCACTCATAGTAATCCCCCAAAGCATTCTGCCAGACTGTGAGAAGAGCGTAGCGAGACCATTAGCAGACATCACACAGTGAATGCTAACTGATGGCTGTGGTCTATAGGAGGCTAATGGAACCGTAACTCTGGAACCCCCTCATCGACCCACTCATCAAGGCCCGCTAATTACTCAAAACAGAGAGAAGCAAACTCACGCCAACCACCCAGGGGACTCTACCCCAAAACAACATCTAAGGGCTAAGTGTGACCGAGAGCTTCTAAGGCAAAGCAAAAACAAACCGACTGTAAAATAGAGAATAAGCATTAAATAGGTTCCACACAGCACACACTTCTTGCTAGTTAAATGTTGTATCCCTAGTGTTTTGCGGCTGACAGGTTCTATAGCATTGTGGTGTTATTACATTTCACAATGTAATAATACGACATGGTATCTAATCAATAGATTGAGATTAATTGGATTTATAAGACATGAGAAGCAGGGTAGTACCAGGTTGTGGGGGTTGGAATAGAGTGGAGTTACAAATGAAGGTGAATATTATTGTAACTTCATCTGTGGCCTTCCAGTGTCTCCATATCTAAGTTTACTTTGAACCTGTAGGACCACAGAACAGCTCTGCACAACTTTGAGGTTTTTCAAATGTTTCCAGAACAGCCACCATGTCCTCTGAGTACTTCCCTGCTGTGTTGGCCTGTTTGAAGCCCCTCCATGTTGAATGTATGTATTGATGTATTTTAAATGTAGACTATGTAATTCGCTTTGATCCGTGTCTCAGCAGGTACAGTTGAAGTCAGAAGTTTACATAAACCTTAGCCAAATACATTTAAACTCAGTTTTTCACAATTCTGACATTTAATCCAAGTAAAAATTCCTTGTTTTAGGTCAGCTAGGTTCACCACTTTATTTTAAGAATGTGAAATGCAAAAATAATAGTAGATAGAATGATTTATTCCAGCTTTTATTTCTTTCATCACATTCCCAGTGGGTCAGAATTTTACATACACTCAATTAGTATTTGGTAGCATTGCCTTTAAATTGTTTAACTTGGGTCAAACGTTTCAGGTAGCCTTCCACAAGCTTCCCACAATAAGTTGGGTAAATTTTGGCCCATTCCTCCAGACAGAGCTAGTGTAACTGAGTCAGGTTTGTAGGCCTCCTTGCTCGCACACGCTCTTTCAGTTCTGTCCACAAATTTTCTATGGGATTGAGGTCAGGGCTTTGTGATGGCCACTCCAATACCTTGACTTAAGCCATTTTGCCACAACTTTGGAAGTATGCTTGGGGTCATTGTCCATTTGGAAGACACATTTCCGACCAAGCTTTAACTTCCTGACTGATGTATTGAGATGTTGCTTCAATATATCCACATAATTTTCCATCCTCTTGATGCTATCTATTTTGTGAAGTGCACCAGTCCCCCCTGCAGAAAAGCACCCCCACAACATGATGCTGCCACCCCCGTGCTTCACGGTTGGGATGGTGTTCTTCGGCTTGCAAGCCTCCCCCTTTTTCCTCCACACATAACGATGGTCATTATGGCCAAACAGTTCTATTTATGTTTCATCAGACCAGAGGACATTTCTCCAAAAGGTACAATCTTTGTCCACATGTGCAATTGCAAACTGTAGTTTGGCTTTTTTATGGCGGTTTTGGAGCCGTGGCTTCTTCCTTGCTGAGCAGCCTTTCAGGTTATTTCAATATAGGACTCGTTTTACTGTGAAATTGCTCCCAAGGATGAACCAGTCTTGGCTGATTTCTTTTGATTTTCCCATGATGTCAAGCAGAGGCACTGATTTTGAAGGTAGGCCTTGAAATACATCCACAGGTACACCTCCAATTGACTCAAATGATGTCAATTGGCCTATCAGAAGCTTCTAACGCCTTGACATAATTTTCTGGAATTTTCCAAGCTGTTTAAAGGCACAGTCAACTTAGTGTATGTAAACTTCTGGCCCACTGGAATTGTGATGCAGTGAATAATAACTGAAATAATCTGTCTGTAAACAATTGTTGGAAAAATTACTTGCGTCATAGTAGATGTCCTAACAGACTTGCCAAAACTATAGTTTGTCAACAAGAATAATTGAAAATTTAGTTTTAATGACTCCAACCTAAGTGTATGTAAACATCTGACTTTAACTGTACATAGCCATGGTGGCAGCATTGCACCTGAAGTACAACAGGTGTGCTCCATGTATTTTAAATGTATGTGATTTGTGTGTCCCTGCAGGTACATAGCGGTGGTGGTGCCCCTGAAGTACAACAGGAACCAGTTCAGCCTGCGGCAGCTGGTCCTCATTACGGCCACCTGGGTTCTCTCCCTGGGCGTCGCCAGTCCTGTCATCTTCGGCCTCAACCAGGTGCCGGGCCGCGACCCCACCGTGTGCAAGCTGGAGAACGACAGCTTCGTGGTCTACTCCTCAGTGTGCTCCTTCTTTGTGCCTTGCCCAGTCATGCTCTTCCTGTACTACTGGATGTTCCGGGGATTGAGACGCTGGAGCTCAGGCAGGAGGCGCTCCCAGCTGACGAGGGGAGGAAAACGGGGCCTGTCCCTGCACCTCTGCTCCGCCCTGCAGAGGGAGAACGCAGGGGTCAGGGCGGGGGCCAAGGAGAAGGTGGTGTACCTCATGCCCTCAGGGCTCAGCCCAATGTCACCGTCGACCGTATCGATGCCGTCGCCCACAGCGACCCCGGGGGTGGAGGGCAAGCAGCAGGATGGTGTGGGGGCTGGCATGGCGGAGAGCGACCCCATGACTACCCAGATAGAAAGCGTTTCGGACGCGGACCCCACGGAGAAGCCGCCTAGGCAGGGGAGGAGCCGGAAGGAGAATGGGCTGGCCCACGCTAAGGCCACCAAGAGGGGGCGCCGCAACAGCAAGAGTAGCAGAGTGAGTGGGAGGGAGCGAAAAGCCATGAAGGTCCTTCCTGTTGTAGTTGGTAGGTAGGTGTGTGTGTGTGTGTGTGTGTGTGTGTGTGTGTGTGTGTGTGTGTGTGTGTGTGTGTGTGTGTGTGTGTGTGTGTGTACATGCATGTGTATTCCAAGGTATAATACTTACACAAATCATGTCAACAAAGGACATTTAGCATCGTTGGGGTAAGGAAACAGTGGGTTGCGGTGAACTTAAAAAGTATTAATTACATAAACATGGAGGGGTATGGAAATGAGGGGTTTCCCACTCAGAATACATAACCTCATAACCTGCAGCTGACTGTTGACACATCAACTATGATTAAAGTGCAGGGCAGTTTGTGATTGTTGCTGTTTTGGTAATCAGTGCCTGGAGGGTGAGTGGTTTCACCTCTTCTCTGAGTATACAGTATATCCAGCTTCTCAAGCTCCAGTTCAGTGTGTTTCAATCTAGAGCAAGACGACTCCTACTCTCTCCAGGAGTGAGAATAATCATTTTTTTGTCTTAATTTGTTGTTGTCTAGTATTGTCTTTTGCTAGCTAGGGCCATCTACTTTACGTACTAGCCTCCCTTTCTGTATCGTATGACACTCACTGTCCCCTTTCCTCCCGGCTGGCTTGCCCTATCCTTCTGCTCGGTGGCTGAGTATGTCAGGTGAGCAAAAATGGAGGAAAGTTAAACTAAACTAAAATTAAACTTCTATCATAATTTCAGTCCCTCCTCTCTACCTTCCCTTCCTATGTAGCCACTGCTAACACCACTTCCTATCAACCCAGATTTCAGGTTCCTGCATTTAACCTTAGGAAACTCTTCGCCACCTTCTCCTCCCTCCTTAATCCCCCCCCCCCCCCCCCCCCCCCCCTCTCTGCGGAGGACATTGTCAACCACTATGAAAAGAAGGTAGACAATATCCACTCAGTCAGCCTATTGAGTCCACTGGTATGACTCACACAGAACTACCCTACACCTTGACCCCTTTCTCCCTTCTCTCTACAGATGAAATTCTAGTGCCGTCTGGCCGCTCGATAACCTGCCCATCTGACCCCATCCCCTCCTCCCTTCTCCAGACCATCTCATTCCTAACTTCCCTCATCAATTCTTCCCTGACCACTGGCTGCATCCTCTCTGACTCCAAAATGGCTAGAGTCACTACCCTCCTCAAGAAACCAACACTCAACCCCTCTGACATAAAAAATGACAGACCGGTATCCCTTCTTTCTTGTCTTTCCAAAGCACTTGAGCGTGCAGTCTGACCATCACTCTCGTTATCTCTTTCAGAAAAATCTTCTTGACCCTAACCAGTCTGGCTTCAAGACGGGTCACTCAACAGAGACTGCTCTCCTCTGTGTCACAAAGGCTTTCCGCACTGGCAAAGTTGACTCTCTCCTCTGTCCTCATCCTCCTAGATCTATCCGATGCCTTGGACACAGTGAACCATCAGATCCTCCTTTCCACCCTCTCAGTGCTGGGCGTCTCAGGCTCTGCACACTTTTGGATTGCATTCTACCTGGCAGGCCGCTCCTACCAGGTGACTTGGAGAGGATCTGTGTCTGCACCACGTGCTCTCACTACTGGTGTCCCCCAGAGCTCGGTTCTAGGCCCTCTCCTCTTCTCTCTATATACCAAGTCACTCAGCCCCATCATATCCTCACATGGTTTCTCCTATCATTGCTATGCAGATGACACTCAACTACATTTCTCCTTCCCTCCTTCTGACAAATAGGTGGTGACACGCATCTCTGTGTGCCTGGCAGATATCTCAGCTTGGATATCGGCCCACCACCTCAAGCTCAACTCCGACAAGACGGAACTACTCTTGCTCCCGGGGAAGGCCTGCCCACTCCAAGACCTCTCCGTCACAGTTGACAACTTCACAGTGATCCCCTCCCAGAGTGCAAAGAACCTTGGCGTGACCCTGGACAACACCATCTTCCTCTGCAAATATCAAAGCAGTGACTCGCTCCTCCAGGTTCTTGCCCTTTAACATCTGTAGAGTACGACCTTACCTCACACAGGAAGTGGTGCAGGTCCTAATCCAGGCACTTGTCACCTCCCGTCTGGACTAATGCAACTCGCTGTTGGCAGAGCTCCCCGCTTGTGTCATCAAACCCCTGCAACATATCTGGAACGCCGCAGCACGCTTGGTGTTCAACCTTTCGAAATTCTCCCATGTCACCCAGTCCTCCGCACACTCCACTTGCATCCACTACAAGACCATGGTGCTTGCCTACGGAGCAGCAAGGGGAACTCCCCCTCGCCACACTCAGGCTATGCTCAAACCCTACATCCCAACCCGAGCACTCAATTCTGCCACCTTTGGTATCTTGTCCATTCCAGCTCAACCCAGTCAAACCTCTTCTCTGTCCTGCCAACTCAATGGTGGAATGAGCTTTGCCCTGAAGCTAGGACTGAAGAGTCCCTGCCCATCTTCTGAAAACACCTGAAAATCTACATCTTCAATGAGTATCTTAATATAAGATATCTGTCTTATTCCCCTCCCCCACATAAAAAAAGAAATAGTATTTTCTAGCTAGCAGTGACTTTGCTGATCATTTCTGTATTGTGAGAAAATGTACTTACTACGACTGGGATATGTGGTTGTCTCACATATCTATCTTAAGATGAATGGGGTCATTTCCATGTAAAAGGAGCCATGAGCACTAACATGTGAAGTTCATAGGAGAATGTCCAATTGGGTGTAAAATGAAAGCTATGAGTACCAAATCGGTAACGGAAAATTCCGAAAAATCTGTCAGGAATTTCTGCAATTGAGTTGGCTACAATGGGAAATCATAGTAGTCACATAACAGTTTGGACCGCACAGCATGGTACAGTACAGCACAGTACAGTAAAGAAAAGTAGAGTGTAGTTCAGTAGAGCACACTAGAATTTTGTACACTATAATGTAATGTATTGTACTGTACTGAACTCTACTGTACTTTACCATACTCTACTGAACTATACTTTACACTACTGTACTCTACTGTTCTGTACTGAACTCTACAGTACTAAATTCTACTGTTCTGTACTCTATTGTGTTCTACTAAGCTCTACTATGCTGATGTCCAAACTTATGAAACATAGACGTCTGTGATTGGTTTAGATTTGGTCCGGTTCGGACCAACCAAATTTGGTCTTGTTTGGGGGCAGAGGTCATTCAAATAATAGCCAGTGTGTAGAATAAAACCCAAATAATGAAAGGAGGATATTTCATATTTATACTTTTGTGTACCTATTTAGGAAACATCACCATAAAGAGAATGACATTCATATCCAGAATTATGCATCTATTTTAGTACAAATCGGGGACCTATGACGAAATTCCGTTACCGCAATTCTGTTACCGGGTGTAAATCAATTCACTGTAGTTCAATAACCAAAAGAACCATGTCATACATGACACCCCATTATTTCTGCAGGCATCGTTTATTCTTAATTCAGAGCAAATACAGTGCCTTCAGAAAGTATTCACACCCATTGACCTTTTCCACAGTTTGTTGTGTTACAGCCTGAATTTCAAATGGATTCAATTTAGGTTTTTGGTCACTGGCCTACACACAATACCCCATAATGTCAAAGGGGAATAATGCTTTTCAAAATTCTAAATAAGTCAAGAAATCTGTCATTTATTTAGAAGTTTTTGCCGGAGAGATCTTAGTCGTGCAATTTTACATCTAACTAAGATGTTTGGTGCAGTATCTCTCAATTTAAAAAAGTGCATGAAACTAAGACAACAAAGACTTTACCGGCTGGCCTCAAGAAAAAATGTTGTGTGCCGAACAATAAAATAAAAAACTTACCGTTATCCGTTATCTTGAGGCGTTCTGGTGAGACGGGCATTAAAACAACTTACCTAGAAAGGTACTCCTCTGATGGAATGGACGGGCATTAAAACAACTTACCTAGAAAGGTACTCCTCTGATGGAATGGACGGGCATTAAAACAACTTACCTAGAAAGGTACTCCTCTGATGGAATGGACGGGCATTAAAACAACTTACCTAGAAAGGTACTCCTCTGATGGAATGGATGGATTGGAAACAACCTTTTATGAGATTCAGAACCGTGACCAAGTTGGATCAGGAAGATGGTGATGTGCAGGTCAGTTCCCTCATGCCATGGGCAGCGAGGCAGAGAACATTTTCAAATCGCTCACCTTTGCATCAGAGGATGAGGAAGCAGACTTTGATATTGTCGTGAGGAAATATAACGAATACTGTTTTCCCAAACGGAATGCTGTTCACGAACATGCCTGTTTTTATCAACGAGCTTCCAAGTGGACATGCAACAAGTGGTCAGAAAACAGGACTTTGAGAAAGAATGTGTCACACAAAATACAACTGAAAGAGAATGCACAGCGCGCAGCATCCCAATACCACTTACGCAGAAGGTGAAAGAGGAGCTGTGCAGGATGGAGTAAAATGACATAATGGAGAAGGTGACGCAGCCAACAGATTGGTGTGCACCCATGGTGCCTGTCCTGAAGAAAAATGGAAAAGTGCGAACATGTGTGGGTTTGAAAAAGAATAACGAAGCGTTGAAAAGATAGTGAAAAGAACGGTTTATCCTACGCACCTCGGATGAGATGCTGGCAAAGCTGAGCAGAGCCAAAGTATTCTCAACAAAGGGATGCAGCAAGTGGGTTTTGGCAAATACCCCTACGCTGTGACAGCAGAAAGTTGACAACCTTTATTACACCTTTTGGCAGGTACTGTTTCCGCCGTTTGCTATTTGGGATCTCGAGCCCTCTAGAAATCTTCCCCCCAAAAATGATATAGACATTGCAAGGCCTTGAGGGAGTCACCGTTTTATGGATGACATTTTGGTATATGCAAATACCATGGAGGAGCACGACGAGTGACTAAAAAGAGAATGAGTCAACCAGACTAAAGTTGAACAAATTAAAGTGAGCCCTCAGTCAAACACAGCGACGCTTCCTGGGACACCTCATTGACCCAATCAGGCCCGATTCAGAGAAAGTGGGGGCCATCTGGCAGCTTTTCCCCACCAGAGAAATTGCAGGAGCTGAAGAGAGTTATTGGGATGGATAAATACCTAGGGTAGTATATCCCCAACCTTTCCACAGTGGGTCAACCACTGCATGAGCTCCTGAGGTCAAAGACGGCATGGACATGGGATCACGCATACCAGGCAGTGTCCCAGTGCCTCAAAGAACTTCTGACGACTTCCCCAGTCCTGACGTTCTATGACAGCAACAGAACCATTGCAGTCTCAGCAGACGCAAGCAGCTTTGGGCTTGACAGTGTACTACTACAGCTCCAAGGTGAGGAATGGAAGCCTGTGGTGTACTACTACAGCTCCACGGTGAGGAATGGAAGCATGTGGTGTACTACTACAGCACCACGGTGAGGAATGGAAGCCAGTGGTTTACTGCCACAGCTCCACGGTGAGGAATGGAAGCCTGTGGTGTACTACTACAGCTCCATGGTAAGGAATGGAAGCCTGTGGTGTACTACTACAGCTCCATGGTGAGGAATGGAAGCCGGTGGTTTACTGCCACATCTCCACGGTGAAGAATGGAAGCCTGTGGTGTACTACTACAGCTCCATGGTGAGGAATGGAGGCCGGTGGTGTATTACTACAGCTCCACGGTGAGGAATGGAAGCCTGTGGTGTACTACTACAGCTCCACGGTGAGGAATGGAAGCCTGTGGTGTACTACTACAGCTCCACGGTGAGGAATGGAAGCCTGTGGTGTACTACTACAGCTCCACGGTGAGGAATGGAAGCCTGTGGTGTACTACTACAGCTCCACGGTGAGGAATGGAAGCCTGTGGTGTACTACTACAGCTCCACGGTGAGGAATGGAAGCCTGTGGTGTACTACTACAGCTCCACGGTGAGGAATGGAAGCCTGTGGTGTATTACTACAGCTCCACGGTGAGGAATGGAAGCCTGTGGTGTACTACTACAGCTCCACGGTGAGGAATGGAAGCCTGTGGTGTACTACTACAGCTCCATGGTGAGGAATGGAAGCCGGTGGTTTACTGCCACAGCTCCACGGTGAGGAATGGAAGCCTGTGGTGTACTACTACAGCTCCATGGTAAGGAATGGAATCCTGTGGTGTACTACTACAGCTCCATGGTGAGGAATGGAAGCCGGTGGTTTACTGCCACAGCTCCATGGTGAGGAATGGAGGCCGGTGGTGTATTACTACAGCTCCACGGTGAGGAATGGAAGCCTGTGGTGTACTACTACAGCTCCATGGTGAGGAATGGAAGCCTGTGGTGTACTGCTACAGCTCCACGGTGAGGAATGGAAGCCGGTGGTTTACTGCCACAGCTCCATGGTAAGGAATGGAATCCTGTGGTGTACTACTACAGCTCCATGGTAAGGAATGGAAGCCTGTGGTGTACTACTACAACTCCACGGTGAGGAATGGAAGCCTGTGGTGTACTACTACAGCTCCATGGTGAGGAATGGAAGCCTGTGGTGTACTACTACAGCTCCACGATGAGGAATGGAAGCCTGTGGTGTACTACTACAGCTCCCCGGTGAGGAATGGAAGCCTGTGGTGTACTGCTACAGCTCCCCGGTGAGGAATGGAAGCCTGTGGTGTACTGCTACAGCTCCATGGTGAGGAATGGAAGCCTGTGGTGTACTGCTACAGCTCCACGGTGAGGAATGGAAGCCTGTGGTGTACTGCTACAGCTCCATGGTGAGGAATGGAAGCCTGTGGTGTACTACTACAGCTGCATGGTGAGGAATGGAAGCCTGTGGTGTACTGCTACAGCTCCATGGTGAGGAATGGAAGCCTGTGGTGTACTGCTACAGCTCCATGGTGAGGAATGGAAGCCTGTGGTGTATTACTACAGCTCCATGGTGAGGAATGGAAGCCTGTGGTGTACTGCTACAGCTCCATGGTGAGGAATGGAAGCCTGTGGTGTACTGCTACAGCTCCATGGTGAGGAATGGAAGCCTGGGGTGTACTGCCACAGCTCCATGGTGAGGAATGGAAGCCTGTGGTGTACTGCTCCTTGTGGCTCATGGAGGCAGAAACCAGATAATCAGAGATGGCCCTGACAGAGATGGTCGCCTCGCGTCGCATTCTTAGGTGACAGACCACAGGCCCTTGGTCCCACTAATGAACAGCAAAGACTTGGATAACGTGCCTTTACGGTGCCACTACTCATGCGGCCGATGAGGTTCAAACCCACAGCGGAGTACGCGCCAGGACAAACTATGGTCGTGGGGGACACTCTTTCAAGGAGTCTGTCGATACTCACAGAAAAGGAAACAGACACACACACATACATGGAGTGTTACATTGCCGCCATGATCAACAACATACCTGCTACAAAGACAGAAATGGAGAGCAGAGTTTCCCGCCGCAGCAGATGATGAACTACAGACAGTGATCAAGTACAGGTTCAGGCTGGCCAGAACATGTGAGTAAAACCCCAGTCACGGAGAGTTTTTCCCAGTGAAAAGTGAACATTCAGAGTACAATGGTATGGTCACAAGGGGGAACCGCATACTAGTACCACAGACACAGAGGGCGGACATTCTTGATAGAATACACGATGGACATCAAGGTCAGACTAAATGCAGAGAGAGGGCCAATGCCTCAGTATTGTGGTCGGGGATCTCAGAGAAGAAAAAGGTCATGTCAGTCTTGGCCCAGCAAAAGGAGCCACTAATCTCAACACCGCTCCCTGGCAGGCCATGGAGAAGAATTGATCTGGATCTATGCGTGCATAACAAACAAAACGATCTGATTATATCTGACTACTACTTAAGATTCATAGAAATACTACACATGCCTACAACCACAAGCACACAGGTTGCCCTTAAGCTGAAAGGAACCTTTGCAAGGTATGGGATTGCAGATGAGGTCGTTAGTGAAAATGGGCCCCAATTCTCTATTTCCGAGTTCCAAGAAATGGCAAAGCAGCTTGACGTTAAGCACATTACGTCCAGCGTTCACAAACCTCCGGGTAACGGTCACACAGAAAGGGCAGTGCAGACCGCAAAGAGGATTCTGAAGCAGAAAGACCAGCTGATTGCTCTCATGTGCTACAAGTCAACCCCATGCACAACAACGGGAATGAGCCCAGCAGAGTTCCTCATGGGTAGAAGAATCTGAACGATGCTCCCAACCTTGGTGAGAAACCTGCAACCTAAGTGGCCCAACAACAAAAAAAACATCAGGATACAGCAGAAAATAGGAAATGAGCCTTCTACTACAACCAACGTCACGGGGCTAGACCACGACAGTTGCTACCGCCAGGAGAAACAGTGCTCACCAAGCTCGATTGCCTAAAAGAGTGGACAACACCTGCAGTGGTAACAGGTGAAAGCGCCACACCTAGGTTTTACAACGTCGAGATGCAGAAATGAGGAACACTACGACTTAACTGTCGCCACCTCCGGGCAGTGCCCACCCCAACTAAAGGCATTACGCCTGCCTCTCCTGAGAGAAGAGTAAATACTCTACTGCCAGACAAGGGTCAAGAAGAGGATGTTTGAAATCAATGGTTTTTGTTCAGCGTTACATAATAACATAGCTTTATAGCAACACAAAACAAGGATCAGATTTTTGCAATCTGAGACCACAGGGGATGGCATCAATATAACAAACCCTGAATGCTTGAAAGAGGCTGCATGCTGAGAAGGGGCTAACATTTTGATTATGTGAGAAAAAGGCTCACACTCCTTGGCTATGTATTCAGCATTTGAAAGCACAAGACTGTTAAAATGCAACGAGGGGAGACGGTGGTGTTAGACGGTGTTGATGCTCCACAGATTTAGCAGGATGTGTTGAGCGTTATGCTCGTGCTGTGGTGAAAAATAGAGGAATGAATAATGACACCCTCCACAGTATAGTCTCTTCCCACAATGCTGGGCCTGTTTGCTTACTAATGCAGGACCGCATCCACTGACAAACCAACTCCCGCTGTGTCTGAACGGACCAAGCAGAGAGAAGTAGAGTCCGCAGTCTGTGCTGTGGATCTAAGCTATATCATACCATATGTGTGCGTGTGTGCACAGGTGTGAGTGTCAGCGCGTGCTGAATGAACGGAAGGAAAACATGACATATGCACCCCCATTGTCTACGTACATCTATGCAGGTCTACTCTGAGAGAGTCGTTCACGCCGAAACTGGCGCAGGCCAGGTGTACACGCAGAGCTGACTAACTTTACTCAGTGTGACAACATTATCATGGCACGTTTGCTGGAAAGGTGATAAAGTGTTACCAGCTAATTAGCTGGCGACCAAATATAGAGTTAACACATGGTTTAAGTGTCTGCAAGGTAATGCAGCCTGGTAATGGTAATGCAGCCTGCAGTACAAGTAGAGGAGGAAACAGCCACTCGATTGCCATCTTCTACCATGGTTCACACAGTCTGTGCAAACACTTTTTCTTGCCAAATGCATTTAGTCTACACACCCACAAACAGATCGCACAAAACCAGTAACTCTATATGCAGTGAGCTACAGTCTGCCTGTCAAAGACAGATTTTCCTCAATTGGGACAACACATGATATTTACCATCTCACATTATACCAATATACTCGTATTACACAAAACCAGTAACTCTATATGCAGATTCTGTCATAAACACCTTTTCCTCAATGTCATATCACATTGATGTTTACCATCTCAATTTATAGTAATTGTCGTGTCTTTGGCTATGCCGGATTAAGTGATCTGACATGCTATTCTATAAAATAGTTTCTCCGTAATTAATATTACCTGATTGAGCTAATCATGTAAATGTAATTAACTAGAGAGTCGGGGCACCATGAAAGAATATTTATAGAGCTGTTATCTTCCGAATAAACTCTTAAAGACCTAGTAATATTTTACATCAATAGCAGTCAATATTAATCGTCACCTTAATTCAGTCTCATCTGAAAGCTGTAAATTCTTGGTTATCTGCACGAACCCTGGCTAACAATGTGAATCAGCAATACAAAATTGGGTTTAATTATTTATTTACTAAATACCTAACTAATCACCAAGAATTACATATACACATAATTAATCATAACTTGATTACAAATTACGTCATGAATGAAAACGTCCCTAGCATGCGGAACAGATATGACAGCTGGTTACACAAAAGAAAAGGGGCTGGGTTTAAGTGAAAGAGCGGGAAGACAAAGGAAAAAAGGGCGAAGCTGTGCTTTCGTAAATACAGCATCTTATGCATTCTAAATTACCGCCCATTTGGAAAAGGAAAATGCAATAAATATTTACTCTGAGCTGCGCTTCGGTAGGTTGGTGGTAGATGGAAGGCCGTGTTGCCCAACCAAGTCCTTTGTCCTTTGAAGAATGTCTCTGCTGGTAAATTGGATACGTTGTAGTAACGTTGTTGTGTGGTAGACAGAATACTTTGTCTGTTCCTTCCTAGCCTGCGTTTGCAGCTGCTGTTGCTAACTCAACGGCTAGGAGGTATCACTTCTGTAGTGAATAAGAGTTCAAAGTTCATACCATTCGCAACCAAAGCTCACATTGATGTTGGCTTCGTTCTGTAGTTATTATCTGAACCATTCTGACATCGGACCGTCGTCGTTGCATCCTCGGAACAGGAGATTGTCGTTGTTGATTACATTGTCGTCAAGGCTTTATATAGGAAGGGAGAGGAGGGCGTGTTTGAAAAGTTTTATAGCCCATGTCCCTTCACAGGAGTGGGCCACTGATTGAGCATAGCCCTAACCTTATGAAAACCCAAATCTCACATTTTAGAAGCTAAAATCACATTTCATCCCATCACAAATAATTTCATATTCAAACATTTAAATTGAACAACAATTCCATGTGAATCCGATAACTCTGATGTGTAGACTTTCCACTGTATGCCATCTTATCATTGATGAGAATGTCTCAGATGACAACCGAACTGACATCATATTCATTAAGTACCACCGCATATGTTCAATTGGTCGGATTACCAGAATATAGTTCATTTCCCCCCACCTTCTGATGTTCCCAGAATCTCTCTCTAACATCAGTAGGGTAGAGAGAGGAAAAAGGGGGTAAGAGGTATTTATGACGGTCATAAACCTATCCCCAGGCCAACGTCATGACAGTAATATACTGTAGTTATGTATCCCTTGCCATGCATTAATTTATTGAAAAGACTGACTGCGTCACCTTTCCCCTCTTCCCCCCCCTTTTCCTCCTCACCACCCATCCTCCCTCTTCCTCTCCTCCTCCCCTCATCTCACCTATACCAGGTGTGTTCCTAGCCTGTTGGACGCCTTTCTTTGTGGTACATGTGACCAACGTGCTGTGCGTGTCCTGCAAAATCAGCCCTACTCTGATCTCCGTGGTAACGTGGCTGGGCTACGTCAACAGTGCTGTCAACCCCATCATCTACACTGCCTTCAACGCAGAGTTCCGGAATGTCTTTCACAAACTTTTCTGCTGTCGAGCATGAGACCTGAGTTCTGGAACCTCTTTGACAAACTATTCATTGAGATAGAAGAACAACTTTCTTTAAGGTTCAATCTGAGACCTGAATTGTAGAATGTTGCACTCGGCCATGAGACCTGAATTAAATTATCTTTCACAAAACTCCTTGGTTGATGGATGTGAGAGTGACTTCCTTACCCAAAGGGGTTTTCCTGGATCTAAGTGCTGGCAGAAGGTGAGGTTGTCAAAATGGATGAACCATAACAGGGGACAACCTGACAAAATTCGACGGATGCCTTAGTTGACATATTGTGAACTGAAAGACAGTGGCTCACTGTATCTGATGTTTCTACATTGAAGTTGATACTGTGTGACGGTTTTTCGTCCTGTAAAATATTGCTTGGATAAAGAAGATGGTGAATGCTGTTAATATCATAGCCCAAAGGCATAAAATCTGTGAACAATGTGCACACTTAAGATCACGTAACTATTTGATATGTGAGTTTTGATTTCTCTCAGAATTAAATGTTAATGCTATGTATGGTTCTCTGTTTTGATTTAATAATGTGCAGGTTTTCTGTGAAATTTCATGGTATTTTCTTTATAATATACTTTGTCTCCTTTTATCCTGAGGACGTGGGAGACTTAAGGGACGTAGTGTGGCTCAAGAGGAACTTACATTATATAACAAACATTACATATTCTATCTTGTGGACATTGCCTGTAGATATATATCATGAACATTTACGCCACAATAAGTGACAAATTACAGACTTCAAGGGACAACATTGTGGAAACAACTATTTAAGATGATATCATTCCGTAAAGTTATACTTTGACCTATTTTGATCAAGTGCTTACAAAAGTGCTGTGAATTAACTGAGGTGAATGTGACAAATGTAAACAATTCTCTTTGTCGTTGATCGAAAAGTAATAAAACATGTTCCACATAATATGAATGCTGTATTTCCCCTATGTAAGAAACCGAGAACACTCGTCACAATCAGAATGGAATCATTTGAAATGACAGAGATACAATCTATTTTTCCATGTCACTGAGAGCGATATGGAATGTTGGTCGATCCCCTCATGTCAACACAAGCCACCGAAGACACTGCCGTATCACACCCACAGGAAATGATCATTGCACGTGAAATTATCCTTGTCTGCAAGACATATGTTGCCAGGGAGGCTTATCGTGTTATCTACAAGGGGGAGAGAAAAACGCAATCATGCAATTTCACCTCAAGCGTAAAGGCCTGAGCTTAATGAGCCGTCTTTGCTGTGGCTGGCGGACGCAGCTCTCACCCAGCTAGAGGAACACACACCCAGACATAGAGAGGAGCTGAGATGTGGACCTATGAGCCATACTTAGTGACCAGCCACCATGTATGAAAACAATCTATGTAGATCTGATCCACAGCCAGCCACTGACCACACTAGCAATCGTCCCCACAGCATGCCTGAAAGCCAAGACAGAGCGCCAAGAGTAATAAAATCACAGTTGGATGTTTTAATCTTTGGCCATGCTATGATGACCTGACACAAGGAAATGTGACTCTTCTTAAACCATAAAGGCAAAGGCAGTCTGAGGGGAAAATGGCCCACAACTCTGTTGTCGGACACCAGGGGTTTGCTAGAGCGTTATCGCACAAAAACACCCATAAACGGAAGGGATCACTGCCGCCACCTGCCTTTCCAACCAAGCTGCATGAATAGAGGAGCAGACTGAGGTACAGAGGATATTCAGCAACTTTTGGAAAACAATGGAATTAAATAAAAAGGCTTCTTTAATTGTTAAAAGTAGAACCAATGGGTTTCGGCTTATGTCCTTTTTAAAAACGGACAGAGGAGCTTTTAAATACAGTATTTATCCTTTGAAGACGGCATTAATAAATACTGAATCAAATCAAGGAATGAATCCTATTTCTTCCATCGTTTTCATTGTTGATGCATTGTGCATCACGGAGATAATCTCTTCCATCTGCTGTCTTTGTCACGGACTAAATAAGACAGAGTATTGAACGGAGAAAATGGGTGAGAAAATCTATTCCGAACTGTTTAATCTCCTGCTCTCCAATCCCTCTTTATGCCCATTAATACTGCATTTTGGAGAGCTTTACCTTTCAGTCTCCTTTCCTTTCAAGACCCGTGGCCCTCTTCAGATTGACAAAAACCTGAATACATCACCAGGGCGTTGGTCCATTTTCACCTTACTTCGATCCATCCATTTCATTCACACAAAAAGTGATGTCCTATTACCCCAAATCATATCTTCAATATGAGGAACATTTTGAAAGGCAATTTCTTTCCAAAGAGGTTCTTCAATATTCTCTTAAAAGGAGTCTAATTTCCGTCCCTATTCCCGAACCCAAATAGACCATCAGTAACAGAGTGAAATGATATATGATGCTGTCAGAGCACACCAGGAGAAGTGAATAAAAGCAAAGTTAACAGGGCAAAGCATGTACAGTTAGTCAGAGGGATTGAAGTTCAACAGATTGAAGTCCAGAATGGTTGCACACATACAGAGAAGATATAACGGGAGAGTCAGAAGGCCTCACAGCTGTTATAAATCAAAACCCCGGCCCTCAGCATCTAATGACAGAAATAATTCACCCCACAGTATACATTTGTAATTTCATGGATTGGATGTTCAATGTACAAAGCCGAAAGTAAAAATGGAATCAAAGTATGATCAAGGAGACAAGGATACAAGAATTCCAACTGTATCGATTGATATGTCAAACAAACTGGGCTGATATGTGATAAATGGAGGAGGAGGAGAAGGGGGGGGGGGGGTCGATGGGTAGAGGAGGCCGTGTTTTGTTGTGGAGAAATGTGAAAAAGAAGGAAAAGTAATAACATACAGTATGTATGGATTTTCTCAAAAGCTCAATGTCCTGTCTGTCTGTCTGTCTGGTTTCTGTATGTCCGTCCATCTGTCTGTCATTCTTTGTGTCTGTCTTCCATCTCTAAGTTAAAAAGGTAATTTCTTTTTCAAACTTAGAAACAATAAGAATATTTAGCAATTCACTTCTTTAATGAAGTCATCTCTCAACTCACAGCTTGGCCTAAAACATTAGCATTCGTCCACACTTAAATCAACAGGGATGCATGAATGGAAGGTGAAGTAGACCGTTTAAATGAGTATCCAACTGGTTATTGTCATTAGTTAAAATGCGAAGCCAAATTAAATCCTTTCCTGGAAATCAACCAAGATGTTGTGACTTTTTACTTGAAATGAATTGAGAAGTAATTGCACATGTTGTTCTGAAACATGTGGATGAATGATTTTCATAGTTAACTCAAGGAAGGCTGATTTAATACCTGGGTACGTTAACATTGGACTCGAGTGTCTGCTAACTCGTTTCAAACTCATAGCAAAGCGGCTTGCCAGTTTCTCACTGTGAAGCAGAAACCGATATTGCAACCAGCTCAACAACTTTGAGTGTTATAAAAAAAAAAGTATACTTGAAGGACTTTTGAATCAATCCACAGCAGTAGAAGCAATTTACAGGATGTCCCAGCTATGGTGGTGAAACCTAAATCCATTGGAATGCTTTACGTTCAGGTTTCATAACAGAGCATTTAATATCCATTATCTCTGTGCCTGTCCTGGCTGGACCGGGGCCAGGGCTAAAGGACAGGACGCTACGTTCTCACTACAGGGTCTGTTAACACAGTGAGGCTTTGCGCCCACTGCTGAGTGGGTTAAAGAGAGAAAGATATGCAGCTGTTTTCCCATTGATTCATGCTCCTCCTTATCCCCGGCTTTGTTAGAAAGACAATCCAACGTATTTCTCGCTCTTTCATTCGCACTCCACTCCTCCTGAAATAGATTTGCGAGGATGGTGGAGCGTTGCCTAAGCTCTCTTAGAGTCTGTGAGGAGCAAAGGGGGTGAGTCATATGATCTGTCAAGCACCCCTCTATCTTAACTCCCTCCCTACTCCTGTTTTTCTCAATCAAACGCAATCCATCAGTTTAACAAAACACACCTATTTCATTGCAAAATCATTTATTTTCCCTAGATAAAGTTGTACATGACTGATTAATTATTTTTTCCCCAAATCGAGTTATACAGGTAGTTTTACTTTTAATCAAACTACACAAATTGATCAGCACGTTCGAACGCACAGCATCATCAACATCACAACTCTTATTGGCGCCATGGTGTTGGTCCACTGAGAACTACAGTCAGTCAGTGATTACATCTGCATTATCTAACAATCTCCCAATCGACTGAATGGACAAACAACAGCTGAGAGGCATATTGAGCAGAACACAACCCCACCGCAGGGGGGCTCGTTATGCAACTGATTATAGTCTACTGTACTGTACCTCACCACCAATCAATCAGTGTCCCTAGGAACTCGTTATTAAACATACAGTGCCTTGCAAAAGTATTCATCCCCTTTGGCTTTTTTTTTGTTGCATAAAAAAAGTGTAATTTAAATTTATTTTTATTTGGATTTCATGTAATGGACATACACAAAATAGTCCAAAATGGTGATGTGAAATTAAAACAAAAACTTGTTTAAAAAAATTAAAATTAAAAAAAATGGTACGTGCATATGTATTCACCCCCTTTGCTATGAAGCCCCTAAATAAGATCTGGTGCAACCAATTACCTTCAGAAGTCACATAATTTGTTAAATAAAATCCACCTGTTTGCAATCTAAGTGTCACATGATCTGTCACATGATCTCAGTATATATTTATTTTATTAATTTATTTCACCTTTATTTAACCAGGTAGGCTAGTTGAGAACAAGTTCTCATTTACAACCTGGCCAAGATAAAGCAAAGCAGTTCGACACATACAACAACACAGAGTTACACATGGAATAAACAAACGTACAGTCAATAATACAGTAGAAAAATCTATAAACAGCATGTTCTGAAAGGCCTCAGAGTCTGCAACACCACTAAACAAGGGGCACCACCAAGCAAGCGGCACCATGAAGACCAAGGAGCTCTCCAAACAGGTCAGGAACAAAGTTGTGGAGAAGTACAGATCAGGGTTGCGTTATAAAAAAAGATCAGAAACTTTAAACATCCCACGGCGCTCTGGTCAGACGAGATACAAATGTAGCTTTTTTGGCCATCAAGGAAAACTCTATGTCTGGCGCAAACCCAACACCATCCCCAGAGTTTTTCCATCGGCAGGGACTGGGAAACCGGTCAGTATTGAGGAATGATGGCGCTAAATACAGGAAAATTCCTGAGGGAAACCTGTTTCAGTCTTCCAGAGATTTGAAACTGGGATGGAGGTTCACCTTCAGCAGGACAATGACCCTAAGCATACTGATAAAGCAACACTTGAGTGGTTTAAGGGGAAACATTTAAATGTCTTGGAATGGCCCAGTCAAAGCCCAGACCTCAAACCAATTGAGAATCTGTGGTATGACTTAAAGATTGCTGTACACCAGCGGAACCCATCCAACTTGAAGGAGCTGGAGCAGTTTTGCCTTGAAGAATGGGCAAAAATCCCAGTGGCTAGATGTGCCAAGCTTATAGAGACATACCCAAGCTTATAGAGACATACCACAAGAGACTTGCAGCTGTAATTGCCGCAAAAGGTGGATCTGGGGGGTGAATAGTTATGCACTCTCAAGTTGTAATTTTTTTTGTCTTATTTCTTGTTTGTTTCACAAGAAAAAATATTCAGCATCTTCGAAGTGGTCGGCATGTTATGTAAATCAAATGATACAAACCCCTGCTAAAAAAATCTATTTTAATTCCAGGTTGTAAGGCAACAAAATAGAAAAAATGTCAAGGGGGGGGGTGAATACTTTCGCAAGCCACTGTAGACCTAACATCATCACAGGCTCTTCCACGCACCTTTTTCTCTCCAATCAAAACATGGTTACTTGCGATTCAATTCCATATGCTTTATTGTCCAACAGAATTTCATAAAACAGAAAATTGTAAAGACAGGATCATGTAAGGACACAGTTTTTACGTATCAGACAGGGCCCTTGAGTTTCGAGCCTGGGGCCTTCAAGAAGAAGCTCTGAAAATATGTGGAACACTATAACTATGGGAGGAGGAAGGAGCCCTCGAGTTGTTATCAGCTTGGTATTTAAAGCCACAACTGCAGGCAGACACTGGCAAGGTACTATGATTAAAGTTGGGGGAAACTTTAGTTTGTTGCTAGGTTACAGTATATACATTGAGGGGGGAAAAGTATTTGATCCCCTGCTGATTTTGTACGTTTGCCCACTGACAAAGAAATGATCAGTCTATAATTTTAATTGTGGGTTTATTTGAACAGTGAGAGACAGAATAACAACAAAAAAATCCAGAAAAACGCATGTCAAAAATGTTCTAAATTGATTTGCATTTTAATGAGGGAAGTAAGTATTTGACCCCCTCTCAATCAGAAAGGTTTCTGGCTCCCAGGTGTCTTTTATACAGGTAACGAGCTGAGATTAGGAGCACACTCTTAAAAGGAGTGCTCCTAATCTCAGTTTGTTACCTGTATAAAAGACACCTGTCCACAGAAGCAATCAATCAGATTCCAAACTCTCCACCATGGCCAAGACAACCACCAAAAAGCCGATATATGTAGAGGAGGAGGATGAACAGGGTCATCGACGAGATTCTTGACCATACCTTCTCTGTTAGAGAGTACAACAGATATTACAGGTCCACATCAGATCTAGGAGAGCAAAATGATCATGCAGAGACACTGATGTGACCTTTTGTTTGGCCATAGCTCCTCTCATCCCTGCAGCATTATAATTAATTCAAGACTGACTGTATTTTCCTCACAGCGAGAAATCGTGTTGAATCCCTCGTCTCTCCTTTTCTGCCTAAAGCACACAGATTTTTGTTAAAAGGTAGTTCTGAAAGTTTTGATCAAAAATTGTAACGAAACATTTTACTCTCAACTCTCACTAAGGTCACAAGCTTGATGTAATCATGTGTGCAGTGAATATGGGACCAAATACTAAACTTTTGACTATTGTATTACTGAATTTGTCAAAATACTTATGACTGCTTCCAAAGGGAGGAGTAAATACAGAAAGTGCTTTCATTTCTAAATGGTAAAACAGATATGTATGAAAATACCCTCAAATAAAAGGTGACATTCTGTACTGTTGCCTCATATGAAATTTTTTTTTTTATCTCAAATCCAAAATGCCGAAGCATAGAGCCAAATGTAAACATTTTAGCTTCACTGTCCAAAGAAATACGGAGGGGAGTGTAGTAGCAGTGACACATATTTCATGAAAAAAGTATCGAACTTGCAAAGTATACTGCAGAAAACAACTTCTATTCTTCTGACTTCAACGGATCCCATTAGAGTGCATTTTTCCCCCGAAAGTAAAGAACATGAAGGTCAGGTAAACAGAATGCATTCATAAAACAGTAGAGGCTTATGGCCATAATATTTAATAGCTAGACAGAGAAAACATACAAAACACCCTTAAACAAAGTGACACTTTTAGTGATACACTGAATGTCTGTATACTACCTGAAAAAACAGACACACACTTATGTGTGAGTCTATCATCGAGCGAGCAGATCAGAAGCTGTGAGGAATTGAAGAGATTTAACAAAAAAAATTTTACTCTACTAAGGGATGCTGTCCACACTCAAACAAAAGTATTCAATAGTCTTTGAAACAATGTGTCAAAGTCAAAGTTGAACACTAAACAGGCAGAGAAACATAAGCTTCTTGAATTCGTCAAGGGGCCCGAGGGTTAAAAGTTTTATCAGGCCAAATCAGAACTTCTGAACAACGTGTGCATCTCCAATATTCCTGCTAATCCTACACTGATATCAATACATGATCAACGGGAAAGTTTGAGTTACAAGTGCATAATATCTCAAGTTATTATTCGACCCCTGAGGTAAAAAATAATGAAAGATTGATCCAACAGTTGACTGAGCTGACAGTGAATAAAAGCCTACGTGATGAGATTTCACACTGAGCATCATCTTGAAACATGCACATGGCTGAGGTGTCTGAATCAGGGGGCAACTTTCACTGGGGACAGGGGACGGGGGGACGGTGGGGACGGGGGGCGCGGTACAAAATGAGGCAACGGTGTGCTTTAGGACCATGTGGTTGTCTCTGAGCGGTCGGGTAGGCTGTTTGGAGTGTTGATCTGACTGGATAAACAAAAATAACAACAATAATAATAATAATAATGCCACCCCCACTTCTAAAACCAAAGTTGCACCCTTGGTTTGAATCAAGACTAAAATGAGAGTCTGATCTGAGGAGCGCTGTAAAAAAAAAAATGCTGCCTCTGCTTGGATTTCAAATTGCTGTGTATGAAGACTGATCTCCCGTCAGACTGTTGCGCTGCGTTTTTATCAAGTGGAGCCTTGACGGCAGCTTTCATTCCGATGATTGATGGTACAAAAAATATCACCCTACCGAGTGCTACACAACAATATATCATTCAGCAATCACTACTCTTGAGAGAAAGTAAAATGACTGGTTTGAAAACAAAAACAGCCCGTTAATTATGATTGAAATAGGATCCCAATGCAGATATGAGCCTAGTTGCCATACTAATTTCTCTCTCTCTCTCTCTTGCACTCTCTCTCTAAATCTCTCTGGCTGAGAAAATGTTTCCACCTGGGCCTAGGGGTAGCAGTGTATGACGTAACCATGGCATGACTCCAATGTACAACATTGTGTTTTTTAAAGTGACACCTCTCTCCCGCTGGTGAGCTTGCCAAGACTATTTGTGGAGCTCTAATGATGTTCCCCACCTGCTTTGCTGAGAACCTAAAGGTGCTAATCCGACAGACACAAAGTGTCAGAGGATAGATAAAACAGGGGAGAAGAGAGAGAGAGAGAGAGGGAGGGAAATAAAGGGAGAGAGGGGGAGTGAGAGAGCAAGTGAGTGAGAGAGAGAGATGAGTAAGTGGCAAAATTTTCAAAACAGGAAAGGAGCTCACTAGTTAAGGACACACACATCACATTACCCTCTCTCTCTTGCTCTCTCTCTCTCGCTCTGTCTGTCTGTCCCTCTTTCCCCCCCCCCTCTCTCTCTGTTTGTCTGTCTGTCCCTCTCTCGCTCTCTCTCACACACACATACCACAAACACACCACTAATTATCTATTCTGTGGGAAATAGATATGTGTTTCATTAGCATCTAAAATAGACACTCTCAGAATGTACATGACATCAATCGCATGTTCTTCAACACCTCTCCTGCTCTATTCACAATATAACTCCCCTTCATTCCCAACAGAAGGTGTTAATGCATAATAACACGAGGTAATTTACACCTCCACACTAGTGGCCAACTCAGCGGGAGGGAACACGAAATCAGACCCCAATAAATGCAGCCTTAGCGCACCTTGGACAATAACTTCATGCGTTTTTATGTCAGGCTCTTGTGATAAATGTAGGGAAGCTAAAGGAGACTAGAGATTCATTAACATATTCCAGACTACTGCTGGCACAGAAGCTCTGTTTAATTGTCATGACATCTAGCCCTGAGCCTGAGAAAGGTAAATGGATGAGAACAATAGCAGAACGGTCACCAGGTGTAGAATCAGGTAAATTTGAGATATTGGCCCTTAAACAGGAGGAGGGAGAATGAGATAGAGAACAAGTAAGTAAAGAGTGCAGAGGTGGGATATAGATAATTTTCTAGAGAGAGAGAGGTACACAGACATACAGACTGATAGAGTGATAGGCACATACAGGGAGAGAGGAAAGGCAAAACAGAGGGAAAGAGATGCGAGAGAGAGAGAGAGAGAGAGAGAGAGAGAGAGAGAGAGAGAGAGAGAGAGAGAGAGAGAGAGAGAGAGAGAGAGAGAGAGAGAGAGAGAGAGAGAGAGAGAGAGAGAGAGAGAGAGAGAGAGAGAGAGAGAGAGAGAGAGAGAGAGAGAGAGAGAGAGAGAGAGAGAGAGAGAGAGAGAGAGAGAGATTTTTTTTAAGTTTTAAAAAGTCTTTATTGGGTCTGGGGGCCCACCACACAATAAGTACTCATACAAAACCACAGTTACGCTCCAACGATCTGCTCCTGCTCCGCATCAGATGACCCAGCTTGGTACACCCCACGCCTAACAGGCATGAACGTAGGCTAGCTGAACACAGAACACGGGACTGAATGGCAGTGTTGTGGAAAAGAGGTTCTTCAAAAAGCCACATCCCTGGTGGGACTTGACAAGGACTCTCCAAGCCTGCATAACAGACTCATAAAATGTAGTCAGGCAGGCAAATCACCCCCCTCCAGCTTTAAGAGGAAAAGGTGCTTGTCTAAGCCCAAACAGCCCGCTCTCCTCATCAATGTGTAGGCTGTTTCGACCCAGCTAGAACCGTCTCTGTACAACAATCTCTGGGCTGCTTGAAGCCGGAAAGCCATGATTCTAGAGGAAATGTCCACCAGGCCTTGCCCACCCTTGTGCAGTGGCAGGTACAGGGCTGCAGTTTTAATCCAGTGTTGTACAGACCAGAATAAATTGACAAGGGTCCTCTGAAGCTCTTGTATCAGACACTTTGGTGGCTACAAAATCATTAGTCTGTGCCACAGGGTAGAGGCAGCAAGATTATTAGCTACCAGGACCCTTCCCCTTTAAGACAGCTGGGGCAGCACCCATTACCATCTTGACAGTCTGGCACACACTTTCTCCAATACACCATCCCAGTTATTTGTCTAAAAGACATCGGAGCCTAGAAAAAAAAAAAAAGTCTTCATCCCATCTCTGCCCCACTGAAGCGCCCCTGGTAACTGTGGAGCGGACCACGTTTGAAGCTGACCTGCCCACAGCACTTCACTCTTTCCCCAATTGACTCTAGCTGAGGAGGCCCCCTCATACACCTTTAAAGCGTTTGAGAGAACCTTAACATCCTCACCACCTATAATAAAAACTGTCACATCATCTGCATACGCAGACAGTGCTATCGTGGGACCCTTCATTACACCTGGCACAGAGAAACCAGTAAGCTTCGCTCTTAAAAAACAACGCATTGGTTCAATCGCCAAACTATATACAGTGGGGCAAAAAAGTATTTAGTCAGCCACCAATTGTGCAAGTTCTCCCACTTAAAAAGATGAGAGAGGCCTGTAATTTTCCTCATAGGTACACTTCAACTATGACAGACGAAATGAGAAAAAAAATCCAGAAAATCACATTGTAGGATTTTTAATGAATTTATTTACAAATTATGGTGGAAAATAAGTATTTGGTCACCTACAAACAAGCAAGATTTCTGGATCTCACAGACCTGTAACTTCTTCTTTAAGAGGCTCCTCTGTCCTCCACTCGTTACCTGTATTAATGGCACCTGTTTGAACTTGTTATCAGTATAAAAGACACCTGTCCACAACCTCAAACAGTCACACTACAAACTCCACTATGGCCAAGACCAAAGAGCTGGAAAGAGCTGAAATGGAAGACATACAAGAGCACTGATAATCTCCCTCGATCTGGGGCTCCACGCAAGAGCTTACCCCGTGGGGTCAAAATGATCACAAGAACGGTGAGCAAAAATCCCAGAACCACAGGGGGGACCTAGTGAATGACCTGCAGAGAGCTGGGACCAAAGTAACAAAGCCTACCATCAGTAACACACTACGCCGCCAGGGACTCAAATCCTGCAGTGCCAGACGTGTCCCCCTGCTTAAGCCAGTACATGTCCAGGCCCGTCTGAAGTTCGCTAGAGAGCATTTGGATGATCCAGAAGAAGATTGGGAGAATGTCATATGGTCAGATGAAACCAAAATATAACTTTTTGGTAAAAACTCAACTCGTCGTGTTTGGAGGACAAAGAATGCTGAGTTGCATCCAAAGAACACCATACCTACTGTGAAGCATGAGGGTGGAAACATCATGCTTTGGAGCTGTTTTTCTGCAAAGGGACCAGGACGACTGATCCGTGTAAAGGAAAGAATGAATAGGGCCATGTATCGTGAGATTTGTGTGGAGACACTGGCTTGAGGGGGCTGAGCACCCCTTTCTCATCTGGACCGACCACCAGAACCTGGAGTATATTCGGGCAGCTAGGAGACTTAACCCACGTCAGGCAAGGTGGGCCATATTCTTCACCCGGTTCCGGTTTACTTTGTCTTATAGACCGGGCTCCCAGAACGTAAAGGCTGACTCACTGTCCCGCCTTTACGACACAGAGGATGGGTCCACCGAACCTACTCCCATCCTTCCCGCCTCAAATCTGGTAGCGCCAGTGGTATGGGAGGTGGACTCGGACATCGAGCGGGCGTTACGGGCGGAACCCGCGCCTCCTCAGTGTCCAGAGGGGCGAAGGTACGTGCCGCTTGGTGTTCGGGACAAACTGATTTGGTGGGCTCACGTCCTACCCTCTACCCTCCTCCTGTAGGTATCCCTACAGCCCTACAGACTGCGGAGGCATTATTCACCCATGTCTTCCGGCACTACGGGGTGCCGGAGGACATCGTTTCTGATCGGGGCCCCCAATTCCCGTCTCAGGTATGGAGGGCGTTCATGGAATGTTTGGGGGTCTCTGTCAGCCTGACCTCCAGTTATCACCCCAAGAGTAATGGGCAGGTGGAGAGAGTGAACCAGGAGTTGGGTAGGTTTCTGCGGTCGTATTGCCAGGATCGGCCAGGGGAGTGGGCACGATACATTCCCTGGGCTGAAATGGCCCAGAACTCACTACGTCACTCCTCTACTAACGTGTCCCCTTTTCAGTGTGTATTGGGGTACCAGCCGGTCCTGGCACCATGGCATCCGAGCCAGACCGAGGCTCCTGCGGTGGAGGAATGGGTACAGCGCTCCAAGGAGACCTGGAGGGCCGTCCAGGAATCTCTACAACAAGCGAGTGGACGACAGAAGAGGAGTGCTGACCGTCACCGCAGTGAGGCCCCCGTGTTTGTACCGGGGGACAGGGTCTGGCTCTCGACCCGAAACCTACCCCTCCGCTTGCCCTGCCGGAAGCTGGGTCCGCAGTGTGTAGGGCCCTTTAAAGTCCTGAGGAGAATAAACGAGGTGTGTTATCGATTACAACTCCCTTCCTATTATCGTATTAACCCCTCGTTTCATGTGTCTCTCCTCAGGCCGGTGGTAGCTGGTCCCCTGCAGGACAGTGAGGTGCCGGAGGTCCCTCCCCCTCCTCTGGACATAGAGGGGTCCCCGGCGTATACGATCCGGGCCGATCTGGACTCAAGACGCCGGGTGAGGGGCCTGCAGTAACTCGTTTACTGGGAGGGGTACGGTCCGGAGGAGAGGTGCTGGGTACCGGTGGGGGACATCTTGGATCCATCCATGTTGAGGGATTTCCATCGCCTCCATCCGGATCGCCCTGCACCCCGTCCTCCGGGGCGACCTCGAGGCCGGTGTTGGCGCGCTGCGGGAGCCACGCGTCATGGGGGGGTACTGTCACGAGTCCAACCTAGGGTGGCCTCCCTTCCCGGGGGGCGGCGCTCGGCGGTCGTCGTCACCGGCCTATTAGCTGCCACTGATTGTCTTTCCTCCCCCTCCTTGTATGTTTATTGGTAGCACCTGTTTATGAATGATTAGTTTGTCTTTATTAGACAGCCGGCCCGCCTGGTTGCTGTGCGGGATTATTCGTTGTAACCTTCGGCTCTGTTGTAGAGGTACGTGTTAGTGCCTGGTCGTGCATTTTCAGCTGTACATTTTTCATTCCCTGTGTTTGGGGCCGTTACTATTGTGAGCACCCTGTGGTGCGTTTGGTGCAATTAAAGAAGCACAGCATTGCACTCTCTGTCTCCTGCGTTTGACTCCACACCCACGACACCCGGAGCATTAATATCACAACATGGTAGCAGCACAAAACATGGTACAAACATTATTGGGCACAGTCAACTGCACAAAGGTCAAAAAGGTAGAGACAAAAATATATCACAAAAAGCACCCACAACTGTCAGTAAGAGCGTCCATGATTGAGTCTTCGAATGAAGAGATTGAGATAAAACTGTCCAGTTTGAGTGTTTGTTGCAGCTCGTTCCAGTCGCTAGCTGCTGTGAACTGAAAAGAGGAGTGACCCAGGGATGTGTGTCCTTTGGGGACCTTTAACAGAATGTGACTGGCAGAACGGGTGTGGAGGATGAGGGCTGCAGTAAATATCTCAGATAGGGGGGAGTGAGGCCTAAGAGAGTTTTATAAATAAGCATCAACCAGTGGGTCTTGCGACGGGTAAACAGAGATGACCAGTTTACAGAGGAGTATAGAGTGCAGGGATGGCAAATCTGCTGGCCGAATGGTAAAGAACGTCTAGCCGATGATACTATTCTTTCTATACAAAATATACAGTTTCAACTTGTGTTTCGAGGTCTTTCAACTAGATTCTTCCATGCTTCAGGAGTGAAAATAAAGCAGGATCACTATTCAAATTGCACAAGTTACAATAAAGTGGGGTCTGTGGGAGCTCCGATATATAAGGCTTCATTAAACGACACGATCAGGACACAAACATGTGTATGTCATTGTCATTACACGTTACACAATGCTTATTCTGTATTCACACAGCAATCAATCAAAAACATACACCACGACATCAAAGCGTCATTCATTTCTTTCAATTCACTATTTCTACAGTACATGGATACCCCCCCCCCCCCCCCGAGGCTTCCCTTTAACTCCATGCACATGTACTGTAGCAGAGGCAAAAGGCAAGCCTTGCTCTTGCCCTTCTCCCAGTAAGACCCTGCCTTGGCTACAGGGAGGGAGACAGCGTTCTGTTTAATCTGAGCGCATCCAGCCTTGTGGCTTGCCAGTCTGCTGCCTCTCGATTAGCAAAGGTCGTAGAGCAACATCACCAGGACTCCACTGCAGGGGGGGGGGGTTAAACGATGCCACGCAGCCAGAGTCACAAGGCCTTTTGTTTGGGGTTGAGAGAGGTTTGGTTTTAGCCTACGGACTGAAGTAACTGAATGAAGGCACGCGAGAAGAACGAAAGCGCCTGTCTAAGGCAGTGCATCATGGGCTGTCAGTTGGTCTTTGGCATGGGCGGATGGATGGTGGTTGGTGTAGTGAATATTCGGAGCTTTACTGTATGTGGGATGATGAGGAGGTTGGTACTGGGCTATACTAGAGCAACGGTGGTGTCACCACAGCCAAGCATCACCTTTCTCTTCCTTTTATGTTGTTTGTGTAGTGGGGCATGCAGAGGCTATTGCCTGCCACTTGCTTCAGACAACTGTTAAAGATGCTGATAACAAAAACAATTTGCAGAGCCTTCCACACAATGCCTCTGACAAAGTTGACATTGTCAGCTCCCACACAGAGAGGATACATTCACTGCCTCCACAACACTGTCACCCTCAGGTGAAAAAGAGGGTGACAGAGTCCAATGGGGCTTACTGATATGTCCCAAAGGATTTATGCTAAACAAAAATATAAACGCAACATACAACAATTTCAACGATTTTACTGAGTTACAGTTCAAATAAGGAAATCAGTCAATTAAAATAAATAGATTAGGCACTAATCTATGGATTTCACATGACTGGGCAGGAGCGCAGCCATGGATGGGCTTGGGAGGGCATAGGCACACCCACTGGGGAGCCAGGCCCAGTCAATCAGAATGAGTTTTTCCCAACAAAGGGCTTTATTACAGACAGAAATACTCCTCAGTTTCATCAGCTGTCCGGCTGGCTGGTCTCAGACGATCCCGCAGGTGAAGAAGCCGGATGTGGAGGTCCTGGGCTGGATTGGTTACACATGGTCTGCAGATATGATGCCGGTTGGACGTACTACCAAATTCTCTAAAATGATGTTGGAGACAGCTTATGGTAGAGAAATTAACATTGAATTCTCTGGCAACAGCTCTGGAGGACATTCCTGCAGTCAGCATGACAATTGCAAGCTCCCTCAAAACTTGAGACATCTGTGGCATTATGTTTTGTGACTAAACTGCACATTTTAGAGTGGCCTTTTATTGTCCCCCCAGCACAAGGTGCACCTGTGTAATGATAATGCTGTTTAATCAGTTTCTTGATATGCCAGACCTGTCAGGTGGTTAGGTTATCTTGGCAAAGGAGAAATGTTAACGAACATGGATGTAAACACATTTTACACAACATTTGAGAACAATAAGCTTTTTTGCATATGGAAAAATTCTGAAATATTTTATTTCAGCTCATGAAACATGGGACCAACACTTTGCATGTTGTATTTTTTGTTTTTGTTCAGTATATACAGTACCTGTCAAAAGTTTGGAAACACCTACTCATTCAAGCGTTTTTCTGTATTTTTACTATTTCCTACATTGTAGAATAATAGTGAAGACATCAAAAGTACGAGATAACACATATGGATTCATACTGTAACCAAGAAAGTGTTAAACAAATCAAAATATATTTATATTCTTCAAAAATTGATGACAGCTTTTCTACACTCTTGACATTCACCTAGAATACATAAAATACCAAGTCCATATTATGGCAAGAATAGCTCAAATAAGCAAAGAGAAACGACAGTCCATCATTACTTTAAGACATGAAGTTCAGTCAATGCGGAAAATTTCAAGAACTTTGAAAGTTTTGTCAAGTGCAGTCACAAAAACCACCAAGCGCTATGATGAAACTTGCTCTCAAGAGGACCGGCACAGGAAAGGAAGACCCAGATGTACCTCTGCTGCAGAGTTAAAACCCAGAATGGGAGACCAAAGGGTAGCTGTAGATAGATCAGTTCTCTAGTAGGAGGTACTGCCCAGACGTTTTCATTTTCTATTATTTTTTTTAAAGATCTGACGTTGTTTTAAAGCTACAAATTCAACATATTTTATACAAGGCGTGTCTATGTTGAAATCTGTTGACCATGATGACGTAATTCTGTGGTTGAAATGTTACCTTCAAAGCAACAGTTAACAGTTGATGACTTCTTCCAAATCCAATGTATTTTACACCTATGGTCCACCTCACAATAGGTTCACCAATTACTTCACAATACATTGTCAGTGTGAGGGTGTGTGTGTGTGTGTATGCGCGTGCACAAGTGTGCGAGAGTCCCAATATGGACACGGATGGAGACCAGTGGCGTCTATTCATTGGGACCAAGGGAAGCCAGGCTTCTCCCCCAATTTATTTGTATTTTTTACAAAAAACATACAAAATAAAGTATCTTTCGTCTCTCTGTGTTTCATAAATTGCCTTCAATTCGCAAGAGGCTGAATGTATCTCACCGGAGAAAGCATCCGACCAAACGAAACAGCGCCCCTCAGTCCCAGTATGTGTAGCGTATATGTCTGATGCTGTCAGGTCAGAAATAGTATGATATTGTTGCTGCCCGTAGTATTGAATGCAAGAGAAGCCAGAAAGCATTTGACCTCCATGGATAAAAACAATATAAAATATTAGCCAATCAGCGTTGAGCTAAACTATGAATGCTCCAGGGGCACCAAAATTAAGTGTCAATGGAAGCCAGTTTGGATTTGGCTTCAGACCAATCATATCACAAGCCAAAGGTCATTATTGGCAGAAAAAATATTGAATTGTTGCATCTCGTGTTGTTGTCCTCTGGTGGCTAGCTAGCAGTTCCTTTCCTAAATTAGCCATGATGGTGATAGGGACTTGGACTTGGTGATTTTTCTTAATTCTCCGTACTTGCCAGTGATTATAACGACAATTCTGATCCAACCATAAATTCATACATTGTGCCCCTGGTCTGAGAGGATAGAAGTTCAACATGTAGCTAGATGTACAGCAGTATACTAATGTTAACTAGCTCGCTGGCATATCGTTGCACTTGAAAGGAAGTTAGGCTGGTGAGCAAGTATTTTAGCCAGGTAGCCTACGACAACAACAACAACTAAAAGTGTGTACTGTATGACAGAGTCATAGACCGTATAGGCAACATGAAAGAGGAGGATGGCATTGTCAACATGTTTTTTCTACTTGCACGCATGCATGCACACACACACACATAAATAAATATCACTATCATGTTTAGCTTTCGTTGCCAGGACTAAATAGTTTTTGGAATGTTTTAGTTGTCAATGTATTAGACTAATCATACAGTGCATTCAGAAAGTATTCAGACCCCTTGACTTTTTCCACATTTTCGTACGTTACAGCCTTATTTTAAAATTGACACACAAAACCCCACAATGACAAAGCAAAATCAGGTTTTTAGATTTTTTTTGCAAATGTATTCAAAATAAAAAACAGAAATAACTTATTTACTTAAGTATTCAGACCCTTTGCTATGAGACTCGAAATTGAGCTCAGGTGCATCCTGTTTCCATTGATCATCCTTGACATGTTTCTACAAATTCATTGGAGTCCACCTCTGGTAAATTGAATTGATTGGACATGATTTGGAAAGGCACACACCTGTCTATATAAGTTCACACCGTTGACAGTGCATGTCAGAGCAAAAACCAAGCCATGAGGTCAAAGGAATTGTCGGTAGAGCTCAGAGACAGGATGTTGAGGTACAGACCTGGGGAAAGGTACCAAAACATTTCTGCAGCATTGAAGGTTCCCAAGACGACAGTGGCCTCCATCATTCTTAAATGATGGAGACCACCAAGACTCTTCCTAGAGCTGGATGCCCGGCCAAACTGAGCAATTGGGGGAGAGGGGCCTTGGTCAGGGAGTTCCTGAGAGTTCCTCCAGAGTTCCTTGGTGGGAATGGGAGAACCTTCCAGAAGGACAACCACCTCTGCAGCACTCCACCAATCAGGCCTTTATGGAAGAGTGGCCAGACGGAAGCCATTCCTCAGTAAAATGCACATGACAGCCTGCTTGGAGTTTGCCAAAAGGACTCTCAGACCATGAGAAACAAGATTCTCTGGTCTGATGAAACAAGATCGAACTCTTTGGCCTGAATGCCAAGCATCACGCCTGGAGGGAACCTGGCGCTATCCCTACGGTGAAGCGTGGTGGTGGCAGCATCATGCTGTGGGTCTTTCAGCAACAGGGACTGGGAGACTAGTCAGGATTGAGGGAAAGATGATCGGCGCAAAGTACAGAGAGATACTTGATGAAAACCTGCTCCAGAGCGCTCAGGACCTCATACTGGGGTGAAGGTTTACCTTCCAACAGGACAATGACCCTAAGTACACAGCCAAGACAACGCAGGAGTGGCTTCGGAACAAGTCTCTGAATGTCCTCGAGTGGCCCAGCCAGAGCCTGTACTTGAACCCGATTGAACATCTCTGGAGACACCTGGAAATATCTGTGCAGCGATGCTCCCCATCCAACCTGACAGAGCTTGAGAGGATCTGCAGAGAAGAATGGAAGAAACTCCCCAAATACAGGTGTGCCGAGCTTGTAGGGTCATACCCAAGAAGACTCGAGGCTGTAATCGCTGCCAAAGGTGCTTCAACAAAGTACTGAGTAAAGGGTATGAACACTTATGTAAATGTGATATTTCAGTTGTTTGGTTTTTAAGACGAGGTGCAAAAAAATTTAAAATCTTGTTTTTGCTTTGTCATTATGGGGTATTCCTTGATGAGGAAAAATAACAATTGAATCCATTTTAGAATAAGGCTGTAACGAAACAAAATGTGGAAAAAGTCAAGGGGTCTGAATACTTTCCGAATACACTGTAGGTGATTAGATTATGTTGGAAGGTTGAAGTTGTAATGGTGCTGGAATAGTGGAGGCAGCTCCTGTTTTCTTTGCGACTTGCGGTAAATCAATGGTTCTAAATCAATAGTTGTAAATCAATAGTTGTTTAGTAGTACAAAAATGCTGGAAACATTACCTTGCATGACCATGCTGTAGCTCAAATGCAGTTTGTTACAAGCAATGTGTTTTGTGGGCTTCACCAGACAGATGTTGATCTCCGGTTTTATAATGAAACAAATGTGTGGTTGAATTCATTCTGCCACTTTGTCTTCTTAATGTCTCGGCTTTAGGCCTACACATCACGGTGTCAAGGTATATGAACTAATAGCTTTTTAAAGCAAATAACGCAATTATTACAACACATTTTTTTCTTGATTGGCTTTCTCTCGGATTTTACCCACGCACTGCTTCTGATGGATACGTGTCTAAGCCACAATAACTGTTAATCAGCACAGCAGTAAGAGACCCTAAGCCAATTAACCTGCTGCAACAAGGCAGGAGCCCTGCTGATATACCGGTAAAGCAGAATTAAATGTTAGCGCAGGAGAAAATGTGCAGCACCTCACAGGTAACTGCTGCCATTGCCTATAGGTTTTCTTATAGAGATGGGGAAAGCAGATTTGTGAAGAAAAGAGAGGGAGGGAGAGAAAGAGAAAGAGAGAGAGAGAGAGAGAGAGAGAGAGAGAGAGAGAGAGAGGAGAGAACGAGCGAGAGCGAGAGAGTGTGTGTGTGCCAAGCGGTTTAAAACCTTGTCAAAAGTAATTAAGGAATTGCATGGTGCGAGTTACCCAAAGGCCTGTAAAAAAAAGAGGGAGACAAAGAGGGAGGCATCTGGCTTTAGAAAAGGGCTGCTGTACTGTTCACTGATGAGAAGTGATTGTGACTGTACTATCATTTAATCAACAGCAGAATAGATATCAATACCAAGGTAAACACTACCAAGGTAAGCTACATGTATACAGTACTGTTTGGGGTTGATAGAAAACATGCTGCAATAATCGCTTTACTTTATTTTTTAAATATTATTTTTCCTCGTCTGATTAATCATTTTCTTCCCGACACCAAAATCCATACTACTACAGTATGGCGGCACGTTTGTCGGTTTAATCCTAACTGGTGGTGTTGCAATGTGTTGCCATTAACAGAGCCTCTGTAGTTGGAAGGGAAACCAAGGCCTCTCTTCCTGCATGGATTCACAACACTAATGGGGTGTCATGATGATTCTTCAGCACACCGAGTGATCCGTCAGATGCTACCCAGCTGGGGGCTCATAGTGACTAGTGACTAGTGAGAGTGATACGGGGGCTTGGTGGGAGAGCTCTACTGACACCCCTAGGCTGGTTTGGTGTCATTAGCATTAGCAGCACAGCCAGCGTTGTTCTCGGTTTAACCTCCCTCTCTCTTAACTGCTGTACTGAATGGCTATCCTGTCCTGGAAATGCCAGCTAAGCCCCCAGTCTGTGCTCTACGCAGGAGCTCTTAATGCTCTCTTCCAACACACACACCTCCCTCTTTCTCTCCCTCTCTCTCTCTCTTTCTGCCACGCTCCCACGCTTGGGGAACAAGGCTCAACCGGTGGTGGTGGGAGAACCGGGACTGGAGTGTTTAGTGCTGTCGTCACTGCTCTTGATTGTTTGACCCTGGGAGAAAGTTCTGCCACAGGGGGAAATATGTGTCTGAAACCGAGGGGCTGGAACAGACAGAATAGGAGAGGGATACCACGAGCGTGAGAGCCTCGGCTCAGGCTTTGACCATTCAGCTACCGGACGCCAGTGAGTATGGTGTGAGCCTACATGTAAATTAGTGTAAGTTAGTATGTGTAGAAGAAAATCTGTGCATGTGTGTGTATGAGTGTATGTAAGAATGTGGGTGAAGCCTCCTGACATATTTTCACATCATTGCGACATCACATCACCTTGAGTCACATGTGCATTAAAGGTCTCCGACCTCCATTGCCGTCTATCTAAGTGGTGATAATTGCAAACAATAACTGTTAGTCTAGGGAACATAATATTCTAACTGAATTAATATCTGGTGTGTGTGACCAAAAATATCATCATGGATTAACCTTCTGTTATGCTATGACTCAACCTGGGTATTAATTTGTGGATGTCTATCATCAATGTATTACGAATTACAATTCGTACAATATGTTACAAAAATGCAACGTTACCAATTTGCTGTGGCTAATGTTAGCTAGGTGGCTAACGTTAGGTAGGAGGTTGACGTTAGCTAGGCTAGGGCTTAGGGTTAGGGGTTAAGGATAGGGTTAGGGATAGGGTTAAGGATAGAGTTAAAGATAGGTTAAATGGTTAAGTTTAGGGAATGTTCGAAGCGGGCCCTAATGGCTCAGTAATTGCTGTGTTCAGTAATCAAAAGCACTTTGATGAGTTTAGTTCATTGTGATGGGTGCAGGGCATGAAAGGAGTTCAGATAGCTTTTCAGAAAGAAACAAACTGGGCAACGCAGGTCTATTCAGCTAGAACTCAATTTCCAGCAACAGACAAAGGCAGACTGGGTGAGGCCCCTGTCAACACAGTGCACAGAGGTACTTAAACTACCATTGTGCTTTAATAAATTGTCGCCCTTTCACGATTCACTATTGCTTTTAAAATATGTTGAAATTTAGAAGAAAAAAAATACATTGAAATTGATATTTTTCACACTGAAGTCAGGACTTAATCAATCAGATTTCAAATTAATTTGGTTGGGGGCAGGTGATTCTCGTTTTCCTGGTAATTTCTCAACTGCGGTAAATTGCCTACATTGTGAAAACAGCCATTCAACCAGTTTTGAAAGGAGAAAACAGAATATTCTGCCCCATTGCACTTCATTGTAAAGTGCAAGGGAACCAATATATAAGTGCGCAACTGTATGTAAATGCAAGTTTGATGAAAGCTCCTCTACAACTTCTGCATCCCTCCGTTAAAACTACCTATTCATTGTATTATTATAGTGAACCAGATTGACCCAGACACAAACGGGTGACATAAGCACAAAAGGGGGGGAAACACAAACACACACACTTACGTCTACATCTGCCAGGGGCAGGTGTGTCAAGTCGGGCTGGATAGGATATAGAATAATATTCCATATGTAATCCCCTGTTATCTGCCCGCGTGACAGAGACTGACTTCCTGTTGCGAAGGTATTTCAATCAGATTAAAGACGGTATTAATCCAGAGACAGACTGACTCCACTCCTAATAACCAGTAGACACACACAGCATTATCCACAGCCTTACCAGCTGCGTTATCAGTCTCTACTCTTTTTAATAGATGTTCTATTGTGCAATACAAAAAAAGAACTGTTCCAAGAAATGTATCATTTCATTTTCATATACATGCCACACTAAATTAGTGAATTTATTTATTTTTTGGGGTGAGGGCCATGAACCCAATCAATATTATATATGGAGTGTGTAGAGCATTAACACCTGCTCTTTCCATGACATAGACTGACCAGGTGAATCCAGGTGAAAGCTATTATCCCTTATTGATGTCACTTGCTAAATCCACTTCAATCAATGTAGATGAAGGGGAGGAGACGGGTTAAAGAAGGATTTTTATGCCTTGAGACACCTGAGACATGGATTGTGTATGTGTGCCTTTCAGAGGTTGAATGGGAAAGACAAAAGATTTAAGCGCCTTTGAACAGGGTATAGTAGTAGGTGCCAGGCGCACCGGTTTGGGTCAAGAACTGCAACGCTGCTGAGTTATTCACGCTCAACAGTTTCCCGTGTGGATCAAGAATGGTCCACCACCCATAGGACATCCAGCCAACTTAACAACTCTGGGAAGCAACTCAATATTAGGAAGGTGTTCTTAATGTGTTGTCCAACATATCCACGGTGCTGGCATTATTCCAATTTGGCACATTGAGACAATTCTATTTTATCCACATCAAATCAGCAGTTATAATCTTAATTGCCACGTGTGTAAAAGCAATCACATTCATCATAAGGTATTACTTGTACTGAACCACACTTTTGTATTGAAGACCAAGTAATCATGGTGATTTCCATGAAATTTCAACTGAAAAAGTGAGACAAAAAAACTGTACATTCTGTATTTCTGTTACTAAGCAAGCATAGTATCACTGAGCATGCATGATCTCATGTAAAGGAAACTTTGGGCATCCCATCGTGATGTACCTGTACGTCACCTCATGATTCTCTTGCGCTGTCAGGTCAGAGAGGTCAGACGAGACCTTCCAAACACACGACTCAGACACATAGCCTAATTCTCACACTGAACATTATAAATACACTGAGCAGCATGTGCATTTTTACACTCAAGCCACAGGTGGCATCTAAACACACTGTCATTTAAACAATAAATAGCAAACAGTAAAATATATTAGAGTAAGATTCTATGACAGTTGACCACCCGAGTGGCGCAGCGGTCTAAGGCACTGCATCGCAGTGCTAGAGGCGTCACTAGAGACCCGGGTTTGATCCCGGGCCGTATTGAACAATGTTTGAACAATGTTTCCATTGGTGCGGCTGGCTTCCGGGTTCAGCGGGTGGGTGTTAAGGAGCCCGGTTTGGAGGGTCATGTTTCTCAGGATGCATGACTCGACCGTCACCTCCCGAGCCCTTAGTGGAGTTGCAACGATGAGACGAGATCGAAATTGGGGAGAAAAAATAATCATTGATGCTATGACAGTAAAGTTTTGAGAGCAGTAAAGGTGTGTGACCAATCCAGGTTCTGACTGCTGAGAGCAGGAAGGAGGGTGACTGACACTCAGTGGACACTCATAGGCAGAGCAATCTGATAAATGGACCTAGCAACAAAGCCTGGGTGCCAGTCTGTTTCTGCTCTCATATCAACTCCCTATGGAAATGTCATGCCAAACATGTTTAGCATGACATGGAGGGGAATAGCTAAATAGACTGGTACACAGGCTAACAATTGACTAGCACTGGCCCCAGGCTAATCAAACTGCAGTCATTTAATGTGATCAACAACATAAAACAAAACAAACATGAAAGGATTACTCGAGGGAGTGGTTCATTAGTCAACCTTAGTCATAATGAATTACGGTAAATAACACAAGTTGCCTTGTTTTGGTGTAAGACGTAGGCCTAAAAAACGTCAGAGAAAGGAAAATATTGAGGATTTAAAAGTTGATTATACGAGGAGCCAAAAAAAGCTTTCAGGCACTGAAACACTAAATAGACAATGAGGTGGGGTTTAACAAGAGAGGCCGCAGTGAAAGTCGTGTTACCCGTGCTGGTTACCGTAACTGCCTTGGCAGAAGGCTGTTAGGAGTGACTAAAGAGGGACTAAATAGTTTGTAGCAGTGGTTCTCAATCAGGGGTACTAGGCCTATCCACAGGTGGTACTTGAGAAGACTCATAAGACCCTAGTCCTACTGGTAAAATGCACGGGGTATAGTATTAGAAGGAGGACTAGCAGTGAATGCCAGGATGTAAACAAAGGGGAAACGGTTGTCAACTAGTGCTGGACTGACTGTACTTCATATTGGAAAACAAACCATCTTAATCACTAAAGTTTTTGGGGGATCCTGGTTACATAAATGCTGTCAATAATAATTTGCATATAATACAGAATTTAACATCCGGTCTCTGCTGGATTAAGTTATAAAAATGTAACACCGCTATTTTGCTGCTGGTTTCTGTGGGTTCCAGGTGTGGCTGAGAGACTGGAGGCTCAGGAGGCCAGAGGAAGATGTTGAACCCATGGGGGTTGTTCCTCTGCCAGCTGGTAATAAACACGTCCTACCATGTCATCAAAGGTAGGCCAGAGTTCAATCAAACTCTCACTGTGGGGAATAGCGGTCTTGCTTCTCAAGTTGCCTCAACATGAAACTGCAAATACTGTGTGACCACACTGGTATCATGTTATGGTTTTAGTAATTAACCACTTAAACCAAAACTACAATGCCACCTGGCCTAATAAAGAGAACAATGCTACTTATGGTTGAACCGCTAATGAACAATAAGTCATTGACATTTCATTTAAGTAATTTAATTGAGAGCAATTGACCCCAAATCTGTGTCTGTTGATTGACAGCCAGCCTCTGCCTGGGTGGGTCGGACATCTTTGCAACGGTGAGCGAGAACAGCCCCGTAGGAGAGTTCATAGCGAACCTCAGCATCATCGGAGACCCTACAGGAGTCAATAGCATTCGCTTGTGCCTCACCGGAGAGAATGCCAATTGGTTCTACCTTGAAGGGAGAACCATCAGGCTAAACTCATCCGTTTTAAGAGTCCTGGATCGAGAGGTAAGAAGACATCACGCTGTTGCTGTCCTTCTGTTTTAAGTCTTATACCAGAAAATCAGTTATCTGTTTTGATTGAATAGGACACATTAATATATTTGACAGTTAACAAGTCTAATTAATAGCTTTTTCTCTCCAAGCGCCAGGGATCTGTATTGATGGCAGCATTAACATGTTATGAAGATGACATAATACAGGTAAGGCATCTCAATTACTCCATTATCTCAACTAGGCCTACAGCATGTTATTCCCAACCTTTACATTTAGAATGTGAACCGACTCAAAATGAAGGAGAGGAAATACCTGCACTGAGTTTCTGAAAATACTGTTTTCTTTCACTAGAGTGAATACAGGGTCATAGTTGAGATCCTGAATGAAAACGACAACAAACCAAAGTTCTTTGAGAAGACTATACAACCACGTTACATAAGTGAGGTAAAGATACATCTCTAGATCACACTTTGATAATATAGATAATCTTGTGTTTCAGATGCATAATGACAGGTCTTCTGTATTTCATCAATCCTCAGCTCACTGCAGTCAACTCTGTAGTCTTCACTGTCAAGGCCATCGATGCTGATGGAGACACCATCACCTACATCATCGACAGAGCCTTGGTATGAAAAGTGGCACTGACAGATAGGGCTGCCGTGCTTCTAGCTCTTAAGAAACTTTGCAGTATATTTTTTTTATGTGTTATTTCGTACATTATTAGCCGCCCCCAAAAAATGGTGTTACTACATACAGCCGGGAATAACTTTTGGATATCAGAGCGGCAGTAACTCACCAGCAATACGACTAGGAATATGACTTTCCCAACTCGGATCCTTTGTTCGTACCCCCCAGGACAATTGAACTGATTCCAGAGGCTGATCCAAAACACCGCCGGTGGAGGAAAGGTACTCGGAGTGGACTTCTAGTCCGACTCAGGAGGCCTGCACTCCACCCACCACTTCCGAGTATATTACTCGCTAATGTTCAGTCTCTGGATAATAAAGTTGATGAGCTCAGGGCGAGGATTTCCTTCCAGAGAGACATCAAGGACTGTAACATACTCTGTTTCACGGAAACATCGGGATATACTGTCTGAGTCCATTCAGCCAGTTGGGTTCTCAGTTCATCGCGTAGACAGGAATACATATTCTTTCCGGGAAGAAGAAGGTCGGGGGTATATGTTTCATGATTAACTACTCATGGTGTAATTGAGCTAACATACAGAAACTCAAGTCCTTTTGTTCACCCGACTTAGAATGCCTCACAATCAAATGCCGACCGTATTACCCCGCAAGAGAATCCTCTTCGGTTATAGTCACAGCCGTGTATATTCCCCCTCAAGCAGACACCACGACAGCCCTCAAAGAACTTCACTGGACTTTATGCAAACTGGAAACCACATATCCTGAGGCCACATTTATTGTAGCTGGGGACTTTAACAGACCAAATTTGAGGAAAATGCTACCGAAGTTCTATCAACACATTGAATGTAGTATTCGCGCTGCTAAAACACTTGACCACTGCTACTACAACCCCCCCCCCCCGCACCCCCTACGGCAAATCTTATCATGACTCCATTTTGCTCCTCCCTTCCTATACGCAGAAACTCAAATAGGAAGTACCCGTGCTAAGGACTATTCAACGCTGGTCTGACCAATCGAAATCCAAGCTTCAAGATGATTTTGATCACGCGGACTGGGATATGTTCCGGGTAGCCTCCGAGTTTATCAGGAAGTGTATAGGAGTGTATGGGAGACTATTAAATCCTACATTAACCAGAAACCGTGGATAGATGGCAGCATTCGCACAAAACTGAAAGTGCGAACCATCGCATTTAACCATGGCAAGGTGACTGGGAATATGGCTGAATATAAACAGTGTAGTTATCTAATCCATAAGGCAATCAAAAAGGCAAAACGTCAGTATAGAGACAAAGTAGAGTCGCAATTCAATGGCTCAGACACGAGACGTATGTGGCAGGGTCTACAGACAATCACAGACTACAAAGGGAAAACCAGCCCCGTCGTGGATACGGACGTCTTGCTTCCGGACAAGCTAAACACCTTCTTCACCCGCTTTGAGGAAAACACAGTTCCACCGACGTGGCCCGCTACCACGGACTGTGGGCTCTCCTTCTCCGTGGCCGATGTGAGTAAGACATTTAAGCGTGTTAACCTTCGCATGGCTGCCGTGCCCAGACGGCATCCCTAGCCGCGTCCTCAGAGCATGCACAGACCAGCTGGCTGGAGTGTTTACGGATATATTCAATCTCTCCCTATCCCAGTCTGCTGTTCCCCATGCTCCAAAATGTCAACCATTGTTCCTGTACCCAAGAAAGCAAAGGTAACTGAACTAAATGACTATCGCCCCGTAGTACTCACTTCTGTCATCATGAAGTGTTTGCGAGACTAGTCAAGGATCATATCACCTCTACCTTACCTGGCACCCTAGAACCACTTCAATTTGCATACCACCCCAATAGATCCACAGACGATGCAATCGCCATCACACTGCACACTGGCCTTTCCCATCTGGACAAGAGGAATACCTATGTAAGAATGCTGTTCATTGACTATACTGTAGCTCAGCATTCAACACCATAGTACCCTCCAAGCTCATTATAAAGCTTGAGGCCCTGGGTCTGAACCCCGCCCTCTGAAATTGGGTCCTGGACTTCCTGACAGGCCAGCCCCTGGTGATGAAGGTAGGAAACAACACCTCCACTTCGCTGATCCTCAACACTGGGGCCCCACAAGGGTGCATTCTGAGCCCACTCCTGTACTTCCTGTTCACCCATGACTGCGTGGCCACGCACGCCTCCAACTCAATCATCAAGTTTGCAGATGACACAACAGAAGTAGGACTGATTACCAACAATAACGAGACAACCTACAGGGAGGAGGTGAGGGCCCTGGGAGTGTGGTGCCAAGAAAATAAACTCTCACCCAACATCATCAAAACAAAGGAGCTGATCGTGAACTTCGGGAAACAGCAGAGGGAGCACCCCCCTATCCACATCAACAGGACCTCTGCGTACACATCACTCACAAACTGAAATGGTCCACCCACACAGACAGTGTGGTGAAGAAGGCGCAACGGCGGCCTCAAGAGGCTGAAGAAATTTGACTTGGCACCTAAAACCCTCACAAACTTTTACAGATGCACAATTGATAGCATCATGTTGGGCTGTATCACCACTTGGTACGGCAACTGCACCGACCGCAACCGCGGGGCACTCCAAAAGGTGGGCGGTCTGCCCAACGCATCACCGGGGGCAAACTACCTGCCCTCCAGGACACCTACAGCACCCGATGTCACAAGAAGGCCAACAACACCATCAAGGACAACAAACACCCGAGTCACTGCCTGTTCACCCCGCTATCATCCAGAAGGCGAGGTCAGTAAAGGTGCATCCAAGCTGGGATCGAGAGACTGAAAAACAGCTTCTATCTCAAGGCCATCAGACTGTTAAATATCCATAACTAGCACATTAGAGGCTGCTTCCCTATATACATAGACTTGAAATTACTGTTCACTTTAATAATGAAACACTAGTCACATTAATAATGTTTACATATTTTCATTACTCATCTCATATGTATATACTGTATTCTATCCTATTCTACTGTACAGTGCCTTGCGAAAGTATTCGGCCCCCTTGAACTTTGCGACCTTTTGCCACATTTCAGGCTTCAAACATAAAGATATAAAACTGTATTTTTTTGTGAAGAATCAACAACAAGTGGGACACAATCATGAAGTGGAACGACATTTATTGGATATTTCAAACTTTTTTAACAAATCAAAAACTGAAAAATTGGGCGTGCAAAATTATTCAGCCCCTTTACTTTCAGTGCAGCAAACTCTCTCCAGAAGTTCAGTGAGGATCTCTGAATGATCCAATGTTGACCTAAATGACTAATGATGATAAATACAATCCACCTGTGTGTAATCAAGTCTCCGTATAAATGCACCTGCACTGTGATAGTCTCAGAGGTCCGTTAAAAGCGCAGAGAGCATCATAAAGAACAAGGAACACACCAGGCAGGTCCGAGATACTGTTGTGAAGAAGTTTAAAGCCGGATTTGGATACAAAAAGATTTCCCAAGCTTTAAACATCCCAAGGAGCACTGTGCAAGCGATAATATTGAAATGGAAGGAGTATCAGACCACTGCAAATCTACCAAGACCTGGCCGTCCCTCTAAACTTTCAGCTCATACAAGGAGAAGACTGATCAGAGATGCAGCCAAGAGGCCCATGATCACTCTGGATGAACTGCAGAGATCTATAGCTGAGGTGGGAGACTCTGTCCATAGGACAACAATCAGTCGTATATTGCACAAATCTGGCCTTTATGGAAGAGTGGCAAGAAGAAAGCCATTTCTTAAAGATATCCATAAAAAGTGTTGTTTAAAGTTTGCCACAAGCCACCTGGGAGACACACCAAACATGTGGAAGAAGGTGCTCTGGTCAGATGAAACCAAAATGGAACTTTTTGGCAACAATGCAAAACGTTATGTTTGGCGTAAAAGCAACACAGCTGAACACACCATCCCCACTGTCAAACACGGTGGTGGCAGCATCATGGTTTGGGCCTGCTTTTCTTCAGCAGGGACAGGGAAGATGGTTAAAATTGATGGGAAGATGGATGGAGCCAAATACAGGACCATTCTGGAAGAAAACCTGATGGAGTCTGCAAAAGACCTGAGACTGGGACGGAGATTTGTCTTCCAACAAGACAATGATCCAAAACATAAAGCAAAATCTACAATGGAATGGTTCAAAAATAAACATATCCAGGTGTTAGAATGGCCAAGTCAAAGTCCAGACCTGAATCCAATCGAGAATCTGTGGAAAGAACTGAAAACTGCTGTTCACAAATGCTCTCCATCCAACCTCACTGAGCTCGAGCTGTTTTGCAAGGAGGAATGGGAAAAAAAATCAGTCTCTCGATGTGCAAAACTGATAGAGACATACCCCAAGCGACTTACAGCTGTAATCGCAGCAAAAGGTGGCGCTACAAAGTATTAACTTAAGGGGGCTGAATAATTTTGCACGCCCAATTTTTCAGTTTTTGATTTGTTAAAAAAGTTTGAAATATCCAATAAATGTCGTTCCACTTCATGATTGTGTCCCACTTGTTGTTGATTCTTCACAAAAAAATACAGTTTTATATCTTTGTGTTTGAAGCCTGAAATGTGGCAAAAGGTCGCAAAAGTTCAACGGGGCCGAATACTTTCGCAAGGCACTGTAACTTAGTCTATGCCGCTCTGACATTGCTCGCCCAAGTATTTATATATTCTTAATTCCATTCCTTTACTTTAGATTTGTGTGAAGCTAGAAACACAAGCATTTCGCTACACCAGCAATAACATCTGCTAAACACGTTTATGGGACAAATACATTTTGATTTGATTTGACATTACCATGAGCTTGAATTTACAGAGAATCATTATGGGACCGTGTGTGACAGAATTTAGAGAGTATGAAGAGTTAATTGACAGCAGTCAAACTGTATTTTTACCAATAAAACTCCTCACTCTCTAGTAGGCACTTCACCACAGTGTTGAATCCTGTTGTCATGTTCCTGTTTATTTCAAACAACAACCCAATATATCCACAACCCAACATCTACTCAAATGAAATCTATTTGAAATGCTCCTGTACTTCCTAACCTTGCTGATTACACCTCTGTGTCAATCGCTCGGTAGACCATCTGTGCACTAAATTAATGAGAGTTCATTTCCATGTTTCCTCTCATCCCAGCCTGATGCCAGCTATTTCAGGATAGACCTACCCAACAGTGGTAAAGTGATCCTGGACAAGCCATTGGACTATGAGACCAAAACCCAGCTGCAGCTAGTCATCTACGCTGTGGTAAGACCTGCTACTTATCAGACCTGGGTTCGAATAGTATGTGTTTTCTTTCAAATACTTTGAGCGTCTGATTGAGCCTGTCTGAGGTACCAGACGGACGGGGTTGCACTTCTTGGACTATTTAAGTGAGCTCATTGAGTCAGACATGCTCAATCAAGCACACCTGAAAATGTTTAAAGAAAACAAATACCATTTGAACCCATTTCTGCTACTAATCCCCTTTTTCATTAATCAACAAGAACACATTGAGGTCAGAGGCCAATAATTCTGAAAGCCAGAGGCTATAACTGTGTACTCCCTGCCTAGTCATATAATTGAAAATGATAATCTGAAAATATGTAATCTATTACTATGCCACTGCCTGACTAGACGTGTATTATAATCTACTCAACTATTTATGAGTAAAGCCATCCTCAAATACTCTGTGGAGAGCAACCGATCATAAATAGTTACAATGCAAAGTACATTTCATCTTGCAGGCAGCATCATTCTCTAACCTTAAATCTCAAATGATGTGGAAGGACATGGCTGGGCTAAATACTGGTCTCCCGACCATGTCTTTGTCTTCTCTTACCGGAAAAACACATGGATTTCATGTGACCCCGTGATTTTGTGTGATCTCATGTGATCTAATGTCATTTCATGTGAAGTTAATGTAATAGCATGCGACAACATAAAACCACATGTGACAACATGTGAGCACATGGGAGAACATTATCTCATGTGAAACAAATGTGGAATAAATGTGACAACATGGGGATGAAACATTTCTACATGCAATACCATGACACTACACATGTAGTGACTGTATTTTCTTGACTGTATTTTCAACAAGGTTGGGATTTAATTTTAAGTCCAAAGTGTAGCAATACAGTCGAAATCGGTTACTGACACAGACATTGTGGCATAGCAGGAAGATCGGAATGCTGTAAACCAAGAGGTTGTGAGTTAAAATCCCAGGTAAGACATGTTGAATAATAATGACTGTATAAATAAACATACACAATGTAGTATTGTTTGTGAAAGTGTGTCAGATATGTAAGTTGAAAACACCATGTTAAAAGTGCTGAGTGTGTCACGACTCTGGATGTGGCCCAGATGCAGAAACAGGAGGCGGATTGTTATAATAAATATTCTGAGAATCTAACTAAGGGGCAGGCAAAGGGCAGGTCGAGGACAGGCAGAGGATCGTAATCCAAGTCAGAGTCAATCAGGGACAGAACGGCAGGCAGGCTCAGGGTCAGGACAGACAGAAAGGTCAGCACCGGGTAGAATAGAAAACAAAAACTTGAGAACAGGAGAAACATGCTGGTAAGACCTGACAAGACGAACTGGCAACAGACAAACAGAAAACGCAGGTATAAATACACAGGGGATAATGAGTCAAAAATAGGAGACACCTGGTGGGGGGGTGGAGATAAGCACAAGACAGGTGAACAGATCAGGGTGACAGAGGATGTATCATAATGAGTCATTATTGTTCGCAGGGCATCACCTGTGAAATCTCATGTGAACATTTGAATCCACATGTGAAAGGTTATGTGATCGCGTGAACATTCACATTAGAAACGTCATGTGAAATGTCATCACATGTGAAGTGTTCCAAAAACACATGGTTTCACGTGATTTCACATGTGCAAAACATGTAAAGATGTGAAATGTGAAATTGTGATTTTCCACATGTGAAATCAATGTGGTTTTGTGGGTTTGCTCTCAGTCTTGCTGGGTGGAAGAGTTTTCCATTATATTGGGTATCATTACTGAAGCTTAAGTAAAAAATAATAATAAATATCTACTCCAGGAAACCAACACCAAGGAGTGGTACAACACTTCCGCCTCTCTGACTGTGCACGTGAAGGACGGGGACGACCAGTACCCTCAGTTCCTACCGTGCACACCCATCTCCCAGGACAACAAACACACGGTTGTCTGCACCAATCCCGTCTACACAGTCAACATCACAGAAAAGGACCAGGTCATGACTGCTGCTTAGTTCTTTCATTGTAGAATTTGAATTATATGGATGTGCATACTGCATACACTATTGATTTATTTTTATTTTTTATTAACCCTTAATATATGTTAACCAGGAAAGACACTTGAAGTTAGAAATCTCTTTTGCGAGGGCAACCTAGCAGGAGTCAAGATCTAACAATTGATTGATTGAACAATCCATGTGGATTCTAAGATGCAGTAATTCTCTGGTTTCAGGACATGTTACTGAATTTCTCTCCTGGTCCAATTCATGCCGAAGATGGAGACAGAAGCCTTGATACGCCTTTGCTCTACTCCATTCTCTCAGGTGTGGGCCTACCTAATAGTGTCTGCTTAATCCATAGTCGCCAATAGGCATTTTCAAGGCCTATTGAGAGGCCAGTAGACTGCTCTGACGTTTCTTTTTTGAAAGGATTGCATTGCAGCCTTACACTTGACAGAAGTGAACTCATGTGGTCATTCTGTGTGATATCCCGGTGGCCTGTGTATTTACCTGTAACACATGTGCCTCAGGTGCTGACAAAAACAGGTTTCAGATTGACAACCGAACAGCAGAGATCACATTGACTAGACGGGTGGAAAACAGACACATGACACCTACATTCCGACTACGCATCATGGTAAGAAAATCTTGAATGAAACAACGATAAAAGCACTAGTATCAGTAGCGTTCCTAATCAAAAAGCCACAAATAAGACAATAAGCGCGTTACTAAGAGCCTTTTAAAATCTAATTTGGTAACCAAATAGATCTGAAATGGGATCTTCCTGGACTGTTTGACATTGAAAACACAATCAATCATGTACAGGCATCTCAGCTGAATGACCCAAAGAAGTACAGTGTGGCGACAGCGCTGGTCCGGGTGCTAGCAGAGAACCGGTTCCCTCCCCTCTTCAACAGAACCACGTACAAGGGCTTCATCGTCGAGAACTCCAGTCCTGCCACGCTAGTCTCCACCTATGGGAACGAGGTGCTTCTCATCCAAGCCATTGACCAGGACTTTGTAGATGTAAGCGATGGGATAATGTGTGTGTCTGACTACATTTAGTTAGTTTAAAGGGATAATAAACAAAAGTATTTTCATCCCATCTTGGTTCCTGGTACATCATCTCTCGGTTTAACTTCCCTCCATTTACAGGGGGTGAATCCAAAAATGCATTACTCTCTCCCGCCCACATCAGCCACAACTGCACTGTACCACATCACCCAGGAAGGGGTTATCATCGCTAAGACCGACCGCCTACGACCCTTCGAGAGGCACTTCCTAGAGGTACGATCATAGTCAGCCAAATATATACGGAACAAAAATATAAAATATAAAACGCAACATGCAATTACAGTTACAGTTCATATGATGAAATCAGTCAATTGAAATAAATTAATTTGGCCCTAATCTATTTATTTCACATGACTGGGAATACAGCTATGCATCTGTTGGTCACAGATACCTTAAAAAACGGTAGGAGCGTGGATCAGAAAACCAGTCAGTATCTGGTGTGACCACCATCTGCCTCATGCAGTGCGACACAACTCCTTCACATACAGTTGATCAGGCTGTTGATTGGGGCCTGTGGAATGTTGTCCCACTTCCTCTTCAATGGCTCTGCAAAGTTGCTGGATATTGGCAGGAACTGGAATTCGCTGTCGTACACACTTCAATTCAGAGCATTCCAAACTTGCTCAATGGGTGACATGTCTGGTGAGTATACAGGCCACGGAAGAACTGGGACAATTTCAGCTTCCAGGAATTGTGTACAGATTCTTTCGACATGGGGCCGTGCATTACCATGCTGAAACATAAGATGAATGGCACGACTATGGGCTTCAAGATCTTGTCACATTATCTCTTTGCATTCAAATTGCCATCAATAAAATCGTGTTCGTTGTCCATAGCATATGCCTGCCCATTGCATAACCCCACTGCCACCATGGGGCACTCTGTTCACAATGTTGACATCAGCAAACCGCTCACCCCCACGACGCCATACACGTGGTCTGCGGTTGTGAGGCCGGTTGGATGTACTGCTAAATTCTCTACAACGACGTTGGGAGGCGGTTTATAGTTGAGAAATAAACATTAAATTCTCTGGCAACAGCTCTGGTGGACATTCCTGCAGTCAGCATGCCAATTGCACACTCCCTCAAAATTTGAGACATCTGTGGCACTGTGTTGCACATTTTAGAGTGGACTTTTATTGCCCCCAGCACAAAGTGCACCTGTGTAATGATCATGCTGTTTAATAATCTTCTTGATATGCCAGACCTGACAGGTGGATGGGTTATCTTGGCAAAGGTCAAATGCTCACTAAGAGGGATAAACAAATTTGTGCACAACATTTGAGAGAAATAAGCTTTTTGTGCATTTGGAACATTTCTGGGATATTTTATTTCAGCACATGAAACATGGGCCCAACACTTTACATGTTGCGTTTATATATTTTTTCAGTGTAAAAACCTGGATTTGTTAAACAGGGACAGCTGGTTTTACTAGTCGTCCCTGGCTAACTGTATAGCTAGGTTAGGCCAGTAAGTGGCCCAGTAGTAATACAACTGTAGGTAACACACACATTGAAATTAGCTTAATTGAACATTAGGGTTACAAATACACATAGAAGCCTTTTTTGTCTCTAATCTACAGCTCTCTGTAATATCATTATTTATCCTATAGGTGGTCGCTATGGATGAGGAATCAGGTGAGGTTGCAAAAGCCTCAGTCGACATAGAGCTGCTACAAAGAGGCCAGCCAGGTAAGTACTGAGCAGGACTGACACGTCAAAGGGGAAGGGGCGGGTGAGGATACAGGTACCCCACATACAGACCACACATCAGCTCTTTGATAGGTAGGGAAAGTCACAATGACAGTGTAAGGGGTTTCTTCCATTGACGGAGAGGCGGACCAAAGCGCAGCATGGTTATTTTGACTCATGTTTTAATAAATCACTTCACATGAACAAACTAACAAACTAACAAGAAACGTGAAAACCCAAAACAGCCCTATCTGGTACAAAACACAGAGACAAGAACACTCACCCACAAACACACAGTGAAACCCAGGCTACCTAAGTATGATTCTCAATCAGAGACAACTAATGACACCTGCCTCTGATTGAGAATCATACTAGGCCAAAACATAGAAATACCCAAATCATAGAAAAACAAACATAGACTGCCCAGCCCAACTCACGCCCTGACCATACTAAATAATGACAAAACAAAAGGAAATAAAGGTCAGAACGTGACAGACAGTAGTGTGCACACACAACATATGGAGCTGATCAACACTGGTTAATACCACTAGGACTCTCTGAATGTCAATAAAGAACAATACTATTTTCTTACAGTGTGGCCTGTAGATGCAGGAAAGACATCAATTGAACTCGACCAAAACAATGGAAATGCCATGGCAACTATACTCACGTTTCCCCCATGGGGGGGAAAGATTCAGAATCTCTTAATTGGCCCCCATCAAAACCAGTCTACAGTTAGGCTATGGTATTTTCCGCTATTTTGGGATAAAAATCTGGGATAAAAAGTGCTTGTATGGATGTCAACCCCAATACATGTTCATGTCATTGTCACCATCCAACCCCATTACACTTAAAAACGGCTTCAAGGATCACCACAGATTTCAACATGCTATGCTACCAGCTCACATGAATGGCAGTTAACAGAAATCTTTTCTAACCCCGAAATTGACTATATCTAAATGTTATGCATCAAAAACAGCCAAACTGTTTAGTACTACATTGTGGGCCTGTTAAAACACAAAAAACACGACGGATTTTTACAAACAACCACTAAAATCAGTTTCTGGGATGTACGCTAAATGACGGCGTCCTTGTTCTTTCTCCCCACGGTCTGCATTCCAAATGACTGACACTCTTGATAAAGATGAGCAAAAACTACTGTATAAAATATATAATTAGAAAAAGGAGCTACAGTATATTGTATGTTCCCCCCAGAAAAAGGGAAATTATATTATTTTATGCTAATACAATTGCTCAGAGAAAGAGGTTTTGTTTGACAAGTAATATAATATGTACAGTGCCTTGCGAAAGTATTCGGCCCCCTTGAACTTTGCGACCTTTTGCCACATTTCAGGCTTCAAACATAAAGATATAAAACTGTATTTTTTTGTGAAGAATCAACAACAAGTGGGACACAATCATGAAGTGGAACGACATTGATTGGATATTTCAAACTTTTTTTTTTAACAAATCAAAAACTGAAAAATTGGGCGTGCAAAATTATTCAGCCCCCTTAAGTTAATACTTTGTAGCGCCACCTTTTGCTGCGATTACAGCTGTAAGTCGCTTGGGGTATGTCTCTATCAGTTTTGCACATCGAGAGACTGACATTTTTTCCCATTCCTCCTTGCAAAACAGCTCGAGCTCAGTGAGGTTGGATGGAGAGCATTTGTGAACAGCAGTTTTCAGTTCTTTCCACAGATTCTCGATTGGATTCAGGTCTGGACTTTGACTTGGCCATTCTAACACCTGGATATGTTTATTTTTGAACCATTCCATTGTAGATTTTGCTTTATGTTTTGGATCATTGTCTTGTTGGAAGACAAATCTTCGTCACAGTCTCAGGTCTTTTGCAGACTCCATCAGGTTTTCTTCCAGAATGGTCCTGTATTTGGCTCCATCCATCTTCCCATCAATTTTAACCATCTTCCCTGTCCCTGCTGAAGAAAAGCAGGCCCAAACCATGATGCTGCCACCACCATGTTTGACAGTGGGGATGGTGTGTTCAGCTGTGTTGCTTTTACGCCAAACATAATGTTTTGCATTGTTGCCAAAAAGTTCAATTTTGGTTTCATCTGACCAGAGCACCTTCTTCCACATGTTTGGTGTGTCTCCCAGGTGGCGTTTGGCAAACTTTAAACAACACTTTTTATGGATATCTTTAAGAAATGGCTTTCTTCTTGCCACTCTTCCATAAAGGCCAGATTTGTGCAATATTGTTGTTGTCCTATGGACAGAGTCTCCCACCTCAGCTGTAAATCTCTGCAGTTCATCCAGAGTGATCATGGGCCTCTTGGCTGCATCTCTGATCAGTCTTCTCCTTGTATGAGCTGAAAGTTTAGAGGGACGGCCAGGTCTTGGTAGATTTGCAGTGGTCTGATACTCCTTCCATTTCAATATTATCGCTTGCACAGTGCTCCTTGGGATGTTTAACGCTTGGGAAATCTTTTTGTATCCAAATCCGGCTTTAAACTTCTTCACAACAGTATCTCGGACCTGCCTGGTGTGTTCCTTGTTCTTCATGATGCTCTCTGCGCTTTTGACGGACCTCTGAGACTATCACAGTGCAGGTGCATTTATACAGAGACTTGATTACACACAGATGGATTGTATTTATCATTATTAGTCATTTAGGTCAACATTGGATCATTCAGAGATCCTCACTGAACTTCTGGAGAGAGTTTGCTGCACTGAAAGTAAAGGGGCTGAATAATTTTGCACGCCCAATTTTTCAGTTTTTGATTTGTTAAAAAAGTTTGAAATATCCAATAAATGTCGTTCCACTTCATGATTGTGTCCCACTTGTTGTTGATTCTTCACAAAAAAATACAGTTTTATATCTTTATGTTTGAAGCCTGAAATGTGGCAAAAGGTCGCAAAGTTCAAGGGGGCCGAATACTTTCGCAAGGCACTGTATATATATTTTAAGCTAGGGGTCAAAATGATTGGTACCCTGTTTTAAATGCCTTACCTTGCGAGGATAACGGCACAGAGCCTTTCTAAAATGTCCTTTATATCCTTCCTATGCGCTTATGGATTGCCCTCCTCAATTCAAACCACAGGTTTTCAATGTGTTTTAAGTCCGGAGACTACTATTGCAAAATGCAAAATGTTGATTTTGTGGCCAATTAACTATTTCTTTGTGGCTTTTAATGTGTGGTTGGTCTATTCATTAAATATTTGTGACCTTGTGATCTCCCAGTTCACCCCCCCCCCCCCCCCCCCCGGTCAATCATGCCACTCCAGGCAACATGAATACAATACGATGGACGTCAAGCTGCTCGAATTTCCCAGAATGTATTTTCTCCCCATTCAAAGAAGTGTAGACTGAGCGACTGCTTACAAACCAGACACAGACTTTCTCTTCATCTGGGCGTCAGGCACAACGTTTGGATGAATGAATAGGACTCTGCAGGGCTATGAGCACGAGCCAGTGCAAAGTGAAGATAATGGACCAGTTGTGCGGGCAGTTGGACTTCATACTCTAAACGTCTCTCCTATCCCTCCATCCTTTCCTCCATAGTTCCACGGACACCTTTCGGAGAAGAGCGGTTGTTCAGAGACCTGGATGTGAGGATGGCTGGCGGTATCATGGGTGGGATGCTGCTGCTGTTAGTGGCCATCCTGTTCCTGCTGATCCGATGGGCCAAGAGGAGACGGAGACGGGACCCGGCCAGACGAGGGGCTGTCATCCTGGGGAAGCACCCCAATGTGGTAAGGGCTGCTCCATGTACACATAACACACACTGTATCCACACACATGACTCTCACACACACACAGGAGCAACTAAAGCGCGCACACAAGTGAAAGAAATATATTGATCCAGGTGTTGAAATATTGAATGACCATTTGCTGGCCAGTTGCGACTGAAGGAATGGCCAGGAATGGCAAAGACACATAAAGTATAAGCATGCAACAACATGTAAACCCACTGAGTATTACAGTCAAACACAATGAAGCAACTGAGGATAGTTCGCTTATACAACCCTAATCTGAGCTAAATGTGTCATTAACCAGGTTTTCATCCAAACTTCTTATGCAAGTTTTTTTTTTTTAAAGCTGTTGGTGAACTTTCCAAATTTCGACAAAACCAAATACCAAAAGTGGGATATTTTTGTGTCGTCAAATTAATTATGCGAGAAATACCGGAGGAAACACCTTTATGGGCAAATATTGATACAATAACCATGATATTGAAGTAAACTTGAAGTCACGCAATGATATACTGTGTGGTCCTCCCACTACGACTCGGGAAGCCATGCAGTTTGTTAGACTACTGATGAAATGAATGATGATGAACTTCACAGCGTGGTGAAAGTGCACGGTGATCTTAATGCTCCTCTCCAATAAATATCAAAGGGTCTGATTCTGGTGACATGATGATCGATGCTTGACTGCCATTTGACAAGTAAAAATATCCTCACTTCTTATCTATAATAATCTCATCACGAAAACGAGCCTACCCGCACTGTATCCGAGAGCTGTTGGCTAGAACGCACGTGCCAATACCATAGTAGGCACATTTGCTATTTAACACAACAGTGTTTGTCAACAAGTCCATTTGGTGGAAACCACACTGGTTGTGAAAATGCACATATTTTCTATATGCAGGTTTTAGAATATTGGTATGACAATCGGTCGCCAATTGGATGGAAACCTAGCTACTGTCAAATCTAAACTAATCGACCACTTATCTAAACTACAGTGTAATTAATACAAGGCAAAAAAAACATTGAGACTAATATATATATTTTTCAACATGTCTGTAACGCCATATCAACTACCTTTATTTATCTAGGAAAGTCAGTTAAGCAAAACTCAGCATTTCAGACAGTCTTTCCTTCCTCCCGTCCTCACTCTCTCCCTCTATGCCCCTGATGTCTTTTTTCACTAATGCTGTTTATATAGAGCTTAAGGGGGTTCCAGATGGTGAGTTCTCATGAAAGCATTGCTTTGACGTACTCACTAGAGTGATGTTGTGGTTGTGACAGTGAGGTGGTGTAATGTGTGTTAAATGTTTACATGTGACGCACTTCCATTGCATAATTATGTAAATTGAAGTATGGCACCTGTGGTTGTACTGTGACGTCGTGGTTCTGCATTGTGTTTTGTTTTCCCAAGATGCAGCAACAAGTGGGGCAGTGACATTTCCGTTGTTGTTTTGGCTCTGTACTCCAGCACTTTGGACTTCAAATGATACATCGACTGAGGTTAAAGTGCAGACTGTCAGCTTTCATTTTGCACCATTTTAGGGGACCAAAAGTATTGGGACAAATTCACTTATGTGTATTAAAGTAGTAAAAAGATAAGTGGTCCCATATTCGTAGCACGCAATGATTACAGAAAGCTTGTGACTCTACAAATTTGTTGGATGCATTTGCTGTTTTTTTGGTTGTAGTTCAGATTATTTTGTACCCAACAGAAATGAATGGTAAATAATGTATTGTGTCATTTTGGAGTCACTTTTATGTTTCTAAACATTTCTACATTAATGTGGATGCTACCATCATTATGAATCATTCTGAATGAATCGTGAATAATGATGAGTGAGAAAGTTAGACGCACAAATATCATACCCCCAAGATATTCTAATCAAAAAACAGGGGAGGCTAGCATTTTTGGTGGGTATGATATTTACGCCTCTGTACCTTTCTCACTATCAGGTTGATAGGGGTGGTCTCATAGGTTGATAGGGGTGGTCTGGTGGGTGACCCGGCCTATGGAGTGCCTGTCCAGCGCTCTAACACCCATGGAAATGGAGAGGGGTTGAGTGGGGATGCCCAGCTCGGACTCCAGGGTAACATCCATAGAACTCATATCAGCCCCCAAGTCGATGAGTATCTGGAGGAACTTGGACTGGTCGCCCCACAGCAGGGTGGCATGGAGGGGGGTGAGTAGGAGGAGAAGCAACATTGTACATACCCACCATACCCACCAGAGTACTCATTCCTACCAATTAGCTAGGTCTCTTGAAGGGACAGGTAGACACATAATGACCGGCAGTATAGCAATACAAACAACTCTGGGTGTTAAGTCTGTCTCCGCATTCGGCTGGAGACAGCCTTGCCCTGCAGAGCTGCATCGGCTTGGGAAGGGTCAAATCAGCAGTCTTCGGAGGCTCTTGGAGGAACTCGGGTAAGCTCGGATCCTCTCGGAGACGAAGATGCCGGGGACTTCCAGAGTTCATCGGATGCAAGGTGGGATTCTTGAGTGAGCGTTTGGGACCACAATCAGACCTCTTCTCCCTCCTACGGTCCCGTAGCTAACCGAATGGTTAAAGCGATGAGTGAGTTGAGATCCGTCGGAAGTTCCCAGGCTGCAAGCTCGTCCTTTACTTCCTCCGATAATCCGTGCAGGAACGCGTCGAACAGTGCTTCCGGGTTCCAGGCACCCTCCTCTGGTAGTGTGCGGAAATCCACTGCATAGTCTACCACACAGAGGAAGTCCTGCCGAAGCTGGAGTAACTTCCGGGGAGCCTCTCTCCTGGACACCGGAGCCTTGAAAACTTCTCTCACCTCCTCCACGAATACCTCCAGACTGAGGCAGACGGCAGATTGTTGCTCCCACACCACCGTGGCTCAGGCGAGTGCCCCCCGGACATCAGCTTAAATGATGTACGCAATCTTCGAGCGGTCCGAGGGGAATGAAGAAGGCTGCAGCTCGCCCGGCAGGTTCTGGAATCTCCATCGTAGTGCTCCGGGGGAGGTAAGCGGGGTTCCTGGGAATCCGGGGTGACGGGGCTGCTACCAGCCGGGTTACTGAGGGGCATGGAGGTTACCGTTGTGGGAGGCTGCCTAGTAGGCAAACCACGGATTTGCTCCCGCAAAGTGTCCAATGCTAGGTCGTGACGTTCGGCCACGACCTGGAACCCTTCCATCAGACCAAGAAGCAACTCCTCGTGCCTTCCAATGAGGGCTCCTTGGGAGGAGATGGCATTGTGGAGCTGGTCCAAGTCTGCTGGGTCAGTCATGGCCAGTTCGTACTATCAGGTTTCAGGTAAGACCCAAGTGCAGACTGCGTTGAAGTAACAATGTGTATTGCAACAACAGGGGCAGGCAAACAACAGGTCAAGGCAGGCAGGGGTCGATAATCCAGAGTAGTGTGGCCAAGGTACAGGACGGCAGGCAGGCTCAGAGTCAGGACAGGCAAGGGTCAAAACCAGGAGAACGAGAAAAAGAGAGACAAAAGAGAGGAAAATCAGGAGCTGAGAGAAAACACTGGTTGACTTGAACAAACAAGACAAACTGGCACAGACAGAAAACACGGGTATAAGTACCCAGGGGATAATTGGGAAGATGGGCGACACCTGGAGGGGGGGATGAGACAAGCACAAGAACAGATGAAACAGATCAGGGCGTGACACTCACTTATCCTTACTCATGATTCATTCAGGATTATCCGTAATCATGGTAGCATGGTAGCACAGAGCCAAAACAATAAAAAATGTGTGAGTTTGGTGATGAGGTGAAATACTGACTTGTGTTTTGCATCATTATGGTCAGAACCCAACCCCATGTGTAAGCGGAATATCATAGATTCAGACATAGAATAGATCTAGTATCTATCTGTATCGATTCAGTAAGCTAATGTGTGGTGTTTTAATATTTTGACCAGATTCTCTGGAAGCTTCTTCCCAATAGCTAAACAACCGTACCTTCTGCGTGTGTGCTAGTTCAGCTGGCCAGAGCTGAAACAGGCTACTCTGGCAAATGTCAATGACGTACTGTCTATCATATCGTTTGGTGTTGCAAAATAACTGCGTTAGGCTACATGTTATGTTGTCATGTAGGCTAAATGCATTTGGTTTCACACCACATTTAAGATAAGGATATTGCAAATAATATTGTTTGCGTACTGCTTATGTTTGTGCTACTGCAGTATCCTTAGTTACAACAGACAGAGAAGGTTGTAGTTACATGTCAATCATGTCGTCTTAAATTAGCCTACAAAATAGATATTTTGGGGGGAATGCTCGTTCGAAACGCTACAGGGTTTTTATTTCCGCTGTTTAGAAATGTGTGCGTAAAGTAACACATGAACAGAATGTGATAAGGTTGTTTGGCTCTGTGGAAGAGGCATCCTGGGAGGCGGGGTATGAGCGTGGAGGGGCGGTTTGATCTGGTCGTACAGCCAAAGCTTTTCAGAAAACACTGTCAAACGTGCTGAATTGCTTGTCCATAGTTGTCCAACGTCATTTTGAAATTCTGAACGACACCAATGAGACTTTTGCACGGACAAGGACAACGCCGCATCAGTTGGAACATAACAAGTCACAAAGCAACCATTTCAACTCAAAGCAACCCTCTAAATGCCCCTTCTTTCCGTGATCGACAGGTGAACTCGGGCCGGCCCATGATCCCCCTGATTGAGGAGGTCTGCTACCAGAACAAAGGGTTCAGCATAGACTACGATGCCTCGGGAGGTTCCGGAAGCCTCTATGGGAGACATGGGGTCTACACCAGGAAACAGTCACTGATCCCACCACAACCACGCTCCCACAGCAGCCATCCAGACTGCGGCTCCAGGACCGTAACAGGCGACATGCTGCCTATACTGGTGATGCCAGAGCCCTTGGTTAAAGACCTCACTCCCACCCTCATCTCCAATGGCAGGAAAGCTGAGAGCACCATCAGCATGGGGGCTGTGACAAAAGACAAGAAGGAGAAGGAGAGGAATAAGCAGAGGGATCTGGAGAAGGAGGAGGAGGGGGAATGGGAGAAGGAGTGGGAACGCGCCGTTGACACAAAAGAGAAGGGATATTCCGAGGGGGAAAGGACGGATAAGTCAAGGGATGTTGTGGGTGCTTCTAGTGGTGCTTCTAGTGAGACCGCAGATGTAAGTGAGGCCTCTGAGGACCAAACAAACACACAAAAGCCTCAGAGTCACAGGATGAAAACACACCAAATCAGAGATCCCAAAGACGGACACAAAAGCACTTCTGAAGAGGAGTCTGAGACAGAAAACCAATATAAGAATATGCACTCGGTGATCTGTCTTTCAGACGATTATGACAGAGCCATGGAGGATGAAGCTGGAGCCAGGTCCCGTTGCTCCAGCATCAGGACGTCGACGGGGGAATCGCAGCGCAAGGGCTCAACGAAACAAACCGGCGACCAAGCAAACAGACGACCAAGTAACCCACAGATGCACCATTCAGACTCACACTCTGGGCTTCAGACTCACATTGAGGAAGATGCAAAAAAACTCTAACCATTTATTCAAAAATAAAACTGACATTATGGAGCCAAACGAACACTGTACACAGACAAAAATGTTTATAAATTGTTTTGTTTTCTCAGTGTTTTTTCTCTCTCCAATTCCAAATGATTATTTTGGGCCTAAACGAGCTCAACCACTTTTCAGGTCTTGATTGAGTAAATGGACGAATGTAAATCTGAAAACAGAAACGTGTGTTTTCTGTAAAACAGTGTGGGACCAGACTTAATGTGAATGAAGTCATTCTGTATTACTTTCATTTGCAGTGTTGAAGAACTAGTATTTCAGGAATTAAAGTCATAATGTAAGTGCATGCAATGTAACTACAGTGCTAGGGAAGCTTCTCTGAAAATATAGTTTACCAAGCTACCAATTACTTCACACTGGAAGAAATTAAGCTACACTAAAGCTACCCTTAAGACAAATATAGTGAACTAAACTTACTTTGAAAAAGTAGTTCACTACATCCAAACTACTATACTTAGTTAAAAATTATCATATCTAAATCTGAAATGCCATAGACTACATATTGCAAGAACAAATCACTCCGGAATCAGATGTTAACAGAATGTGTAGTGAGAATTAGGCACACAACATGTGTTTCAACTGAGAATTAGGCAGGTCTAATGCCAAAAAAAGAAAGAAAATTCTCGCCTACTTCACCTATATTTTCTTTTCTTGTTAGCAACAAAGTAGTGTGTAGTTCCAGTAGTTAGCTACACTGCTACATGGCAAAACACTAGCAAGATTAGAATTTTGCTACTGCAAAATGTAATTGAATTACTTGTTGAACTACACGTAGTTCACTACTCCCGAACACTGTGTAACTATAGTGTACAGTGATTATGTGGCGTCACTAGTGTTTGCCATAGAGTTAACCAAGGTTTCATACTGTAGATGTCCACACACGAAGACATTAGTGTCGTTTCAAAAACAATGGTTCAACCCCACTTGAATGATGTGTTCAGCACATTGCAAATAAACACATTTTGTGGTTTCAGTAACTGTTTCTAAATTGTGTTTTCTTATGAATAACTGGAAGGAATGGATGTATTCCATGTGCAGCTATGATAGAATGATATTGGGTGTACTGTGTATGTAATTATGATATTTGTATTAATGTATAATTGTAGCTAGTAATAACTAGCTAAAAACTACAACACTTGTCCTAAACATAAAGGCACACTTTCAATCACTGAGAAAAGTTAGGTTGTATTAGCTTTTTAGGCTTTTAATTGCCCTTGGGCTTCCTGAATCACACGTCCTGTCTGCCATGAGGCTCAGCAGCAGCCATGTTGACTTCCACGAGCCTGAACGATTGGACGAGTAGCGCTACGTGCATAAAGACTTCCCTAACAATGGCCAATAGGGAGTGGAGAATGGCCCTGACAGCCCATGAGACGTTGAGGAAACACCTGGCCATGGGCTGAAGGGTGTGGCTAAACAGTGCCCCGAACAGAGGTGTGATCACCTGTTCCCCTAGCACTACGACTAGTCCCACCATCAACACCTGGGTGCACACAGGTAAAGACAGGTGAACTAAATGCAACCAAATATAATATACTTTGAAATAACTGAATTCTAGTTATTAATCTGAATATACCCATGCACATCATTATCCCTCGGAGAGCAACTTTACCTTGATGACATACTGTGTGATGAAGCTGAGCAGCTCTATGATGAAGGCAGTAGCCAGGGTGAAGGGGAAGCTGAAGGACTGGAAGATTCTGCGCCAACAGCTGTGGATCATCTTATTCCCCCTGCAGAGACAAAATAAACTTCAGCAAGAAGGTCAATTTAAACAGTGTGTGTGGCAAGAAAGGTGTGTCACTACCTGTGCAGGTAATGGTCACAGGCATCTTCATCCTCTGGGCTCATGCTCTCTCTGTGATTGGGTAACATATGCACAGGTCTGTGAAATGAAAACAAAAATCTCAAAAACGTTATTAATAATCAATCAATAAATTGAATACTCAATGTGCACAACCAAACGACGCAGAACAACCAAACAATGCCTGAGTCGACATCCTTTGCAAGGGGCTGTGAGCTGCTGTGTGCTTGCTTACCTATCCTCCATGTGGTTGTTGGCTGTCCTCTCACCTGCTGCCTCTCTCTGTCTGTCCCCAGGATTTGCATGAGCCCTGTCATCCTCTCCAGGCTCCTTAGAGAGGGAGAACACACATCACTCACACCACTCTGGACATCAATCACACATCCACAGACTGGACTGCTTTTAATTGTGATTCATTATCAGTTATTATGTCTGTATGACATGTACTGTATATACTGTAGTACTATCTCTTTAGAAGCACTGTTGCCTTTAGAGATGTTAGTACTGCAAGACATTAGACATTAGTACTGTAAGTACACCCATTGGCTCGTCTCGCTCGCTGCTGTATTGCCATCTAGTGTCTTGCCCCAGGGGGCCCTTCATAGTGTCGAGTTTCAGGAGAAGATGCTGGAGTTTGTCCTTTTTCAGAGAGAGATCTATCAGAGAAAATAAAATAATACATTAACTTTAGCTAAACGCAAACCAAACATTAACTAGGTCTACATTTTGAAGAATAATTTTGCATCCTAGACAGTGAAAGGCCTATTTCTTAGGGTCATGCTCTGATCACTACCACATGCTGTGAAAAACATGATTCAGGTACATTAGTATCAACAAATCCACCCAGTTCATTTCCCCTTCGCCCTGTCAAAGACCTCTGACCTTTCCCTCTGACCACTGACCTTTGACATGGCGTTCCTTCTGGGCCCTGAGATGGGAACCGGCCTGCTGTTTGAGATGGAGTAGGTACTCATGGCTGCTGGGGGGAGTGTTGGAACTGGAGGGTCCTACATCATTATCATCATCATTCCCTTTGGTGCTATAGCCCTCTATGAAAAGACAAATCCTTCCACTCAAGTGATGTTTTGTCTTGCCTCAAGAACATCCTGGTTAGCGGGTTTTTGACTGAACAGGGCCCTCAGTCAAGAGATACTCTTCAACGCAATCTAGCGTTTGGAATGTAAGGAGTGTCTCACCATGATCAATGGACAGGAAGTTATCATCGATGACCTCATAATTCTCTGCCCTTTGGCTTTTGCTGTGATTGGTGGAGGGGACATTTACAGGTGTGCTCGGACCTATACTTGAGAGATGTAAAAATCTGCCCTGAGACAGAGGCAATACCCAAAGATAATCATCTGCTTTTGACAGTTGTTAGCCCTAAATTAACATGACGTAATCCATTCAATCATCACGCGCCTGCAGTCTTTTTTGGACCTATCATTTGTTACACAAATGCTCTCTTTTTTACCAGGGTTGAGATTGTTCTCCCTAGGCTGTGATGGCGGGGTAACATTCCCTGACACCAGCCCTTTCTCCACGTACTGAGGAACATTGCTTATCACCCTCTCGGTGGAACATCTGCAAAAACACAATAAACCATAGTGTTGCGCTCATAAGCCAGTTATCCAATTAGTGACAGAAGAAAAACAACATATAAAAGACAACGCAAGTCAAGCCATGGCTGTGATGTTGGGTGTTGGCTGTAATAGAAGGCTACAAACTACAAAACAAATAATCAGTTGGCTGTGATTTAGTATTCTACTGTAGTCGGCCTGTGTATTGTGCCAGTAACTGCAATGCAGTTACATGGTAACAGGTACACTCAGCAAATACACTCATTTTGCATCTACACTGCCTGCACAATTTCTTTCAAACATTCAGCAGGGGGTCTACTACCTTGAAGAATTCAAAGAGTTCTGCTCGGAGGCAGAGACAAGGTCCTCTCTTCCTGTTTTGATCCACTCCCCATGAAATGATGCCTAGATATGGGGAAAGTGTTAGAGAAAGAAATTAAAAACAGCATGCTGGTGAATTCAATGGATCACATTTCAATTATTTTACTCACCATAGTCAAAATTAGGTCAACTCTAGTACACTATGGTATCACAGACTTGCATTCACTTCATTTACTGATGTTTAGAGAACAGAAAGAGCCCGTGCAGGTTATTCCACATATCCCTTCCAAAGGTCATGGCTGAGATGAGACATATGGACATTAGTGAGAGATGACAAACAAGAGCACGTAGAAAACCATTTTAAAGTAGACGTATGGATCTATGCACATTTCCGCAATTGTTAGTTCACAATGGGCAGTTGCCATGGGGATAGAATATATAAACATTCAAGGTGAAATCAAAAACTTCAGACCTGAAAAGATTTGGGGGTACATAATATTTCCTGCTATAATTACATGTGTATGGAACCACTTGTTGAAGTGGACGGATGAAAAATGGCCACAATGCCTCCTATCGACTATATCATCAACCATTACCGTTCTCCTAGCAGCAGGATAATATGGATAATAAGGATCACATTCCCACCACTAACGTGTCAATACTATCTAACAATTTCTACTTATTATAGACATTTGTAGATACCTAAGTAAACATTTCTAGAGAATGTCGAAACATTTACAGACACTAAGGCGAGGTTTAGCATGTCTTTGCAGGGAGACTGAATGTGTTGCCATTATAATAGCCTATGGAAGCCCATTCCCCCCCATCATTTTATTTTTAATGTCAATACTATCTTATAGCATTTGTTTCTTCATTTGTAACATTTTGTGATTACATTGGGGGGTTCAACCTGTCAACTATCAGCTAATCATGAGTCTTGTCAGATAATCATCAAGCCCTTGATTGGTTGAATCAGGTGAACTAATTCAGGGCTAAAACAAAATTGTGAAATGTCTGGGTGTCCCCGAGGAGGTGTTTTAGAAGCACTGGGCTAACCTAATCAGGTTAAACTCCAGACCCTAGTTGGAGGGTATGACATAAAATGGTTTTATATGGGCTATGATGAGACCATATTTTTTCTAATTAAGTCATATGGTAAAAATAAATAATAGACAACTGCAATTGGACAATAGAACTAACAGGGGCGTGTTTGCTTTATGCAGGGTTGCATCATGTTGGCCTTTGCATCTGTAATACATTTAAAAAAAGGTTACTCACACAGTATGTCAACACTATTGTGTTAATTGATTCATTCCAGTCAATAATTGTGGATTGAAGGTCTAGGTAGCCTAGCCACCTGAAATTTGAATATTAACCAAATTTGATCACATTCACATTTTCTCTTAACACAAATAAATAGGACCATTTTAGGCTATAAATACACAGCTTAGGCTACAAATACATGACGTTACTGGTTATTTTCCCCTGGCCAGAGGGGATTAGCGCTTAATAGGCTTCTCTACCTGCAGCTGTGGTTGTTATCAGTAGGCTACCGTTGATCAGACTGAAGCAAAGATAAATTGTGCACGAGTTGACAAATCATGATGCAAATCAGTCTAAACAACTTTACTTTGTCCCTATTTTCTTTTCTTTTTTGGAATTTTACCCCTTTTTCTCCCCAATTTCATGGTATCCAATTGTTAATAGCTACTATCTTGTCTCATCGCTACAACTCCCGTACGGGCTCGGGAGAGACGAAGGTTGAAAGTCATGCGTCCTCCGATACACAACCCAACCAAGCCGCACTGCTTCTTAACACAGCGCCATCCAACCTGGAAGCCAGCTGCACCAATGTGTCGGAGGAAACACCTTGCACCTGGCAACCTTGGTTGGCGCGCACTGCTCCCAGCCCGCCACAGGAGTCGCTGGTGCTCGATGAGACAAGGATTTCCCTACCGGCCGAACCCTCCCTAACCCGTGCGACGCAAGGCCAATTGTGCGTCGCCCCACGGACCTCCCGGTCGCGGCCGGTTACGACAGAGCCTGGGCGCGATAAGTCCCTATTTTCAATGCATTCCGTGTCAATATGTTTTATCAAACCGAATCAAAAGTGTTGGGGCATATGCCAACTCGCCACACATTTGTTAGCGGCCCTGCTGATCTCTGCAACATGGTTAGATTGAGATCGCCACATAATTTTGAGATAGCATCTCAAACGTTTTAGCTATTGACACTTCTTTTTTCTTATTTTTTAAATATGTGAGATGGCTTCCATAGTATATTATGCAGGCAGCCCGAATGTTTTTTTTTATCTAACTAGGCAAGTCAGTTAAGAACAAATTCTTATTTACAACGACGGCCTACCGGGGAACATTGGGTTAACTGCCTTGTTCAGGGGCAGAACGACAGATTTGTACCTTGTCAGCTCTGGGATTTGATCCAGCAACCTTTCAGTTACTGGCCCAACGCTCTAACCACTTGGCTTCCTGCCGCCCCATTATTATAGATTTTCTTTCTTCAAAGTAAGAGTCCCCCTGCAAAAGTTTTTCACTGCATTGCAACCACCTTTGAAAAAATACATGGATAAATACATTTGATGTATTATATTTTTTATATTGCATTATTTATACCAGCATTTATTTTGAAATATTACACAAATACTGGTATATCGAAAGCGATTGTGTAGGCTTGTTTCACCTGTCTTGTGATTGTCTCCAACCCCCACCAGGTGTCTCCCATTACCTCATGTGTATTTATACCTGCGTTTTCTGTTTGTCTGCTGCCAATTCGTCGTGTCCCGTCAAGTCCTACCAGCATGTTCCCGTGTTTACTGTGCTCTAGTTTTGGCTTTTTCTAGTCTTCCCAGTTCTGACCTTTCTGCCTGTCCTGATCCTGATCCTGCTTTCCGTCCTGTACCTGCCTGACTCTGATTTGGATAACGACTCTTTGCCTGCCTTGACCTACCGATTGTCTGCCCCTTATACTGTAATAAACTCTGAGACTCATACTATCCACCTCCTGTGTTTTCATCTGGGTCTTAGTCTGAGCCGTGATAGTACGAACTGGCCATAACTGACCCAGCAGACTCGGATCAGCTCCGCAACGCTGTCTCTACTCAATGACCCACCATTGGAAGACACGAGGAGTTACTGCAAAGGACCAAAAGCTGCATCCCTGCGCCTTCCTTTCCCATCGTCTTAACCTTGCTGAGAGGAACTATAATGTGGGAAATCGAGAATTACTTGCAGTTAAGATGGCGTTATGGGATACTTATTGGCTTGTAGAGAGAACTGTTTTACCTCTCTCAGCTAAAGTGGGGTGGGAAATACTCAGTAGGGTCTATACTAACCAAATATGGTTCGTTTTGGAGGGGGACTGCGTTGTACATACAGCACTTCATTCTCCAACCCTTCCATAGTCCACAATGCAATACACTGGAATACATTTTTACATGGGATTCATACTGTTTAGTAGAAATAACTTTTCTACTTGTCTCAGCTAAAGTGGGGTTGGAAATACTCTGAAGGGTCTCTACCAAACAAAAATGTGTAGTTTCGTACATATCCAGCAACAGAGCTTTAAATGACCTGGTAGCCTACTATCCATGGTCCTGAAATCAATACACAAGCATCAGCAACAAAAAATAATCACAAAAGCTACACTTTTTTTTTTATCAAAAGGAATGTTAAATGTAATGAATACTAACTAGACTATCAGGACACAGTATAATCACACTTTCTGAACAGCAATGGAGAAAATTATTTACAAGTTGTAGGCCGATATGCGCTTCTTATCTATCAAGGTTTGCCTATTAACTAGTTACAAATAAGAAATACGCGAGACAAGATTATTTACAAGCTATATTGTCATGATTATGTATCACGGTCAGCAAAGGCATTTTCTGTAGAGTTTAAAATGTATCTTGGATAACTGATATAAAACATACTCTGGCATGCCATTGTGACAAAGCGTATTCATATTGCCCTCTAATAAGATTGCTTCAGAGAATAAGCACACAAACGCCATAACTAATTAAAAAAACATTACTTTTGTTGAAGCACCTTTGGTAGCGATTACAGCCTCGAGTCTTCTTGGGTATGACGCTACAAGCTTGGCACACCTGTATTTGGGGAGTTTCTCACATTCTTCTCTGCAGATCCTCTCAACCTCTGTCACGTTGCATGGGGAGCATTGCTGCACAGCTATTTTCAGGTCTCTCCAGAGATGTTTGATCGGGTTCAAGTCCGGGCTCTGGCTGGGCCACTCGAGGACATTGAGAGACTTGTCCCGAAGCCACTCCTGCGTTGTCTTGGCTGTGTGCTTAGGGTCGTTGTCCTGTTGGAAGGCAAACCTTCGCCCCAGTCTGAGGTCCTGAGCGTTCTGGAGCAGGTTTTCATCAAGTATCTCTCTGTACTTTGCTCCGTTAATCTTCCCCTCGATCCTGACTAGTCTCCCAGTCCCTGTCCCTGAAAAACATCCCCGCAGCATGATTCTGCCACCACCATGCTTCACCATAGGGATGGTGCCAGTTTTCCTCCAGACAATGATGGAGGCTACTGGGTTCTTGGAGATCTTCAATGCTGCAGACAGTTTTTGGTACCCTTCCCCAGATCTGTGCCTCGACACAATCCTGCCTTGGAGCTCTACGGACAATTCTTTCGACCTCATGGTTTGGTTTTTGCTCTGACATATAGTAGGTTCACCAGGTTACGTCAACTCAATTCCCACTGTGAAGATGAGCAATGCTGTAGCAGCATCCGTCTACTACTTATTCATTTTTTTAAATATGAAAAGAGACCATCCCTCAATTATAAGAGATGGTTGTTATGCTGTGCTTCGGTCAACCTGAATGATTCCTTGTCATCATGACAAAAGAGCCCCCTTAAACCGTATGAATATATTTTCTTTGGAATGTGTAAAAGACTTGTCTATGGTATTTCAAAGATACTGTACTTTAATAATAGGCTACATTGTTGTATGGGTGAAATGAAAAGTATGCTTTGCATAGCCCCATTTAATCAAAATGATTTTCTTTCTTTACAATTTAAACACATTTAGCATAGACAAGGCAATAAGGCAAACCATCTTCATTGTCACAGTGGCACCTCCAGGTGCCTATCAGACTTTATTGGAGAAAGGTATCTGGCATTTGGACTTGGTAGTAGTAGTTGTGTGTATGTTTTAAGCTAAGGATCCCATCTCCTGCTTCCAGACATTTCACCACCTAGATTACAAGGGTTGGATTTGCTCCAAAAAAATGCCATGTCAGCACAAGGCAAGTACAAAATCTAGTATAATTAGCCTCATATACGTTGTCTACTGGTATCGTTTTTAAATTGAGAACATATAGCTGAACAATATGTAAACAGTGTATGAGTAAACAGTGTATGAGTTATGAGTTAAGGGTCAAAAATGTCCCGCCACTATGTTCAACAGCAGAGAAAACCCCCTAAATTATATTTTTTTAACTTGAAATGTGATGACGTTTCCTAGAGTGACCGCAACATTAGGAAAGTGAAACATCGCCTTTGTTCATATTTCCATGAAAACTGTACACCACCAGGGTGATGATACAAAGATTGTCTTAGGGTCATTTTTGACCCGACAGTCCTAAAATCATTTACACACCACAAAACCACAAAGACATACACACACACAATAAGAAATTGAGATTATGTGTGTGTCACGCCCTGTTTCACCTGTCCTTGAGATTGTCTCCACCCCCTTCCAGGTGTCGCCAATCTTCCCCATTATCCCCTGTGTATTTTTACCTGTGTTCTCTGTTGCCAGTTCGTCTTGTCTGTCAAGTCAACCGGCGTTTTTGTCTCAACTCCTGCCTTTCCCCAGTCTCTCTTTTTCTCGCCCTCCTGGTTTTGACCCTTGCCTGTCCTGTCTCTGAGCCCGCCTGCCTGACCACTCTGCCTGCCCTGACCCTGAGCCTGCCTGCCGTCCTGTACCTTTGCCCCACCTCTGGATTATCGACCTCTGCCTGACCTGACCCTGAGCCTGCCTGCCATCCTGTACCATTGTCCCACTACTCTGGATTCTCAACCCCTTCCTGGCTTGACCTGTCGTTTGCCTGCCCCTGTTGCTGTAATAAACATTGTTACTTCAATACAGTCTGCACTTGGTTCTTACCTGAAGTACGAACTGATAGTACAAACTGGCCATGACTGACCCAGCAGACTTGGACCAGCTCCGCAACGCCATCTCCTCACAAGGAGCCATTATTGGTAGACACAAGGAGTTGCTTCGTGGTCTGATGGAAGGGTTCCAGGATGTGGCCGAAAGCCACGACCTAGCATTGGACGCATTGCGGGAGCAATTCCGTGGGGTGCATACTAGGCAGCCGACCATGACGGTAACCTCCCATCCCCTCAGTAACCCTGCTGATTGCAGTGCCATCATCCCGGTTTCCCTGGAACCCTGCTTACATCCCCCGGAGCTCTACGATGGAGATTCCAGAACCTGCCGGGCCGTTCTCTCCCAGTGCTCCCTCGTTTTCGAGCTGCAGCCTTCTTCATTCCCCTCGGACCGCTCAAAGATAGAGTACATTATTATGCTGATGTCTGGGGGGCACTCGCCTGAGCCACGGTGGTGTGGGAGCAACAATCCGCCATCTGCCTTAGTCTGGAGGTATTCGTTGTAGAGGTGAGAAAAGTTTGAGGCTCTGGTGTCAGGGAGAGAGGCTGCCCGGAGTTTACTCCAGCTTCGGCAGGACTCCCTCCGTGTGGCAGACTATGCAGTGGATTTCCACACGCTACCAGAGGAGGGTGCCTGGAACCCGGAAGCTCTGTTCGACACGTTCCTGCACGGATTATCGGAGGGAGTAAAGGACAAGCTTGCTGTCTGGGAACTTCCGATGGATCTCGACTCACTCATCGCTTTGACCATCCGGATCGATGGACGGCAACGGGAACGTAGGAGGGAGAAAAGGTTTGATCCCAATCGCAATCGCTCACTCTAGGATCACAACTTGCATACGTGTACACAGACTTAACAACCAGCGTTGTCTGTATTGCAGTACTGCCGGTCATTATCTGTCTACCTGTCCCTTCAAGAGACCTAGCTCATTTATAGGAATGAGTACTCTGGTGGGTCTTAAGGACAATGTAGCTTCTCCCCCTACTCACCCTCCTCTCCATGCCACCCTGCTGTGGGGTGACCAGTCCAAGTCTCTCCAGATACTCATCGACTCGGGTGCCGATATGAGTCTTATGGACATTACCCTGGCGTCCGAGCTGGGCATCCCCACTCAACCCCTCACCATTCCCATGAATGTTAGAGCAGCGAGATAATCCAATTCCTGCTAATTGAGTCTCCGCAGGTTCCTGTGGTATTGAGATTCTCTTGGCTTCTGTCGTTTGCCTGCCCCTGTTGCTGTAATAAATATTGTTATTTCAACACAGTCTGCATTTGGGTCTTACCTGAAACGTGATGGTGTGATACTGATTGAACTCAGACAAAACTAAAATGTTTTTGTGCATTTGCAGCATCTCCCCTCCACAACACCACACATGACTCAAGTTCACAGACAAAATAAAAACTATTTCAGACCAACTAAACAAAATAAAAATAATAAAAATGCATTGAAGCATTGTTTACTAAATGGGGAATGCAGTCAGAGGCTATAAAGGTGCTGAAGATGACTGTCCCCCCACAGTTTTCTCTTTGCTGAAGCCATGAGTGCACATTTCAGTGGCCAACAGATTGTAGATCTGATTTATTTCAGATGTCCAGGAGGAACAAGAGAACAATGACTTAGAAGAGGAGTAGGTATCTGAAGAAGAAGATGGGGAACAACCCAGAGCACGATCAACCCAGAGCACGATCCATCATCCTCAGATGAAGAAGAAAATCCCCAAGCTGAAAGAGAGACATTTTGTCAAAGAACAGCAAAACAACATAGTCCTTGTCACCACATGACACCCAGGGCAGGATGGCAGCACAACATGTCATACGGATGACCCCAGGGCCCACAAGACATGCAGTTGCCCATGTCCAGGTCATCGCCTCAACATTCTACATGTTCATCACACCAGCCATCAAAAAAATCATCCTAGAGATGACAAATTTGGAGGGTTTCCGTAAATATGGAGACAACTGGAAAAGTATGGATGAGATTGACCTGCGTGCCTACATAGGGCTGCTAATCTCAAATGGTGTGTATAGGTCCTGAGACGAGGCTACATGGAGTCTTTTGGATGCAAAGAGTGGAAGGGCAATTTTCCGTACCACGATGCCACTGAAAGTCTTTCACACTTTCTCAAGAATGCTATGATTTGATAACAGTGAGTCAAGACCTGCAGGACTTGTGAGAGACATTGGCGGCCATAAGAGAGGACTGGGAAAAGTGGGTGGAGCGTGTGCCATACCTCTACAACCCTGGGCCTGAAGTACCAGTGGATGAGCAACTGGTTCCATTCAGTGGTACATTTTTATTTTCATATCCGTAATGTAAATGATTTTCACTGTTCATTTTATAATGTATTGCTGTAATATCATTGATTTATGTGATTGTTTTATGTGACACTGATACTAATTAGTGATAGTATCTCTATTGTCAAAAGGTCGCTGTCCTTTCGGGCTGTATATACCCAGCAAGCCAGCAAAGTATGGCATCAAGATATGGGTGGCCTGTGACGCACAATCCAGCTACGCTTGGAAGATGCAAGTCTACACAGGGAAGCCGACCAGTGGAGGCCAGAGAAGAACCAGGGGTTGTGGGTTGTGCTTGATGTGAGAGGACACAATGATGTGAGGGGACACAATGTCATGTGTGACAATTTCTTCACTTCTTATGAATTCAGTCAGCAGCTCCTGAAGAGGAAGATCCCCATGGTAGGCACAGTTAGAAAGAACAAGTCTGAGCTCCCCCCAGCACTCCTTGCATCAAGGGGGAGAGAGGCCTTCTCATCAAAGTTTGCCTTCACCCCCACCACAACTCTAGTTTCTTACCTCCCTAAGAGGAAGAAGAATGTGGTCCTCCTGAGCACACAATGGCTGAGATCAGTGATCGTGAGGACAGGAAGCCAGCCATCATCCTGGACTACAACCACAACAAAGACAACATGGACAACCTGGACAAGGTGATTGGAACTTACAGCTGCAGGAGGATGACTGCCCACTGGCCCCTGGTCATGTTCCATAACATCATTGATGTGTCCTCATACAATACCTTCGTGATATGGAACAAAATCAACCCTACCTGGATGCCTGATAAGCGGAACAAGGGGAGGGTGTTCCTGGAGCAGCTGAGAAAGGCACTTGTAACCCCACACATTGAAAATAGGGATGGCCTCCCTCGCACAGCAGCCTCTGCAGCGCTTTTGAAAGCTGTTCAGGGGGCTGAATCTTGTCCTGATCCACCTGAGGCTGCAGCTGGGGCAGGTAAGAGGAGGAGATGCCAATTCTGCCCCCAAAGAAGGACTGTAAAACAAATACTATGTGCTGCACATGTGAGAAATACATCTACAAAGTCCATGCACCCACATTAGCATACTGTCCTACATGTGACAATTAGAGTTGATTGATTTATGTTCTTCACGTTTTTGTTTTGTATCTATTATCTTATTTTATTCTTATTTATTGTTGTTGTTTACACACCTTGGGGGTGGGGGCAATGGTTAAAAAAAAAATGGGAGAAGACTAGTATTTTGTAGTTGAATTCCTCATTGTACAGTATATATCACCACGTTGCCAAAAACATTAAAGGCTGTTATTGTTTCCCTTCAATAAAATGCATTCAAAACTACTTTCTGCAGATTTCTGCTACTTTCTTAGGCTATACAAGTGCTATCTCTTGCTAAAAAAATATATATGTTTACACCTATGCAGTACCTTTAGCAATAATAATAATGAACCTCTACTTCAGTAAAGAAAACAATTATGACAGGTGTGTTGTAATAAAAACGAGGGGTGTTCACTGATCAAATGCAGTCTTTCTGCATTGTGAAGAGGGAAAACACAGATATTTAAAGTTTGTGATGAATGACTGGTTGTTTCTTCATTCAAAATAGATTCGGGGTTTAAAATTAAATTAAGCTGCTTTATTTTAGAGGTTTAGTGAAGGCGGGTCATTTTTGACCCTTAGGACAAGGGGAGTATACAGAATGTTAAGACTACACAAGGATTAAGCTATTCTCTGCTTCAATTTGGCCTCAGCATCACACCATCCATACGTTGCCTCCGACCACATTTTAAGATCAAGTATAAATCATCTCTAATGCCATCATACTGTAGGCCAGTGGTTCCCAACTCCGGTCCTCGAGTAACCCCCCCCAACAGCAAAGTTTTATTGTAGCCGCAGACAAACACACTTGATTCAAATTGTCAACTAATCATCAGGCCCTCAATGCGTTTAATCAAGTATGTTTCTCCGGGGCTACAACAAAAGTGTACTGTTGGGGGAACTGGAGGACTGGAGTTGGGAACCACTGCTGTAATCCTATGGCTGCATTGGGAACCGCTGCTGTAAGCCTATGGCTGCATTGGGAACCGCTGCTGTAAGCCTATGGCTGCATTGGGAACCGCTGCTGTAAGCCTATGGCTGCATTGGGAACTGCTGCTGTAAGCCTATGGCTGCATTGGGAACCGCTGCTGTAAGCCTATGGCTGCATTGGGAACTGCTGCTGTAAGCCTATGGCTGCATTGGCGTTGCATGCCATTATCAGCTGCAAAATTGGTTCAGATAGCTGAAACAATTGTGACAATCAAGTCAAACTAATTGGAGAGCTTATGACTTCACAAAAAGGTCTAGTTCATTTGAGAATACAACACAGAAACAGACAAATTAGAGACAGATTCCACTTCTTTATTGCAGGATTGTCAAATCAAATCAAATTGCATTTGTCACATGCGCCAAATACAACAGGTGTAGTAGACCTTACAGTGAAATGCTTACTTACAAGCCCTTAACCAACAAAGCTTTAAGTTAAGAAAAAAAGTGTTGAGGAAAAAATAGATAAGTAAAAAATAAAAGTAACAAAAAAATAAACAGCAGCAGTAAAATAACAATAGCAAGGCTATATACAGGGGGTACCAGTACAGAGTCAATGTGCAGGGGCACCGGTTAGTCGAGGTAATTGAGGTAATATGCACATACAGGCAGAGTTAAAGTGACTATGCATAGATAATAAACAGAGAGTAGCAGCAGCGTAAAAGAGGGGTCTGGGTAGCCCTTTGATTAGCTGTTATGGCTTAGGGATAGAAGCTGTTAAGAAGCCTTTTTGACCTAGACTTGGCGCTCCGGTACCGCTTGCCGTGCAATAGCAGAGAGAACAGTCTATGACTAGGGTGGCTTGAGTCTTTGACATTTTTTAGGGCCTTCCTCTGACACCCGACTAGTATAGAGGTCCTGGATGGCAGGAAGCTTGGCCCCGGTGATGTACTGGGCCGTACGCACTACCCTATGTAGTGCCTTGCGGTCGGAGGCCGAGCAGTTGCCATACCAGGCAGTGATGCAACCCATCAGGATGCTCTTGATAGTGCAGCTGTAAAACCTTTTGAGGATCTGATGACCCAAAACTTTTCAGTCTCCTGAGGGGAATAGGTTTTGTCATGCACTCTTCACAACTGTCTTGATGTACTTGGAACATGTTAGTTTGTTGGTGATGTGGACACCAAGGAACTTGAAGCTCTCAACCTGCTCCACTACAGCCCCGTCGATGAGAATGGGGGGGTGCTCTGTCCTCCTTTTCCTGTAGCCCACAATAATCTCCTTTGTCTAGATCACATTGAGGGAGAGGTTGTTGTTCTTGCACCACACAGTCGGGTCTCTGACTTCCTCCCTATAGGCTGTCTCGTTGTTGTCGGTGATCAGGCTGTTGTGTCATCGGCAAACTTAATGATGGTGTTGGAGTTGTGCCTGGCTGTACAGTCATGAGTGAACAGGGGGTACAGGAGGGGACTGAGCACGTACCCCTGAGGTGCTCCCGTGTTGAGGATCAGCGTGGCGGATGTGTTGGTACCTACCCTTACCACCTGGGGACAGCCCGTCAAGTGGTACCGCCCTGGGGGCAGTCCCTCATTTTAAGTTCAATCCTGTTCCATGAACTGAACTCTCGTTTTAATATGGTGAAACTTCTTCTTTTTTTTCATTTTTTTTCAAAAGAAACATTGAACATACTCAAATCATAGTGTAAAAGCAGGTGAGCTGATTCTACTCTTTTTGGCCATATGCTGGTGTTTTGTGGTGGAAAACTGAGCGGATCAAGTATAACACGTCAACCCTGTTACTCATTTAAAAAATTATGTGTGAAGCTTGCATTCAATTGCCACTTTCAGATGCTCACAAATAGCTTCCATTCCCCATGTCACAAGGGAATCTATGGTTGATGTAGTCAACCGGTCAACCATGTTACTTTATTTGGCACTACAGCGGATGGTTCTAATCCTGAATGGTTATTGTTTAAAACCGCATTCCAGCCGGTGTCTATTCCACAAGTTACAACCGGATAAATCTATGACGTTAAATTGCTATTTACTCTGTTCCATCTGACTGCACAATCCACTGTCTCATCAGTCCAGCTAGGCACTATATAAACTTGATCTCCACTATAAAGATCTAGACATTATTTCACATTTCTTTTAGACTAAACATTTTGTTTTGAACGGCGGAGATTTGTATAAACCTTGCTGTCTGTCTCAACGACATTTGCAACATTGTTTCAATATTCAAATTAGACCTCCAGCTGTCCCATAGTAGTCTAGTGGGAGGCTTCTCTCGGGCCTAACACCCATGCTGATATATCCTCCAAACACGGGCATTATCACTTAATTATAGGCACTTACTATAGTCTTTAAAAAAATGTACTTCTTGAGATGTGAAAGAGTATTTCTTTTTTTATTCAAAGATTTAAGTTTTGTTTTTCAGTCAACAAAGAAAACACAATACACATTCACAAATGTGGCAGACATAATAGAATAAAAAATACAATGAAACAAACAAATTTGGAGCAGCACTATCAGCGATCATGTTTGGTATTTCCAGCTTTAGCTGAGATAACGAGAACATCATTCGTTTTATAGCCCCTTACACATCATGCATACAGACACATTTCCTTCATCACCACATTCACTCTGTCCAGTTTGAAATATAGTTGAGTAGTGGAGACCGACCCTGGGTTGTCTCTTGCGGAGGTCATAATTGAGCTTTACAAGAGGAAGAAAGTCAACAATCTGGTCAATCCACATGTTAAACGTAGGAGAGGAATCAGAAGCCTGCATTAGGAGAATACATTTGAAATCATGTTTTTTTTACAAAGTTGAACATGTGCTCTTTTATGACAGAATGTTAAAATTAGTTGAAATCCTCCCCCCCCCCAAAAAAATTTTTACCAAGTTACACTTCTCAAAAGGCACAGAATTGGTAGAACAACCTGTTTGTATTTGAACGTGACTTGTCTGAATGGATGGGGGTGTTGATGAACACTTCTTAATTTGAACCTCTCTTTCTTAGGGATGGAGTGAGAGACCCTAACTTCAGTAAAATTCTCTACACATCTACTAGCTCTTTTCCTGTTCAGAATGGAGGACAGCTTAACGGGGTGGGGCAGAAGAATGTTGTGTGTGTAAGTAGAGGGTGTGTGGCGCCCTCACCTGGCCCAGCTCAGACATCACACACCCCCAGGAGAGACTGGAGACAGGCCAATTACATCCTCAGGAAGTTCAACTCTGACAGGTGATTGGTCCGGACATGAAACTGTTTGTTTTTACCTTTATTCTTAATTCGTCAGATCCTTATGGATCTTCGGTAGCCCAAGCCCAAATTCCCTATGGACTGACTGGATTTGATAGGTATCTGCAATATGGTTAAACTTCCACCTTGCCTTTCAGTGAGCAAGTGGAGCTATTTTTCAAATCCTCTCCGATCTCAACAAGTGCATAGGGTCTAGGGGTCCATTTGGGATTGGGCCTCTGTGTAATGTGACTAACCTAACCTCTGACCCCTACCCCGTCAGAGCTAAGTTGATCTCAGACCGTGGCGGTGTAAGCATCACTTCTAACCACCTTGTTGTTGACGGCCTGATCAAGATCACTCTGGAGAGTGAGACAGAGGTAAGACCAGAACTTTAACCCTGACTCTGTCTGACCCTAATGCTGCGTTCATAACATCTCGTAAATTCTGAAATACCAGCATACGACTGGTAATTACTAGTGGGAAACTCGTCTATCATTTCTGAACTCTTGACTTCTCCTACATGTAAATCTGAAGTCACATACTAAGTAAATTACCTCGATAACAGCATTTTCTGCAGTCAAATGCAACAAAACCTTATTTATAAAAAATGATCTATTCATATGTTTTTTGAACACTAATTAGTTTGCCTGCATAATATCTGTACTTTTAGTTTATGTTTGTCTCAGCAGCCAATTGGTGTTCTCGACGAGTTCAAAGCACGTGAATGCACAGAACGCAGACAACTCGTTCCTCCCAGTTTACAAGTAATATTTTACGAGTTTTCCACTTACTGTGAACACAGCATTACCCTAGCATTGTTTAAATTGGGGACACACGGGGGAACGCCCAGCACCCAACATCAGAGTTTTTCCCCACAAAGCCGATCTGGAATTTATACTAGTGCGTTAATTAAGGATAGGTGTCCCGCTAGCGGGACAACTTCCGGTGTAACTGGAGGGCGCGCAATTCAAATAAATAATCATAAATAATATGGATATTAAATATTTAGGTACATATACAGTGGGGCAAAAAAGTATTTAGTCAGCCACCAATTGTGCAAGTTCTCCACTTAAAAAGATGATAGAGGCCTGTAATTTTCATCATAGGTACACTTCAACTATGACAGACAAAATGAGAGAAATAAATCCAGAAAATCACATTGTAGGATTTCTGTCAGGTTGGATGGGGAGCATCACTGCACAGCTGTTTTCAGATCTCTCCAGAGATGTAGGCATCATCATTGACAGTGGTGTAAAAAATACTTTAAAGTACGACTCTTGTCCGTTTACATTTAATTCACTACATTCCTAAAGAAAGTAATGTACTTTTTACTCCAAACATTTTCCTTGAACCCCAAAAGTACTCGTTAAATGTTCAATTCACACACTTATCAAGAGAACATCCCTGGTCATTCCTACTGCCTCTGATCTGGTGGACTCACTAAATAAACACACATGCTTAATTTGTAAATGATGTGCTCCTGGCAATCTGTAAATACAAATAAATAAATAAATGCCTACAATAAGGAATTTGAAATTATTTGTAATTTTACTTTTGATACTTGAGAATATTTGAGCAATTACATTTACTTTTGATACTTAAGTATATTAAAACCAAATACATTCAGACTTTTACTCAATAGTATTTTACTGGGGGACTTTCACTTTTACTTGGGTCGTTTTCTATAAGGTATCTTTACTTTTACTCAAGTATGACAATTGGGTACTTTTTACACCACTGAAAATAGATACATCTTACAACCACTAGGCTAGTACTAGGAGCCTGTCGAAAATGAAACAATGTTTTTCATATACTTCTGCCTACTTTAGAGCGCTGTCTATCAACCGGCAGGGTGGCACCAAGTTTGTTCATGTTTAACCTCAAATCATGGTTGGCCACTGTTTATGGAAAGTTTTCTGAATAATTATTGGACTATCTGACTGTCATTTTCCCACACAGTCATTGAACTTGTGACGGTGTTGGGCAAGGTTTTTGTCAGTTCACCTACCTAGTAAAAAGCTTAACCTGTGGCAGCGCGCATACTCTCTGCCTGGCCGGTTTCTGTTTGTGGAAGGAGGGATCCCTACAGTCAGCGTACTAGAACTCTTCGATACAAGGGAGCGAAATCATTTTGTGGAGAAGACCCATCGTTAAAAGGTGGGTGCCGCTTAAAGTTGTACTTATTTCCTAAAACAACTATAGTAGCCGACTGAGGTTGTTTTCAGACCGATTAACTCATCTTTTGAAGATTCTGTACATACTCCTGTCAGTGTCAGGCGGCCTATTTTCAGTTTTTGTCGCTTTTTGTTCACTTTTCTTTCAACCTGCCTTCTGCACACCCTGAATGAAAGCTAGTAAACCTATTCCTGTTTTAAAACCATTTTCATTTAAACCCATTTTCATTTAAACATACTATCTATGGAGTCTAGACAATAGAATCCAGACTTGTGCAATTATTAAGTTCTTGAAACTAATGGGAAGTCCCCTTTTTATCCCCACCATGTCTCCACCAACATTGTGGTTACTCACAATACTAACCTAAATGACAGAGTGAAAAGAAGGAAGCTTGTACAAAATACAAATAATCCAAAATGTGCATCCTGTTTGCAATAAAGCACTAAAGTAAAACTGCACAAACAAAATTAATGTCCTGAATACAAAGCGTTATGTTTGGGACAAATACAACACATCCCTGAGTACCACTCTTCATATTTTCAAGCATGGTGGTGGCTGGATTATGTTATGGGTATGCTTGTCATCGGCAAGGACTAGGCAGTTTTTTGGGGGTTATAAAAATACCTGGAATAAAGCTAAGTATAGGCAAAATCATAGAGGAAAACCTGCTTCAGTCTGCTCTCCAACAAACAGAGACAAATGCACCTTTCAGCAGCACAATAACCTAAAACACAAGGCCAAATATACACGAGTTGCTTATCAAGACAACATTGAATGTTCCTGGGAGACCTAGTTACAGTTTTGACTTAAATCGGCTTTAAAATCTATGGCAAGACTTGAACATTTTTGTCTAGCAATGATCAACAACTTGACAGAGCTTGAAGAATGAAAATAAATATGTATGCGCAAATATTGTACAATCCAGGTGTGCAAAGCTCTTAGAGACGTACCCAGAAAGACTCACAGCTGCAATCGCTGCCAAAAGTGACTCTAACATGTATTGACTCGGGGTTGAATACTTATGTAATCAAGATATATTTGTTTTTTTTCTTCATTTTTTAAATATTTTTTTTTTTACAAATGTTTGAGTTTTTCTTCCACTTTGACATTACAGTATTTTTTGTAGTATGTTGAGAGAGAAAAATACAATTAAATCCACAACAAAATGTGGAAAAAGAAAAGGGATGTGAATAATTTCTGAAGGCACAGTACAATGTAAAGTGCTTTAAGCACCAGCAAAATGTGCATAGGGTCCTGCCGGTATAAAGTCAATTCATTATGTATTGCTGAAGTGCTTATAGTTGAATCCCATTGAGCTTTTACTCTGCCACCTGTTATTAACTCATTCCTTAAATTAAGTCAAACTCAATTTTCACCTCACCACCTCTGCTCACTGGGTGGGAGCCTATAGCATGACATGTTTTTCATTCACAATGTGTTGAATGAATAACTCAAAATAAATGTGTGGTTGTGTACTGCATCACAAGACATCTCAGGGGGCACAATGTATGCAAGGATGGCTGGGGTGTGCTCCAGAGGGGGCCTAGTCCCCCCTGTCTGCAAGTTGGAGAATTTATAATTTTCAAACACCTAAAACAGCATTTTCCTGCAATCTATAGAGCCATAATCATTATTCTTAATTCTTAAATCATTATTCTTAAAAAAAATATATATATATATATATATATATATATATATATATATATATATACACACAGTATCCTGAGCTACCTGTGTCCTCCTGACTGGTGTTTTTATTTATATTAAGAAACTAAATATGCTTCTCTGGATTTCTGAAAAAAATCTGGGCAGAAGATTAAAAGGAATGCGAGTCTTATTTAATCAAATCAAATCAATTCATATAGCCCTTCGTACATCAGCTGATATCTCAAAGTGCTGTACAGAAACCCAGCCTAAAACCCCAAACAGCAAGCAATGCAGGTGTACAAGCACGGTGGCTAGGAAAAACTCCCTAGAAAGGCCAAAACCTAGGAAGAAACCTAGAGAGGAACCAGGCAATGTGGGGTGGCCAGTCCTCTTCTGGCTGTGCCGGGTGGAGATTATAACAGAACATGGCCAAGATGTTCAAATGTTCATAAGTGACCAGCATGGTGCAATAATAATAAGGCAGAACAGTTGAAACTGGAGCAGCAGCTCGGCCAGGTGGACTGGGGACAGCAAGGAGTCATCATGTCAGGTAGTCCTGAGGCATTCAATACATTTTGTAATTGCTTGCCTTTCTAAATTCTTAACAACCTTGCCAGCAGGCTAGGTAGACAAGCTAGCTACTCTTTTTTGATTGATAGCCTGAAATAACTTATTGGTAGCTAGTTATGAGGTTGGAAAATTGGAAACTCATCTGGACTATTTAATGCCAAATATAAACGGGACAAATCTGAGGGGGAACATGCCCCTGTGCACCCTATGGGCATGACGCCTCTGCACCCAGCTGTTGTTCTGTGTTACATACTCCTTAAAGTTACATTGCATTTTTCAACGTGTGTGTGTGTGTGTTGGTTCAAGGGCTCAGAAGGACATGTGTGGGAGCCTCGGGAAGAGGACATATTCTATCCAGATGCATTAGTTTGTCTGTCTCTGCGCGTCCAGAGGAAGATGCAAGCTGGCCTTGTATTTGCCTCTGATGTGCTGCTTGAGATGGAAGTTGGTCTTTGGCTGTAAAGGAGTTACCTGTATTCCTCTGTGTTCATATGATCCTCTGCGATCTCATACAATACACTTGTTTGACAGTGGACCCTGCATCTGTGCCCGCAGGGCCTATGCTTGTTGTCATAGTATCAAATCCAACATTTTAGGATGACAAAAGCAAATTTGGTACTGTCATGGAATGGCGTAAAGGATTAAGGAATAGTCTACAACTGTTACATGATGTGTATGTTAATTCACCAAACTCTATAATGTTGTTTTTTTATTGCCTTGGAAGTGTTTTTGTTCTGTATCCTTCAGCCACAGAGCACTTTTTTTGTTTTTCAGCAGATAATTTCATAAACAGGCCTGTTGCCATCATAAATAAAAACAGACTTGTTTACTACTCTCTCCACCCTCACACCTCTCTTTTCCCCACCCATCCTCTCCCTCCATTTTCCCCAGCCCTCTTACTGCAAATGGTAGGGAGTATCTTCTTTCAACCCTCCCCACATTACCCCCATTGCCTCATCACCCATCTGAACCATTACTCTTGTATCACGCTTCAAGACACTCCCTCAGTGCCCACTCTCTCCCCTACCCCCAGTGCCCCATCACCCATCTTAACCATTACTTTTCCCTTCACCTTTCCAGCCTCTTCACTCACCCCATCTGAATCCCATTTCTCCTCCCTGTGTGGTGCTCTGCCCCATGATGAGTGCGCAGCCTCGGAGGATCCGCCTAAAGCCCTGGCTGTTAGCCCAGGTGAACAGCGGGAGGTACCCCGGCCTGCAGTGGCTCAGCCCGGACCACCGGATCTTCCAGATCCCCTGGAGGCACGCCACAAGACACCTGCCCACCTCTGAGGAAGAGAACACCATCTTCAAGGTGAGAGGGGGGTCCATGCTGAGAATGGTATGACAGATCTGAATACTGTATGCCGTCATTTGGATATCAAACTGTAGTTAGATCAAAGTTTTGTCTTAGATCACTACTGGCAAGTCGAGGAACAGACATTTGTCAAAAGCTAAACCATTTTCAGAAGTGTTTAATCAAAACAGCACAGACATTATTCCCTTCAAATAGCACGTTTCAAAAAAGTATTTATAAGGAACTATGCTACTAAACTCAGCAAAAAAAGAAACGTCCTCTCACTGCCAACTGCGTTTATTTTCAGCGAACTTAACATGTGTAAAGATTTGTATGAACATAAGATTCAACAACTGCGACATAAACTGAACAAGTTCCACAGACATGTGACTAACAGAAATGGACTAATGTGTCCCTGAACAAAGGGGGAGGGGGGTCAAAATCAAACGTAACAGTCAGTATCTGGTGTGACCACCAGCTGCATTAAGTACTCCAGTGCATCTCCTCCTCATGGACTGCACCAGATTTGTCAGTTCTTGCTGTGAGATATTACCCCACTCTTCCACCAAGGCACCTGCAAGTTCCCGGACATTTCTGAGGGGAATGGCCCTCACCCTCCGATCCAACAGGTCCCAGACGAGCTCAATGGGATTGAGATCCGGGCTCTTCGCTGGCCATGGCAGATCACTGACATTCCTGTCTTGCAGGAAATCACGCACAGAACAAGCAGTATGGCTGGTGGCATTGTCATGCTGGATGAGCCTGCAGGAAGGGTACCACATGAGGGAGGAGGATGTCTTCCCTGTAACGCACAGCGTTGAGATTGCCTGCAATAACATCAAGCTCAGTCCGATGATGCTGTGACACACCGCCCCAGACCATAACGGACCCTACACCTCACAATCGATCCTGCTCCAGAGTACAGGCCTCGGTGTAACGCTAATTCCTTCGACGTTAAACACGGACCTGCCTTTACAACAGGCCTACAAGCCCTCAGTCCAGCCTTTCTCAGCCTATTGTGGAAATTCTGAGCACTCATGGAGGGGTTGTGTGTTCCTGGTGTAACTCGGGCAGTTGTTGCCGTCCTGTACGTGTCCCGCGGGTGTGATGTTCGGATGTACCGATCCTGTGCAGGTGTTGTTACACGTGGTCTGCCACTGCGAGGATGATCAGCTGTCCGTCCTGTCTCCCTGTAGCGCTGTCTTATGCGTCTCGCAGTATGGCCAGTATTGCCCTGGCCTCATCTGCAGTCCTCATGCCTCCTTGCAGCATGCCTAAGGCACGGTCACGCAGATGAGCAGGTACCCTGGGCATCTTTCTTTTGGTGTTTTTCAGAGTCAGTAGAAAGGCCTCTTTAGTGTCTTAAGTTTTCATAACTGTGACCTTAATTGCCTACCGTCTGTAAGCTGGTAGTGCTTTAACGACCGTTCCACAGGTGCATGTTCATTAATTGTTTATGGTTCATTGAACAAGCATGGGAAACGGTGTTTATACCCTGTGAAGGTCTGTGAAGTTATTTGGATTTTTACGAATTATCTTTGAAAGACAGGGCCCTGGAAAAGGGATCTTTCTTTTTTTGTTTGTCACCCACACACTTCCTTATCCCATTCAGCGATAAATGCAACTGTTTTAGTGAACTGAAAGAGCCTTAGTTTCATTTCCACTGCTTCTCTAGTGTCAAACCTCTCTGGGTGTTCCTGACCTCGTGTATAAGGATGTCCACATGATATCCACTGCACCAACAGCAGTAATTGCCTACTCCCTGCCTGCTTTTGGCTGGAGTCATTTCCTCATTAGCCATTACCCTGTTCTCCATTTACAGTGCATTCGGAAAGTATTCAGACCCCTTTTTGCACATTTTATTACGTTACAGCTTTATTCTAAAATGTATTAAAATGTATTAAATACGTTTTTCCCTTATCAGTCTACACCAATACCCTATAATGACAAAGCAAACCGTTTTTTGACATTTTTGCAAATGTAGAAAAAAAAAGGAGAAAAAAACAGAAGTACCTTATTTACGTAAGTATTCAGACCTTTTGCTCTGAGACTCCGGTGTATCCTGGGAAGTGTACCAAAAAAAATATGCAGCATTGAAGGTGCACAAGAACACAGTGGCCATCATTCTTAAGTGGAAGAAGTTAGGAACCACCAAGACTCTTCCTAGAGCTGCCCGCCCGGCAAAACAGAGCAATCGGGGGAGAACGGCCTTAGTTCGAGGTGTGACCAAGAACCTGATGATCACTCTGACAGAGGTCTAGAGAGTTCCTTTGTGGAAATGGGAGAACCTTCCAAAAGGACAACCATCACTGCAGCACTCCACCAATCTGACCTTTATGGTAGAGTGGCCAGACGGAAGCCACTCCTCAGTAAAAGGCACATGATAGCCCGCTTGGAGTTTGCCAAAAGACACCTGAAGGACTCAGACCATGAGAAACAAGATTATCTGGCCTGAATGCCAAGCGTCACATCAGGAGGAAACCTGGCACTATTCCTGTGGTGAAGCATGGTGGTGGCAGCATCATGCTGTGGGGATGTTTTTCAGCGGCAGGGATTGGGAGACTAGTCCAGGATCGAGGGAAGGATGAACAGAGCAAAGTACAGAGAGATCCTTGATGAACCTGCTCCAGAGCAATCAGCACCTCAGACTGGAGTGACGGTTCACCTTCCAACAGGACAACAACCCTAAGCACACAGCCAAGACAACGCAGGAGTGGCTTCGGGACAAGTCTGTGAATGTCCTCAAGTGGCCCATCCAGAGCCCGGACTTGAACCCGATCGAACATCTCTGGAGAGACATGAAAATGGCTGTGCAGCGACACTCCCCATCCAACCTGACAGAGCTTGAGTGGATCTGCAGAGAAAAATAGGAGAAACTCCCCAAATACAGGTGTGCCAAGCTTCAATCAATCAATCAAATGTATTTTATATAGCCCTTCGTACATCAGCTGATATCTCAAAGTGCTGTACAGAAACCCAGCCTAAAACCCCAAACAGCAAGCAATGCAGGTGAAGAAGCACGGTGGCTAGGAAAAACTCCCTAGAAAGGCCAAAACCTAGGAAGAAACCTAGAGAGGAACCAGGCTATGTGGGGTGGCCAGTCCTCTTCTGGCTGTGCCGGGTGGAGATTATAACAAAACATGGTCAAGATGTTCAAATGTTCATAAATGACCAGCATGGTCGAATAATAATAAGGCAGAATAGTTGAAACTGGAGCAGCAGCACAGTCAGGTGGACTGGGGACAGCAAGGAGTCATCATGTCAGGTATTCCTGGGGCATGGTCCTAGGGCTCAGGTCCTCCGAGAGAGAGAAAGAAAGAGAGAATTAGAGAGAGCATATGTGGGATGGCCAGTCCTCTTCTGGCTGTGCCGGGTGGAGATTATAACAGAACATGGCCAAGCTGTTCAAATGTTCATAAATGATCAGCATGGTCGAATAATAATAAGGCAGAACAGTTGAAACTGGAGCAGCAGCACAGCCAGGTGGACTGGGGACAGCAAGGAGTCATCATGTCAGGTAGTCCTGGGGCATGGTCCTAGGGCTCAGGTCCTCCGAGAGAGAGAAGGAGAGAATTAGAGAACGCACACTTAGATTCACACAGGACACCGAATAGGACAGGAGAAGTACTCCAGATATAACAAACTGACCCTAGCCCCCCGACACATAAACTACTGCAGCATAAATACTGGAGGCTGAGACAGGAGGGGTCAGGAGACACTGTGGCCCACTCCGAGGACACCCCCGGACAGGGCCAAACAGGAAGGATATAACCCCACCCACTTTGCCAAAGCACAGCCCCCACACCACTAGAGGGATATCTTCAACCACCAACTTACCATCCTGAGACAAGGCTGAGTATAGCCCACAAAGACCTCCGCCACGGCACAACTTAAGGGGGGGGGGGGGGGGGGGCGCCAACCCAGACAGGATGACCACATCAGTGACTCAACCCACTCAGGTGACGCACCTCCTCCAGGGACGGCATGAGAGAGCCCCAGTAAAGCCAGTGACTCAGCCCCTGTAATAGGGTTAGAGGCAGAGAATCCCAGTGGAAAGAGGGGAACCGGCCAGGCAGAGACAGCAAGGGTGGTTCGTTGCTCCAGAGCCTTTCCGTTCACCCTCCCACTCCTGGGCCAGACTACACTCAATCATATGACCCACTGAAGAGATGAGTCTTCAGTAAAGACTTAAAGGTTGAGACCGAGTTTGCGTCTCTGACATGGGTAGGCAGACCGTTCCATAAAAATTGAGCTCTATAGGAGAAAGCCCTGCCTCCAGCTGTTTGCTTAAAAATTCTAGGGACAATTAGGAGGCCTGCGTCTTGTGACCGTAGCGTACGTGTAGGTATGTACGGCAGGACCAAATCAGAGAGATAGATAGGAGCAAGCCCATGTAATGCTTTGTAGGTTAGCAGTAAAACCTTGAAATCAGCCCTTGCTTTGACAGGAAGCCAGTGTAGAGAGGCTAGCACTGGAGTAATATGATCAAATTTTTTGGTTCTAGTCAGGATTCTAGCAGCCGTATTTAGCACCAACTGAAGTTTATTTAGTGCTTTATCCGGGTAGCCGGAAAGTAGAGCATTGCAGTAGTCTAACCTGGAAGTGACAAAAGCATGGATTAATTTTTCTGCATCATTTTTGGACAGAAAGTTCCTGATTTTTGCAATGTTACGTAGATGGAAAAAAGCTGTCCTTGAAATGGTCTTGATATGTTCTTCAAAAGAGAGATCAGGGTCCAGAGTAACGCCGAGGTCCTTCACAGTTTTATTTGAGACGACTGTACAACCATTAAGATTAATTGTCAGATTCAACAGAAGATCTCTTTGTTTCTTGGGACCTAGAACAAGCATCTCTGTTTTGTCCGAGTTTAAAAGTAGAAAGTTTGCAGCCATCCACTTCCTTATGTCTGAAACACATTCTTCTAGCAAGGGCAATTTTGGGGCTTCACCATGTTTAATTGAAATGTACAGCTGTGTGTCATCCGCATAGCAGTGAAAGTTAACATTATGTTTTCGAATAACATCCCCAAGAGGTAAAATATATAGTGAAAACAATAGTGGTCCTAAAACGGAACCTTGAGGAACACCGAAATTTACAGTTGATTTGTCAGAGGACAGACCATTCACAGAGACAAACTGATATCTTTCCGACAGATAAGATCTAAACCAGGCCAGAACTTGTCCGTGTAGACCAATTTGGGTTTCCAATCTCTCCAAAAGAATGTGGTGATCGATGGTATCAAAAGCAGCACTAAGGTCTAGGAGCACGAGGACAGATGCAGAGCCTCGGTCCGATGCCATTAAAATGTCATTTACCACCTTCACAAGTGCCGTCTCAGTGCTATGATGGGGTCTAAAACCAGACTGAAGCATTTCGTATACATTGTTTGTCTTCAGGAAGGCAGTGAGTTGTTGCGCAACAGCCTTTTCTAAAATTTTTGAGAGGAATGGAAGATTCGATATAGGCCGATAGTTTTTTATATTTTCTGGGTCAAGGTTTGGCTTTTTCAAGAGAGGCTTTATTACTGCCACTTTTAGTGAGTTTGGTACACATCCGGTGGATAGAGAGCCGTTTATTATGTTCAACATAGGAGGGCCAAGCACAGGAAGCAGCTCTTTCAGTAGTTTAGTTGGAATAGGGTCCAGTATGCAGCTTGAAGGTTTAGAGGCCATGATTATTTTCATCATTGTGTCAAGAGATATAGTACTAAAACACTTGAGTGTCTCTCTTGATCCTAGGTCCTGGCAGAGTTGTGCAGACTCAGGACAACTGAGCTTTGAAGGAATACGCAGATTTAAGGAAGAGTCCGTAATTTGCTTTCTAATAATCATAATCTTTTCCTCAAAGAAGTTCATGAATTTATCACTGCTAAAGTGAAAGTCATCCTCTCTTGGGGAATGCTGCTTTTTAGTTAGCTTTGCGACAGTATCAAAAAGGAATTTCGGATTGTTCTTATTTTCCTCAATTAAGTTAGAAAAATAGGATGATCGAGCAGCAGTAAGGGCTCTTCGGTACTGCACAGTACTGTCTTTCCAAGCTAGTCGGAAGACTTCCAGTTTGGTGTGGCGCCATTTCCGTTCCAATTTTCTGGAAGCTTGCTTCAGAGCTCGGGTATTTTCTGTGTACCAGGGAGCTAGTTTCTTATGAGAAATGTTTTTAGTTTTTAGGGGTGCAACTGCATCTAGGGTATTGCGCAAGGTTAAGTTGAGTTCCTCAGTTAGGTGGTTAACTGATTTTTGTCCTCTGGCGTCCTTGGGTAGGCAGAAGGAGTCTGGAAGGACATCAAGGAATCTTTGTGTTGTCTGTGAATTTATAGCACGACTTTTGATGATCCTTGGTTAGGGTCTGAGCAGATTATTTGTTGCAATTGCAAACGTAATAAAATGGTGGTCCGATAGTCCAGGATTATGAGGAAAAACATTAAGATCCACAACATTTATTCCATATTCCATTTATTCCAAGCTTGTAGTGTCATACCCAAGGAGACTTGAGGCTTTAATCTCTGCCAAAGGAGTAAAGGGTCTGAATACTTATGTAAATGTGATATTTCTGCTACAATTTCTAAACACCTGTTTTTGGGTTGTCATTATGTGGTATTGTGTGTAGATTGATGAGGGGGGGGGGGGGGACTATTTAGTCCATTTTAGAATAAGGTTGTAATGTAACAAAGTGTGGAAAAAGTCAAGGCGTCTGAATACTTTCTGAATGCACCCTAGTTGTGACTAATGTGGTTGGTTAATGGCAGTGCAGTAACCCACCCATGACCCCTGTAAGCTTATGAAACAACAAGTTAAATACTTGGCAGTGGCCAACTTTTTACAGGCACATAATGCCAAAATTAAATTGTTTATTAATCATTTGTTCCAGGGCACTTCAATTAGCACTGCTACCCTTAATAATTGGCCCTTGGGGATGAATTTGATGGAGATGAATTTGATTTGAATTTAATTTAACCCTCACCTATTTGATTCCATCCAGATGTGACCCCTTCTCCCATTAATTAAAATGTAACCTCATTCTCCTCCTTGCCTACCCCTCTCTTCCCCCAGGCCTGGGCTCTGGAGACGGGGAAGTACCAGGAGGGTCTGGATGAGCCTGACCCTGCCAAGTGGAAGGCCAACCTGCGCTGTGCCCTCAACAAGAGCCGGGAGTTCAAACTGAAATACGACGGCACCAAGGAGACACCTGTCCAGCCCTACAAGATCTATGAGGTCTGTGACCAGCCCTGCAATGGAGGTAAGAGTGTGTGTAAGCATGCAGGCTCATTGGCAGCTTTGCAAGTCTTATCTGATTGTCTGTCTTCGAATTTAAATGAGTTATTTTAGAATAACTTTGTTGAACTTGTCTAACCTCCAGATATGAATGTTTTGTGAAACTAATGAGATTTTCTCCCCCATGTTGATGGCATATTGCTTTTGATTTGGTTTCAGACACAGTTGATGAAGATGAGGAGGAGGTAAGGTGTAGACAATCACTTTTCCATTATTTCAGAACAATCTGAGAACAATACCCATATATCAGCTTTTTTACCCATATATTGTCTTTTTCAGATGCCGAATATTGTTGGTCTCTCCATTGGTAAGTGTATACTGTCAATACACCTTTGCTACTGAGCCATGGGTGAATTGGGCAGAAATCGATTGAAAGGTTAACCATTTGAAATGTGCCACTATTGACATTATGCGACGTCTTAAGTGTGTGTGTGTCCTCCTGTCTCTCCCAGACCCCAGAATTAGTGACCCACACAGTTTTCAGACATTCCCTACTGCACATAGGATAGACTTTCCCTTCAGCTCCGCTCTCAATGACAAATATGGCACCCCCCACCACACCCCTATGTACTCCAATCCCAACGGGAGCATTACCATGGCAGCGCATCTCCCTCAGCCAACCATGGCTCCCCCGGAGTTTTCTGCCGACGTTCCATTGGTGGTGAAGTTGGAACATGGGGTCTTTGTGCACCCTGGACCGGTAGGACCCTCCAACAGCCTGGGGATGGGTGGAGGGAGCATGCAGCCTCCTGTGGTCACCGAGATGTCCCCCATGGTTCCTTCTGCTGCATCTGTGGCTCCGGTTGCCCCTAACCCAGGTGCCGACCCCATGGAGGCCATGTCAGGAGTCCAGAACCAGGAAGAAGAGCAGGCGGTGCCACCCTACAAATATGACCTGCTGAACAGCCTGCCATGTGAGTGGAATAGAACCTATAGGTCCAAGCTGTGTTGAGAAGAATACTGCTTTAGTGCACTAGTTCCTTGCATGTTATCCAAAAAAATCATTCATTGCAATTCCCCTACCATAAAAACAGGGTGTTCAACTTTATTTGGTATTGCAATACATTCACTCAAATTGACTCATTCGATGGATTATAGGCTATCGGGCATTAGTGTAGTAGTCTGGAATACCTGCCTGTCACACCCATCAAATGGAACACACCGGCAGCTGTCTGAAAGTGTGGGGGATGGTAAGACAGGTTCTGTCGTGAATTGGAATGGGCAAAATCGAGTTTTGCCCTTTTAATAGCTAAAGCGGTAATGTGTTATTCATTGATTCTAACCCCTATTCAGTCTTATGACAACTTGGTATCAGAATACTATTGGGCATGATTAGAAAGAGCTTTATTCAATGTTGACTTTTTGAAGTGCCCACAATTATTCTAACACTACATTATTTGACTCTGGTTTCAGTGACTGACCTAGACATGAAGTTCCAGTACCGGGGTCGCAAGATGGGCTCCCTGACGGTGAGTAACCACCAAGGCTGCCGGCTGTACTACGGCCACCTGGAGCCCACCCCGGAGCAGGTGGACCTGTTCGGCCCTGTCACCCTCAACCAAGTTCTCTTCCCTGGCTCGGCCGACATCCAGAACGAGAAGCAGCGGTTCTACACAGAGCACCTGCTGGATGTGATGGACCGAGGCCTGATCCTGGAGATCTGGGAGCAGGATATATACGCTATCAGGTTGTGTCAGTGCAAGGTGTATTGGTCTGGGCCGGGCGTTGACGAGCAGGGGCCACCCAACCCTATGGAGAGGGAGAGGAAGTACAAAGTATTCAGCCTCAATAACTTCCTGCACGGTGAGTCAGTCAATCCATTTTATTGCTGGGTATTTTAGTCATCTAAGGCACAAGTTTCATAGTGTTTGAATCCCCATCTGATCCCTCAAAACACCCTATTTTTCGATTGAGATTCAATAATCACATAACACCAAATTATCCTGTCAGATGACAATGCTGGACTCCATTGCCATGGTTTTTCAGTTAACTTGAGGCTGTCTGAGTTTCAATTGATCCCTGAATATTTCAGTCACATGCCCTTTCTGTGAGTAAGCTCTTGAGTAGTACTTATTGCTTGTACTGCTATTGTTGCACAGGCCAGGCATCCAAATGGATTAGCTGTAGAACAAATATTACAGGAGATAACCTTTATTCCTCCCTCTCATGCACACACATACCAACAACAGGGCTCATCTTGTTCCAGAAGGGTGAAACTCCCACCCCACCACCGTTTGAGCTCTACTTCTGCTTTGGGGAGGACTGGCCAGACCAACGGAAACCCAAGGAGAAGAAGCTCATCGTTGTGCAGGTGAGCCGAACGAATTGACCCCATACCCTTGACAGATCCAGTACACACACATGACATAACAGGGACTCTCCATGTCTAGGTGGTCCCCGTGGTGGCGCGGATCCTAACAGAGATGTTTTCTGGAGACCTGTCCTGGTCCACAGACAGCATCCGGCTGCAGATCTCCAACCCAGACCTGAAGGATCAGACGGTGGAACAGTTCAAGGAACTCCAGAGGCTTCTCCAGAGTCAGCATGGCCTGGGACCCTGAGTCAGGGGCCTCTTTCTGGGTCTTAAACAGGGCCTGCCTGTCCTGGATAAATAACCTTATTCAACTCCCATTAATGTTTTGTGTGTTGGAATTATTAGCCTTCTTTCAACTCTGAGCCTCCCTCAATATAATCTTCATCCATACCATCCAGCCTAGAGCTCTGTGTCTTAACGGGATCTTGGGTAGAACTACTTCTACATCATCAAAACCCAGACTGCTGTATCCTCATTGTGTTTAGTCTCTTAAATTATTTTTTGAATTACAATAATTACCACTGCAGTATTTTTTTTAATATATAGTTGTGGCAGATATTACTTTTAACTGTCACTAATTTCTAGCCATTTTCCTTTCGCAACACTGTAACTGGCTCTCTCGAGAGAATTGACACTGATGCTATGAAGCCAAAAATGTGACACACACAATGTGAAAAGTATTGTAATGTTATTTTTTATGAATACATTAATCAGCAAAGTGGTAATTCATTTATTGACCAAAACAGACCATTTTGTACTCGGGTCAACTGTCAGAGGGTGTTTAAGTCAAGGCTTTGTAAGGATGCAGTTGAGAATGGGTGGAAGTATCCACTGGTACTGTCGCATCACCCTCAGATTCCATAGGCAATTCTAGAACATTGAGAAACGCTTACCTTCATTCAGTTAACAGCTGGAAGGGAACCTGTTTGACTTGAACACAGAGACCGGGTCGTACATTGTGGGCGTGATCCAAACATGTACTTGGCAGTGAGGGTGAACTGGTCAGCAAATTACCCTCAGCTGTCACTCACCACCCTTCTCTGGAGTTCTCTGGAGCAACAAAGAACACCTTGACTAGAGGTCGACCGATTATGATTAACGCCGATACTGATGATTTTATTTGTAATAATGACAATTACAACAATACTGAATATAATGCAAAGTGTAATATGTGCCATGTAAAAAAGCTAACATTTAAGTTCCTTGCAACATGAGACTTCAATATTCCAAGGTAAGAGGTTTTAGGTTGTATTTATAGGACTATTTCCCTCTATACCATTTGTATTTCATATACCTTTGACATTGCCAGTGTAACAGTATAGCTTCCGTCCCTCTCCTCGCCCCTACCTGGGCTCGAACCAGGAACACAGACATCCACCCCCGAAGCATCGCTCTGCAAGGGGAACTACTCCAAGTCTGAGCAAGTGACTTTTGAAACGCTATTAGCGCGCACCCTGCTAACTAGCTAGCCATTTCACATCGGTTACACCAGCCTAATCTCGGGAGTCGATAGGCTTGAAGCACAATGAAGAGCTGCTGGCAAATGCACGCTTATGAGCCTGCTGCTGCCTACCGCCACTCAGTCAGACTTAATAACATAACACACATACGAGCCTTTGGTCATTATGGTTGAATCCGGAAACTATCATTTTGAAAAAATGTTTATTTCAGTGAAATACAGAACCGTATTTTATCAAACGGGTGGCATCCCCAAGTCTAAATACTGCTGTTACATTGTACAACCTTCAATGTTATGTCATAATTACGTAATGTTCGCCAAGCGGCCCAAACTGTTGCATATACCCTGACTGCGTGCAATGAACGCAAGAGAAGTGACAATTTCACCTGGTTATTAATATTGCCTGCTAACCTGGATTTATTTTAGCCAAATATGCAGGTTTAAAAATATATACTTCTGTGTATTGATTTTTAAAAAGGCATTGATGTTTATGGTTAGGTACAGTCGTGCAACGATTGTGCTTTTCACAAATGCGCTTTTGTTAAATCATCCCCGTTTGGCGAAGTTGGCTGTCTTCGTTACGAATAAAGCCTTCACAGTTTGCAACGAGCCAGGCGGCCCAAACTGCTGCATATACCCTGACGGTTGCAAGAGAAGTGACACATTTTACCAAGTTAAGAAATTCATGTTAGCAGGCAATATTAACTAAATATGCAGGTTTAAAAATATATACTTCTGTGTATTGATTTTAAGAAAAGGCATTGATGTTTATGGTTCGGTACACATTGGAGCAACGAGTCCTTTTTCGATTGCAGGAAACGCTATATAAACTTGTAATATCAACCATGTGTAGTTAACTAGTGGTTATGATTGATTGGTTTTTTATAAGATACGTTTAATGCTAGCTAGCAACTTACCTTGGCTTCTTACTGCATTCACGTAACAGGCACTCTCCTTGTGGAGTGCAATGAGAGGCAGGTGGTTAGAGCGTTGGACTAGTTAACTGTAAGGTTGCAAGATTGAATCCCTGAGCTGACGAAGTAAAAATCTGTCGTTCTGCCCCTGAACAAGGCAGTTAACCCACCGTTCCTAGGCAGTCATTGAAAATAAGTGTGTTAACTGACTTGCCTAGTTAAATAAAGGTATTAAAATAAATCCAATTCGGCCAAATCGGTGTCCAAAAATACCGATTTCCGATTGTTTTGAAAACTTGAAATCGGCCCTAATTAAATTGGCCATTCCGATTAATCGGTCGACCTCTAACCTTGACCAACTTGTTATTTTTAGGGGGTGAGGGATCTGGTATGAACAAACATCTAAACTCTAAAACATGATACAGACAACGGCAAATTTGTTCCTCACGGTTGTTTTATTGTTGTTCACAACATGGCTACAACGCCGACGGTGGTGTCTACCTCCAAGAATGGACGATGCCAGAGGTGGAAGAACAAAAAAAATATATATACTATTTGCCAGAGTCCCACTCGACCTGTCACAACTCTCCTTCCCTGGTAATAGAGAACAGTAAAACTCCAGCCAACATGTTTAAAAAGGTCAAAGGTGACGCCAAATCTCCCAGCATTCCCTTCAACCATTTCCTAAATGCCTCCACAAAGCAGTGGTGACTATTTTGTGAAGGGCCTCGTGGGTTTGCTATTTATTTTTCTATATGGCACCGACAGCAAGACCATGTTAAAGTTCTAAAGACACATCCATGAAAATAAATCATTTCTCAATTTAAAAACGTACAAGTCTTTTTTTGATGCATTATGATTAGCAACGAGGCACATCCTTTGTTTTTTTCCCCCCTTCCCTTCACTTGTTCTTTTTGAAGATGGATCCTGTAGAAATCCAAATGACGCAGAACTAATCCCATTTCTTTGAGTCGGTGAATTCTCCCTCCTCGGACATGCCCCCCTGCCCCGCCCCCTTTCAACCCTCGTGCCACCTGTAACTGTGGTGACAGTGAGGCAGGGGAGCGAGAGGGAGCGGAAGGGGGGGCGTCTTCTCACACAGCCAAAGGCGCATTTCGTTTCCGGGTTCACCCTGTCACTCCAATCCTTGCGATGCGTCTTGATTGGCTTTCCACAGTGCCAAGTCCCGCCCATCTGTCCAGTAGGAGATCCCTTTAGATTCTCGTCTGCTGCGGTCTTCAGCCTCTTTGCCGTCACCTCTGAATGTTCGCCAAAATATTTAACCTGAGGAAGAAAAACATTTAAATGACAAGAAATCAATGGAGATGTTACTGACATTTGCCAACCTAAATACGATCAGATATTTTTTTGGAACCATCTAAAAGACATGGGGTGAGATGAGTCTGCAGATCCCAGTGCGGGGGCTGTTTAGGTTTCTGTGTTGATGCCTAACCTGGTGTTCTGGCAGAGCTCTTTGGGCGTGGCTATCGGAACAATCTGGTGAACTCCCGGATAGCCCAGCACACCTGCTTACACTCCTCCGCACTGGAGAAAGAGGGGAAGAGCGAGAAAAGGGCAACGTTATTAATGTGGTGCATTTACATAGGTAATTCAACACATTCAGGCTCGCCATTTATTCAAGGTCACTTTAAATGAATCTGAAATGAACCCACGTCGAGCATGCAGGGTCTCTCACAAGACTCCCACTGTGAACTCAAGGTGCTCCCTGAGAATTACTATCTAGCGGTCATCTGTCTGAAGCTCCCATTCCCTCAGAGAGACCGCATGTGAGGGAGGGTGGAGCGCTGGAAAACTGGGGAAGGGATGCTTCTAGGCGAGCCTGAACGTGTGGCAGGGAATCCATTAGGTTTCCCTACTCCGGTTTTCCAGCGTTCCACTGCTGCAGGAGCAGCTTGTTTGAGCATGCCTAGTGACACATGAGCTCTTCCCAGAGTCAGAACATAAACAGCTAGCTGTTTTCCAGTGGGAAAATGCAAAGTTTCACCTGCCATAACTCCTGAACTTATGAGGACAACACATGGCCAGTTAGATCATTTCTGGCGGAAAAGAATGCACCAGATTCCACTTGAGAAGCATGGAAGGGGCGTGGCTGTGATATGCTCACCTGGTGACCTGCTTGTGGAAGTCTGTGAGCTGTTTGTGTGTGACGGTCACCGCCCCGCCTGACGTCTCCTTAGGAAGCCCCTTCAGCGCGTTCTCCAGCCAGCGGCAGAACGTCTAGAAAACATATCTGCAACGTTAAACATCAAACACACATCAGGAGGCAATGCAATGGTAGTACTACAACTCTTTCTCACAAGGGAAAGTGCTGTCATGCCCATGTCATTGGAAGTGTGTGTAAATATGAATTGTGGTCCCTGTTGAAAGATGTTCTCTTAGCGCCATCTTGTGGTATGACAGCGAGCACCTGTCGAAGACTGTATGTGTACATCTACTTTCAACTGCGTATGTATTATACAAGTACTGTCAGGAGTGGTAGAGCTAAGAGCGTGTGTCAATATACATGTGACTCACCGGCCTGTCGAACACCATGATCTCCCAGAGCACCTCAGCCACATCGGGGAGTGTGTAAGGTGGCAGGCAAAAGCAGCATGTGTGCATGAGCTGGGTGACCAACTGCTGCCCGTGCTGCCCCATGGCCTGGCCTATTAGCTGCTTCCGCAGCTCAAAGTCATCCTCGTGCTGCAACGAAGAAAAAAAAAGAAAAAAAAAACGTGACAATCTGACTGACATATTGTTGTTATTCAGAGGAGACTTTTGGTTGATCGTCAGACAGTGAATCCCCATGTTTGAGGGGGTCAGTTTGAGCAAGGCGAGGCACAGATTTGCTCATCTTGATGACAAAGAATAATTTGGGATACAAATGTATTTGTAGATCAGTGATTCTGCGCAGTCTGCAACAGAGACAAACAAACATTGACTGTTGAAATAGATTTGACTTTGTTGGGGCTGACTCACGTCGTTGCTGACACCCGTGTGGATGAGGTCTCTGACGAACTTCATGACACTGCAGTTGGCGTCCCGGTGGTCCAGTGTGGTGGCAGCGATAGCGCACTGGATGATGTGGACAATGATGCCACTGCTGAGCAGGGTGACGGGACTACGCTGGACAAACCTGCAGAGAGAAGAAGCAAGAGAGAATCTTCTTTATAACCTAAATGCTACTGTAAAACAAGTATGCCTGTGTCAGGTCCCCAGCAATGGTTATTTTTCATTCTTGCCCCTCAGACAAAGCCCATTGAGTTTACATTTAAAAGTGAACTTATTATTTTGAGGGAGAGGAGCAACTGCTTGAACTGTGTTCCAGTTGATCATACCTGGTGGCGAGTCTGAAGAGGTCATCTACTGTGTCTGGGTGGTTACGGAGACCGTTGGGCTGCTCCAACAGCTGGAAGGTGGGCATACACAGAGCCTACGGGGAGCGAGAAGGGACAAAGTCAGTTCAAAACCAATAGAACAAACCAGAGTTCCACTGCCACTCCAGTGAACTACAAGTACCTATGAAAGTGGTGTGTTTGTCCTACCTGTAGCATGTCTAGTAGACCTTGTCTGCAGCCTTCCTCCATGCCGTACTCATCCACCAGGATGCTGCCCAGATAAAGGAAGCAGGAGTGGGGATACACCTGATACACACTGACCATCTGAAACACCACACATTTAACATCTTTACACCTGATACACACTAACCATCTGAAACACCACACATTTAACATCTTTACACCTGGTACACACACTGACAAGGGCCTGACCTTATCTTTTGGGACTGAATTTTTACCTGTCCGAAAGCTCAAGTCTGAAAATTGGTGACTGAAAATTGTGTTGTATGATGCAAGGAACCACTTTACCAATAACATTCATTATTATCACTGGTTTTGACAATGGAATGCTGCTGGTCTCTGATCCCATGTATTATATCTCCTGCCGTTGTGCCTTGAGTAAGTACTGCACAGATAGGCTACTGAATATAAAACACATGGTCGGTCAACCCTCCATCTGGAGAACTACTGGAGTACAGGCTTTTTAGCCAACCCTGCTCAAGCAAGTCAGCTTATAAAGGTCCTGTTGAGCAAGGTGGTGTGTTAGAGCAGGGCTGGAGCAAAATCCTGCACACCCAGTAGCTCTCCTGGACGAGGGTTGGCCACCCTGCAACATTACAACTAGGGATGCACGATATAAAACAAACAAAAAAAATGTAACTTTTTTTTTTTTTTAATTGTAAAAATAGGTGAACATAACAGAAGATATTAGCTAAAAACACCAACATTGGTATCGATGTATAGGTATGCACGTTAGCTTTGACAATGTAAGTACATGACGTAATGCAATGTAAAATTTTGCGCTAAAATAATACTTCTTGACCCGTAAAATAAGCTTTTAATTTGACACGTCAAATAACAGTTCTATTATAGAATGTTGCGTGTTCCGAATTTGCACATGCAAGCCAAGTGCCACCACTACTATCAGTAGCACTGTCAAAACTGTACAAAAGAAAGTCTGCAAACAACCAAACACTGGCCACAAACGATGCGTTTACAATACCGCATTAGTAATAAAGCATTATTTGTTCGACCGCAACTTCTGGGGTAGCTAGCTTTAGCTTGGTACCTAAGCTAGCACCAAAACAACCAGCCAGAAAACAATGATGAGTAGAAACCAGTCATTTTCATTATTCTTAGTAATGATTTAGGAATCCTTGTAAGTATTAGCTAGGTTGCCACTTGTTTACCTATTGAAATTGAACTTCAGTTCATGAAAATAAATAGCTAGCTAACGCTACTGAAACAGATGTTGTTTTGCTATGTTTGCATCCATCAGCTAGCTAGCACTGTAGGTAAGTTACGTATCGATGAATCGTTGTGACATATGAAATGAGAGTGGTAGAGTAATCAATGTGTAATAACTACGTTAAAAAAAAGTATGAATGTGTTAAATGTGATGCAGTCATATTCAGGTCCTGACTGGTCAAAAGTGTTATTTGACACATATCTTTTATGACACGCAAAGACCCAAAACGGTGTTCCATAGAAATCCTGGTTGAGAATGAAACAACTGAACGAAACAGCACAGCAAGTAGGTGAGAGAAATAGGTTTGATTATGTTTTACTGGTAATGGGGACATATGTAAATGCAAACAACATAACTTTTTTGGTCAGTGTGGTGTGTGTGTGTGTGACCTTTAACTAGGCAAGTCAGTTAAGAACAAATTCTTATTTACAATGATGGCCAAACCCGGACAACGCTGGGCCAATTTTGTGCCGCCCTATGGGACTCCCAATTACAGCCTCTCGCACTGAGATGCAGTGCCTTATACCGCTGTGTCAAAGTGTGTGTGTGCGAACTATTTAACTGTACTAGAATGCATAAAAAGGCCCCTAAAATGTAAAAATCTATTTTGGGCAAGGTATCGTAATCAGCCAAAAATGTAATTTTGGTGTACCGCTAATTACAACCAAATACTTATGTCTTCATTAAATGAGTGAAATTATTTTATAAACCAGGGATTAAAATGATTAAGGTGGGCGAGGTAGCCTACTAAAAAGTTTATATTTGTAAGGTTAAAATATTCAGTGTTCAGGTGAGATCTTTACAGCAAAGGAGTTACTTGTCAATTGGGCTATTCTAAGAATATTTGTTAACCTCTGAGCACGGAACCCGGTAGCGGGCTGAAATTCCACAACATACGGTGATCGCTACATAAATAGTCATATTAAACATTCACGAAAATACAAGTGTCTCACATGTATCGGAAGCCTAGAATCTTGCTAATCCAACTGCGTTGTAAGATTTAAAAAATTATTTATTGCGAAAGAATACGATGCGATTATCTGAGGATAGAGCCCCATAAAAAATAAAAAAAGCACAGGCGTAACAAAATCACATACGGCATTAAAATAAATTGTTTACCTTTGACGATCTTCGTCTGTTTGCAATCCCAATGCTCATTGTTACACAATGAATGATCTTTTGTTTGATAAAATCAGTTATAGCCTAACACAAAACTTTTTGTGAACCGCTTTTGTTGTGAATTCCATCTCATTCCATTTGACTACACATTCCAGGTAAATAACCCACACAAAACCTGACTTTTCCAGTCATGTTTGGTTTCATTGCAATCAACTGGTTTGTTTGTAACACAACCAAACCTGATGGGCCATTTCGCAGGACGTATTGACTGAAATAAACCGATTTGAAGACAAAGTAATGACATCACTGTGCACCAATGATATGACCACTGTTTCGTTGATTGACTATTTTAACACAATGACCACTGATGGTCATGAAATCTAGCTGGGTAGATAGCAAATGAGCTGAGGTAAACGGCAATATGCAATGGTTGTGTGTTGGAAGACCAACCCATGTCGTAAACTCCGGCGTAAAGAGAGTCATTCGCTATTGAAGTTATTCCGGAAGGAGCTACGCATTTTACGCACAGCGTTGTTTTGGTAAATGCGCAGATTTAGCTGTTATATATACACACACACAGTGCCTTGCAAAAGTATTGGGCACCCTTGAACTTTGGGACCTTTTGCCACAGTTCAGGCTTCAAACATAAAAAGATATAAAACTATTTTTTTTGTGAAGAATCAACAACAAATGGGACACAATCATGAAGTGGAACGACATTTATTGGATATTTCAAACTTTTTTAACAAATCAAAAACTGAAAAATTGGGCGTGCAAAATTATTCAGCCCCCTTAAGTTAATACTTTGTAGCGCCACCTTTTGCTGCGATTACAGCTGTAAGTCGCTTGGGGTATGTCTCTATCAGTTTTGCACATCGAGAGACTGACATTTTTTCCCATTCCTCCTTGCAAAACAGCTTGAGCTCAGTGAGGTTGGATGGAGAGCAGTTTTCAGTTCTTTCCACAGATTCTCGATTGGATTTAGGTCTGGACTTTGACTTGGCCATTCTAACACCTGGATATGTTTATTTTTTAACCATTCCATTGTAGATTTTGCTTTATGTTTTGGATCATTGTCTTGTTGGAAGACAAATCTCCGTCCCAGTCTCAGGTTTTTTGCAGACCATCAGGTTCTTCCAGAATGGTCCTGTATTTGGCTCCATCCATCTTCCCATCAATTTTAACCATCTTCCCTGTCCCTGCTGAAGAAAAGCAGGCCCAAACCATGATGCTGCCACCACCATGTTTGACAGTGGGGATGGTGTGTTCAGGGTGATGAGCTGTTTTGCTTTTACGCCAAACATAACGTTTTGCATTGTTGCCAAAAAGTTCAATTTTGGTTTCATCTGACCAGAGCACCTTCTTCCACATGTTTGGTGTGTCTCCCAGGTGGCTTGTGGCAAACTTTAAACAACACTTTTTATGGATATCTTTAAGAAATGGCTTTCTTGCCACTCTTCCATAAAGGCCAGATTTGTGCAATATACGACTGATTGTTGTCCTATGGACAGAGTCTCCCACCTCAGCTGTAGCTCTCTGCAGTTCATCCAGAGTGATCATGGGCCTCTTGGCTGCATCTCTGATCAGTCTTCTCCTTGTATGAGCTGAAAGTTTAGAGGGACGGCCAGGTCTTGATAGATTTGCAGTGGTCTGATACTCCTTCCATTTCAATATTAATCGCTTGCACAGTGCTCCTTGGGATGTTTAAAGCTTGGGAAATCTTTTTGTATCTAAATGGAGGAAGTGGAGGAATATTTTTTGAACGGAGACGACACCGCTGTAGCCACTGTGTATAATCTGTAACGGTGCCTGCAGAAGAGGAACAATGTCACCGTTTTGGACTGGTAAGTTCTTCTCATGCTAATGCCCTTGTTTGAAATTAATAATATAAAATGTGATTTTTTTACATTTTAGAAGCAATATATAAAAATGTAATGTAATGTGATGAAATTATGTAATGAAAAGTGATTAAATGTGTCTGCCGCCCCACCCCAACCCACATGAAATAGCCTATTTGAGGCTGTTGAGGGGAGGGCAGGCCCACAACAATGGCCAAAGTGAAATGGAGACAGTAGATCTAGCTGGTCTGTCATAATATAATGGAGACAGTAGATCTAGCTGAAATGTCAATATACAGTGGGGCAAAAAAGTATTTAGTCAGTCACCAATTGTGCAAGTTCTCCTACTTTAAAAAGGAGAGAGGCCTGTAATTTTCATCATAGGTACACTTCAACTATGACAAAATGAGACAAAAATCAGGAAAATCACATTGTAGGATTTTTAATGAATTTATTTGCAAATTATGGTGGAAAATAAGTATTTGGTCACCTACAAACAAGCAAGATTTCTGGCTCTCACAGACCTGTAACTTCTTCTTTAAGAGGCTCCTCTGTCCTCCACTCGTTACCCATATTAATGGCACCTGTTTGAACTTGTTATCAGTATAAAAGACACCTGTCCACAACCTCAAACAGTCACACTCCAATCTCCACTATGGCCAAGACCAAAGAGCTGTCAAAGGACACCAGAAACAAAATTGTAGACCTTCACCAGGCTGGGAAGACTGAATCTGCAATAGGTAAGCAGCTTGGTTTGAAGAAATCAACTGTGGGAGCAATTCTTAGGAAATGGAAGACATACAAGACCAATGATAATCTCCCTCGGTCTGGGGCTCCACGCATATCTCACCCCTTGGGGTCAAATGATCACAAGAACGGTGAGCAAAAATCCCAGAACCACACGGGGGGACCTAGTGAACGACCTGCAGAGAGCTGGGACCAAAGTAACAAAGCCTACCATCAGTAACACACTATGCCGCCAGGGACTCAAATCCTGCAGTGCCAGACATGTCCCCCTGCTTAAGCCAGTACATGTCCAGGCCCGTCTGAAGTTCGCTAGAGAGCATTTGGATGATCCAGAAGAAGATTGGGAGAATGTCATATGGTCAGATGAAACCAAAATATAACTTTTTGGTAAAAACTCAACTCGTCGTGTTTGGAGGACAAAGAATGCTGAGTTGTATCCAAAGGACACCACACCTACAGTGAAGCATGGGTGTGGAAACATCATGCTTTGGGGCTGTTTTTCTGCAAAGGGACCAGGACGACTGATCCGTGTAAAGGAAAGAATGAATGGGGCCATGTATCGTGAGATTTTGAATGAAAACCTCCTTCCATCAGAAAGGGCATTGAAGATGAAACGTGACTGGGTCTTTCAGCATGACAATGATCCCAAACACACCGCCCGGGCAACGAAGGAGTGGCTTCGTAAGAAGCATTTCAAGGTCCTGAAGTGGCCTAGCCAGTCTCCAGATCTCAACCCCATAGAAAATCTTTGGAGGGAGTTTAAAGTCTGTGTTGCCCAGTAACAGCCCCAAAACATCACTGCTCTAGAGGAGATCTGCATGGAGGAATGGGCCAAAATACCAGCAACAGTGTGAAAACCTTGTGAAGACTTACAGAAAACGTTTGACCTCTGTTATATACCCTTTGTTGGCAATGACAAAGTATTGAGATAAACTTTTGTTATTGACCAAATACTTTTCTGGATTTTTAAAAATCATTTTGTCTGTCATAGTTGAAGTGTACCTATGATGAAAATTACAGGCCTCTCATCTTTTTAAGTGGGAGAACTTGCACAATTCGTGGCTGACTAAATACTTTTTTGCCCCACTGTAAAATAGACAGATCTCGCAGGTCTATAATAATATATTCAACCTTATGTTCCCTGTACTCAGATATACACTGCTCAAAAAAATAAAAGGTAACACTAAAATAACATCCTAGATCTGAATGAATGAAATATTCTTACTGTCCACTTAGGAAGCAACACTGATTGACAATAAATTTCACATGCTGTTGTACAAATGGAATATAGACAACAGGTGGAAATTATAGGCAATTAGCAAGACACCCCCAATAAAGGAGTGGTTCTGCAAGTGATAACCACAGACCACTTCTCAGTTCCTATGCTTCCTGGCTGATGTTTTGGTCACTTTTGAATGCTGGCGGTGCTTTCACTCTAGTGGTAGTATGAGACGGAGTCTACAACCCACACAAGTGGCTCAGGTAGTGCAGCTCATCCAGGATGGCACATCAATGCGAGCTGTGGCAAGAAGGTTTGCTGTGTCTGTCAGCGTAGTGTTCAGAGCATGGAGGCGCTACCAGGAGACAGGCCAGTACATCAGGAGACGTGGAGGAGGCCGTAGGAGGGCAACAACCCAGCAGCAGGACCGCTACCTCCGCCTTTGTGCAAGGAGGAGCAGGAGGAGCACTGCCAGAGCCCTGCAAAATGACCTCCAGCAGGCCACAAATGTGCATGTGTCTGCTCAAACGGTCAGAAACAGACTCCATGAGGGTGGTATGAGGGCCAGACGTCCACAGGTGGGGGTTGTGCTTACAGCCCAACACCGTGCAGGACGTTTTTCATTTGCCAGAAAACACCAAGATTGACAAATTCCCACTGGCGCCCTGTGCTCTTCACAGATGAAAGCAGGTTCTAACTGAGCACGTGTGACAGACATGACAGTCTGGAGACGCCGTGGAGAACGTTCTGCTGCCTGCAACATCCTCCAGCATGACCGGTTGGGCGGTGGGTCAGTCATGGTGTGGGGTGGCATTTCTTTGGGGGGCCGCACAGCCCTCCATGTGCTCGCCAGAGGTAGCCTGACTGCCATTAGGTACCGAGATGAGATCCTCAGACCCCTTGTGAGACCATATGCTGGTGCGGTTGGCCCTGGGTTCCTCCTAATGCAAGACAATGCTAGACCTCATGTGGCTGGAGTGTGTAAGCAGTTCCTGCAAGAGGAAGGCATTGATGCTATGGACTGGCCCGCCCGTTCCCCAGACCTGAATCCAATTGAGCACATCTGGGACATCATGTCTCGCTCCATCCACCAACGCCACGTTGCACCACAGACTGTCCAGGACTTGGCGGATGCTTTAGTCCAGGACCATCCGCCACCTCATCAGGAGCATGCCCAGGCGTTGTAGGGAGGTCATTCAGGCACGTGGAGGCCACACACACACACACTACTGAGCCTCATTTTGACTTGTTTTAAGGACATTACATCAAAGTTGGATCAGCCTGTAGTGTGGTTTTCCACTTTAATTTTGAGTGTGACTCCAAATCCAGACCTCCATGGGTTGATAAATTTGATTTCCATTGATAATTTGTGTGATTTTGTTGTCAGCACATTCAACTATGTAAAGAAAAAAGTATTTAATAAGAATATTTCATTCATTCAGATCTAGGATGTGTTATTTTAGTGTTCCCTTTATTTTTTTGAACAGTGTGTGTGTATATATATATATATATTATTATACCTCAGCAGCACAATATTGTGTAGAGCTTTGGCAAAGTGGGTGATGTTATATCCTTCCTGTTTGGCCCTGTCCGGGGGTCTCATAGGATGGGTCCGCATTGTCTCTGACCCCTCCTGTCTCAGCCTCCAGTATTTATGCTGCAGTAGTTTGTGTCGGGGGGCTAGGGTCAGTTTGTTATATCTGGAGTACTACTTCTGTCTTATCCGGTGTCCTGTGTGAATTTAAGTATGCTCTCTCTAATTCTCCCGGAGAAGGACCTGAGCCCTAGGACCATGCGTCAGGACTACCTGGCATGATGACTTCTTGCTGTCCCCAGTCCACCTGGCCTTGCTGCTGTTCCAGTTTCAACTGTTCTGCCTGCGGCTATGGAACCCTAAACTGTTCATATTTAGTCTTGAGGTGCTGTCCTGTTGCATCCTCTACAACTACTGTGATTATTATTATTTGACCCTGCTGGTCATCTATGAACATTTGAAAATCTCAGCCATGTTCTGTTATAATCTCCACCCGGCACAGCCAGAAGAGGACTGGCCACCCATCAGCCTGGTTCCTCTGTAGGTTTCTTCCTAGGTTTTGGATCTTTCTCTGGAGTTTTTCCTAACCACCGTGCTTCTACACCTGCATTGCTTGCTGTTTGGGGTTTTAGGCTGGGTTTCTGTACAGCACTGAGATATTAGCTGATGTACAAATGGCTATATAAATACATTTGATTTGATAGAGGACTGAGGGTCTTCCAAATATTGAAAGTGTGTAAATAGTTACCCATGTTATTTTGTAAATGTTTTTTGATTTTTTTCTCCCATATTTTTCTCATTTTTTGGGGGAGGTGTGTTAGAATACCATTTTGTATATAGTTATTTGTTTCAAAATGTATACCTTCACCAATTTGGCCACTTGGGTACATTTGGGCTACGCACCCATATCAAAATATGTGTTGGCCATTTGCGGCAATAAACGAGTTCCTGTAGAAAGTTATTTTAGTTAGTATGCATTAAATGTCATGTCCGACTAACAGTTAACTAGCGAGATTGAAATTAAAGCAGTGTAGTTTGGCTGGTTATCTAGTTAGTCTTTTGCATATCATTATTTTGCAAATGTACTTCAGTCTCGCTCTCCCTCCCTCTGGAAACTGGCACACAGCTGATGCACAGGATTCTTATTGTTGACCAAAAATGTGCTATAACTGGGAAATAGCTTACTAGCAATTATCAAATGTGCAAACGCGGATCCCTTTGACCTCAAACACATCTTGCATGATTGAAAGACCACTTTGCCTATGTGATAGAATTACATATTTACCTGATTTGGTTGATATTAATAGTTAACGATGATATACTTAACTATAGTAAGACATTTCTGTTCTTTTAAATGTTGATTTTCTGTAAAGGGATGGTTTCCACTAACTTCATGCAGTTAACCTCTTGGATATAGGGGGCGCTCTTAATTTTTGGATGAAAAACGTTCCCGTTTTAAACAAGATATTTTGTCACGAAAAGATGCTCGACTATGCATATAATTGACAGCTTTGGAAAGAAAACACTCGGACGTTTCCAAAACTGCAAAGATATTGTCTGTGAGTGCCACAGAACTGATGTTACAGGCGAAACCCAGATAAGAATCCAATCAGGAAGTGACGCATTTTTTGAAACCGCCTCATGCCAATGACTCCTTATATGGCTGTGAAGGAGCTAGGAGTCAGCTTACGTTTTCCACGTTTTCCCCAAGGTGTCTGCAGCATTGTGACGTCTTTAGGCATTTCCATTGGAGAATGGCTGTAAGAGACCATATAGGGCGAGTGGACGCATGGTGTCTCCCGGAGAAAACCTTGCGTAAAACACTGAGGTAGCCATTTTTCCAATCGTTTCTTATGAGAAACCAACTGCCTCCACGGATATATTATCGAATACATATGTTAAAAACAGCTTGAGGATGGATCCTAAACAACATTTGCCGTGTTTCAGTTGATATTATGGAGCAAATTTTGAAAAAAGTTCGGCGTTATAGATAGTATTTTTCTGTCGATTTCTCAGCCAAGCAGGATGAACAAACATTTTGTGAAAATGTTGCCTGCTGCCAGCACAGCCTAGCATAGCATTATGCCATGCTAAACTTACACAAATGCTTGTCTAGCGTTGGCTGTAATGCATATTTTGAAAATCTGAGATGACAATGTTGTTAACAAAAGGCTAAGCTTGTGTTTCAATATATTTATTTCATTTGCGATTTTCATGAATAGGAAACGTTGCGTTATGGTAATGCGCTTGAGGCTATGATTACGCTCCCGGATACGGGATTGCTCGTCGCTAGAGGTTAATACGGGCTTATGGTAAGGGAAATGGGTTTTGCTAGAGATTGCTTGAGCTGACAATGACTTGGTGATAAAAACCTAAAGCCGGCATTCCATATACGAGATGTGGTGTGTGTAACCCAGATAGAGATAGCCTAGAAGAAGTTAGAACAATCACTCATTGTCTTATCTTCCAGGCATCTGGGAAACTAAGCCGGGTTGGGGGTTAAAATAAAATAAAACTGTGCGGATGACCACAGGATAAATCCAAAGTGGCTAATGGTGCCTCCAACCTTTTTTGGGAGGGGTGGAACCAGCCATGACTAAGCATCTTTAGTATATAAAAAAAAAAACTGTAAAGTTTGTCTTTAAAGTTTAGGCTGCTCAGCCCAACAGTCACGAGTGTTGGGTTGACTAGTCTCATTGTAATAATTCAACAAAATGAAATAAAGATGATTGTTTGAAGAAATAAAAGTCTCTCTCAGTATGAATTTCCACGACACCGGTCAGTGCAGGCCTACAATAATTATACTGTATTCCGATGCGCTCTGCAGAGATCGGGAGTGAGCAAAACATCGCACCCGGAGGACACTGATCTAATTATGAGCAAAGTAACCTAAATATATATTTTTTCAAAAATGACTAGCCCGGGGGCAAGCAGACAAGCGTTAATGTTATGCTGACCATCTGAAACACACACTGTTAAGACCTATACTAGGGTCAAAAAATGTCCAGTAACTTTCTAGATTCAAGAGGGAATAATCAGGAAGCAAGGGAATCTGTCAATCCAGGAGTTTTGAAAAGTTACCGGAATTTTGCAACCCTATACTGTACATTCAGCCTAACTTTGTCATAAGTCACCAGCTGCCTGCCCTGGGCTCAACAAGCACCCAGTGGCGATGGACATTGTATACACAAATAACAGACACGCCAACAAAGATTAACCCATCTGCATATGGGGCGTATTGTGACCCAAACACAGGAACACGCACCTGTGTGACGAGTGGCTGTAGTAGAGAGGCAGAGCCCTTGCCCACGCAGCGCACAGCGAACCGCAGGCAGCGACAGCAGCGTTCCACAATGCGGTTATCAGCCTGGTGTGTGTTTAGAGTCTGTGACAGGACCGGCCAGATCTACAGAGAAACACCAAATATAGGTTTAGCATGAGAAACTGTGGGAATGTCTGTACGCAATCATGGCCTCAAATTGAAATTACAATCTGAAAAGGAGAAAAGCGCCAAGGTAGTTGAGCACCAAAATAGTTCCATTAAAACAACTTAGTCCAATTAATGTGTTGAACAACGCAGGTTGTATGCAAATGGTAGCTTCGTCCAAATACAACAAAAAAAAAAGCTCAAATGTAGAGGGTGAAAAAAAAAAAAAATGTCAGTTGCTTTACCTCCTGGATGACTTTCTGACATGGGTGTGTTTGTCCATTCTCTACAATGGGGTTTGTGTGTCTGGGGGGGAGAAAAAAAACATTAAGCCAAACATTTCTGCTTAAAATATTAATCAGCCCAAATCATATCATTATAGCTACATTAGACAGTTTGTGGCCTGTGCAACCAGGATATGTATATATAGCACAATGCGTTATAAATGAGTCGAGTGTACCGGAAGATTACTGCTAGTCTGTCCAGCCAGACAGTGGGGTCAGCGGCTTTCCCATTGCTGGGGTCCTGAGAGAGAAGCTGAAGATAGGAGACAAATAAGCAAACCTGTTGGTATCACACAAATACCCAATCCACAAAACTACTACTATTGTAGTGGGTTACACACAACCTACAACCAAACTTGCACATAAACAAATGGTAGAAAAACACACCTTTTTGAGGGCCATGACCTGCACAGCACACAGGTCACTCAAACACTCAGCAATCTTCTCCAGGGGCAGACGAGCCAGGACCAGGGCTGTACCTGCATTGCAAAACAACCAGCATTACCATGGTGACAGAGCAACACCACTCGTTTAATACAAATCAAACTCATTAGGTAATCAAATAAAAACTGGACCCACAGTCCAGAGAGAACAAGTTGCTGAAAGAAATGGACTAGCAAGTGAGACAGAAATGAATAAAAACAAGAGATTGAAAGTGAAAGTGAGAGATGGAATAGAGGGAGTGGAGCAGAGAAAGAAAGACCGACAGACCAAAGTAGTAGAAAGAGTGGCATGGTATAAATGCTTGGACTACATTCATTTTGGAGAATCTCTTATACAAATGGGTTAAAGTTATGTATAATAGTAAATAATGGCCACTTCTCAGAAAGTATTAAAATTGTCAAAAGGAGTTAAAACACATGTCAACTATTGCCATTAGAGGTCGACCGATTAATTGGAATGGCCGATTAATTAGGGCCGATTTCAAGTTTATAACAATCGGAAATCGGTATTTTTGGGCGCAGATGAAAAAAAAAATATATATATACACACACACACACACACCTTTATTTAACTAGGCAAGTCAGTTAAAAACACATTCTTATTTTCAATGACGGCCTAGGAACGGTGGGTTAACTGCCTTGTTCAGGGGCAGAACGACAGATTTTCATCCTTGTCAGCTCGGGGATCCATCTTGCAACCTTACAGTTAACTGGTCCAAAGCAATAACGACCTGCCTCTCTCTCGTTGCACTCCACAAGGAGACTGCCTGTTACACGAATGCAGTAAGCCAAGGTAAGTTGCTAGCTATATAACTTATCTTATAAAAAACAATCACTAGTTATGGTTGATGATATTACTAGATATTATCTAGCGTGTCCTGCGTTGCATATAATCTGACTGAGCATGGTAGGCAGAAGCAGGCACGTAAACATTCATTCAAACAGCACTTTCGTGCGTTTTGCCAGCAGCTCTTCGTTGTGCGTCAAAAGCATTGCGCTGTTTATGACTTCAAGCCTATCAACTCCCGAGATGAGGCTGGTGTAACCGAAGTGAAATGGCTAGCTAGTTAGCGCATGCTAATAGCGTTTCAAAAGTCACTCGCTCTGGGCCTCCTAGTAGTTGTTCCCCTTGCTCTGCATGGGTAACGCTGCTTCGATGGTGGCTGTTGTCGCTGTGTTGCTGGTTCGAGCGAGGAGAGGGACGGAAGCTATACTGTTATACTGGCAATACTAAAGTGCCTATAAGAACATCCAATAGTCAAAGGTATATGAAATACAAATGGTAGAGGGAAACAGTCCTATAATAACTACAACCTAAATAATAACTACAACCTACTTATGGCCCTGCCTACACAACTTTCTAACAGTGTTTTATTCTACTTTATTTGGAATGGGCCTATTCATATAATGATTATGAATTCAGAGGGAAGAAATGACTAAATATTAAAGCATTAGACCTCTCACTTAAATGCTTCAATCATACAAAAACATATACTTATATCCAAACTGGTTCTCTAGCAGATTAGTAAGAATGGCTCACCTAGTATTCAAGAATGGCCTTTTTTCTCTTCATTCAGATTACAACCTCTCAATTTTGGTTATTTTTAACACAAGACATAGAAAACTGTTGGCAATTTCAGTTTAATCCACCAGAAGAGACAGAACAAATATTATCATTAAACTCCAATACACTAATTGATTAAAAAAGTGTTTTTGGAGAAAAATAAAAAAATTATAATCTTCTAAATTATATAAATACGACTGGTGGAGTTCACACTGGCAGTTAACAAAAACATATGGAAATGTCTGCTCTAACCAAAATCACAACCAACGGATTGCAGCATTACTGCACAAATGGAGGAGTCAAGTGGAAGAAGGTAAGGAACTTGTCTTTTGTCCCTACATGAAGACCAAAATCATTTACAGCTGTGCCATACAGGTTGACAAAGTAGTCAGGAGATTTGCGATGTACCGATTCCCTGGCACATGGTTAGTGAACTGATAGAATTTCAATTATACAAAATTCTTGCGATAGTGCGCACACACACACAGTACCAGTCAAAAGTTTACACCTATTCATTCCAGGGTTATTTTTACTATTTTCTACACAGTGTAGAATAATAGTGAAGACAACATATGGACTCATGTTTTAACCAAGAAAGTGTTAAACCAAAATGTATTTTATATTTGAGAATCTTCAAAGTAGCCAACCTTTGCCTTGATGACAGATTTGCACACTTGGAATTATCTCAACCAGCTTCATGAAGTAGTCACCTGGAATGCATTTCAATTAACAGGTGTGCCTTCTTAAAAGTGAATGTGGAATTTCTTTCCTTCTTAATGCGTTTGAGCCCATCAGTTGTGTTGTGACCAGATAGGGTTATCTTCTGTATACCAGCCCTATTTGGTATAAGACCAAGTCCACATTATGGCAAAAGACCAAGTCCATATTATGGCAAGAACAGCGCAAATAAGCAAAGAGAAATAGTCCATCATTACTTTAAGACACGAAGGTCAGTCAATCCAGAACATTATGAACTTTTAAATGTTTCTTCAAGTGCAGTCGCAAAAACCATCAAGCACTATGATGAAACTTGCTCTCGTGAGAACCACCACAGGAAAGGAAGACCCAGAGTTACTTGTACTGCAGAGGATAAGTTCATTAGAGTTACCAGAATCAGAAATTGCAGCCCATATAAATGCTTCAGAGTTCAGAAAAGACTGCATGAATCAGGCCTTCACGGTCAAATTGCTGCAAAGAAACCACTACTAAAGGACACCAAAAATAAGACTTGCTTGGGCCAAAATACACAAGCAACGGACATTAGACTGGTGGAAAACTGTCCTTTGGTCTGATGAGACAAGATGATCTCTGCATGTGTAGTTCCCACCGTAAAGCATGGAGGTGGTGTGATGGTGCTTTGCTGGTGACACTGTCAGTGATTTATTAAGAATTCAAGGCACACAACCAGCATGGCTACCAAAGCATTTTGCAGCGATAAGCCATCCCATCTGGTTTGCGCTTAGTGGGACTATCATTTGTCTTTCCACAGAACAATGACCCAACACACCTCCAGGTTGTGTCAGGGCTATTTGACCAATAAGGAGAGTGATGGAGTGCTGCATCAGATGACCAGGCCTCCACAATCACCCAACCTCAACCCAATTGAGATGGTTTGGGATGAGTTGGACTGCAGAGTGAAAGAAAAGCAGCCAACAAGTGCTTAGCATGTGTGGGAACTCCTTCAAGACTGCCAAGGCAAAGGGTGGCTGGCCCCTTTGAAGAATCTCAAATATAAAATATATTTTGATTTGTTTAACACTTTCGGTTACTACACGATTCCATGTGTTACTTCATAGTTTTTACATTTTCACTATTATTCTACAACGTAGAAAAAAGCACAAATAAAGAAAAATGCTTGAATAAATAGTTGTCCAAACTTTTTGACTGGTACTCTGTGTGTAAAAAAACCACAAAAAACACAAGAGATACAACCATCCCAGCTCTGCAAACTCGACTGTGAAGAACCAATCATTAGATCACTTGTTTTGGTACTGCCCATATGTACTGTTGCTTGTTTTTGGTCGCAGGTTCAGAGGAATGGCTGAAAGCTCCAGGTAAATGTTGGAATCTAACTCCACAAATTGTATAAGTCAGTCAAATCGATCAATAATACTCTTAGCAAAGGTTTTTTAACTTTAAATTTACAATCTGTAGAAATTATGAAAATAGAAAGTTTCAAAACGTTTGTGAAAAATATATGGCAGCTAGAAATCAAAACTGGATGGTCTTCAGAGATAGATGGGAGGGGTTGAGAGTAGTTGAAGGATGGGACTAAAATAAACAAAAGATAAGTCGTGTAAAATATAATTGTGTCCGTAAAATGTATATATATAGTATTTATGAGCTGAAAGTGGAAGCATAAATATTTTGGTCCATTAGTTTACTCCAATTAGGGGAGGGGGGGGTAGTAGGTTTAGGGGGAAAATAATAAACATCTACAAAATAAAATAAGTGGGATTGAAAATGCAGACGACACTGATAGAAGCCACAATCTGCCATATTAAAACTGATCTACCCCATAAAAAGTGTCAAAAATAAGGGTGGCATAACATTTACCTTTGAGGAGGCCTACGGCGGCTTCGGTGGTCAGGGCAAAGGAGTCGAGGGCACGGGCGATGTCCAGCAGGCCCTGGAAGTGCTGGGCCATGTGGTCCCGGCACACAGAGCAGATGTTATGGATCGCCTTGGCCGCCACGGAAGCCAGGGTCTTCTCCCTCAGGCCCTTCATCAGGTAGTTCAGCACGGGGTCTGTGACAGAGCGGGGCTAAGGTCATACACATCCATAGTATACAACCAAGAGGGGCACAGGCAGAGGTGTAACAAAACAGAGTGACAGGCATTTGACACAGGACGGAAAAAGGAATGGAAAACAGAGAAAAATGACAAGGAAACAGACGTGCTCAAAACTAGAGTTATACACACACTAACACACAGATGAAGATGAACCTCCAAATTGATTAACTCAATCACTCAGGTCCCGAGCTAAGCAATTGACTGTAACGTGACCACTGAACCTACCTAGGAACCGCGGGTTGCGGTCAACGACCTCGCTCATCTCCCCCACCAGCTCAATGCTGGTGTAGCGCACGGCGATATGGACAGTCTCTGGCAGCAGCACCACCTGCTCTAACACCTCTGTCAGGGTGGGGTTGTTCTCACTGACAGGGGGAAAGCATTAACACGTTACACACAGGAGTTATACATTACGCACAAATTAAAGATTGAAACGTTACAAACACCCTGGGGGGGGGGGGGGGGGTAATATACAAATCTACAGCAGTTGTACACATTCTACACAGTGGGGAAGGGATTTAGTCATTATTCATTCTATTAATGAGGAATGACGTGCAGAGGACACTCACGGGTCTACACTCTTGGCGATGGCGGCCATGATGAAGAGAACAGCCTCGGTCACCTCCCAGGGAGGGTTGCCTTCTTTTAGAGTGGAGTACAACTGAGAGAGTGAGAGGGAGAAAGAGGAAAAACAGGAGAAGACAGTCGGTATATCTTGTCATCTAAATGACATAATTTGAACTTGCAATTTCCAAAAGGTTGCTACCTGGGAGAAACATTCCATGGAGCCCACAAGGAAAATGACATCCTTCACAAGATCAGACACCCTCATCCTGAACTCCCCAAAGTCATCTGTATCTTCTGGGATGCCCTCCTGTGGATGAACACAAAAGTGGAGACCATGAGTGAAGGATACTCTGCTACCAAAGCCAAATGATGTACTGAAGTACTTGGTAATACATGCACATGATTAAGGGATTCTACAATCAGATACGACATAAGCAGAGTATTGGGGAGTATGGTTGGCATCACTGGAATTGGTTGAGGACTACTTGTCATGTGTTGGTGGTTCTTACGTGGTCGGGGTCTAGTTGGCAGTGGCGGGCCAGGCCGTGCAGCAGTCTCTGGATATAGGGTCTGAAGATGCCGTGGAGGGCAGGGTCGTTGGTCTTATACAGGTTCTCTCCCAGACGATACCAGAAGTTAAATGAGATCTCCACAACCTGAGATTCACCAGAAGAGAACACACACACTTGAAATCCACCCAAAACAGAGTGTGTGTGTGGGCATATCTTGTGTTGTGTACCTCATATTGGGGGTGTCCTGCACAGATGAGCAGCAGCTCAAGCGTTCGCAGGTCTCCCATGCCCTGGCCTGGACTCTTGACTGTGGTCTCCAGAAACGTCTCACACAACTCAGTGAAGATCCTACAGTAATTCAACACTCTGACAGAACAAGGGAGAAGGAGAGAGAGTTAAGGAAGGAGAGAGTTGTGGATAAAAGTTATCATTCTTTTCTTCCACACAGAGGACAGTGGAGAAGAGTCAGACGAGTTCAACATCAAGAGCAATGGAGGAAGGATAGGTTTGGGGCAGGAAGGAGTGTGGTGATTGGATAGGTGATCTTGGTGTATGTATGTAAAGGGGAGTAGTGTGTTCATACTTGTCGAGGTCCTCCCGTGCCACAGCCATATGGTAGGCCGTCTCCAGCGTGAGGACGCCCTGAAAAAGCTGCAGGGCCAGGGGCATGTGTGTGTCCACGTTCTCGATGGCGTACAGCGCTGAACACACACAGTCGGACGCAGCCTCGTGCAGGTTAGTGGACGTCTCGTCTCTTTGCTGCCAAACAGACAAAAAAATAACAGTATGCCAAAGAGATGTTCGGTGGCTGAAACCCATGCATTATGCATACAAGCGATTAGCATTCTAAACCGGCATAAATTATTGCCCCGCCCCCCCCCCCCATGGTTGTTGCACAAATAAGGGTTTGGAACGAATGCTGCTCTAATATTTCAAGAGACTTTGGGAGTGTTTGTCACTAGCACTGTTTATTTGTGCTTCCAAATTGCCATGAGAGATAGTGAGAGAAAGAGACATACCAGCACTTGGAAAAGGACCATCAGGAGCTGGTTGTTGGCCATAAAGTTGCTGTCCAGGACTCCCAGGTTGAACCAGCTTCCCAGACAGCGGAACACCTTGATCAGCATCTTCTCATTGCTGCCAGACTTCTCCACACATGTCATCTAGAGACAACACACATGCGCTAACAACACTGATCCTTATCAAAACCACAACGCTGCGTCTGAAGCCAAACGCACGAGGAAGTTCACCCAACGAAACAGGAGTCACAACAGATGTTATTGACTCAAGGAAAATTGTTGATTGTAGGTTGAGGTAACCCCCAACACAAGCAGTATAGTTCTGTCTCTTTTCTGTTGGTTTTGGGAGGACAACTCCTACATCCTTACACTTAATCCTCAAAAACATCTACAGTCAAACTTGGACATTCTGCAGAGAAAATTATACTACAAAGTGAGTGGTTCAGTTTGTCCCTCTAAGGTAGTGGTAGTAGCTGAATAGCTTTGTGATAATGAGGCTGTACATCACAGGGTTTTATAATGAGAGGATGAACCCATGGGTGGTCTGCTTAACCAGTAAGGGGGAGTGGTGACAGGTGCTCTAGTTTAGACCAGCTGAAATCAGGTGGGTAAAATAGGCTAGTATGCGAGTATTGGCGAGAGAAAGATAAATGGATAGTGTGCGTGTCGGCCAGAGAGAACTCTCACCAGTAGGGTGACCACAGTACTGGAGTAATAGGCCAGGTCCTCGATGATCTCTGTCCTGCGATTGGCTCCGATGCGTAGGGAGCGGCTGTGGACCTCCTCGGGGAGCACTGTAAGGATCTCTATCAGAAACGTCATGGAGCTGACATCATTGCTATACCTGAGAGGCAAGGAGAGTGGAGCAGAGACGGCAGCAGTCAGTAAATGAGAAAATTAGCATGAAGGAGATGTATTTGAAGCTTAACGTCACCTCAAAAATACCAACTATTTACAATGGCTTTTGACTTTATAGAACCACCCACAGTCTAATATCCTGTAACTCTGGCATTCTGTTACCCACAGGTGTGATCTGAGATGAGTGGTTGAACAGCAGGGGTCTTACTTTTCAATGAGGGTGTGGACACAGCCCTTCCAGGAGGCCATCTGTAGGGCGAGGTCTGCAATGGCCAGAGCAAGCTGAGAGAGGGAGGAGAGAAATTAGACAAGAAATCAGGAAGAACTTGTAAGGATTAGAGTATCTTAATGCCACGTAATACTGTACTTGTTAAATTGTACCACAGCTACACCCCTGTGGTGGTACATTGGGGTAAATGCTAGAGTTCTATTGCTACTGTGCCATGTGCATGGCTAAGCCTTTGGGACATTTCGATGGTGAGTGGGACATTCCTCGAGAGCATTCTAGGAGCATAAAGGCTAAGACAGAAATCCAAGTCATCCGAGAGTGTCAGTGGTCACTGACAGAGGGTGATACCGGATGGACAATAATTGGATGGAAGGAGCTTTACCCTAGGTTACATCAACGTGCGAGGAGGCCATTACCTGAGTGACGATGATGGGGGAGAGGTCTTTGAGGCTCTGTATGTGTGAGAGCAGGGAGTCTCGGAGGGCGATGTGGGTCTCTGGGGGGAGCTCAAAGAACGACGTCTGGATCTTCATCTTCATGGTCTGGGCGGCAAAGTAACAAGACTCCACGTCCTGTTTCAGCTGGAGGAGCTGGTCTGCCATCTCCCACGCATACATCTGTGGGGAGGGGATACAGGGAAAACAGTTAGCGCCACCTTTAACTTTATTCAGACAGGAAGGTTACGGAAACAAGGAAGTCAAAAACAGGGATACTGGTGCGGAACCGCTCTGAATGAGAGATGTGCCCCTGCTACAGTGGTAAATATGAAAATCAAAGCCCATTCCAAATGAAGCAAATAAACCCACTTCCGTTTCATTGTTTAAACCATTTTTCCCATGTGGCTGCACTTGTTATCCTGGGACAGTGCTGTATTTCAGGCCCTTTTCAAGTGTCACCTCATTTCTTTCTACAAAAAAAGGACCTTCTGTCAGCGAGACGCATCAATTAATTCAGGCTACAAGAATGTAGACCTAATGACAATCACTGACTTATTACACCTTTTGGTGTTTTTTAACATACGTCTCTTTCCAATTATCAAATGGGTGCACAGTGCACGATTTTAGATTTATTTCTAAAATCTAGTACTTTTTCATGTGATTTGGTTGACAATCAGAAGAAATCATGACTGGTTGTGTTCATGCCACATTAAAGGGTAATACATTTTTGGCATTAAAATGGCATGTCTTAACTATTAGGCCCCTAAAAATAGTCAGACATGTTACGCCGATTGTCAAAAAAAAAATCACTACAAAAAGTAGGCTACCTGTCCATGTTCGTCCACTCCATTAGCCTAGGCTATAACCCCCTAAACAGACTGGATCCACACTGAAAATACACAATCATTAGTTTGATAAAAGACCTACTCACAAAAGAGATGGAATTGTTAATACATTTAGAAAATTCCAAAGAAAAAGCAGAATAAACTAAATCGAACATCTTTATATCAAAAAGACAGACTTTGGTCTATAATCTTGGGGGGAAAAAATGTCTTTCAATGAAGCAAATAGAGCCCAGTTTCAAATAATCACTGAGGATAACTGTTGCAGACTTCAGATGCGCATCACATCGGCAACTTTTTTTAAATTCTGTTATATTCATGGTTTTTTGTTGTTGTCTTTTTTTTTTTTTTACAATAAAATTAAGTGTCTTGACTGTGATAAGGGCTCAGGGGAAAAAGCGGTGTGTCTGCTAAATTAACAATGCAAGGCTATGCAATTTCACAGGCATAGGCCTCTACAAGTAAGCGCCACTGCTGAGGTTACTGCCTTTTTGAAGATTGTGTTCCACAATATAATCAGTTGACATTAAGGTTTCAATAACTTCACTTGCTTTTAAATTAGGAATTGTTATCTGTAATGGTTATGATAAATTAGGCATCGTTGGCATAGTCCTACAGAAAAAGGTAAACAATTTTAAAGATATTTTGTTCTCAAATGGGGAAGAAAATAAGGTGAGAACTCGAACAGTCACAAAAAAAAAGCACCTCCCAGTAAATGGATTACTTTGCTTACATTCTCAGGTCTGGGTTCCAACCTACTCAAATTATTTCAAAACCACACTAATCACACAAACACCCAAAGGGAGTAGGCCCATTTAAAAAATGCAGTAGGCCAAATCTGATACCCTTCCTATGCAACACCATCAGGTGTCTGTTGCTAGCTGCCTTCATAGAGGGCTTGTTGCCTTAACCAACAGTTGGTCAGCTATTAGATATTCTGGAGTATGGTCTAAAGTAAAACCTGGTAAAAATGTGTATGAGAATTTATATTGCAAAGTGAAACAGCCAAGCCCCTTCCCCATTTGTCCATCAGTGTCCAGTATGTCCTGGCAGCCAGGGTGAAAAAGCTGCTGACAGCACAGAGCACACACACAGTGCTCATCACTCAGATGGCTCCTACTCTCCCAATTTAGACCGTTCAGATCCAAGTGCCAGCAAACTCAGGAAGTTGCTTGTGTCACAGTCTAAAGTGTTTTAAAACATGTTATGCGACATTTCATTTTTTCTTAGGGAATCAACACATGGCTTTGTGAGGCCTTTCTGTGGGAACTGCATGATAGTGGGGAGAAATAGCAGTTTTGAATCCAGTTACCCTGAGGCTGTCTCTCTTAATGCAACCTGTAGGAAGGCCATCTATTATAAAAGTTATCACAATAATACGTTAAGGTTGGTAGGAATACGTAGCGGCAACATGAAGGTGGGCCGTATTTCAGATCATTGGTTGTCCGATGACAGACAATGATTACATTTCCTGCAGTAGTTAAGGCAGTAACCAATGAATATGCGGAAACCAGACCGACGCAGCACCAATGGAGGAAAAAAAACAAAAAACAAATGCGGAAATAAAACGGCTAACGTTAACCAACAGCAAACAACTTTAAGTGGCACACCATTTACCCAACATAATCAACACAAATGGAAGTTGTTCGTGTAGCTAGCCAAGTTAACGTTCGCTGACTAACTCAAAGCAAAAGCCCCCCTGGCAATATCGTTAGCCCGCTAGCTAACTTTAGCTAGCGAGGCAACACGCCCCTCTACTAAGCAATTTAGCCTTATGTGGCTAAAACGGCAGGTTTGCTAGCAAGTAATGGACGCTAGCATGGTGGCCACCCTTGCCTCGCGCTCTTCCTGTGCCATGGCCGGCTAACGTAACTGTCATTAGTGCGAGCTACTGATTATGTCAAGATAGTAGTTTAGTTAACCCTAGGCAACTACATAAGCTAACTAGCAATACATGGATGTTAAACTAGTTACTGTATCTGCTGTGTGGCTAACTAGCTAGCATTGTCAAACGCCATGGATTGTTTAAAGACTAACGTTACACGCGAGAGAAAGCTAGCTTGTGTTCGCTTTATTATCTTCGTTGCACATAGGAATCCCCATAGATCTATACCCGTTTCCATTTGACAGTTACTAGCAGGCTAGTAGTGGAAAGAGCAACTGTGCGGCTAATGCTAAGTAGTTAGTTTGCTAGCTATCTATCAAACTAGCTTAACTAAGCTAACTAGATAATGCTATGCAGTTTGTTGCTAGCTAGCGTGTGAATCTATGCTCATTCATTCGTAGTTGGGTTAGCATATACAAATACATGTTTTTTATCACCATGGTATTACGCATTCTGATGCAATGTTTTGTTTTCGGCCTCACACGACCTGCCTAGCCATGTCTTGTTCTAGGCCCATTCCAAGTCCCCCCCATCTCTCGAGTTTACTTACCGATCTCTGTAGCTCCCCCAGCCACACCGAAGCTCGCTCTTTACCGGCGGGGTCCGGATCATGATAAAGAGCCTGCACAGCTTGATACACAAGTGCGACTGTCGGTTTCTCCATAGCGCTATGCTACGTTACAGTTTAGTGTAAATGTGAAGGCGCTACAAATCCCACAGATTATGTTTAGACGGGGTAATATTTATTCGTTCCTTGTGCTCGCTGTTCCGACCGCCATCTCAATCGAACACAGGCTCCCCGTGTGTCACCGACAAACGCCCCCGTCTAGAAATACAGATACAGGAACTAAAAGCTGTACACACTAAAAGCTTCACATATTCGAGAGACACAATGGGCGGGTCTCTTTTACTGTTATTGTAAAAACAAGAAACACCATATCAATTGAATTGAATTAATGGTTACAATGTATAACTATGTTGCTATGCGGTATGTAAACATTTTTTTGTAAGAGAACCCCAATATACATTGAAAGACCGTTAGATGTCAGCATAGCGCATGATTTACAACAGTTGTTCTCAAACTGGGGTACTAGTACCAAAAATGCCTATTAATCTGTGCTAGGAGTACCCCTGAGGGTACCTACCTGGCCAATCCACAGAGGGTATTTGGGAATATGCATAATAACATTTGCTTAACTATCAGATGGGCATGAGGGGGTACTTCAGTTCAGATTGAGCGAGATGTGATTTAGTAACCAAAAAAGGTTGAAAACCACTTACAACAATCGAACCAGATAGTGGGTCATTACAGGTTTGCGTCCTCGAAGCAATTGTCAATAGTTTCCCTGCAGGAGAGTAACCTGATGCAAAGGAGACATTGGACCCCAAATTATTCCTGGACAGGTCACATGGTTAGAAAAACTCCTGGCACTATTAGCATGTTTCATGTGTGTAAGTACACTACATGGACAAAAGTATGTGGACAGCTGCTTGTCGAACATCTCATTCCAAAATCATGGGCATTAATATGGAGATGGTCCTCCCTTTGCTCCTTCAACAGCCTCAACTCTTCTGGAAAGGCTTTCAACTAGATGTTGGAACATTGCTGCGGGGACTTGCTTCCATTCAGCCACAAGAGCATTAGAGCGGTCGGGCACGGATGTTGGGTGATTAGGCCTGGCTCGCACTCAGCGTTCCAATTCATCCTGAAGGTGTTTGATGAGGTTGAGGCCAGGGCTCTGTGCAGGCCAGTTAAGTTCTCCGACAAACCATTTCTGTATGGACCTCGCTTTGTGCACAGGGTAATTGTCATGCTGAAACAGGAAATGGTTTTCCCCAAACTGTTGTCACAAAGTTGAAAGTACAGAATTATCTAAAATATCATAGAATGCTATAGCGTTAGGATTTCCCTTCACTGGAACTAATGGGCCTAGTGTGAACCATGAAAAACAGCCCCAGACCATTATTCCTCCTGCACCAAACTTTACAGTTGGCACTATGCATTCAGGCAGGTAGCATTCTCCTGGCATCAGCCAACCCAGATCGTCCGTCGGACTGCCAGATGGTGAAGCATGATTCATCACCCCAGAGAATGCGTTTCCACTGCTCCAGACGCTTGGCATTATGCATGGTGATCTACAACTTCGCGGCTGCTCCTAGACGTTTCCACTTCACAATAACACACTTACAGTTGACCGGGGCAGATCTAGCAGGGCAGAAATTTGACGAACTGTCTTGTTGGAAAGGTGGTGTCCTATGACGGTGCCAAGTTGAAAGTCACTGAGTCGTCAGTAAGGCCATTCTACTGACACTGTTTGTCTATGGAGATTGCATAGCTGTGTGCTCGATTTTATACACCTGTCAGCAACGAGTGTGGCTGAAATAGCTGAATCCTCTCATTTGGAGTGTCCAGTGTATATATAGAGTATCTCAAGTTTGATAATTGTTGCTTGCTCTATAAGGAGTGTTGTTTTACATTTACTATGGATGTTTAGAAGCCTGTGTGTGAAATATTTGATTAAAGCATCACTATATTTTAAAAGTGCAACTCTTAGGTGCACTTGACTTAGCTTGCCTGGCGCATCAAGAGGGTGTGGTTTACCCCTTTAGGATCATTATGCTGTTACTCCACCCTCACAAGATTACATTTATTTCATAAATCCCTTTTTAAATCAGCAGTTGTCAAAAAGGGCTTTACAGATATCCAGGCTAAAACCCAAAAGAGCAAGCAATGCGGAGGCAGAAGCACAGTGGCTCGGAAAAACTCCCTAGAAAGCAGGAACCTATAAAGAAACTTAGAGAGGAACCAGGCTTCGAGGGGTGGCCAGTCCTCTTCTGACTGTACCGGGTAGATCCCACTGGTGTCACCAACCCCCACAACTGCTAATCTAAGGGTTTTCAAATGGATGCTTTTCTATTGGCCATGATCTCACAAGAGCAGATTGGACCGAAGTACAAGGTTCGTTCTATTCAGTTTATTTTGTGGATCACTTTTTGGAGGATACTTTTGTCAGAAAACACAAAATGCAAAAGAGTCAAGAGTGTCATTTTAAGCAATTTTACAGCTGTTAAAACAATTCCTTTTGGGCTGCTATTACATTCTTATCTTGGCAAAATGGAAAGGAAAAGTAAAAGGGAAGAAAATACATGCAAAATACTCAGTTATAGAGAGCCATTGGTGTTAGCATCCTCTGTTTGAAGGCAGCAGCAGACCACCGTCAAACCCAGGTCGTATCATACCCATACGTCTAACCCATACAGCTTGGTTATGATACAACCCTGAGTCTGGGGGTGATATTTATCTTGCACCCGTTCTTTCACTCGCTCTCCATCTTTTCTTCATCATGTATCTGGAAGGACTGTAGTGGTCCTTCATCTTCACCTAGTTTGAGGAAAGAATCTTCAAAATAAGGTTCATCGCAATGCATGCACTTCGGTTTGCTGTGCAGTACAAACACAGTTTTGTTGTCATTAGTGTCAAACTATATCAAATCCTTTTTAATGCTAAAAGTCATATACATTTTTCCAAAGATCCAATCTCAGTCAAATAAGCATTGTCAACTGAGATTTCTCCTTAAAGCTAAAATCTCAAACTGATCAATATACCTCAAATTAAACAACCGACCCAAATGCTAAGGTGAAATATAGTCTGTTAAACAAGCCTACTTACACATACAAAAATTCTGGAAATGAAAATAGCATACCTTTATTGTTGATGGTAAATTGGGAGAAGCTCTGGTTTTCAAGCAAAAACTAGATCAAAACCCTACTGCCATTAAATGTAACTTGAGTAGCACTGATCTGAAAAGACACGAGACACAGAGAGAGGAGGACAGAGGAGAAGGATGGAAGAGGAAACGGTTCCTTGGAGAGGTTCCAAGGGGAAGAAGATTGGCTGACTGTGTGCAGGTGTATAAAAAGGAGGACGGGGGGCACGGTGAGGAGGAGGAGGGACATTTACCAATAAACCCACCCCTGATCTTTCCTCAAATTAGTCATTTGACCCTACAATCTGTGGCTAAAGGGATGATCTTGTAGTTTGATCCTTATCCCATGTTTACATCCCTGCAGTTTGCAGAGATTGGAAGGATTGGCCAGGTACATCTCAGGTAAATCTTGTTTCCAGATTAAGGCTCATCCCTATATTGTGGCATTTTAAGACACCAATGTCAAGCGATCTAGTATACATGGCAGGCAACAGGCAGCAGGTGGATGGCAGAAAGGTTTCACATGTGATGAAGCTCAGGGAAAGGGCCGTTGACAACAAAACTAAGCATCTTATGTAGCTAACATTAGCTGTACCTGTTAGCCATGAACATGTATGAGTTTTAAAAAATAACTCCAACTACTATAGCATACAGTTTATTAAGTAAATCAATAAGATGGGGAAAACCTTTCCTTGTTTACATAGTGGGGTGGTGTCATGAGAGTATGTTTTCCTATTGGTGTGTCTCCATGAGTTATTGGTAAAAAAAAAACAGTAACTGAAAAAAGTAGCTGAGACACTTTGCAGATCCAATGTCAATGGCTGCCATCCCTGACAATATAGTATCGCAACAGTATCGTGAAGAGGACAAATAGACAAAACGCTCTGAATATCCATGTCCTGCACAGAGAATAATTATTTGTTAGTGAGGTATGTTGATCAGAATTCGCCTGATTTCAACTCTCAGAAACGTGAGTGAGGGAGGGAGGAATGGACGAAGGGGTGGGGTGTATTGGGGGCTGATTGTGCTCTAATTGGCTTGCTGCCCGGATAGTTGCAAGCATTCTGTTTTCACCCAATCAAGGTTATCTATAACTCTAAACCGTAATCTCTGTCCCGCGTCAAATGTCATCATTGAAATAGTGTAATGCAAGGAGCAGTTTAAGGGTCAAATGCCTTGCTCAAGGGCCAGAGTTCTTGGTACGAATTGGGGATTCAAATCCACCTCTCTAACCTACCTGCCGTTCATTACATGGCACTCATTTTTTGTTCCATTCAAGCTACATCTTGATTCCAGTAGGTTAATAATTTAAACCTGAATGTGCACTGTTAAAATAAGTGCTTTGTAATACCCAAAATAGTGGCAACTGAGCTGCCACCAACTTGAAGGAGACAAAACATCTGCCTTAAAAGCCTTAAGATTGCTTGCTGTTTGGGGTTTTAGGCTGGGTTTCTGTACAGCACTCTGTGACATTGACTGACGTAAAAAGGGGTTTATAAATACATTTGATTTGATTGAAAACTTGAACCTTGCTGGATTATTTAAACACATCATCCTAAACTGTTATGAAACATTACATGGTGTATTGTAACATCACTTAATCAAGAGGAGTGCAACACCTGACTGGACTGAGAGCCCTACCGAGAAAAAAAGTTGAAAGCATAATGTTGATGTTTTGAGTCCTGTTCAGTGCAGAATTAGATACCTTCTCTTTTGGTGCCATTTCCTCTCTCTAAAGCTTCTAAACACTACTATGGTGTTTCAATCCTGTCTAGTGCAGAATTAGATCACTTCATCTGGAGAATTGTAATGGTTAACATTGTTTCATGTATTTAATCATTTGCCATTTTGGCAGGCATTATCATGCACAGTGTTCAAATCACCATCAGTGACTGGAGGTTGAACTGTGTGAATTGAGAATTCTGCACTTGCCTCTTCCATTAACAATTATGAGTTTGGGAATGGGTGCTGTGCTCAATGAACGTCAATTTGTCTGACTGTTATGATATCCATTCATCAGGATCCATTACACCTCATGACACAACAAGCTTAATACTAGTATAAAAAACATACCTTTCTTTCTTCAAACATGTATACAACATTGTGTGAAATAATTATGAAGTCTAATAATGTTGAATTACCCACAATCAGAGTCAAGCGGCAAGATAGAAAATGCAAGCTGATTAAAACCACTTCCAATGAGTTCAATCACTAAATGTTGTCTCTCTTTGGTTATCCTCATGAAAGATACTTACATTTTGAGCAACACATTAAGTTGTATTCAATCTTACATTTTTTGGTCAAATTAAATTAACAAATCATTTAAACAACTTGCATAATTAAAAATATATGTATTTTGGGGGTATTTTCACACTTTATTGAAATGACAGAGGGGATACAGATAGGTGTGAGAAACAGATTAAAGGGTTGGAGCGGGGGAATTTATCCCAGTCTTCGGTGGGGAGAGGGGTGTTTTAGTGTGTTACCGCTAGACCACAGGCACTGCATGACTTGCATTCATTTTTTCTTAAGTGTTTTTTGTTTGTTGTCAATGTCAATAAACCCAGAATCATTTCTTATAGTCTGGCTGTGTTGTTGAGTGGGTAAAATTCAAACAAAATGTATCATTTAACTGCCCCTCCTGTTTCTAATCTGTCTAAGTAAAGCATTGAAAAAAATAACAACAAATATTCTTCATAGTCCCTTATCATCAATCAATATATAATCTTTAAACCATGTCCATTTCTAACCCACTTATTGTATGAGAAACACAGTTTTTGTGTTTTGATGCTGCCTTTTACATGCACTGAAAGTCCAAAAATACAAATATTTTTACAACACTCTTAAAAACACCAATATTCAGGTTGAAGAACCACTTTAGGTGTCTCAGAGTACTTCACTTCTGTTTTAAACACACTCTGTGAACTACAACACTTACATTGGGTTAACATTCAAACACCCTCTAAACACCAGATCTCAGTTTAGGTGCACTACTTTTCATGGTTTCACTAAACAATCATGGTGTTTTGAGACATTCTATTTTTACATGTAGACTTGTATCTTTCACAGTGCTCCGTGTGCTAGAGCTTCCCTGTAGAAATGTAGACAACAAGAGCAAGGCTCTCTATGTTAGTTTAGAATCGGCAATCAATTAATTCATTGGTTGATGGATTAGCACTTAACAATAATGAATTGTTAAAGTGGAGTTTCCAAACATTGTTGATGTGATTGCCACTGCCCAGTCAGCTTGTTCTTTTTACCCCTGTTCACCACATCCCCATCCCCCTCCCCTTAGGTTACGTTCGTGGAAGGTTAATGTCTATCAAAGATTAGTCCCTCAGAGATTAATGGGAACTGGATAAGGCAGTTACCACCTCATTAGAACAGCCTACACAGCTTAGCTTGATTCAGTGATATACATTACAAACTCCAGAAGTATGGCAATGCTTTCTATCTTAACACTGTCCGCACCAACAAAAACAACGTGTCTCTGTTATGAATTCAATTATTCTTCTAAATTGTATTCTTTCACACTGGCTCTTTAAGATGGATTACTGCGCCCAACAAAGTAAGGTCTCTACTTACGGGTCATGGTCATGGGGGCAGCTTAATCCTAAAGTTTATTCTTCCACCTACAAGATCAGGAAGATCCACAGGAGAAGCTTGTTCCTGACATAATGTAAAGAGGGTGAGTGGTTTGTGGTCATATAAAAGGGAGCCTTTCAGCGTCACAGTGCACATCTAAGGAACGGACGGGTAGGGGTACTGAGTCAGAGAGGAGCCAAGATGGGAAAGAACTTCCATCTGTACGAGAACATCTCTAAGGTCAGCCCATTTGAGGGGCCACAGTATCACCTGGCCCCAATATGGGCTTTCTACCTACAGGCTGCTTTCATGGGCTTTGTGTTCTTTGCTGGAACACCCCTAAACTTTATCATTCTCGTGGTGACAGTGAAGTACAAGAAGCTGAGACAACCGCTAAACTACATCCTGGTCAATGTCTCGTTAGCAGGTTTTATCTTTGTGACTTTCTCTGTGAGTCAAGTGTTCGTTTCTAGTGCGAGAGGATACTACTTCCTGGGTTACACCTTGTGTGCAATGGAAGCTTGCATGGGTTCAATAGCAGGTAAAACTCATCGTAGCAACAAAAACAGCAACAACTTAAGCGATTCATTTTACTCCTCTGATTATTTACATGCCAACTAGTTTTTGTGTTCGATGTCTTTGATATCTCCTAACCTATTGATAGCTTCTTCTCTCTTACTCAGGGTTGGTGTCAGCTTGGTCTCTGGCTGTCCTTGCCTTTGAGAGATACGTGGTCATCTGCAAACCCTTCGGCACCTTCAAATTTGACAACAACCAGGCTCTGGCGGCTGTTGCCTTCACCTGGGTCATGGGGATCGGATGTGCAACCCCACCATTCTTCGGCTGGAGCAGGTATTCATCCCCAGCCTCTCACAAACACTTTGATCTTGTCTGGATTAATAAATACTCTTTGTATTTGGCTACTATTAGGTTATTTGGTTCATATTGCACACACAGGGGATGGGGAAAATGGAAAATATCCTAAAATGAGTTCAAAATGTGTTGCCGTACATGTAAGGTTCTGAGCAGCAATTTACGTCACTAATTGGCTACAATGTTTGCATCGCTCGCTGCTTTTCAAGTTAGATAGGTCGCTGATTTATATAGGCATGGAGGAAACCCTGCAGAGAGACAATGTGAGGGGCCTGAGTTACAGTAACCTGGGTTTGTTTTACAGGTATATCCCTGAGGGTCTGGGCTGCTCCTGTGGACCTGACTGGTATACAAACAATGAGGAGTACCACTGTGCCAGCTACACCAAATTCCTCATTGTTACCTGTTTCCTCATGCCCATGTCCATCATCTTTTTCTCCTACTCCCAACTACTGGGAGCACTACGGGCTGTGAGTACAATGCTTTCTGGGTTAAAAAACAAAACAAAGTACAGTATAGTCAATTTTTGGAACCCAGATGTGACCAGTTTGTCCTGTCTGTGTGTGTGTGTGTGTGTAGGTGGCAGCTGCACAGGCTGAGTCAGCTTCCACCCAGAAGGCAGAAAAGGAAGTATCCAGGATGGTGATTGTGATGGTGTGCTCCTTCATTCTGTGTTACGGCCCCTACGCCTTGGCAGGCTTGTACTTCGCCTATACAACAAGCGAGAACAAAGACTACCGCCTGGTCACCATCCCTGCTTTCTTCTCTAAAAGCTCCTGTGTATACAACCCTCTCATTTACGCCTTCATGAACAAACAGGTGATTCTATAAGCCCCAAATACATAGAAATACACTGACAGTGGCACACATACTCATTGACATACACTCAGAAATGAAGCACATGAATTAAGAGTCTGAATAAGACACACAACCTTATGTTCATTCTCTGTCATATAAATCTCTGTCTCCCTCCTCAGTTCAACGCCTGCATCATGGAGACAGTGTTTGGAAAGCAGATTGAGGAGACTTCAGTTTCAGCCTCCAAGACAGAGGTCTCCACAGCCTAATCTTTGACTCTGGTCTCAGTCCATCAGGAGCCCATCCCCAACAGCCAACAGTCTTGGGGTGGATTCAATAAACCATCTAAGGTTCCCTAACACTTGATTGAAATTGTGAGTTCAGGGGAAATAGGGTTAATTGAATCTACTCCTTTATGAAATACTCATGTCAAATTATTGTAAGATATCAGGTAAATAAAGATTTATATTGTATTACGATGCACTTTTAAAAACAGTGGTGGACAGTGTTTTATTTCAACCACGCTCTCCATTTCCTGGATATCTTAACTAAATCATTAACACAAACACAACCAGACATACAAAATAAGATGTACACTGAGGCTCAAACTTGAACAAATAAGTTTACTCAATTCATTTTTTTATTGAGAAAATGGGCTGTGGAATCCAAAGTACAGCATTTAATCCAAAAGATGAATGTCCATACATTCTATGTATAAACTCAGAAAATAAAACACTTGCCAAGTATGTACATACTTCAATATAATCTTAATTTAGGGCAAGCGGAATTCAGTAACAACGCTGCAATGCACCAACCTTTCAGTTCAGCATGCCCCATAGAAAGGAAGTACAACCGCTTTTATTTCTAACCAATAGAACAGATGCTTTCTCACATGTGTGCTGGTTCTCAATAGTCTAAAATGGTTTCCTTTTGTTTCACATTGGTCATCCAACATGTTTCTTTCACCTATCATTTGTTTCTAGATCAGTGCAGATGGAGACAAGGAGAGGAAGCCACTGCAGACTATTGAGAGGGAGTGATTGACAGGAGAAAAGGCTACAGAAGCAGTGATGAACTTGGCAACATTGTAATAACAACCCTAGTCATGACAGACAAATACAGTACATATGAAGAAGAGGGGGGTCAAAGTGAGTGTTTATGGAGAAACAGAGCAGGGTGAGGGATGACTTCACTGTAGTGGACTCACGTTCCCATGACCCTCTGATATTTAGTGTCGGTTTCATTGGTTGAGCTCCCAAAAGACTACTCAGAGAAGGCACACACTGGGTAAAAGGATACGTATGAGGCTAACGTCGGTTAGCATCTCTTATCTACTAACTATACTAAGAAATTATGGGCTATCATTACAATCAGTGTCATTCAAAACATGACTGTAAAAAACACCAAATAATTCCCACATATGAAGGGTTTGTTGGAAGAATTATAAATTATTACAACTCCAAATGGAATATTCAGTGCTTGTGAGTATAGCATCCTATTTTAAACAAAGGCAAAAATAATGACCAAACTAAACTACCTATGTTTGTAACGGAACAATAAAATGAAGTGTTGGGATGGGTAGTCAGTAAATATAACACCCACGCAACTATTGAGTGCTATCAACCACAAACTAATTGGAGACGTAGTGTATGAATAGGTGTCGTACAAAGTACATTTGATCATTTATCAAATCAAGTTTAAAACTGTTTTATCTAGCTAGGACCAAATAACCTAAAACTCATCATGCCGTACTAGCGCCTCACCAAAGTCAGTTGCTTGACTTCCTACAAACAGGTCGTACTTGTTCAGGATTTCTTCCTTGCTGAGCTTTCCATCCTGAAATCAAAACAAAAAAGATATTTAGTCAATAGAATGCTTAAAACAGACACAGCCATGTGAGTGAAAGAGAGAATGAAAACCAATAGAGACAAGAGAGAGCGATTGTCTCACCTTGTTCAAGTCAGACTCGTAGACGAGGTGTTTGGCCTCGGCCTCTGCATGGTCGTAATCTGAAGGAAGGATCCAGTCCAAAGTCTCCTCCCGATCCATCTTCCCGTCTTTGTTCTTGTCTCGGAACTCTGAAAACTGCTCACGCTCCGTAGCAACCCAGTCTGGCTCCTCCATCTCATCTTCATGGTTGTACATGTCACCTAGGAAACGAGGGGGATGAAAGTGTGTCTGAGGGTAGAAACATCAATATAGTAAATCTATAACCCGTTCAAAGGCATATAAATCTTTTGTCTTACCCAGTCACCATCAACATGGCACACATACACAATCCATATCTCAGTTGTCTCAAGGCTTAAAAATCCTTCTTTAACCCGTCTCCTCTGCTTCCTCTACACTGATTGAAGTGGATTTAACAAGTGACATCAATAAGGCCTAGTCACTTTACCCTGCCTTCATGTACATACAGTGCCTTGCGAAAGTATTCGGCCCCCTTGAACTTTGCAACCTTTTGCCACATTTCAGGCTTCAAACATAAAGATATAAAACTGTATTTTTTTGTGAAGAATCAACAACAAGTGGGACACAATCATGAAATGGAACGACATTTATTGGATATTTCAAACTTTTTTAACAAATCAAAAACTGAAAAATTGGGCGTGCACAATTATTCAGCCCCTTTACTTTCAGTGCAGCAAACTCTCTCCAGAAGTTCAGTGAGGATCTCTGAATGATCCAATGTTGACCTAAATGACTAATGATGATAAATACAATCCACCTGTGTGTAATCAAGTCTCCGTATAAATGCACCTGCACTGTGATAGTCTCAGAGGTCCGTTAAAAGCGCAGAGAGCATCATGAAGAACAAGGAACACACCAGGCAGGTCCGAGATACTGTTGTGAAGAAGTTTAAAGCCGGATTTGGATACAAAAAGATTTCCCAGGCTTTAAACATCCCAAGGAGCACTGTGCAAGCGATAATATTGAAATGGAAGGAGTATCAGACCCCTGCAAATCTACCAAGATCTGGCCGTCCCTCAACTTTCAGCTCATACAAGGAGAAGACTGATCAGAGATGCAGCCAAGAGGCCCATGATCACTCTGGATGAACTGCAGAGATCTACAGCTGAGGTGGGAGACTCTGTCCATAGGACAACAATCAGTCGTATATTGCACAAATCTGGCCTTTATGGAAGAATGGCAAGAAGAAAGACATTTCTTAAAGATATCCATAAAAAGTGTTGTTTAAAGTTTGCCACAAGCCACCTGGGAGACACACCAAACATGTGGAAGAAGGTGCTCTGGTCAGATGAAACCAAAATGGAACTTTTTGGCAACAATGCAAAACGTTATGTTTGGCGTAAAAGCAACACAGCTGAACACACCATCCCCACTGTCAAACATGGTGGTGGCAGCATCATGGTTTGGGCCTGCTTTTCTTCAGCAGGGACAGGGAAGATGGTTAAAATTGATGGGAAGATGGATGGAGCCAAATACAGGACCATTCTGGAAGAAAACCTGATGGAGTCTGCAAAAGACCTGAGACTGGGACGGAGATTTGTCTTCCAACAAGACAATGATCCAAAACATAAAGCAAAATCAATGGAATGGTTCAAAAATAAACATATCCAGGTGTTAGAATGGCCAAGTCAAAGTCCAGACCTGAATCCAATCGAGAATCTGTGGAAAGAACTGAAAACTGCTGTTCACAAATGCTCTCCATCCAACCTCACTGAGCTCGAGCTGTTTTGCAAGGAGGAATGGGAAAAAATGTCAGTCTCTCGGTGTGCAAAACTGATAGAGACATACCCCAAGCGACTTACAGCTGTAATCGCAGCAAAAGGTGGCGCTACAAAGTATTAACTTAAGGGGGCTGAATAATTTTGCACGCCCAATTTCAGTTTTTGATTTGTTAAAAAAGTTTGAAATATCCAATAAATGTCGTTCCACTTCATGATTGTGTCCCACTTGTTGATTCTTCACAAAAAAATACAGTTTTATATCTTTATGTTTGAAGCCTGAAATGTGGCAAAAGGTCGCAAAGTTCAAGGGGGCCCGAATACTTTCGCAAGGCACTGTATCTATCTCAAGTTCCTTGTACTAGTACTCCCTGTATATAGCTCCATTCTTGTGCATTTTATTCCTCGTGTTACTTTTTTCCCCCATTAATTTTTGAAACTTTGCATCGTTGGGAAAGGTTCGTAAGCAAGCATTTCACTGTAAAGTCTACACCAGTTGTATTCAGGGCATCTGATACATAAAACGTGATTTCATTTGATTTAAGGGATCATAGCTTCACCTGTTCAGTCTGTCATGGAAAGAGCAGGTGTTCATAATGTTTTGTATACTCAAGGGTATGTCCACTTCAGTCCTTACCTATGTATTCATTCAGGTCAATGAAACCATCACCATTCTTATCAATGTCCTCCATGGTTTCCTGTGGGGTAAACAAGGAGAAAGAGGAGGATGGTCAGAGAGCCGACCGGTGAACACTGGTCCCGTGTTAAATTCTTTCCAAATACCTTTAAATCTAATGAACACAGAGAATGAAACACACATACCAGCACCACTATGTCCTTCATGTGGTCGTACTCCTCTGGGTGTAGGAAGGCTGTGAACTCCTCTTTGTTGGCGATTTGGTCTCCGTTCTGGTCGGCCATTTTGAAACGCCTCTCGTCCCTCGCCATCATGTGCTGGTAGTTGTAACCATCATCTGGTTCCGGGTCATCTGTGGGGTCAAAGGGAAGCGGCTATGATCTCTAGTTAATCACACGTGATACACCACGACCTGAATTGATACGGTACATCAACCAATCAGTGAAACTAATACTAAAGGCCTTGCAACTATCGAATCAGTCGAATTAGTCATAACCAACACCAACATTTGTTTTGGACATATTGCATGTCCCGGGCTCATGCATGCGCATGTCATGCCCTTCTTACCCAGATAGGTACCATAAGTTACATTCCTGTATTCCTCCCAAGAAATCATGCCGTCATTGTTGACATCAAAGTCCTTCCATTGGCGGTCCACGTTCTCATAGATGTACTTCTTCTGAGCCTTCTTAATCCACGCTCTCAGCTCAACCTCAGTGACAAAACCATCACTGTCCCCATCAATCTTCTCTACAATCACACTGTATCAGAAAGGGGAAGAGCGAGAAAGAGAGAGACTGTGAACTAAAAATGTAGTTCAAAAAGAGGTCAAACTATATTTACTACAATACCAATGTAATAACAGTCAATACCAAAATCTAGTAGAGTCTACGTGAAAGTGATCGCCTGTTCTTTGAATCTGATGATGGGAAAGGGGGAATTCTACCTCTCTATTTACTGGTGATGGGTTCAGATTTCAAGACTTTAAATGTTGTTAATCACCAGTTATACTAGAGACATAAGGGGTGCCATAGTCTAGGGTTTACACCAGAAGTTAGTGGTTATCTGTAGGAGGAATGTATATGGTGGAAGCAATTAAGCTTGGAATGTACTGAGTGCAGGGAAGACGATCATGTTGGCAGGCACTGATAAGGGTGGAGAGCTGTGGATTAGTGAGGAAGGGGGTCGAGGTCAGGTCACATTAGGAGAGAAGGAACAGTTTATTGCCCGTATCACTTAACTTCATGCCTAGAAATAAAGATGTAATGTTTAGAGAGAAGGAGACCACACAAATTGGGGTGGGTATATACAGTCGTGGCCAAAAGTTGAGAATGAAAATAAATATTTGTGTCAAATTCTGCTGCCTCAGTTTGTATGATGGCAATTTGCATATACTCCAGAATGTTATGAAGAGTGATCAGATGAATTGCAATTAATTGCAAAGTCCGTCTTTGCCATGCAAAGGAACTGAATCCCCCCCAAAACATTTCTACTGCATTTCAGCCCTGCCACAAAAGGACCAGCTGACATGTCAGTGATTCTCTAATTAACACAGGTGTGAGTGTTGATGAGGACAAGGCTGGAGATCACTCTGTCATGCTGATTGAGTTTGAAAACCAGACTGGAAGCTTCAAAAGGAGAGATGGTGCTTGGAATCATTGTTCTTCCTCTGTCAACCATGGTTACCTGCAAGGAAACATGTGCCGTCATCATTGCTTTACACAAAAAGGGCTTCACAGGCAAGGATATTGCTGCCAGTAAGATTGATTTAGGTGCAACCATTTATCGGATCATCAAGAACTTCAAGGAGAGCGGTGCAATTGTTGTGAAGGCGGCTTCAGGGCACCCAAGAAAGTCCAGCAAGCTCCAGGACCGTCTCCTAAAGTTGACTCAGCTGCGGGATCGGGGCACCACCAGTAGAGAGCTTGCTCAGGAATGGCAGCAGGCAGGTGTGAGTGCATCTGCACGCACAGTGAGGCGAATACTTTTGGAGGATGGCCTGGTGTCAAGAAGGGCAGCAAAGAAGCGACTTCTCTCCAGGAAAAACATCAGGGACAGACTGATATTCTGCAAAAGGTACAGGGATTGGACTGCTGAGGACTGGGGCAAAGTCGTTTTCTCTGATGAATCCCCTTTCCGATTGTTTGGGGCATCCGGAAAAAAGCTTCTCCGGAGAAGACAAGGTGAGCGCTACCATCAGTCCTGTGTCATGCCAACAGTAAAGCATCCTGTGACCATTCATGTGTGGGGTTGCTTCTCAGCCAAGGGAGTGGGCTCGCTCACAATTTTGCCTAAGAACACGGCCATGAATAAAGAATGGTACCAACACGTCCTCCGAGAGCAACTTCGCCCAACCACCCAGGAACAGTTTAGTGATGAACAATGCCTTTTCTAGCATGATGAAGCACCTTGCCGTAAGGCAGAAGTGACAACTAAGTGGCTCGGGGAACAAAACATCAATATTTTGGGTCCATGGCCAGGAAACTCCCCAGACCTTAAATTTAGAACACAACTCAAGCAAACAAGTCTATACGTTGATTAACTTCTACTGAAAACAGGACATACTTCCTCATATGTTTTACATTGCAATGTGTACTCTCCCATGTATATTACTCCGCCACGTTATCATACAGGTAACTTGTTGGTAGCGAACTACATGAACAGTCTCCGGTAATTGGCAAGGCCAATGTACACGGTCACCGACATAACCGTTCAAGGGATAGGGGTCAAAAAGAGGGAGTTCACAACTGTACAGTTGCTTACATGGATATGCTTCTTAATAAAAGCCTACTTGAAACAAGCCATTACACTTTGTTGTTATTACCATGGCATTTCATTACTATTATTTCAGGTCATTACTTATAAATATTAAAATCAACAAATTATGAAACTAATGATTGTCTGTTCTGCTACGAAAAGACAGAATCACGATCACTCGATCACTTATTTTGGTATTGCCCCAATATAGCTTGTTTCTTGTCACAGGTTCAAGAATGGCTGAAAAATCACAACATTGATCTAAAATTAACCCTACAAATAGCACTGGTTGGGACATTTGGAAAGCCAGTCAAACAATCAACAAAATATTTTTACTTAAAGTATTATCTTCAATTTACAATCTGTAGATGCTATGCGATTAGAAAGGTTCAGAATTTATGTGAAACATCACAGCTGAAAAATATTTGGCACATGGAAATCATAAGAGGGCGGTTTAAAGAGATATGTGGGATGGACTGAAAGAAGCTGAGGGGTGGGGTTAAGGTGATGTGGGATGGACTGAGAGAAGCTGAGGGGTGGGGTTAATGTGATATGTGGGATGGACTGAGAGAAGCTGAGGGGTGGGGTTAAGGTGATGTGGGATGGACTGAGAGAAGCTGAAGGGTGGGGTTAAGGTGATGTGGGATGGACTGAGAGAAGCTGAGGGGTGGGGTTAATGTGATGTGGGATGGACTGAGAGTAGCTGAGGGGTGGTTTAAATTATATTGTTCTATTATGACTGAACAAGATGTATAATGTATAAATACTATCTATTGTAAAATGTGTATAGAATGAACAGTACCAGTCAAGTTCGCACATACCTACTCATTCAAGGGTTCTTAATTTTTACTATTTTCTACTTTGTAGAATAATTGTGAAGACATCAAAACTATGAAATCATGTAGTGACTAAAAAAAGTTAAATCTAAATATATTTGAGATTCGTTAAAGTAGCCACCCTTTGCCTTGATGCCAACTCTTGGCATTCTCTCAACCAGTGCCAACAGTCCTGAAGGAGTTTCCACATAGCCAATAAGTGCTCAGCATGCTTTTTCTTCACTGCGGTCCAACTCATCCCAAACCATCTCAATTGGGTTGAGGTCGGGTGACTGTGGAAACCAGGTCATCTGATGTAGCTCTCATTCTTGGTCAAAAGCCCTTAGAGCTTGGAGGTGTGTTGGGTCATTGTCCTGTTGAAAAACAAATGAAAGTCCCACTAAGCCCAACCAGATGGGATGGCGTATCACTGCAGAATGCTGGTTAAGCGTGCCTTGAATTCCAAATAAATCACAGACAGTGTCACCAGCAAAGCACCCCCCACACCATAACACCACCTCCATGCTTCATGTTGGGAACCACACATGCGGAGATCATCCGTTCAACTACTCTGCGTCTCACAAAGACAAGGGACAAGGCGGTTGGAAGCAAAAATGTCAAATTCGGACTCAGACCAAAGGACAGATGTCCACCAGTCTAAATGTCCATTGCTCATATTTCTTGGCCCACGCAATTCTTTTCTCCTCATTGGTGTCCTTTTGTAGTGGTTTCTATGTAGCAATTCGACTATGAAGGCCGGATTCACACAGTTTGTGACTTTTTCTTATCATAAATCGCACACCTCATGTAGCCTAGCCCATAGGCTTATACAGTTTTAGTCTGAAGTTTACATACACCTTAGGAAAATACATTTAATCTCATTTTCTCACAATTCCTGACATTGAATCCTAGTAAAAAGTCCCTTATTAGGTCAGTTAGGATCACCACTTTATTTTAAGAATGTGAGAATTAATTAACATTTCTCTATTCTATTTCAGCTTTTATTTATTTCACCACATTCCCAGTGGGTCAGAAGTTTACATACACTCAATTAGTATTTGGTAGCATTGCCTTTAAATTGTTTAACTTGGGTCAAACGTTTCAGGTAGCCTTCCACAAGCTTCCTACAATAATTTGGGTGAATTTTGTCCCATTCCTCCTGACAGAGCTGGTGTAACTGAGCCAGGTTTGTAGGCCTCCTTGCTCGCACACACTTTTTCAGTTCTGCCCACAAATTTCTATAGGATTGAGGTCAGGGCTTTGTGATGGCTACTCCAATACCTTGGCTTTGTCCTTAAGCCAGTTTGCCACAACTTTGGAAGTATGCTTGGTGTCATTGTCCATTTGGAAGACCCATTTACGACCAAGCTTGAACTTCCTGACTGATGTCGCTTCAATATATCCACATAATTTTCCTTCCACATGATATCATCTATTTTGTGAAGTGCCCCAGTCCCCCCTGCAGCAAAGCATCCCCACAACATACTGCCACCCCTGTACTTCACGGCTGGGATGGTGTTCTTCGGCTTGCAAGCATCCCCCTTTTTCCTCCAAACATAACGATGGTCATTATGGCCAAACAGTTCTATTTTTGTTTCATCAGACCAGAGAGCATTTCTCCAAAAAGTATGACCTTTGTCGCCATGTGTAGTTGCAAACCGTAGTCTGGCTTTTTTAACGGCGGTTTTGGAGCAGTGGCTTCTCCTGGCTGAGCGACCTTTCAGGTTATGTCAACACAGGACTTGTTTTACTGTGGATATAGATACTTTTGTGCCGGTTTCCTCCAGCATCTTCACAAGGTCCTTTGCTGTTGTTCTAGGATTGATTTGCACAAAAACAAAAATGCATTTCAAGCAACTTTTTTCAAATCAGCAAGAGTCACATCATGCAGCCTTACAATATATTAAAAACCATAACATAGTCAACGTTTTTTGTATTACAATGAAAGATACATTGATAAAAACTCTAAATTAAGCATATAGGAATATCCATATTCTTTGTTAACCTCTCAACACAGAATAGCCAAATGTGCGCACTACCTCAAATCGTTTGGAAAAATATTCATATTTTATTCAGCTTTGTTCAAAATGTATTGTTCATATTATAAAATGCCACAAAATCTTGTCTGCTAAATTAACTAGTGTAGCCCACAGCCATTTGGCATAGCCAGATCAGGAAAAGTCAGAGTATGCTATTCTGTTCTCCTGAAATAGACTACATTTTCTTCATATCATGCTTCTTTAGACCTGTCTAAAATAAATCATACATTTATTGTGAAGGTGTAGGCTATTTTACATGGATTTATTAGACTTTTTAAAATATAGATGTTCCAAAGGTCTGCATCAATGGCTTGTATGCGTTGTGTGGAAGCCAGGAGATGCTAAATGTGTTTATGTTAATTAAACGGTCAATTACCGTGAGACCGACAACTATTTGCGTGACAATCACTGGCTAACGAAATTTCGTGACCGTCACAGCCCTAGTCGAGACAGGCTACTTTTGGAAACTTTCTGAGTGGACATTTAGGCCCATAGAGAGAATCAGCGAACTGACACACGCACACCCCCATAAAAGCACCCATGAATCAAAACCACCAGTGTACTGTCAGACACAAGAGGAAATATTTATTCTTTCACTAAAACATAATAAAAGAAAACCTTGGCCGACGTTAGGCTTCCTGAGAGAAGGATGCAAGATAAAAGTATGAAGGCGACAGCTATGCCATAGTATGAAGATGAAATTGACCATCATTAAAATAGAAACAAATACACAGAACATGTCCATAGCCTATTTATCAGCTATGTTGATTATCAAGGGATTGGAAAGATTTTTCAAATACTGTGAGGAACTATTATAATGGACTTCGTTGACTTACTGTGGGAAGTGAAGAAAATATGACTTAGAAGCCAGGCAGGGCACTTTCCTACTTTGACATTTGCGAGAAGCAGGCCAGGTACTTCTATGCGTGTTCAGGTGCATGCGCTCCATCAACATTAACAGGTCAGAGAAACCAGACATGCTCATATGGAGGTCGTAAATTATGATTTGAAATAAATCAAAACATGTTTGTCAGAAGTGTAGCAGGTTTTGAACTGTGCAAACAACATTTCCACTCAGAGAATGAGAACAGTAACTGACTAATTAATACATGCATTTACAGAAATGTATGTAACCAGATTACAGGAATGAATGGTAAATTGCCCGTTTTATAAACGGTAGCCTACCACATGGGAATTTCTAAAAGTGCATTGCAGTCCTAGGCTACTATTATACTTTGCAGGGATAGGAGGACAGCAATTTTTTTGATCTGCTTCAGGGCAGCATATCGGCCAGAACCAGGCCTGATCAGCGTTGATTAGTCTATAATTTAAGAAAAGATTCTGTATCAAATTATACCATGCCTGGTTGGACAGGCTTGGCAAATTGTCCATTTGACACAACATTAGAGCATTATAGGCCTCAGAGCCAAAACAACCTTGTCAACTGCTGTTGAATAATTAATGAAGTCAGAAACATCCAAACTTTTTTTTTAAAAAGACTGATTTATTTACTAGCAAGCAATGAAAATGTGCATTGTATAAAAAAACTTTTTTTTTTTTTTTTTTTAAAGAGTCCACACATCAAATAATGTAAACTGAAGAGCCCCTAGCCTATAGCACTCTACATCCCGCTCATCAAGCAATTAGCTGCTTAAGCAAAGGTAAGTTGTAAAGGGGAGATGTAGAAAGTTTAATAGACCAACTAGGTTAACAAAACATTTGCAAAACAATCCCGCTATTAGGTACAGTTTATCTACGTGAAAATAATTTTTTAAATCCTAAAATTAATGTAGGCCTATTTAAACAGTTTTATTTTCGCTCTTCATCTGTAATCATCAGTTACACAGTTATTCAATTACCGTCACAGCCCTACCCTCAACTTGATACTATTGATGCACAGCCGACCCGAGGAAAGGTGGCCACATTGGACTATTGAGACGCAACCAGGCCGACACTTGAGTCTACTCACCCTAGCCTGCGCTTGCTCTCCTCTGGGCTGAGGTCGTCAAAAGACTTGGCCTCCTTTTGTCCTAGGAAGGCATCGTGGTCGTAGTCAAAGCCCTGAGCATCGTCATGCTCGCGGCTACTGAGAGGTGCATCGTGGTGAATGCGTTCCTTTTTCTCTGTGGGTTTACTGGTGGCATAGACCACGCAGAGGGCAAAGCACATGAGCAACGGCCTGATCTCCATCCTATGAGAGAGAGCAAGAGAGATATTAAAAACATTCTGGAAGAGGTGTCAACATCAAAGCCTGTGAATAGCTCACAGGCAGCATCTGCATTTGCTGCTCATTAGGGCTGCTTCTTTGACAGGCTCTTTGACATTAAGGTGTTACAGGACTTGTTTCACATGATCAACTGTTGGTTGTTTATTAAACTGCTGCTGGCAGCATGTCAGCATAGACTTGTGATAGGACATTTAAAAACGGAAGAAAATAGATAGTCCTGTAGATACGATATGAGTCAGGCAGGAATGCCAAATATCATGAGTGCACTGCCATGCAGACATGTGTGGTATTTGTAACATTGACGTTTTTAAATAGTTTACAGTAATTGAATACAGATCAGGGGAATGCAATAACAAAATTGCTCACTATAACGGTAAAGTGGAAAGAATGTAGCTTTTGGCTGTCTGAACACAAATAAAAAGGCACAGATTGTAACAATGTAGCAACATATACACCAGTCACACGGACTACACTGTTTATGTAAAATGTTCCATTTCGCTACATTACAAAATGTGGGACAACAAACCAGAAATCAGTTGTTGACAGTAATGTAAGATATGTTGTATTCAGTCTCTTCATCATAATAAGATCGGCTGCTAGCCGTTAGCTCTCGTCAGACTATTGGAATGCATCTGAATTGCAAATCCTACCATTTAGGGTTAGCTGATCATACAAAGTAACACTATCAACGCATCAATATTAGCTTGTAAGAGAAGTAATATCATTGTATTACCTACCTGGCTGATGATTCCAGACACAATATGTACACTATGTCTATTCCACAAGCCAACAGCTTAATAAACACACCCCAGCCTCGGCCCTTTTCCTTCTTAAAGGAGATCCAATGAGATTATAGATATGAGCCTTCACGAGCTTTGATTGGTCCACTTCAGCAAAAAGGCACATTTGGCCGATGACTTCATGTTCCATAATAAAACGTTTATTCATCGCATTCACATTTAATTGGATTACACGAAAGTTTGTAGTGTTTGAACCAATCGTGTTTCAGAGAATGCATTTACGCTGGGTAATATCTTCGCTGCATTCCCTTTGCCCGAAACCTCATCCTGTGCACCTGATTGGCTACTAATTGCCACGTCCCCAAATTTGAGTAAATCTTTCTAGAACTGTCATCATACACTGAAGTTTACATGGACATGTGTTTCAGTTGATGTTGAGCATTGGATAAAATAGAAATACATATAAAGTTCAAATGTTCTTCTCGCCATACTGTATTTCAGTCATCTGTCTTGAGTGGACCTGAAACTTTAACTTGCTGGCTTCAGTATCTTGGACAAGACCAAAATGTATGCCGCTGACTACGTATTACGTTTATGGGGAGATGGGTATGGCAGAGGGTAAATTAATTAATAGCATACTAAATGTTGTTTAACATTTGAGTTTGAACTTTTGTGGGATTAGATGTCGCCCTAACATGATTTTTTTTCTTCTTCCCCATTTCACTGTCAATGGAGGTAGGCTAAACTCACTTTGGCATGAATGCATATGCAACATTCACTGAAAAAAAATAGAAATATATACAGTTTATTGGTTAGTACAGTTTAGCAGACGTTATAGCAGGTGCAGCTAAATGCTTGTTACTAGCTCATAAAAATGCAGATAAAATGCCAAAGTACACTAATATATAACATCTTGAAATGTCAGAACAAATCCAATTAATCCAAATGCAATCTTATACGGTATTACACCGGATAAATGTACACATTAGTAAGGAACGACTCTGCGGAAGCGAACCAGGTACACGGACAGGAACAGCATCAGAACTGCGAAACAAAAACAGACGAGAACCAAAGAGGCAGTGGGGAACTGACAAATATAGGGGAGGTAATAAACAGGTGATTGAGTCCAGGTGAGTCCAATATCGTTGATGTGTGTGACAAGGGAAGGCAGGTGTGCATAATGATGGTGGCAGGAGTGCATAATGCAGGGCAGTCTGGCGCTCGGGGAGAAGAGCGGGAGCAGACGTGACAACATGATATACTAAGAATGATAAAGTATGTACAGCAGTAGATATATTAGAGTGAGCTATGTCAAGAATCAGCATATTAAACACATTTGCGGTGTGTACAGACAGTGTAACAAATAAAACGTCCAGTAGTAGAAATAATAGAATAAGCTATGTCGAGAATACAGTATTTGTATACACAGCAAAAAAAAACATGAACAAAAAACTAAATCGAGTCTGGAATATAAATATATATTGTATGTGAATGGTGTGTACACTGAGTATACCGAACATTAGAAACAACTTCCTAGAAAGGCCACTCTAAAATGTGCAGTTTTGTCACACAACGTCACAGATATGTCAAGTTTTCAGGGAGCTTGCAATTGGTATTTTGACGACAGGAATGGCCACCAGAGCTGTTGCCAGATAATTAAATGTTCAGTTCTCTAACATAATGTTGTTTTAGGGAATTTGTTGTCGGGTGTGAAGGGACCATTTCAGGTCCTCAGTGATGTGCACGCAGGGTAACTTGAAGCTTTTGACCATCCCTGGCTCCCTTCGGTGTGGATGGGGGCGTGCACTCTTTGCTGTTTCCTGTAGTCCATGATCAAGATAGACAAGCAGTCATGAATCACATTGCCAATCTACTGGCAAATCCTTTTCAATTCAACATTGGAAATCGCAAATTCAACAATGTGTCACCACCTACACCACCCGATGTCACAGGAAGGCCATAAAGATCATCAAGGACAACAACCACCCGAGCCACAGCCTGTTCACCCCGCTATCATCCAGAAAGCGAGGTCAGTACAGGTGCATTAAAGCAGGGACCGAGAGACTGAAAAACAGCTTCTATCTCAAGGCCATTAGTGGTGGCTGTTTAACAGTCTGATGGCCTTGAGATAGAAGCTGTTTTTCAGTCTCTCGGTCCCAGCTTTGATGCACCTGTACTGACCTCGCCTTCTGGATGATAGCGGGGTGAACAGGCAGTGGCTCGGGTGGTTGTTGTCCTTGATGATCTTAATGGCCTTCCTGTGAAATCGGGTGGTGTAGGTGTCCTGGAGGGCAGGTAGTTTGCCCCCGGTGGTGTGTTGTGCAGACCTCACTACCCTCTGGAGAGCCTTGCGGTTGTGGGCGGAGCAGTTGCTGTACCAGGCACGACAGGATGCTCTTGATTGTGCATCTGTAGAAGTTTGTGAGTGCTTTTGGTGACAAGCCTAATTTCTTCAGCCTCCTGAGGTTCACGATGCTGTCTGTGTGGATGGACCAATTCAGTTTGTCTGTGATGTGTACGCTGAGGAACTTAAAACTTACTACCCTCTCCACTACTGTCCCATCGATGTGGATAGGGGGGTGCTCCCTCTGCTGTTTCCTGAAGTCCACAATCATCTCCTTAGTTTTGTTGACGTTGAGTGTGAGGTTATTTTCCTGACACCACACTCCGCGGGCCCTTACCTCCTCCCTGTAGGCCGTCTCGTCGTTGTTGGTAATCAAGCCTACCACTGTAGTGTCGTCCGGAAACTTGATGATTGAGTTGGAGGCATTTAACCTCCAACCCGCTGTTCCTAGGCCTTCATTGTAAATAAGATTTTTTTTAAACTGACTTGCCTAGTTAAAGTCTTAACTATGTTTTTGTTAAAGGCAGTAAATTATGCTTTGTCCCACCAAGATTTACGTGCTAAAATCGCCACTGTGGACCGGTAAAACAAGTTCTCTCCATTGAATTTGTTCTCTTATCAGTAATAGATGAGGGAAAACTGACAAAAATAGAATGGAAACTTTTAGACTATTGAAACCATAACACATTTCTATAAATGTATATAATGGATAATAGGATAATGTTTTACTAAAATGTATAATATTTCGTACCATTAGTTCTGTTTTCTATTATGCATGCAGACATCTGACAGTAAACGAAATAAAACGTGATAACCGAATATTTATCAGTTTAGACCGTTAATTCTTTACCCACAGCAGTTAAGAGTGTTAGGCCAATAACCCGACCAAGGCACTTAATCATAATTGCTCCTGTAAATCTGCTGAATGACTAATGTATAAATAATTGACTGGAACTCTCTGCTGCAACTGTTGCTCCAGCAGACACAACAGAGACCCACTCCCTAATATAATCTGCGACATTGCCTGTCTAAATTAAAGTACCATGAATACATAACTAAATTATAAAATTGGTGTAGTTCAATTTATCTACTGATAAAAATACTACTATATTAAAGATGTTCAATCTGCTTATCCATTCAATAAACAAAGCAGATTAGACCCTACATTTCCTTTCAGGCAGATTATTTGGTGCCTAATCCAAGGGGTCCTTTGCCGCACAAGGAAATCATTTTTACTTATCAACACAAGTCCGATGTTTATTTTGAGAGAAATCGAAGGTAATAATTTGGTTTTAGACTATATTCTATAATGAACGATATGTAATTATTACTAATATATGTTGACACTTGTTTTTGGTTTATGCAGACGATTGACATCGACGATCTTAATGTTCGCGGGCTACCAAGGCATTTGTTTACCTCTCGAGTCGCGACTCAATCCGAAGTGGCCTAACAGTTATCTAGCTAACGCGTTAGCAACGTAACTTTGGTTTAATGTGTACAGTTTTGTCAAAACTGGTGGTAAAAACATTTATACACTTTTTCGTAGTTATAAAATAATTGCACATAGTAGTCGTACAATTGCTAAATTACGGTTCTTACCTAACCGTTGTGTTCAGCAAGTTAGCTTAGTTCATGTTATGTTAGCTATACGTGCGTCGTAGGTAAGACAATGTCAACATAGCTAACGTTACCTAAACAGCACTATCACACATGCAATTTAATAAGAGTCAAATAGGCTCACAACGCACGTTGGCAAACATGTAATTGGCGTGTAGTCAACTTGGAGGTTTTATGCATTTTATGACATTACCTAGATATGGTAGTTGGCGGAGATTTGAAAATAACTAGCGAACGTTAACTAACGTTCGCTATTGCAATATTCAATCACTGACATTTCATCTTGTGACGCTTTCACCAACGGCTGGCTCAAACTTTTAGCAACTCGGTCAGTCACAAATCAAAGTTTGTCACTTGAGCCGAATACAACACCTTACAGTTAAATGCTTACATTTTGTGATACATGTATAGCTAGCAATGTGAATTAGCCAATGATATGATCAACGAATATTAACGTTAAGTCAAAGTTGATATATATTTTTTTGATAAAAAAAACATGACCTTGCGCACACCCAGAATAGTTTATGCACAGGTACTGACGAACAGCGAATAAACTAAGTGGCACACTCCATGTATAAACTCCCAGCAATTGAATGGGTATTTACCAACGTTTCGGGGTCACTGTGCCTTCTTCAGGGTAATATCATGAGTACTTGAACCGGGTTATGTAGACAAACAGTGCAATTAGTGTAACCAATGACAATAGTGAGGGGTGTGTCATAATTATTAAGTTAATTCAAATTTATTCGTGAAACTGTTAAAAAATAGTATATGGCATATTAAATATATTACGCTATTATCATATAGAAACATAATGGAATATTGTAAATCATATTAGCATCAACATATAATATTGTTTAATTAAATTTCACATAATTTCGTATTTCATTTTTGTTACATGAAATCATTTGGTTCAACCTTAATATATAATGAGCATCATCAACAGGGGGAACATATTAGGTGTATAAGCTGTTTATTAAGGAAACATTTGTTCATAAGAAGGGCCTGAGATCAAAGTCAATATTCAGGCCTCTAGGGTTCAATGTTTTTTTATTAAACCTTTATTTAACTAGACAAGTCAGTTAAGAACACATTCTTATTTACAATGACGGCCTAGGAACAGTGGGTTAACTTCCTTGTTCAGGGGAAGAACGGCAGATGTTTACCTTGTCAGCTCGGGGATTCGGTTACTGGCCCAACGTTATTAACTAGGCTTGCCTAGCACTGATATGGGTAACACTGCTAATGTGAATGATTCAACTTTGTTTTTCTAGAATGCTTGCTGAGGGCAAGAGATCATTAAACATGGATGAGAAAGAGGTGAGCTCCTTTAGTAACAAGGAGAAAGACAGAGAGGGTGATAGACGGCCCGCCTCCTCCCGGGATAAAGTGAAGGATGAGGCAAAGATGAGTGGCAAGAAAGATATCGGTAAGGCCGCAGAGGAAAAGAGGAGGAGACTTGAGGAGGACAAAAGAAAGAAGGAAGAAAAGGAGCGGAAACGGAAAGAGGAGGAGAAACAGAAGGCAGAGGAGGAGCAGAGGATGAAGGAGGAAGAGGAGAAGAAACAGCAGGAGGAGCAGGAGAGGAAAGTTCAGGAGGAGGAGGCCAAGAGACAGCGTGAAGAGGAGGCAGCTCAACTCAAGTAAGAGCTCAGGGGTGGAACCACCATAGTAATGTATCTACTGTAGGTGCTCTCAACATCATAAACTTTGTGTATGGTTAGTATTTGTGAATTCCGATAATTGCTAACTTGATTCTCCATCTTTCTTCCCACTCCAGGGAGAAGGAAGAGGGTCACCAGCTCCACCAGGAGGCCTGGGAGCGCCACCAGTGCCGGAAGGAGCTGCGCATCCGCAATCAGAACGCCCACGAGGGCCGTCCCGAGGAAACCTTCTTTAGCCGCCTTGACTCCAGCTTGAAGAAGAACACGGCCTTCGTCAAGAAGCTGCGCACGCTCACTGAGCAGCAGCGTGAAGCCCTCTCCAATGACTTCGGCTCGCTCAACCTCAGCAAGTACATCGGCGAGGCGGTGGGCTCAGTGGTGGAGGCCAAGCTGAAGATCTCTGATGTGGGCTGCGCTGTGCACCTGTGCTCCCTCTTTCACCAGCGCTACGCTGAATTCGCCCCATTGCTCCTCCAGGCCTGGAAGAGGCACTTTGAGGCGCGCAAGGAGGAGAAGGCGCCCAACGTGAGCAAGCTGCGCACCGACCTGCGCTTCATCGCAGAGCTTACCATCGTGGGCCTGTTTACGGACAAGGAGGGCCTTTCGCTCATCTACGAGCAGCTGAAGAGCATCATTGGAACAGACCGCGAGACACACACGCATGTGTCGGTGGTCATCAGCTTCTGTAAGCACTGCGGGGACGACATTGCGGGCCTGGTGCCTCGCAAAGTGAAGGCTGCACGGGAGAAGTTTGGCCTGGCCTTCCCTCCCAGTGAGATCATCAACACGGAGAAGCAGCAGCCCTTCCAGAACCTTCTGAGGGAGTACTTCACCTCGCTCACCAAGCACCTGAAGAAGGACCACCGCGAGTTGCAGAACATCGAGAGGCAGAACAGGTGATGGGGCCTAGGCTTCCTGGGAGAATTCTTTCAACATGACCCATCTCACAACTTCTCTTGTATTATTGATTTCAGTGTATACTCCTGCCACAGTACAAGACGCATAGCCATTTTGAGTAACATGCTAAATGTCTTTTAGTGTACATACTGACACCTCCATGTTTTTTCTTCCTCCAGGCGTATCCTCCACTCCAAAGGGGAGCTGAGTGAGGACAGACACAAGCAGTATGAGGAGTTTGCTACATCCTACCAGAAGTTGCTGGCTAACACCCAGTCTCTGGCTGACTTTCTGGATGAGAACATGCCAGAACTTCCACTGGACAAGACTGTGCAGGAAGGTAAAGAATAACAATCCTTGTATACTCTTTATTACTTTGGTATAGGAACAATATACAGTGCCTTGCGAAAGTATTCGGCCCCCTTGAACTTTGCGACCTTTTGCCACATTTCAGGCTTCAAACATAAAGATATAAAACTGTATTTTTTTGTAAAGAATCAACAACAAGTGGGACACAATCATGAAGTGGAACGACATTTATTGGATATTTCAAACTTTTTTAACAAATCAAAAACTGAAAAATTGGGCGCGCAAAATTATTCAGCCCCCTTAAGTTAATACTTTGTAGCGCCACCTTTTGCTGCGATTAAAAGCTGTATGTCGCTTGGGGTATGTCTCTATCAGTTTTGCACATCGAGAGACTGACATTTTTTCCCATTCCTCGTTGCAAAACAGCTCGAGCTCAGTGAGGTTGGATGGAGAGCATTTGTGAACAGCAGTTTTCAGTTCTTTCCACAGATTCTCGATTGGATTCAGGTCTGGACTTTGACTTGGCCATTCTAACACCTGGATATGTTTATTTTTGAACCATTCCATTGTAGATTTTGCTTTATGTTTTGGATCATTGTCTTGTTGGAAGACAAATCTCTGTCCCAGTCTCAGGTCTTTTGCAGTCTCCATCAGGTTTTCTTCCAGAATGGTCCTGTATTTGGCTCCATCCATCTCCCCATCAATTTTAACCATCGTCCCTGCTGAAGAAAAGCAGGCCCAAACCATGATGCTGCCACCACCATGTTTGACAGTGGGGATGGTGTGTTCAGCTGTGTTGCTTTTACGCCAAACATAACGTTTTGCATTGTTGCCAAAAAGTTCAATTTTGGTTTCATCTGACCAGAGCACCTTCTTCCACATGTTTGGTGTGTCTCCCAGGTGGCTTGTGGCAAACTTTAAACAACACTTTTTATGGATATCTTTAAGAAATGGCTTTCTTCTTGCCACTCTTCCATAAAGGCCAGATTTGTGCAATATACGACTGATTGTTGTCCTATGGACAGAGTCTCCCACCTCAGCTGTAGATCTCTGCAGTTCATCCAGAGTGATCATGGGCCTCTTGGCTGCATCTCTGATCAGTCTTCTCCTTGTATGAGCTGAAAGTTTAGAGGGACGGCCAGGTCTTGGTAGATTTGCAGTGGTCTGATACTCCTTCCATTTCAATATTATCGCTTGCACAGTGCTCCTTGGGATGTTTAAAGCTTGGGAAATATTTTTGTATCCAAATCCGGCTTTAAACTTCTTCACAACAGTATCTCGGACCTGCCTGGTGTGTTCCTTGTTCTTCATGATGCTCTCTGCGCTTTTGACGGACCTCTGAGACTATCACAGTGCAGGTGCATTTATACGGAGACTTGATTACACACAGGTGGATTGTATTTATCATCATTAGTCATTTAGGTCAACATTGGATCATTCAGAGATCCTCACTGAACCTCTGGAGAGAGTTTGCTGCACTGAAAGTAAAGGGGCTGAATAATTTTGCACGCCCAATTTTTCAGTTTTTGATTTGTTTAAAAAGTTTGAAATATCCAATAAATGTCGTTCCACTTCATGATTGTGTCCCACTTGTTGTTGATTCTTCACAAAAAAATACAGTTTTATATCTTTATGTTTGAAGCCTGAAATGTGGCAAAAGGTCGCAAAGTTCAAGGGGGCCGAATACTTTCGCAAGGCACTGTATAAAGACTGTGCGTTTTGTTGTCATTTTGGGTGATTTTTGTTATAAAGCCACATTGTTATCATGTTTTTTTGCTGTTGGTTATATGTAGCCAACAGTCTTTGGTGTCTGTATGTATCTAACCATCTCCTCTCCTCTCTGTGTGATAGAGCACGGCCCTGGCATTGACATCTTCACCCCTGGGAAGCCCGGGGAGTATGACCTGGAGGGGGGCATCTGGGAGGACGAGGATGCCAGGAACTTCTATGAGAACATGGTGGACCTGAAGGCCTTCGTCCCCGCCATCCTGTTCAAAGATAACGAGAAGGGCAAGGACAAAGAAGAGGCTGCTGGTAAAGGTACAGCCGCATACACACATGCACGCATGCACACACACACGGACTCACACTGTCTGAATGACCATTCTCTTGTTGCTGTATCCTTTCCTCAGAGGCTAAAGATGCTGCGGCCACCACAGAGGAGTTGGAGTTGGAGCTCGAGTCTCTAGACATCGCTGATGACCCTCTGGAGCTGGATGGACCTGACGAGGCAGAGAACGAGGCAGAGCTTGCCAAAAAACTATTGGACGAGCAAGGTAAAGATGAAGGTATTCTCTACCCACCAGCCTGCCTGCCACCAAGCAGCACACAACACCCAGCGCTTTGCACTGCCAGCTGTCCATTTTGACAGTTACATCAAGAGGGCGGCAATAATCGAATATCTACAACCTCTGGATAGAGGAGGCATGTTGGTTATTGACATGGACAGTGTCTTGGTGTTTGTGTGTCTCTTCCAGGGCTCAAGTTAGGGTATGAGAGAGGTCAGGGAAACAGAGCTAGAGCCCACTCATGGGTGCTCAGGGCCAATCAAGTAAACAGAGGTGTGTTGCTGAGCATGTGGAAACCAGACAGTCATTCACAAGGTTTCTAATATTCCACATGTATCAACCCCATTCTTAGGTCTATACCTATGCTATGGCTTTGCTCTTTCTGTTTCTGTCGCTGAGTGACTCTTTAAGTTCGCTAAGGGGATATTTGGAGCATGACTTTGTTGTATTCATGTTTGACTGTGTCCTCCCTGTTTCCGTGTGAAGAACAAGAGGATGAGGAGGCAAGCACCGGGTCCCACCTGAAGCTCATCGTGGACGCCTTCATCCAGCAGCTTCCCAACTGCGTCAACAGAGACCTCATAGACAAGGCAAGGAGAGAACACAACACACCTTCAGCATACCCGAAGGATCTATTCCATGCGTAACAATTTGAGTTTAGCCACAAAGGCAATGATTCACAGGGAATGTGGTACTAAATACGCAATTGTGCAGTGAATTAGTCTGACCGTTTGTGTGTTTGTTCACAGGCTGCCATGGATTTCTGCATGAACATGAACACCAAGTCAAACAGGAGGAAGCTGGTCCGGGCTCTCTTCACCGTTCCCAGACAAAGGTACCAGACTCACTATAAAGCTAGCAGATAGTTCATTTGAAAGGATTTGATCAGGAAGCTGGTCCAGACTTTCTTCACTGTTCCCTGACAAAGCACACATGCACACACACACACACACACACACACACGCAAATAGTTAATTTGGAAGGATTTGATCATGGATTGATTTGTGTGGGAATGTTGTTGTTTTTTTTGTCCCTTTTCCCCACTAGGTGGTGTCGTTGCTCATTTAATTTGAAATGGCTTAAAGGAGTCAATGGTACTAACACCATTGTAAAGCTCATGGTTGTGTTGTGTTCTTCCAGGTTGGATCTGCTGCCATTTTACTCCCGTCTGGTGGCCACCCTTCACCCCTGCATGTCAGATGTGGCCGATGACCTGTGCTCTATACTCAAAGGAGACTTCAGGTTCCATGTAGGTCCCAAGACTTTACAACAACTATTAACACCTTTGTCTTTGTTGTGTCTTTCATACAGAACCACTGCCTCATTAAAATAGGACCTGTACTGAAGAAAACAAACAGTTTTGAAGGAGATGTCAATACAGAATGCTTGCTGTGTTGCTTTGTAGATCCGGAAGAAGGACCAGATCAACATTGAAACCAAAAATAAAACTGTACGGTTTATCGGGGAGCTGGCGAAGTTCAAGCTGTTCTCTAAAACGGACACTCTGCATTGTCTGAAGGTAGGGGATGCTTCTCTTTCACCAGGAAGCTGTGCTTTCATTAGCTAGGTTTCCATCCAATTGGTTGACAGATTTTCATGCAACTATTCTAAAATCTGAAGAAGAAAAAAACAATTTTCAAATATTCCAACAAGAGGTGTGTTTCCATCATGTACCAAATAAAAAGCAGAAGTACAATGTTTCCATTTCATTTTTAACTCTACCAATGGTTTTGTCACCAAAACTGTCGCGATAAATAGGTAACTTGCCCAATCTGGTTTTGGCGCATGCTCTCGAGACAACAGTTCGCTGATGAAGTGGACAGGGTGGGTAGGTTATATGATGAGATGTGGATAAGAGCAATATCATTTGCATTTGATAATTGACAGCCTTGCATCCATCATCACGTCACCAGCATTCAAATAACACCTTCAAAGCTCATCACCATCCATCACTTAACCACCAGAACTTATTTCAGCTGCCTATAAACTCTTAATACTTTTCCATGCCGTAGTGGTAGTACAACTTCATATCCAGCATTTACATCATCATGATGGTTTTATTATATCAATATTTGCGCATGAAGGAGTTTTCACTGCAATTGTCACATAATTCATTTTACCGACACAAAATGATCCCACCATGTCGAACGAACAAATTGTTTGTCGACATTTATGAAATTGTACTGACACTTCCTTTCTCCGTCACGCCTGTCGTGATTTTTAAAAATTATATATGACATGACTTTACTCGCATAAAAACTGTGAATGGAAACTAGGTTACTGTTACAATTATTGTATTACACTGTCATCATCATGTTACTGAGTGATGTGTGTGTTTGTGTGTGTGTGTGTGTGTTGCTCTACAGATGCTGCTGTCAGACTTCTCCCACCACCACATAGAGATGGCCTGCACTCTGCTGGAGACCAGTGGACGCTTCCTCTTCCGATCCCCCGACTCCCACCTCCGGACCAGCGTCCTTCTGGTACAAACACACACACGCACACACGGCAATGCACACACGTACGTATACAGCACAGGAGGTTGGCGAAACCTTTAATTAGGGAGAACGGCCTCGTGGTAATGACTGGAGCAGAATCGGTGGCATTTTTTTTGAATAGATTGGACACATGGTTTCCAGGTGTTTGATGCCGTTCCATTTGCTCCGTTCCGGCTATTATTAGGAGCCGTTCTCCCCTCAGCAGCCTCCGCTAATGTATAAGCACACACACCTATCAAACACGATACTGGAATTCCCCAAAGGTTTTGGAGTGCATCCAAAGTCCCGGAGAGAGACATGTCTTGGCCTTCCTAACTGGTGCCGAAATCCAGGGTTAAATCTGATTTATAAAGTGCTATTAATCCAGCTTTATTGTCCCTAAATTGCATTTGGACGAGGTTATTCATGTCGCGTGCACAGCTGCCATATTTTCTAGGTTACGTTTAGCAATATAATAAGATAACAAACCTTTTTTGAGGGATTTCAGTTGGGTTCTATATTGAAGGGCTCACTTGTTTTTGTATGTTTGCTTGTTTCAGGAGCAAATGATGCGTAAGAAGCAGGCGCAGCACCTGGATGCTCGCTACGTGACCATGGTGGAGAATGCCTACTACTACTGCAACCCCCCGCCCATGGAGAAGACTGTCAGGAAGAAGAGGCCCCCGCTGCAAGAGTACATCCGCAAACTGCTCTACAAGGACCTCTCCAAGGTCACCACGGAGAAGGTAGGAAGATGATTACATTTGAGTCACTTAGCAGACGCTCGTATCCAGAGCAACTTACAGTTAGTGCATTCGTCTTAAGAGACAGTCAGCTCCAAAAGTATTGGGACAGGGACACGTTTGTTTGTTGTTTTGCCTCGGTACTCCAGCACTTTGCGGTTGAAATGATACTATGAGGTTAAAGTGCAGACTGTCAGCTTTAATTTGAAGGTATTTTGATCCATATCGGGTGAACCGTTTATGAAATTACATAAATTTTTTCTCCATACATTTTTGTCCATAGTCCCCGCATTTTAGGGGACCAAAGGTATTGGGTCAAATTCACTTATGTGTATTATAATAGTAAAATATATTTGGTTACATATTCCTAGCACGCAATGACTATACAAACTTGTTGGATGCATCTGCTGTGTTTCAGATCATTTTGTGCCCAATAGAAATGAATGGTGCATAATGTATTGCGTAATTTTGGAGTCGCTTTTATTGTAGATAAGAATAGAATGCGTTTCTACATTCTACATTAATGTGGATGCTGCCTTGATGCTATGGATCATCCTGAATGAATCGCTATGCGTGAGAAAGTTAGACGCGCAAATGTCATAACCCCCAATACATGCTAACCTCTGACAATTACAGTAACAGTGGAGGTTAGTATTTTTTTGGGGGAGGTATCATATTTAGACCTCTGGAACTTTCACTGGAACGGTTTCGCCACCTTGTAGAGTCCATGCCTCAACAAATTGTAGGCTGTTTTGAAGGCAAAAGGGGAGCAACTCAATATTAGGAAGGTTTTACTAATATTTTGTACACTCATGCTACACACACATCACAACTGCTGCGACCAAACTCTTATTATACAGCTCTATTTATACCCTTGCCCCTCATCAAAACACTATAGAGAGATTTGAGGGTCTTGACCCCCCCCCCTATTAGTCTGTACTTTCTTTAACATACCAAAAAACTAAACCACAACAGAAGTATCAAACACCTGCCGATTATCATCTTTCCTCTCCCTTCTCGTTCTCCGCTTCCTTGTCTCCCTCTTCCTCATCTCCTTCCTCTCCATTCCCTTCTCTCCTCCCTCCCCTACCCTAGGTGTTGAGGCAGATGCGTAAACTCCCCTGGCAGGACCCAGAGTCTAAAGGCTACCTGATCTGTTGCATGGTCAACATCTGGAACATCAAGTACAACAGCATCCACTGTGTGGCCAACCTGCTGGCCGGCCTTGTGGCCTACCAGGAGGACGTGGGCATCCACGTGGTGGATGGGGTCCTGGAGGACATCCGCCTGGGAATGGAGGTGAGCACCATGGGAGGGTGTGGGGAGGGCAAGGCAAGCCCAGGGTGGTGAGCTGTTTCTGGGATTGGAGGTGAGGACCAGGGAGGAGGAGCTGGTTGGAGTCAGGCCCAGATTCAAGAGTTCATTCCTGGATGTAAGGGCTATGTGAAGAGCCCGAGCAGATTGATGGTACTTTTTTTATGACTTGAATGAGTGATTGTTGAGGCTACGTGTTGTATACCGTGTGAACAGGCTGTCGAACTGCTTGTTTCTGGTTCAGATATGTGGTTTGCGTGACACACAGTAACAAATTGAGTGCTAAATCTGAGGTTCATGTGGGTGAAGTCTTCCCTGGGGCTTATTTATGGTGTTTCTGAGCACAGATGCACTCAACTTCAACACCTTTCTGCCATTCCACCTCACCTGCTTTCTCTCATCTCTCCCCCTCCTCTCCATGTCTATCCATCTCGCCCGTTTTCTCCTCGATCTCAACCCCCATCATCGCTCCTTCTCCCCTCTCCTTTGCAGGTGAACCAGCCCAAGTTCAACCAGCGTCGGATCAGCAGTGCCAAGTTTCTGGGGGAGCTCTACAACTACCGCATGGTGGAGTCAGCGGTCATCTTCCGCACCCTCTTCTCCTTCATCTCGTTCGGCGTGAACCCGGACGGCAGCCCCAGCCCCCTGGATCCCCCCGAGCACCTGTTCCGCATCCGCATGGTCTGCACCCTGCTTGACACCTGCGGACAGTACTTTGACCGCGGCTCCAGCAAGAGGAAGCTGGACTGCTTCCTCATCTACTTCCAGGTCAGTCGGTATGACCGTTTAACCTCCCCTTATTTCACTCCTCTCAGCCTCTCTCTCTCTCTCACCATGAATGGTTTTTGATACTGTTGTGTCATAATGTCAAATACATGAATTCGTTACAAGACTGTCCCTAAACTCTGATGTGTTGTTGTCTGTCCTCCAGAGGTATATCTGGTGGAAGAAGAGTGTGGAGGTGTGGAGTGCGGAGCACCAGTTCCCCATCGACATTGACTACATGATCAGTGACACCCTGGAGCTTCTCCGGCCCAAGATGAAGCTCTGCATCTCCCTGGAAGACTCCACACGACACGTCACCGAGTTGGAGAGGGAGTTCCTCGTTAAACTGGGTAAGAGACTGAGAGAGAGAGCGATTGACAGACACACAGGAATGCAGGCATAAGGGCACACACACATGCACACACACACGCACACTACAACAAGGTTGTTAAAGATCATTGTCATACACGAGTCCCGCACATGTTTCTAGTGCGTGTGTGTGTGTATGCCTGCAGGCCTCGGAAATATGTTGCTGTAGCAGCTAGCTCCTCAGGTTGGCCCACTCCTGCTCTCTGTCCTCCCTGCTGAGCAACATTCCCCCGTGTGTAGGAGGCTGCTTCAGCTCCTACCACTCTCTGTCTGTCTGTCAGACAGGTCTAATTCCCTCATAATAACACGCATACCTGGCCCTCTCACACATATACTACAAACACACAGCAGTCAGACCTGCCTGCACTGTAGCCTGCCACTTAAAGCGCACACTCTTAAGTCTGCACAAACAAAAACACATTTACTCAAGTAAGTGTTCACTTCAGGGTTTATAGGGGAATATGAATAAATACCTGAGTGACATCCCAATGACACGATGTGTCAATACATTGTCAAATACAACATAGCCCTATTGCGCCTGCTGTTCTAAAGTGGCACAATACTGAAAGTGTTTCTTTAGGTGAAACGCAGTTGGTCGCTATCTGATGGAGAGGAAAGTAAAAGAGATGCACAGAGATAGAGAAACAATCAAGAGACCGACAGGATGTAGATAATGAAATACCCCGTGGGACACGGAGGAGGAAGAAGGAAGCACTCATTTAGCGGGTGTAATGCGTTCTGAGTCACAGAACAAGTAGTCCGCTGTATTAACCCAGGCACAGAAAATTGTTTCAAGGTTTCAAGGTGCTGACGTGGAATGCGAGAGAGAACGCTTTTGAAAAACCCTGTGCGTGTCTGTCTGTCTGTACCGTGAATGTTATGAGTGATTGATGAGGGTGATGTAAGCCACAGGCTGTACAGTGGCCTCATTGTTTCGCCATTCATCCTTTAACCAAGATAAGGCACTGAAGGCATTCCTCTGCCTCTGCTGAACCCTCCTTAACTAAGTTCTACTGCTTAGTAGCGTCTCTTAACGTATACATCTATCTGCTCCTCTACTGCTCTCAGCTCATCAGGCTTCTGAAGTTATAGTCACGGTCTCCCCAAGCATCTGTTTTCTCTCGAAGTCTCTTGCTTCAAGACTTAGTCTTGCAACCTGACGCTGCGCCATTCGAATGAAGGTGTGTGTGTGTGTGCGTATGTTTGTGTCCTGAAGGACTGGCCATGGATGGACAGAAGGACGGCCGGCCCTCCAGTGCCATGGGGAGTGAAGGCGAGGCCCTAGACGAGGATGACGAGGATGACGACGAAGAGGGAGGGGCGGACACAGAGGAACAGTCTGGCAATGAGAGCGAGATGAACGAGCCAGAGGAAGAAGTGATTCTGTCCATTTTTTATTCATCCATTCATTCATTGCATGTCTAAGACACAAGTCTCTCATAATAGGTGGATACTAGATCTCTCACTCATTCACTCATCTATCATTCATTAATTTGGCCCTCACCCCTAGTTTTGTAGGGGGGGGGGGGGTCGCAAACTGAGGACAGAAGCCCAGTCCTAAGCAAGATACTGTATAAGGAAGCGGGTCATCTTGTTGTGTTGCTAGATTGATATGTTGACTCAACTCTTATCATGCCCGACGTACAACATAGCTCTCCAGGTTTAGTGTTTTGTTTTTCTACCTTACAGAAGCTAGCACACAATCACCCCCCCCCCCCTCCCCCCCATCTAAGAACCTGCTGTGTGTTCCAGGAAGGGTCTGAGAATGAGGAAGAGGAGCGGGAGGAAGAGGAGGAGGAGAACACTGACTATCTGACTGACTCCAACAAGGAGAACGAGACGGACGAGGAGAACAATGTAAGAAGATGGCAAGGAGAGGGAGAAAGGGAGAGGGGTTATTGTGTTGCTGACGGTCTTGTCCTGTAGGAGGTGACCATCCGTGGTGGCGGTCTGAAGCATGTGGCATGTGCTGAGGATGAGGACTTCATCCAGGCTCTGGACAAGATGATGCTGGAGAACCTGCAGGTACAGTATCTCTCCTATTCTCTCTAATCTGTGTGCCACAGTCACTATGTCCGTAGTACTGTACTACTTTTGTTTTAAAAAACGGGTATTAACAGGAGTTGTGTGTGTGTGTGTGTGTGTGTGCGCTGCGTGTGTAGCAGCGGAGCGGGGAGGCAGTGAAGGTGCACCAGTTGGACGTGGCCATCCCCCTGCAGCTGAAGAGCCAGCTGAAGAAAGGCCCTGGAGGACCCGTCTGCTCTGGAGAGGGAGACGGAGTCATCTCAGACACCATGCAGTTTGTCATGCTCACGCGCAAGGGCAACAAACAGCAGGTACACTCACGCACACATACTAACTTGTTGAAGTCTCCTTCGCTGTTAGTTCAGTCAGATCCCTCCACAGAATCAGCACTGTCAGACCCAGTGATAATATTGACTCTGAGCTGTGTGTGTGTGTGTGTGTGTGTGTGTGTGTGTGTGTGTGTGTGTGTGTGTGTGTGTGTGTGTGTGTGTATTTAGGCCCAGTCCGCTGGTGGAATGAATGGTGGTGGGGTAGAGACGACAAGCTCTTTTACTGTTGTAGGTTCAGAGTGTGTACACATTCTCTGCCCAGAAAAATCAAGACGTTAAAGTAAACCTCTCTAAACTCAGTCCACTACACTTCCAGCAACTGCTTTTAAAGGACATTTACCGGATAACAAACCTTATGTAAACATTATGTTTTGACCAAATAACAGTACCGGCTATAGACGTTTTTTGTTGATGTAAAATGAAGCTATATAAATTGCTTAATGCATTATAGATGACGTGTCTCTCCATACACCCCCATGGTAAAACACACTATCCTCTCCTGTAGTGCCTTTCCTGAGGTGAGGATAAAGCGGTTCAGTGTGTGTTAGTAAGCGTCACAGCTATCTGGACCCCTCCTTGTCAGACACATTCACTGCATTCCTCTGTCAGCTCCACACCATGGGAGTGGCCCTCCCTCACTTTCTCTGCTGCCTGGACCTCTGTCCGGGAAACACATTTGAGTTTTAGCACAGCCAGAGAAAAAACATCACGGGGCATGTTGTAAAAGGTTGAATAGTGAGCCAGGAGAGCATGTTTCTGCAGTGTGAATACTGAGCACTTGTCCCATTGTCTGCCGACAGCATGAGATGTAACTCTTGCTCCTTCTCAATGCTTAATGTGCCTGTTTCAGATCTCCTAACTGGAGTTAAAGTTCTTGAATGTGTCTCTGTTTTGTCTCTCTTGTTTTCCAGTTTAAGATCCTGAACGTGCCTTTATCCTCCCACCTGGCTGCCAACCACTTCAACCAGCAGCAGGCAGAGCAGGAGGAGAGGATGAGGATGAAGAAGCTCACTCTGGACATCAACGAGAGACAGGAGCAAGAAGACTACCAAGGTATTAAATAGGGTGTCCACTCACTCTGCCTCGAGTGGGTGAAAACTCACGTTGGTGATAAAATGTCACTTCCTTATGTTATAAAATACATTTTACCAAGACAAATATGATTATTCATGTTCTGAATCATTCGGTGTGGTCTTTATCTAACATATCATTAACTTTATATCCAAAATGTTGGATTTCATAACCTAATACAGCCGATAAAAAACACAGTCACCACTAGCCGGCCTCCGCCCAGTACCCTGCCCTGAACCTTAGTCACTGTTACTAGCCGGCTACCACCCGGTACTTTACCCTGCACCTTAGAGACTGCTGCCCTATGTACATACAGTGGGGCAAAAAAGTATGTAGTCAGCCACCAATTGTGCAAGTTCTCCCACTTAAAAAGATTAGAGAGGCCTGTAATTTTCATCATAGGTACACTTCAACTATGACAGACAAAATGAGAAAAATAAATCCAGAAAATCACATTATAGGATTTTTAATGAATTTATTTGCAAATTATGGTGGAAAATAAGTATTTGGTCACCTACAAACAAGCAAGATTTCTGGCTCTCACAGACCTGTAACTTATTCTTTGCGAGGCTCCTCTGTCCTCCACTCGTTACCTGTATTAATGGCACCTGTTGGAACTTGTTATTAGTATAAAAGACACCTGTCCACAACCTCAAACCGTCACACTCCAAACTCCACTATGGCCAAGACTAAAGAGCTGTCAAAGGACACCAGAAACAAAATTGTAGACCTGCACCAGGCTGGGAAGACTGAATCTGCAATAGGTAAGCAGCTTGGTTTGAAGAAATCAACTGTGGGAGCAATTATTAGGAAATGGAAGACATAGAAGACCACTGATAATCTCCTTCGATCTGGGGCTCCACGCAAGATCTCACCCCGTGGGGTCAAAATGATCACAAGAACGGTGAGCAAAAATCCCAGAACCACACGGGGGGACCTAGTGAATGACCTGCAGAGAGCTGGGACCAAAGTAACAAAGCCTACCATCAGTAACACACTACGCCGCCAGGGACTCAAATCCTGCAGTGCCAGACGTGTCCCCCTGCTTAAGCCAGTACATGTCCAGGCCCGTCTGAAGTTTGCTAGAGAGCATTTGGATGATCCAGAAGAAGATTGGGAGAATGTCATATGGTCAGATGAAACCAAAATATAACTTTTTGGTAAAAACTCAACTCGTCGTGTTTGGAGGACAAAGAATGCTGAGTTGCATCCAAAGAACACCATACCTACTGTGAAGCATGGGGGTGTAAACATCATGCTTTGGGGCTGTTTTTCTGCAAAGGGACCAGAACGACTGATCTGTGTAAAGGAAAGAATGAATGGGCCATGTATCGTGAGATTTTGAGTGAAGACCTCCTTCCATCAGCAAGGGCATTGAAGATGAAACGTGGCTGGGTCTTTCAGCATGACAATGATCCCAAATACACCGCCCGGGCAACGAAGTAGTGGCTTCGTAAGAAGCATTTCAAGGTCCTGGAGTGGCCTAGCCAGTCTCCAGATCTCAACCCCATAGAAAATCTTTGGAGTGAGTTGAAAGTCCGTGTTGCCCAGCAACAGCCCCAAAACATCACTGCTCTAGAGGAGATCTGCATGGAGGAATGGGCCAAAATACCAGCAACAGTGTGTGAAAACCTTGTTAAGACTTACAGAAAACGTTTGACCTCTCTCATTGCCAACAAAGGGTATATAACAAAGTATTGAGATAAACTTTTATTATTGACCAAATACTTATTTTCCAACATAATTTGCAAATAAATTCATAAAAAATCCTACAATGTGATTTTCTGGATTTTTTTTCTCATTTTGTCTGTCATGGTTGAAGTGTACCTATGATGAAAATTACAGGCCTCTCATCTTTTTAAGTGGGAGAACTTGCACAATTGGTGCCTGACTAAATACTTTCTTGCCCCACTGTATATTTTCTGACATTGCTCGTTCTGATATTTCTTAATTTCTTAATTTTTTTACTTTATGCATTATGTGTGTTACTGCACTGTTGGAGCTAGAAATACAAGCATTTCTCTGCACCTGCAATACAAATCTGTGTACGTGACCAATAAACGTCGTTTTGATTTGAGTAAGCACCGTGCTCTGTTGAAATAGCGACGCAGGCCTCTTGTAGCATCTTTTGAAGATTTGACATTTTGTGGCTGTCGTCTTTAAAGTTGTTTTTGCAGGTCGCAGAAAAGCTAAATTAGCATGACACGAGCTGAATTAAATGTAAAAGGCTTTGAAAATAATAAACTTGGTATACGCTCAGTGCTCCGTTGACATTTCACAGAGATATGCTTGTTTTTGTGTGAAATCTTCTAACTGAAAAAGCGTATAATATGGAAATACTATGTGTCATGTCTCAAAACCGATATCCATCTTACCTCTATTGTTTTATGTACTGCCGATTCAAAGAAAGATGACGAGTTCAATGGGAAAGTGAGCCTGTCAGGGAGCAGTAGCCTTAATTCTTGCACAGAATCCTCCTAGCTGACGCAATGCAATTGTCCTGACTGTTGCCTACTTTTCTTCTCGCGCCTCCATTGATTTAGTTCTGGCCATCCTACAAGAGTTTAAAACTCCCAATAGGTTTTGTAACGGATTATGATAGACATGATGTTTGGAAGAGACATGAGGTTCTCTTAGAGGAGTATCTACACATTATTTTACTCCTTTGTCAAAAGATGCATTTTTGATTGGACACCCTTTTATTATACAGTACTGATAAGAAGAGGGACAGATGGAGAATGGGTCATTAGGAAAAGAAATGGGGAGTGTTTTTGAGAGATGACGAGAGAAAGCAGCAGGAGTACGACCAAAATTCAACATGCCTACACGTTGTTGGTTTGTGTAGCGTTGTTTTAACGTTGTTGGTTCGTGTTGCATTTGTTTCTGTAGCATTGTCTTAAACTCGCTTGGTTTGTGTAGCGTTGTGTTTACCTTCTTGGTTTTTGCTATGTAGAAATGATGGCGTCTCTGGCCCAGCGGCCCGCTCCTGCCAACACCAACCGGGAGCGGCGCCCGCGCTACCAACACCCCAAAGGGGCACCCAACGCCGACCTCATCTTCAAGACCGGAGGAAGGTGAGACTCGCTCCTCAACTTACCTACCCACTACACACACACCACCAGGGCCTGGAATCAACAGCAGACCACCAGCCAAATGCTGGTAGAAAGTCTGAGTGACTGGTGAACTTTCTTTAATGCAGCTGTCACAGTGGCTGGGACAGTGGTGGAATGAAACTTTTGTTTTGTGTCCTAATCACCACCACACCTAAATACACTCACACACAGCCTGTATTCACTGCAGGGGGGAATAGGGTTGGCATTAGAATGGGATCCTGTCGAAGGACGTGGTGCTAGTCAACTCACTGACTCTCCCTCCTTGTTCTCTGCACCTGAACAGAAAGCAGGAAACAAAGCAGGAGAGAAATGAAAGGCACGAAAAGCGTGACAGACAAGAAAGGCAAGAGAAACAACAGTTATGAGGGCCAGGAGGCTAGGGCCAGCCAGCTCAGTCGGACACGCTACTGACAGACTGCATTCTGCACTCAGGCCCTGCTTATGTTTTGAGTATTCTGATCAGATACAGACTTGTCCCCCTTTATTTTTGCACAGTGAAAGAAAATATATCTGTTCTGCTTTGCAGGCACTAAAGTGCATTTTCATATTATTTTTCCTTAAAGCTGTAAAGATTCCTTTCTATCTTTGGAAATAAAGATTGCCCGAACTTTCTATTTTCATCAGAACAGAAATAGCTTGTGGTTCTTTGTCCTTCCCTCATATTTGTCTTGGAAAAGTGACAAAATCATTCAGAAAGGAGATATTTAGATCCACGCCAACATAACGCATCATATTCATGCCTAACATACATTTGACAGATGCTTACATGATACTGATGGCAAAGTACACAATTATGTTTTTGATGAATAACAAAACTTTATTTTGGATTGTCACTCACAATTACATTTTCTCACGAACAGACGCTAGACCATTGCAACCTATGGATGGAAGGAGATGCAGTAATGATGGTACTGAAGGAGTGAATGGGGACAGATATTGGGGCAGGAGGTTGAGGGAAGGATGGGTGTGGGAAAGGAGGTGGATCTTGGATGGATGTTTTGGGGATTTGAGGATGGGATAAATACTCCAGTGAGTGTTCTGGAGACAGCTACTACAGTAAAGCCCTGCTCTGTCCCCTAGGAGATGCTGATTGGAGTCTGGCCGAGGGAGCAAGCAAATGAGAGAGCAAGACAGGGCGAGCGGACCATCGGTCTCGCCTGAGCAGGGAGTGAGTCCGCCAGCCGCCCACTGACGCAAGCGCAGACCCCCACACCTAACCCCGCCGCCGGAGGAAGAGAAGGAGAAAGGGCATCAACGAGGGGTGGGGAAGAGGGGGGCACCCCCTTCAGCCAGCTAAGGCGTTCCAGAGAACACCCCTTCCTTTCTGTGCGTCGCCCGGGACGACACCAGCACAGCAGCACAAACACCCACCCCGCCTGAACAAAAGAACGAATCAAAAGATGAACGATCGACCAGCTGTCGGACGTATGTACGGGCAGACATGGACGCAGACAAACAGACGCACGGACAGCTGGGCTGCAGGACAAGGGACTACAGTCGTCTTCTCTTCGCTCCCGTGCAGGATGAGGATATGGTGTACAAGGGCTCACAAGAGGAGGACAATGGACAGAATGTGTCAAAGCAAAGGGGACGGGTGAGGGTGTAACATCTTTGGAGATGAACTGTGCTTCTCTTACTGGGAACAGGTCTGTTGTTCAGTCTTTTTTTTCTCTTTATCTAGCTAAATCACACACTGTTCAAAGGCAGCTTGATGGAGGAGGAGGAGAGGGAGCACAGATGGGGTCACCACTACTAAATGACTCGATAAACAAGGGAACAAGGAGGACAGGATGATGTACAGAAAGGCGTGGTTGCTTGTGTGAGCAATGGTTACAGATGTAGGATCTTCATTTGAGTCAGTTTGCTACAGCAGGACAATAATCCTGCAGCAACAGGAAATGTGAATTATTATGATTAACAGACTTTTTGGTTGATACATTTTTGTAAAGTTGAAATTAAAATCTTCAGAAGCCTTTTTAAACCTCATGAACTACACGTTTTAAAATGTCCTGCATTGCAGGAAAGTAAGTTGTCCTGAAACAGGGTGATCAAATTAAGGTCCTACATCTGTACCATAGAGATGGTTTGCTCCTCCTAACCCTGTTGGAAGTGGAACACCTTGTCACGGTGACGACCCTGACCCCGAGGCTGTTACAAGACCAGGGTTGACTGACCAGCGTTTCATCATCAGAAATAAAAAAAAATATATAAGTGATGAATATAATACATATTCTTTATTTTTTCAGCATTTTTGCTTTCTAGATGTTTCCTTTATTTTCATGAAAAATCTATACTTTTTTGGGGTGATATACAGTTTGTTGATTTGGAATTTGTCTGCTGTATTGTAGTTTTTGACAAATGGATAAGATACTGTGGATAAGATCTGTGCTCTTGCCTCCTGAGTCATACTCAGTGATGATCATTTCTGTTTGATTATTTCTGTCTGTTGAATATATAGATAGATAATCTGTACTGTACTGCATGGGCTTTTCTGCACCAGCTCTGTAAGCCGATTTCTGCCTGTGTTTCAGTAAAAGTGTCAGTTTGTGACTCACTCCTCTGGCTTGACTTCTTTACTGCGTCCATGATCTGTGTCCCACCCAGGGTTGGGTAGGTTACTTTCTAAGTACAGTTACTGGTTCGTCACCGGTCCAAAATTATCAGTAATGTAACTTTTGGATTCCCCAAACTCAGTAAAGTAATCTGATTACATTTAGTTACTTGTAGATGTATTACCCCTTAAGAGGCCTTAGAAGAATACAAAAATGTATGTTACCAATTGAACCAAATTTATTGCAGGATAAATAAATGTTGAAGTTTACATAGGTGGCCTTATATGGATGTTACATTTTACTTTATGAGTTAGTTATGTAGGCTTCTTCTAACCCATCGCTTTCTACTACATATAAAACGATTAAATTATATATTTACATTAAAAAACAGTCTATCAGAATTCCAGTCAATCCAATAGATGTTATACCCATTAATCTTCAAGAATAGGACTTGGAAATATAGAAGTATAGATTAGCCAAATGGTTTTACCTGAGCATAACCCTAAAACGAAGGACTTATTAGCCAGCCCAATGTTGTTTATTTTGTTGTCATGGAGGACTGATTCGAGCTGAAAATAAATAATGCGCTCATGGAATTGCATGCTTTGAGCACTACAGAAAAGTGCTAAATGAATGCCATATACTGCATTTGCTATAGGCCTGTTGGTTAACTTTTTTTGTGACACTTTGATATCTTGATAATATGCAGCTGTTTAAAGGGCAAATCCACAGATGAAACTGCCTTCTCAGCAGAGTTGCAAAGAAAAAGCCATATCCCAGACTGGCCAAAAAAAAGAAAAGATTAAGATGTGCAAAGGACACAGACACTGGACAGAGGAACTTTGCCTAGAATGCCAGCATCCCAGAGTCACCTCTTCACTGTTGATGTTGAGACTGGTGTTTTGTGGGTACTATTTAAAATGAAGCTGCTAGTTGAGGTCTGTTTCTCAAACTAGACACTCTAAAGTACTTGTCCTCTTGCTCAGTTGTGCACCGTGGCCTCCAATGCCTCTTTCTATTCTGGTTAGAGCCAGTTTGAGCTGTTCTGTGAAGCGACAAGTACACAGGGGCAGGGTAGCCTAGTGGTGAGAGTGTTGGACTAGTAACCGAAAGGTTGCAAGTTCAAATCCCCAAGCTGACAAGGTACAAATCTGTTGTTCTACCCCTGAACAGGCAGTTAACTCACTGTTCTTAGGACGTCATTGAAAATAAGAATTTGTTCTTAACTGACAAAACAGTGTTGTAAGAGATCTTCAGTTTCTTGACAATTTCTCGCATGGAATAGCCTTCATTTCTCGTTTCAGAAGAAAGATCTTTGTTTCTGGCCATTTTGAGCCTGTAATCGAACCCACAAATTCTGATGCTCCAGATACTCAACTAGTCTAAAGAAGGCCAGTTTTATTGCTACTTTATTGCTACTACTGCTAATCAGAACAACAGCTTTTAGCCGTGCTAAGATAATTACAAAAGTGTTTTCTAATGATCTATTAGCCTTTTTAAAATGATAAACTTGGATTAGCTAACACAACGTGCCATTGGAACACAGGAGTGATGGTTGCTGATAATGGGCCTCTGTACGCCTATGTAGATATTCCACAAACAATCTGCCGTTTCCAGCTACAATAGTCATTTACAACATTAATAATGTCTACACTATTATTTCTGATCAATTTGATGTTATTTTAATGGACAAAAATGTGCTGTTCTTTCAAAAACAAGGACATTTCGAAGTGACCCCAAACTTTTGAACGGTAGTGTATAAATACAGTTGAAGTCGGAAGTTTACATACACTTAGGTTGGAATCATTAAAACTCGATTTTCAACCACTCCACAAATTTCTTACTAACAAACTATAGTTTTGGCAAGTCGGTTAGGACATCTACTTTGTGCATGACACAAGTAATTCTTCCAACAATTGTTTACAGACAGATTATTTAACTTATAATTCAATGTATCACAATTCCAGTGGGTCAGAAGTTTACATACACTAAGTTGACTGTGCCTTTCAACAGCTTGACAATTATGCAATGGCTTTAGAAGCTTCTGATAGGCTAATTGACATCATTTGAGTCAATTGGAGGTGTACCTGTGGATGTATTTCAAGGCCTACCTTCAAACTCAGTGCCTCTGCTTGACATCATGGGAAAATCAAAAGAAATCAGCCAAGACCTCAGAAAAAAAGATTGTAGACCTCTACAAGTCTGGTTCATCCTTGGGAGCAATTTCCAAACACCTGGAGGTACCACGTTCATCTGTACAAACAATAGTACGCAAGTATAAACACCATGGGACCAAGCAGCCATCATACCGCTCAGGAAGGAGATGCGTTTTGTCTCCTGGAGATGAACGTACTTTGGTGTGAAAAGTGCAAATCAATCCCAGAACAACAGCAAAGGACCTAGTGAAGATGCTGGAGGAAACAGGTACAAAAGTATCTATATCCACAGTAAAACGAGTCCGATATCGACATAATCTGAAAGGCCGCTCAGCGAGGAAGAAGCCACGGCTCCAAATTAAAAAGCCAGACTACGGTTTGCAACTGCACATGGGGACAAAGATCGTACTTTTTGCAGAAATGTCCTCTGGTCTGGTGAAACAAAAATAGAACTGTTTGGCCATAATGACTATCGTTATGTTTGGAGGAAAAAGGGGGATGCTTGCAAGCCAAAGAACACCGTCCCAACTGTGAAGCATGGGGGTGGCAACATCATGTTGTGGGGGTGCTTTGCTGCAGGAGGGACTGGTGCACTTCACAAAATAGATGGCATCATGAGGAATGGAAATTATGTGGATATATTGAAGCAACATCTCAAGACATCAGAAGCTTGGTTGCAAATGGATCTTCCAAATGAACAATGACCCCAAGCATACTTCCAAAGTTGTGGCAAAATATCTTAAGGACAACAAAGTCAAGGTATTGGAGTGGCCATCACAAAGCCCTGACCTCAATCCTATAGAAAAAATGTGGGCAGAACTGAAAAAGTGTGTACGAGCAAGGAGGCCTACAAACCTGACTCAGTTACACCAGCTCTGTCAGGAGGAATGGGCAAAAAAAATCACCCAACTTATTGTGGAAAGCTTGTGGAAGGCTACCCAAAACATTTCACCCATGTTAAACAATTTAAAGGCAATGCTACCAATTGAGTGTATGTAAACTTCTTATACACTGAAAATGTGATGAAAGAATTAAAAGCAGAAATAAATCACTCTCTACTATTATTCTGACATTTCACATTCTTACAATAAAGTGGTGATCCTAACTGACCTAGAAAATAATTTTTACTAGGATTAAATGTCAGAAATTGTGTAAACTTCCAACTTCAACTGTATATGTGCCTTTTTTCAATGCTGATTGGAATGTCATTGAGAAAACATAGAAGTGTCAGATTATTTTTTGGAAATCCTCTCTGAATTTAAAAGTAATCCTCGAAGTAAGCATTCGTTTTTCAAAATGTATCTGTAATCTTATTCCAATATTTTTGCTGGTAACGTAATGGATTACAGTTACCGTTTTTTTGTAGTCCCTTACATGGTCCCGCTTATATGGCTTGGAGCCTTTGCTCCTCCATTGATGTACCTTTATGTGTATTAGAGGGAGTGCAAGACTATATTAGTGCATCTGCGTGTAAGAGAAAGAGGTTGTATGACAGAGGGAGTGTGTGTCTTTGTTAGAGGACACTCTTAGAGGGTTTTACAATTACAGACCCTAAACATGCTTATTTCCTCACTTTCTGCCTGAGTACCTCCCCTCAACACACACACACACACACATTACCAAACCACAGCTTTAGTTGCCCTTGCTCACACTCCCAAAGAAGCCAATGCCCCAGATCTTCTTGGTCACACACACTCAGATACACACTTAGACCAATGCCCCACAGAGGGAAAGAAAGGCTCTCTGTTGGGGCTGGGAAAAGTGGTCTGACTGCAGTGTAGACAGCATACCCATGTGAAACTGGGAGCTACCGTCCACCTATCAGAGAGAGGACACAGTGGGCTACAGCGCTCCAGGAAATATTCTGTATGTAAGAGAAAGTATCTCAATAGTCTTCCAATTTTCCTCTGCCGTCAGATCTGAAAAAGGGAAAGCTTAAAACAATATCAAGGAAGATTTATGGGAATTTGACTCTCCAATTATTTCATCGTAGCGGCAGAAAGGAGACACGGAACTTTGGAATCATGACCTTCATGGATGGACAGTCAAAAGGGTAATAGAATGAGTGTTTAGAATGTAAGCTGAGATGAGTTAATGCATGCATGGAAATCGTGTCGGTTTACTGTTCAATTAAAACCATGGTGAATTATTTCCCAGGGAAGGTCAATCATTATAAACCAAATACTGAGATTTTACTCATCCATAACATTCCATAGTAAATGCCCTGCGAAGAATAACAAACTCTGGATAGGAAAAGTAATGTATATTACTCTCTTTATTAAGTGACACAGATGTCCATTAAACGTTGTGTACAATATGACAATGAGCAAAAAAATATGAAGGCGCTGTTGTACCATACCAGCAACTTAAATTGACAATTTGTAAATGTTAATTGAATGTCAAATAAAGATGTTGTCCGTGAGGCTTTTTTGTTTCTCGCTCTGGGTCTGCAAACTACAGGTATATTTCCCCCAGTGTGTGTTTGTGTGTATTAGATACTTCAAGAGTTACTGTAGATTTACTACAAAACCGGAGTCAAGATATTAATAGTTAAATATGTTTCACTCACACAACCACAATAATGTGTGCATGATGTAACACAGGATCCTTCATGAGTTACTGTAGATGAACTACAGAACCGGAGTCTGACTTTTTTCATCAAATAAAACTTTAAAATGGACAAACATGTTTCACGCAGACACACCCGAGCACACGTACACACACTCGCACACACACACACACACACACACACACACACACACACACACACACACACACACACACACACACACACACACACACACACACACACACGCGCGCACACACACAGGGTTATGTACCAATATAGCTGCAGTCCAGAGAGAAACAAGAGGCATCAGTTATGATGACAGTTCAATTACATATTGCAAATGCAAGTGCAGCATACATGAACAAAAGAAATTGGTCCTTGTGAGTATTTCTGGATTCTGTGGCTTCAGTGTTTGTGTTTTGGGCATTACAAGCCCTTGCCAGTCCTCACTAAGTACATTTCTCCACCCTCAAAGTAGTAAAAGTCTACTTTTCAAACCACATTCAGTGGTTTTGTGTGGGAGGCACGTCCATGGAGTAAAAAATACCCTTCAGCCAGCGGTGTAGTGACATATCACTCCTTTCCTAAAAACTCAAACCTGGGCTCTTTTCTGTGACTTAACAGTCAGAAAAATGTCATATGAGGAGATTAAACACATGGGGTCGCTTCAGAACTTCCAATAATGTTATATCCTTAGAGCTGAGCATATGAGGTAAATGAATGTAAACTAGTTTAATTGCTGCTTACTTTGCTTGCTATGTCAATCAATCGTTACGTTTATAAGCTTTGCTCTTGCCTGAAGGAATGTAGCCCCTTCCGAGTGACCTGTCTTCAACATACCATAAGGCACCAGTGGAAATCAATGGGTGCATAAATACCTATATAGTAAAATATAATCAATATGCATGAGTAGGATGGTTACCGTCCTCACAGGGAATATAGGTACATTCTAATAGATCAGTGAGTGAAGCTAATTCAACCTTATTCTACCAGGAAATAAGCCACGTCCTTGTTCATGCTCATAAGAACTGCATGGTGAGATACATCACACTCATAATAACCCCCTGGACAACAACAATGCTCATATCGGTTAACAAAATAACATGCTGTGAGGCTCTTCAGTTCTCAGGTGACTTCAATGTCAGTTTCTAATGATTCAAGTTCACTTTATCAGTACCAGCAGTACCAGCCTCAAACCGATCAGTAATCAATATAGTGTCATACAAAGTAAATGTAGTTTTTTTGGGGAGGGGGTATATAAATCCATCTTTGGAGAGTGACAGGATGAAAGGATTCTCACTGGTAGCTGAGTATGTGACATCAGAGGGAGGCAAAGGGAGTAAAACATCTGTCTCTGCCAAATGTGCCAATGCCAAAGGCATTCAGCTGTCTGCGTTCCCCTTTGCACAGGCCTGTTTTTTGTCTGTTTTGGCCCAGAGAAAAAAATAGAGGTACATGTCTACTGTGATGTAGCGGAAAAACCATGTCTTGGTTCAGAGGCAATGTAAAACACTGAGTAGGATTACAGTTAAATAGAGCACAATAAAGAGACGGAGCTTTGATGCATATAACAGCTCCGTGGGAGTGTGGGAGTTGTTGGGTGAATGTATTTGTGGGTATGAGTGCATGTGCACGTATGTGTTTGACGAGTGCGTGTGTACACACGTGCGCGTGTGTGTATTTGAAGAAAAAAAAACGTACGCGTGCTCATTTGTCAACTAGGCCATGTGACGCGTCGGACTCGTTTGTCAGCATTCATTGGCTCAGAACCTGGTGTGCCGGGTTTCAACCAGGAACCTGTTTCATTCCACAGTAAATAGGGGTATCCTCTCCTGCCACACCTCACATCCTTTCAGAAAAAAATCGCCGGAGGCATTAGTTGCGCCTGTCCACCTGGAATCTGAATGGAGGTTATGCAGAGGAGACAATTAAAGAAGGAAGACAGAGGTGGCGATCCCAGAGTTAGAAAGTGTCTTTCAGCAGTCCCAGTTTCCGGAGCGCATCCTTGCGCGACTCATCCGACGCTCCCCGTCCGGAGAACTGCACAGTGATCCCTTGGGAGCGGAAGGACGGCTTGGAGACGGCGGACTTCGGCCGGGGCTCCGGGGGAGACGCCACCACCCTGTTGGAGCTAGGGGGAGTGCTGTAGCAGAAAGGTCTGGGGGCTTGAGAAGGCACTGGGGATGAAGCTTTGCTGGGGGACCTCACTAGAGTGTGTGTGAGGATGTCAGGGTTGGTAATGGGGGAGGGGGTGGTGTGGGATGGGGTGACCATTCTGGTCTTCCCCCCGTAGCTGTTGACCTCGTAGGGCATGGTTTCTACTTTGGTTGGGATGGAGGTGGAGGTTGGTGGAGGCATCCTTTTGGCTGGGGTGGAGTTGAAAGCTGGGGGAGGCATCACTCTGGCTGGGGTGGGGGTGGAGACAGGGGGAGGCATCACTTTGGCTGGGGTGAAGTTGGAGGCTGGGGTAGGCATCACTCTGGCGGAGGTGGATGCTGGGGAAGGTATGGCCCTGCTCTGGATGTCTGGTTGTGGTGGATCAGGCCTGGTTGTGGTAACAGGAGCAGGTTTCATTACCTTAGTCTTACCCCCATAAGGGTTGAAGTCACTGTGAGAGGTCACTGGGTGGGCCTTGCTGCCATGGCAACTGGTGGAGGGAGCAGCAGCAGCCTTAGAGGGGTTCACCACGATGGTCTTCCCGCCGTAGCTGTTAAAGTCCTTGGACGAAACTTCGGGCGGGGGAGAAGTAGGCTTGTTGTCATGGATACTGGCGTGAGAGCTGTTGGTGTTGACTGTTACTGGTGGCAAGGGGCTTGCCTGGCTGGCCACGCCTGGTTTACTCATGGGTGTCAGTGTAGGTGTAGGAACGGGTGTAGGGGTGGCAACCGGAATCGGGGCAGCAGCGGGTTTGGCGTTTGTGCTGCTCTTGGGGGTGATTATAAGAGAGAAATCCCCTGACGGGGAGCGGTTTCGGCTCAAGCCCAGTTTGGACAGTGCCTCCATCCGGGACTTATTTGGAGTGGGATCCCTGCAAGACACACTGCGGGTGGGAAGGTTTACCTGGACCTTCTGCAGCCCATGGAGTTCCTCTGCCTCCACAGGGTGGGACGTCCCTGATAGGTTAGCCAGCATCTGAGACTTCCTGTCCTGGAGGTTCACACTGGCCAGCGAATCGCTGTGGTGCTGATTGCTGCCCATTATCATGCTGATGTTGACGGGGTAATGGTTGGGCTTGGCTGAGGTGGTCGGACCCTGTTTGATTGGATAATCTGGGGAGGTGGGTGGTCTCTCTATGTTCTCCAAATCAAGGTTCCTACGGTGGTTGGACAGGAGGGAGGAGGAGAGGATGTTGGTGTTCCCCCCGCTCCCCTGGTTCTCGGCGATCTTCTGGGCGATGACGACGGGGGTGGGGACGGAGCCTACAGGCTGGTACAGGGCGTGGCCATAGGGGCCATTGTCTTTTCCAGGAAGGGGCAGGTTGCACTCTGTAGGGAAGTTTTCTATCACCTCGCGCCTCGGTTTGTTATCAAAATGCCTCTCAGGGTTGTTCATTACCATATTCTGGGTGAAATCTGCAAAAAGAAAGTTTGAGAGGTAAACTCATCAGTTCCCTATACATTCTGTATATTCAAAGGACAAGGTCAATGGCAAGTCTATATCTTCAAAAAACCATTGGGTCAATGGCAAGTCTGAATCATATTTCTTGTAGAATGACTACACGCTGCAAATGTCAATGCTGAGTAATCCGTCATTCTGATGACAGTGATAAAGTCTGATCTCATTTGACTGTAGCAATTCCAATGATCAAAGGGACTGGTAATCATAATCAAATGTAAACAGTACTCTTCAGGGTGGAGCAAGTAGTGGACTGTGCTGTACCTGGCATGGAGGACTTGAACGGTGCCTGTATGGGGTGGACTAGATCAGGCTGTGCTGGGCGAACCAGGTCTATGATGTCCTGGTCCTTGGTGCTGGTGGGTCTGTCCAAGGCTGAGCGGGGTGGTACGGGGCTGGGGGCAGATGCCAGGATGGGGGGTCCTGGTCCATCAAGCTCATCTACTGCTGGGGCAGTCAGAAGGGAGTCAATGGTCTCCTCAAAGAACAAGATACAATCCTGCTCCTCCTGGCTTAAGAACTGAAGCGCTTTATCCTCCTGTAGGGGGCGACACAGAGCACAGGGCAACACAACACACACGAGTCACTTGGATGGGAAGAACCGGCTACAGGGACACACTAGTAGATCATCAAAAACGTAGGTTAACGGTGCTCTTTGGTTAAGGGGTAATTGGTCATACATGAGTTACTGTTATACAATAATGTATGTCACAGTAATGTATCTCCTATAACATCTCAGGTCTAGTGTATGGAATATACTTCCTGTTGCCCAAAAGAGTTATGTAAAGGATGTAAACAAACATAGATCCTGTTGGTTTAGCCTTTCTCCTCCTACTTGAAAGGACCATACACACTACACCAAATGTTGATCTGCCGTTTGTCTGGCGTTCGTTTGGTGCGCCATGTATTAGAGACCACCCGCTGGTGGACAGCTGACTGCCAACATTTTTGCACAATTCTTAACTGAGAGACCCTGTGTCCCAATCCATAAAGCTGCCTGCCATCTCTCGTATGTTTATGTATGTGTATGAGCGACAGTGAGAACACAGGGCTGCTTGTTCGTGCTCTCCCACCTCCCAACCTTCTAAATCCCCCCAACATAGCTCAGAGCCCTGGAGGGAGGAGCCTACACCCTCTAGCCCCTCCTACAGGGAGACCTCACTGCCTACATGTTACATCACTACCTGTCCCTCTGTACAGAGCACATGCAGCCACAGAACAACAGGCATAGGGTATCCAATGATAGGGCTGCTTTGACAGCTGCTGGATGACACTGACTATAGCTTTTCCACTGCTCTCTGGGTTCTGTTTCACTCAAGATAATGTGCTGAATTAAAGGGCAACCTGGTTAGATTGTTTAAAATTAACCGTAATGGGTTTAGGAAAAAGGCATAAGGTCAACAGAATGCACAATCCAGCTAGAGACTAGCTATATATACTGTAGATCCCCCATAAAACAATGTGCCATCTAAATACACACATGTAGGGAGTAGACACACAAACCCAGGAAAGCACACACAGACACAAATAACTGGCTGACCATGGCCCATTTTATATTGCAACAAGAAAGTAAAAAACAGATGCACCCATACACCTTTCATTGACAATTACCACCACTGTCAATTAGTGACAAACAAACTATTTTTGTTTGCCGTTTCAGGTTACGACCCTGTGCCTGTGATTACTAGGGTAACAGGTTGCCACTGCAGCAGAATGCCATCTCGTTGCTAGGCATCACTGTAAGGATGGAGAGATCAACCTTTACCAGAGGTAAATATTTACCACAACACAGACCTGTTCTATTCAGCCACACATACACACACCAACCATACACACACACACACACACACACATGTGCACACGCACCCATGTGTACACTCACACGCACGCACACACACACACCTGCAGACAAACTTAGTTGAAACCAAACACCACTGACTTTTGTTGTGTGATGCAGGACCTACAAAACTGCACCGTAACCGGTTTCCCTTAGTCTCCGTGGTGTGTGTGTGTGTGTGTGTGTGTGTGTGTGTGTGTGTGTGTGTGTGTGTGTGTGTGTGTATGTGTGTGTGTATATATGTGTGTGTGTGTGTGTGTGTGTGTGTCATCCCTGAGGCATGCAACAGGATGTAGTGGTTAATCCTGTGTAATTTCTCAGTGACAGTATGACAGAGGGGGGTATGGAGACAGACTTCGCTGTATAAACAGCACAGTCAGGTTTGAAAAGCACAGCAAGTCACACAATGAAAAGCACCTGCTCTCAACCAGGAACAGGTGAATTCTTCAATGCCATACCCCCCTAACATGGGTGCATAAATTGTGAACAAATGGAGAAATATTTCAAATGTTATATTTGAGATACTAAGAGAAAAAAAAAACATTAACTGAAATGTTTTCATTCAAGTTATACTCACAAATGGTCTACTGCGGGAGTTTCTATTTGCGCCATCATGACCCCCGTTGACCCCGAAATGGAGGTTAGGATTGGCCTGCACTCGGACGTCCATGGTTATCGGGTCAAATGCCAGGTGACTTGTGGGTATCTCATGAGGGGTCAGTGGTTTCCGAGCAGTCCTTGGAGATAAAGTCCGGGAACGTGTCTGCTCTCACTCTGAATAATCTATTAATCTCCTCAAACACAGTCTAGAAACAAATAGAGAGAGGAGGAACGGCATAAAGGAGGCCAGCTCAAACAATAACACAGTAGTAGTTGTACAGTATAAGACTACTTCCCTGATAGCCTGGACTAAGACTGTACCGTAATAGAATGAATGTAATAATACAGTGGTGTTTTGGTTTACTATAACATCAATACCATGTTGTTGACTGTTTAAATAATCTCGGGGGAAACAGCTGGTGAGAACAGAACACTCCCCCACAGCTCTCCTTGGGAAAATGTCTCCCTCCTTCCTTCCCCCTCCCCAAACACTTATTCAGTGTAAGTCTACATCATGTAAATACCAAACTCTCAACACAAAGTTTGAACTCCAAGCTGACACTGAGTCAACCATCTCAGCTGAAGTGAAGTATCAAAAGTTATTTTGCAGCAGGTCGTCATGTTTGCCATTGCTGGTCTCCTCAGCTGGGGGGAGGCACATCCCCAAGTCATAGGCAAGAAGAAGGTGCACCTTGTTCAGTAGGTCCCTCGACGAGTGCGTCCTTGTCACTTGTGATAGTTATTACACTCTCTATAGCAGGTAGTTATTACAATATACCTATTACATGTAGTTATTACAATATACCTATTACATGTAGTTATTACAATATACCTATTACATGTAGTCACGTTTTTTTCCCCCACCAGTCACTCCATGGGAAGTTATGGCACAGAATCACTGGTACAGAGCTCATGAACTGATAGACGAGTTATTCTGGATCAGGTATGTTAGCGACGAGCAAACAGGCTCCACCAGACAAGCCCTCCTTGTTTAGGACCTTCAAATAAACCTACATTGGACGCTCAAAGCTGTTGAGTGATTTGTCAAGGTGACTGCTTTGACACATTCCATTCTCGCCACTGGTTTCGATGTAGTCTATGAGTTTAGGTCATGATCAAATAAAACCTAAAATTAAGATAGTTTGCAGTGGGACACTGGGACTTCCTATTCCCAGTCCCAGTATTTTCTACGCAAATATTCTACCCAGTGAGTCCAAAATAGGTTTCCATAGACACAGGGTATGGTAGACACATTTACATTGAATGTACTTTACTTAACTTTATTAAAAATTGAGAGATGCACTTACCTTTTAAAATAATCTTAAAATAACCATAGGCTACAGAGATAAATATAAAAAATGTCCCAAAACGCCACTCTGTATACAGGGATGGAGTAACAAACTCTTCCTTTTCGAAAACAAAAACATTAAATCGTTAGCTTTGTTCTGTAAATTCTCTTCCCTCCCGTCTCCTCGCGGAACAGGCGTGCTTGGCGAACTCCCCGTGCGTAATGTGGCAGGTCTCCTGTTCCAGTGGAGCGTTAAGCGCACAGGACTCCACCCAATACAGCAGCTGAGCAGTAAACTGGAGCTTTCATTCAAGTGCTGGAGACTGCCCACTGACTCATATAAACGACTAAGACCGCCTTTCTTTGAGTCCCAGTTAAATATGTCGGCGATTAAAGGCTTTTTCACTTACACATTTAAGCAACCTTGAACTTAACGCATGCACTAACGTGTCACATCTGGAATGTTCTGCAAACCTTTTGCTACAGACCCTATAACCTTAATAATTATGAGTTCATATCATGCACGAAATGTAATTAATAATACTGTTTAGCCTACACATTCCGTGTAGCAGCTTTTGCCCTGCCCTGATTGGGACCAACATTTAACAAACCAGACTCTCTAGACTAGAGTTTCATTAGTTTCAGCTTTGGCACAAATGAGATTGGCACCCAGTGCACGACATACCCTGGCCTTGTTAATAACATTTAATTCATAGGCAGGCATGTCTGTTATTTTCATGAATCATAGAGCATCTATTTTATTCCCCAGCCTAATGAATGACATAATTATTGTAATTCCAAAATAACTGTTATCACCATAGCCACACCAAAATTAAAATGCAAGACAATTGGAGTGTTATGTAGTTTGGTTTACCTTCCAATATTGCGTTTAATTTGAGGACATGTATTTTTTTAGTCATAACTCGGAAGTCTTTGGCCGCAGTTTTTGCTGCTGGCGTTACCCTATTCGTCACCCATAATAGAATGAGGGTTCGTCTTTGTAGCTGTGCCATAATGGCTTCCGTGACCGCATAGCAGCACCGTCGAGCGCTATCGCCATTTTAAAGTAACATATATTCTTATTTTGTGTTTGAAAAAAGCGTAATGCTAATATCGGGGATTTAACGCCACCTGCAGTGCTGGAGCACCCAGTGGCGATCCATCATTCACGGAAGGCGGAGCAGAACCCCACCTGTTTGAGCCCCACCTGTTCAGCTAAAAAATATATACAGTTGAAGTCGGAAGTTTACATACACTTAGGTTGGAGTCATTAAAACTCGTTTTTCAACCACTCCACAAATTTCTTGTTAAGAAACTATAGTTTTGGCAAGTCGGTTAGGACATCTACTTTGTGCATGACACAAATAATTTTTCCAACAATTGTTTACAGGCAGATTATTTCACTGTATCACAATTCCAGTGGGTCAGAAGTTTACATACACTAAGTTGACTGTGCCTTTCAACAGCTTGAAAATTATGTAATGGCTTTAGAAGCTTCTGATAGGCTAATTGACATCATTTGAGTCAATTGGAGGTGTACCTGTGGATGTATTTCAAGGCCGACCGTCAAACTCAGTGCCTTTGCTTGACATCATGGGAAAATCAAAAGAAATCAGCCAAGACCTCAGAAAAAAAATTATAGACCTGCACAATTCTTGTTCATCTTTCCAAACGCATGAAGGTACCACGCTCATCTGTACAAACAATAGTACGCAAGTATAAACACCATGGGACCACGGAGCCGTCCTACCGCTCAGGAAGTAGGTGCGTTCTGTCTCCTAGAGATTAACGTACTTTGGTGCGAAAAGTGCAAATCAATTCCAGAACAACAGGTACAAAAGTATCTTCATCCACAGTAAAACAAGTCCTATATCGACATAAACTGAAAAGCCGCTCAAGAAAGAAGCCACGGCTCCAAAACCGACATAAAAAAAACAGACTACGGTTTGCAACTGCACATGGGGACAAATATGGTACTTTTTGGAGAAATGTCCTCTGGTCTGATGAAACAAAAATAGAACTGTTTGGCCATAATGACCATTGTTATGTTTGGAGGAAAAAGGGGGAGGCTTGCAAGCCGAAGAACACTGTCCCAACTGTGAAGCACGGGGATGGCAGCATCATGTTGTGAGGGTGCTTTGCTGCAGGAGGGACTAGTGCACTTTACAAAATAGATGGCGTCATGAGGAATGGAAATTATGTGGATATATTGAAGCAACATCTCAAGACTTGGTCGCAAATGTGTCTTCCAAATGGACAATGACCCCAAGCATACTTCCAAAGTTGTGGCAAAATGGCTTAAGAACAACAAAGTCAAGGTATTGGAGTGGCCATCATAAAGCCCTGACCTCAATCCTATAGAACATTTGTGGGCAGAACTGAAAAAGCGTGTGTGAGCAAGGAGGCGTGCAAACCTGACTCAGTTATACCAGCTCTGTCAGGAGGAATAGCCCAAAATTCACCCAAATAATTGTGGGGAGCTTGTGGAAGGCTACCCGAAATGTTTGGCCCAAGTTAAACAATTTAAAGGCAATGCTACCAAATACTAATACTGTGACGAAAGAAATAAAAGCTGAAATAAATAAATAAAAGCTGAAATAAATCATTCTCTCTACTATTATTCTGACATTTCACATTCTTAAAATAAAGTGGTGATCTTAACTGATCTAAAACAGGGAATATTTACTAGGATTAAATGTCTGGAATTGTGAAAAACTGAGTTTAAATTTATTTGGCTAAGGTGTATGTAAAACTTCCGACTTCAACTGTATATACAGTACCAGTCAAAAGTTTGGACACACGTACTCATTCAGGGGTATTTCCTAATTTTTACTATTTTCTACATTGTAGAACAATAGTGAAGACATCAAAACTATGAAATAACATATGGAATCAGGCAGTAACCAAAAAAGTGTAAAAAAAAAATCTAAATATATTTGAAATTGGAGATTCTTCAAAGTAGCTACCCTTTGCCTTGATGACAGCTTTGCACACTCTTGGCATTCTCTCAACCAGCTTCACCAGGAATTCAGAATGCAGAATTATTCAACTCAGAATTCCAGTTCGGGAACGCTGTGCCACCAAACGCCTGAGTATGCCTCTTCCTAGAGCTCTAACCTGAAGATCACTGACGTCATGATTCAACCTTGTTCCCCCCCCCCCAGAGTTCCCAGTTGTCTTGACAGCACCATAAATCCAGAGAATGACAGATTTTGATGACAAAATTTGCCCTCAAGAAGGACCACCGCGCCACCTTCCTGTTCAATTGAGCACAGTACAACGGTGAGTCCTAAAATGTCTTGCATGCTGCTGCATAAATGATGTAATATGCCAGGAAGATATCTATACCATAGCTAAGAAAGTATTGCTAAGTGTATGTTGTGTAGTAAGCTGTTAGTAGCCCATGTGCCTCACCCTAATAATTTGGTCCCTTTCCCACCTCATAATTTAGCCTACTGTTCTGACTTCGTAGTGCTTGCACAAGATTTACATGCTAAATTTGCCACTGATCCCCGCTATCTAGCAGTGGTGTAAAAAGTATTCAAATCTCATGCTTGAGCAAAATGAAAAGATACCTTAATAGAAAATGACAAGGTAAAGTGAGTCACCCAGTAAAATACTACTTGAGCAAAAATCTAAAAGTATTTGGTTGTAAATATTTCTTAAGTATCAAAAGTAAATGTAGTTGCTAAAATATACTTAAGTATCAAAAGTAAAAGTACATATAATTTAAAATTCCTTGTATTAAGATGGCACAATTTTCTGTTTTTTTTATTATTTATTTTTGGATACTCAGACATCATTTACAAACACAGTATTTGTGTTTAGTGAGTCTGCCAGATCAGAGGCAGTAGTGATGACCAGGGATGTTCTCTTGATAAGTATGCGAATTGGACACTCTCCTGTCCTGCTAAGCATTTAAAGTGTAACGAGTACTTTTGGGTGTCAGGGAAAATGTATGGAGTAAAAAGTACCACATTTTCTTTAGGAATGTAATGAAGTAAAAGTAGTCAAAAATATAACTAGTAAAGTAAAATACAAATACCCCAAAAAACGACTTAAGTAGCACTTCAAAGTATTTAAAAAAAATACTTTGAATAAATTTTCTCCCCTTTTCTCCCCAATTTAGTGGTATCCAATTGTTAGTAATTACTATCTTGTCTCATCGCTACAACTCCCGTACGGGCTCAGGAGAGACGAAGGTCGAAAGTCATGCGTCCTCCGAAAGACAACCCAACCAAGCCGCACTGCTTCTTAACACAGCGCGCATCCAACCAGGAAGCCAGCCACACCAATGTGTCGGAGGAAACACCGTGCACTTGGCGACCTTGGTTAGCGCGCACTGCGCCCGGCCCGCCACAGGAGTCGCTGAAGCGATGAGACAAGGATATCCCTACCGGCCAAACCCTCACTAACCCGGACGACACTAGGCCAATTGTGCGTCGCCACACGGACCTCCCGGTCGCGGCCGCCTGCGACAGAGCCTGGGCGCGAACCCAGAGTCTCTGGTGGCACAGCTAGCGCTGCCACCCGGGAGGCCACCAAAGTATTTTTACTTAAGTACCTTACACCACTGCCATCTAGTGGCCTCAACAAATGAATGCATTTTCTTCAAACAATATTGGGTTTAGGGACTCCCAGTGGTGATTTTAGCATGTCAATATTGGTGATAAATCCCAGCAAAGCCACTGCACAACACAACACTAAACAATACATGAATTGCACTATAACAGTGACCAACGGTGCACACAAACTGTTAGGGCCTACATAAAGCTGTCCCAACAGCAGAGCTTTCTTTTCAGCACCATGGAGTGAATCCTTACCACCGCTACGCCTGGCTATCAGCATTTTCTGGCAGCGAAACAGTTCATTCAGCCTCATTTACTGCCTTTTTAAAAACCATATCTGATATGGCTGACTTGTTTAAACAAATGTGTTGTCTACTGACAATTGAGATGTACAAACTATGGCATAAGAGAACGATGAGCGGATAAGAGGCAATCCGTCATTTCCAATAAGACCTTAATGAGCGAGCTAAGACGGTCGTAGTCAATATAACTATTTGTTCAGGGGAATAATTCAGAACATGGGCCGTTCTTACAGTATTCTCTCTGTACACAAGGTGAGGAACATAGGATAAATAAATGGGGCATATAAGCAGACAATGAAATCTCTTACAATATTCGATGATGACATTTCTCTAAAACAGGCCATAGGCTACATGTTCACCACCAAGTTAGAACAGTAGGCTAAATTATCAGGGGGAAAGGGACCACATTTTTAGGGTGAGGCACATTGATATCATGCATATTTTCCTGGCATATTTCATCATTTATGCAGCAGCATACAAGACATTTTTGGACTCACCATTGTGCTGTGCTCACTTGAACAGGAAGGTGGCTCTGCGGTCCTTCTCATGGGCAATTTTTTTCATTCAACTTTGTCATCAAAGTCTGGCATTCTCTGGATTTATGGTGCTTTCAAAACAACTGGGAACTAAAAAAGAAAAACGAGGTGGAATCATGATGACGTCAATGATCTTCAGGTCGTAGCTCTAGAAAGAGGCCCCAAGTTCCCTACTTGAATTCCGAGTTGTATGACCGTTCAAAACGTATAGTTCTCAGTTGTCTTGAAAGCAATGAAGTTTGAGATTTCCCAGTTTCCAGTTGTTTTGAACGCGGCAGAAGTCATGCTGAATTGACAGCATGGTCAATGTATTCAACCTTTTCTGGCCCATGGTGTTGCACGTGAATGTTTGTCCTTTTAACCTTGGAAAAGAGACCCTTAAACCCAGACTTGGACCACACACTCTCTCCACCAAATAGCAGGGGAAGAAAATAATTTATCTGCATATGACAAGGATTTGCCAGTAGATTGTCAACGTGATTCATGATGATGACTGCTTGTCTAGCTTGCTAGCTAAGATTTTGAAAGAATGATGTTGACATGATCAGTCCAATCAAGATAGATAAAACGTGATTTGACATCATTTTATCTGTGGCCAATGGCGAGCCTTCTTGGATTTGCACCTCTTATGTAAATATATGGCAGCACCCAAGGGGGCTAGAACTTCCTAGCTGTCCCTGTAGATTGTGCTGTGACGAAGTGTCCCCGTGAGTGACAGAACACTGAGCCAATCACGGCGCAACTAGAGAAGATTACCAACTCCTACGCTCTGTATTTTCCACTGCCTGCCCCTCCACCACAGAAAGCACTGAGTTAGGCTGAAACACCTGCATTTTGGAGCTGCCTTACTCAAGAAAGCAAAGAAGTTTGTATGAGGCTTTATTAACTACATTCTTTTTACATTGTTTGCAAACTGATATGTGACACGTATTAATGCCAAAATAACATGTAAAACAGGCAACAAAAAAATATATATATATAAAACTGTGCTGTGCCCTATCTTCCCTGAATGACAGGTCTCCATTGCCAGTGATATAGCTTAAAGCCACTTACAAACCATAGGCAGCCCAATTTCAAGAAGGGGATAATGATCTGATCATTGGCTGATTGCTCCCAACCCATAATAATCCCTACCCTGTTGACTACTTTGTCCATGATGAAAACAAGATATATCCATCTAGAGCCCTATTTCTACCTCTATGTCGCCACCTGAAAGACACTCAAGAAGCCCTCAATGGCAATGTCCATGCTAAAACAGTTTTTATTCATTCAGAGCATTGAACTATTAAATAACTGAAGACAAGATGGCCGACTGTTATTTTCAACGTAATATACTCACATTTGACGTCTTCATGTCATCCAGAAGCATGACAGACAGTGGATGAATATAAAATATTAAAGGGATAGTTCACCCAAATCACACACTGGTTTCCTTACCCTGTAAGCAGTCTACGGACAAGGTGCGTCCATACTTGCAAACATTTGAAAAAGTTTAAGTTTAAACTTTTTCATTCTCAAAATTCTCATCAGCTAATTAAAATCATTGATGTAGTTGCAGGTGATAAAACGTTACATGTTAGCTGTTGCCATTGCATAACCTGGAACATTTTGCCCTATGCTAACCTGACCAGGTGGCAGTGATTATTTCCTGTAACAAATTCTGCATCAGCCAATTACAAATGTTGATGTAGTTGGACATGATAAAACACTTTTCCATGAGAGCGTCCCATAACAGAAGTCAAATGGCACCATCTGATAATTAAAGATAGTAAAACACACATGAGATTTCAATTGGATGAATAGCCCACAGTGTGGCGAGCCCGACTGCTGGTAATTTTGCCGTTCGCGGCAAGTTCTAATTCATTCAAACAATCAATCAAATGTATTTATAAAGCCCTTTTTTACATCAGCAGATGTCTCAAAGTGCTGTACAGAAACCCAGCCTAAAACCCCAAACAGCAAGCAACGCAGATGTAGAAGCACAGTGGCTAGAAAAAACTCCCTAGAAAGGCAGGAACCTAGAAAGAAACCTAGAGAGGATCCAGGCTCTGTGGTGTGGCCAGTCCTCTTTTGGCTGTGCCGGGTGGAGATTATAAGAGTACATGGCCATTTATGGCCAGATTGTTCTTCAAGATGTTCAAATGTTCATAGATGAGCAGCAGGGTCAAATAATAATCACAGTGGTTGTAGAAGGTGCAATAGATCAGTAAATCAAGAGTAAATGTCAGTTGGCTTTTCATAGCCGATCATTCAGAGGTCGTGACAGCAGGTGCGGTAGAGAGAGAGAGTCGAAATAATCAAATAATTACACCAGATATAACAGACTGACCCTAGCTCCCCGGCACATACACTATTGCAGCAAAGATACTGGAGACTGAGACAAGTGGGTTGGGGGACACTGTGGCCCTGTCCGACGATACCCCCGGACAGGGCCAACCTGGCAGGATATAACCCAACCAACTTTGCCAAAGCACAGCTCCCACACCACTAGAGGGATATCAACAGACCAACGTACTACCCTGAGACAAGGCTGAGTAGAGCCTAGGATGATATCCTCCAGTGCACAAGCCCGAGGGAGTTTAAAAAAAATAGTCTGTGACTCAACCCACTCAACCCCTCCTAGAGACAGCATGGAAGAGCACTAGTAAGCCAGTGACTCAGCCTCTGTGAATCCCAGTGGAGAGAGGGGAGCCGGCCAGGCAGAGACAGCAAGGGCAGTTCGTCGCTCCAGTGCTTTGCCACTCACCTTCGCACCCTTGGGCCAGACTACAATCAATCATAGGACCTACTGAAGAGATGAGTCTTCAGTAAAGACTCAGAGTCTGCATCTCTTACATGGATAGGCAGATCATTCCATAAAAAATGAGCTCAACGGGAGAAAGCCCTGCCTCCAGCTGTTTGCTTAGAAATTCTAGGGACAATAAGGAGGCCTGCGTCTTATGACTGTAGCGTACGTGTAGGTATGTACAGCAGGACCAAATCGGAGAGATATGTAGGAGCAAGCACATGTAATGTTTTGTAGGTTAGCAGTAAAACCTTGAAATCAGCCCTAGCCTTAACAGGAAGCCTATGTAGAGAGGCTAGCACTGGAGTAATAAGAGCCAATTTTTTGGTTCTAGTCAGGAATTGAGCAGCCGAGTTAAGCACTAACTGAAGTTTATTTAGTGCATTATCCAGATAGCCGGAGAGTAGAGCATTGCAGTAGACTAATCTAGAAGTGACAAAAGCAAAAGCATTTTTGCCACATTTTTGGACAAACACTTTCAGATTTTTGCAATGTTACGAAGATGGAAAAAAGCTGTCCTTGAACTATTCTTGATATGTTCGTCCAAAGAGAGATCAGGGACCAGAGCAACGCCGAGGTCCTGAGGACCTTCAGTTTTATTTGAGACTGTACAACCGTCAATATTAATTGTCAGATTCAACAGCAGATCTCTGTTTCTTGGGACCTAGAAACTAGCATCTCTGTTTTGCCCGAGTTTAAAAGTAAAATATTTTCTGCCATCCACTTCCTTATGTCTGAAACACAGGCTTCCAGGGTAGGCAATTTTGGGGCTTCACCATGTGGTCCTAAAACGGAGCCTTGAGGAACACCAAAACGTACAATTGATTTGTCAGAGGACAAACAATCCACAGAGACAAACTGATATCTTTCCGACAGATAAGATCTAAACTAGGCCAGAACTTGTCAGTGTAGACCAATTTGGGTTTCTAATCTCTCCAAAAGAATGTGGTGATCGATAGTATCAAAAGCAGCCCTAAGCTCTAGGAGCACGAGGAGTGCAGAGCCTCGGTCTGACGTCATTAAAAGGTCATTTACCACCTTCACAAGTGCAGTCTCAGTGCTATGATAGGGTCTAAAACCAGACTGAAGCGTTTCATATACATTGTTTGTTTTCTGGAAGGCAGTGAGTTGCTGCGCAACAGATTTTTCTAAACATTCTGAGAGAATGGGAGATTCAATATAGGCTGATATTTAAATTTAAAAAATCTGGGTCAAGGTTTGGCTTTTTCAAGAGAGGCTTTATTATTGCCACTGTTAGTGTGTTTGGTACACAACCAGTGGATAAAGAGCCATTTATTATGTTCAACATAGGAGGGCCACGCACAGGAAGTAGCTCTTTCAGTAGTTTAGTTGGAATAGGGTCCAGTATGCAGCTTGACGGTTTAGAGGCCATGACTATTTTCATGAATGTGTCAAGAGATACAAAAAAAATGTAAACGTGCCAATCTCCATGTATCCTAGGTCCTGGCAGTTCTGTACAGACTCAGAACAATTGAGCTTTGGAGAGATACGCAGATTCAAAGTGGAGTCCATAATTTGCTTTCTAATGATCATGATCTTTTCATCAAAGAAGTTCATGAATTTATCACTGCTGAAGTGAAATATATCCTCTCTTGTTGAATGCTGCTTTATAGTTAGCTTTTCAACAGTATCTAATATAAATTTGGGATTGTTCTTAGCCTCGTTTTACACAGTAAATTCATCAGGCTTGAGCCATGTTCCAGTCAGGCCAATCACATCAAGATTATGATCAGTGAATAGTTCATTGACTATGACTGCTTTGGAAGTGAGGGATCTAACATTAAGTAGCCCTATTTTGAGATATCACAATCTCTTTCAATAATGACAGGAATGGAGGAGGCCTTTATTCCAGTGAGATTGCTAAGGCGAATACCACCATGTTTTGTTTTGCTCAACCTAGGTTGAGGCACAGACACTGTCTCAATGGGGATGGCTGAGCTGACTACACTGACTGTGCTAGTGGCAGACTCCACTAAACTGGCAGGTTGGCTAAAAGCGTGCTACTATACAACTACTACTATCTGTACTTACTGGTGGCACAGAGGCTGTTTCATCCTTTCCTACACTTAAAATTGCCCTTGCCTAACTATTGCATCTGAAGCTGTGCTTGCAACATGGCTATCCTCACCATAAGGTGATAGTTCTCTTGTATATTATGAGTACAGTGGCTGCAATTAGATTGCATAGTGTTAATGTTACTAAACTCAGCAAAAAGATAAACGTCCCTTTTTCAGGACCCTGTCTTTCAAAGATAATTCGTAAAAATCCAAATAACTTCACAGATCTTCATTGTAAAGGGTTTAAACACTGTTTCCCATGCTTGTTCAATGAACCATAAACAATTAATAAACATGCACCTTTGGAACGGTCATTAAGACCGTAAGTTCATACAGCTTACAGACGGTAGGCAATTAAGGTCACAATTATCAAAACTTAGGACACTAAATAGGCCTTTCTAATAAATTGCAATGTCCGTACTGTGAGATGCCTAAGACAGCGAGACAGGATGGACAGCTGATCGTCCTCGCAGTGGCAGACCACGTGTAACAACACCTGCCCAGGATCGGTACATCCGAACATCACGGGACAGGTACAGGACGCGGGACAGGTACCGGATGGCAACAACTGCCTGAGTTACACCAGGAATACACAATTCCTCCATCAGTGCTCATGCTGTCTGCAATTGGCTGTGAGAGGCTAGACTGAGGTCTTGTAGGCCTGTTGTAAGGCAGGTCCTCACCAGACATCACCGGCAACAACGTTGCCTATGGTCACAAACCCACACCGTTGCTGGACCAGACAGGACTGACAAAAAGTGCTCTTCACTGACGAGTCAGGGTTTTGTCTCACCAGGGGTGATGGTCTGGTTCACGTTTAACGTCGAAGGAATGAGCGTTACACCAAGGCCTGTACTCTGGAGCAGGATCGATTTGGAGGTGGAGGGTCCTTTGAAATGTGTTAGTGTGTTGCTAAGGAAAATTCAGCCAACTCATTGAAAATCAAGACTAATATAGCCTACATGTATCTTTCTTATAGTACTGCATCTTTCTTCAGCCTTGTAGACAATCACATTGCTGGCTAATAATCAAGTTTATCCACATTTTTTAAAAGTTACAACTTTATTCCCCCCCAAAATGTCCTCATCAATCTACACACAGTAACCCATAATGACAAAGCAAAAACAGATTTTTTAGAATTTTTGGCAAATGTATATATTTTTTTTAACTGATTAGTATTCAGACCCTTTGCTATGAGACTCAAAATTGAGCTCAGGTTCATCCTGTTTCTATGAATCATCCTTGAGATGTTTCTACAACTTGATTGGAGTCCACCTGTGGTAAATTCAATTTATTGGACATGATTTGGAAAGCACACACCTGTCTATATAATGTCCCACAGTTGACAGTGCATGTCTGAGCAAAAACCAAGCCATGAGGTCGAAGAAATTGTCCGTAGAGCGCCGAGACAGTATTGTAACGATGCACAGATCTGGGGAAAGGTGCCAAAACAATATCTGCAGCGTTGGATGTCCCCAAGAACAAGGCCAAACTGAGCAATCGTGGGAGAAGGGCCTTGCTCAGGGAGGTGACCAAGAACCTCCTGGTCACTCTGAAAGAGCTCCAGAGTTCCTCTGTAGAGTTGGGAGAACCTTCTAGAAGGACAACCATCTCTGCAGCACTCCATCAATCAGCCCTTTATTGTAGAGTGGCCAGACGGAGGCGACTCAGTAAAAGGCACATGACAGCCCACTTGGAGTTTGCCAAAAGGCACCTAAAGGACTCTCAGACCATGAGAAACAAGATTCTCTGGTCTGATGAAACCAAGATTGAACTCTTTGGCCTGAATGCCAAGCGTCAAGTCTGGAGGAAACCTGGCACCATCCGTAAGGTAAAGCATAGTGGTGGCAGGAGACTAGTCAGGATCGAGGGAAATATGAACGGAGCAAAGTACAGAAAGATCCTTGATGAAGTGAACAGTTTTTTTCCTTCAAGAGATACTTCGGGATTTTGGTAATGAGTAATGGTAATGCCCTTTAACTGCGTGCAGTTTGAAGGAAGTTGCTAACTAGCGCAATCCTGAAGTATCCCTTTAACAACAACGCTTGACATGAGGGGGCCTCAAACCTTTTAAGTAGAAAAAGTCTAAACGTAAACTTTAAATGTTCGCAAGTATGTTCTCGGTATGTTAGTTTCCCTGGCACCATTTCCACATGGTAATGTTTTAGCATTTTTGGCACAAATCCCGTCCAAGTCATGTGACCAATATTAGCATTTTTTTACGCATCATGTCCAAATCATCCAAAACTAAATCCAATGTATTGTGAAGCTCAACAGTCACATATAGATGATTTGAACATGATGCGCAAGCAATTATAAAATCGGTCTCATGACTTGAATGGGAAAGCATGTCATACTTTGTCCATAGACTGGTTACAGGGAAGGAAACCCAATATGATATTTAGTCATTTGGGTGAATTATCCCTTTAATAGTTTTGGCTGTGAGGGATGAAAAAATTCATCGGCATCTGCAACAATTATTTGAATAATTCAATGGGTGTTTTGTGCACAAAGGTGATGATTAAAGTGTCTTATTAGAAATGTTCAAATTTGACTTCTCCATGTCTGGGAAGTGTCTTCCTGGGCCGGACAAAAGCTAAACTGCAATACCGAAAGTGTCCTCAACGCCAGCAAGACAAAGAGGCTGATCGGGAACTACAGGAAATGGAGGGGCGCACATGCCCCCATCCACATTCTTTGGAGCTACAGTGGAGAGGATCGAGAGCGTAATGTTCTTCGGTGTCCACATCACTAAGGAACGAATATGGTCCACACACACCCACACAGTTGTGAAGAGGGCACGACAGCGCCTCTTCCCCCTCAGGAGGCTGAAAAGATTTGGCATGGGCCCTCAGATCCTCAAAAGGTCCTACAGCTGCACCATTGAGAGCATCGTGACTGCCTGCATCACCGCTTGGTACAGCAACTGCAAAGCTCTACAGAGGGTGATGAGTACAGCCCAGTACATCACTGGGGCCAAGTTCCATGCAATCCTGGACCTCTATAACAGGCGATGTCAGATGAAGGCCCAAAAAATTGCCAAAGCCATATGTTCTCTCTACCAGCACATGGCAAGCGGTACCAGTGCACTGAAAACAACAGGACCATGAACAGCTTATACCCCCAAGCCACAAGACTTCTAAACAAGACTGCTAAATAGTTAATCAAATGGATACTCTGACTGCCTGCACTGACCCTTTTTGCACTAACTCTCTTGTACACACTGGACTACCCAAACACGCACACATTTCACACTCACCACATATGCTGTGGCTACTGTCTTATCTATCGTGTTGCCTAGTCACCTTACTTCTACATATATGTACATAGCTACCTCAATTAACTTGTACCCTTGCTCATCGACTCGGTACTGGTACTCCCTGTATATACCCATGTTATTTGTACTCTTATTCGCTGTGTATTTATTCCTCATGTCACTATTTAAAAAAAAAAAAAATTATAATCTTTAACACTGCATTGTTAGAAAAGGACCCGTAAGTAAGCATTTCACTGTTAGTCTACACCTGTTGTTTACGAAGCATGTGACAAATTAAATTAGATTATATTTGTCCTCTGGGTACAGTGAAAAGCAGTGGTGTAAAATGTTAGGGTGTCTGTACTTTACAATTTATATTTGACAACTTTTACTTCACTACATTCCTAAAGAAAACAATGTACTTTTTACTCCATACATTTTCCCTGACACCCAAAAGTACTGGTTACATTTTTAATGCTTAGCAGGAGAAGAAAATGGTCACACACTTATCAAGGGAACATCCCTGGTCATCCCTACAGACGGACTGACTAAACACACGCTTAGATTGTAAATGATGTCTGAGTGTTGGAGCATGCCCCTGGCTATCTGTAAATTAAAAAAACAAGAACATGATGCTGTCTGGTTTGCTTAATATAAGAAATTATTTATATTTTTGCTTTTACTTTTGATACTTAAGTATATTTAAAACCAAATACTTGAACTTTTACTCAAGTAGTATTTTACTGGGTGACTTGAATCATTTTCTATTAGGGTACAGTTGAAGTCGGAAGTTTACATACACTTAGCTTGGAGTCATTAAAACTTGTTTTTCAACCACTCCACACATTTCTTGTTAACAAATTATAGTTTTGGCAAGTCAGTTAGGAGGACATCTACTTTGTGCATGACACAAGTAATTCTTCCAACAATTGTTTACAGACAGATTATTTCACTTATAATTCAATGTATCACAATTCCAGTGGGTCAGAAGTTTACATACACTAAGTTACCTGTGCCTTTAAACCGCTTGGACAATTCCAGGAAATTATGTCATGGCTTTAGGAGCTTCTGATAGGCTAATTGACATAATTTGAGTCTATTGGATGTATTTCAAGGCCTACCTTCAAACTCTGTGCCTATTTGCTTGACATCATGGGACAACCAAAATAAATCAGCCAAGACCTCAGAAAAAAAGATTGTAGACCTCCACAAGCCTGGTTCATCCTTGAGAGCAATTTCCAAATGCCTAAAGGTAGCACATTCATCTTAACAAACAATAGTACGCAAGTATAAACACCATGGGACCATACTGCCGTCATACCGCTCAGGAAGGAGACGCGTTCTGTCTCTTAGAGAGGAACGTACTTTGATGCGAAAAGTGCAAATCAATCCCAGAACAACAGCAAAGGATATTGTGAAGATGCTGGAGAAAACCGGTACAAAAGTATCTATATCTACAGTAAAACGAGTCCTATATCGACATAATCTGAAAGGCCGCTCCGCAAGGAGGGGCCACTGCTCCAAAACCGACATTAAGAAGCCAGACTACGGTTTGCAACTGCACATGGGGACAAAGATCGTACTTTTTGGAGAAATGTCCTCTGGTCTGATTAAACAAAAATAAAACTGTTTGGCCATAATGACCATCTTTATGTTTGGAGGAAAAAGGGGGAGGCTTGTAAGCCTAAGAACACCATCCCAACCGTGAAGTACAGGGGTGGCAGCATCATGTTGTGGGGGTGCTTTGCTGCAGGACTTCACAAAATTTGCACTTCACAAAATAGATGGCATCCTGAGGGAGGAAAATTATGTGGATATATTGAAGCAACATCTCAAGACATCAGTCAGGAAGTTAAAGCTTGGTCGAAAATAGGTCTTCCAAATGGACAATGACCCCAAGCATACTTCCAAAGTTGTGGCAAAATGGCTTAAGGACAACAAAGTCAAGGTATTGGAGTGCCATCACAAAGCTCTGACCTCAATCTCATAGAACATTTGTGGGCAGAACTGAAAAAGCATGTGTGAGCAAGGAGGCCTACAAACCCAACTCAGTTACACCAGCTCTGTCAGGAGGAATGGGACAAAATTGACCCAATGTATTGTGGAAGGCTACCTGAAACGTTTGACCCAAGTTAAACAATTTAAAGGCAATGCTACCAAATACTAATTGAGTGTATGTAAACTTCTGACCCACTGTGAATGTGATGAAAGAAATAAAAGCTGAAATAAATAATTCTCTCTACTATTATTCTAACAGTTCACATTCTTAAAATAAAGTGGCCCTAAAACAGGGAATTTGTACTAGGATTAAATGTCAGGAATTGTGAAAAACAGTTTAGATGTATTTGGCTAAGGTGTATGTGAACTTCAGACATCAACTGTATCTTTACTTTTATTCAAGTTTAACGATTGGGTATTTTCTCCATCATTGGTGAAAAGTGTGCTTCTAGACCAGAACCCTGGTGGCCTTAATCCAGAGCCCTCTTTCTACATCTGTTTCATGTACCATCTGTGTGTGACAAAACCATCTAAAACAAGCCTTAATGTTATTTTCAACACCATAAAGCTCTAAGACCTTTCTTTGCACAAATTGTACCCCTCACACGCCTGATGCTCTAGATTTCCACAGGTCCCCCCCGAAAGTTCTGTAAATTGTACAATATTATAATATTCAATGTAGCACATTAAAAGTCTTGATGATAGATTATTTCATTGTACCACCAATGATTCTTAGTCTTGACCATTAATTTAGATCTGGGACTTTTATTTAGAAAAGACTATAGCTTTCATGATACCGGAAGTATTTCTATATTTACAATGTTTTTTAAATACCTAAGGTCGCTAACTGCACGTTGCTAGTTAGTTGCAATATTGTAGCTATTAGCGCGCTATTTCCTAGCTGGGAGAGAAGCCCTTTGCCTTCACAGAAACATCAATATCTTCGCTTAATTCCTTCTCTCTTTTTTCATAACATTTAGTTAACGGTGTTTGCGTTATCTTCAAACTATCTAGAATCGTTGGCTAGCTAATGTTTGTCAAGCTAACTTTGGTACCATTGGAAGCTAACGTTAGGCTATTCAGCACTAGCCAGAGTTTTAGCAATCTCATTCCATACATTAGCTAGCCAGTTGCAAGCTGGCATTTATATTCACTAACTAGCTCCATACTTTTGGCGATTTTATTTAGCATTTTGTATTGTTTACTAGCTCGTCTGTCTGAAACAAAGGTGAGCATGGCAATGAGACAGACACCACTCACCTGCTCTGGCCACACAAGACCTGTGGTGGATCTAGCCTTCAGTGGCATCACCCCATACGGGTATTTTCTCATCAGTGCCTGCAAGGGTAAGATTAGATAACCATAGATCATTGTTTAGAAAATATTGAATGTATAGTAGAGGTTAACAAAGTTATATTACCTAATTTTCTCAGGTGGGGGTCTGAATAGAGAGGGGAATTTAATAATGTATTTAGGAAATTATCATCGACTTTTTCACTTATGTATGTGCTACAGTTGGAGGTACTGTAGTTGTCTAACCACTTATGATTGTTCCTTCTTGTAGATGGCAAACCCATGTTGCGCCAGGGAGACACAGGGGACTGGATCGGAACGTTCCTGGGTCACAAGGGTGCTGTCTGGGGGGCCACTCTGAATAATGAAGCCACCAAGGCAGCCACTGCTGCTGCAGATTTTACTGCGTATGTATTTAGGCCTACAACATAGCCTGGCTATGATCATGTTATGACAACAATGTAGAGAGCAATGGTAATTGTGTCTTTTATGTAGGCTCTAAAGGAGACTATTCCTTTATCATGACTTTCAGTTCCATTACACATAAGAGTCATTTGACGAAGGCGTTTTGTTAAAAGCAACATGCTCAATCTGAACATTAACACGCGTCGCTTGCGGTACGGTTTTGGAAGAATAAGGACCTTATCTTTCATATCAACGAGAAATAATTTTCAAAATACAAAAGGTTAAATTGATACACCTTGATAGGGTTAGTGTTGCTACACGGCCATATCTCCATGTTACAGCACTTGCTTATGGGAAACCGATGGAGGACAAGCAGCGACCACCTTTACTAATTGTCTATCTAGCATTCTCACAATCACGGCCGGTTGTGATACAGCCTGAAATCAAACCAGGGTCTGTAGTGACGCCTCTATCACTAAGATGTAGTGTCTTAGACCGCTGTGCCACTCGGGAGCCCATGCCTTTGATGTCTAGCAAACAGGTTTAGCTTACCTTGTCAGACAGACCCAAAGTCAATTCTAGACAACATCGTTCGGGAACCAATAAAACAAGCACCTTCCCGTTGATGGGATGTGGTTGCAGCCTGGAGCAAAACAATATACCATTATTGTGTTTTTGTTTGAGCTGGTAGCTTACAAAGCTAACTGGCTTTTTGTCAGACTGGCATCACGTAATTTTGCGACTAATGTTGTCGTTCCATATCTCTGAAAGTGAGTGATTTGTTGGCAACTGACTTATTTTGAGCACATAGGCTTCATAAATCATAAAGGCAATGTTAACTGACTGATATTATCTCATAGAACAAAACATATAAGATCTCCTAAGCCTGTGTTAAACTCGGACCTTATTTTCGGCGTATATCCCAAAACACCATTATTTCCCCCATTTAATTTCCCCCGTAGGAATGGTGAACAAACCATAGGTAGAAAATGCCAACAAATTTCTGATTTTTAGGACTACAAGCTGGCGGGCTCTATAAGAGTTGGCTACGGCACATACAGTATAGAACCAGGCTATAACCATTTACTGTACTTCCGAACAGAATGAGTGGAAAGTCTTCAATTATTAATATTGTTCAATGAGAGATCTCCAAAGACTTCTGACATTAGCTTATTACTCTCCTAGCCTGGGTGCTAGTCTGTCTGCTTTAGCCAACTCCTTTGTCATTTCAACAACAGAGTTCGTGAAAGCAAAAGAATGTCTGGCAAGTGGTAATTAGGCTACTATATTATTTTTCTTGGCTGATGTAGACTGTTGGGTAGGAGCGTTGGGTCAGTAACTGAAAGGTTGCTGGATTGAATCCCCGAGCTGACAAGGTAATACAAATCTGTTGCTCTGCCCCTGAGCAAGGCAGTTAACCAACTGTTCCCTGGGTCGCCAATGACATGGATGTTAAGGCAGCCCCCCGCACCTCTCTTGATTCAGAAGGGTTGGGTTAAATACGGAAGACACATTTCAGTTGAATGCATTCAGTTGTACAACTGACTAGGTATCCCCCTTTCCCTTTTTATACTGATGATGACTATCTCTTTGCTCTTCAGGAAGGTGTGGGATGCCGTGACTGGAGATGAGGTGCTCACGCTGGCACACAAGCACATTGTCAAGTCAGTCAATTTTACTCAGGTACTACAGTTACTTGGAATTGATATGGGTTTTACTGAATGTGTCAAATGTATGAGATTGAGGACTTAAATTCTCCCTGTCATGACAGTGTAAACCTGTTTACATGTCTCGCGTATCTTTTTTGTTCTGGGGACTTTCATATATTGGATATTTCAGTCAACTTCTTCCGCCTCCATTTCTCTCTGACAGGATAGCAGTTGTCTGTTAACAGGAGGGAATGATAAGATAATACGCATCTACGACCTCAACAAACCGGAAGCAGGTTTGTACCAATGCAAGGCCTTGTTTAATTGTTTGTGTCAACGTTTGGTTGTGTTGAGATATGTATTGTGTTTTGTTTCCCTCAGAACCGCAAGAGATTACAGGGCACACGTCTGCCATAAAGAAAGCCCTGTGGTGTAACAACGACACACAGATCCTCTCTGCCGCTGATGACAAAACCGTACGGTCAGTGCTCTTTGATCTACCTGGTTCTACATTTGTCATGGATATTATCATGATGCCAAAAGGATGATAGGATGACCACACACCTTATATATACTATCGGGAACATTTGGAAGCATTTGCAGTCATTTTTCCTTGCGGCAAAAAGTCTCTGCCCACTACGAACACAAGAGGGCAGTGTGTGATTATCACATTGAAAAGTCATAAACATACTATGGTCATAAGTCTGGCCATCACTCTGATTTTTGCTGTCATTTCTTGATGACTTTTCAATCAACCGAGTACTGTATCTATTGATCTAAAATATGTATTTCTATATTCCCTTGTGTAGACTGTGGGACAGGAATTCCACTGAGGTTGTGAAGCAGCTCTCCTTCGACATGTCAGTCAGCAGCATGGAGTACATCCCTGACGGAGAGGTTTTGGTCATCACCTATGGAAAGACCATCGCGTTCTACAATGCCCTCAGGTACAATACACAAAACCCAGGCATTGCCCTCAGGCATAGCTCGAGGTAGGCGTTGTCACTAACCACACATCTAGGATAAGATTTTCCCACCCCCAAACCTAGCCTAAACCATTAGGGGACTGATAAAATATCTGACCCTGAATCATAGGTTAGGGACTACTTCTACCTACTCCTCAGGGGCAGTCATAGTATACAGTATATGACATCTATTATAGTTTGATTTCTCTCATATTTGATTGTAATTGCTAGTGCTAAAGCTGTGTGTGTGTTTCTCCCTAGCCTTGACATGATCAAGACTGTGGATGCCCCTGCCTCCATTCACTCTGCCTCGCTGCATCCAGATAAGGACTTCTTTGTTGCCGGGGGAGATGACTTCAAGCTCTACAAATTTGACTACGGCACCAAGGAGGAGTTGGGTAAAGCAGCAGCTTAAACTACAATTAAAAAAAAAAATCCCACCAATTTACAGTGCATTTGGCAAGTATTCAGACCCCTGGACTTTTCCCATATTTTGTAACGTTACAGCCTTATTCTAAAATTGATTAAATAGATTTTTCCCCTCATCAATCTACACACCATACCCCATAATGACAAAACAGAAACAGGTTTTAGTATTAAAAAAAAACATTTAAAAAACGGAAATAATACATTTACATAAGTATACCCTTTACTCAGTACTTTGCTGAAGCACCTTTGGCAGTGATTACAGCCTCGAGTCTTCTTGGGTATGACGCTACATGCTTGGCACACCTGTATTTGGGGAGTTTTTCTGATTCTTCTCTGCAGATCCTCTCAAGCTCTGTCAGGTTGGATGGGGAGCAATCGCTGCACAGCTATTTTCATGTCTCTCCAGAGATTTTCGATCGGGTTCAAGTCCGGGCTCTGGCTGGGCCACTCGAGGACATTGAGACTTGACCCAAAGCCACGCCTGCATTGTATTGGCTGTGTGCTTAGGGTTGTTGTCCTGTTGTATGGTGAACCTTCGGCTCAGTCTGAGATCCTGAGTGCTCTGGAGCAGGTTTTTTGTTCAAGGATCTCTCTGTACTTTGCTCCGTTCAACTTTCCCTCGATTCTGACTAGTCTCCCAGTCCCTGCCGCTGAGAAACATCCCCACAGCATGATGCTGCCACCACCATGCTTCACCGTAGGGATGGTGCCAAGTTTTCTCCAGGCGTGATTCTTGGCATTCAGGCCAAAGAGTTCAATCTTGGCTTCATCAGACCAGAGAATCCTGTTTCTCATGGTCTGAGAGTCCTTTAGGTGCCTTTTTGCAAACCCCAAGTGGGCTGTCATGTGCCTTTTACTGAGGAGTGGCTTCCGTCTGGCCACTCTACCATAAAGGGCTAATTGGTGGAGGGCTGGAGAGATGGTTGTCATCCTGGAAGGTTCTTCCATCTCCACAGAGGACCTCTGAAGCTCTGTCAGAGTGACCATCGGGTTCTTGGTCACATCCCTGACCAAGGCCAGCTCTATGAAGAGTCTTGGTGGTTCCAAACTTCTTCCATTTAAGAATGGAGGCCAATGTATTCTTTGGGACTTTCAATGCTGCAGAATCTATAGGTAATTCCTTCAACATCATGGCTTGGTTTTTGCTCTGACATGCACTGTCAACTGTGGGATCTTATATAAACAGGTGTGTATATTTTCAAACCATGTCCAATCATTTGAATTTACCACAGGTGGACTCCAAGTTGTATAAACATCTCATGGATGATCAATGGAGACAGGATGTACCTGAGCTCAATTTCGAGTGTCATAGCAAAGTTTTTTTTATTTTTATAAATTTGCAAAATGTTCTAAAAAACTGTTTTTGCTTTGTCATCATGGGGTATTGTGTGTAGATTGATGAGAAAAAAAATACGTCATCCATTTTCGAATAAGGCTGTAACGTAACAAAATGTGGAAAAAGTCAAGGGGTCTGAATACTTTCCGAATTACCTGTATATAAGAGAATGCTCACTAAATCCTAACCAACTCACTGACATCGACCGCATACTGTTGGGACAGGAGTGGCTCCCTCACATGTATGGTTTTATAACCTGTGTGTGGACATGTTTAGGGTTAGGGTCATGTTTAACACTGCTGTGGCTCTCTTTCCGCTCCTCCTGTAGAGTCATACAAGGGCCACTTTGGACCAGTCCACTGCGTGCGGTTCAGTCCAGACGGGGAGCTGTATGCCAGTGGCTCTGAGGATGGTACGCTCCGGCTGTGGCAGACTGCGGTCGGCAAAACCTATGGCCTGTGGAAGTGTGTCCTTCCTGGTGAGTTTTCATGCTTAATGCCAAATAATTAATAGGGGTTCCTAGGAGCTTTATCTGAAATGACTGGGTAGATATAAGCAATATGGCATGGTATTGGCAAGGTGATGACCGGTGCCTGGTTTCCTCCAGATGTGATGCTTGGCATTCAGGCCAAAGAGTTCAATCTTGGTTTCATCAGTCCAGAGAATCTTGTTTCTCATGTTCTGAGAGTCCTTTAGGTGCCTTTTGACCAACTCCAAGTGGGCTGTCATGTGCCTTTTACTGAGGAGTGGCTTCCGTCTGGCCACTCTACCATAAAGGGCTGATTGGAGGAGTGCTGCAGAGATGGTTGTCCTTCTGGTAGGTTCTCTCATCTCCACAGAGGACCTCTGGAGCTCTGTCAGAGTGACCATCGGGTTCTTGGTAACATCCCTGACCAAGGCCCTTCTCCCCCGATTGCTCGATTTGGCAGGGTCTTGGTGGTTCCAAACTTCTTCCGTTTAAGAATAATGGAGGCCACGATGTTCTTGGGGAGCTTCAATGCTGCAGGAATGTTTTGGTACCCTTCCCCAGATCTGTGCCTCGACACAATCCTGTCTTGGATCTCTACAGATAATCCTACAGACCTCATTGCTTGGTTTTTGCTCTTAAATGCACTGTCAACTGTGGGATCTTAAATAGACAGGTGTGTGTGCCTTTCCAAATCATTTCCAATCACTTGAATTTACCACAGGTGGTCTCCAAGTTGTAGAAACAGCTCAAGGATGATCAATGGAAACAGGATGCAGCTCAATTTCGAATCTCATAGCAAAGGGTCTGAATACTTATGTAAATAAGGTATTTCTGCCTCCTGAGTGGCACAGTGGTCTAATGCACTGCATCGCAGTGCTAGCTGTGCCACTAGAGATTCTTGGTTTGAGTCCAGTCTCAGTCGCAGCCGGCCGCAACCGGGAAACCAATGGGGAGGCGCACAATTGTCCCAGCATCGTCCGGGTAAGGGGAGGGTTTGGCCGGCAGGCATGTCCTTGTCCCATCGCGCACTAGCTACTCCTGTGGCAGGTCGGGCGCAGTGCACGCTGACACGGTCGCCGGGTCCTCTGACACATATGTACGGCTGGCTTCCGGGTTAAGTGGGCATTGTGTCAAGAAGCAGTGCGGCTTGCTTGGGTTGTGTTTCGGAGGACACATGGCTCTTGACCTTTGCCTCTCCCGAGTCCGTACGGGAGTTGCAGCGATGACACAAGACTGTAACTACCAATTGGATACCACTAAATTGGGGAGAAAAAGGGGTAAAAGTAACAACTGAAAAACCATATATATATATATATATATATATATATATATATATATATTTTTTTTTTAAATACATTTTCTAAAGACCTGTTTTTGATTTGTTATTATGGGGTATTGTGTGTAGATTGAGGGGGGGGGGGTGAATTATTTAATACATTTTAGAATAAGTCTGTACGCAGGGGTGGGAAACTCAAGTCCTCAAAGGCCTGATTGGTGTCACACCTTTTCTCCATCCTTAGCAAACACAGCTGAATAATCAAATTGCGTTCTAAACTGAAGATCATGATTAGGTGATTATGGAGTCAGGTGTGTTAGCTGGTGCACAATTGTGACACCAATCAGGCCCTCGAGGACTGGAATTGCCCACCCTTGCACGTAACAAAGTGTGGAAAAAGTCAATGGGTCTGAATATTTCCGAATGCACTGTATCTTATCGGAAGGGGTGCTGACTTCGTTAAGACGCTTAAAACCGAAATGCAATCAACCATGCAAATGTCATTGAGTGTTATTTTCCTCAACAGAGGAGCTGGTGTCCGAGAACTCTGACACAATATACTGCACTCCTGCTGCTCCTGAGATCAAGGCCTGAGACAGGGGGGAGATGAAAGAAAGGAGAGCAGAAGGAGGTGAGGAGAAGAGCAGGGTGTTCCAGTCTCTTCAGAACACCAAGCCCCAGCAAGGACCTGAGCCCCTCCTCTTCACCAGGAACTGATCTGGAGTTGAGCTCTCGATTTACACACCTGTTCAGGCAGACCCAACACACACATGTACACACACAAAATGGGTTCTAGTGGTAATTAGAAGAACACACAAAGAGATTGGGCTCCAGAGGAAAGTAGTAGACCTGTGAGCATCAGGCTCATCGCTGCCTGCTTTCTCTCTGATCAGCTCAATCTGTCCCCCCTGATCTGTTTGTATGTTCAACACTGTGACCCCATGAGCAATTTTTGTTTTAAATGTATTGACTTCAGGGGCAATTTGGTTCTCTGGATTTTTTTCTTTCATTTTACAATATGGGAATACACACATAGTTACATGGGGAGGGAAACTGATGCTATCTTTGAGAAATTATGTTAATTTTCTCAATGAAATGATCTTATTCAGTAAAAGTGGTGTATTGTCCATAGGTGTACCCTAAACTAGTATATGGGGTAATGTTCTCTAACAGGCCAGAGAGTAAAATTACTTAAGTTGTTTGCTTTGTATTTTTGTCCTTGGTTGCAACTTTGCAGTTATGTAATTAAATAAAGAGATACATACATCCATTCATTTTTTTTATGCACAAAAAAAGCTTTTTGTGGCAGCAAGACAAGTTCTTATATCAATTAAAGGGTAGTGCTTTGCAGTGCATTGTCAAATGGTTTGACTCACATACGTTTAAAATGTAAATAGAGGGAAAATAGAAATATAAATGCATTTCGGTAGCTCATGAACGCCTAAACTGAGCACGTACTCTCTACCAATGGCAAAGCCCGATGTTACTGCGCTTGTCCAATAGTGTCCGCTTTCACAGGGCAGTGGGTCCATTCTCACCGCGTTTGTTCCTTCAATGTTGGCAGAGGGCCGGTGTCCTAGCAGATATTGGTATAATAGCCCAAGCACCTCAAAGGGTGAGGTTTGTCTTGTTTAGCGCGTCCACTTCTTAATTCTACTGTCAAGGAGAGTTCTACAAAAGAGGAACCAACACGAGTAAGCTAAGGTGCTAAGATTGTAACTGGAAGCTTGAAGTATCAAGTTTGTGTACACGGGTAATTTTGCAGATTTAATCCAACAAGAGGCGCTAGTTAGCTAACATAGCCAGCTAAATACTTCATTTTGTTGTTACCGAAACGGAGTTGCTTTTCATAGCGAGCAACATGCCGGAATATCTGGAGGACCCGTCTGTTCTCACCAAAGATAAACTCAAGAGCGAGCTTTTGGCCAACAATGTTGCTCTCCCAACCGGGGACCAGCGAAAGGACGTTTATGTGCGTCTGTATCTGAAAAACTTGACCGTGCAGAACAACAAGATCCTATCTACAGACGCCTTCTCCAGCGACGAGGAGTTGCTTGTCCCGGTAGTGTCAAACAAAAGTCGCTCGGGCAGGGTGAGTTGTAAGATTTCTTTCCCGCGCGCGAATATAGTAATTGTAACAATGTTTCCAGTGTGAATGTTACAAGTAAATGTAGGAAAGATGTTACTGTTTTTGAAAGGGTGTTTTAATCTCCCTTTTTTTTAAAAACCGATGTGATTTGGTATTCTAGGTAATTTCATTTTATTTAATTGTTTTACATGCATAAAATTAAAATATCGTTCTTTTCAATTACAGCGTGTTCCATCACGTTTAAATATAAAAAACGAACACATTTTAGCTGTATTGTATTACAAATCAGTTTAAAGTTTCCCGCTTAAAATATCTGCCACTGCTGAATGCACCCTTATGGAAACCCGTTCTCGCCACTCGTGTTTTGTGTGGAAATATCCGTACTACTTAAAATGTCGATATGTAAGTAAACATGTCCATACTAAACAGAAATTGAGATATGTAAATCAAGGTTCGAGATACTAACTCGAAATTTAGATAGTAGAACATAGAGTTCCTTCAGAAAGTATTCACACCCCTTGATTTAAGTCTCCCAAGAGTTTTGCACACTTGGATTGTACAAAATTTGCATTATTTTTATTATTTTTTGCATTATTGCATTATTTTTTAAATTCTTTAAGCTCTTTCAAGTTGGATGTTGATCATTGCTAGACAGCATTTTCAAGTCTTGCCATTAGATTTTAAAGTAAAAACTGTATTTCAGCTACTCAATGTCATATTTGGCCTCAAGGTGAAATTCCTGAGTGGTTTCCTTCCTCTGGCAACTGAGTTAGGAAAGATGCCTGTATCGTTGTGGTGACTGTGTGTATTGATACACCATCCAAATTTGAATGAATAAATTCATGCTCAAATGTCTGCTTTTATTTTTACCCATCTATCAATAGGTGACTTTTTTGTGAAGCGTTGAAAAACTTCCTTGGTCTTTTTGGTTGGATCTGTGTTTGAAATTGACTACTCGTCTGAGGAAACTTACAGATAATTGCATGTGTGGGGTGCAGAGAGGTAGTCATAAAAACTGTTTTTTAAACACTATTATTGAACAGGCCATGTACTTATTAAGTGCTTTTACTCCTGAACTTAAGTTTTGCCATAACAAAGGGGTTTAATACTTAATGACTCAAGACATTTCAGCTTTTCATTTTTTATTAATTTGTTAAAAATGTCTAAACAACGTCACTTTGACAGTATGGGTATTGTGCGGAGACCAGTGACACATCTCAATTTAATCAGTTTTAAATTCAGGCTCTAACACAACAATGTGGGAAAAGGCAAGGGCTGTGAGAACTTTCTGAAGACATTGTACCTGTCAATGTAATGTAGGACTAGATTGGCAGTTCTTAAAAACTCAACTCTACAGTGTGTTGTCAAGTATCAAGGAAACAGCTGTCACCTTCATGTGGAACAGTCTGGGTGTTTTTCCTAATCCACCAAGCCCCCCTTTCTTCTTTGGGGAAGTTGTGGGGCGACTTTAATGAACTGATATTTGTGAAGCATTTGTGAAAAACCGCTGTTCTTAGACTCTTACGGTTCGTGTACTGTATAGTAGGCCTACAAAATTGGAATGCGTTGTATGCGTGCTTTAAAGAAAAATGTATTCAGGTGCGTACACCTTGTTGCCCTGCATCAGTTGTGAATGACTGAATGAAAAGAACAGCTTGCTGTCACACAACTTCTGCAGTTCACACTAGTCTTTGTACATTGAGGTAAGGTTACGGTCACCTCACCTGTATTTGCTCAGTTTTAGGGGGGGAACCATTGACATTTGTTGAGAGGTGTGGACAGTGAGAATATCAATCACTTGTCTTCTGCCCACAAAAACACAAACTATATGATTCAGATTGTTTAATAGTCACATGTACAGGGTTGCAGGTGTGATTGCAGGGTACAGTGAAAATCTTAGGCTTTGAGCTCCAACATGCAGGACTAGTGAAGTAAAATAAATACAATTGTAATAGAAATAACACTATAGACGTAACTGGCAGTAATGAATGAATGAGTAAATAAATGTCCATTGGGGTGGAGGCAGAGTAAAGAATGTTGAGGGGGTGGAGTGACCATGCGGTTAAACCATTTAATCTTCTCGGAGTTGTGTATGCAAAAGAATTTGAAGTTATTAAATGTCTCCATGCGGCCCTGTTGATGAGGATGGGTCCTTATCCAGCCTGGTTCCTGCTGAAGTCCACAATCGGCTCCTTTGTTTTGCTAACATTGAGGGAGAGGTTGTTTACCTGGCACCACGCCATCAGAGTGCCTACCTCCTCCCTGTACGCTGTGTTGTTGGTGATCAGGCCTACTACTGACATGTCTTGATGGAGTTGGAACTGTGTGAGGCCATGCAGTCATGGGTATACAGATAATACAGGAGGGGACTGAGGATGCACCCTTGTGGGGCCCCTGTATTGAGGATCGGTGTCGGGGAGATAATGTTGCCTACCTTCACCACTTGGGGGCGGCCCATCAGGAAGTCCAGGACCCAGTTGCATAGGGAGGAGTTCAGCCCCAGGGCTGTGTATTGAGCTTATAAGGCACAATCCACGGGAAGCTAGAAGTTCAATCAAATTATATTTTTACTTACTGTCCCGGTGGGCAGGGCGGTTGTTCATTATGAAGAGTGGAATTGGAGACTAAAGACAACAGACCCACGTTTGCAAAGTCTGTTTAATAATACGTTATTTTAGGAATGTCTTATTCTCCCTGTCATAATGACCAACCATCCTGCCACATGGCACAGTAAGTTGAAATTAAATTTAACTTCCCTCTGAATGTTTTTGTGCAACCCAATAAGCTAGGAAGCAACAATGGTGTATGCAAGTACACACGCGTTGCTAAAAGCAGCTAGTGTCACAAGTGGTGGAATCCACAGAAGGGATGGAGCTGGACCGGAGAAGTTTTGTTTATGTTAGGGGAAACGTCTAGGTATGCAGAGAAGAGGAAAGGAACTTCAAGGAGTTTTGAGTGTGCTGGAAATGGCATTATAGAAGAGGTAATGGAATTGAAGGAAATCGAGGTTCCTGGTGTGGAGGATAGGGCTATTTTCCTATTGTGTTTCTCTATTGAGGAAATACTTTCTGTGGAAGTCTGCACGCATTCCCTTATCACTGAACATATGTTTGGTTAACTGTGTGTGTGTAGGCTAGTACTTTTACATTAGATTTAAATGCTATCGTAGCAGTGCTCTTCCTGGTGTTTTCATATAGTCACCTGACTCCCAAGCATGTCGGTCAGTGATTTACAGCTTACCATAAAGCAGTTGAGGTAGTCATCCACTGGCACACTCAGAACTTTACACACATTTTCACTCATAATAGCTATCAAAATAAACCTTTTGGGATAAAAGTGAAGAAAAACTGTTTTCCCACCAAAGGTTTAGTTCAACTAAGGTTGAATGGTTTATTGTCATTTGAAGTGAATTGTTTCACATGCAGCGGTCATCATAAGGACCACAGATATGAAAACCATCCATAACGGTGGTTAGCCATGTGCACATCATGATTCACAACCAAGCAGTTTGTTATAGTTTACCTCTAAAACCACATAACATAGTCAGTTTCAATATTACTTCGCCAAGCCATGATTTCTGTCTGAATAGAAACAACTTGGTCAGACTGAGAGCATTATGGAAATCTAGGCGATCATGCGACTGGACTATGTTAAACCATATTGTTCTGCAATGCATTGACGCAATCTTCATTCCATGTAATTGAATCCTCTAGTGTACAAACCTTCTGCAAGCACAGGGATTGTCTGGGCCTTGGGGCTAGCCATGACCTCAGTGCCTTGATATCACTTTTAAAATGTGTGGTCAGAAAGCGGCAGATAAGTGATGGAACAAACTGGAAGTCGCAAATTTTATTTTTCCCATTTCTTCCTTGGAATTCTGTGATTATATAATGTGCTCAGCTGGGCTGAGATCCAGCTCCAACTTTACTGAGGCCTACAGTAAGGAGTCTAGTATAAGCTAGTGGGAGACTGATAGCTGCTAAATCCCCCTGTGTTTCTGTCTGGGATTCTTTCCCTCTCTCTTTACTACTCCCACCAAGGGTTGCACATTTTGTGGAATATTCAGAGGTGGAAACTTAATGTGGGAATTAACGGAAATATATGCAAATTAATATTGATACCATTTAAATGTTGTTTTTGTTGCATTGCATATATTTACCATATATGGAGACATAAACCTTTTACCTCATCATAAGTAGACATAATTAAAATTATTAAATCCTTAAAAAAAAAGAATGTAGTAATGAATTGAACTTTAATTAAATGAGTTGACTCTTCACATGGGATGATTTCACTGAACAACAACAGAAAGGGAATGTTGAATGATCCATTGCATCTCCCAGAAATATTTTCAACATACATCTGTAAAATTATAGTCTAGAAACTAAGGCTTTGGTTGTCTTCCTCTCAGGCTTCCATGTCTTCTCACTGGACCTCCTCAATGTCCACCTCTTGAACATCAGACTCTGAGGCCTTATCTTCACTGTCACTTTCCAACGCTGTTGAGGATGGCTTGTTGTCAGGCTCAAAAAGCCTAAAATTTGCCCAGACGGCCACCAATTTTTCAACCCTTGTATTGGTCAGCCTGTTGTGTGCTTTGGTGTGTGTGTTCCCAAACAAGGACCAGTTGCGCTCTGAGGCAACTGATTTTGGAGGGGGATGGAGCCAACAGGGTATAGAGCCTCAGATCCACAAAGTCCCTTCCACCAGATTGGTGATGAGATATGTTGGCACAACTGCCATATTGCATCTCTATCCCAAAGCCCTTGCTTGGAAGTGTACTTCGCCAGACTGCCAAGAACCTTGCCCATGGTATTTATGACACCATAGACCTTGTTGATCTCATACTTGGGGTCCAACATGGATGCTGCGGCATGTACGGGCTTCAGGCAGAAGTCTTCACACTTTTTGATGCATTTCAAAACGGCAGTTTCCTCTGCATGGCGCAACAATGAAGTGGGCAGGGCAGTATGGATTTCTTATCTTACATCTGCAAGCAGAGTCTGAACATCAGACAGGATGGTATTGTCTCCCTCAATCCGTGCAATGGCTACTGCTATAGGTTTCAGGCTGCTTACCACACTCTCCCAAAATACATAATCCAGAAGGATCCTCTTGATGGGGCTGTCCATATCAGGCAGACAGTGATATGGCCATTTCTTGGAGAGACTCCTTCCCCTCCACCCCAACGGGTGTTGCTGGGCAGCTTCAATGTGGTGCTCTTATTCTTCTCACTTTGCTTGGTGAAATAGATTGCTGCTATAACTCTGACGCGTCACATACTTAACAATTTCCTTGGCTCTCTGGTAGAGTGTATCCATTGTTTTCAGTGCCATGATGTCCTTTAGGAGCAAATTCAATGCATGAGCAACACAGCCAATGGGTATGATGTGAGGGTAGGACTCCCCCACTTTAGACCAAGCAGCCATCATGTTCACAGCATTGTCTATCACCTTCTGTGGTCCAAGGTCATTGCCTTCAGCTCATCTGCAATGTACAGACTGGTGTGTCTGTTGTCCCTTGTGTCTGTGCTCTTGTAGAATACTGGTTGAGGGGTGGAGATTATGTAGTTTATTATTCCTTGCCCACGAACATTCGACCACCCATCAGATGATTGCAATAGTCTGCTTTCCCTATGATTTGGTTCACCTTCACTTGAACTCTGTTGAACTCTGCATCCAGCAAATGAGTAGAGAAAGCATGTCAGTTGGAGTGGTGTATGCTGAGCAAAGAACATTCAGAAATCTCTTCCCATACACATTTCCTGTGAGCATCAGAGGTGAACCAGTTATATACACAGCTCAAGTAAGACATTCCTCAGCATTTCTCTGACTACGTTCCTCCATTGAGTCCAGGAGGACCATAAGCTGTTGCTACCGATAAGGTGTCTGATTCATAATTTTCACCTCGAATAGAAGTAGAGGGACTTTTTGTCAGAGGGTGCTTGTTGTAAATGCTGAGGGAACTTTATGCACTTGTCCAGATGATTCTGCATTCTTGGTGCATTCTTCATGTGATTTGGCACAGTATTTGCAAATGTACACAGCTTCTTCTATTTTAGCTGCAGTGAAATGTCTCCACACATCAAATGGTGCCCGTGGCATTTTCCAGTAAAGATACAATTCAATGTACAGATAAATTAAGCAGTTAGATTAAACACCTTCTTTGTAAGATAAATGTAAAAAATATAAATATATATTTTCACTGTTATTTAACCAGGTAGGCTAGTTGAGAACAAGTGCTCATTTACAACTGCGACCTGGCCAAGATAAAGCAAAGCAGTGCGACACACAACAACAGTTACACATGAAATGAACAATCATACAGTCAATAGCACAATAGAGAAAAAAAGTATATATACAGTGTGTGCAAATGAGGTAAGGCAATAAATGGGCCATAGTGGCGAAATAATAATTAGAATTTAGCAATTAAACACTGGAGTGATAGATGTGCAGAAGATGAATGTGCAAGTAGAGACTCGGGTGCAAAGGAGCAAAACAATAAATAACAGTATGGGGATGAGGTAGTTGGATGGGCTATTTACAGGTGCAGTGATCTGTGAGCTGCTCAGACAGCTGGTGCTTAAAGTTAGTGAGGGAGATATGGATCTCCAGCGTCAGTGATTTTTGCAATTTGTTCCAGCGGAGAACTGGAAGGAAAGGCGGCCAAAAGAGGAATTGACTTTGGGGGTGACCAGTGAAATATACCTGCTGGAGCGCGTGCTACAGGTGGGTGCTGCTATGGTGACCAGTGAGCTGAGATAAGGCGGGGCGTTACCTAGCAAAGACTTATAGATGACCTGGAGCCAGTGGGTTTGGCGACGAATATGAAGCGAGGGCCAGCCAATGAGAGCGTACAGGTCGCAGTGGTGGGTAGTATATGGGGCTTTGGTGACAACGGATGGCACTGTGATAGACTACATCCAATTTGCTGAGTAGCGTGTTGGAAGCTATTTTGTAAATGACATCGCCAAAGTCTAGGATCGGTAGGATAGTCAGTTTTACGAGGGTATGTTTGGCAGCGTGAGCGAAGGATGCTTTGTTGCAAAATAGGAGGCTGATTCTAGATTTAATTTTGGATTGGAAATGCTTAATGTGAGTCTGGAAGGAGAGTTTACAGTCTAATCAGACACCTAGAATATGTGGACAACTACAAATACCTAAGTCAGAATCGTCCAGAGTAGTGATGCTGGGCGGGCGGGCAGGTGCAGGCAGTGATCTGTTGAATAGTATGCATTTAGTTGCATTTAAGAGCAGTTGGAGGCCACGGAAGGAGAATTGTATGGTATTGAAGCTTGCCTGGAGGGTTGTTAACACAGTGTCCAAAGAAGTGCCAGAAGTATACAGAATGGTGTCGTCTGCGTAGAGGTGGATCAGAGAATCACCAGCAGCAAGAGCGACATCCTAGGTGTATACAGAGAAAAAAGTCGGCCCGAGAATTGAACCCTGTGGCACCCCCATAGACTGCCAGAGGTCCGGACAACAGGCTGGTGAACCAGCCAAGGCAGTCATTTGAGAAACCAAGGCTGTCAAGTCTTCCAATAAGAATGCGGTGATTGACAAAGTTGAAATCCTTGGCCAGGTCGATGAATACAGCTGTGCACAGTATTGTCTCTTGTCAATGGCGGTTATGATATCGTTTAGGACTTTGAGCGTGGCTGAGGTGCACCCATGACCAGCTTGGAAACCAGATTGCATAGCGGAGAAGGTACGGTGGGATTCGGTTATCGGTGATCTGTTTGGTAACTTGGCTTTCAAAGACCTTAGAAAGGCAGGGTAGGATAGATATAGCAGTTTGGGTCTAGAACGTCTTCCCCTTTGAAGAGGGGGATGACCGCGGCAGCTTTCAAATCTTTGGGATGTCAAACGATACGAGAGGTTGAACAGGCTAATAGGGGTTGCAACAATTTCGTCTGATAATTTAGAAAGAGATGGTCCAGATTGTCTAGCCCTGCTGATTTGTCGGGGTCAGATTTTGCAGCTCTTTCAGCACATCAGCTATTTGGGTGAAGGAGAAATGGGGGAGGCTTGAGCAAGTTGCTGTGGCGGGTGCAGGGCTGGTGACCAGGGTCGGGGTGGCCAGGTGGGAAGCATGGCCGGCCATAGAAAAATGCTTATTGAAGTTATCAATTATTGTGGATTTATCGGTGGTGACAGTGTTTCCTAACCTCAGTGCAGTGTGCAGCTGGGAGCAGTTGCTCTTATTCTCCATGGACTTTACAGTGAAACATGTATGGAAACAGGCGAATTAACACTCCTCAGTTAGCAGGCTCATGCAAGCTAAAACCCACATGGTAGCAAAAACTAACTAGCAGAAATTAACAAATTAGAAATGATTTGAACACACTTTGCTGTAGGCTACTATTTACTAGTTAAAAACATGTATGTCATATAAAATATTCACCCCACCCAGTATTGTAATCAAAATATACCAGAAAGCATGTAGTCCATGGCTCAGTGTAGTAGTGTGGGCTCAATAGCATCTCATTTGTGTGCAAGATCTTGCGAATCAGCTGCACATGTGATTGAAGAATGCACTGTGTATGCAGAGGGTTGCAATTCCATTTAATTGGGGATAGTTTAACCAAAATATGCCACAAGACCTAGAGTTGCCTTGTTCATCTCACAAAAGGTTCTCTGTTATAAGCTAACGGTTTTTGATGCATTTTAAGCCAAATTCCCAGGCTTAAAATGTCTTCAAAAATCAGGAAATCTACTGAAAGGTTTCCAACCCTTTGCGACCCTACTCCCACCCCATCAAATGTTCCATGGCAGAGTTCAAATGGAATATGGCAAAAACCATAGGAATAGAGTTATAGAACTTCCTGATTCCTGTCACTTTTTTTTTTGCTTGCATCATTATAAGTCAGTCAGCCAGAGTATTCCCAACTCTTACCACCTCTGCCATGCTCAGTTTAATGTGTAAGGAATTTGATTTGCTATCGGCTGGCAGTGCCAATTTTAGAGTTGTAATCCTGGTGGGGCAAACAAAACATGGGATGCATGCCTGCAAAGCCACTACACATAAACATAGCTGATATGGCAGATTTGTTCAAACAAATCTGGTTTCTACTTACAATTGAGATGTACAATCTACAACTGTTGACTGAAAGTAACTGAAAGTAAAATCAGTCCAATCAAAGCTACTGTAGAGAAGGTGATTTGATGTCATGTCATTCTATCTGTGGCTAATGACCTTGAGTCTTCTTGGATGGGCACTTCTAATATAACTCTATGACAGCACCCAAGGGGTTTACCCTGCAACGCTCCACATTTTCTGCTGGCTTGCCCCACCACCACATAAAGCGCGGAGCTAGGCTGAAACGCCTGCATTTTGGAGCTGCCTTATTCAAGAAGAAAAAAATATACCATGTTTGTATGTGGCTTTATTAACTCAATGATATACAGTACTGGTCAAAAGTTTTAGAACACCTAAAATACTTTTTTCTACATAGTAGAATAATAGTGAAGATATCAAAACTATGAAATAACACATGGAATCTGGCATGTAGTAACCAATAAAGTGTAAAGCAAATCAAAATGTATTTAATGTTCGTGATTCTTCAAATAGCCACCCTTTGCCTTGATGACGACTTTGCACACGCTTGGCATTCTCTCAACCAGCTTCATGAGGTAGTCACCTGGAATGCATTTCAATTAACAGGTGTGCCTTAAGTTAATTTGTGGAATTTCTTAATGCGTTTGAGACAATCAAGTTGCGTTGTGACCAAGGTACAGAAGATGGCCCTATTTGGTAAAAGACCAAGTCCATATTATGGTAAGAACAGCTCAAATAAACAATGTGAAATGATAGTCCATTACTTTAAGACATAGTCAGTCAATAAGGAACATTTCAAGGACTTTCACAAAAAGTGCAGTCACGATAACTGGCACTCATGAGGACTGCCACAGGAATGGAAGACTCAGAGTTACCTCTGCTGCAGAGGATAAGTTCATTAGACTTCCCAGCCTCAGAATGTGCAGCCCAGATAAATGCTTCAGTGTTCAAGTAACACACATCTCAACATCAACTGTTCAGAGGAGACTGTGTGAATCAATCCTTCCTGATCAAATTGCTGCAATGAAACCACTACTAAAAGACACCAATAAGAAGAATAGACTTGCTTGGGTCAAGAAACACGAGCAATGGACATTAGACCGGTGGAAATTTGTCCTTTTGGTCTGGAGTCCAAATTTGAGATTTTTGGTTCCATCCGCTGTGTCTTCGAGACCTGGTGTGGGTGAACGGATGATCTCTGAATGTTAATTTCCCACCGTGAAGCGATACGCCATCCCATCTGGTTTGGGCTTAGTGGGAATATCATTTGTTTTTCAACAGGACAATGGCCTAACACACATCCAGGCTGTGTAAGGGCTATTTCACCAAGAAGGGGAGTGATGGAGTGCTGCATCAGATGACCTTGCCTCCACAATCCCCCGACCTCAACCCAATTGAGATGGTTTGGGATGAGGCAGACCGCAGTGTGAAGGGAAAGCACCCAACAAGTACGCCGCATATGTGGGAACTCCTTCAACACTGTTGGAAAACCATTCCAGGTGAAGCTGGTTGAGAGAATGCCAAGCGTGTGCTACGCTGTCAAGGCAAAGGGTGGCTATTTGGAAAATCTCATAACATTTTGGGTCATTTCATGATTCCTTGTGTGTTATTTCATAGTTTTTGTGTTCACACTGTAGAAAATAGTACAAATAAATTGAAACCCTTGAATGAGTAGCTGTTCTAAAACTTTTGACCGGTAGTGTATATGAAATATTCGTTCAAATCGACGCATGGCTTTTATTCCAGCTGTTAAGGAATATGAATCAGTAATGTATGCACAGAAAGTGATATGGTTGTTTTAGCTCTGTGGAAGAGGTGTCCTGGGGCTGGGCTAGGCAGTCCAATATGGTCGTGCACCCTAGGCCAAGGTGGAAAATACCCCCTTGCTGTGAACTACAATTGACTGCCGGTTGGCCGCTATACCTTGCCTGACTACTCAAACTGAATTCTTCCACTGCTCATTAGCTGTGTACTTCAGTCTGACACTGCCGTCATTGAAGTCGTTTGTGGTGACATCAAAATGAGGTGTGTTGTACAAAACGACGTAATCAGTGATCGGATCATCTCTAACCAATCAGAGTATCAAAGCTAATGGCGAATTTTGAAACCGCCGCTTTACCTGCGTGTGTTCTGTGTCTGGCCCAACCCATCAGTTTCTGGGACTAAACAGAATGGCTTGAATGTTTGTCCTTTCTAGAAAAATACTTGTCGGCAGAGTGGAGAGATTCTCTAAAGGCCCCCCTTTCGACAAAAATTCTCTGCAGCCTGGTTGCAGGGGGTTGAAGCTGAGCTACGAACTACGAATCAGGTTTGAGGAGTTAACCTTGATAAACTGGTACCACGAAAGTGGCTCACCTTTTTAGCCAGGTACATTTCTACAGCAACAACTCCTTCAGAACTAACCTGCTCCAGGGCAGGCTAACTCCATTTTATCCTGAAAGCAATGTCAACGAGTTGAGGACCAATGAAACCGGATACCCTTCCTCTAGCAAAGTTTGTCTCATCATCCCCTTCATTTGAGGACAAATTCAATATTTTATTAATTATACTGAACAGAAATATAAATGCCTCATGCAACAATGTCAACGGTTTCACTGAGTTACAGTTCATATAACGAAGTCAGTCAATTGAAATAAAATCATTAGGCCCTAATCTATGGATTTCACATGACTGGGCAGGGGTGCAGCCTTGAAGGGGCATAGGCCCACCCACTTGGCAGCCAGACCCAGACAATCAGAATTCGTTTTCCTTGACAAAAGGACTTTATTACTGAGAGCATTACTCCTCAGCACCAGACCCACCCCTCAGACGATCCTGCATGGGAGGAAACCGGATGTGGCGGTCCTGAGCTAGCGTGGTTAAACGTGGTCTGCGGTTGTGATGCCTGTTGGACGTAAATGCCAAATTCTCTAAAACGACATTGGAGGCAGCTTATGGTAGAGAAATGAACATTCAATTCTCTGGCAACAGCTCTGGTGGACATTCCTGCAGTCAGCATGCCAATTGCAATCTTCCTCAACTTGAGACATCTGTGGCGTTGTGTGACACAACTGCACATTTTAAAGTGGCCGTTTATTGTCCCCAGCACAACGTGCACCTTAGTAATGGTCATGCTGTTTAATCGGCTTCGAATCTTGGCAAAGGAGATGCTCAGTAACAGGGATGCAAACAAATTTGTGCACAAAATTTGAGCGAATAAGCTTTTTTTTGCTCATCTGAGGTACAAACACTTTACATGTTGCGTTTTAATATTTATGTTCAGTGTCAAAAAAAAATCTTAAAAGAAAAATGTCTCACATTACACATTCAGTAATGACAGTATTTGCTTTTCAAACTGTATATTTTCTCGCATTTGTATTTAGACATTTGCGAAAGGCAAACTGGCAGTCGCAATCAACCATTGACATATATATGGCAGTTCCCATTCATGTCAAGACTAGCAGCCATTGCTAGTGTACCCATGAGTTTAAGTCAAAACCCTTCTATGGATTATATGTCTATGCCCACAACGCAACAAGCTATTCCATAGAAGGAAAAGGGTGCTTGTGCATTGATAAGCACACCAAAGATGGCATTAACGATAAGTAATAAAATGCTTCGTAGTATACCGCTCTGTTTGATCTCTGGTTGTTTGCTTACCGCCTTTAGATGGTTGAGTCGTTCAGCCAGCATGTAGCATGACCAACGCAATGTGTAGAGTATTGTTGTGTAGGTTACCTCTGAATGTTTAGACGAGGAAATCCCTTCATCCTCAGGACAAGGGCGGACACACTACATTAGTAGAGGCAATTGTATGTGTAATGTACACTGAGTGTACAAAACATTTTAAGAACACCTTCCCAATATTGAGTTGTTTTCTGAACAGCCTGAATTTGTTGGCATGGACCCGACAAGGTGTCGAACATTCCACAGCGATGCTGGCCCATGTTGCCTCCAATTTTTTCCCACAGTTGTCTGGATGTCCTTTGGGTGGTGGACTGTTTCTTGACACAAACTGTTGAGCTTGAAAAACCCAGCAGCATTGCAGTTCTTGACACAAACCGGTGCGCGTGGCACCTACCACCATACCCTGTTCAAAGGCACTCAAATCTTTAGTCTGTCCTTCGTTGACCTTTCTCCTCCCATTCATCTACACTGATTTTGAAGTGACATCAATAAGGGATCATATCGTTCACCTTATCTTTCTGTCATGGAAAGAGCAGGTGTCCTTAATGTTTTGAACATTGTGTATATGATTCATGACTTGCATTAGGAAAACATATTTCTGATTCATCTGAACGAGGACTTGTTTATTTACGAGTGGTGTTTATCAATCTCGCGGTGGTTTAGGTCAGAAGATGGCGTAAAACTAGCTCTGCTGATAATTAGTGTGTGATTAGAAACCTTTTTACTGGGTTTAACATCTGTGGTGTTGCTTGCGAAAGCAGCGCAGGGAGCTCTCGCTCTCTCTCTCGCTACAAAGAGGTTATCTGTGGATTTCAAATGTTAACCTTTCTGATCTCCCCATCCCGGATCCGGGATCGTGAATACAGACTCAAGCTCATTACCATAACGCAACGTTAACTATTCATGAAAATCGCAAATGAAATGAAATAAATATGCTAGCTCTCAAGCTTAGCCTTTTGTTAACAACACTGTCATCTCAGATTTTCAAAATATGCTTCTCAACCATTGCAAAACAAGCATTTGTGTAACAGTATTGATGGCTAACGTAGCATTTAGCGTAGCATTTAGCATTAGCATTCAGCTGGCAACATTTACACAAAAACAGAAAAGCATTCAAATAAAATAATTTACCTTTGAAGAACTTCAGATGTTTTCAATGAGGAGACTCTCAGATAGCAAATGATAGCAGTTTTTCCTGAAAGATTATTTGTTTAGGACAAATCGCTCCGTTTTCTGCGTCACGTTTAGCTATGAAAAAACCCCTGTATCCAGGATTGTGTAAATCTATCAGCAAGCTCATTAGCATAACACAACGTTAACTATTCATGAACATGGCTAATGAAATTAATCTATTTGCTCTCAAGCTTAGCCTTTTGTTAACAACACTCATCTCAGATTTTCAAAATATGCTTTTGAACCATAGCTAAACAAGCATTTGTGTAAGAGTATTGATAGCCTAGCATTGCATTAAGCCTAGCATTCAGCATGCAACATTTTCCACAAAAAAACATAAAAGCATTCAAATAAAATAATTTACCTTTGAAGAACTTCAGATGTTTTCAATGAGGAGACTCTGTTAGATAGCAAATGTTCCGTTTTTACAAAAAATATTATTTGTGTCGACTAATCACTCCGTTTTGTTCATCACGTTTAGGTAAGTGGGGAAAAGAAAAAAAAGTCATTAAAACGTGAACTTTTTTCCAAATTAACTCCATAATATCGACAGAAACATGGCAAACGATGTTTAGAATCAATCCTCAAGGTGTTTTTCACATATCTATCGACGATAAAATCCATCGTGGCAGTTTACTTTCAATTCTGAAGAAATGGAACGCTCATGGACTTACTGATTACGCACACAGGACACCGGGCGGGACACCAGGTAAATGTAGTCTCTTATGGTCAATCTTCCAATGATATGCCTACAAACACGTCACAATGCTGCAGACACCTCGGGGAATATACAGAAAGCGCAGGCTCATTCCTGGCGCATTCACAGCCATATAAGGAGACATTGGAACACAGCGCCTTCAGAATCCGCGGCATTTCCTGTATGAAACATCATCTTGGTTTCGCCTGTTGCATTAGTTCTGGGGCACGCACAGATAATATCTTTGCAGTTTTGGAGACGTCAGAGTTGTGTCTTTCCAAGGCTGTCAATTCCATGCATAGTCGAGCATCTTTTCGTGACAAAATATTGCGCTTAAAACGGGCACGTCTTTTTATCCAATAATGACACAGCGCTCATGTTCAGTAGCAGAAAGGGGATTGCAGCACAAATTGAAGTGCATTTAAAATAACTCAGAAATATAATTATTAATATAATGGGCATTCCCATTCAAGTCATGGTTCTGTGATTGGTGGTAGGCTAATTCTGTGACTATAGATCTCAACACTTTACACCAATCTGACCTCTGTGATCCCTCTTTCACAGAAAGCCACGAGGAAAACAGACAAGCCTCGGCCAGAGGACCTGGATGTGACTGAGCTGACCAGTGAGGGCCTGAAGGATGAGTTGCTCAAGTATGGAATCAACGTAGGACCCATTGTGGGTGAGTCAGTCCGTAAGAGTTGGGAATTAAGAGTTGTATTGAATTTATTTTAATAATGGACATTATTGTTGCAATCTTCATTTATTAATAAAGTTGTGTTGAATTCATTTGAATAATGTCTGAACTTTTGGCAGCCTCCACCCATAAGAGGGATTCATAAAGTTCTATTGAATTTATTTGAATGTCTTGTCATGGCAGCCTCAACCCGTAAGCTGTATGAGAGAAGGCTCCAGAAGCTGTTGGACCAGGGTCCTCCTGAGACCGTGGCTTTACCGGTGGTCATCACTCAGGTCGACAGCAACCACAACGGCAACTCTGACTCAGACCGCTACAGCGACAAGGAAGAAGGTAAGAAATGGAACACTCAGTCGTCCTCTTTATTAGGGCGGCAGGGTAGCCTAGTGGTTAGAGCGTTGGACTAGTAACCGAAAGGTTGCAAGTTCGAATCCCTGTGCTGACAAGGTACAAATCTGTCGTTCTGCCCCTGAACAGGAAGTTAATCCACTGTTCCTAGGCTGTCATTGAAAATAAGAATTTGTTCTTAACTGACTTGCCTAGTTAAATAAAGGCAAAATAAGTTTATTACAGATTCAAATCAGATTCATCTTGGCAGTTTACACGTTAGATATTTTTTTACGGAGATACCTACTCTCAAACCAAATTGGCCCTCTGGGATAATACGAATCATGGATTGATTGGTTGGTCAATAGACTGATTGACAGAGCACGACATTGCTGGACATTTTGTGTTTAGAGGTGACTACAGAACCAGAGCCTGTCCCAGTCCCCGTGGTGGAGAGACCTGTCAGAAGCAGAGGGAAGACCCCAGTCACCACCAGGACCCGCAGCAGCCAGCACAACCGGGTAAGTCCCTCTTTTTAAAATTTTAATATCTTTATTTAATCAGTGGACAAAAGCATATCCTCACCCTAGGTAAACCTCATGGTTTGCATTCCTTCAAATCTCACAATACAGAATGTGTTAAAATCTGAGTTAAATAGCATGCATATCTCAAGTTGTGATTTGGCCCCAAATGCTACACATTTGGCAATGATGAGTAGTCCCATTAGAGGCTATAGGATGTGCAGCGGCACAGCTGGGTTCGATTAAACCGGTCTCTAATAAATAATTTGAGAGCGAGGAAGTGTGTCCTTTATGAGTTGCCTATAGGGGTGTGAATCACGTGTGTGTGGAAAACAAAGCACCAAATGTCTTTCTGAAGGACCCTCTCTGTGTGTCTGTCTGCTGAGAGTTAGTGCAGCAGGCTTTGATTTCAGGACTGGCCACATGACTTGAATTAGCTTGTTTTTTTTTCTTTGCCGCTGGGTGCCTCTAGTCCACTATTGCTCGATCTGTCCCTGTTTCATTCTTTCCTCGCAAGAACATACTTAAAGCCCCTGCTTATTATTTTTACTTTTCTTTGCAAATCCTTTTCTTTAAGGTTCTTAAAAAATATATTTTTAAGCCGCTTTAATTTTCTCCTCTTTTCCTGATACTTTGGGAGGTGTTGGTGACATCTTGTCTCAAATCTTGAACGTCCCAGATGGTAACCTATTCAACTGAAGCTGCCGGTCTCATGTGGATATTGTAACCACATTAAAGGGATAGTTTGAGATTTATCTACTACCTCAAGTTAGCTGTTCCTGTACGTTTCCAGTCATGGGCTAACTCTAGTTAGCGTTGTCTCGCACCTCTTAACTTCCTTCATACTGGAAGTATAGACATCAGAATGGTATCCCAGAGTTCATCTGACTCTGGGGAAGTCGATGGGCTTCATTGGCAAAATCTCGAACTTTCCCTTTTAAAAGCAACTTTACTCACTGAAGTTGGCTTTGTAAGGTGTGTTCGCAAAGAGGTGGAAGGTCGGGTGTTCTGAGAAATTTGTGTGTTTAGATCTATGCTCCGGAGGAGGAGGATGATGATGATCTTGAGGAAGAGCATCCTGTGTTGAACATAAAGCGACCATTGAGGAGATCATCTCATAGAGTCGACCAGATGGTCCCTGCAAACGATGATACTGTAATAAACACTGAGCCTATCCATCTCCTTGGGTTTCTGGTGCAATGGAGAAGTGTTTAACTTGATAATCACCTTTTTTTGTGGATAGTGTTAGTCATGTTATATATTTAAGGTTTATTTGGAATTGTACGCATTATCAGCTAAAAGCTGAATTGCAGCATACAAAGGCCTAAATAAGTAAAAATTAGATGTTATATACAATTAGTTAAGCAGCATTAAGCTGTCTCACAAAGGCATAGGCTGTCTTAATTCACTGGGTTCTCTACATCCACTATTAAATATTATATGTTTGGATTTATTTGGGAAGCTACTTTTGTGTGGGTGGGTGTGTCCTCCCTTTCACCACATCACCTGGTGCCACTGTCTTCCTCAGATATAGTGAACAATGAACACTAACACAGGTGGCAGGTCTCGCCTTAAGCCTAGGTGCATGATTACCTCAATTATTACGCAGCTTCCTCATTCTCCTCGTCCTGCTCCAGGATGTCTCTGAGCTTTCAGCTGGTGAGGGAGTTCTTCACCCTCCAAGAGAGGCAAAGACCAAGGCACCTCTGCTTCTGGTGGGTTTGTGATCAATAGACATGGGTTTTTTGTCATGTCCTCAGTAAACTTTCCACTGATTCATTAGTCAGTCTTCCCTCTAATTTCCTTTCGCCTCTCTCTCCCCATCTGTCATGTTCCAGGAAGTCCTTAAGGAACCTAAGCTTATATTGGCAGAGAAACCAAGCTCTAAGTCCACTCCCTTACTGCATGGCCTAGCCCATGCCCAGTCCACTAGGACTATCCATCAGGTTGTCCTAACAGCCAGGGCCGAGTCTCCATCACCCAGACTGACTCAGGTACCTGTGAGGTTCACTGTGGTTACTTGTCACTCACTGTCACTATGAATGGTTGTTGTGTTCATGGCTCGGATTGATATTGGAAGTTGTTTAATGGGTGTACATAGCTAATGTTCACATAGTCACTGTGGTGTCTCTTAGTCATAGTAAGATATGTGGGACTGTGCCATTTTGCATATTTTTTTCTTAATGTTGAAGAGTCACTCACCCACCCACCTGACATTTTGGCTATTTAGTCTAGTACTCTAAAGTCTCTACTGTGTCTTACCATCAGTCTGTCCCTGACCAAGCCCTCCCCCTGAATGTGAATGCTGCTGCGCTCTGGTTCCCCAAAGCCAAACCCAGCGGGCCCCCAGTCAAGAACCCCAGCCACGGTGTCCCTGAGGGCCACAAACTCCCGGTGTCTAGAGAGCCCTCACTCCCTGGCAGACCTGTAGGAGGGTGCTTTCCTTGCCCTTTTCACTTATTCACTCACTGGGAGATAGAAATAGCCTTTTGGTCAATCACTGGACACTAAAAGTGATTTGTTCCATTTTAATGTATACATTTGTGTGTGAGCATACTTTCCTAACTTTGTTGGTTTTGATGTGCTTCTCACCTGTGCAACTTAACGTTAACAATGGAGACACAAGATGATGTAATCCTATATTCGAGAGAGCCAGCTTCTTCAGAATTGGGACGTCGGTCCCAAGATGGAATGGGTTCAAGTGAGGTGTGGCATTAGATTGAGTTTGAGGCTGTAACACTGCAGGTCAAAATACATTTAAAAGATATGTCAAACAAAAAGTGAATGATAAAAAATGTGGATCGAAACAATAATAATAATATATATACACATTTACAACTGTAGCAATGATAAATGACTGCTGGGTGGTGGGGGCAGGGGGAGAGTCCGTTTGGGAATGTCCATAGGGACCACAGGGGCGCCTGAGTGGTACAGTTGTCTAAGGCACTGCATCTCAAGTGAATTGAACTGTAATAATATATATAATATAATATAATAATATATATATTTATTTATTTACGCTGTAACAATTGTAAATGTCCATTGGGGGTGGGTGGTGGCAGGGTAATGTTTGTCTGGGGGGTTTAGGAAGCGGAGATTTTATCTTCTTGACCTTCCTGCCACACCTGGTATTTATTGTAGGTGTCCTGGTGGGCTGGCAGACGGCGGAAGTAGGGGGTCCAATCAAAAACACATTTTTGCCAATAGGTAAATGAATGTTAATTGTGTAGATACTATAGTCCAAACCTAATTTCTCTATCATAATCCGTTCAAATGGTCTTGCTGTTTTAACCTTTGTAAAATGGCCCAAATTAGGGTGACTAAATCAATGGAGGTCAGACAAAAAGGGGCGGCAACATGGAAAATAGCATCTTCTCGAATCCGGAGGACATAAAACAATATAGAGGTAAGATGTTTATCGATTTTGAGACGGGACAGAAGATTTCTCACAAAAACAAGCATGTCTCTGTGAAATGCATTTTAATTTTAATTGTTTTTTTAAATTTTATTTAGCCCGTTCATGCTAATTTAGCTTTTTGCGATTTGCAGACTACCACCACAACATGTACAATCCTCAAATGTTCCTGCGAGAAAGCGGCACCGCTCTGTCAAGAGTTCGGTGCTTATCGGATGTATTAGGTTACGAAATCCAACTTTTTAGATATAATGTTAGACCCCACGGAATGATTCAGAACATGTATAATCTTATTTGTCTTGGTAAAATGAATTTAATAAAATAAGGGAAATGAAAGTTCATCACCAAACCGTGTTTTCGCCCACTCTGGGCAGAATTGGTGGACAACCTAGAGGAAGCCAAATGAGATGTGGCAATAGAGACAGCGGAAACGTGGGGGGACTGGTGGTAAAGGAACTATGGAAGGCTCACTGCTCCCTTCTATAGTTCTAGCTAGTCTCTAGTCTCGCTATTAAACTGGTAGAGCTACATGTCAATGTTTCGTTCCAATGGGCATACCTTGACGCCAGCCTGATTTACTGAGCATGGTTGGATGATTTGATCGATTTCGGGATGGGTTCGAAATAATGACATACCATGTGTAAATGGCGAGTGCAGCACAAAGCCAAACATCTCGACTGTTTCAACGCAGTGGACAAGTTTGACCTCTGGTGTAAGAAGAACTTCCTGGGAAAAAATGCTGCCACCAAGATCAAAGACCTTTTCATCCACTTCGAAAATCAATTCTCGTTTGTTTCTTGTGTGTTTATCTATTCCGAAAGCCATTCTCTTGTATTCTAGCTGTGTTGTGAGGAGGATGGTGGTCTTCCTCTCACTCTGACTACGAAAGCTCCCAGTCGTGAGCTAAACACCCTACTCAATACAGCTCTTTTAGAGGTTTGTGACATCTCTCACGTGCTATAGTACTTGGGACATCACTCTGTATTGAGTGTTTTTATCTGATTTTTGGATCTGTTCACAATTTGCTCAATGTTCTGATCACTGGCTATTTGTTTTGGTCTCACTCTCTTGCCATCAGTCTCTCTCCTGGGTCTGTATGGATTTCAACCAACCTCTTCTATAACTGATATTTCTAATCCATATCTGTGGTCATCACAGGATCCTGCACCAAGTATCCATGCTCCAGTAGGACAGAGCATAAGACCCCTGAAACAATTGCCTCTGGTGTGTATATGAACTTAATCACACTGTCCTCATAGGATACACACTACTGTAATATTGCTCACTGGATTTTAAATGCACCTGTGTAAGTGATGGCCAGACTCTTCTAGTATAAGATACTGATCCAGTGTGTTACTTACCCTATCCCTGTTAAAGGGGGTACCACAGAAAGTCCGCCCACTCCAAGTAGCCAACCCTTCCCCACTACCTCGTTTGTCTGGAAATGACCCCAATGCCTCCTTCACCGTCAGGCCTGTAAGCTACGTCTCACACACCCCCTCATCTCCATCGCTGAAAGAACAACTGGAATCCCTATCATCGCTCTCTGCCAAGTTTGACATGCTGTCCAATCGCTTTACTCGGGTATACAGTTTAAAGTATATTATCCAATAGTTGTCCTCAAGAGTTCTGGTCTCCTCACAATGGTTTGTTGTGGTGGCACCTGGAATTTGGAACTTAATTGTGTTGTTGAGGAGTGAAAGTGATCACACTGTTTTTCCTTAGACACGGTAGAGTTGTAAACATATGGGTGATGATTATGAATGGGGCTACTGTAGTGTGTGTGTGGTGTACAGCTGTGTGAAAGATGTGAGGGGAGGGAAAGAAGACTCTCGCTCTTACTAACACGCGCTCACCTCTCTTTGACCAGCAGGATCAGCGTAAGTCTAAAAATGACCTCGAACCTAAGTGGAAACAGCAGAAAAACACCCCCTTCCTGTCCTCTGTGACCCCAGTGAGGGGGCAGGACAGTGTCTCCTCGAGTATCTCTAAGGAGCCATGGGTACGAAAGTAATTCATTGCTATGCCTTATGCATGTATTACCTAGGGTCTGTGCTGGTTTGTTTGTCAAGGTGGTATTATTCACAAGACAAGGTAATGATGTTTGTCACAAGCCTTGGGTTTACCGGTGGTTTGGTCACATGGGGCATAGGACTGCAACAGGGCCATCTAGTGGTCTTTAGGAGTACGCCCTCTAGCCTATCCCAAAAAGAATACCCCTCTAGCCCTTATGTGAAGGTGGTGGTTTTGGCATTGACTTGGTAACACGCAAATAGAACAATGTCTCATCCTCACTCTAATCGCTCCGTGTTGGCCTCAACGTCTAAGGAATGTGTACTAAAATGTGTGTTGCAGGTGGAGAAGATAGCAGCTGGTGAGCAGACACCCAACAGGGTGGATGAGAAGGATATCCTGAAGGAGATGTTCCCCTACGAGACCAACACTCCAACAGGAATCAAGTAAGACTGCTTCACAGGAATGACAAGACTGTGGTCTTGACTGCCTTATTCTATTGGCATACATAAACTTCTTTAATACATCCTTGCTATATCTGGCAGACTCCCACCCAGTCTTGTCATTCCTGTAAAGCAGTGTCCTGTAACTAATTTAAGCGTTTGATTGTTATACTTGCCTGATGGCAACTCATGTGTGGAATGTCACAATGAATCTCAACTTTCTTCCTCTCTCGTCCTTCTAGCGCCACCTGTCGACGTCCCATCCGAGGGGCAGCCGGCAGGCCCCTAAAGTCTGGTGACCTGTGGACAGATGAGACCCTCCTGCGCTCTTCTCACTCTTCCTACACAGAGAGCCGCACCGCTACCGTCCACAGAGTCCCCACCCTGCCCCCCTCTACCAGGCTGTTAACGTCAGTGGCACCCCCTGCTGGAAAGGCCATAGCGCCACCCCATGGCCTGCCTGTCTGGCTGAAGCTGCTGCTCCTCGGCATTGTAGCTGGCTTCATATTCTTCATCTACCAGACCATGGAGACCAACGCTATGGCCCCCTTCGGAGGGTCCTCAGATTCCACGCAGACCAGTGGTCGTGAGGTCCGCAAGTGAAGCCTGGAAGACAGTGCTCTGGCAGTATAATGTTACTGCCACCACTTTCATCGTTCCTAGCTTCCTTGGCATTCTTGTTTTTGTTTTTTTCCCCTGTTTCCATCACTCATAATTGGTTAAATGGTCTGGTACGGGAGCCTAATTTGTATCGACGCCTGCTGAAGACGACAATGTCCAAAATGATATATTGAACATTGAAGATGACCACCACCTTCTCATTCTAAAATGACAATACTGTCTTCTGTTTGTTTCAGTCCGTCCTTTCCCCATCTGTGAGGCTGAGAGAAAGCCAGTCGCACCAATGATCTCCAGATAACGTACATACACCGAAACAGTGGCTTCCAAATGATGTGAACTTGCCTTATATGGTCTATGTTTTAGTTTTACATCTCTGCATGGTGTAATCGTATGATTGCATTTGCCGGAGTCTGTGAAAGAGAATTGCCTGTGTCTGTGTTTAACACGGTTTGCTTTTGTAATGCTGTCACCATAATCCAATGCAGTTAGATGTAATCTAATGCAGTTATTAGCAAAAAAAGAACAGTCAGGCAAAGACTGAAGGAATTTCAACCAATTGTATTCAGTTATTTCTTGATCGAACCATGTATACAGCGGGTATGTGTGTGTGAGACTGGGATTCTTAAAACTCATGCACACATATAGCTCGGTCTCTTTTTTTTATTTTTTTATTGTCTGTGGAGCCTAATTAGTCATGTATGATGTATTCATTGTAATAAATAATGTAATATCCTCTCAATAAAACTATAATATGTAAGGATAATGTCTATTGAGGATTTAAACTTTTTTTTTTTTTTTTACTAAACTTGAAACAATAATAGTAATAATGTGATTTTAAAGCACCATACAAAAAACCCAAGGACACTGTACAGCGAAGAGTAAAAACAAATTGAATATTAGCTGTGAGCAGCAATGAACAGGGTTCACAGCATGACAAAGGAAACCAGATCGGTTGGATTATAAAGCAAGCACTCTGTTTCTACATGAGACTCTTTATGTGCAATAAGGGAAAGGGTGGGATACCAGTCAGTTGTACAACTGAATGCCTTCAAATGAAATGTCTCTTCCGCATTTAACCCAACCTCTCTGAATCAGTGAAGGCATTACCAAGTTTATCTCTGAATACCACAAGAATGACGCAAGTTTAGTCTAGCGCTGTAGGATGGTTATCTTTGAGTGCAGCAGGTAATCATTCTTAATCATTAATAATGTATTGAGTTTATTTGCCAATTCTGGGGTCAATTTGACTAATGGTTTATGTTAAGGTAAGTAAAAAAAATTCAGCGTTTAGTGTAAGTATTTGTTTGTGTAAATGATTTAAGTCTGTTGGTACACTCCACATTAGTGTTACAAAATGCATCAATACACTCTCAGCTGTAACACTTTGACTGCGCAACCGGTAGGACTTCCAGTTTCTAAATTACCAAAATGCAATATCCACTTTTCATTATGTTCAGACCACATTCTAGGGCAACAATATGTGATTATACAGATATACTAATAATGATATTTCACATTGTGTGTCTGCATAATTGAAATCTAACATTAATTTGCATTAGACCAAGCCCACTGGATCAGTAGTTATTACTCTAGTATCCTATGGCGTCACTAGTGCCACCAATTGGTCTGGTGCAGCCATCTGGGGTTGCAGTGACTTTATATTCGCATCGCTTCTAAGGGATGTATACATGGAGGTTAACATACCATATTTCATTGCCCCAGTTCTTCTATCCCTGATGTGATATGCCATCTAGTGCTGTAGCCTGACCGACTCTGAATGCAGCAACTAATTAGACTGACCCAATGAGTCTAAATACAAAATCGGAGTGAATCTGACGTGTGGTTCATGAGGAAAAGATGATTGCAGATTTTGAGCATTAGCGTTACATATGCACAGAATGATTAGTTTCCTTGTTTTTTTTTTTTTTTAGATATTAATACCAAATTCGGTGTGGGTCATCTCATTTTTGGGACGTCCATGATAACGATGACAAGTTTCAGATTAAGTGATTTGACGGGTTTAAATGGACACGTAAAATCTGTGATTTGTCAACTGCCACCTTTTTACCAATCCTTTAGCTTTTCTCAAACCATTTACCATGGGCTTACGTTCCAAATTTGGTGCCATTTGGTCCCATGGTTCATAAGACACATAGGAGCAAGAATGTTTTGCATGTTAGCATATCTGCTGGTATAGTGTGGCCATCTTTAAATGCATCAATGTTATTTATCTCAAACTGTTTAGGGACTATTGTGATGAGTCGGAAGACCACATTTGGAGTGAATCTGCCTTTTAGTCCCTGAGAAGATTTTGTTTGGTTATTTAAAGTCTCACATAGTCACAGTTAATTATTAGATTCCTTTTTTATAATATATCAATGCCAAATGTAACATGGTTCATCATGGTAATGTCTTTGATGACCCTAAAAAGTTTCAAGTTGATAGGCCATTGTGGAGTGGATTTAAATGGACATAAGTCTGATTTCCTGATTTTATCAATTGCCATCTCTGAAGTGGGCCTACATACCGAATTTGGTGTTATTTGGACTGGAATTTTGTGTTATATGGTTCAAAGGTTTTCAAAAAAATTCCAAGATGGAGGAAAATATATCCTGACGGACCTTATGGGTCTTTGAGGTAAATTTGTTCAGTATGAAGAAAACGCCTACATACAAAGTTTCAAGTCTCTAGGTCAAACGGGGCGGCGGATATGAGGGCTTAAGTGAGACTGCTAATTTGAAATTATAATATAAATAAAAACTACTTATTTTAAGCTAGGGCTAAACTCTGGTGGTGCCAGAATAACAACCTATCCCTCAACGTAACCAAGACTAAGGAGATGATTGTGGACCACAGGAAAAGGAGGACAGAGCACCCCTCCATTCTCATCGACGGGGCTGTAGTGGAGCAGGTTGAGAGCTTCAAGTTCCTTGGTGTCCACATCACCAACAAACTAGAATGGTCCAAACACACCAAGACAGTCATGAAGAGGGCACGACAAAGACAATTCTCCCTCAGGAAACTAAAAGGATTTGGCATGGGTCCTGAGATCCTCAAAAGGTTCTACAGCTGCAACATCGAGACTGGTTGCATCACTGCCTACAGAGTGTAGTGCGTACGGCCCAGTACATCACTGGGGCTAAGCTGCCTGCCATTCAGGACCTCTACAGGAAGGTCTGTAGACCAGGACCTCTACAGGAAGAGGAAGGCCCTAAAAATGGTCAAAGACTCCAGCCACCCCAGTCATAGACACTTCTCTCTACTACCACATGGCAAGCGGTACCAGAGTGCCAAGTCTAAGACAAAAAGGCTTCTAACCAGTTTTTACCCCCAAGCCATACGACTCCTGAACAGGTAATCAAATGGCTACCCGGACTATTTGCATTGTGTGCCCCCCCAACCCCTCTTTTACGCTGCTGTTACTCTGTTTATCATATATGCATAGTCACTTTAACCACATCTACATGTACATACGACCTCAATCAGCCTGACTAACCGTTGTCTATATGTAGCCTCACTACTTTTATAGCCTCGCTACTGTATGTAGCCTCGCTACTGTTTTTATCAGTCTTTTTGCTGTTTTTGTTTATTTACTTACCAATTGTTCACTTAATACCTTTTTTGCAATTCTGAGGGGAAAGCCAGACTGAACAGGTGGAATTTTTGTCTGCTTTTGAAGGTGGTGATGGAGTCAGAGTTGTGGGTGGCTTGAGGGAAGAGAGTTCCAGAATTTGGGTGCAGCGGTACTGAATGCCCGGTCCCCCATTATTGTTTTAGGGATGGTGAGTAGTCCTGAGTCAGGGGAGCGGAGACAGCGGGAAGGCGTGTGTGTATGGAGGAGGTTGGAGAGGTATGAGGGGCCAGGCTATGTAGGGCCTTGTAGGTGAGGACTAAGATCTTGTAGGTAATGCAGAATTTGACTGGGAGCCAGTGATGCAAAGTGGGGGTAATGTGTTCTGAGGGTCTGGTGTGTGAGAGGACCCTGGCAGCGGAGCTCTGGACGTACTAGAGCCGCAGTAGTCCAGACTAGTGGTCTTCACGGGTCCACCCAAACCTGAAATTCTCACTTTTTCCTTGGGTCCAGGTCGGGTCCTGTTTGATTGTCATCAGGTCTGGGGTCCTCTACACTACATAATCCTCTACAGTGCATTCGGAAAGTATTCAGACCCCTTGACTTTTTCCACATTTTGTTACGTTACAGCCTTATTGTAAAATGTATTAAATTAATGTTTCTCATCATCAATCTACCCCATAATGACAAAGCAAAAACAGAAATACCTTATTTACAAATGTATTCGGACCCTTTAATATGAGACTTAAAATTGAGCTCAGTGGCATCCTGTTTACATTGATCATCCTTGAGATGTTTCTACAACTTGATTGGAGTCCACCTGTGGTAAATTCAATGTATTGGACATGATTTGGAAAGGCACACACCTGTCTATATAAGGTCCCACAGTTGACAGTGCATGTCAGAGCAAAAACCAAGCCGTGAGGTCGAAGGAACTGTCCGTAGAGCTCCGAGACAGGATTGTGTCGGGACACAGGTCTGGGGAAGGGTACAACAAAAATTTCTGCAGCATTGAAGGTTCCCAAGAACATAGTGACCACCATTATTCTTAAATGGAAGCAGTTTGAAACCACCAAGACTCTTCCAGAAGCTGGCCACCCGGCCAAACTGAGCAATCATGGGCGAAGGGCCTTGGTCAGGGAGATGACCAAGAACCCGATGGTCACTCTGACAGAGCTCCAGAGTGTATATGGGAGAACCTTCCAGAAGGACAACCATCTCTGCAGCACTCCTCCAATCTGGCTTTTAAGGTAGAGTGGCCAGACAGATGCCACTCCTCAGTAAAAGGCACATGATAGACCGCTTGGAGTTTGCCAAAAGGCACCTAAAGGACTCTCAGACCATGAGAAACAAGATTCTCTGGTCTGATGAAACCAAGATTGATCTCTTTGGCCTGAATGCCAAGCATCACGTCTGGAGGAAACGTGGCACCATCTGTAAGGTGAAGCATGGTGGTGGCAGCATCATGCTGTGGGAATGTTGTTCATCGGCGGCAGGGACTGGGAAACTAGTCAGGATCAAGGGACGGATGAACGGAGCCAACTACAGAGAGATCCTTGATGAAAACCTGCTCCAGGGCGCTCATGACCTCAGACTGGGGCAAAGGTTCCTGTTCCAACAGGACAATGACCATAAGTACACAGCCGAGACAATGTAAGAGTGGCTTCGGGACAAGTCTCTGAATGTCCTTGAATGGCCCAGCGATAGCCCGGACTTGAACCCGACCGAACATCTCTGGAGAGACTTGAAAATAGCTGTGCAGCGACGCTCTCCATCCAACCTGACAGAGCTTGAGAGGATCTGCAGAGAAGAATGGGAGAAACTCCCCAAATACAGGTGTGCCAAGCTTGTAGCGTCGTACCCAAGATAACTTGAGGCTGTAATCGCTGCCAAAGGTGCTTCAACAAAGTATTGAGTAAATGGTCAGAATACTTATGTAAATGTGATATTTCCATTTTTGTTTTTTTTACATTTGCATAAATGCCTTAACTTGTTTTTGCTTTGTCATTATGGGGTATTGTGTGTAGATTGATTAGGGGGGGGGACTATTTGATCCATTTTAGAATAAGGCTATAATGTTTTTTTTGTGTTTAAAGTCAAAGGGTCTGAGAACTTTCTGAATACACTGTATGTCACCACAGCTCTGCATAGGCTGTAAGATATGTATTTTACACCAATAAGATTAATTCATTTATAAAGGTCTGTTTGTCGTCGGGTTCGGTTTGTTTTTTCTCGGGTCCGTTCAGGTCCGGGTCCCCCTTTAAAAAAATGATCAGGTCCATTTGGGTCCAACGTTTTGGTCAAGACATGATGTAACAAGTGCTGGTGGAAGAAGGCAGATTTGGTGATGTATTTTATGTGGGGCTCAAAGGAGAGAGTGGGACCCAAGTTTCTAACCGCAGATGGAAGAGCCCTCGATGGACATTATGAAGTCTCCTACTTTCTTGAGGAGAGCTTTGGGAGCCACCAGAATTATCTGTTTTATTACTGTTGAGTTTGAGTAGATTGGATATCATCCAGTTCTCATATCTGTTATATTTGATCAGAGACGGGGAGAGAGATGAAAGGTGGGTTTGGTGTGGATGTAAATCTGGGGGTTATCCGCATAGCAGTGGATGTTGAGACCATAGCGGCGGATGATCTGGCTCAGGGGAAGCATGTAGATAATAAAAGTCAGAGGTTCGAGGACGGAGCCCTGAGGCACTCCTTGGACCAGCCTTTCCAAAATAGCTACAGTATTTTTCTTACAGCAGTACCTTCTAGCTGCAGAGGGGGAGCTGAGCCTGCCCTTACAAAAAAAGATTGACGTTTTGAAACTGCAGTCGACTGGTATTTTGGACGGAGTAATTGCAGAATAACTGCAGTTACACTGCAAAATTACTGGGGTAAAAAACACTGTTCTTTTGGATGCAGTATTTGCAACATATTGCCGTTATAATGCACTCTAACTGCAGTTATACTTCAGTGTACTGCAGTTATACTGCACTCTGACAGCAGTCTTTTTTTTGTAAGGGTGTCAATGAAAAAATACAGGCTCAACTGAATACCCTCTACTTAGCCCAGAGTAGAAATCAGGAATAGTTTCACCTATTGCACTCATACTCACCCTGATGCTAATTTTAACCCAGACACCAACACACAGTCAACCAGAAGCAGGATTGAGCTGACTGACCATTGCCAAAGGATTGTTAAATATAGATTGTAGTAGAGGCATGAAGGCATTTTCTGTGGTTTCTGCTCTCTGATTTGATATTTATTAAACTGGTCCAATCATTCAGAGGTCCACTTGATAAGAGCTTCGCATGCTACTCGGGAACAAGGACATTCTGACATTTCTGACTTAACTGGTTGAACGTGGCAACTACAACCATAGCAAATTGGAAATGTCAGAGTTTCCTAGTTCTGACTAGCACGTGAATGCCGCAAAAGTCAAGACTGCCCTGACACTGATGACCTGCAGGGATGAAGCCTGCCCTGCACTACATGCCTAGATTAATACAATGGACAAGAATAGACTGCCAAGGCATCGTAATCTACTTACTCAGACCTCTCTCTCTTTCTCTCTTTATTGCTCTCTCTCTCTGTATCGCTCTCTCTCTCTGCCCCCTCTCCCTCTCTCGCTCCCTCTCAAATCAATTCAAAGGACTTTATTGGCCTGGGAAACATGTTTACATCACCTCACTCCCTGTCTTTACCTGGCACACACAGCACTCCATCATGTATCAACTAAATTGGCAGGAATACAAATGTAAAAACCAGCAAAAATCATTTTAACCGTTTCTGAACACAAGAAAGCAATAAGCACAGCAAATGTGTTTAGTCTTCCATGTGGTTGGTGGCACTGCCACTTCTAAAACTCAATTTAAAGAGAATTCTAGCATTGTATTTCTATGATAGCACTGAAGGCCTAGGAAAGTCCTATTTCGTGATTGGACTCCGCATTTTGATTGATCGAACTGTCATTGCATATATCGTCCCTGATAGGACGAGACGCAGAAGGACTATCCCACTTTTTCCCGTGACGTAGGACGAAGGACAAAATGATTTATCGCGAGGTCGTTCGGCCCCTGTGACCGCCGGTTGAAGTACAGTGGAGGCTCCATTTTAAGACACGGAAAGAGTGAGTGCAGTACTACGAAATATCTAAAATAACAATCCGATTTCACAATGTTAGAGTAGAATAGATTCTGAAGGCTTGTCTTTACTGTAATGCTTTGTTTAGGACGTTTAGAATGTTTTATGTTGCTAGCTTGTCTTGCGCAACCGTTCCACCTTGGGAAAGCTAGCTAATCGGCTAGTAGTGAGCAAGCTAACGTACTTCAGCTAACTATAGGAATAGCTAGTTTACACCAACAATAACATGATCTAATACTGTTTGCCTTCCCATTCAATGTTGTCTGGATGTCAAATTATAACTACACCCCCTTCCTAGCCTGTTGTCAGTGTAAGCAGAGCTGTTTTACTGTTGGTCGTGTTTCTATAGCAAGGTAGTGATCTAGCCTGCTAACATTCGCTTTCATTCTACAGACCGGTTTTGGACACCATGTATCCGAACACACTAACGCAGTTGTCCCGGGCTAATCCCTTCAACGCCCCGCTATTCTCCCTCCAAGAAATCGAGGAGCCCAAACAGAGCCTCCCCGCAAATGGACAGAGCCGCAACCTCGCTGCCGCAGCAATTGCTGGTAAACCAAGGTTCTGCATGCTAACAAGTAACGTTACGGTTAGCAAGTAACGTTAGCTAGCTAGCGAGCAATTACGCAGTCAACTGAATCAACGATGAGACGAGATACCGATTTTTATTCAACATGTGTATTTTAATATATACGACTTGTGTGCTCGTCAAACGTTCACAGCTATTTAGCCACTGTTATTACATGTGTAATGTCAAAGACAGGCCTTGTCTATGGAGGACACGGAAGGGCAGATGTAAACTCTGAAATATGCCGCAGGTATTTGAACTGAATTCATGACCCCCAATCGCTGTTCAAAACTAAGGTGAGAGGCCACTGTCTCACGTGCAAAGTAGAAGTTAAGCCAATGTCTGTATTGCTTTCTAGCACACCAACCAGCTAATGATATGCGTCTGACCCCTAAACGGGGGCATTGGTTCTCAATTCGGATAAGTTTGACAAGTTTTGTCAAGATTTAGGATCACTTGAAATGCTATCCTTTTTGTAACGTAAAGCATGGCCTTCAACAACCCCTGTTATATTCTGACCATTGCAATAGTATTGCTGTTTTTCATTGTTGCCTTAAAATTTTCAATTGAATATTTTTGTTTGTTTTTACGGCTTAGCCGGCCAAGTTCTAAAGGTGACATTAGCAATTATTGAACCACCATATGTTTGTCAGGCTTTTGGTTAGTTTTAGAGCTTGCTGACCAGTGTCCTTTATTATAGCCTAAATACTGTGTGCTGGTTGGTTGATTAGTTATATAGCTAGTCTGCTCTGCTGTTACAGCGCCTGTTGCACAACAGTCTTCCCTCGCAGGGAGTAAATATTCTATGTGTGCATGGCTCTTTGCACCTGTGATATAGGCCTATGCAGACTACATAGGACAGGACACACACAATTAAGTTCCACTTGAATTTTGCCTTTAGCCTAGTGAAGATGCAGTTTGCTCTTACTTATTACCACTTTTCTAATGAACAACATCAACACTTAAGTCCCCATTTTGAAAGTATTGCCTGACTCTTTCTTCAGAGGGAGACAGCTGTGAGTTCGGCTCACGGAAGTATTTACTCCTCTGTGGGTTTGGTGGCATCATCAGCTGTGGCACCACACACGCAGCCCTAGTGCCCCTCGATCTGGTCAAATGCAGAATGCAGGTCTGTCTATCCCTGTGGCCTGGAGCCACTTAAAACCCAACACGCTGTGTTGTTTTTGTTGTCTGAAATGCAATTTGCATGGGAGAATGGATGTATCAAGCAGCCCGGTTTTGTGCAGTTGTGGTGGAATCTTTGTCATTGTTGTTCCTCACGTTTTATCCCACTTGATCACCTGATTTTTGTTTTCGAATAACCTACATCGCATGGTAAGTGTGTGATTCATAATCACCAGTGTTTTTGATTAATGAACCTCCCTGCCTGCTACATTCCCCTTCCCAATCCAAAGCTAAAGGACTTGTAGGTCACTGAGGTCAGGAGTGACGATGGGAAAATTTGTTCAGGATGTTCACCTTGCTGTTTATAACATGATCAAAGTGCAGCTATTTGCTAGAATGTGGCCTATAGCTTTATAAGTAGGTTCAAAGGCCCAAGTAATTTACACCTCAATGGAACTATTCCCAGCTTTAAATTGACTAAAGTACAAAAGATTCATATATTTATGTAAGCTATATGTATTATTTTAACTAACTATGCAGCTGATGCTTCAACACTCTTTTTATTTTTTTATTTTTTAGTAAACGTTCAAATTCAGGACGTAAACTGATTCAAATTCAAAAATGTTATCATAGACGAGTATTGAGATACATTGGAATGTCAGTTTACTTCCTGAATTTAAAAGGAATTGACCTAAATCCTGATTCACAAGTGTTTGAAATTTGATCTGGCTCATTCCCTGGTGTGTTCTAATGTAATGGTGGCATGTTTGTTGGTGATTATTGTCCTGTGTTGCATGTGTCGTGATTGCGTGTTGGGCACGTATTGTGTTTTTTGCTGCAGACTCTGCAGATGTGAGCTGTGAGTTTGGCTCAACAAAATACTATGCCCTGTGTGGGTTTGGGGGTATCCTGAGCTGCGGCCTCACACACACAGCTGTTGTACCCCTCGACCTTGTCAAGTGCCGCATCCAGGTTTGTGGTACCCCCTGTAGCTGTCTGCTGTGTGAAGGCCTCCGTAGCTCCTGTAAGGAAAGGTGCCCAATCCCAAATCTACCCCTACGACTTTAGTTTCAACTTTATTGTCCCAGAGGGATTGTTCAACAATTGTGGCTTTAAAATTAATCGAGACTTTGCAGTCCCAATGTACCCTTAATTCCTAAGCACTTGAATAAATGAGGGAAAAAATTGGGTGAAAAACTTGATTTGGGATTGGGCGGAAGATTGCTGTAGATTAGCAGACATCAGATAAATCACTAGCTATAAGTAGTAGTGTTCATCTGGATAAACCCCTAGTTCACAACCTGAAACCTAGCGAGTGTGTTTTTTTTATTTATTTTTTTATTATTTTTTTATGAACATGGCCCAGAAACCTTAGATAAAATTACCTAGATTTCAGCTCATAGGGCTCTAGTCCCATTGTTCCTTTGACTCTCTGCTAATCAAAAAAATGTTTCTTCCTTAGGTGGACCCTGACAAGTACAAGAGCATTGGCAAAGGCTTCTCCCTCACATTGAAGGAGGATGGAGCCCGAGGGCTGGCAAAGGGCTGGGCCCCTACCTTCATCGGCTACTCCATGCAGGGTCTCTGCAAGTTTGGCTTCTATGAGATGTTCAAGATCTTCTACAGTGACATGCTTGGAGAGGTCAGTCAGGGGTAGGAACCAATGTGGGGAGAAACCAACACTGTTGGATTCCAGTGTTTACAGTATTTTAAAGGAACAGTTCACCCACCAAAAATAATTAATTGCATGCTAATTACCAGACGCTTTTATGCAATTACAGTACAGTGAGCACTTACATTTTTAGTATTTATATGTAATCCCTGTGGGACTTTTAACATGGCATTGGTTTTGCTAGCCCACACAGGACCACAACTGACTTCGCCCCCTCTCATCTAACAGGAGAACACCTACCTGTGGAGGACATCCCTGTACCTGGCTGCGTCTGCCAGTGCAGAGTTCTTTGCTGACATTGCCCTGGCCCCCATGGAGGCTTGCAAAGTGCGTATCCAGACCTGCCCCGGCTACGCCAACAACCTCAGACAGTGTGCTCCCAAGATGTTTGCAGAGGAGGGAGTATGGGCGTGAGTAGATATTGTGTTTGCGATGTTATTAGGTTTTTGTATTTGTTTTGGTGGCTGTGTAACCTGTAAAGGTATTCCATCCTTCTCAGGGACAGCTATGAGGTGTATGCTTTTGTTCCTACACTAGGTGAACAAACCTGCTTCAACTTGTGGCCTTTATTAGATTGTGTGTTTCATGGCTGGTATGAAACATAAACCTGCAAAAGTAATTCTTGCTCCCAATAGCTGATTTGAGAGGTTACCACCAAACACGCTCCTTAGATCCACCTCTGGAGGGCACTCCTGTGCTGATGCTGTTGTCTGAGTGCTGCAGCTCCAGCCTGGAGGCCCTCAGCAGCTTTTTGGCTGTACAGTTGGAGGTGCTTGAGTCATTGGCGTGTGAGAGCAGTCTACCTGCCTCCCAGCACCCCTGCTGCACTGGCAACCCTCAGTTCCACTGACGGGACCCTACCAGTAGAGCTATGCTGGGGGATGGACAATCCCATAGGCCCTAATGGTATTTTCCAGGTTTGCGCCTTGATAGTTTAACGTAGTTTGTTCTCATCTCCGTTTCCACTATTGTGTGGGGAAAATTGACTGTTGAAAGTCGGTGCCTTGTTAGTGACCACCATATTGACGAGAACTCTGATCTGTATGTACGGAACTTTCAGGTTCTACAAGGGTGTGGTTCCCCTGTGGATGCGGCAGATCCCCTACACCATGATGAAGTTTGCCTGCTTTGAGAGGACCGTGGAGCTGCTCTACAAACACGTGGTGCCCAAACCACGTGCTGACTGCACCAAGTCCGAACAGCTGATCGTCACCTTCACGGCCGGCTACATCGGTGAGTAGTAGTACCACAGGAAATAGGATGAAGGTGGGTCTAGGAGCTCACCTTGAGTCATGTTTGTGTTGTCCTCGTAATAACTAAGGTACATATTAACGTTTTGCTATGGTGTGCACTAATGAATACGACCCAGGTCTCTCTGGGTAAGTAGTTGCCATTGGTCACAGATCTAGGATCATGTTACGCTTCCACAATTTGGTTAGGATTTGGATTTGTCACGTGCGCCGAATACAACAGGTGTTGACCTTAGTGAAATGCTTACCTACAAACCCTAACCAACAATGTAGTTTTAAAAATAATAAGAAATAAAAGGTAACAAATACTTAGAGCAGCAGTAAAATAACAATGCCCCCACACTTTCACTCTACCGGTACCCCCTGTATATAGCCTCGCTATTGTTATTTTACTGCTGCTCTTTAAGTATTTGTTACTTTTTATTTCTTATTCTTCTTTTTTAAGCGTAATATGATCCTAGATCTGTGACCAATGGCAACTACTTACCCAGAGAGACCTGGGTCGTATTCATTAGTGCACACCATAGCAAAATGTTGTGCAACGGAAAATGAAAACAAGTGTTACTTATTGGACATGTACAGGTAGTTGTCCCTCCCTGTTTCAATCAGTTTTCTTCCATTTGGTGACGGACAAAGACGACCCTGGCTTCTGTTTGATGGTATATAGTGGTCCTATATCGCAGTGTGTGCTGATTTGTCTGTCCCCTGCAGCTGGTGTGTTCTGTGCCATCGTGTCCCACCCAGCGGACTCAGTGGTGTCTGTACTGAACAAGGAGAGTGGCAGCACCGCCGTCCAAGTGCTCAAGAAGCTGGGACCTAAAGGTGAGTGGACAACCGTAGGGCTTGTCTCATTTAGGAAACACATCCTTCCTCAAAGTTGTCACCGATGTGATTTGGTACCTCGGGGTACTTTATCCAATCAAACCCTCTCAGGTTACTGGGCGAGAATAGGTGGGTCTAAATAAATATTTAATGGCCCAATTCTAACAACACGCTCCATAGATCCATATCTGGAGGGTGCTCCTGTGTGCTGGTGCTGTTCAAATCAAATGTATTTATATAGCCCTTCGTACATCAGCTGTTATCTGAAAGTGCTGTACAGAAACCCAGCCTAAAACCCCAAACAGCAAGCAATGCAGGTGTTGAAGCACGTTGGCTAGGAAAAACTCCCTAGAAAGGCCAAAACCTAGGAAGAATCCTAGAGGAACCAGGCTATTTGGGGTGGCCAGTCCTCTTCTGGCTGTCCCGGGTGGAGATTATAACAGAACATGGCCAAGATGTTCAAATGTTCATAAATGACCAGCATGGTCAAATAATAGGTCTGAGACAGGTAGCACGTCCGGTGAACAGGTCAGGATTCCATAGCCGCAGGCAGGACAGTTGAAACTGGAGCAGCAGCACGGCCAGGTGGACTGGGGACAGCAAGGAGTCATCATGTCCGGTAGTCCTGAGGCATGGTCCTAGGGCTCAGGTCCTCCGAGAGAAAGAGAGAATTAGAGAAAGCATACTTAAAGTCACACAGGACACCGGATAAGACAGGAGAAGTACTCAATATATAATAAACTACTGCAGCATAAATACTGGAGGCTGAGACGGGTGGGGTCAGGAGACCCTGTGGCCCCATCCGATGATACCCCCGGACAGGGCCAAACAGGAAGGATATAACCCCACCCACTTTGCCAAAGCACAGCCCCCACACCACTAGAGGGATATCTTCAACCACCAACTTACCATCCTGAGACAAGGCCGAGTATAGCCCACAAAGATCTTCGCCACGGCACAACCCAAGGGGGGGCGCCAACCCAGACAGGAAGATCACATCAGTGACTCAACCCGCTCAGGTGACGCACCCCTCCTAGGGACGGCATGAAAGAGAACCAGTAAGCCAGTGACTCAGCCCCTGTAATAGGGTAAGAGGCAGAGAATCCCAGTGGAAAGAGGGGAACCGGCCAGACAGAGAAAGCCAGGGCGGTTCGTTGCTCCAGAGCCTTTCCGTTCACCTTCATACTCCTGGGCCAGACTACACTCAGTCATATGACCCACTGAAGAGATGAGTCTTCAGAAAATACTTAAAGGTTGAGACCGAGTTTGCGTCTCTCACATGGGTAGGCAGACCATTCCATAAAAATTGAGCTCTATAGGAGAAGACCCTGCCTCCGGCTGTTTGCTTAGAAATTCTAGGGACGATTAGGAGGCCTGCATCTTGTGACCGTAGCGTACGTGTAGGTATGTACGGCAGGACCAAATCAGAGAGATAGGTAGGAGCAAGCCCATGTAATGATCTGTAGGTTAGCAGTAAAACCTTAATCAGCCCTTGACTTGACAGGAAGTTGTGGTCTCTCTTGAGTGCTGCAGCTCCAGCCTGGAGGCCCTCAGCAGCTTTCTGGCTGTACAATTGGAGGTGCTTGAGTCATTGGTGTGTGAGAGCAGTCTACCTGTCCCCCAACCAGGCTGGGGGTGGCTAACACTTGTTTTAGTCCCTTTGGATAGAGTCCTGTAACATTCCATGTACAGTCCTTCTACTGAATATGGCCTTTTTAAATATTGCATGTATGACTGCCTAACATTGAGTGTTTGGCCCACTCAAAGAAACTAAAAAGCAGATGTAATTTATTTATACACTTCTAGCAAACACCTCCCTTCCATTCTCTCCCCCTTTAAGGTGTTTGGAAGGGCCTGGTTGCCCGTATCATCATGATCGGTACTCTGACCGCTCTGCAGTGGTTCATCTACGACTCCGTGAAGGTCTACTTCCGCCTGCCCCGTCCCCCTCCCCCCGAGATGCCAGAGTCCCTCAAGAAGAAGCTGGGGCTCACTGAGTAAAAAAAACAACATCTCCAGGACCCCCTCTCGACTCACCTCACCCCCCTGGCTGCAGCACACAGCTCTGTTTTCTATATTTATGTTCCTAAAGCAGCTCCTCTTCTCCAGGGCTGTTCCTCCCATGTATATTTAAGAGAAAGAGAGACTGGAAGGGAGGGATCCATGTTTGTCCCCCCTCTGCACTGAGGTACAGGAGAATATACGTACTGTAGAAACATGGTCTGGTTTTATCAAATCATGTCATTAGTAATGTGGAAATGATAAAAAATTAAAATGTTTCCCTCTAAAACATGTTCAGTTTTAATTTCTTGAAGTTTTCCACTGAAAATAATTTTGGTATTGGGTTTAAGTGGTATATTGGTATGCTATACATTTTAAGCTGCCTCCCTTCCAGCATTGGGGATCGCCCTGTCGATTTCTATGGTCACAAGCACTGTTTGACAAACTGTACACACCACTCTTGTTGCTCATGGGAATTTTGCTGGTTTAAAGCTTCCTTAAAATTCTACACATTTTGTCATAGGGTGTAAAGAAAATGTTGCCGTTTTAAAGAATTTTCATGCAATTATATACATTTTGCCATGTCCATGTGATTTGAGTAACTAAAAAATTACAACTATCTGTGGGCAAAAACAAACAGCTGACATGGTCTTGTTGATCTGGGCATTTCTGACAAGTTATAAATAGCTTTCTACGGTATGCAATGAATTACACTTACAAGAGGAAATGATGCTGCACTAACCAATGGAGAAATTGCACCTTGTGCATTCCTATACAACTTTCAGGAGTTCCTTTCAAAAAATATATTATAAAAAATGTAACCATGTAAATCTCTTTAGGACAAGGGGACGTATCAGTATATTTGCCTGTATTTACCCCCCCCCCAAAAAAAATGAGATGCTAATGTGGCTATCATAAAGTACTACAAATGCCACGATGATCTGGACGAAATTGCCGAATCACGGAAAAGGTAAGAATCTCTGGATGTGCTATGTTAGCTAGGCTCGACATTTATTCTCTACATTTTTTAAATTAACAATTCTGAGTACTGTCTGGTGCAAGTTCTAAATTGACACAACTGTTGGCAAAAGTGTCATCTAGAGATGACTTGCAGGAATTTGTAGTCTTGCATGATGTCTACTTTGATGCTGATTAGGATTTTGGGATCAGAGTAAAGAAAGCTGAACAGATTGCTAAAAGTCACATTGTCCAGGAGATATTTACATGGTTATGAAAACCTCACTCCAGGGTAAGCCTACATGAAACACAGCCCTTATATTGAGTGTTTCTAAAAATCCCATTGGGGGAAAAATGATTGGTGGAAAAACAATTGGAACCATTTCCCTGTTTTACTGCTAGGTTTTGTGGATATGACACCCTCTGTGGAGCTCTATACCCATAGAAATGAGTGCAGGATTTGTTTCTGTTCTCTAAAACACTAGAGGGCGCTATATACCATGTACAGCCTGTGTCAGAACAGATGACCAGAATATTGATTGCATTTGTATTACTTTGATATACAAAAAAAAATATTTAGTGATGCTCATTTCTGATGACTGTCCCTGGATAGAGGATGACCCCATTTATTAAAAATGCATCCTGTCAGAACATCAAAATTGCCTCTGCGTCATTCTGCTTTGTGAAATGGAAGCGTGAGCATTGATAGTATGTGATTTGGATGCAGGGCTAGGAGGCGAGCAGAACTACTTGAGGCTCGCGGGTATCTAATGGACTAGTATATCAAGCATGCGTCCCATCAACAGCCTCCCAATGTTAATCGGACCGCATTGTGTTCAGTAACCATGTCATTATAATCCATTTGGCTGCTTTTAATAATGGGTTTTTCACATTTCCGTTCCCTGAAAGCGGAAGACAGAATGGAAGCGATGATTCCAGGAAATGAGATGTGTTCGTGAAACCTGGAGCTCAGGTCTGCGGAATGTTGAGATTGAGGGGGGGTCATGGGAAATGGATTCCCATTTCTTTGTGGCCCCTTGGTGACCATTGAGTGCTTTCAAATAGTAATGACTCAGACGTACTCTGCTGCTACTGCTGTTAGAAAAAAAAGTGATTATTTTAAAAAGGGGGGATGTTGGTGAGCATGGAATATATTCCCCCAAATGTGTAAAATTCTGAAATTGCTTTACAGATGTTGATATCATGGTATGATTAATTCAGTCAGTAATTTAGTAATTTCTTAACTATTACTTGTGGTGTTATGTAGCCTAATGCATCATATGTATACACTTTTCCTTTAATCAATTAGTACTTGTAATGTACTTCCCAGGACTAACTACCACCTCAAGCAAGTTAACATTCCAGAGATGCTCAGTACCGCTATAGATAACTATCCTTATAAGTTGTATTCGTCATATGTACCGGATACACAATAAAAAAATTAAATATAAGAACAAAGTAATGGCTCAGTAAAATAGAATAAACACAACATTTCCTCAAGTTAACATCGTCCTGGGGTGTAAACTCTAAAAGGATAGCTGCTGAGGGGACAAGCTCGGTTTGCTATTTTTACCCTGGTCCCTAATATATCTATGTGGACTACTGAGGTGACGACAGCTGCAGCCCATCAGTGGCAGTTCTCCCAATAATCCCCAGAGAGACAGGCCTGCCAATGTTTTTCCACTTCTATCTTCAATGTTATTTTAGTATTACAACTGAAGACCCAATGCGGAACTGAAGACTACTATGGTTGAGAGAAGTCCTGAAAAGCTTCAAAGGTATAGTACTATGGAAACACAAGATATTGGAAATGATGATATCGGAACTATTTTATATCAGGCACTTATTGCAGTCTCTTCATTGTTTGATTGCACCACAGTGGATTGCACCCACAGTGGATTGCACCCACAGCACAGGAAACAGTTAATATGAATATCCTTCCTCCTCTGTGTGTGCGCATGTGTGAATGTTTGTGCTGTCATGCAGAAGTGTGTGTGTGTCTACTCCATTGTGTCTCTGCCCTTGTGCTGGTCTTGGAGAGGTCACTGAAACAGTAGCCAGTGTTCCTGTGTCACGAGCTGGGCCGAGTTAGGGGGTGGGCTGCGCCTGAGTCTTGTGTATCCGAAATGGTACCCCTATAACTTATGTAGTGAACAACCTCCGGCCAACCTCATGGGCCTCTGTCATGTGTAGTATAAAGCAGTAGCTAACTTACTATGTAGGGAACGTGAGGTAAAACACATGCATCATGTGACTAGTGTTTCTCATTGATCATGGCACTTGGTGATATAGTTGTGTGAAACACTTTCAGGGATTGTGGCCAAGAGAGGTAAATTATCCAATGTGTGAATGCAAAATAATTGTCCTTCATTACATTGAGAACATCTATATTTACCATACACAGTCAGACTAAGGGAAATCTAATCTGGTTACGGTGCCCATCTTTTGTGTTTTGAAGGTTAAGTTTTGACTCATGTGTCCTTTAATAGAAGGAACAATGGCTATCATTGGGCAGATTGGATTATACTGATCCCTGGGGCACCGGTCTATGGCCCGTTACGTGAACAGGCAAAAGCGGTGAAGGAGGAGCGCCCTTCTCAAATCTAACAGTAATCTGAGCTGCTCGGTCATGTTGTCAACAACGCAGCATGGTGCATCGTCCAGAAGCATTCATCTATTTTCTGTAAAATATGTTAGACTTCTCAAACTAGTTTTCATTGGGAAGGCAGATAAAGCATTTTTAACATACAGAGGTTGGCCTTTTCTGTCATATTACCCGCTCCCATCAAATTCATTACACATATTTTAGGGGATAAATTGAAATAGAATCTCAAGTGCTTCACATTACAACCAGATTTGCTACCGCTCATGACCTTGTTAATGGTTGGACTGGATTGTGTGTCATTGTGTCCTGTAGTCACATGTACCCACCGTGTGTGTGATGATAAGGACATCTGACAGGGAGAGAGGGAGTGAGAGAGAAGAGGTGGGAGAGAGGGAGATGTAAAGATAGAGACAAGGGAGGTGGGAGGGGGACAAAAAAAAGACAGACAGAGAGAGAGGAATAGAGGGAGGGAGAGAGCTTGCTGCACCACACTAAACGCCCCCTGCTTGCATGTTCACCAAACAATGCCATTGCTGCAGCTGACTGGATGTCCTTAACAGGATCAGTGTCCTCACACCCCATTGGCTGAGAATATAGGAGTGACTTAAACCCCATTGGGTGCTGCGGCTTCATGTGTGAGATTCATAGGATTGCAGCAACATCAGGAGAGGGAGGGAGAATAGCCATCTAATACAGTATGTGATACATGAGTTTACCCCTCTATTAAATTAATCTGTTGGAGAACAGTGGAATAGATATAGCAGAGTGGAATGGAACACCGTGAAATGGAACACCAAAACCTTAGGCTAGTACAGTAGAAATGTAGTAGTTTTACCATAGGTCTATGTTAACCTCTACGGGATCGGTGCCCCCCCCCCCGCGAGACGGTTGTGCTAAAGTACGGTTGTGCTAACGTGCTAATGTTGTAAGTAAAAAGAACATTTCCCAGGACATAGACGTCTTATATGGGCAGAAAGCTTAAATTCTTGTTAATCTAACTGCACTGTCCAATTTACAGTAGCTATTACAGTGAAAGAAATACCATGTTATTGTTTGAGAAGACTGCACAACAACAAAAAGTTTTATCACGGCAACTGGTTTGATACATTCACTTCTGAAGGTAAATAATGTACTTACATTCAGTAATCTTGCTCTGATTTGTCATCCTGAGGGTCCCAGAGATAAAATGTAGCATAGTTTTGTTTGATAAAATAAATGTCTATATTCAAATGTAGGAACTGGGTTCTACAGTTTGAATCCCTGCTGTGTCTGCCCCCTCTAGATGTGTGAAGGTTAGTGTCTATCCTGTAGGGAAGCTAATTATCCATAATTTATGACATCCCTGGGAGTATGTAAACTACATTTTTTGGATTACCATATCATTTTTGTATGTTCTCTATAGTTATGTACTTGAAAATATATGAACTGATCAATTCGGCACATTTGGGCAGACTTGATACAACATTTTGAACAGTAATGCAATGGTTCATTGGATCAGTCTAAAACTTTTTACACACAATGCTACCATCTAGTGGCCAAAATCTAAATTGCACCTATACTCCTAAGTGATATAATGGCCTTTCTCTTGCATTTCAAAGATGATGGAAAAAATATAAAATAGAAAACGCATGTTTTTTTCTTTGTATTATCTTTTCCCAGATCTAATGTGTTATATTATCCTACATTCATTTCACATTTCCACAAACTTCAAAGTATTTCCTTTCAATTGGTATCAAGAATATGCATGTCCTTGCTAAAGGTCCTGAGCTACAGGCAGTTAGATTTGGGTATGTCATTTTAGGCAAAAATTGAAAAAAGGGTCCGATCCTTAAACGTCATCATAAAAATGCACAACATGATTTAAATAAATGTTTTCCTCCACCTACATAATCCCTCCAAAAACTGGGAACACTAAAACATGACAAAGGGGAGGACAAACAATGTGAGCACTGAGCCAAAGTAAACATCCTAGCGGCAGGGCGTTGTCTGTACAGGAAACAGGCAGTGTCTATCGTCTGTCCACTGTCTGGTTTTATTGACATCATCACCCCTCTCTCTCCAGTTGACCGAGTGACTATTGGACCTGTTGCAGTAGTTACAATAAGAGACCCTTAGACCCTTGCAATATTACATCATCGTACTATACCCTTTACACATCACACTGCGAGGGAATGACAAAGGTTGACTGTATGTTACTGTAAAAAAAAGTTTGTAACCTGGCGGCCTTAACATTTTTAAGTACAATTTGGATTTCGTGTTGAGTTAACCCAATCTAAAGTTACTTCAACCTAGTTAAGTAAGTGGAACTGACAAGTTGGATTTAATAACTTGTTGAGTGAACTTGATACTTTTAGTCAAATCAATGTGCTTCAACTGATGTTTTTAGTTGTCTAACAAAGCTATTCAAGTTGTTTTGACAAATTACCAAGTGGAGAGGACAAGTATTTGATAGTCAGAAAAACATAACTTTTAGTTGTTTTAATTTACTAATGTTTGTAACCTGGCTGCCTTCAAATGTCAAGTTGTGTCAACTTCCTATATAGTTGAAACAACTACTTAGAAGTGACTAAATCTTTCGAATTATTTAATAGAGATTTCAGAAAAGAACATTACGCTCTCATCTGTCTCTTGCTCAGATGTGAGTTTTTTCACCAGCATAGTCTACACGTCCTCTCTCCTCATCCTTGCCTTCTCAAAACCCATTGGATGAAAAAGCCAGAGGTGCCGCTCCTCTGACCTTCTCCTCCAATGGGTTTTGAGGAGGCGAGGAGAGAGGACGCGAGGAGGATACAATTGATATTCTTTCCGTGTCAAACTCAGCCAGTGGTGAAGCCCTACTTTGCATCCTCCTCTTTGGCTAAAAACCCGTTAAACCCCGAACTCCATAAGTGAAGTCATCACGTCCTCTCACTACCTGACTGTCGACGCTGCTTCAATTGCCTGCCTCTTAGGACCAAAAAGGGATATAACCGATCTTTAAAATATATGCAAAAGGTATGTATGTAGCTACCGCCGGTGTTTGCTTTGACTTTGAGTGAATTGCTATCATAGTTTTCGATTATGTGTCATGTGACGCACGACTGACTCATCACTTCGGTGTATGCTCAAAAATGCACGTAGGCCTACACACACTTTTTGGATACGTTTTGTAGCTTGCAACCTGGTTGCAATAGCCTGAATAATGTTCTTGATATTCCTACATGGTTTGGTATTTGACATTTAGAATAGACGATGTAGGCTACGCGAAGCCTAATAGCGTGCTGTGTTTTAGCGAGGTGGCTTAGCTCCCTTTAATAGCGGTTGTCGTTAAAGGGGTGGATGTCGCTAATTTGACAGGAAACTTACTTTTTCCTCGTTGAGCTTCGTGAGCGACTCCGTCTTGAACGTGACAAAGTTCTTGTATTACGGAATGTCATTTGAAGACGTGGTTAATGATTGACTGACGACATGAATATTGGTTTGAACTGTGCAGATTGTTAATGGACTGTGACAACCTCCACCTCGTTTGTCTAATGTTATAGATGTTCTGCCACCTTGCAGCCGACCAGTGTAAAACACAAAAAAGCATCCGGCCATTAAAGACGATAGGACTATTGCCTCAATGTGATTACAAAAGGGTATTAAACATTGGCCTACAAGGATATAGCTACGGTTGTTTTAGGGAATTATAATTTACCTATTGTGATATCAGTTATTGCATGTCCGACATCTTGAAGCTTCAATATTTTTAACATGATCAAGCCTATTAATATTAATAGGCCTCTGTAGGGCGAGTCCACGACAGCAAGGCCCAAACATATATATTTTTGGTATCTCAGACTGGTCAGGCAATTCTCACGTAAAAACTTAATTGGGAGGAAGAATGTTTGATATTCTTTTTACATTTGTATCATAAACCACTTGAGAAGATCATGAGGCCAATTTAGGCCATTTTTCCCCCCCATACATGCCTCTTGAAAGACCCTATGATACAGACATCTTGGTGTCATTATACATTTACATTTGAGTAATTTAGCAGACACTTATCCAGAGCAACTAAGTCAGTAATGACTGCTTACATTTTTCCGTAGCTACACGCGCACCATGCTCTACCAACTGAGCCACACGGAACCCATTATGGTTCTTAGTGTGCTCTAAAATGTGGATGTCTAGATTCTGAAATACATTTTGTCACATTATCTCAAGTACCCTTCTTGATTTTGTTCATATTGTTTAAAACGATGTACTGTACAAGTACATGACATTTCCAGAGTGGGTGCTCTTCAACTTTTAAGTAATGATAAATGTTATGAGCACCACCAACACTGGGAATGGGCAAATTGATTTAAAGGGAACTCCCTCTGCTTGTGATTTGCTGAATGTGCACTCCTAAAAGAGGTCTGGGATTGTTTAAAGGAGAAGTTTACTCTATTTGAACCAAATCCTTATTTTTGATGTAAGTGGCATGTTATAGACTTTTGTTGTTGCTATTTCACTGTTTTTTAAAAACTTACCCCAACAGCGATATCCTTCCTCATGCTTGTTCAGCAGTAGTTGTAGGGGCACAGAAAACATGAACAAAGGCTCCAAAAACACCCCAATACGTCCTTTAAAAAACATCAACAAACTATCGCCTTGTTCACTGGCTAGTTGGAACTAGGAAACAAAAAAATGTCTGACTTACTAACTGGTTGAACCTGGCACATGATAACTACAACCAGTTGTGCAGAACGATTAATTTCTTGGCGCACCCATCCCATTACCGGGATCATTTTCGTCAACATCCGCTGAATTGCAGAGGGCCAAATTCAAATGAAATTACAAAAAAAGATTACATTTTCATGAAATCACAAGTGCAATATAGCAAAACACAGCTTAGCTTGTTGTTAATCCACCTGGCGTGTCAGATTTTTAAAAAAAAGCTTTACAGCAAAAGCTATCCAAGCATTTATGTTAGGACATCTCTCTCAGCAGACAAAACATTACAAACAGCTAGCAGCAAAGTAGATTGGTCACAAAAGTCAGAAAAGCAATCAAATGAATCGCTTACATTTGATGATCTTCGGATGTTTGCACTCACGAGACTCCCAGTTACACAATAAATGTTACTTTTGTTCTATGAAGATTATTTTTTATATCCAAAATACCTCCATTTGGTTGGCACGTTTTGTTCAGAAATCCACAGGCTCGAGTGGTCACGACGGGGCAGACGAAAATTCCAAATAGTATCCGTAAAGTTTGTAGAAACATATCAAATGTTTATAACCAATCCTCAGGTTGTTTTTACAATAAATAATCGATAATATTTCAACCCGGACTGTAGCTATTTCAATAGGAGAGAGAGAGAAAATGTCTGCTCCAAGCTATTGCACATGCAAAACTCTGCTGGTACCCAGCCATCCACTGACGCGATGTGATCGTTCTCGCTAATTTTTCAGAATAAAAGCCTGAAACTATGTCTAAAGACTGTTCACACCATGTGGAAGCCATAGAGAAAGGAATATGGTTGATATACATATAAATGGAGGGAAGGTATGCAATGGAACAGGGAGATTCGTTTCTCTTAGGCACTTCCTTGTTGGATTTTCCTCAGGTTTTCGCCTGCAATATCAGTTCTGTTATACTCACAGACAAAATTTTGACAGTTTTGGAAACTTCAGTGTTTTCTATCCTAATCTGACAATTATATGCATATTCTAGATTCTGGGCCTGAGAAATAGGCAGTTTCATTTGGGTATGTTTTTCATCCAAACATAAAAATACTGCCCCGTACACTCAACAGGTTAACTAATATTTTTGTTAGTTTTTAAACAACTAATTGAAGTGGTTCAATTTGAATTCCATGTAGTTTTTCTGTGAGCTCAATGTGCATATTGCACAGTTTCTCTAGAGATAAATCAGATCCAGTGTGAACTGTGCGACGTAGTAGGGAGTTGTAGTTTCCAACAAGGCCAATATTCTACATAGTTTAATGCAGAAAATTTAAATAGCATTTAAAAAATAAATAAAAAAATGTTTACATTACATACAATTTACAATAACATCAAATTGATCAGAAATACAGTGCAGACATTGTTAATGTTGTAAATGACTATTGTAGCTGGAACATTTTTTATTTTTTAAATGGAATATCTACATAGGCGTACAGAGGTCCATTATCAGCAACCATCACTCCTGTGTTCCAATGGCACGTTGTTTTAGCTAATCCAAGTTTATCATTTTAAAAGGCCAATTGATCATTAGAAAACCCTTTTGCAATATGTTAGCACAGCTGGAAACTGTTCTGAGTTAAAGAAGCAGTAAAACTGGCCTTTAGACTAGTTGAGTATCTGGAGCGTCAGCATTTGTGGCTTCCATTACAGGCACAAAATGGCCAGAAACAAAAACCTTTCTTCTGAAACTCGTCAGTCTATTCTTGTTCTGAGAAATGAAGGCTATTCCATCTCATACAACGCTGTGTACTACTCCCTTCACAGAACAGCCCTTCTGGCTCTAACAGAATAGAAAGACGTCGACAGTGAAGAGGCGACTCCGGGTTGCAGGAATGTGTTCTGTGTTCTTTTGCCCATCTTAATCTTTTATTTTTATTGGCCAGTCTGAGATATGGCTTTTTCTTTGCAACTTTGCCCATCTCAGACTGGCCAATAAAAATAAAATATTAAGATGGGCAAAAGAACAGACACTGGACCTCTGCCTAGAAGGCCAGCATCCTGGAGTCGCCTCTATTTAAAATCGTTTAACCATTTTTTAACTAGGCAAGTCAGTTAAGAACAAATTGTTATTTACAATGACAACCTAGGAACAGTGGGTTAACTGCCTTGATCAGGGGCAGAATGATAGATTTTTTAAAAACTTGTCAGCTTGGGGATTTGATCTAGCAACCTTTCGCTTACTGGCCCAACGCTCTAACCACTAGGCTACCTGTCGCCCCAGGTAAAAGCCTCTTCACGGTTGACTTTGAGACTGGTGTTTTATGAATACTATTTAATGAAGCTGCCAGTTGAGGACTTGAGGTGTCTGTTTCTCAAACTAGACACTCTAATCTACTTGTCCTCTTGCTCAGTTGTGCACCCGGGCCCCCCATTCCTCTTTCTATTCTGGTTAGAGCCAGTATGCGCTGTTCTGTGAAGGGAGTAGTACACAATCAGTTTCCTTGGCAGTTTCTCACATGGAAATAGCCATAATTTCTCAGAACAAGAATAGACTGACGAGTTTCAGAAGAAAGGTCTTTGTTTCTGGCCTTTTTGAGCCTTTTTGAACCCACAAATGCTGATGCTCCAGATTCTCAACTAGTCTAAAGGCCAGTTGTATTGATTATTTTATCAGAACAACAGTTTTCAGCTGTGCTAACATAGTTGCAATAGTTTTTTTTTTAAAGTTTATTTTTATTTTTATTTTTTACCCCTTTTTCTCCCCAATTTCATGGTATCCAATTGTTTTAGTAGCTACTATCTTGTCTCATCGCTACAACTCCCGTACGGGCTCGGGAGAGACGAAGGTTGAAAGTCATGCATCCTCCGATACACAACCCAACCAAGCCGCACTGCTTCTTAACACAGCGCGCATCCAACCCGGAAGCCAGCCGCACCAATGTGTCGGAGAAAACACTGTGCACCTGGCAACCTTGGTTAGTGCGCACTGCACCCGGCCCGCCACTGGAGTCGCTGGTGCGCGATGAGACAAGGACATCCCTACCGGCCAAGCCCTCCCTAACCCGGACAACGCTAGGCCAATTGTTCATCGCCCCACGGACCTCCCGGTCGCGGCCGGTTACCTGGGCGCAAACCCAGAGTCTCTGATGGCACAGCTGGCGCTGCAGTACAGCGCCCTTAACCACTGTGTCACCCGGGAGGCCCGCAATAGGTTTTTCTAATGATCAATTAGCCTTTTTAAAATGATAAACTTAGATTATCTAAAACAACGTGCCATTGGAACACTGGAGTGATGTTTGCTATGCCGTTAATCCATCTCTGCTACTTTTAGTTATGATCCAATTTGTAAACATTACCAACAAAGTGAATGTGAAAATGGATTCAAAATGGTTGCCCTCTGCTGGTGACTTGCAGGATGTGCGACGATGTGAGCAAAAGGAGGTCTGCGATTGCCTACTATGCCAATTTCTCTGTATACAATGGGCCTTAACTTTAAAACTAGCAGAGATCCCACTCCGGAACTTTGATATACCGGTAGAGTATATATTATGTTCAACAATATATTACAACTTTTGCCAAATATGTTTATTAATGTCAAAAGTGTTATTGAAATAAACATACTACTAATTACAGAGTAAGAGAGAAGGCTTTGTAGTATCTGTAGGTACTACATTTCGCTTTGTCACACCTACAGATGGAACATTATGGAGTCTTAAAATGTCACAGATTTTGCAGATTCAATTAATTACATATTAAAGCATAATTGAGAAATATGTCATATATATATATATAATATATATATATAGTTCTCCTTGTGAAGAATCACCCTAAAATATCCTTCCTTTTACAGAAGATTAAAATATATTAAGACATTTATCACTGTTTTAATATTTGAGAATCGCAATAACATTACTATTACCAATCACATCCGGCTGTGTTAGAACAGGTGTCTTCAGCTGAAATTCTATTCAGGTCAAATTGTAACAACACTGTTGCATGACCTTTGTCACTGTTCTGTCTCTGGACTCTAGTATCCTTTTTAGCTTCTGATGGAGGATTAAAGCCACTGTTGGTAAACAACACAAATCAAAAGTTATTCGTCATATGCTTTGTAAACAACCGGTGTAGAGTAAAAGGGAAATGCTTACTTAGTCTACACCTGTTGTTTAACACGCATGTGACAAATTAACTTTTGAATTGTTTGCCAACTGTTGTAACTGCCTCTCGCTTGGACATGCAATAGTCTAGATATTTGCGATTTATGTCTGCGATTACACCTCAGCAGCAGATGGAGGGGGCAGTGGGTTTTGTGGATTATGATTTTGAGTCGGGCCTATAGATGAGGATTAGGGTGACCTCAAAGGTGCGTGTTTATCGGACCCTTTTTTTGGGGGGGGGGGGTTACTGTGTATTCTCTGGTCCAGGAGAACCTCAAGGGGACCTCCTGGTTGGATAAGGACAAAGTAGCTAAATCTGGGCCTGTGGAAGTAGGATGTCTCCCTGCTGCCTTTGATCTGTGGTAGGCCTTGCATTGGCCTGCTCTGCTTTATCCTAGCCTGGCATGATCACTACTTGGTGGTGCCTGTATCTGGCGGCAAGGAACCTTGCCAGACAAAGCAAGTATCCTGTTTGATCAATATTGTTAGTTTGATAACCAGGCAATGTCCGGTCATTGTGATTGCCTTAGGAAATCACCCTGGCCTAGCTGTTGCTTTATATTGTTCCGTATGTCTAGCCAGAATATTCTAGTAAAATGACGAAAGGACATAATTATTGTCCTTGGGATTTGATGGTTAACTTATTACTCGTGTGTTTCCTTGGTAGGGACTGCTCAGTAAGGAAGGTTGTAATGGTAGGATGTCCAGGCTTTTGATTCCAAAGATCCTCTCCTATAAGTGTTTGAAGCTGTATTCTACTGTTGGTCTGCGGTTGGTTGCCTGCCAAAGCAGCAGGACTGAAGTTGACCAATGGTTTGAAGCAATGCCAGTTTACTAGTCTTAAATTGGGCTACAGTATATCAAGCAATATTCACTAACTGCACTGTAGTAGCTATGGAAAACAATCGGAGGACATTTTAGAAACGTGACCTTAAACCCACTATACACTATGCAAAATGGTTTCCAAATGGTTACGAAATGCGTGTCTAAACAAGACCTTTGGCCCCTGGCCTCAAACACTAGGGACAGGCCTAGTTTAGGATACTGTTTAGTGTAGGCTATTTCAATTACTTTCAAGGACATTTTGTAGCAAGTATTTGGATATGTTTTCTTTGAAAATAGGCTACAAGTAGTTGAATATTCAGAATGCATTTTCAAATATTGAAATACTTCATGCGTTTGAACCCAGGTCTGTTTGGTCCTAGGTGTATTTGAAATAATGTATTAGGAAGTTAGTAGTTTAGGCTATATATCAGAAGTTTATTTGAAAATACTTTCAAAAGTAGCTGATTTTGACAATACATTTTAAAAAATAACTTAAATATGCATTTATTTGAACCCACGTTTGACTAGGATATTGGTTTTGACTCCGTCTGGAGTAAATCAATTAAATACAGCGGTGTTTGTTTGATTGGCTTAAGAAATGCATTCCTTGGGCTAGATTCCCAGACAGATTAAGCCTATGACTGGACTAAAAGAGCGTGCTCAATGTTGAGGCAAGAGCATGATTACCTCACACAAATTTCACACACTTTAATCTTGGACCAGGTTTCTCTTTGAATATGTATTTTCTCTCAAGTACACTCACCTTAATTAACTAGACTAAAGGCTAAACTCTCTCCTTCCTTCTCTCCCTCCTCCAGCGTTGTGAATCATGTCGTCTGTGATGCAGAAGTTGATCACCCCCATGGCCAGCGGCCCTGCTGAGCCCCCCAGGAACAAAGTGACCGTGGTTGGGGTGGGCATGGTGGGCATGGCCTGTGCCGTCAGCATCCTCCTCAGGGTAAGATGTCGTACTGTTACTTTACAACTGCATTACTACCCTTACTATTGTGTTTATTAGTACTTTACCTCTGAATTACTACTACTATTCTGACACCAACAAATAGTTACCACTCAGTTATTACGTGGGCTGGTTGTAGTTGTGGATTTTACCATATCATTTCTAAGTAAATACCAGGTATTCGTGGCCAAACTATCCTTCTGGCCCTTCTTTCCACCCCTACCACCTCCTCCTTCCTGTAGGACTTGGCTGATGAGCTGGCTCTGGTTGACGTGATGGAGGATAAGCTGAAGGGAGAGATGATGGACCTGCAGCACGGCAGCCTCTTCCTAAAGACATCTAAGATAGTCGCCGACAAAGGTAAGAGAATCCCCCTTGTGTGTGTGCCACTGGAGTGGTTCAGAGCAATGAATGTATTTTGCCATTGAAAATGTAATGCAGCTTGTTTTGAAACCAGTTTAAGGTTGATTGCATTTCATTGATTGCCATTTAGATGTTTTTTCCCCCCTGCTAAATGGGAAAAGTCTACGTAATTCAATTGCTCTTTCCCAATCTCTGTCCAGACTATGCCGTGACTGCAAACTCCCGCATCGTGGTTGTGACCGCTGGCGTGCGTCAGCAGGAGGGAGAGAGCAGGCTCAACCTGGTCCAGAGGAACGTCAACATCTTCAAACACATCATCCCCCAGATCGTCAAACACTCCCCCAACTGCACCCTTATCGTGGTGTCCAACCCAGGTACACACACACTGACAATTTTAATCTTGGACACAAGGTAAATTGTTTCCATCATTATCCCATAGATTGCATTGGCCAACCCAGTTCCAACATTCCACCCTTACCAACTGCTACAGTATCACACCACTCCACAATTCAAGATAAGAGGGCACTGTGACAACAGTGGGTGGCAGGGATGGGCAGTCAGTCATTAATGTTGTCAAGGGTGTGTGTGTGTGTGTGTGTTTGACCATATCCCTAACTCTATCCCTGTGTCTCCCTACCCCTAGTGGATGTGCTGACCTATGTGACATGGAAGTTGAGCGGCCTGCCCAAACACCGTGTCATCGGCAGCGGCACCAACCTGGACTCCGCCCGCTTCCGTTTTCTGATGGCTGAGCGCCTGGGCATCCATGCCACCAGCTTCAACGGATGGGTGCTGGGAGAACACGGCGATACCAGCGGTGGGTAGGGATGATGGTGATTGGTCCTGGTAGAGCACGGCGATACCAGCGGTGGGTAGGGATGATGGTGATTGGTCCTGGTAGAGCACGGCGATACCAGCGGTGGGTAGGGATGATGGTGATTGGTCCTGCTAGAGCACGGCGATACCAGCGGTGGGTAGAGATGATGGTGATTGGTCCTGGTAGAGCACGGCGATACCAGCGGTGGGTAGGGATGATGGTGATTGGTCCTGGTAGAGCACGGCGATACCAGCGGTGGGTAGGGATGATGGTGATTGGTCCTGCTAGAGCACGGCAATACCAGCGGTGGGTAGGGATGATGGTGATTGGTCCTGGTAGAGCACGGCGATACCAGCGGTGGGTAGGGATGATGGTGATTGGTCCTGGTAGAGCACGGAGACACCAGCGGTGGGTAGGGATGATGATGATGTCAGTGGAGTGCATACTTTAGTGGGAATCTGAGCGCATGTGTGAACTTCTTGTCACACCTAGTAAGCCACACCCATTTGGCAGCTTTAACAGCTTTTAAAACAAAAGTACTTGTTTTGGCATTGTTACATCACTCTGCACATCCACATCCATCTCTGTCAGAAATAATGAGTGAGTTGACTCTGCGTGTGTTTAAAAAAAAAAAACAAGAAGGAAATCCTGATTATTTTCTGGGTAAAATAATAAATATCTCTGTATGTGTTAGTCCCTGTGTGGAGCGGTGTCAGCGTAGCTGGAGTCAACCTGCAGAAGCTGAACCCAGAGTTTGGCCTTGACGGAGACAAGGAGGACTGGAAGGCCACCCATAAGGAAGTGGTTGACAGGTAAATACCCCAGACCTATCCCCAGCTCCATCCAGAGTCTAAATATGTACCTCTGACTCACCTAGCACTCGTAGTACAGCTAGAGTTTCCACCGTACTGCTCACCACCTTCTGATTCATTCATATCTACTGGAGCTGTCAAGGTGTAAGGGCTAAAATAAGGATGAGATCAGGCTGGGCTAATTTTTGGTATCATTAATATAACGAGTTCTACTGACATTGTATACTAGAATAAGTATCAAAGCCCGCCCTCACATTTGTATTTTGCATTAACCTTTTATTTGAGTTAACGTTCATGCACCTGATGAGAGTTTTACCTGTTCAAGATGTCAACAGTTGGACGTAGATGCTGACTGACAGTGATTATTTTGTGTGCTCCTCCAGTGCCTATGAGGTGATCAAGCTGAAGGGGTATACCAACTGGGCCATCGGCCTGAGTGTGGCTGATCTCACTGAGAGCATCATCAAGAACATGAGCAGGATCCACCCTGTCTCCACCATGGTCAAGGTGACGGGAGAACACACACACATGCGTGCAGACACATGCACAGTTACACATTATGTGCATGTAAACACACACACAAAGAGCGAGAGAGTGAAGCTAACACACACATTTCTTTGTGATGATGACTGACAGCTGTGTTTTGCTTCCCCAGGACATGTATGGTATTGGCGAGGAGGTGTTCCTGTCCCTGCCATGCGTGCTGAACAGCAACGGAGTGGGCAGCGTGATCAACATGACCCTGACCGACGCTGAGGTGGGCCAGCTGAAGAAAAGTGCAGACACACTCTGGGGCATCCAGAAGGACCTCAAGGACGTCTAGAGACGCACAGCTACCCTTTCTCCCTCCGTTCCCGATGCAGGCAATCCCAGACCTAGTTCCACCCGTCCTCCGATCTACTGTGTCCATCTCCCTTTCATCTTAATCTACTGGTATACATTCTGCCTTTCACCTCCCCCCCTTTCCTTTTGTAGGATGAGGTTACTGTGTTGTTTCCGTGCTAGGTGCTGTGTGAACCAGTATGACTATGTACCCTCATTGGATTCATGTGTTGCAGCTGTTGTACTACGATCAAAAAGTGTTGGCTTTATCCTCCATTTGCACTTTCTTGAAGCACTGTTCTGTTCACTTCCTGTCGGGAGCGCAGGAACAAAGACCCTATAACTGGGTCTCCTCCTGTTGGGGAGCAGTGGTGTTGGTTATTGTGCGAGATGTTCAGTCTGACATTGATTGCCAGAAAGAAACAAAGGGAGGGGCAGAGGTGGAATCAATCGAAACGGCCTACTTTAGTAGTTTTTATTTTATTTTTTACATACTGTAACACCCATGTTTGTGTAATGAATGACAACAACCAATGAGTAACTCAATAAATACTTTAACCTTATGACGCATGTTATTGTGTCCAATGACATAAATGTTCCTCAATAAACTAGGCTACACAATGCCTTCCTGCTGTTAGATATTGCTACTAAGTAATTTGACATTTAAAAAAAATGAGTGACGTGTAGAAGGAAATCCAGATCCCTTGTCATACTTTTATTCACATAAACCATCAAATTAATTTGGACAATACTGACATTTTCAGTAAAGAACATGCCGTACTGTTGGCTACTTAACATCACTTTTCTTCCCCAGCCAACAAATTAAGGCCCTGTTCAGCTGTTTAGTGGTTGCTGAAATGAGTCTAGCTGATTCAAGACAATTCCACTCCATTACCAAAAGTATGTGGACACCCCTTCAAATTAGTGGCTTCGGCTATATCAGCCACACCTGTCAAAAAAAGCTGTCTGTCCTCGGTTGCAATACTCACTACTGAGTTCCAAACTGCCTCTGGAGGCAACGTCAGCACAATAACTGTTCGTCGGGAGCTTAATGAAATGGGTTTCCATGGCCGAGCAGCAAGCCTAAGAGCCCATGCTCAATGCCAAGTGTCAGCTGGAGTGATGTAAAGCTCGCCGCCATTGGACTCTGGAGCAGTGCAAATGTGTTTTCTGGAGTGATGAATCACGCTTCACCATCTGGCAGTCCGAAGGACGAATCTGGGCATGACGGATGCCAGGAGAACGCTACCTGCCCGACTGCATAGTGCCAACTAAAGTTTGGTGGTGGAAAAATAATGGTCTGGGATGGTTTTCATGGTTTAGGCTAGGCCCCTTAGTTCCGGTGAAGGGAAATCTTAATGCTACAGCATTCTAGACAATTCTGTGCTTCCAACTTTGTGGGGCAACAGTTTTGGGAAGGCCTTTCCTTCTTTCAGCATGACAATGCCTCCGTGCACAAAGTGAGGTCCATACAGAAATTATTTGTTGAGATCAGTGTGGAAGAACTTTACTGGCTTGCACAGAGCCCTGACCTCAACTCCATAGGACACCTTTGGGATGAATTGGAATGACGACTGCGATCCAGGCCTAATCGCCCAACATCAGTGCCTGACCTCACTAATGCTCTTGTGGCTGAATGGAAGCAATTCCCTGCAGCAATGTTCCAACATCTAGTGAGTGGAAAGCCTTCCCAGAAGAGTGGAGGCTGGTATAGCAGCAAAGGAGGGACCAAATACATATTAATGCCCATGATTTTGGAATGAGATGTTCGACGAGCAGGTATCCACATACTTTTGGTCATGTAGTGTGCTTTTAGCGATTGAGTGTATTTTCCTTATTGTGATTACAAGGTGTAATAATTACATCACACAAGACATGTACAAAAATTTTATTCAGCAGACTTGTATTTCCCAAACCCACCTTATAAGTAGACAATATGACACACAAACTCTTTACCTCATGAGTGAATGGTTATAAGGATGCTGCTATAACTGCTATAGCAAAAGCAATTGACCATCTCCATTGTTTAAACATTGGTTCCTTCTTGTGAAGGAACCAATTTAGGCAGGAATTTCTAGTTCTCTGAAGTAGAGTAGAATAGGCAACAGTTTGCTTGTACTGGATCTTATGAGGTTGGCCTTGGATGGGTTAAATTTGTCGCGCTTTCCAAATCGGAGACCAAACGGGTTGAAGTTGAATTTGCTGGTCCGAGTTAAGCGATGTTTGCAGATAATTTGTTGCTGGTCTTCATCACCTTCTTTCAAAAGGTAACAAAGGTTCGCATCGTCAGGTAAATTCGGACTGATGACCTTACTTCTCATCACAACAGAGTGCCCCTCTTGTGCCTTAGCAGGTGTATGTCCTGAGAAAAGAGAGCGCATCACATTTTATTTTATTAATTTTGGATATTAAAAAGTTTGTCTCAGGACATTATGAGAAGAAAATGAACCTATAAGAAATCAAAAAGTCATTAGAATATATCAAAGCAAGAAATTACCTGGAATATCCGTCCACCCAAATCCTGGAGTTGGAGTCCCCCATGTTCCATACTGGCGAATTATCGCACAAACCAGGAAAAATGCCAGCATTCTCATTCTGTCAAAATCCAAGTGATCACACTTCGCATCCAACCAATGCAGCAAGAAACAATGTGTGGTCATCTACACTAAGCTGTCTTTCTTTGATGCATGACGTGTATTCTCTGCCTTTTATATTTCCGTCTGTATGCACCGGATTGTTAGGAGCGAGATGACAGCGGATGAGTCGCGTTCGTGGCGCTGTCCACTGTTTAGTGGTGCTGAAATGAATAATTCATTACCTTCTAGGAAATGTTGACAATCCGTGCCAAGCGATGACTTTTCTCTGAAAATTTGACTGTCAGGTGTGGTCATTGTTGAATTGATGCTGTTTGCTAGAGTGCATGAGAGGTTTGAGGGATATGGGAAGATTTTGGGCAGCAGACACTAGCCAAATATCAATTATGCGTTTGCTTGACATCCAGAATCCAGGGCCATCAGAAGTGGATGCATTCTATTTGACCAACATTCAACCCCATGCTTAAAACACAACTCATTCAGGACGCATGGGGGTGCCAAGTGTTTGCATAGCCAACACAACATATGGGGACTATTTCTGGGAATGAAACCCAGATTATTTAATGACAAATTATGCCATATACCACCAATATGCCTACCTATAGGCTAAACCACCTATAGGCTAGGCAATATTGAGAAATAGGACTATGGGGGTGCCAAGCAAAAATTAAAGCAGGAAGCACCAGTGATTCGGTCTATAAAAAAGTGGTCAGATGAAGCAGATGCTAAACTACAGGACTGTTTTGCTAGCACAGATTGGAATATATTCCGGGATTCTTCCGATGGCATTGAGGAGTATACCACATCAGTCACTGGCTTTATCAATAAATGCATTTAGGATGTTGTCCTCACAGTGACTGTACGTACATACCCCAACCTGAAGCCATGGATTACAGGCAACATTCACACTGAGCTAAAGGGTAGAGCTGCCACTTTCAAGGAGAGGGACTCTAACCTGGAAGCTTATAATAAATCCCGCTATGCCTTCTGACGAACCATCAAACAGGCAAAGCGTACTCCGACGCTCGTCGGATGTAGCAGGTCTTGCAAACTATTACAGACTACAAAAGGGAAGCACAGCCGAGAGCTGCCCAGTGACACGAGCCTACCAGACGAGCTAAATAACTTTTATGCTCACTTTGAGGCAAGTAAACACTGAAACATGCATGAGAGCATCAGATGTTCCAGGCGACTGTATGAACAAGCTCACCGCAGCCGATGTGAGTAAGACCTTTAAACAGGTCAACATTCACAAGGCCGCTGGGCCAGATGGTTTACCAGGACATGTACTCCGAGCATGCGCTGCCAACTGGCAAGTGTCTTCACTGACATTTTCAACCTTTCCCTGTCTGAGTTTCAAGCAGACCACCATAGTCCCTGTTCCCAAGAACACTAAGGTAACCTGCCTAAATGACGACCGACCCGAAGCACTAAAGTCTGTAGCCATGAAATGCTTTGAAAAGCTGATCATTGCTCACACCAGTATCCCAGAAACCCTAGACCCACTCCAATTTGCATACCGCACCAACAGATCCACAGATCATGCAATCTCTATTACATGCCACACTGCCTTTCCCATCTGGACAAAAGGAACACCTATGTGAGAATGCTATTCATTGACTACAGCCCACAGTTCAACACCATAGTGCCCTCAAAGCTCATCACTAAGCTAAGGACCTTGGGACTAAACACCTCCCTCTGCAACTATATCCTGGACTTCCTGATGGGCTGCCCCCAAGTGGTAAGGGTAGGTAACAACACATCCGCCACGCTGATCCTCCACACAGGGATCCCTCCTGTACTCCCTGTTCCCTCATGACTGCACGTCCAGGTACGACTCCAACACTATCGTTAAGTTTGCTGATGACACAAAAGCCTGATCATCGACAACGATGAGACAGTCTATAGGGAGGAGGTCAGAGACCTGACCGTGTGGTGCAAGGACAACAACCTCTCCCTCAATGTGATCAAGACAAAGGAGATGATTGTGGACAACAGGAAAGGAGGACCGAGCACGCCCCCATTCTCATCGACGGGGCTGTAGTGGAGAAGGTTGAGAGCTTCAAGTTCCTTGGTGTCCACATCACCAACAAACTAACATGGTCCAAGCACACCAAGACAGTAGTGAAGAGGGCACGACAAAAGCTATTCCCCCTCAGGAGACTGAAAAGATTTGGCATGGGTCCTCAGATCCTCAAAAGAATTTACAGCTGCACCATCGAGAGCATGGTTGCATCACTGCCTGGTATGGCAGCTGCTCGGCCTCCGACCGCAAGGCACTACAGAGGGTAGTGTGTACGGCCCAGTACATCACCGGGGCCAAGCTTCCATCCTGGACCTCTATACCAGGCGTTGTCAGAGGAAGGCCCTAAAAATTGTCAAAGACTGTTCTCTCTGCTACCGCACAGCAAGCGGTACCGGAGCGCCAAGTCTAGGTCCAAGAGGCTTCTAAACAGCTTCTACACCCAAGCCATAAGACTCCTGAACAGCTAATCAAATGGCTACCCAGACTATTTGCATTGCCCCCCCTTACGCTGCTGCTACTCTCTGTTATTATCTTTGCATAGCCACTTTAATTACTCTACCTACATGTAGAATTATCTCAATTACCTCAACACCGGTGCCCCCCGCACATTAACACTGTACTGGTACCGCCCTTGATTACCAACAACGACGAGATGGCCTACAGGGAGGAGGTGAGGGCCCTCGGAATGTGGTGTCAGGAAAATAACCTCACACTCAACGTCAACAAAACAAAGGAAGATGATTGTGGACTTCAGGAAACAGCAGAGGGAGCACCCCCCTATCCACATCGATGGGACAGTAGTGGAGAGGGTAGTAAGTTTTAAGTTCCTCAGCGTACACATCACGGACAAACTGAATTGGTCCACCCACACAGACAGCGTCGTGAAGAAGGCGCAGCAGCGCCTCTTCAACCTCAGGAGGCTGAAGAAATTCGGCTTGTCACCAAAAGCACTCACAAACTTCTACAGATGCACAATCGAGAGCATCCTGTCGGGCTGTATCACCGCCTGGTACGGCAACTGCTCCGCCCACAACCATAAGGCTCTCCAGAGGGTAGTGAGATCTGCACAACGCATCACCGGGGGCAAACTACCTGCCCTCCAGGACACCTACACCACCCGATGTCACAGGAAGGCGATAAAGATCATCAAGGACAACAACCACCCGAGCCACTGCCTGTTTACCCCGCTATCATCCAGAAGGCGAGGTCAGTACAGGTGCATCAAAGCAGGGACCGAAAGACTGAAAAACAGCTTCTATCTCAAGGCCATCAGACTGTTAAACAGCCACCACTAACATTGAGTGGCTGCTGCCAACACACTGACTCAACTCCAGCCACTTTAATAATGGAAATTGATGTAAAATATATCACTAGCCACTTTAAACAATGCTACTTAATATAATGTTTACATACATTACTCATCTCATATGTATACGTATATACTGTACTCTATCTCATCTACTGCATCTTTATGTAATACATGTATCACTAGCCACTTTAAACTATGCCACTTTGTTTACATACCCTACATTACTCATCTCATATGTATACGTATATACTGTACTCGATACCATCTACTGCATCTTGCCTATACCATTCTGTACCATCGCTCATTCATATATCTGTATGTACATATTCTTTATCCCTTTACACTTGTGTGTATAAGGTAGTAGTTTTGGAATTGTTAGGTTAGATTACTCGTTGGTTATTACTGCATTGTCGGAACTAGAAGCACAAGCATTTCGCTACACTCGCATTAACATCTGCTAACCATGTGTGTGTGACAAATACATTTGATTTGATTTGATTTGTACATGGCCCCACTATTGTTATTTACTGCTGCTCTTTTATTATTTGTTATTCTTATCTCTTACTTTTTTTTGGGGGGGGGGGGGGGGGGGATTTTCGTAAAACTGCATTGTTGGTTAAGGGCTTGTAAGTAAGCATTTCACTGTAAGGTGAAAGACCTGTTTGATTTGATTTGATTTGATGTTGTTCGCTTGAAAAGGCTACATGGACTGAACATGGATTAAGAGCGAGGTCAGGTTTCAATGTGTTGATACACTGCCCAGCCCTAACACTTGGCTGCCACTGAACGAGGAGAAGCAAAGTTCAAGCAAACATTGCGTCACATAATTATGCGTGATCAGCAGCAGAAAGTAACTGTAGTCTACCTGGGTTTTGTTTTTGTCGCAATGACAGTTTTTTTCCCTAACATAAACTATTGTTTCAAAACAAAAGTGTAATTTGTGTCATTATTTAGGCTTTTGTAATTAATGTCGAGGTCCCTTAATTGCAGACATATGATATGCATGATAATAAAACTCCAGGAGTCCTAATATAGTCTACATTGCTTGAAAAAGGAACCGTAGCCCTATAAATAGTAGGGTCAAATTCATAATATAAATAATAAACATTAGCATTTTTATGTAAAAAATACAATATGAATGAGTATTTTTTTTATATCATGAATTTGGCGTACTGTTTAAGGCTAGGGAAAACACAAAATAATGACTGTAAAACTTTGATTTATAAAGGATGTAGGATCTTCATTTGATCACTCTTTTGTTGCTGAGAATTGTCCTGCACAGTAGGAAATGCAAACCTGTGGTGTATTTGAGTTTTAAAAATGCTTTTAAAGTTTGTTATTTCCAGTAACCAAAAACATATCAACCCCCATAAAAATTGGCTCAACCCCCATAAAAATTGGCTCAACCCCCATAAACTGGCTCAAATTAAGATCCTATATCTGTATATTTTCCACCTTTGCTCACTATTGGCTTTGTCAAAACATTACTCTTGATGTCTGTGTGTGTGGACTTCAGTCCCGTGCATGCAGCCAGGGAATGTTGACTTTCTGTTCAAAGACGAGGGTCAGATTCAATCACAAAAAGTAGGCTGCCTGGACAGTGGACTTCTTGGAGTGACGAAATGGGACCATGGGATGTGTGTTGAGTCCAACTGAACTCCAGTGGCATATTTGGATGTGAGAAGATCCAATACTTATTTTCCACCATAATTTGCAAATAAATTCATTAAAAATCCTACAATGTGATTTTCAGGATTTTTTTCCCTCATTTTGTCTGTAATAGTTAAGGTGTACATATGATGAAAATTACAGGTCTCTCTCATCTTTTTAAGTGGGAGAACTTGCACAATTGGTGGCTGACTAAATACTTTTTTGCCCCACTGTAGCATCATTCTTGTTGTTTTATTGTGTTAATTTTACATTTTTTTACTTTCGTTAATTTAGTAAATGTTTTCTTAACTCTATTTTTTTTCAACTGCATTGTTGGTTAAGTGCTTGTAAGTACGCATTTCGCAGTAAGGTCTACATCTTTTGTATTTGGTGCATGTGACAAATACACTTTTAATGTAACTACATTTTGCAATAGCTTGGTGGTAGTTGAACTGAATTCAAATCTTGGTAGTGTTTTTTTTTCATGTAGCGATTTAGCTAACTACTGGAGCTACACACTACTTTTATTTGCAAAAAGGAAATAAAATAGGGGTGTTTATGTATTTAATAGGCTAAATGACACATTCTGTTAACATATGACCCCAAAGTGATCTGTTCTTGCAATGTGTAGTCTGTGACATTTCAGACATAGACATGATAATGTTTCACAAAGTAGTTTGGACGTAGTGAAATGCTTTTTCAAAGTTAATTTAGTTAAGTAAAGTATATGGTTCTTTGTCTAGCTTAAATTCTTCCAGAGTGAAGTAATTGGTAGCTTGGTAAACTATATTTTAAGAGTAACTTCCCCAACACTGCTTATCATGTATATGTATTTGGCATCAGGGAAACGTCTTATGCACCTATCATGTTGTGCAAACGTAATGCAGGGGTTTCTGATTGTTGATGGTCCTCTTCACAAATATTTGACTGTAACTTATCTTTTATGCAGCATTTTCAAGTTTCAAGTTTGTTATTTATATCATGGTCTTAGTTTTTGTTAATTCCAGACTATTAATCGTGCAAAATACACAATATCATGCAGAACTATCTCTTAATATGTGGACACACCCCTTATGTGTGTCATAACAAGTCACAAGTTAGAAAGTTTGTGGGATCCACACAGTGATCCAGACCAAGGCCAAGATAACAGTGGATGAATGGGGGGAGAACTTATTCATGATGGGTTCGTTTTACGAACACAATTTCAAGACCCAGGTGGAGCAGTGTGAGACCCCAAAACCCAGCCATCAAGAAAGCTATGTGGGCCTTTATTGACAACGGCTGCCTGGTACTCTACTACAGATGTATTATATTATCTTATTTTCTATTCTATTCTATAGGTGGGACATGCAAGTGGAGAATACACAATCCTGTAGTAGTACTTTCTGTCCAGAAGAGGGCAGACATGCACTTCTACAGAAGTAGGCCGACACTGTTAACGCCAATGGAGTTAGTTAGAGATGATGAATCCCCAAGTTGGCAGACAAAACACCATCTCCAGGATCAGAGACAAACAAATACATCAACAGCTTCAGAAACTATTATTTAGTGGTATTTCAGCTTTGCCCCATGTGTTTGATACTGTGATTGTGGGACTCGTGTTGGTTGGTACTGTCTTCTAGAACCACATATATCTTTCCCTTATGTGCTGTATGTTTTAGGTTGACTTTGGGCGCTGGCTGATCGAGGGCAGTCCCTATGTGGTCCTATTTGACACGGGGTCAGCAGCCTGGAACCTGGACCGATGGAAGGGGGATCTGTGGGACACCTGGGGTTATCGGTATGCCCGCCCATGACAGTGAGGCAAACGTTTTTGGATCCATGGTTGACTGGTTCTTTAAGAGGTAATTTGTCAGCTTGTTAAGGATGCTGTGAAAAATACTCTGAAAGAGGTTTAAAGATTGCTGTATGGGTTTATTTTTGAAGTCACGGATATCTGCTCGATGTGAATACTTTAATGTCAGATACCTTTAAAAATAAATGATACAGTAGCCTACTTCTTTTTACTCAAAACATATTCACCCTCTTGGGTAATATGAGATGATAGAGCTAATCATCAGTAATTCGTTGCTTTCATTCCTAGTTAACCGACCAGCTTGGAGACTCGCCCAATGTCCTCGACCATTTCCACGAGTGACAGGCAGGGGGAGGACTTATTCTCTGTCGCTTGCGGAAGATTCCCTTGGCAACCATCTTCACAACCCATGCCACTCTGTTGGGACAATACCTCTGTGCCGGAAATGTGGACTTCTACAACAAATTGGACAAGGTAAAGAGGCCACACACGCACACACACAAACCTATAAACGTTTGTTATTTAAATTCCTCACAAATGTTTTCAGCTTTAACAATGTTGGGGTAATAATACATTAAGCGTTGTTTGAGTTAGTTTGAGTTTTGTTTTTTCCAGTATCTCTCCAGTGATTCAGTGAGCTATAGGTCTGTGGCTTTGTTATTCAAATGCCTCAGAAAATGTTTTGCTCGTCACAGAGTCAGGTGTTTTTGTTAGATTTAGAGTTTCTCCCAGTGTCTCCCCTGTGTGTCAGTGAGCTATGGGTCTGTGTTGTGTTTGCGCTGGTTGTATGGTACTGTAATTGGCCCTCAGGCTAAGTGTAAAAAGGTCATTGTGGACCTAAAGGTCATTCACTGAGCAGGCTGGGTAATTGACAGCAGCTTCTCATTATGGGGAGGAACAGGAAGCCTCCTCCTCGCTGGCAGACAGGTTACTCAAGGGAGATCCTACTTCAAACATTTGTCAAACTCAAAACCCATAGCCCCAATAATAGTTAGTGTAGAACATTTGAAAGAGTTTTAATCACAGGTTTCATTCAGTATTTAACTGATATTTACTTAGAATGTACATGACAATTGGTAAATACACAATAGTTATCTCTTAATAATGACATATTAATGACTCTTGTGTTGATTTCTGATGTGCCCCTGTCAGCTCAACATAGACCAGGAGGCTGGTGAGGGGCAGGTCTACCATCGCTACTGTCTGGAGAGAGCTGCTGTCCACAGATATGGTGATGCCGAACGGATTGAACATCAAGAAGTTCTCAGCCATGCACGAGTTCCCAGAACTTTCACTCCACTAACCAGGGTCCGATTCAGGAATATATCAGGGGACACTTCTATGGGTAATAATTAAGTCCTTATTATGTTTTCAAGTTTGTTATCCAATATACTGCTAACTACAGTACCAGTCAAAAGTTTAGACACACCTACTCATTCAAGGGTTTTTCTTTATTTCTACTTTTTTCTACATTGTAGAATAATAGTGAAGACATCAAAACTATGGAATAACGCATATGGAATCATGTAGTAACCAAAAAAGTGTTAAACAAATCAAAATATATATTTTATTCAATGCTATTTTAAAGTGGCCACCCTTTGCCTTGATGATAGCTTGCACACTCTTGGCATTTTCTCAACCAGCTTCACCTGTAATGCTTTTCCAGCAGTCTTGAAGGAGTTCCCACATATGCTGAGCACTTGTTGGCTGCTTTTCCTTCACTCTGCCATCAACTAAGTAATGATGGACTGTCATTTCTCTTTGCTTATTTGAGTTGTTCTTGCCATAATATGGACTTGGTCTTTTAGCAAATAGGGCTGTCTTCTGTATACCACCCCTACCTTGTCACAACCCAACTGATTGGCTCAAACGCATTAAGATGGAAAGAAATTCCACAAATTAACTTTTAACACCTGTTAATTGAAATGCATTCCGAATGACTACCTCATGAAGCTGGCTGAGAGAATGCCAAGAGTGTGCAAAGCTGTCATCAAGGCAAACGCTGGCTACTTTGTAGAATCTCAAATATAAAATAATATTTTGATTTGTTTAACACTTTTTTGGTTACTACATGATCCCATATGTGTTCTGTCATAGTTTTGATGTCTGCACTATTATTCTGCAAAGTAGAAAATAGTCAAAATAATGGGCCTCTAATCCATACTGCACTTTTACTGGTCTCTCTCAAAACAAAATGACAGTTTAATCCTTACTTCTTCATCTCATTTATGCTTTTTTCCTTCTCTCCCAGGTGCACAAGAATGACGTCACAGTGGTGGTTTTTTCATCATGCCAGCCAAGACCAACAACTTTAACGTGGAGATGCTGAAGGGACAGGCGGTATTGCAAACAGCTCTGGTACGTCTCTGCAACCCACAATGGTACACCTCATGGAGTTCTGCAAAATGTCTGCAATGTTGGCACCAATCATTGAATAAAAATAACATTAGAATTTGCATTCTTCTTAGAATTTTGCCTTGGAACTCGAGTTGCCAACATGGTTCCTATTAACATGTTCAATCTCAAACAGTTTGCTCATTATCTACTGTATGTATCTCTCTCTGACAGGGACACTGTGAAAGATACTGTACGTTTGGCAAGAGGCTTTACGAGGCTTTGTTAAAGTAAGTTAATTAAAAACAATTAAAATAATATCGAGTCTCTCTTCCACCAGTGTATTCGCCAGACCTGTACTGTATGTCATATCAGTGTAACACCCCTCTATTTGACAACCCTACCATTTAGCCAGGAAATCCTTAGCAGGCTTTTGTTATGAAGGAACTAAGGCTGCACTTCAAATCAAATCAAATCAAATGTTATTTGTCACATGCGCCGAATACAACAAGTGTAGACCTTACCCTGAAACGCTTCCTTTACAAGCCCTTAACCAACAGTGCAGTTCAAGAAGAGTTAAGAAAATATTTACCAAAGAAATTAAAATTAAAAAAAATAAAAAGTAACACAATAAAATAACAATAACTACCAATAGTCTATATACAGGGGTACCAGTCAGTGAGAAGGGGTACAGCTTAGTTGAGGTAATTTGTACATGTAGGTAGGGGTGAAGTAACTATGCATAGATAATAAACAGCTAGTAGCAGCAGTGTATAAAACAAATGGTTGGGGGGGGTCAATTCATAGGGATGGTGTGCGACCTTTGGGTCTTCCACGTTACCAAAGTGTGGAACGAGCTTCCGTGTTAATGAAGGGCTTGTCAATGCGGGTTCTAATGTGATTACTTGAGTGTTGCTTTTCTGACCTGCTGATGACCTCATGATGTCTTCAGAGGAGACATCCCTGTATTGGACACCATCCTGGAGAGAGACGACTTCACCGTCACGAAGAGAGCCATCTATGCCACACAGGTAGGAGTTGAAGAGACAGATCATGTATGAAATATACTGCGGTAAAGGTTATAGAATAGAATAGTTGTAAGAAGTGCATTATACACAGTAATAAAGCCATTAAGTGTTAGGTTGTTGAGAATGCTGACAGTCACCATATTGTAGATTGGGTCAGGTCTACACTATGTTTAAAAGACTGGCGTATAGACATTTGTATGATGAACATCAAATAAAACAGAGTTGGGGTGTGAGACCAGAGTGGTAGAAAGACAGAGAAAACTGGACAACAAGGTAATAAAGTGATGTATCGTCCAGAGAATCCCCATACGTTGTACCCTGCTGTTTCCTGAATGGAGTAACTAAATATTGACGCGGTAGAATGGGCCGATAGGATCAATGTGAGCTATGACCCTGTAAGGTGATCAATTCAGAATGGGACTGGGGGACACCTGGTGCTAAAACCATGAATGAATGGACCCTGCAGTTATACAGCCCAGCGTGAATCATTGAACCTCCATAACACCAGGCCATGGGCCAATAGATTGGATGGTGTTGCAGTGTTTAATAGCAAAGTGCCAATAACCATGGCGTTGTCACATAGATTTATTCATGTCACACGTGTTCAGGCGTTAAAAGGATGACACAGGTGTTTGATTGGTGGACAGATGGTGGCCGTTGCCGTTTCCGTTGGCCCTGAGATGGACCAGTGCAGAATTACTTGTCTGTCTGCACTTTTGCTGCATTCACACAGTGGTTAGGGTGACAAATGGCTTTGCATGTCTGCTAAGTTCTTACGCCTCAGAGCTGACGTGAGATGTAGCAGCCTGTTCACTTGTGACATGTTTTTCACATAACTGTCTCTTCAGCAACTCTTTTACAAGCAAATTAATATCTTCTGGGAGAAAGGCTTGTGTTTCTTTTGAGGGTAATCCCAAGAGAAGAGAATAATTAAATATCATTAGGCCAATGGATAGATATTCTTCTTCAGATCCATATTCCTGATGTCTACCCGTAAAGGTTATTAGTCATGGATCAGTGACTTATAGATGTTGATACGCGCCGTGTTTACTGCTCAAGGCACGTGCACACTGATGACGCAGTCACAGCACATGCACGTGCATGCACACACACACACACACACACACACACACACACACACACACACACACACACACACACACACACACACACACACACACTGTACTCTGTCTGTCTCTCTCTCTCTGCAGAGACACACCCTTCCTCCAGTGACCACTCACAGCGTGCGGGATGACACCTCTGACCCCATCCTGGCCAACGTGAGACGCATCGGCCTCCTCAGCGCTCGCACTGACCGAGTCAAGGTCTGCAGGATGTTCGTTCGATGTCCGTGTTTGTTTTATGATAATGTTTTGCCTCGTTTATTGTGTTAAACCAGTTGAAGAATTGTCTGGAGAAGGTCTGGCAGCCGAGACATTGACAATATAGAAAGTATCATAAAGGCTCATGCGTGCTTATGATAAGCAATACCTGTTGCTTTTATGTAAGGTACTATCAAAGTGGGTTTTTTTCTTCCATTAGAGCAGTGGTTCCCAAACTGTTGGTCGGGATGACATTGGTATGGAAAAACGCTTTCATTGTAAACTTAAAGGACTAAAATCAAACAGAAAGTATGTGGAAAAGATAATGGACTTACACATTTTTCTAAAATAACTTATAATTGTTGAGAATTTACAATCAATTAAATAAAAGCTAGACAATTAGGCCCCCATTGACTTTGTTATAATGTTTGAGCATTGAACAAACCATTAGCCATGGCAAACTGTATAGAATTTCAGGAAATTGGCTTTAAAACGGCAACATTTTCTTTTAGCTCCATGGCAGGGTGTGTGGAATTGCAAGAGATCAGCTTTGAAATTTCCTCTCCGCTGCCACGAGAATATGTTTGACTTATTCTTTAGTCTGTGTATGTCTTTTCACCGCACAACACTTATGGTGGGTTGCAGCTCAAAAGACTGTTCAATTGGTGGGTCACGAACCAAAAAGTTAGGGAACCCCTGCATTAGAGTATACAGTATATGCCATTTAGCAGACACTTTTATCCTTAGTTACTTACAGTCATGCGTGCATAGATTTGACATATGTTTGGTCCTGGAAATCGAACCCACTATCCTAGTGTTGCCAGCGCCATGCTCTACTAACTGAGCTACAGAGGACCCTTGGAGCATACAGTATAGCCAGTGTAGTGTTGATCTATATTTTATTCTAAATGGTACTAACAGACATGTTTCCTGATAGTATCAGATAGTGTTCCACCCAGAGTTCCTGTCCCCCACCAGTCCCCAGCTTCCTATGGACAATGGGGAGTTTGTATGAGGCTGTCGCCTGGGGGTCTTCCCTTCTTACTACGAGCCCTGGGGATACACACCAGGTGACCTGTCACACTTACACAGCCTGCAAACATAAACTCCATCACTTTGGTTTTCTCTGGCTAATGTTTATGTCTGTGTTTTTGTGTATTCCTTCATGTGTGTGGAGTGTTGTATGATGTGTGGGTGCACTATTATGTTGTAGTTGTTATTGTTCCCCAGCTGAGTGTACTGTGATGGGGGATACCCAGTGTGACCACCAACCTGTCTGGCTTCGGCTGCTTTTTGGAGGAACATGCGGTATGTACAGAACATGCGTACACACCTCTTCAGTTTCATAACCAAATCAGTGCATAGTTTGATTGACCTCTTATGGAAGAGCTCTGATATATTTGGGGAGTTCCCCGAAAACCCAGAAGAACGGAGTGACTCTCTTTTTATAGCCCCTACTTCAAGTCAGCAGTTTAGGATAGAATAAATACTCTGTTTATAATAGAATGGAATACATTATTCCTGCGTCTCACTGGTACCGTACCTGTCCCGCTCCTCTCAGGAATCTACATAGTGGACCGGGAGTTTAGTAAATGACAAGACATCCTTTGGTATTTGTCCAATCTGTTACTACTGTTTTCTGAGCACTTCCTTTTTTACATTTACATTTTTATTTTATTTGATTTATTTCACCTTTATTTAACCAGGTAGGCTAGTTGAGAACAAGTTCTCATTTGCAACTGCGACCTGGCTAAGATAAAGCATAGCAGTGTGAACAGACAACAACACAGAGTTACACATGGAGTAAACAATAAACAATAAGCAAGTCAATAACAGTAGAAAAAAAAAAAGAATCTATATACATTGTGTGCAAAAGGCATGAGGAGGTAGGCAATAAATAGGCCATAGGAGTGAATAATTACAATTTAGCAGATTAACACTGGAGTGATAAATGATCAGATGAACATGTGCAGGTAGAGATACTGGTGTGCAAAAGAGCAGAAAAGTAAATAAAATATAAACAGTATGGGGATGAGGTAGGTCAATTGGGTGGGCTATATACCGATGGACTATGTACAGCTGCAGCGATCGGTTAGTTGCTCAGATAGCAGATGTTTAAAGTTGGTGAGGGAGATAAAAGTCTCCAACTTCAGAGATTTTTGCAATTCGTTCCAGTCGCAGGCAGCAGAGAACTGGAAGGAAAAGCGGCCAAATGAGGTTTTGGCTTTAGGGATGATCAGTGAGATACACCTGCTGGAGCGCGTGCTACGGGTAGGTGTTGCCATCGTGACCAGTGAACTGAGATAAGGCGGAGCTTTACCTAGCATATACTTGTAGATGACCTGGAGCCAGTGGGTCTGGCGGCGAACATGTAGCGAGGGCCAGCCGACTAGAGCATACAGGTCGCAGTGGTGGGTGGTATAAGGTGCTTTAGTAACAAAACGGATGGCACTGTGATAAACTGCATCCAGTTTGCTGAGTAGAGTATTGGAAGCTATTTTGTAGAAGTCGAGGATCGGTAGGATAGTCAGTTTTACTAGGGTAAGTTTGGCGGTGTGAGTGAAGGAGGCTTTGTTGCGAAATAGAAAGCCGACTCTAGATTTGATTTTGGATTAGAGATGTTTGATATGAGTCTGGAAGGAGAGTTTGCAGTCTAGCCAGACACCTAGGTACTTATAGATGTCCACATATTCTAGGTCGGAACCATCCAGGGTGGTGATGCTAGTCGGGCGTGCGGGTGCAGGCAGCGAACGGTTGAAAAGCATGCATTTGGTTTTACTAGCGTTTAAGAGCAGTTGGAGGCCACGGAAGGAGTGTTGTATGGCATTGAAGCTCGTTTGGAGGTTTGATAGCACAGTGTCCAAAGAATGGCCAGAAGTATACAGAATGGTGTCGTCTGCGTAGAGGTGGATCAGGGAATCGCCCGCAGCAAGAGCAACATCATTGAAATATACAGAGAAAAGAGTCGGCCCGAGAATTGAACTCTGTGGTACCTCCATAGAGACTGCCAGAGGACCAGACAACGTGCCCTCCGATTTGACACACTGAACTCTGTCTGTAAAGTAGTTGGTGAACCAGGCAAGGCAGTCATTAGAAAAACCGAGGCTACTGAGTCTAAGAATATGGTGATATGGTGATTGACAGAGTCGAAAGCCTTGGCCAGGTCGATGAAGACGGCTGCACAGTACTGTCTTTTATCGATGGCGGTTATGATATCGTTTAGTACCTTGAGCGTGGCTGAGGTGCACCCGTGACCGGCTCGGAAACCGCATTGCACAGCGGAGAAGGTTCCTTCTTGAGTAAAACAACCTCTCCCTGTTTCTCTCTCTCTCTGCTCATGTGTTCACGGTTTGTATGTTGCATGTATTGTACAGGTGCAGTTGCGCTGTGGTTTGTCCAGAGACATGAATCATTTGTCTCTCTCTCTCTCTTTCTCTCTCTCTCTCTCTCTCTGTGCCCCCCTCCCCCTCGGCGTCAGTGCACTCTAACCCCCACCACAGTGATGAGGAGGATGATGACGAAGAGCCATATGATGAAGATGAGGAGGCAGAGCGGGACAGGTAGAACATCAAAGCCCCCTTCACTCTGGGTGTCACCCCCGAGGGCAAGAAGACACACCCAGGAGAGACTGCCAACCGAGAGATCTCTCGCTACTACCCTGGGATGGCCAACCATGGTCCTTGAGAGCTGCAGTATGTGCAGGTTTTTGTTCCAGCCCAGAACGTACAATATTGGATCTGTTGTAGGGACACTGAGCCTTAAACAGCTGTTACACATACCACCTTTGCATATTTTCTAAGAGACAATAGCTATTCTTTTGATGATCAAGTCCCCTCACACCCATAGGAAATGAGACATGAATCGTTTAATCAATAATTATATATCAGGAATTGCATTGAGAGGTCTCTCTCTCTATAGCCTGGGATGGCCAACCCTAGTCCTGAGTACATTACTTCTATGATCAGATACCCTTAGACAAATGTTGCTATGAATTCAAAATAATTTTATTAAACATTTTCTTTAAATAATACATTCAAACATTTTCAGTGTAGCCGTACTTAAGAGTCCAGTGTTTTTCTCACGTTGCATTAAATAGTCTACATCCAACAACAAGAGATCAACAGATGCAATAGATTAGAATGTTGTCAACAATAATAAATACATGATAAAATGCTTCAGAAGTACTCTCTTTTCCATGCCGGCAAGTCTTGAAAGTACAGCTGTTCAGGATTTTCTTCTCCTGAAACGAAAAAAGATAAGTGCAATTAACTTTATGGCAATTTCAAACCTATAGCTTGGATGTAGTTAAGGGAACCCGATGCCTGAATTAGCGCTTATTGAGGTGCGCTTCCTAGCTTGGATGTGTCCTTAACCCTTACCGTAGGCTGCAATATGACCCAACTCACCATCCTCCCTGGCTTGCTGCAGGAAATTGAGCAGGACTGTGGCTGCCTGGTTCACACTGAGTTTCTCTGTGTTTTGACTCCGAGTCTCTGAAAAGAGGATGCCATACAGAGTAATGACAGGTAAAAGATGATGGTAAAATCTCAAATCACCCTATTCCCCATACAGTGCACTACTTTACAGAGCCATACAGGAGCAGAGCCATACAAAGTAAGAATATGTGCATACTGCCAAATTCAAGTGTATTGTATTTACCTAAATGTAATGTGTCATATACGTCTCCCTCTTTCCTGTCCTCGCTGATAAACCGCCGTCCCTCTGTAATAACATACAGAGTTATGAAATACAATATATTTTAGTTGCATTCATAAATAAACATACATAATTAGGAAATAATAGGACAACTTCAGATTTAAATGATGTTAATCCCTTTACATTAAAGATCATTATAGCCACAAAAACAGCTTATAAATGCATAATATTTCCAATTATTCTCTGTGGAGGACATAAATGCAGAAACACATTTGAAAGGTATGTCAAAGGAATGCAAAGTATGATTAGGCTAATATAGGTAGAAGACATACGGGTGCCCTTGAGGTACAGCATTGCCTGAGGTGACCAATTTCTCCTCTGGAAACTGCCCTTCGGTGCGCTCCACGAATGGGAGACGAGCGTTACCAGAAGTAAAAGAGCAAGTGCATAAGCTGTAATAGTCCTCACACCCTGAAACAGTCAAAAGTAGAGTTATGCCATATGAACAAGCAGACAATGTAAAACAAACATGCGTTCAAAATGAATGACAAGGTAATCATTTGCATGTGCCATGCTCATCTCCATTCATAAAAACGCAAAAGATCAAAATGTACCTCAACAGGCAACTTACCTTCATTGCGACGGAGGATATTAGATCCCTGTAATGCCAGTAGAGATCCGTTTCAAGTGGAAAAGGGCAGAAGTTGTGTGCCTTGGCAAATGTTACCCCTGTATTTATATTGGACTGGTGAGGGAGACCTCGTAGCCCACAGCGCAACGCGTTATGGATGTCAACAGCAATAGGTCATGTCAATTTGATGAAAGAGAGGTGGACTCCAAGCGCAGAGAGGGAATGCAGAGAGGAACCAATCAAATCAATCACTCACATTTTAATGTACACAATACACATTTTATGTATACAATTAGCTGCCAAAGGCAATCATAGATCTACAGTGCCTTCATAGTATTCACACCCCTTGAATTTTTACACATTTATTGTGTTACAAAAGTGGGATTACAATGGATTTAATTGTCATTTTTTGTTAATGATCTACACAAAATACCCTGTAAAGGCAAAGTTGAAAACAATTCAAAAGGTTGTTAAAAAGTCATGAAAAATTAAACAGTAATACAGTATATCTCCATTACGTAGTTATTCGACCCACCGAGTCAATACGTGTTAGTAATTACAGCTGTGAGTCTTTCTGGGTCTCTAAAAGCTTTCAATACCTGGATTGTACAATATTTGCATGTTAACATCTAAATTCTTCAAGCTCTGTCAAGTTGGTTGTTGATCTTTGTTAGACAGCCATTTTCAAGTCTTGCCATACATTTTCAAGACGATTTAAGTCAAAACTGTAGGAACATTAGATGTCGTCTTGGTAAGCAACTCCAGTGTATATTTGGCCTTGTGTTTTAGGTTATTTTCCTGCTGAAAGGTGAATTTGTCTCACAGTGTCTGTTGGAAAGCAGACTGAACCAGGTTTTCCTTTAGGATTTTGCTGGTGTTTAGCTATATTACATATATTTTTGTCCTAAAAAAATCCCTAGTCCTTGCCGATGACAAGCATACCCACAACATTCAGCCACCACCGTGCTTGAAAATGTGAATAGTGGTACTCAGTGAGTTAGGAAGGACGCCTTAATCTTTGAAGTGATTGGGTATATTGATACACCATTCAAAGTGTAATGAATAACTTCACCATGCTCAAAGGGATATTCAATGTCTGCTTTTATGAGAAAAGAAATTCCATCTACCAATAGGTGCCCTTCTTAGAGAAACCTTCCTGGTCTTTGTGGTTGAATATGTGTTTTAAATTGCCTTGATGACAGCTTTGCACATGCTTGGCATTCTCTCAACCAGCTTCATGAAGTAGTCACCTGGAATGCATTTCAATTAACAGGTGTCCCTTGTTAAAAGATCATTTGTGGAATTTCTTTCCTTCTTAATGTGTTTGAGCCAATCAGTTGTGTTGTGACAAGGTAGGGGTGGTATACAGAAGAAGATAGCCATTGTGACGTAGAAGTCCATCACTGGCCGCGGGCAGCATTTGGTACTTTAACGCACGCACACATTCATCACTCCTCCCTGCTCCATTATCAGATAAGTTAACAATGTGGGTCGACACACAAGTTAACTTCTCTATCTTAGTACATACATTTCACACTTAATTCAGCAACTTAAGGGATAAAGAAATAATGTGGTCATATCTAATATAAGCAATATTTATTATACTTATCAATGTTATGGATGAGCGTGTTTGTTTGTTTGTTTGTTTGTTTGTTTGTTCTGTTCCTCTCTCTCCATCTCTGTAGCTTCCGGGTATGCTGGATAAGGACCCGAGCTAAGGGAATGGGATGACTTTGTAGTGCCTGTCCCGAATGGCTCATTAATGTAAATGGGCATATTGAAAGACACTATATCAGTAGTGATGTAATTTTGTAAATGTTATATTGGGATATTATTTCATAAAAAACGTGTTGCAATGTATATACTTTAGTATGCTTAGTGAATGGAAAATGTAGGTTTTAATAGGTAATTGCTTAATTAATTAGTGTTAATTGTTCTGAGGGGAGGGGCTAGTCCTTCAAAAGGAGCCTCTCTTTCAGTTCATGAAGAGGCATTTTGGATTGAGCTGTGGATGGGGGCAGCATTGTTTTTTTTTTTTTTAGCTGTCCCATAAGGTATACGTTTGATGGAAGTACAGTTGTTTTTGTTCTGGAATCACCATGTAAATGAACACCCTTGCACAGAAGAACTTTTGCACCTCCGCCATCTTTTTATTTTGATAGAGGTTAGGTTTTCCAGTTTAGCCTTCTGGCCCACTCTACGTGACAGCCCTATTTGGTAAAAGACGAAGTCCATATTATGGAAAGCGCTATGATGAAACCACAGGAAAGGAAGACCCAGAGTTACCTCTGCTGCAGAGGATAAGTTCGTTAGAGTTAACTGCACCTCAGATTGCAACCCAAATAAATGATTCATGGAGTTCAACTAACAGACACATCTCAACATCGACTGTTCATGCCTTCATGGTCAAATTGCTGCGAAGAAACCACTACTAAAGGACACCACTAAGAAGAAGAGACTTGCTTGGGCCAATGAACACGCACAATGGACATTAGACCGGTGAAAATCTGTCCTTTGGTTTGATGAGTCAAAATTTGAAATTTTTGGTTCCAACCGCCATGTCTTTGTGAGATTTTTGGTTCCCACCGTGAATCATGGAAGAGGAGGTGTGGGGGTGCTTTGTTGGTTACACTCTGTGATTTATTTAGAATTGAAGGCACACTTAACCAGCATGGTTACAACAACATTCTGCAGCGATACGCCATCCCATCTGGTTTGCGCTTAGTAGGACTATCATTTGTTTTTCAACAGTAGAATGACCCAAAACACACCTCCAGGCTGTGTAAGGGCTATTTGACCAAGAAGGACAGTGATGGAGTGCTGCATCAGATGACCTGGCCTCCACAATAACCCAACCTCAACCCAAGTGAGATGGTTTGGGATGAGTTTGACTGCAGAGGGAAGGAAATGCAGCCAACAAGTGCTCAGCATATGTGGGAACTCCTTCAAAACTGTTGGAAAAGCTGGTGGCTAATTGAAGTGTGGCTAATTTGAAGAATCTCAAATATAAAATATAATATATAAAATAAGTTAACACTTTTTTGGTTACTACATGATTCCATATGTGTTATTTAATCGTTTTGATTTCTTCACTATTATTCTACAATGTAGAATATTAAAAATAAAGAAAAACCCTTGAATGAGTAGGTGTGTCCTAACTTTTGACTGGTACTGTAATTCAACTTTGACATTATGGGGTATTGTATGTAGTCCAGTGACAAAAAAAACATCTAAATTTAATAACTTTTAAATTCAGGCTGTAACACAACATTTGGAAAAAGTCAAGGGGTGTGACTATTTTCTAAAGGCACTGTTTAAGGTCATATTTTATCAAAATTAAAGAAAGAAGCCATTTCATGCAAAATGCTGAGACACTATCAGTATTCTTACTGTTGTAAAAAATGAAAGTAATTGCTTTGGAAATATTGATATGTTTACTTCTTGTGCAGTGAAGCGGTTCATGGATAGATGCCTGGTCGTTTTTATGAATGAACAGCTGACAGTCTCCCAATGAATGTAGGAGTGTTTGATTGGGATAGACTCAGGGAAGCTGGAGGTGATGGGTTCCCTGGGATTCTCATTGACATTACCATCAATTATTATATCTAGCCTAATGCTGGTAAACAATCCAAAACTAAACTAAACAATTGCAGAAAAGTTTAGCAGTAGGCCTAGCATATGCCTACAGTGAAATGTGTATTGAGACAAAGAATACATTCTTCCAAAAGTTATTCATACATTAAAAATGAACAAAATGATAGTAGGACCATCTGGACCTGTGATAGTTAAATACAACAGTACAAAGAAAAGCTCTACAATCTTACAACTTGTGTGGATAAATGTTGGGATAAATAGGCCTGCCATTATAATGTGTTCCATTTTCATTTTTTGGGGTCCCGAATGGCGCTGTGGCCTAAAGGCACTGCATCTCAATGCTAGAGGCATCACAACAGACACTCCTGGTTCGAATCCAGGCCATGATTGGGAGTCCCATAGGGCGGCGCACAATTGGCCCACTGTCGTCCAGGTCTGCCCGGTGTTGGCCGTTATTGAAAAATAAGAATTGATTCATAACGGACTTGCCAAGTTAAGTAAAGGTTAAATAAAAAAGTCCATTCATGTGAGTAGTGATGTCATGTTTTTGACCCTGTGAGACTATTACCATAGTGTATACAAGTGCCTTGTTTGGCCTATGCCATTGTGTAGATTGATGAGGGAAAAAAACTATTTAATACATTTTAGAATTATACTGTAGCGTAACAAAATGTGAAAAAAGTCAAGGGGTTTTTAGAACAAAAATATGAATACAAAATGCAACAATTTTACTGAGTTACAAGTCATATAAGGAAATCAGCCAATTGAAATAAATAAATTAGGCCCTAATCTATGGATTTCACATGACTGGGCCCACCCACTGGGGAGCCAGCCCCAGTCAATCAGAATGAGTTTTTCCCCACAAAAGGGCTTTATTGGAGACAGAAATACTCAGTTTCATCAGGTTCAGGTGGCTGGTCTCAGACGATCCCGCAGGTGAAGAAGCCGGACGGGGAGGTCCTAGGCTGGCGTGGTCGGAGTAGAGTTTGGGTTGGTCTGCGGTTGTGAGGCCGGTTGGACGTACTGCCAAATTCATTAAAACGACTTTGGCGGCTTATGGTAGGGAAATTCAATTATCTGGCAACAGCTCTGGTGGACATTCCTGCAGTCAGCATACCAATTGCACACTCCCTCAAAACTTGAGACATCTGTGATATTGTGTTGTGTGACAAAACTGCACATTTTAAAGTGGTCTTTTATTGTCCCCAGCACAAGGTGCACCTGTGTAATGATCATGCTGTTTAATTAGTTTCTTGATATGCGACATCGGTCAGGTGGGTGGATTATCTTGGCAAATTATAAATATTGACTAACAGGGATGTAAACAAATGTGTGCACATAATTTGAGAGAATTAAGATTTGTGCTCGTATGGAACATTTCTGTGATCTTTTATTTCAGCTCATGAAACATGGGACCAACACTTAAGATGTTGCATTTATGTTTTTGTTCAGTATATTTGCAATTTGTCACAATCAAAACACAATGAATGACAGACAACGGCACAAGGCAAGTTCTTTTAAAAGTGTAATTACAAAAGTGTCAGACAAAACATTGTCAAACCATTGTCATTTCACATGTAACCATTCCATTCAGTTCCTCCATTCCTATAGTTTAGATTGATACAATTCCAACTCAAAATGTTGCTCTTTAAAAAAATCTAAACAAAATCTACAGAAGTTCTCATCCAGTCATACACAGAAATGACAGAAAAATAAGGGGAAAATATGCAACTGCCAGATCTGGTACTCATAACAGGCGTGAGAGAAAAGGAAAGTATTTTCTTCCACAGGACTCAAGTTGTAGTCCAGAAAGCACAGGCACCATAAGTAAGACCAGGAGTCTTTCCAATACCTGACCAGGAAACCACCTATAACTATGGCTTTGAGCTTTCCTTGGTCCTATTGTCAGGAAACCCTAACATGGTCTAAGATCTGTTTGTGCCATCTTGCTAACCCCTAGTTAATTTTTGGCAAGACAGCACAGCATTAGGAAAACCCCCTGGCCACATCTACATTGTAATAATAGGACTAGCTCTCCTCCTCCACACCTCTTCTGAGATTGTCCAGAGGCTATCTTCAGAGGCGATGACAGGGTGAGTTTGTCTGTACATTCAATAGTAGAGTAAGAGAGCCAAAATGCTTCTCTTCAGTCCATTAGAGGGACTCTCCTCCTCGTGGGGAGTTCTCCAGTAGAGGAGAGCAGCATTCAACAACGACATGTAAAACATTCTGGGGTAGCCATTGTAACCAACTCCAGATTCATTAGTAACTGTCGCCCGTAGCAACCAGGACTGGTACCCTTGAATGGTACGGACCTTAAAACTGCAGAATCAAGATACAAAAAAGCAGACAGTTTTCCCTTTAAATGGGAAGAGGTCTTCATATACAAAGTCTCATGAAAATGACCTAGCTAACTGTTGGAAGTAAGCAATTGACCAATGGGGGTTAAGTGGCTTTATGAGAACTACTGTATCATAAATATAATAGAGATTTATTTTCTTCATAAACAAAAAGTCACTGTTATACCATGGTGTTGCTCTCTCCCACTTTGTCCACAAACTGAAAGAGAGAGAGAAAATAAACAAATATAAGTCAACAGTCTACCGTCCCATTTGCAAAGTAGAGCAAAATAGATGACATATACAAGCTTCACTAAAACGTTTAGTGCATAGTTGTACACGGGAAATGAAATGTTTGCTTGACGTGACTGAGTAGACTATACAAAACAGTGTGAAGGATAAATGCTGTTGCTGGTGTCCTAGTATAAATTACTTCCAATACCAATGGTTCCCTACTCTGGTCAGCCATAAGGCAACATTACAATATAACATACATTATAAACAGATGTGGATCATGCTCACATGCAAGGGAAAATCTGCAGTGACTGACCAAGACTGCGGATTGTCCTCAGAGTTAATTACGAAGGCTTTAAAGAGAGAGACACATTCTCCTCAAAACAAGTGACTCCACAAACATACACCTCTGAACACACACACACACACACACACACAAACACACAAACACACGCTCTTAGATGAGAAGATTGAGTGACACTGTATGAGACCCTACAGCCTTCCAGAACCACTGTCAGAAACAAAGTGGACCCTGTGTTGTCTTTAGTGCAACTACCTCAGCCCACACAGCACCCACTGCATTGTAGCTCCTGTTCCCATACTCTTACTCACCCAGTGGTGTAGTGGAGGGTAAACGCAAGTAAACACAGTTTACCCACCGGGAAAAAATACATTGAAACTATAGGAGCGTTACTTTTTCGCCACGACCGGCGATCAGAATTTACCCAACATCACTGTACTCACCCCACTGATGAATGGGAGGTTTAGCAGGGAGCCCAGGATGGGTATCCTTCTGATGAAGCCTACTGCCACTGGGAAGAAACCCCTGGAGAAGATAAAGAGAAAGACAGAGAGAGGGGGCAGAGAAAGAGAGTTAGTTGATAACAGCAAGCACATGATGATGGACTACGGCTCTTTACACACAGCAAGCCCTTGCATTAAATGGGGGCTGCACTCAACAGGGGGTGGGGGCGAGACACAGTTGACAGGATAAAACAAAGTTTGGCTTGATTCCCTCCAGACTAGATCTTATTCTAAAGATAAGCTTAACAAACTGAGCCTGGTGCCTGTACTGTACCCACCTGAATAAAAGGAAGAAGCCATAGACCTCCAGGACCACTCCCACAATGGGCCAGCCTATAAGAACGATCAACACTCCACCCAGGAAGAAGCTGGTGGCCTTCATCTTGTGTTTCTGGAAGAAGAAGCGGAACGTCCTCTCCAGACCGATCACAAATGACAGGCCAGCCACAAACAAGATCTAAAGAGAGAGATAGAAGGGACAGGGAACGGACAATGTCAATGTTTGTTGACAATGACAGAGTACTTCACAATTACTACTCTATAAGGTGGTGATTGTTCTCAGTTGAGAGAGAGAGAGAGAGAGAGAGAGAGAGAGAGAGAGAGAGAGAGAGAGAGAGAGAGAGAGAGAGAGAGAGAGGCACACACTGATAGAGGGTGAACTGTTAACCCTCATGCAAGGAGCTCTGACTGCAGCTGTGTGTTTCTCAGTGTCACTCAGAGATAATGGAATTGCAGATCACACCAACATCCAATAAATATAGCAATACATAAGCCTCCTGTATGTAGCTGCAGAAGGTAGGCAAACATCCTGAATATGAACTGGAGATGGTGATGATGAAATCACTCACATTTCCTATTGCAAGGAGGGCTTTGTCAAAAAACAGGATCATTCCAAAGAAGAGGAAAAACACACCGAAGCCTGTAAGTCCCATTCCGATCTCTGCAAGAAAGAGGAATCACATTATTTCAAGTATCCAAGCACACTAACGTTAATACGTTTCAAATCACAGGAGGATGCTGGGGGGAGGACGGCTCATTATAATGGCCGGAACACAGCGAATGGATGGCATCCAACATACCATTCCACGAGCCTGTCCTCCCCAATTAGGTGCCACCAACCTCCTGTGGTTTCAATTTACGTCCTCGCTCCCTTGCCAGCCATCTGGCTCAGAATGAATATCATTAATTCGCTAGCTAACGTTAGCTGTCAATGGTCACTCTATCTAGCAAAACATTCTATTTAGCTAGCTAGCTATTTCTAGCTGGTTTCCTCACATAAAATAATAGCCTAGCTTAATTTAGCTAGTAATGTAGCTGAGAGAGGCTAGCTTGCTAACGTTAGCTAGAGCTGGAACAAGTTGGCCAGCAGCAACAGCCGTTAGATAAAATAGAAATCGCCTTACTCTGTGAGTCCGTTAGAGAGATCATTTTGTCAATGAATCAACAGCTTGTAAAATTTACAAGTTGACACTGTTAATTGCACTGTACTAAAATACAAGTTCAAGTACTATTACAACAGCTGCCACTGTAGCACTAGCCACGTCTTCCGGAAACACGCCTTCTTGGTTACGTTAGAAAGATTATTCTTCCGGACAAAACCAGGGGGGCATTCAACATTCTTAAAGGTTCTATCAAAACGTTGGTGAAAAGATTAAGGAGAGCACTTCTCTGCTGAATATAACTAGGTAGTTGTTGGAAAATATCTGCCCTGCCTACATACACTTGTCCATTTTCCGGATGGAAAATGTTTTCTAGGTTCTATTGTATTGTAAAATAAAGGTTAAATAAAATAAAACATTGATTCAGCATGGATTGCAGTTGGTTTGTTGAATGTACCCCATACGTGGAGATAGTGAAAGCAACCGCAATTTGATTGGTCTCCACAACATTATTTTTTTCACCGGCGGGAGCTGTCAAGCAACCATCACGAAAAAAGCAAGCAAATGAACAGTGCAAACTCAAGAAGTGGGGAGAGTGAATGGTCAACGGTGAGTGTTGCTTTGCTTTGCTTTGTCATATCAATTCTACTTTCCATAATTTCGTTACATATGTAGCTGTCAAAAAGTTGAAGTATAATTTGCTAGCTGGTCGGCTAGGTTGGCTAACATTAACGTTAGCTGTTTGGAGCAGGTGGCTGATTCCCGATGGAGGCTTGTTATCGTACTGCTAGGGTGGTTGATTATTGGTAATCTATTAGCTATCTAACTATCATTGGCTAGCTAGCTATCTAATGTGACGAAGACAATTATAAGACAAAGAGTAAAGCCACATGGAGGGCTTTCCCGGTTCACACACATGTCCGTTTACTTTACACAATTCATGTTTACATTCCGGCCTGCTTGTCAAAGCACAAGGAAACAGCTTGTTCATGTATGGATAGATTATACGTATATTTTATGCATGGTATATCAGACCATATACCACGGGTATGACAAAACATTTAGTTTTACTACTCTAATTACATTGGTAACTAGTTTATAGTAGCAATACGGCTCCTCGGGGGTTTGTGATATATGGCCAATATACCAGGGCTACTCCACGTTGCGTCGTGACGTGGTAAGAACATACCTTAGTCATGCTTAAGAACAGCCTTTAGCCGTGGTATATTAGCCATATACCACACCTTTTCGGGCCTAATTGCTTAAATGAAGCACAGTATATTTGCACGCTAGAATTCAATGGCAATAGTTCATTATTCACATTATTCATGTTCTATGTTTGAGCTGCTTTTGAAAGCAATAGTCGAATTGAAAACATTATTATTGGCATTGTTGAATTCGATTTTCATAATGGAAAGCTAGGACTGATGGCTCGGTTAGCTAAACTAGCAGGTCTGTTTGTTTGGTAACCATAGCAACTACTGTAGCTATCTAGTAAGTTTGCTAGCTGCTTCAGTGAATGTTGAACACATTTCTAGAGGCAAATGTGTTAAATTATAGCCATGTTATAAAAGGGATATTCAACCCGGGACTCGTTATACTTTCTGAAGGCACTGTAAATAACATGTAAAGCATTGCTTACAATCTGTATCCCTTAACATTGCATATGTAAGGGATAATCAACGAGGGTCTGTCTATGCGTTCTCTGTCCCTTCAGAAAGGATTAACACCCCTGGACTTTTTCCACATTTTGTTGTGTTACAAGGTGAGATTAAAATGGATTTTAATTGTCATTTTCTGTCAAATATCTACACAAAATACTGTAATATCTACTGTAGGGTCTTCTAAAGACCCCAAACATTCATTATGTTGTTATTCATTTGCTTACGTGCCATTGTACTTAAGCTTACTGTATAGCTGAATATTGAGGCCTTTGTCTGTGTCTAGCTCTCTGCCAAAACTCGCATCACCGCGTTGGTGAGAAAAGGGACTGAGGGTGATAGCCAGGCAGAGACAGCGTCTGTTTTTCTTTGAAACAAGGGCAGATTTGCATACTGCAGAGACAGGATCTTAGAGACCTTGTGTTAAGAATAACTTGTTATTTTACCTGCACATGCAGGGTTTGACATAGGAGATCATACCATAAGGTGTGATCTCGGGTATATAATATTTATTTTGTTTGGGGCAGAACTCAGGAGAGACATCAGTTGTATGTCTGATGTTTGATCTTTGACTTCTGTCTACAGCGGTATTTTGATTAAAATTGTTATGATTTATAAGTGCACATTTTGAGTGTTCCTTATTTGTAAATAACGGAGCCCAGAAAAGTGGAACCAACACTACACAAAAAAAATTGAACATTTGTAATCACCTTTGGCAGCAATTACAGCGGTCTTTCTCGGTAAGTCTCCAGCTTGTAAACCTGTATTGTACAATATTTGCACATTTATTATTTTTTACATTTCTTCAAGCCCTGTCAAGTTGATTGTTGATCATTGGTAGACGGCCTTTTTTGCAGCCTTGCCATAGATTTGCAAGCCATTTTGTCAAAATGGTAACTAGGCCACTCAGGAACATTCAATGTTGTCTTAGTAAGCAACTTCAGTGTATATTTGGCCTTGTGTTTTAAGTTATTGTCCCGATGAAAGGTGAATTTGTCTCCCAATGTCAGTTGGAAAGCAGACTGAACCAGGCTTTCCTTTAGGATTCTGCCTGTGCTTAGCTCTATTCCGTTTCTTTTATCTTTAAAAACTCCCTAGTCCTTGCCGATGACATGCATACCCATAACATTCAGCCAACACCATGCTTGAAAATATGGAGTTCTACTCAAGATGTGGTTTGTTGGATTTGCCCCAAACATAACACTTTGTATTCAGGACATAAAGTTAATTTCTTTGCCACATTCTATGCAATTTTACTTTAGTGCCTTATTGCAAACAGGATGCATGTTTTGGAATATATTTTATTCTGTACAAGCTTCCTTCTTTTCACTCTGACATTTAGGTCAGTGTTGTGGATAAACTACAGTGATGTTGATCCAACCTCAGTTTTCTCATATCAAAACCATTAAACTCTGTAACTGTTTTAAAGTCACCATTGGCCTCATGTAGGACTGGGCGATATGGCCTAAAAATCATATCTCCATTTTTTTCATTCTAACTTATGGGCGATTCTCGTTTAAAAAAAAAAAAAAGTTTTCTCTAAGGGTTGTTGTACTATTAAAGGTCAAATACACAGCATTTCAAACAGTCAGCAATAATGGCCATGAATTCAGGGCTTGTGACATTATACCTAGGCTAAATATAAGCCTTTCCTCAACCATAAAAACCACTAATAATTGAATTCATTTATCAAAATCTTTGTATTAAAAATTTAGCCAACTTGGATCTATTTGCTAGCTAACAGAGTTGAACACTTGTATTGTTATGAACACAACCTTCTCTCTGTCTCCAACTGTTTGAAAAGCATGTTTGTATGTCCACTTTTGTCCACTGTGTTTTATGCTTATTGCACATTTATAAATCAGACTAGACAGCTAGTATAATAACAACCTTTGGCTAAAATGATGCTAGCGGTACGTGGTACCCCAATGCCGTGTATGACAAACTGAGCAATAATTTTCCAGAATCAATGTTCATTGATACTCTCGTTTTAGTAGTCTGCTCTGCGCGCAATTTGAGCAGTTGAGAACTTTTCTAATGATAAACGTTTTAACTTCTCCTCTATTACAGTAAAATAATGTCTCAATGTGTTTTGGTTTCCATATGTCTTATTCTGCTGGACCAAACCTCAAATGCAAATAGTGAGACTGCTTGTCGGAGAGGAAGATGTGACCTCTCATCTTTGTGTGTGTGTGTGTGTGTGTCTAAACCATAGAGGAAGAGACGAAGCGAGAGGTTTGACTTTCGCTAAAATCTGTCAAAAAATACAGCCATTGTGTTTCTATGGGCTTATTTTGGACCTAATCTTGTCTACTGCCTCTCCGCTTTTGGGACAATGACTCCCATTGTTAGGGTGGAGAAGTGTATCTCATCATTATATACAGATGTGTGGTGTAAATGGGAAGGTGCACAGAGGAACGAAGGAGATGAGACCATCTACTAATAGGTGCCCTTCTTTGAGAGGCATTGGAAAACGTCCCTGGTCTTTGGGGTTGAATCTGTTTTTGAAATTCACTCCTCGACTGCAGGGACCTTACCGATAATTGTTTGTGTGAGGTACAGAGATGATCTAGTCATTCAAAAGATCATGTTAAACACTATTATTGCACACAGTGAGTCCATGCAACTTATTATGTGACTTGATAAACACATTTTTACTTCTGAACTTATTTAGGCTTGCCATTGTAAAGAGTTTGAATACTTATTGACAAGACATTTCAGCTTTTAATTTGTAAACATTTCTAAAAATGTAATTCCACTTTGACATTATCTGGTATTGTGTGTAGGCCAGTGACACACAATCTCATTTTAATCATTTTTAAATTCAGGCTGCCTGTAACACAACAAAATTAAGGGGTGGGAATTCTTTCTGAAGACGCTATCTTGCTAGCTACATTGCATAACACTGACATTTCCCCCCCTTATTCAACAGAGTGATAAGTCTGCAAGGTGGTTGATTGGATTGTAGATTTACCTTGGAAATGGACAGTGACAGTGCCCATGGTAAGTGACTGTGATCTCACATTTCTATCCCCCTTCCTCAAAAGTATGGTACAAACCCCATAGAGAAACAGACAGAGCTGAGCTTGGATCTCATCATCCAAAGTATTGGATATGTTATTGTTTTTGAGAGTCCACAGGGACAGGTGCTACTCTATCCTCCCCCAGACGGTGTAGTGGTGACTGTAAGAGACTGACGTGTCTGACACCATTAGCGCCCTATCTGTGAAACATAGGTCGTTAGTGACTTGGAGGTGTCAGCCTTGACAGTCTCCTTTTGTAGGATCGCATGACATTGGTTCCAGAGGAAAGCTAACCAGGGCAGATTGTGGCAAACTTTGAAATGGATTGATATTAGGCCCTGGCCAACAAATATTTATGGTGTTTATCTACAAGGATTTAGCACAGCATTTGAAAGAGAAGTGCGCTTGCTGTTTTCCATTTCTGATTCACGGTACCACTCTTGTCTTTGCGCATGTGTGTTCAATGCATATTCTATATTATAAATATGTAGGGCCTAGATACCGTAGAGAACGTTGACTGCAGTGTATGGAAAAAGTCATTAAAATATAAAATGGTGATTAGCCTGTTGTTCTCCTCCCTACCAGAGGGGCATGTGTGTTACATGATTGCTCCATCGTAAGAAATATACAAAATCTTTGTTAAATAATTGTTTTTATATTTTTGTTCATATTCTCCTCCTAAGATGTGCAGACAGAGCTGGACTCTGTGGAGGCAGAGCTGGAGGTGGTGGAGCTGCAGATAGCTGAGCTGCTGGAGAAGCAGGCTAGCCTGACCTCCAGGAGGAAACGGCTGCTCCGCAAGCTGGAGGAGGCATGTGACTCCGCCCAGCCCTCTGTATCCTCCTCAGACTCTGGATCTGGACCTGCAATGACCAAGCAGGAGCTGCTGCGCTATGAGAATGATGGTACAGTAGAGGTTACAATGTATAGGATGTGGCACATGCGTACAATATACACTGAGTGTACAAAACATTAAGAACACCTTCCTAATATTGAGTTGCACTTTTGCGCTCAGAACAGCCTCAAATTGTCAGGGCATGGACTCTTTAATGTGTCTAAAGCATTCAACAGGGATGCTGGCGAATGTTGTCAAGTTTTCGGAATGTCCTTTGGTTGGTGGACCATTCTTGATACACACGGGAAACTGTTGAGTGTGAAAAACCCAGCAGCGTTGCAGTTCTTGACACACTCAAACTGGTGTGCCTGGCATCTACTAACATTCACCCTCCTGAATGGCACACATGCAGAATCCATGCCTCAATTGTCTCTAGGTTTAACAATTCTTCTTTAATCTGTCACCTCCCCTTCATCTACACTGTTTGAAGTGGATTTAAGGGATGATAGCGTTTACCTGGATTCACCTGGTCAGTCTGTTAGGGATGCAAATGTTCTGTATATAATGAGATCTGTATATAATGACGAGATACTTGTTTTTCCCGCCCTAACAATGGGAGTCGTCCCAAGGCGGGAAGGCAGGGACAAGTTTAGGCCCAAAATAATCCCATATCAATTATGGACAGATTCTGTCGAGAGTGAAACCTCTTGCTTTCGTCGCCTCTTCCTCTCTGATACTATGCATGCGTACAAGGACCGGACATTTTTCATTAAAAGCCTAATGGAAACATGCAACAATAACAAGCCTATTGTCTTACAGTCAAAAGGCAATTTAACATGCAACTCCTGTAACGAAGCAGCTAATAAAACCACATTTTCAAACATTTGCCCAAATGCAAATAGAGGAAAACATCGTTCTAAAGTACGCACCTAATGCGAAGGAAAGTAAAACGTTAAGGTTTCAAACAATTATCTGCCTCACGCTCACATTGCAAAGTGGTGGGTGACACGCTGATAGTCAATGGTTGGCATGCTATAGCCTACAGTATGCATCCGAATGGGAGGCGCGCTTTACGAGTTGATTGAGAAATAAAAATAGCTCCATTTTAATGGTGGCCACCAAAATTAACACGCGATTGCATTTAGAATTATCTGTTGCGTAATGACTGGGCTTACAAAAGCAGGTTTCACTCCAGTAGCCTACAGTCTTTTTGAGGTGCAACTCTTTCTGACAGGTGGTAGGCTATTCTGCTCCTCAAACTAGGCTCTGTATGCTGTGCACGTGTGATAAATAAAATGCATAATGACTAACGAAAATATACATGTGGCAATTCTAATTCCACCAAATTATGCACCAGCTACTCTATCTGGGGTCCAGAAACATTAAGGCAGTTATATACAATTTAAAATATTACATTACATTTCATAACACTTTAGTCAATACATTTAGTGTGTTCCCTCAGGCCTCTACGCCACTCCTATATTTACAATACAACATCCATGTGTTTTATTGTGTGTCTGCCTGTCTCTTTACAGTCCCTGCTATTCCATAAGGTGTATTTTATCTGATTCAACTGCTTGCATCAGCATCAGCCATGGCTCTATGTAGTACTGTGCGTATGACCAAAAGTATGTGGACACCTGCTCGTCGAACATCTCATTCCAAAATCATGGGCATTGATATGGAGTTGGTTCCCCTTTTGCTGACATACCAGCCTCCACTCTTCTGGGAAGGCTTTCCACCAGATGTTTGAACATTGCTGCGGGGACTTGCTTCCATTTAGCCACGAGCATTAATGAGGGGGGGGTTCCGTTCTGTGAACTTGTGGCCTACCTCTACGTGGCTGAGCCGTTGTTGCTCCTAGACGTTTCCACTTCACAATAACAGCACTTGACAGGGCAGAAATTTGACCAACTGATTTGTTGGAAAACTGCCATCCTATGATAATGCCACATTGAAAGTCACTGAGCTCTTCAGTAAGGCCATTCTACTGCCAATGTTTTGTTATGGAGATTGCATGGCTATGTGCTCGATTTTATACACCTGTCAGCAACAGGTGTGGCTGACAGCCGAATCCACTAATTTGAAGGGGTGTTCACTGAATTTTAAATATTGTTAATCCTCAGTTATACTAGAGACATGAGGGGTGCATAGTCTAGGGTTTTACACCAGAAGTTAATGGTTATCTGTAGGAGGAATGTATATGGTGGATGCAATTATTAAGCTTAGAATGTACAGAGTGCAGGGAAGATGATCACGTGTTGGCAGGCACTGATAAGGGTAGAGAGCTGTGGATTTGTGAGGAAGGGGGTCGAGGTCAGGTCAGGTCACATTATGGGAGAAGGAACAGTTTATTGCCCGTATCACTTAACTTCATGCCTAGCAATAAAGACGATGTAATGTTTAGAGAGAAGGAGGAGACTTCACCTAAATTGGGTTACATATATTTTATTACTGGAGGAAATATGTTTTTGTCTTATGTACAGTTGAAGTCGGAAGTTCACATACACTTAGGTTGGAGTCATTAACTCGTTTTTCAACCACTCCACAAATTTCTTGTTAACAAACTATAGTTTTGGCAAGTCGGTTAGGACATCTACTTTGTGCATGACACAAGTGTTTTTTCCAACATTTGTTTAACAGACAGATTATTTCATGTATAATTCACTATCACAATTCCAGTGGGTCAGAAATATACATACACAAAGTTGACTGTGCCTTTTAACAGCTTGGAAAATTCCAGAAAATTATGTCATGGCTTTAGAAGCATCTGATAGGCTAATTGACATAATTTGAGTCAATTGGAGGTGTACCTGTGGATGTATTTCAAGGCCTACCTTCAAACTCAGTGCCTCTTTGCTTGACATCATGGGGAAAACAGCCAAGACCTCAGAAAAAATAATTGTAGACCTCCACAGTCTAGTTCATCCTTGGGAGCAATTTCCAAACGCCTGAAGATACCACGTTCATCTGTACAAACAATAGTACGCAAGTATAAACACCATGGGACCACGCAGCCGTCATACCGCTCAGGAAGGAGATGCGTTCTGTCTCCTGGAGATTAACTTACTTTCGTGCGAAAAGTGGAAATCAATCCCAGAACAACACAGCAAAGGACCTTGTGAAGAAGCTGGAGGAAACGGGTACAAAAGTATCTATATCCACAGTAAAACGAGTCCTATATCGACATAACTTGAAAGGCCGCTCAGCAAGGAAGAAGCCACTGCTCTAAAACCACCATTTAAAAAAGCCAGACTAGGGTCTCTGGTCTGATGAAACAAAAACAGAACTGTTAGGCCATAATGGCCATTGTTATGTTTGGAGGAAAAAGGGGGAGGCTTGCAAGCCAAAGAACACCATCCCAACCGTGAAGCACGGGGGTGGCAGCATCATGTTGTGGGGGTGCTTTGCTGCAGGAGGGACTGGTGCACTTTACAAAATAGATGGCATCATGATTAAGGAAAAATGTGGCTTTAATATATCCACATACATCTCAAGACATCAGTTAAAGCTTGGTCAAAAATGTGTCTTCCAAATGGACAATAACCCCAAGCACACTTCCAAAGTTGTGGCAAAATGGCTTAAGGACAACAAAGTCAAGGTATTGGAGTGGCCATTACAAAGCCCTGACCTCAAACCGATAGAACATTTGTGGGCAGAACTGAAAGTGTGTGCGAGCAAGGAGGCCAACAAACCTGACTTAGTTACACCAGCTTTGTCAGGAGGAATGGGTAAAAATATCACCCAACTTATTGTGGGAACCTTGTGGAAGGCTACCTGAAACGTTTGACCCAAGTTAAACAATTTTAAAGGCAATGCTACCAAATACTAATTGAGTGCATGTAAACTTCTGACACACTGGGAATGTGATGAAATAAATAAAAGCTGAAATAAATCATTCACTCTACTATTGTTCTGACATTTCACATTCTTAAAATAAAGTGGTGATCCTAACTGACCTAAGACAAGACATTTTTACTAGGATTAATTGTCAGGAATTGTGAAACTGCGTTTACATACACCTTAGCCAAATATTTTTCAAATTCCGATATCAACTGTATATATGTGTGTGTGTGTGTGTGTGTGTGTGTGTGTGTGTGTTTAGTTAAATGAATTAAGAAGCACAACCACACTGCTGTGTGCGTAGTATGTTCCAGACCTGGGTTCAAATACTATTTTAAAAATCTACTACTTTCACATACATTTCTAAGTAGGTATTAAGATATTTATTTTTTGATAAGACAAGTAGTTGAATATTGGTATGTATTTGACAATACTCATACATTTGACTCAAATACACTCCCATTAATTTAAATCAGGAAAATATTTTCAAATATAAGGCTATTTTGGAAATTAAAATACTTCCAATAGAAGTAGTTGATTCCGGCCACATTTATTTGAAAATACACAACTACATAGAAAATATATATTTCAATAACAAATAATCAAAGATGTATTTTAACTCGGGTCTGATATGTTCACATCCAATAAGATGGGCAATCTTTCAAGGCGCTGAATTGAGCACACAGTTCAATTAAAGCAAAAATAAATATGTAGGTTGTGTCCGAAGTGCTATTTTATTAGGTAGGCTACAATCTTGAAGGCTGAATATATTGCTGTACTGTATTTTGACATGCTTGAATGTTTTCTTTCCAAACCTAGATTTCTCGTGGTCTACAGAGCTGCAGCAGAATCTGAAGGATGCGTTCCAGCTCTCTAAGTTTCGTCCTCTCCAGCTGAAGGCCATCAACCTTAGTATGTCTGGTAAAGACCTCTTCCTAGTGATGCCCACTGGACGAGGGAAAAGCCTCTGCTATCAGCTACCTGCAGTCTGCTCTGAGGGTAAGGGGAGAATGCACAAAGGCGCACACACACAAAATTCATTCATGCGTATATAGATGCAGACACACATACACCAGGTGATGTGCATATACTGAAAAGCCTAATGTTACAGTTCATTGAATGTATCGTGACTTTTTACTTTTATTTATTTAATCCACTAACTATGTTTAATTGTTACCTTATTTTAAATTAATAATGTAGCAATTAACGCATTAGGTTTTGGGGCACCACGGAAGAAGTTGTTTACGGCGTTACCATAAGGTCTTTACCTATAACATCGATAAACAGTCATCTTGTTAATCACTACCTCATTCTGAACAATTGTAACCTTGGATCTGCAAAAACCCCAGCATTATTCACTACTACACAGTACTACACAAATTGGTTGAATAATTTATTTACTAGCTAACTAAATAATAATGCAGAATACACACACACTTACAATTGAAATCGGAAGTTTACATAGACCTTAGCCAAATACATTTAAACTCAGTTTTTCACAATCCCTGACATTTAATCCTAGTAAATATTCCCTGTTTTAGTTCAGTTAGGATCACCACTTTATTTTAAGAATGTGAAATGTCAGAATAATAGTAGAGAGAATGATCCATTTCAGCTTTTATTTCTTTCATCACATTCCCAGTGTGTCAGAAGTTTACATGCACTCAATTAGTATTTGGTAACATTGCCTGAATTTTAGCCCATTCCTCCTGACAGAGCTGGTGTAACTGAGTCAGGTTTGTAGGCCTCATTGCTCGTACACGCTTTTTCAGTTCTGCCCACAATTTCTATAGGATTGAGGTCAGGGCTTTGTGATGGCCACTCCAATACCTTGACTTTGTTGTCCTTAAGCCATTTTTCCACAACTTTGGAAGTGTGCTTGGGGTCATTGTTCATTTGATAGACCCATTTGCGACCAAGCTTTAACTTCCTGACTGATGTCTTGAGATGTTGCTTTAATATATCCACAAAAAAGAATCCTCCTCATGATGCTGCCTCCCCTGTGCTTCATGGTTGGCATGGTGTTCTTTGGCTTGCAAGCCTCCCCCTTTTTCCTCCAAACATAACGATGGTCATTATGGCCAAACATTTCTACTTTTGTTTCATCAGACCAGAGGATATTTCTCCAAAAAGCATGATATTTGTCCCCATGTACAGTTGCAAACCATAGTCTGGCTTTTTTTATGGCGGTTTTGGAGCAGTGGCTTCTTCCTTGCTGAGCGGCCTTTCAGGTTATGTCGATATAGGACTCGTTTTACTGTGGATATAGATACTTTTGTACCCGTTTCCTCCAGCTTCTTCACAAGGTCCTTTGCTGTGTTGTTCTGGGATTGATTTGCACTTTTCGCACCAAAGTAAGTTCATCTCTAGGAGACAGAACGCATCTCCTTCCTGAGCGGTATGATTGCTGTGTGGTCCCATGGTGTTTATACTTGCGTACTATTGTTTGTACAGATGAACGTGGTACCTTCAGGCGTTTGGAAAGATGAACGAGACTTGTGGAGGTCTACATTTTTTTTCTTCTGAGGTCTTGGCTGATTTCTTTTGATTTCCCATGATGTCAAGCAAAGAGGCACTGAGTTTGAAGGTAGGCGTTGAAATACATCCACAGGTACACCTCCAATTGACTCCAATGCTGTCAGATGCTTCTAAAGCCATGACATAATTTTCGATTTTCGTAACTTTAATCATATAGTTTGCTCACGAACTGCAACCTGTTTGGAGTAAGAAATCATGTATTTACGTGTGAAATGCTTTGGTTCGTTGTTTATCTCTGTCGGAACCAAGCCTTCTTGCAGAGGGTTGGTGGGCATTTCCTGTGAGCCACTTGTACATGGTCTGATTGTCCACCAGAGGTCACAATGTCCTTCTTAGTTGTCCAGTCTCCATGGAGTGTTTCCTCAGAACTTCCTCTTAGCTGTACCAGTGATTTGTCTGGGAGGGGAGTTCTCCTCTCTCCACCTCTGGGAGATAGTCAAAATTTCAAATCACTTTTCACAGGCAGCTACAGATTGGTGTCCTGGTCTGGTAGGGGAGTTAATTTCCTTCACCTCGTGTTGTGGTTGAAAGTTTCAACCATTTCAAACATGTAGCTCTCCGCCTCACGTTTCCTGGTCTAAAGGTTGATTCCTCTTCCAAGCCTTTATGCACTCTTGGTAAAAGGGGTGTTCCGTCATGCTAACAAGCTCTCTGAACTCCCTCGAGGCTTGGCTACTTAATGTGTAAAGGATATGATTAGAAGTTGTATGACGACTCCTAAAATCACATACCGATCTTAACAAAAATACGTTCATATTTATTTTCAAATCATTTGCACAACATATTGGATGGGAACTTGACAGATGAAGGGGGTATCCTTTCCAAGTTACAGTATTTGGTCCATACAGTTTTTAATAACATCGCAAAATGAAAAACAATATGACATTAGTTTTCTACATCTCCCCACTGACCATTCCCCAAGTGTCTGTGAACAAAGTCATTCCTTTGGTTGATACTAAAGGGTAGAGAGAGACTTCTCTCCTGCTTAAATTTACAACGGGGTGTGGAGGTGTCAAACCCCCCCTTTGCGGGTGGGAGAGGGTCTGGTTATTGTCAGCCATTGCCAAGCTGATCTGACCTATTGGGATCCTCACAGGACAGTCATGACGGGTGTGCTGTGCAAACACGTACTGCAGACAGGGATCAAAAAAAAAAATCCTGGGAGCACTGGTGCTCCCAACTTAAAGTTAGGAGCACCAGAAAATACTTTTTTTTTTTTTTTATGATTGAGATAAATTCATAGGCTGTTACTTACTTTTGAACCACATGTTGTGCCCTAGAAACTAATATGTAACACTGTAAAGACATTTGTTTATTACAAAAGTTAAAATGTTGACACGAATACCTGTCATTGGAATTACAAAGTAATTTGGGGAATGTTTGTTTTCTAAATTGTGTAAAAGCACTGTTTTCCAATTGAGATGCATTACATTTTAAAACTATACACCATCTTTAAAAACGTCAGGTTTGTGATGACATGCAGGAGATTGTCATTCAGCCATTGCTCTCCTGAAAAAGCTATCTCTTTTCCTTTCTGTTCCCCCAGATGTTTGGATATACTGGTGAAGTTACCAGGGTGTTAGCTAGCTAGCCAATGAGGTAAACAAATGGTTAACGACACGTCCCGGTGATCCGCTATAGGAAAGTAAAAATGTTGCCCTGGTAATATGGGTCAGATCCTTTGACCTGGTTCTTCTAGAAGTAAGCCATTTTCGCTGTAGTAAACGGAGCAACAATGATGCTAACGAATCTGCGCTCCCTTTTTCTCTAGGGAATTTGGAAACAACGGTACAGCCTTTATTCCAACTATTATTATAAGGGAGATTTTTTTTTCCCTTAGATTTTTTCCCCCCTAGGCGCATTGTGCTCCCAAAATAAAACTCCTGGTTGCACAGCAAAATATTTGGTCACATATGCGACTAAATTGGTCTGACTTTAAAGCTCTGATCGCAGATGGTTGCAGCCATTACTCACTGCAGTGTTATTTTAACGTGTTTGTGTGCTGCCAGGTTTCACTCTGGTCGTAACTCCTCTAGTTTCTCTGATGGAGGATCAGCTCATGTACTTAAAGTCCATTGACGTTGAAGCCGTCTCTCTCAACGCATCCAGCAGTAAGGTAATAACCAACACAAACATTTTTGACATATTATTGACACTTGGCTGGTATTGATTATACCTTTTAGGACTTGTGTTTTATTAGACTTCTGCTATGTACCTCAGGAACATGCTAAAATGGTCCTAGCGGGGATGACGGACACCAAATCGCTTTTCAAGCTGCTGTATGTGACTCCAGAGAAGATAGCGAAGAGCAAGCTGCTGATGTCGAGGCTGGAGAAGGCCTACAACGCAGGAAGGCTTAGCCGTATTGCTGTGGACGAGGTGCACTGCTGCAGCCAGTGGGGACACGACTTCAGACCTGGTGAGAGACCGTACAACTGTACTGTATATGGGCTACTTACTTTTTTATTAGTCTCCTTACTTTGTTGTGGAAGGTAAAGGGCTACTCCAACAAATCACTCAATGTAGAATTCCCAAACAATAGCCAAACAAGGATATCCTCATAATTAAACAGAACACTTCAATGTATCTCTATGCATGCCAGTTAGAATGCATGCCCAATAGATTGCTTAATTCTAAGTAGTATGCTCAGGTTTGTGTGGGGCTGATAGCTACCCCTCCTCTCCCACCAGACTACAAGCTCCTGGGGATCCTGAAGAGGCAATTCCCAAAGGTTCCATTGCTAGGGCTGACGGCCACAGCAACCAGCAGTGTTCTAAAGGACTGTCAGAAGATCCTGTGTGTCCCTGAGCCAGTCACACTCACTGCCTCCTTCAACCGCACCAACCTCTACTACGAGGTGGGCGTCATGGCAACCTTACACACCTGGCCGCCACCTGCTTGGCAAACACCTGTTGTTCTTTTGACCTTTAAAAATACACACACTTGTTTTGCTAAAGGGGATGCTTGTTAAGATTCCCGCTGTGTCTCTGCACTGAAGTATTGAGGATCTGTACTGTTTTTGTCTCGCAGGTACTTCTTAAAGACTCGAACAGTGTTGATTCAATCAGTAACATTTCAGCACTGATCAAGGAGAGATATAAGGACCAGTCAGGTACTTTGAAAGGGAAAAACAAAGAATAGTTCAAAATTTAGTGTCACATTTTTGAAACATCAGCAGCTTGTTATCCAGACTTGAGGTGTTATGCTTCTGCTTTTGGCAGGGATAGTGTACGTGTTTTCCCAGAAGGATGCAGAAACGGTGTCAGCAGACCTACAGAAGAAAGGCATCAATGCATATCCATACCACGCTAACATGAATCCAGAGGACAAGTCACGGGTTCACCGCAAATGGGCCAACAACAAGATCCAGGTGGTGGTAGCTACTGTGGCGTTCGGGATGGGGATCGACAAGCCTGACGTCAGATTTGTCATCCATCACACCATCAGCAAGTCCATAGAGAACTACTATCAGGAGAGCGGACGAGCAGGTAGACGACTTTATTTGTATTTTCTTCCCCCACTCAAAAATGTGATAATTTAAGAACACCTGATCCCTTTACTCCCCCCCCCCCCCCCCCCTCTGATTTTCCAATTGCACTTTTACTTTGACCGCAGCCATGGGAGTGGCCAGTTAAAAAAAATTACAAATCCAGTTTTAAACTCTTCCTCTTAACTCCTAACTTATTTTCCCCTTATCTTTTAACATGATCCTCTCTCCGTTCCTCCAGGCAGAGACGATAAGCCGGCTGACTGCATTGTGTACTTTGGCTTCAACGACATCTTCAGGATCAGCACCATGGTTGTCATGGAGAATGTAGGACAACAGAAGCTGCTGACCATGGTCGACTACTGTCAGAACGTAGACAGGTACTGAGCTGGACCAGTCACAATGCTCTCATTGACATCACTAGATTACTTGTGACCATTTCAGTTGTGTAGATAGCTGTTTGAGGATCTCAAGGGTACAGTACCGTGTATCTCTATTGTTTTAAGGTGTCGGCGCTCAGTGATCGCTGTTCACTTTGATGAGGTTTGGGACAATGAAGGATGCAACAAGATGTGTGATGTCTGTCGCCGTGGCAATGGTAGGAGTACAATATGGTGAACATACCACTTTTCAAATCCAACATACATGGCATGCTAGGGGCATAGGGGTAGAATTGGAATTGGGCATATGAGTTACTCTCCCATCTAATCGAAAGAGCTGGCATAATTTATGTTGAGTAATCATACCTAGTATCCCTGTGTGTCCATCCAGACTATATCACGGTGGACATCACGCAGCATGCTAAAGATGTGGTCCAGATTGTGGAGCTGGCGGGCTCTCTGGACGAGAAGCTGACCCCCCTGAAGGTGACTGAGTCGTGGATGGGGAAGGGTCCGGCCAAACGCAGGAAGATGATCCAGACCACCACCTTGTCTCGCCTGGAGGTGGAGGCCATCATCACAAGCCTATTGCTGCAGGGATATCTCAGGTACTGGCTGACTTAACTTTAAACCCTTTTCCAGTTCAATATGCTTACTGCTGCAGGGCTACCTCAGGTAGGCCTATGACCTAGGGCATGTTCAGTGGGGCACATCATAGGAAAGACTTTTGCATCAAAAATGTGTTTTCATTTCAGGCAGTACCTCCCAAAAGAACATATCCTTGTCTTATACCAGGTACTGACTAAGGACAAATAGGGTTGTCGAGAGTGGAGGCTGGAGAGAATTGTGAGCAGGTCATAATCTACTTGCTTTTAGAATGTTGATCCTTGTTTACCCCCTTTTTAAAATTTTCTCCACAGTGAAGACTTCAGTTTCACTCCATACACTACCTACTTCTACCTGAAGCTGGGTCGTAAGGCCCCATTGCTGAAGAACCAGAGTCACTCCATCACCATGAAGAGGAGGAGGAGGAGGACAGGCCTGGAAGCAAACACGGTCAGTACTACACAGCAAACGGTACAGAAATCATTCAGGAAAGCCTTTGGGTGCATCTCAATAGACTAACATGGTTCATCTGCACGGAATCGATATGATAATTGACTACCCGGTAACTTTTTTTATTTTTCTAGTCTGTGCAGACTAAGGCTAGGAAGCCACTTTTGTCTGAAATACATCATCCTGGGATGTCTTATCTTTTCTGCGTATCACATTTTATTTGTCTATTTCTCCATCTGCACTTCTGACTGAAATGTTTCAGTTAATTACCTAATGTAATTATTTCCCCGTTTTAAAGTAGTACTTCACTCAACCTATTTCTCACCGTCTCAATCCTCATCTCCGATGTCTTTGCCCCATCTTCTCTGCTCTTTCAATCTGTTTTTTGTCTTCTCTGTTTCTGCTCCGAGTACCTCTATTGTTTACTTGTCTACTTACCTGCAGGTAAGTGAACTATGTTGTCAGTTTCTTTTCCTTTCAGGCCAGCGGATGAAGACCTGGATATTTTTTCTTCGTCATTTTGATTGATTTGAATAATACAATCACCAGCTAAATCAGAGCGTTTCCCTTTTTATCAATGTTAATTATTATTTTAAATATTGAGTAGAATCATTCTTACCATCACCCCTGATTGTCATTAGCACACTTACTGTAAGCAAAACAGATTTCCCTAATCACTGTATATGTAAATCACTGTAGTTCTAATGCTGTAGGTTTTCTAAACAATGTAGTGTTGCGTAATACCAGATAGGCGCCAGTATAAGGGCTCCAAGTGCAGGACAACAGCTGTGGTTTTTGGTGTTTGCTGAGCTCTTATCTAATCCATGTTGACATTTGCTAAATGTGACCAAGGTGCCGGTAATGGTTGATAACAATCAATCCTAACACCTTGATATGGGAAGGTGCTTCTCTGCTTACGTTATCACCCACACCTAGCTTAGTTTAGGTGTGTGTGTGTGTGTGTGAGAGAGAGAGAGAGACAGGCAGGTTAAAGCTGTTGTTGATGACCTACAGGTAAAAGTGTCCCAGGTAAAGACCAAAGAAGGAAAGAGATCTGGTGACAATGCTACAAACTCCCCTGTCAGCAAGAAAGTCAAGAAAGACCTCTAGTGCCCTTCTGAAGAGACCAAAGAAAAAGTACAGTTCCCTGATTCTCTATTCAACCCACTGCATCTATGGCATGGCACTGTCTGGACAACCATGTGTATGTCAACTAGGTTAAAAACATATGTAATGTTTGGTCCTGAATGATGTCCTTACAGAATGCGTAATTATTCCTAAAGTAATTAAATATGCATGATGTCATACAGTATCAGTAAAAAGTTTGGACACACCTACTCATTCCAGGGTTTTTTATTTTTAATATTTTCTACATTGTAGAATATTAGTGAAGACATCAAAACTATGAAATAACACATGGAATCATGTAGTAACCAAAAAAGTGTAAAATCAAAATATATTTGAGATTCTTCAAAGTAACCACCCTTTGTCTTGATGACAGCTTTGCACATGCTTGGCATTCTCTCAACCAGCTTCATGAGGTAGTCACCTGGAATGCATTTCAATTAACAGCTGTGCCTTGTCAAAAGTTCATTTGTGGAATTTATTTCCTTAATGTGTTTGAGCCGATCAGTTGTGTTGTGATGAGGTAGGGTTGGTATACATAACATAGCCCTATTTTGTAAAAGACCAAGTCCATATTATGGCAAGACCAGCTCAAATAAGCAAAAGGAAACGACAGTCCATCATTACTTTAAGACATAAAGGTCAGTCAGTGTGGAAACTTCAAGTGCAGTTGCAAAAACAATCAAGCGCTATGATGAAACTGGCTCTCATGAGGACCGCTACTGGAAAGGAAGACCCAGAGTTACCTCTGCTGCAGAGGATAAGTTCATTAGAGTTAACTGCACCTCAGATTACAGCCCAAATAAATGTTTCAGAGTTCAAGTAACAGACACATCTCAACATCAACTGTTCAGAGGAGGCTGCGTGAATCAGGCCTTCATGGTTCAATTGCTGCAAAGGAACCACTACTAAGGGACACCAATAAGAAGAGGAGACTTGCTTGGGCCAAGAAACACGAGCAATGGACTTTAGACTGGTGGAAATCTGTCCTTTGGTCTGATGAGTCCAAATGTTTGATTTTTGGTTCCAACCGCCTTGTCTTTGAGATGCAGAGTAGGTGAACTGATGAACATCACATGTGTGGTTCCCCCTGTGAAACATGGAGGTGGTGTGGGGGTGCTTTGCTGGTTACAAGGTCAGTGATTTATTTAGAATTCAAGGGACTTAACCAGCATGGCTACCACAGCATTCTGCAGCGATACACCATCCCATCTGGTTTGCGCTAAGTAGGACTATCATTTGTTTTTCAACAGTACAATGACCAAGAAGGCTATTTGACCAAGAAGGAGAGTGATAGAGTGCTGCATCAGATGACCTGGCCTCCACAATCACCCGACCTCAACCCAATTGACATGGTTTGGGATGAGTTGGACCGTAGAGTGAAGGAAAAGAAGCCAACAAGTGCTCAGCCAATGTGGGAACTCCTTCAAGACTATTGGAAAAGCATTCCTCATGAAGCTGGTTGAGAGAATGCCAAGAGCTGTCATCAAGACAAAGGGTGGCTACTTTGAAAAATATTAAATAGATTTTGATTTGTTTAACACTTTAACACGTGTGTTATTTCATAGGTTGTCTTCACTATTAATCTACAATGTAGAAAATAGTACAAATAAAGAAAAACCCTTGAATGAGTAGGTGTCTCAACTTTTGACTGGTACAGTGTTTCTGTAAACACTCAACCATTGTTACTGCTTTCATGGTTTGTGTCGTAACTCAGCCCTGTGTGTACGTCCTGTCAACGTCTACACACATGGCTGTAGATTCATTATGGAGCATGCTTTCACTAACTCATGCTATGCTACACTAACATGGTTCTGTATAACAGCATGCCCAGTCCCAAGTCAACCCATCTTTGATTTATGATTGGTTCTTCAGTTAAGTCAGGGGTCACTGACACTTCCTTTTGTCTCCCACAGGAGGACCAATTAGCTGGTGGAGCTAAAGAGGTAGTGGTGACCTCCCAGTCCCCTCCTCCCGTTGCCCCCAACGACAGCAGCACTCCCCCTCCCAGACACAACAAACTGATCAAGATGCGTAAAGAGCAGCAGAATCTGGCCAGGAAACAAGACGAGAACCATGACCAGACAGAAAGCCAGACACGGGAGGACCAGAATGACCCTGCTGCTGCCCAGCCCACTGCCATTGACGTAGATGTAGAGATCAATATTATAGAGAAAGTTAATGACAGCAAATCCCCATTACCGCATTTAAAACTAAATTCTACAACCCCTCAAAAGAAGCGGAGGAAACCCTGTATTGCTGCTCTTGCTGCAGTCCTAGCTCCCTCAGAAGCTGTGGTTACAGACTGTGAACACCAGAGGCCAGCATTGGTCAACTCTCCCTCCCAGGTCTCCATCTCTGAGGCTGCAGTGGAGGAGCTCTGTGACCTGAGGAACTACTACAGCAAACAGCTGAGGCAGATAAACGACATTTCCCATGAGTACTTGCAAAATCAGGGGTGCTCAGACCCAGGGGTGCTGGCCTGTATCAGAGAGCCACTAAAGAGCCTGCACCTCCCCCGTGGCTCAACCATCGCCCGGACGGCACGCAACCTGTGGAACCGAGTCAGCTCCAGAAGGAAACTCATATAAAGATGACCATTGACCTTCCCTGGGACAGTTGACGTTCAGATATGGACACTCCTGTATCTCTCTTTTTCAGGTTTCATGTTGCCAGACCTAGAGCCCTGGTGCAGACAAGTCTACTTTTTTTTAAACACCTGTTCTATTTTTCTGGACCGAGAGAATATCCCCATCCAAGTTAATTTGAGATTGTAATATTTTACTGTTGGATCAATACCACTTGTTAGCCTAAGATGAAGAGCTGGTTTTGTTTTGGATAAATTTACCACACATGAACTGAAAGGTTTGTAATCTAAACAGCCACAATGTGCACGCTCGTGAATTTGATTCACTCTAATACGTTTTATAATACTGCACTGCAGCTTTGAGAAGGTCCATTCACATTTGTGGAACACAGTATAATCTTTAACTATCATTAATAAACAGTGATTTGAAATTGAAATGGAAATGTTTCATGTGACCATCTTTTGGTTGTAAAGTTATTTTTTTTGCATCCTATTTTGGTATATTTTCTAATTCCTTTTGCATTCCACTAACCCCCCCCTCCCCCCCCCCCCCCCCAACAAAAAAAAAACACAGTAAGAGCACTTATCAGGAAAATAATTAATCTACATACACTGTAAAAAAAAATGTGGTGAATCTGCTTAAACAAATTTAAGGCATCAATTTACACAATATTATTGAGTAGGTGCAATTGCCTTTTGTTTTATAATAACTTATAAATAACTTATAAAATAACTTCAATAAGTTATTCAAACGTACACAAAGTCCAGGGAAATAAGAATAGCTGTAATATGAATGAGATTTACTTCATTTCTGATTAGTTACTTTCAGTGATGGCGTCTTAATGTTTAACTTTGTTAATTTGCCATTTACCAGCTTTGGCATGTATTGTTAAGTGCTCAATCCACCTGCAGTAATTGGAGGTAGAAATGCAAGCATTACAATGTGCTGGATTTGCCTCTGTCATTTAGGGTGCTGATGGTGGAAATGTGTGGTCTCACCATTAAGTCAATTCGTCTGACTGTTTTGATATCTGTTCATCATGATCCATTACACCTCATGGCACCTCATGCTGCTTAATCCTAATAAATAAATATACTTGTCTTTCTTCAAACATGTACACAACATTGTGTAAAAAAAAAGTCTACAAATGTTTGATTACCCACAATCCTCTAAAAACAGCCACTTGGCAAGTTGTTGCAAGTGAATTAAACTCTTTGGTTATCCTCAAAATATACTTACATTTCATGCAACATTGAGTTGGATTTATTCTTAACTTGTTTGGTAAAATTACTTGCATTGATTTTTATTAAGTATATTTTGGTTCAATTCACCCCAGATTTATTTTGATTTTTTACAATGTACAGCAGATGAATCATAATAACCCTTGGCTTGTAAACAATGTTAACTTGTGGCTTGATATTGATACGCATATCTGTTCTTAGCCATGCACGATTCAGTCAAGAGCCCCGTTTATACCTGGTGCTAACACACGTCCTAATATTGTCCAAATTTTTAGACGATTAAAAGAACTGATTGTGATCAGATTTTCCGGACTGTTTCCCGAGGTAGTCGGGGACGAATTGATTGGTTGGATGAAAGCTCGATGGACAGGTCAAAGGGTGGAGTGTACAGGTGAGAGTAAAATAAAGACTAGCCACCTTTCGGGAGGTTGGGTTGCGACACACAAGGTTGCCAGTTCGAATGCCAATGCAGGTTTTGTTTTCCAACCTTACCAATTACAAATCTACCTGACTGAACAGCTTTGTATAGGTAAAAAATGTGTTGTGCCCTCCCAATTGCTTGCGCAGTAGACCAGGCACTGGGATAGGGACCCGAACGTCACGTTCTAAACTTGCCAATGCCCTTTCTCAACAAAGGTATATTTATAGCCCTGGTTACACCTTGCATTAACATGTGTTTTTCGTGATCAAACACATGGATCACACAGAAAAGCGGGTTGACTCATAACCCGCAATCTGCTGTTATGTCTGGGTTTAGGGTCATGAAATAGTGTGGATGATTGTGGGAGGGGGTTGCATGCAGTTTTAATAAAGAAAAAACAGTGCATAATAAAAAGTCATAAATTGATAATTATTGTGCAATTCATATCTATAGGCTACATTGCAATTTTTTAAAACATTTTTATTTCATTTTTATCTGGCATTAGTGCGTAGGCCCTAAAGCGTCGGCCTAACTGTATGCGCATCAAATGTTTTGGGGAAAAAGTTATCAATCCACTAAAAGGGAACTGTAAAGCGCATTCTCTATATTTGCAGTTTAGGTTCGGCTCTGGGCCTCAAGAGTTTCACTATCACATATAGTCGGGCGGTTGTGGATGGGTTATTAGCAATTGCTGATGGGTGCTGGTGAACAAACAGCTAACCCGCGCATCACTAGTCTACACATTTGCAGCGTCTAAACATTGTATTAAAATGTGTATCTTAAGCCTTGTTCACATTGGCAGTTTAAAGCGACTATATCTGATTTTAAACTGTTCTTTTTCTTTCAGTCTGAACAGCCAAAAAGCACATGGAATCTGATGTTTCAAACCAACTTCGTAAGTGATTTGAAATAATATACAAATCTGATTTATTTGCTCTCAAGTGGTTTTTGGACTTATTTGGCATATTGTGTTACTTGCTCACTACAGTGTTGACAGTTTGGCAAGAATATGTGGTAGCTAACGAGCTTGTTAATTGTTTACAAACAAATTAGTGAATGTGCTAGAAAGCTAAATGGCTACCTAGCTAGCTAGCGTCTGTTCTTCCACTATAATTTTGAACATTCAAAGCAACTGGGAAATGTCCATGGTAGGCATTGTTGTCAGTTTAGCTTGCTACAGTACATAACTTTGAGTGATAGGAAGCAAGAGCAAGACCACCAATCAGTCTGCACCACTGCGCACACACTCGTTGTTACTATGACAACTAGCATGTTAGCAAATGACTGCTGTATGACCACATTCGATTTGGTCACTTGTAACTTGCAGTTTGGACAGTCAGTGTTCCAAAATGTATTTGAAAAATAAAACTGATTTCAGGTTTAAGTGCTGCAGTGTGAACAAGACTTTCTATCTGCTGTGTCTGCATTGTTACCAGATGACCTGGTCCCTCCCTGTATGCAAAGGGTTTGAGAGCCATTGTTTCAAAATAATGTTTTATGTTAAAACAAATACTGACACATTGAGTCAATAGTGCCACCTGTCAATGATTTTAGAGGGACAATTTTAAATGGTTTGATAATCCAGATCTGTTTACACTATCCAGATACAATGTGTCCCTGACGACCTCCGGAGGTGGTCAAGAAGATCAGATCACAATCAGTTTTTTGAATCGCCTACACCGATCTAAAAATGTGGGCAAGATCAGGACGTTAGCACCAGATATAAACGGGGCTAAAGCCGACATTAGTATTGATTTACGAGGAAGTTCTTGGCCCCTCAGTCAAAGTAGTCCTCTATGTTGGGGTTGAGTCTTCTCTGTACGGTGTTAGGTCCATCTGGTTGAGGATGAAGTTCTCAAAGGTCTCCTCCAGGTCAGTCTCTCCAATAAAGATTGCTCCCAACATCCTCCCTCCGCTCAGCACCATCTTGACATACTCATGTCCCTTAATACAGCGCACTAACAACTCCTGGTTCAGACCCAGACCCTGGCCATTAAACTTCCCCAGCAGAACCCCAGCAGAACCACCTGGAGGAAAAACAGCACAGCAAGTGGACACACCTTTTTTAGCAAGTCAAGTGATGATGTATTACTACAGGAAATTCATCTAGTTGCAGATTTAACATGTATCAACATCTGACGCAGAAAGGCATAGCAACTTTGCCTTCACACACCTTGTAGTTTAAGAACTTTAATGTGAGAGAAGAGAGCCTCCCGAGTGGCGCAGTGGTCTAAGGCACTAAGGCTATCTGTGCCACTTGAGATTCTGAGTCCACGCTCTGTCGCAGCTGGCCGCGACCGGGAGACCCATGGGGCGGTGCACAATTGGCCTAGCGTCATCTGGGTTAGGGGAGGGTTTGGCCGGCAGGGATGTCCTTGTCCCATCGCGCACTAGCGACTCCTGTGGCGGGCCGGGTGCAAGTGCATGCTGACACGGTAGCCAGCTGTACGGTGTTTCCTCCGACACATTGGTGTGGCTGGCTTCTGGGTTAAGTGGGCATTGTGTTATGAAGCAGTGCGGCTTGGTTGGGTTGTGTTTTGGAGGACGCACAGCTCTCGACTTTCGCCTCTTCCGAGTCCGTACGGTTGTTGCAGCGATGAGACAAGACTAACTACCAATTGGATACTATGAAATTGGGGATTTAAAAAAAAGTGAGAAGAGTTCAAAGCAGAAGTCCAGCTCTATGGTTTCAGACAGGATATCAGCAGACATGCATCGCCCTGTGTACCAGCCCACCTGACGAGCCTGCATCTAGACACATCTATGGAGGAGAGATGTATACAGGATATCATGTCATATCACAACTGAATTGATGACAGGATCAAATCAAATTTCATTGGTCACATGCAGATATTAATGTGAGTGTAGCAAACTGCTTGTGCTTCTAGTAGTGACAGTGGAGTAATATCTAACAATTTCACAACAACTACCTAATACACACAAATGTGTAAAGGGATGGAATAAGAATATGTACATATAAATATATGGATGCCGAGCGGCATAGGCAAGATGCAATAGATGGTATAAAATACAGTATATACAGTGCCTTGCGAAAGTATTCGGCCCCTTGAACTTTGCGACCTTTTGCCACATTTCAGGCTTCAAACATAAAGATATAAAACTGTATTTTTTTGTGAAGAATCAACAACAAGTGGGACACAATCATGAAGTGGAACGACATTTATTGGATATTTCAAACTTTTTTAACAAATCAAAAACTGAAAAATTGGGCGTGCAAAATTATTCAGCCCCTTTACTTTCAGTGCAGCAAACTCTCTCCAGAAGTTCAGTGAGGATCTCTGAATGATCCAATGTTGACCTAAATGACTAATGATGATAAATACAATCCACCTGTGTGTAATCAAGTCTCCGTATAAATGCACCTGCACTGTGATAGTCTCAGAGGTCCGTTAAAAGCGCAGAGAGCATCATGAAGAACAAGGAACACACCAGGCAGGTCCGAGATACTGTTGTGAAGAAGTTTAAAGCCGGATTTGGATACAAAAAGATTTCCCAAGCTTTAAACATCCCAAGGAGCACTGTGCAAGCGATAATATTGAAATGGAAGGAGTATCAGACCACTGCAAATCTACCAAGACCTGGCCGTCCCTCTAAACTTTCAGCTCATACAAGGAGAAGACTGATCAGAGATGCAGCCAAGAGGCCCATGATCACTCTGGATGAACTGCAGAGATCTACAGCTGAGGTGGGAGACTCTATCCATAGGACAACAATCAGTCGTATATTGCACAAATCTGGCCTTTATGGAAGAGTGGCAAGAAGAAAGCCATTTCTTAAAGATATCCATAAAAAGTGTCGTTTAAAGTTTGCCACAAGCCACCTGGGAGACACACCAAACATGTGGAAGAAGGTGCTCTGGTCAGATGAAACCAAAATGGAACTTTTTGGCAACAATGCAAAACGTTATGTTTGGCGTAAAAGCAACACAGCTCATCACACTGAACACACCATCCCCACTGTCAAACATGGTGGTGGCAGCATCATGGTTTGGGCCTGCTTTTCTTCAGCAGGGACAGGGAAGATGGTTAAAATTGATGGGAAGATGGATGGAGCCAAATACAGGACCATTCTGGAAGAAAACCTGATGGCGTCTGCAAAAGACCTGAGACTGGGACGGAGATTTGTCTTCCAACAAGACAATGATCCAAAACATAAAGCAAAATCTACAATGGAATGGTTCAAAAATAAACATATCCAGGTGTTAGAATGGCCAAGTCAAAGTCCAGACCTGAATCCAATCGAGAATCTGTGAAAAGAACTGAAAACTGCTGTTCACAAATGCTCTCCATCCAACCTCACTGAGCTCGAGCTGTTTTGCAAGGAGGAATGGGAAAAAATTTCAGTCTCTCGATGTGCAAAACTGATAGAGACATACCCCAAGCGACTTACAGCTGTAATCGCAGCAAAAGGTGGCGCTACAAAGTATTAACTTAAGGGGGCTGAATAATTTTGCACGCCCAATTTTTCAGTTTTTGATTTGTTAAAAAAGTTTGAAATATCCAATAAATGTCGTTCCACTTCATGATTGATTCTTCACAAAAAAATACAGTTTTATATCTTTGTTTGAAGCCTGAAATGTGGCAAAAGGTCGCAAAGTTCTAGGGGGCCGAATACTTTCGCAAGGCACTGTACATATGAGATGAGTAATGTAAAATATGTAAACATTATTTAAAGTGACTAGTGATATGAGTCTGTATGTAGGCAGCAGCCTCTCTGAGTTCGTGAAGGCTGTTTATCAGTCTGATGGCCTTGAGATAGAAGCTGTCTTTGTCTCTCGGTTCCAGCTTTGATGCACCTGTACTGACCTCATCTCCTGGATGGTAAGCGGGGTGAACAGGCAGTGGCTCGGGTGGCTGTTTGTCCTTGATCTTTTTGGCCTTCCTGTGACATCGGGTGCTGTAGGTGTCCTGTAGGGCAGGTAGTTTGCCCCCGGTAATGCGTTGTGCAGACCTTACCACCCTCTGGAGAACATTGCGGTTGAGGGCGGTGCAGTTGCCGTACCAGGCGGTGATACAGCCCGACGGGATGCTCTCAATTGTGCATCTATAAAAGTCTGAGTGTTTTAGGTAACAAGCCAAATTTCTACAGCCTCCTGAGGTTGAAGAGGCGCTGTTGCGCCTTCTTCACCACACTGTGTGGGTGGACCATTTCAGTTTGCCCCTAATGTGTATATAGAGGAACTTAACTTTCCACCTTTTCCACTACTGTCCCGTCAACCTGGATAGGGGGGTGCTCCCTCTGCTGTTTCCTGAAGTCCAAGATCATCTCCTATGTTTTGTTGATTGAGTGAAAGGTTGTTTTCCTGACAACACACTCCAAGTGCCCTCACCTCCTCCCTGTAGACTGTCTCATCGTTGTTGGTAATCAAGCCCACTACTGTTGTGTCGTCTGCAAACTTGATGATTGAGTTGGAGGTGTGCATGGCCACGCAGTCATGGGTGAACAGGGAGTACAGGAGGGGGCTGAGCATCCACCCATGTGGGGCCCCAGTATTGAGGGTCAGTAAAGTGGAGATGTTGTTTCATACCTTCACCACCTGGGGTTGGCCCGTCAGAAAGTCCAGGACCCAATTGCACAGGGCAGGGTTGAGCCCCAGGGCCTCGAGCTAAATGATGAGCTTGGATGGTACCATGGTGTTGAATGCTGAGCTGTAGTCAATAAACAGCATTCTTACATAGCTATTCCTCTTGTCCAGATGGGATAGGGCAGTGTGTAGTGTGGTGGCGATTGCATCGTCTGTGGACCTGTTGGGGCGGTATGCAAACTGAAGTGGGTCTTGGGTGGCAGGTAAGGTGGAGGTGATATGATCCTTGACTAGTCTCTCAAAGCACTTCATGATGACAGAAGTGAGTGTTATGGGGCAATAGTCATTTAGTTCAGTTATCTTTGCCTTCTTGGGTACAGGAACAATGGTGGCCATCTTGAAGCATGTGGGGACAGCAGACTGGGATAGGGAGCGATTGAATATGTCCAGCCAGCTGGTCTGCGCATGCTCTGAGGACGCGGCTCGGGATGCTGTCTGGGCCAGCAGCCTTGCGAGGGTTATCACATTTAAATGTTTTACTCACGTCAACCACGGAGAAGGAGAGGGGGGCCCGCAGTTCTTGGTAGCGGGCCGCGTTGGTGGCACTGTATTATCCTCAAAAAAAGTGTTTAGTTTGTCTGTAAGCAAGACATCGGTGACCGTGACATGGACGTTTTTTTTTGTAGTCCGTAATTGCCTGTAGACCCTGCCACATACGTCTCATGTCTGAGCCACTGTATTGCGACTCCACTTTGTCCCTATACCGACATTTCGCGTGTTTGATTGCCTTGCGGAGGAAGTAAATATACTGTTTATATTTGGCCATATTCATTGTCATCTTTCCATGGTTGACTACTGTGGTTTGTGCTTTCTTTCAGTTTTGCGCAAATGCCGCCATCTATCCACGGTTTCTGGTTAGGGTAGGTTTTAATAGTCACAATGGGTACAACATCTCCAATGCACGTCCTTAAAAACTCACTCACCGAGTCAGCGTTTAGATCGATGTCATTCTCTGAGGCTTCCTGGAACATTTCCCGGTCCGTGTGATCAAAACAATCTTGAAGCGTGGATTCCAATTGGTCTGACCAGCGTTGAATGGTTCTAGTCACGGGGTACATCCTGTTTGAGTTTCTGCCTGTAGGACGTTAGGAGTCGTGGTCGGATTTGCCGAAGGGAGGGCGGGGGAGGGCCTTGTATGCTTTGCGGTAGTTAGAGAAGCAGTGGTCCCGTGTATTGCCGGTGCGCGTGCTACAGTTAATGTGCTGATCGATTTTAGGTAGCCTTGTTCTCAAATTAGCTTTGTTAAAATCCCCAGCTACAATAAATGGAGCCTCAGGATATATGGTTTCCAGGATAGTTCACCACAAAATCCAAAGGCCTCATACCCAAAGAAATAGTCAGACGCAGCAGAACGTCATTAGAAGAGATACAGTGTGGTTTGTGTACCTGCTGCCAGAGGTGGCTTGGCTCCCAGCCTGCTGTACATACGTCTCCAGCAGAGTAAATGTCTGGTTCTGTGATCATGTGATCGTCCACTCTCCGCCCAGAGTCCTCAGCCAATGCAAACTGAACAGAATATGTATAGACAAATATTGGTAAATATTGCTTCTGTGTAGAAGTGGCATGAGTTGTCATGAAGTAATGGATTATATGAAACATCTAGCATCTGTTTTACTTATGTTGTTTCCATGGAGAAAAGGTTTGGTGTTTGGCACAACTCCTGTGGCACTGATGATGAAGTCACAGCCAAACGTCTTCCGATTGGTCAGCTGAGCGTACACTGGCCAAGAGCCTATAATTGGGGAAAACAGCACAGTGGATGAAAAGCTAAAATAAAAGATCCCGGAAATGTTCCCTATGCACAAAAAGCTTATTTCTCTCAAATTTTTGGCACAAATTTGTTTACATCCCTGTAGTGAGAATTTCTCCTTTGCCAAGATAATCCATCCACCTGACAGGTGTGGCATATCAAAAAGCTGATTAAACAGCATGATCATTACCCAGGTGCACCTTGTGCTGGGGACAAAACACCACTCTAAAATGTGCCGTTTTGTCACACAACACAATGCCACAGATGTCTTAAGTTTTGACTGCAAAAATGTCTACCAGAACTGTTACCAGAGAATTGAATTTGTAAGTATATATATGGCGTTGTGTGGTCGAGCGGTTTGCTAATGTCAACGTTGTGAACAGAGTGCCCCAAACTATGGACAGCGAACACAATTGCATTTTATCGATTGCAATTTGAATGTATAGATACCGTGACGGGATCCTTGTCAAGCCATTCATCTGCCGCCATCACCTCATGTTTCAGCATGATAATGCATGGCCCCATGTCGCAAGGATCTGTACACAATTCCTGGAAGCTGAAAATGTCCCAGTTCTTCCAATGCCTGCATACTCATCAGACCTGTCACCCATTGAGCATGTTTGGGATTCTCTTGATCGTCTTGTACGACAGCGTGTTCCAGTTCCCGCCAATATCCAACAACTTCGCACAGCCATTGAAGAGGAGTGGGACATAACATTCCACAGGCCACAATCAATAGCCTGATCAACTCTATGCGAAGGACGTGGTTCTGATCCACACCCCTACCTTTTTTTAAAGGTATCTGTGACCAAAAGATGCATATCTGTAATCATATGTGAAATCAACAGACTAGGGCCTAATGATTTTATTTCAATTTACTGATTTTTCTTATATCACCTGTAACTCAGTAAAATATTTGAAATTGTTGCATTCATATTGTTATTCAGTATAATTGACTATCTGATTCATGGAAATTAACACATTTTCAGCACATCATATTCAGTCACTTATTTCCATCTCTTTCACACTGGTATGTTCCACTGTCATAGGTTCCACTCACCAGTGTCTGCTGTCTGTGAGGCAAGTGGTGACAGCAGGAAGTCCTGGTGAGTGTAGATCGGTTTCACCTCAGACTGGTACTCCACTGACACCCTGTGAGACACCTGGCCACAGCAAGAGTTAAAACAACTTCGGTTACTATGAATTACTACTCCAGGCTGACCTTTCTTTCCTCGTTCCAGACAAATTCCCACCTCTGGATGGATACATTTCAACCAATCTGTTATCTTTTTATAACAGATTTATAAACCATCTATAAACAAACTAATAGAATTGCTTTACTAAAACCAAATAATATTATAGTTGTATTCTATAATTGTGAACACAAAGAGGCACATTTACCTCCTCTGCTCCTCTCAGACTGATGTCTTCATGCCAGTATGGTCCCAGGGCACTGCCTGGCTCTTCCAACCCTCTACTCTGGCCTTGTCTGTTGCCACTTACAGCAAGGCCCTGTGTAGCCACAGGCCCCTCTATGGTGTAGTGAGCACTCTTACACGTAGCAGCTCTCTCTGGTTTGTCTGTGTCCAGGGGGGGATGAGGAACTGGTCGGCTCCCGCGTCAAAGAAGGTGTTTCCTATGGCCTTGTCTTTCACTGCCCAGATCACCTCACAACCTCCCACCTCATACCCGAACACAAAATATACAGTACATTTAACTATAATATATACACATTTGAGATTTTAGAACAAGACCAATTCAGACAAAATAATGGCAGAATGTCGATATACTCACATTAGGCAATCCCTCCGTTTCCAATGACTACAATTCGCTTGGCTTTGGATAACCGCTTCTAAAACTCCTGCCAGTACAAAATACATCATGAGTACTAGATTAACTGAAGTGAATGGATGCTAAACAAGAACATCTGTACTAGGAAGCCATTGTCAAGTACCTGGGCACAGTTTGTGCCTCGTATCCCCAGCACATAGGGGTTATCCTGGGTAAGGAGTTTGGGTCTGCCCCCACTACAGATACACAGCTTCTCATAGTGGATCTCCAGACCATTCACTGTGTGCAGAGTTTGAGAGAAGGAACATCCCATTATGCTTCAATTTTAATAGCACATACTGTACATTATTGTATGCATGCTCTGTATGACAACAGGTGACATAGTAATTAATGAAAAGACATCCACAAGGTGGTAGTGTTGGATAGGGATTTATGCTTGGGACATAATGGTACACTATATATATACATACAGTGGGGCAAAAAAGTATTTAGTCAGCCACCAATATTGTGCAAGTTCTCCCACTTAAACAAATGAGAGAGGCCTGTAATTTTCATCATAGGTACACTTCAACTGTGACAGACAAAATGAGAAGAAAAAAAATCCAGAAAATCACATTGTAGGATTTTTTATGAATTTATTTGCAAATTATTGTGGAAAATAAGTATTTGGTCACCTACAAACAAGGAAGATTTCTGGCTCTCACATACCTGTAACTTCTTCTTTAAGAGGCTCCTCTGTCCTCCACTCGTTACCTGTATTGTTATCAGTATAAAAGACACCTGTCCACACTCCACTATGGCCAAGACCAAAGAGCTGTCAAAGGACACCAGAAACAAAATTGTAGACCTGCACCAGGCTGGGAAGACTGAATCTGCAATAGGTAAGCAGCTTGGTTTGACAAAATCAACTGTGGGAGCAATTATTAGGAAATGGAAAACATACAAGACCACTGATAATCTCCCTCGATCTGGGGCTTCACGCCAGATCTCACCCCGTGGGGTCAAAATGATCACAAGAACGGTGAGCAAAAATCCCAGAAACACACGGGGGGACCTAGTGAATGACCTGCAGAAAGCTGGGACCAAGGTAACAAAGCCTACCATCAGAAAGTGCATTGAAGTTGAAACGTGGCTGGGTGTATCAGCATGACAATGATCCCAAACACACCGCCCGGACAACGAAGGAGTGGCTTCGTAAGAAGCATTTCAAGGTCCCGGAGTGGCCTAGCCAGTCTCCAGATCTCAACCCCATAGAAAATCTTTGGAGGGAGTTGAAAGTCCGTGTTGCCCAGCAACAGCCCCAAAACATCACTGCTCTAGAGGAGATCTGCTTGGAGGAATGGGCCAAAATACCAGCAACAGTGTGTGAAAACCTTGTGAAGACTTACAGAAAACGTTTGACCTCTGTCATTGCCAACAAAGGGTATATAACAAAGTATTGAGAAACTTTTGTTATTGACCAAATACTTATTTTCCACAATAATTTGCAAATACATTCATAAAAAAATCCTACAATGTGATTTTCTGGATTTTTTTCTTCTCATTTTGTCTGTCATAGTTGAAGTGTACCTATGATGAAAATTACAGGCCTCTCATCTTTTTAAGTGGGAGAACTTGCACAATTGGTGGCTGACCTAAATACTTTTTTGCCCCACTGTAAGTATGTGGACATCCCTTCAAATTATTGGATTTGGCTATTTCAGCCACACCCATTGCTGACAGGTTTTTTTAAATCGAGCAAACAGCCATGTAATCTCCATAGACAAACATTGGCAGTAGAATGGCTTTACTGAAGAGCTCAGTGACTTTCAATGTGGCAATGTCGTAGAATGCCACCTTTCCAACAAGTCAGTTAGTGCCCCGGTCAACTGTAAGTGCCGGAATTGTGAAGTGGAAATGTCTAGGAGCAACAAAGGCTCAGCCACGAAGTGGTAGGCCACACAAGCTCAGAGAACGCGACCATGGAGTGCTGAAGCACGTAAAAATCATCTGTTCCAACACTGCACCAAACTGCCTCTGGAAGTAACATCAGCAGAAAAACTGTTCGTCGGGACCTTCAGGAAATGGTTTTCATGGCCGAGCAACCGCACACAAGCCTAAAATTACAATGTGCAATGTCAACCGCCGGCTGGAGTGGTGTAAAGTTCGCCGCCATTGGACTCTGGAGCAGTGGAAACGCGCTCTCTGGAGTGATGAATCACGCTTCACCATCTGGCAGTCCGACGGACAAATATGGGTTTGGCGGATGCCAGGAGAAACGCTACCTGCCCAAATGCATAGTGCCAACTGTAAAGTTTGGTGGAGGAGCAATAATGGTCTGTTGCTGTGTTTCATGGTTCGGCCTAGGCCCCTTAGTTCCAGTGAAGGTAAATCTTAACGCTACAACATACAATGACATTCTAGACGATTCTTCGCTTCCAACTTTGTGGCAACAGTTTCGGGAGGTCCTTTCCTGTTTCAGCATGACAATGTGGTCCAAGAGGCTATGTTGAAAGGGCGTTCAATCGGAGGGACTGAAATTGAAACCGTCAGGGTGGTGGTAATGTTGGTTTGTGTGCTTGACAGATTGCCCCGACACTCTCCCTATATTGATGGAGGGAAACTAGGGCATTCCTTATCACTGTTTCTACAATGTTTTCTTTTCCAAAGTCGTTTTTCTCATTCTGAAGGTTTTATTTCTGTCTGGATGCCTCCACTCTCTATTTGTTAACCGGTGTGGCATGCTGGTGGCATCACTGTTTGGCTAAAGGAGAGAGAGCGCCATTGATTGTCCCAATAAAAAGGCCACAGCAATTTTGTGTTTTGAAAAAAATAAACATATAGTCTGAATATCATGAAAAATATTCCGTAGTAAAACATGCATGCTTTTGCTAGTAGAGAGGGTTTTTTTCAATTTGCAAAGGAGAAAATACATATTCTGTCCATTACGATCCGGGAATATACAGGTTTCTCTCTGCATAATGAAATGTACTTTTGACCCAGCCGCTTGCCATAAGTTTGGTCACCAACAAGGAAGTATATTGCGTTGAAAATTCAGAGCAACAAACTAGTGAATTTAATGCATTTAAACACTGTATAGGTTATTTTACATAAAACAATTTGGATGCATACAGCGCAGTCCAGTAGAAACTGGTACACTGAAATGGACTATTATGGGTTAAGGACATTGCGTGAGAACTTTTGTCAAATGCAGGAATGCATGCTAGTTTGATGGGTGAAACAGTGATTGGTGAAAATACACTCCCCTCCCTGGCCAGGTATCTAAAACGTTGGAGGAGTTTGATGTAGAGGAGAGGCCCTCCAGTGTTCTTGAGAAAAAGTGCCCTAACCTGAGAGTCATCCAGTCTGCAGTGAAGGCCCTTCATGCACAACAACATTGTAAACACACACAGGCTGAAATGCATTAGATTAGGCTAATACTGTACATGGTATATTTATAATAATGTATACAGTTATATTATAGTTGTCTATATTAATATAACCTTTCAATTAATGTACACTACATGACCAAAAATATGTGGACACCTGGTCGTCGAACATCTTATTCCAAAATCATGGGCATAAATATGGAGTTGGTCCCCCTTTGCTGCTATAACAGCCTCCACTCTTCTGGGAAGGCTTTCCACTAGATGTTGGAACATTGCTGAAGGGACTTGCTTCCATTCAGCCACAAGAGCATTAGTGAGTTGAGGTCAGGGCTCTGTGCAGGCCAGTTAAGTTCTTCCAGACCGGACCATTTCTGTATGGACCTCGCTTTGTAGGGGGCTATGTGAAAACCCAGGTGTTAAATGCCATTGAGAAAATGTAACGTTTAAAAGGCATAATTGACATACATTTTATTTTGTGAATGCAGCCATGAACATATTTTAGTCATGTAGCAGACACTCTTATCCAGAGCATCTTACAGTTGTGAGTGCATACATTTTCATACTTTTTTCCCAATACTGGTTCCCCGTGGGAATCAAAATCCACTACCCTGGCATTGCAAGCACCATGCTCTACCAACTGATCCACAGTGGACCTGTATTACCAAAATAATGCAAACTAAATGCTGAAAGTAGTAGCCTAGTTATTCATGCATGCAAACAAAAATATAGAATTTTGGCTTAGAATACTGGCAAAAATGCAAATGAATGAATGCGAACAGAACGAAACAGTGGTCCCAAATATGCCTAGTAAGCAAAATATCAGATCAATAAAGGCATGGTGCAATCTATATTTAGGCTAGTTACATTAACAGTATATAAACGTAGTAGACAACGGGTGAATGGATATCCAAATAACCAAAACATAGCCTACCACAGTGAGATGCAGCTATGCACAACTGTCTTGCCAAAAAAATATGCCTATAGGCCCGCTTCAAACATGGAAAATCATACTGCTCATGAGTACAGCAACACGTTGTGATATGGCACAATATAGTGAGCTCCAAAAGTACTGGGACAGTGACACATTGTTTGTTTATGAACCGTTTAGAAATTACAGCACTTTTTTGTAGGCTACTGTACATAGTCCCCCAATTTTATAGGACAAAAAGTATTAGGACAAATTCACTTATACAGTGCATTCGGAAAGTATTCAGACCCCTTCACTTTTTCCACATTTTGTCACGTTACAGCCTTATTCTAAAAATGATTCAATAGTTTTTTTCCTCACCAATCTACACACATTACCCCACAATGACAAAGCAAAATCAGGTTTTTGTGAATGTTTGCTAATTATTATAAATAAAACTGAAATAACATTTACATAATTATTCAGACCCTTTACTCAGTACTTTGCTGATGCACCTTTGGCAATGACTACAGCCTCGAGTCTTCTTGGGTATGACACTACACGCTTGGCACACATGTATTTGGGGAGTTTCTCCCATTCTTCTCTGCAGATCCTCTCCAGCTCTGTCAGGTTGGATGGGGAGCGTCGCTGTTCAAGTCCAGCCTCTGGCTGGGCCACTCGAGGACATTAAGACACTTATCCCGAAGCCACTCCTGCATTGCCTTGGCTGTGTGCTTAGGATTGTTGTCCTGTTGTTGTTGATGAAGAGGCAAACCCCTCTACCCTCGATTTCCGCGACTCCACTGTCCTGTCTGCACAGTGAATGGAAAATCCATCAAATTGAACAGCCATGGAGGGTATCTTATCCGAAAGACATGTTTCAGAAAATCAGAGAATGTGGCAGTGTCGAGAGTCCTGTTGATAGCAAATCTGCAATCGGAGATCATCCATCTTATTTTCAAGTGACTGGTCAGTAGAATGGAGGGAAGAGGTGGCCGGTTGTCCCTTTGCCTTAATCTCACCGGGATCCCCCCCTCTCTTGCCTTTGTAAATCTGCTTTTCCTCTTGGACTGCTCAAAAATTTGGTCGGAATTATAGAAAGAGCAGATGAGTCGAAGTTGAAGCTGGAATAGCTGGAAACTATGAAATAACACACATATAATCATGTAATAACCAAAAAAGTGTTAAACAAATCAAAATAGATTTTATATTTGATATACTTCAGAGTAGCCACCCTTTGCCTTGATGACAACTTTCAACACTCTTGGCATTCTCTCAACCAGCTTCATGAGGTAGTCACCTGGAATGAATTTCAATTAACAAGTGTGCCTTGTTAAAGGTTAATTTGTGAAATTTCTTTCCTTCTTAATGCGTTTTGAGCTGATCAGTTGTGCTGTGACCAGGTAGGGGTGGTATACAGAAGATTATGGCAGGAACAGCTCAAATAAGCAAAGAGAAACGACAGTCCATTACTTTAAGACATGAAGGTCAGTCAATCTGGAAAATTTCAAGAACTTTGAAAGTTCCTTCAAGTACATGAAATGTTTTTCTTGGCCCTGGAAACAATTACAGAGTTCAGACAGAAAGAAAGATCTCACCAGATTTCATCACCAATCAGACGTCATACTCTTATGAGTGTGCCCATGTGTCAATTAGTGATACTAATCAGAGTTAAACAGACTTACGTTTCTACATCCAGACAGAGTAGAATCGACTTAATGTGCCGAGCATGTTAATTACCCTATGACAAGGGACCATAACCTCTGACCCCCCTGATATGGAATTGTGTAGACATTCACGTCAATGTGAGAGATATAAAACAGTGTGTGAGATATAATAGCCAGCCAGATATCCATGACTGCTGTTACATGTTTGATTAAGGGCTAATGTCAGAGTCTGGGGTGTTGTTTAAATGCTAGGATTATTAAAAGAGAAGTGATCTGACATTAGATGGGAAAACACATTTCCATTAGCTGCCTGGTATAATTATGCTGTGGGAGTATAACACAGGTGAAGGGTGAAGTGCTACTGATGTGACATTATAATGAACGGGCCTCTCCTCTCTGCTCCATCCAAACTATTTTTAGAACACAGTTATGTAGCATTAGTAAAGATATGATCAATAAACTTGGAATATATAGTTCCTGTTCTGTTTGTAAATGCTCTGGTAGGTTATAATAGCTCTATCCAGCGAATAGCTCTATCCAGCATCTATAAATAGCTCTATTCAGCATATCTGACTGCTTCCCCCAGAATATCCAGAAAAGCGAAGGTTCCAAATGCTGAGCCTAAAACATTGTATAGAAGATCATAAACAAGGTTTTCCTATGTTGAATGTAAATAAGATTTGGTAACCTGATGTGCCTAATGAGGAGCATCCCGGCACTGCATTTGATGCATTTATGGAATTGTTACTTTCAGTTATCAATAAGCATGCACCTATTAGGAAACTGTCTGTTAAAACTGTTAAGGCCCCCTGGATTGATAAGGAATTGAAAAACTGTATGGTTGAGAGAAATCAAGCAAAGGGAGTGGCGAATACGTCTGGCTGCACATCTGATTGGAAGACATATTGTCAATTGAGAAATTACGGGACTAAACTGAACATTTTATTATAAAATTAAGATAAATTATATAAAATATGACAGAAAAAAGCTTCGGAGTACTTTAAATGAAATTATGGGCAGAAAGACTAATTCAACTTCATCTTTCATTGCATCTGAGGGCTCATTCATCATAAAACCTTTTGATATTGCCACATTTATTTAGAACTATTTCATTGGCAAAGTTGGCAAATTTAGGCATGAAATGTCAACAACAAACTGTGACCATCATTTTCATGCATAAAATACCTAATAATGAAAGAAAAGCATTGTAATTTAGACTTTTATAAAGTTAGTGTGGGAGAGGTGGAAAAGTAATTGCTGTCAATCAATAATGAGAAACCACCTGGTAATGACAACCTAGATGGAAAGCTACTGAGGAAGATAGCGGACTGTATTGCCACATCTTTATTCTGAGCCTGGAGAAAAGTTTGTCCACAGACCTTTAGGGAAGCTACAGTCATTCCGGTACCCAAAAATGTGTAAAGCTCCCTTTGCTGGCTTTAACAGCCGACCAATCAACTTGCTGCCAGTTCTTAGCAAACTCATTGAAAAGATTGTGTTTGACCAGATACAATGCTATCTCTGTGAACAATTTAACAACTGACTTTCAGCATGCTTATAGGGAAGGACACTCAACATGTACTGCACTGACACAAATGACTGATGATTGGCTGAAAGATATCGCTAATAAGATACTGACTGTCATTTGTTCTTCTTTTTTTTACATGATCTGCCATATCATGGATAGAGAGCTATCTACCTAATAGAACACAGCGGGTTTTCTTTCATGGATGCTTCTCTAACGTAAAACATGTAAAATGTGGTATTCCACAAGGGAGCTGTCTTGGCCCTTTACTGTTCTCAATTTTTACAAATAATCTACCATTAACGTTAAACATAACCTGTGTGTCTATGTACGCAGATGATTCTATACTATACACGTCAGCACCCACAGCTAGTAAAAACCCTAAACAAATAGTTGCAGTCAGTTTTATAATGGGTGGTTAGGAATCAATTTGGCATGAACATACAGTATTTAAAACCTAAAGCATTGCATTTAGCACAAATCACTTTCTAGGTACTGGACCTCAGCTAAATCTGGTTATGAATAATGTGGCTGTAGAGCAAGTTGAAGAGACTAAACTTCTTGGTGTTACCTTAGATTGTAAACTGTTATGGTCAAAACATATTGATTATATTGTTGTAAAGATGGGGAGAGGTTTGTCTGTGCTGAATAGATGCTCTGCTTTTTTAACATCATATGCAACCAAACAAGTCCTGTAAGCTCTGATTTTATCGTATCTTGACTATTGCCCAGTTGTATGGGCAGGAATGGCAAAAAAGGACCTAGAAAAGCTTCAGCTGGCCCAGAACAGAGCAGCACATCTGGCCCTCAAATGTACATGGAGGGCTAATGTCAATAACATGCATGTCAGTCTCTTCTGGTTCAGAGTGGAGGAGAGAATGACTGCATCACTCATTGTTGGTCTTTATAAGAAGCATTGATGTGCTGAAAGTACTGTCTGTTCAGCGAGTTTACACACAGCTCAAAAACCAATACATACCCCACAACACACGTAGTCATTGGCCTCTTCACAGTCCCCAAGTCCGGAACAGAGGCTGGGAGATGCACAGTACTGTATAGAGCAATGACTATATGTATCAGGTTTGAAGGTAAGACCCAGGTGCAGACAGTGTTAAAGTAACAAAAGTTTACTAAATCGAACACGGGCAGGCAAAGGTACAGGACGGCAGACAGGCTCAGGGTCACGTCATGCAGAGGTCGGTAATACAGAGTTGTAGGGCAAAGGTACAGAACGGCAGGCAGGCTCAGGGCAGGCAGAAAGGTCAAAACAGGGAAAACTATAAAAACAGGAACTATAGACAAGACAGGAGCAATGAGAAAAATGCTGGTAAGTTAGATGAACAAACAAACTGGCAACAGATAAACAGAGAACAAAGGTATAAATACACGGGACAATGGGGAAGATGGGCAACACCTGGAGTGGGGAAGAGACATTCACAAAGACAGGTGAAACAGATGTGACAATTCCGTGTGACAGGGAATTCTCTTTTTCACCTCAGGCAACTCAGGCAAGCAATAAAATCAGTTAAAAAAAAACAACAGATCAAACAACACCCCAAGAAACACACACACACACACACACACACACATTATTCTTAGTACTATTTATTTTTCTTCTTTTTTTAAGGAGTCGTATTGTTCTTTAGTCAAAGTCTTAGTTTAAATTTGTGTTGCTATTCCTGTCCATCATTGTTCTGTATTTTGTCATGTTCTATGTTTTGTGTGGACCACAGGACGAACCCCTGCTGTTTCTTCAACAGCTAATGGTGATCTGAATATACATCAATATCTGTATTCTTTTGATTGAGGGCCTTGATGTTTTCATTATATTGTGAACCCTTATAAAACATGTCTATGTGATGCAATGCTTATAAGGTCTGCAGTGCACTTCAGAAACAGAGCTTGCTGTTTCAATAATACAACACATCCAGTGTAATAGTTCTCAGTCCATGGCAATTCTCAACTGGAATTGCCTGTATATTAAATGACCAAAGATGGCCTAAAAAGAAAAGGTTGCACTTGTCATCTCTGTACTTATGGTTATATTTGACAAACAAATGCTCAACCTGTGGTGCCTGAAGGTGCTATAGCCACACTGAATTGGTTATTTCACTCATGCATACTCTATCCCTCCCTGCTGTGATATTGATGTGTTTTATTCATTTCTGGACCTCATACCTATTTACAACATTTCTATGAGCTGTTCGGAAGGGCCTATTACTTTTCTTCTGGAATGCTGTTAAAAGACATGTCCAACTTGTTGTCGGCAGCAAGTAATGATCTCTAAATGGAAGTTAGAGAGAGAGAGAGAAAGAGAGAGAAGTTCAAAATGTAATCTGTGGTATTGTCACAGGTAGACAACTCTCATCAGAAATCAGTATTGCAGTGCATCAACAACATCTCCGTCGATGTGAATGACCCCTGTCTAATTGACTACTCTTGATGTACATTATCCTAGAGGTAGGCTATATGCTTGTTATTCATGTGAATAGCTTGACGCACCTCTGACCCCTATCCCACAGTGTCAGCCATGTTTTGGGGGCTTAATGGCTGGTCTGTGTATGGCATCATCAGCTAAATTAACTTCTGTGCTATTTTTTTTTTTAAATATCCTCTCACGTCTGGGTTAAAAAGCAGTGGAATACAGGTGTAATTTTCTGCTCGCACTGGGAATGGTATTAATCAAACACAGGTTATTTAATGTAGTACGTCACACCTTTCCCCTCCAATACCTGAAAGTACATGTGTCTGTTGAGTAACTCATGTATTATACTGTATGCCTGCGTGTATGCCTCATTGAGTCTACATGTTGCCTTTCATTCATGAGCACGCCGTTTAATTATCATTTATAAAGCATTTACGAGTATTCATAAGCATACTGGTTTGTTCATCATAAGTTAATGCTTTATTTAAGTTATCAAAGAGCTCAACATTGTATCTGCATGACTGAAACTATTAATGACGTGCGGGGAAACCAGCGACTTTTAAAAATCGTTCAACTTTATTACAAAAACAAATAACCTACACAACAGTCAAACAGAAGGACAAAACTTGTATTTTATATGCCTTACGCACCTGTTTACTTTTTACTTGTTTTTAATTCACATGCCGGGGTGGGGTTAGTGTTGAGTTGAACCAGCTGGGCTCACAGAACAGAGACTAGTATCTCATCAGCCTCTAGTCTGATTTGTGTAACAAATACTTCTTTATTATTATTCTATACCAAAAGGCACTGTTTTTTTCTGAAGTTCATAAAAGAAACAAAAACTCAAGTTAATGATACATAACCATCCTTGTTGTTTACATGGTGGTGTGGTCATTTCAGCTGAGCATATCCTACATCAGTGGGCTTTGAACCCATGCATGACTAGAGAGGCATATAGCTGGGAGGCTGCAGTAGATCCCGTTTCCCGTAGGTGCTGGAGCCTACGTTGGTGGGGGCGTACACCGTGCCGATGGTGTTGCTGGAGCGGGTCAGGAAGTCGGCCAGTCGCTGGGTTACACAGGTAGCCGTGTTGCACTTCCTTTTCTCCATGTGGTGGCTGATGGGATATCGGAGGACAGCAATCAATTAATCCAATATGTCGAACAAATTATGCATTTCAGGAAATTATAGCAAATGTATTGGCCTACCAGACATATTGTATAGGAAGTGGATAAAAATAGCCACCATATGATACTAATATGATAATATCACTACTGCAGCTACTAGCAACAATATAGTAACAGCAATACACTATTATTATTATTAAGATCACTATTATTTAATTTAAGTTATTATATTATTATCATCACCACCCCCCCCCCACACACACACACACACACACATTTCAGCTTAGTTCAATTCCACATGAATCTTCACTATGAAAAATAATTCTTTAGTAACTGGTTCCCCAGCCTTTTGTTTTGTTTACTGAACTTTCAGTCAAAGTGTTACCTTGAGTGTGCCCAAACTGAGCTCTAACTTGAGAAAACTCTCAAACACAGTGCTTTTAACATTCAATGTTTCTACCTACATATTTCACACATGTTGACATACATGATGGCATTGTGCATGTTCATTTATAGATGGCGGCATAGCAGGAAGATAGGAATTCGTGAACCAAGAGGTTGTTAGTTCAAATCCCAGGTGAGGACATGTTGAATAATAATTACTGTATAAAATGAACATGCACAATGTAAACATGTTTATGTCAATGTGTGTCAAATATATAGGTTGAAAACATTGCATGTTAAAAGCACTATTTGAATGTGTGGGTGTCCCTAACCTAGATTTTTCTTAAATCAGAGTTAATTTTGGGCCAACTAAAAATGTTCAGTTCAGATAATATTGTTTTTATATTTTGACTGACAAGTTGAGTAAAAGGTCTGTGGATCCATTTACTAAATAATAATTAGTTTAATCAACTCGATTATTTTGCATTGTTTTGTCTGCAAAATTATCAACATTTGCACTCAACCAACAAATCAATAAATGAGGTGCAACTTATATAATAAGGTGCAACCTTACCTGTTGACAGGTGTGAGCCCTCTCTGGAGCCGCACGCCAATGAGGCCAAGGTAGTGGTTGGAGACGATCCCGGGCACGAGCCAGCCTTCTCTGTCCGGGAGCGCGCTTTCTTGCTCCTTAGATGAGGTGAAGTACCTGAATCAGGATGAGGAAAGAGCCAAACCGTCACTCCGACCGGTGACTGATGCCCACTTCAAAACATAATCTCAATTCTCGAGGGCGCAATGGAGTGGCCACTAGTCCCCCTCCAGTGCGAACTTGATCAGTTTTACGCGATTCACATATTCCTGTCTCTGCCTTGGCAGGACAAAACCCGACCTCTCGGATGTCACGATTGCAATGGATATTCATCTCAATGATCTCATCAATGTCATTAGCCGGTTGTAGAGTTAGACTACCCACGTCGTTAATTGATTTCTTACGGTTCAAGATGGATGTGCCAAATTACGTACAACTTAAAACCGGTGCTATGTCAGTTGAGTGATTAATTCACCTGCAAAATTAAACCCACTTCCTAGTGTCAATTGAACTTTGGGCGACACTGCACGACACTTGTAACTGTACATCACAGAAGTGACACTCAGAAATAACGGAAATAACTGAGGCAGCTTTGCGCTCTCACCTGTTGCTAGGGAGGGTGGCGACACATGGCAGCAGCACGAGAAGGAACACGGGCAGCTTCAGGTAATACATCGTGCACGCGGGATCCCTGCACGAAAACAAAAGATGGTAAGTCAATAATCACACACACTGTTGAATTACACAAGTGGAGGGATGCACATGCCTGTGAATAATGTAACCCACACCCATCAAGTATTCAGTTTATGCTACTAGAACACTTTAGAATAGAATGACAGCAGAAACGGTCAAAGTTCTGTAGAACAGCTAACCATGCAAACCAAAGACCACAAAACAGACAAGACACTCAACAGCCTACCCTCAAGCACACAGGGAAAAGAGAGACAAATACTTGGGATAGTATAGTGTATCGTGTCCTGGTCTCCATCTCTCTCAGATCAATATGCATTCTAATGGTCTGGTTAACTCACCCTCAGTAGTTAAACCCAATCGCCAGTGGATCCAAAGACAGACGCTGCTACTGTCAGTGGTTTCTTAGACTGTCACACACACACACACTCACACAGATATAGGCTTCCCCGTCAACCACTTGTGACATCACCCCTCCAAATATAGTCCTGCGTTTCCATTAGCAGGGATGAGGTTCACTTAAAGAAACTCGAATCCACAGCAAGAGTCACCTACTCCACACACGCACACACACACACACGACATCATTTTCGTCATTCTCATCATCAGCGTCATCGAACTGTGGTTGGACTGGTCTGCTGTAAACTCACACTGGGGGAGACAACACAGCCGGGGCGGAAACCACACATACATTTTACATCAAAATATTGCATTAAGTTCTTAGGGCAGAAAGTTTATTTTTCTCCAATAATGGAGGTAATCGCTTGGCAAAATGATGGGATAACAACTACAATATTGCGGATAAAGGGTTCAGGGGCTAGGTTTCACCCCTAGTTCATTTTCAAATGTAGTTACTGGTGAGTGTAGGAATTAGTATGTACTATGTATGTACATCCCACTACCTAGTCTGCAGTACCTATAGTCCACACGCTCCACAACCCACTCTGGTGGGAGGGGAATGATTTAAGCGGTGAAAGGAACCACAGTAACTATACTAAACAAAAATATAAACGCAACATTTGAAGTGTTGGTCCCATGTTTCATGAGCTGAAATGAAAGATCCCAGAAATTGTTCATGGACACAAACCGCTTATTTCTCAAAAATGTTGTGCACAAATGTGTTTACATCCCAGTTAGCGTTTCTCCATTGGCAAGATAATCCATCCACCTGACAGGTGTGACATATCAAGAAGCTAATTAAACAGCATTATCATTACACAGGTGCACCTTGTGCCGGGGACAATAAAAGGCCACCCTAAAATGTGCAGTTTAGTAACACAACACAATGCCACAGATGCCTCAAGTCTTGAGGTAGCGCACAATTGGCATAATGACTGTAGGAATGTCCACCAGAGCTGTTGCCAGAGAATTTAATGTTAATTTCTCTACCATAAACGTCCTCCAACGTCTTTTTAAAGAATTTGGCAGTATGTCCAACCAGCCTCACAACCGCAGACCACATGTAACCACGCCAGCCTAGGACCTCCACATCCGGCTTCTTCACCGGTGGGATCGTCTGAGATCAGCCATCCGGACAGCTGATGAAACTGAGGAGTACTTTTGTCTGTAATTAAAGCTTTTTTGTGGGTAAAAACTAATTCTGATTGGCTGGGCCTGGCTCCCCAGTGGGTGTGCCTATGCCCTCCCAGGTCCACACAGGGCTGCGCCCCTTCCCAGTCATGTGAAGTCCATAGATTAGGGCCTATTGAATTCATTTAAATTTACTGATTTCCTTATATGAACTGTAACTCAGTATATAACCCTAGAAATTGTTGCATGTTGCATTTATAATTTTTTTTAGTATAGTTGAAGTTAAACTCCAGGGAAGTTGCTAGCATGGCTATCTCTGAGGTTGTTTTGTGCTCACACACACCCTGATTACCCAGAATCCTCCCCTCAGAGACTCTGCCTACACCACCACATACAGGCTCGTAGGGTGGTCTGTAGACAGAGACAGACAGAGACATGGTCCTAGTCAAGTGCAGAGTTTTACCAACAGGCCTAAGTTAGGGAAGACGTCACTGACGCCGACCTGTGGTTTAGATAGGCCTGTTGGATGCAAGATTCTCTCCCTGTCTCTTCAGTGATCCTCTAACACATACACACTCACCCCATTTATGGAAGCGTTTGACCCAAAACTGTTCTACCATGATGTCCTTATGTTCATCTAATTCTAAAATTCTGTGAGATAATATGATTTCTCTCTCAGACAATCTTACATTACATGTGTTTTATTATAAGACAATACGTATGGCTCGATGGTACACTATCCTTCTCTCAGCACATATCCAAGCTGCAGGCTAAGGTTAATATAAACTTGGTTTCCCCTATCGTAATCGCTCCTTTTTTTAACCCAGCTGCCAAACTAACCCTGATTTAGATGGCCATCCTTCCCATGCTAGATTACGGAGACGTCATTCATAGATCGGCAGGTAGGGTGCTCTCGAGCGGCTAGATGTTCTTGACTATTCGGCCATCAAATTTGCCACCAATGCTCCTTATTGGACACATCACTGCACTCCATGATCCTCTGCAAACGGGTCATCTCTGCATACTCAACGCAAGACCCACTGGTTGATGCTTATTTATAAATCCCTCTTTGGCCTCACCCCCCCCCCTATACATAATACATAATACAACCCTCATCCACATACAACAGCCGTTCTGCCAGTCACATTCTGTTAAAGGTCCCCAAAGCACACACATCCCTGGGTTGCACCTCTTTTCAGTTTGCTGCAGCTAGCAACTGGAACAAGCTGCAAAAAACACTCAAACTGGACAGTTTTACATCCATCTCTTCAGATAAAGACTCAATCAATCTTACTGACACTTGTGGCTGCTTTGTGTGATGTATTGTTGTTTCTACCTTGTTTCCCTGTGCTGTTTGTACCAGGTTTTGTGCTGCTACCATGTTGTGCTGCTGCCATGTTGTGTTGCTACCGTGTTATTGTCATGTTGTGTTGCTACCATGCTGTGTTGTCATGTGTTGCTGCCATGCTGTGTTGTTGTCTTAGTTCTCTCTTCATGTAGTGTTGTGGTGTCTCTCTTGTCGTAATGTATGTTTTGTCCAAATTTTTATTTTTAATCCCAGCCCCCGTATACATAATGGTTAATGTGAGACGTTTTCTGATGCCTAATGGAAGAAAATTAGACTGTTGAGAGTGTTATTGACGACCTGGTGAATTGAGAGACAGTGAAAGGGTGGATTAAGAAGATTGGATAAGGAGAGAAAGAGGTGATGAAGGAGTCTGGGGTGTGAACGAGTGGGAGGTGGAGAGACAACGATGAGAGAGCAAAGAGAGAAAATACTTGTATAATGTATAATTGTATAATTGAATGAGTCTATCAAAAGTTGGTATGAGCTAACAATACGGCGTTAGTGCTTGAAACAAGAACTGAGGAAAGAGACAGGCATGCAAACATGAAAAAGGCCACCAAGCACATTCTTAATGTCTCATGTAACAATTAGTCTTTGGCCCCCCAAAAAGATGAGGCTCTTTTTGATAAAATATTTTGACAGACATGACACATTAGCTCTGTGCTGTCACCAAGTGGTGACTAATGTTCATTACAGTAATAGTTGTAATCCTCATCATAATAATAATGGAAAAAAATAGAGGAAAACAACACCAACTCCTTAAAACAACAGTTGTTGAGACAAATAACCTTTAACCTAGCACATGGTTATTGTTAAATGTAGTGCTGCACTAGACTAGCTTCCTCTTAATCAGCACGATGACAAGGCCCAGTAGCACGTAGGCACATGCATCTAGAGCCAGCACCACACCTAATGAAAGAGATCTGTGACCCCGTTAGCCAGCCTGGTCTCATAGACAAGACGTAGCATAGTAAATGTAAATCTGCACTACAATTTCGTATTATATGTTACGTTTTGGTATGGTTAAACAAGACAGATGGTTACTTAAGGCAAAAACCAAAGTAAGGTGCTTGGTTAGGGTGGATGGGTTGGCATATAACGTCTAGCAACCCGAATGTTGCAAGTTTGAATCTCATCATGCCAACTTCAGCATTTTAGCTAGCTAGAAACTTTTAAAGTACTTTTTAGCTAATATTGCAACTACTTAGCATGTTAGCTAACACTTACCCTAACTTGTTGAGGTTAGGGGGCAGTATTTTCACTTTGGATGAATTGCGTGCCCATAGTGAACTGCATCCTACTCTGTCCTAAATTGCTAATATATGCATATTATTATTACTATTGAATAGAAAACACTCTGAAGTTTCTAAAACTGTTTGAATTATGTCTGTGAGTATAACAGAACTCATAGGGCAGGCAATCTTCCAAACAAGAAGTGAAATTCTGAATGTGGGGCAACTTTGACATCATCGCCCCCTCCTTTCCCAACAATATATGGATCTGGTAGCACTTCCTACCCCTTCCACTAGATGTCCTCATTCAGTAGAAAGTGATATGGAGCATTTGCTGTGAACTTTGACCGAATGGGAGGGGAAATAGTCAGTGTCCCGACAGAATGCCATTTTCCTGTGGCGCATTTCTCTGTGGGTGCTACCGCTGTTCCATTTGGCTCCATTTCAAAAAATGTAGAACGAAGACCAGATATAGCCCTTGGTTCACTCCAGACCTGACTGCCCTCGACCAGCACAAAAACATCCTGTGGCGGACTGCACTAGTATCGAATAGTCCCGCGATATGCAACTTTTCAGGGAAGTCAGGAACCAATACACGCAGTCAGTCAGGAAAGCAAAGGCTAGCTTTTTCAAACAGAAATTTGCATCCTGTAGCTCTCACTCCAAGTTTTGGGACACTGTAAAATCCTTGGAGAATAAGAGCACCTCCTCCCAGCCGCCCACTGCACTAGGCTAGGTAACACTGTCACCACCGATGAACCCATGATAATCGAGAATTTCAACAAGCAATCTCTATGGCTGGCCATACTTTCCTCCTGGCTACCCCAACCCCGGCCAACAGCGCAGCAGCCCCCCACAGCTACTTGGCCAAGCCTCCCCAGCTTCTCCTTCACCCAAATACAGATAGCAGATGTTCTGAAAGAGCTGCAAAACTTGGACCCGTACAAATCATCTGGGCTAGACAATCTGGACCCTCTCTTTCTAAAATTATCCGCCGCCATTTTTGCAACCCCTATTACCAGTCTGTTCAACCTCTCTTTCGTATCGCCTGAGATCCCTAAAGATTGAAAAACTGCCGCGGTCATTCCCCTCTTCAAAGGGGGTGACACCCTAGACCCAAACTGTTAAAGACCTATATCCATCCTGCCCTGCCTTTCTAAAGTCTTCGAAAGCCAAGTTAATAAACAGATCACTGACCATTTTGAATCCCACCGTACCTTCTGCGCTGTGCAATCCGCTTTCCGAGCTGGTCACTGGTGCACCTCAGCCACGCTCAAGGTACTAAATTATATCATAACCGCCATCGATAAAAGACAGTACTGTGCAGCCGTCTTCATCGACCTGGTCAAGGCTTTCGACTCGCTTTCGACTGTCAATCACCGTATTCTTATCGGCAGACTCAACAGCCTTGGTTTCTCAAATAACTGCCTCACCTGGTTCACCAACTACTTCTCAGACAGACCTCTGGCAGTCTCTATGGGGGTACCACAGGGTTCAATTCTTGGGTTGACTCTTTTCTCTGTATATATCAACGATGTCACTCTTGCTGCGGGTGATTCCCTGATCCACCTCTACGCAGACGACACCATTCTGTATACATGTGGCCCTTCTTCGGACACTGTGTTAACCTCCAAACGTGCTTCAATGCCAGACAACACTCCTTCAGTGGCCTCCAACTGCTCTTAAACGCTAGTAAAACTAAATGCATGCTTTTCAACCGATCGCTGCCCAACTAGCATCACTATTTTGGACGATTCTGACTTATATGAATATGTGGACAACTACAAATACCTAGGTGTCTGGCTAGACTGTAAACTCTCCTTCCAGACTCATATTACGCATCTTCAATCCAAAATTAAATCTAGAATCGGCTTCCTATTTTGCAACAAAGCCTCCTTCACTCATGCCTCCAAACATACCCTCGTAAAACTGACTATCCTACCGATCCTCGACTTCGGAGATGTCATTTACAAAATAGCTTCCAATACTCTACTCAGCAAACTGGATGCAGTCTATCACAGTGCCATCCGTTTTGTCACCAAAGCCCCTTATACCACCCACCACTGCGACCTGTATGCTCTAGTCGGCTGGCCCTCACTACATATTCGTCGTCAGACCCACTGGCTCCAGATCTTCTATAAGTCTATGCTAGGTAAAGCTCTTCCTTATCTCAGCTCACTGGTCACGATAACAACACCCACCTGTAGCACGCGCTCCAGCAGGTATATCTCACTGGTCATCCCCAAAGTCAACACCTACTTTGGCCGCCTTTCCTTCCAGTGCTCTGCTGCCAATGACTGGAACAAATTGCAAAAATCGCTGAAGCTGGAGACTTATATTTCCCTCACTAACTTTAAACATCAGCTATCTGATCAGCTAACCGATCGCTGCAGCTGTACATAGCCCATCTGTAAAAAGCCCACCCAATCTACCTACCTCATCCCCATATTATTTTGATTTACTTTTCTGCTTTTTTTGCACACCAGTATTTCTACTTGCACATCATCATCTGCTATTTATCAGTCCAGTGTTAATTTGCTAAACTGTAATTACTTCGCTACTATGGCCTATTTATTGCCTTACCTCCTCTCGCCATTTGCACAGACTGTATATATACTTTTTTCTATTGTGTTATTGACTGTACGCTTGTTTAGTCTATGTGTAACTCTGTGTTGTTGTTGTGTCACACTGCTTTGCTTTATCTTGGCCAGGTCGCAGTTCTAAATGAGAACTTGTTCTCAACTAGCTTACCTGGTTATATGAAGGTGAAATAAAAAATAAATAAAACAATTCTGGTAAAATAACAACTATGTTATCAACAGCAAGCTAGCTAAATAGGACAAATTAGCTAGCAAGTGCAAGCTAGCTAGCTAAATTGCCATAAATGTTTAATTATTTTTTGACCTGTCCCCAAATTAATGTAATTGGTTCAGAGTTCGTTTTGATATTTTAACCTGCGTGTCGTGATCACGTTTGGTGTGGGGAGACAACATAAATTTATGCACGATGGCGCACGATGGAGCACGCACGCACACAGCTGGTTTGGGTTCCATGTTACACGTTGTCTGCGGTTGCCTCGGCTTATTGACTGTACGCTTGTTTAGTCTATGTGTAACTCTGTGTTGTTGTTGTGTCACACTGCTTTGCTTTATCTTGGCCAGGTCGCAGTTCTAAATGAGAACTTGTTCTCAACTAGCTTACCTGGTTATATGAAGGTGAAATAAAAAATAAATAAAACAATTCTGGTAAAATAACAACTATGTTATCAACAGCAAGCTAGCTAAATAGGACAAATTAGCTAGCAAGTGCAAGCTAGCTAGCTAAATTGCCATAAATGTTTAATTATTTTTTGACCTGTCCCGAAATTAATGTAATTGGTTCAGAGTTCGTTTTGATATTTTAACCTGCGTGTCGTGATCACGTTTGGTGTGGGGAGACAACATAAATTTATGCACGATGGCGCACGATGGAGCACGCACGCACACAGCTGGTTTGGGTTCCATGTTACACGTTGTCTGCGGTTGCCTCGGCTTATGGTAGAGAAATTAACATTAAATTCTCAGGCAACAGCTCTGGTGGACATTCCTGCAGTCAGTAAGCCAATTGCACGCTCCGTCAAAACACGAAACATCTCTGACATTGTGTTGTGTGACAAAACTGCACATTTTAGACTGGCCTTTTATTGTCACCAGCACAAGGTGCACCTGTGTAATGATCATGCTGTTTAATCAGCTTCTTAATGTCACACCTGTCAGGTGGAGGGATTATCTTGGCAATGGAGAAATACTCACTAGCAGGAATGTAAACAAGTTTGTGTACACAATTTGAGAGAACTTTCGTGCATATGGAACATTTCTGGAATCTTTTATTTCAGCTCATGAAACCAGCATTTTACATACATACATACATTACATATTGGGACCAACACTTTACATATTGTGTTTATATTTTTGTTCAGTGTAGTTATTCGGTTGGTAGATTTGAACCTATCTGGGCTAGCTAAAGCCAACTTCATGGCTAGTAGTGTCACAGAGAAAATACAACAGGAAAAATTTTAACAAAATCTGAGGGGGCAAGTGACCCTGTGACCTCTATGGGGATGATTCCTCTGCTATCAACCACATCATTCTGTATCCGTGACAAAACAGACACATTCATTCAGCTCTGGTACTGGTCCTACCATATAGATCAGGGATGGAAAATTCCAGTCCGGAAAGGAACAACATTGAGGAACAACATTAACAAGTGTTCAAAGATGGCGCCGGAGAAGAAGGCAGACGTTTTACGTTTTGTGCCGTGCCCCCAGCCGATTTAAAAAAAAAGTGTTTTATTTACTTATTTAGTACATAATGTTGCCGCTACCGTCTCTTATGACCGGAAATAACTTCTAGACATCAGGACTGCGATTACTCACCACGGACTAGTGTAATAGTTTTTTTCCTTTCACGACTCTGACAAGCCCGATGCGAAGGATATACTGCTTCCTCGGGAACAGGCCCCGATCCACGAGATCTGCTTGAAGAGGAGGCAGAAAAAGAGAAGCCGAAGGTCGGGCTGCCTTCTGAGAATTTGTAGGCGATCTAATAAACCCCCACTTCCCTCCATTCTACTAGCAAACGTGCAATCTTTCTAGAATAAAATCGACGAGTTATGCGGAAGATTAAACTACCAACGGGACATTAAAAACTAACATCTTATGCTTCACAGAATCGTGGCTGAACGACGACAATATCAACATACAGGACTGTCACGCCCTGGCCATAGAGAGGCTTTTATTCTCTATTTTGGTTAGGCCAGGGTGTGACTAGGGTGGGCATTCTATGTTCATTTTCTATGTTTTGTATTTCTTTGTTGTTTGGCCGGGTGTGGTTCTCAATCAGAGGCAGCTGTCTTTTGTTGTCTCTGATTGAGAACCATACTTAGGTAGCTTTTTCCCACATGGGTTTTGTGGGTAGTTGATTTCTGTTTAGTGTTTTTCACCTTTCAGGACTGTTTCGGTTATTCCCTTTGTTATTTTTGCATTTAGTGTTCAGTGTCAATAAAGAAACATAAATACGTACCACACTGCACCTTGGTCCTCACCTTCTTCCACCAACAGCCGTTACACTGGCTGGTTATATGATGTACCGGCAGGATAGAACAGCGGTGTCTGGTAAGACAAGGGGCGGGGTCTATGTATTTTTGTAAACAGCAGCTGGTGCACGATATCTAAAGAAGTCTCGAGCTATTGCTCGCCTGAGGTAGAGTATCTCATGATAAGCTGTAGACTACACTACCTACCGAGAGAGTTTTCATCTGTATTCTTTGTAGCTGTTTTACATACCATCACAGTCAGAGGCTGGCTCTAAGACAGCATTGAATGAGCTGTATTCCGCCATAAGCAAACAAGAAAACCCTCACCCAAAGGCGGCACTCCTAGTAGCCGGGGACTTTAATCTGTTTTACCAAATTTCTATCAGCATGTTAAACGTGCAACCAGAGGAAAAATAACTCTGGACCACCTGTACCCCACACACAGAGATGCATACAAAGCTCTCCGTCGCCCTCCATTTGGCAAATCTGACCATAATTCTATCCTCCTGATTCCTGCTTACAAGCAAAAATTAAAGCAGGAAGCACCCGTGACTAGATCAATAAAAAAGTGGTCAGAGGAAGCAGATGCTCTGCTACAGGACTGTTTTGCTAGCACAGACTGGAATATGTTCCGGGATTCCTCCGATGGCAATGAGGAGTACATCACATCAGTCATTGGCTTCATCAATAAGTGCATCAATGACGTTGTCCCCAAGGTGACCATAAGTACATACCCCAACCAGAAGCCATGGATTACAGGGAGCATCCGCACTGAGCTAAAGGCTAGAGATGCTGCTTTCAAGGAGCGGGACTCTAAACCCAGAAGCGTATAAGTAATCCTGCTATACCCTCCAATGAACCATCAAACAGTCAAAGCATCAATACAGGACTAAGATCGAATCTTACTGCACTGGCTTACTGCACAATGCTCGTCGAATGTGGCAGGGCTTGCAAACCATTACAGACTATGAAGGGAAGCACAGCCGAGAGCTGCCCAGTGACACGAGCCTACCGGACAAGCTAAACTACTTCTATGCTCACTTCGAGGCAAATAACACTGAAACATGCATGAGAGGACAAGCTGTCCCGGACAATCAATTTTGAATCTCCGTTCTGGCTTAAACAAAGCAATCTGATCATGCTCCAGTAAAATACACGCTATAGGTAATGGCACAAAATGGCTTCTGTAAAGCACCTATACATTGTCCAATCAACATCCACACAATGATTACATTTTTCGCATTCTTATTCAAACACAACCGCATTTGGAATTAAGTGCTCTTTCAGTGTCATGTTGCAGGTTTTGCAATGTTCAAAAGTGTGTGTGAGTTTATCATTAACGTGTGTGTGTGTGTGTGTGTGTGTGTGTGTGTGGTGTCAAGTATTGTTGGTCGTACATATGCAAATAGCCGAGATTGGATATTTCAGCACCATGGACAGCAGAGAAATCGGAATATCGAGATCTGTCATTCAGCACCACATGACATTAGACAGCGACCATCTCTTGTGAAATTGGTACTGAGAAAATACCATGTAATGGGAAATGAGGCCTAGGAGGCAAAAAGACTGAAGGACTTCTCCTTCACCCCCTGGGTCAGGGTTCCCATTACCCACAGGAACTCTCGTGCCTTAGAGGACCCTGACAATGTAGGCACGCAACAGGGTAACACAACAACCAATTGATAATCATTGCTTTAAATGGATATGGCCAATAGATTTGTATAGGAATAAAAAAATTATTCATAATAATAATACAAATAATAATAATAATAATAAAAAATATTTCACTTGTAGGCCACGGTTGGATTAGTAGGTCTAGGCAACATGCACCTGGATAAACGTGTCATTTTAACATCTGCTTCCAACTCACACTCTCAAACAAGTATATCCCCTGAACGCAGCTCACTTTCCAGCCCACTTTCCAGCTCAATTGCGTAAATGCAATTCCTCAAAATGTTCTTAGGAATTCGTAGTTTTCTTAGGAACTTCGTAAAATATCTTCTTATGTGGCATTGACATTAGTGACGTGCTTGAAACTAATAAATACGCCTATGTGACAGGGATGATAGGATGTGGCCCACTATAATAAAGTGTTGATATTTACATTTTATTGCATTTCTTTTTTTGATTTATGTCTCGAGAATAAAAATGTTTTAGTTGGCTTCGCACATTGTAGCCAGACTAACGTTAGCTACTGTACATCAAAATCAAAAATGGATAACCAAGGAAAGCGCGGTAAAAACTTCAGCAAACAAAAGCTTGAAGTGATGGTGGAGGAAATAGCAGCAAGGAAAAGGTTGCTGTTGAGGAGACTTGATAACTGCGGGGTCACTGCAAACACCAAAAAGAGAGGATGGGCGAGAGTGGCCGAGTCTGTCTCTGCCGTCGGGGGTATGGCAAAAGACAGGGACAACGTTAGACAAGTTCTTCTTTGCAAATTGACGAGATAACGCAAGCTATTTAACACTTCTAGAATATTGTAATATATTGTTGATTACTAGCTAGTGTGAGGTTTGAAAATATGCTTGGCCTATCATGAGGGTGTCTGTGTGTGTTAGAAGTAACATTTTGCAACATATGGTGTGACTAACGGAAAGGCTGTGGCTGGCCTTGGGTGTAGGCAGTTATCATGAATTGTTGGGGGCACATACAGAACATAGTGTTGCGAGAACAAACGGTCTTTTGTTAGATAACAGGAGCCAGATGTGTGATAACTGTATCGAGAGTATGAGCTCATAGATATTCTACACAGCAACAGTTACATCTATCAACTGGAGCGCCTGGGGGACTGGGACCAGCCTGTGCGCCAACGATAGGCTGGGTGAGTTTAAACCAGTCTCTACTCTGTGACAGGCCAGCTCAGAAGCAGGAACTACTTCTGTCAGAGTATTTTATAAGAAAATATTAGTGTGTTGGCTAGTTCTCTGTACTGCCCTGCGTGGTGTTACAGCGAACCCGTATATACGAAAATTGCAATTACCATTTATTGCTTAGCAAATAAAAGTACATAGTATACAATCGGTGACTCAGTGTCATACTTGTTCTGATATTAGATTCAAATTGACGCAACCCTAACACTAGCTAGATAATGCACGTTTAATTTGTTTTCTTGCTGTATTTAAATATCCGGTAGCCAACTGTGTCTGTGGTGCAAGAAAATGTTCAATGTTTACAAAAGTATCCATTCGTCTCAAGACAAGGGTTTAGCTGTCCTAAAGTTAAGTACATTTTCAAGAAGGAATCCTAAAGCATTATTTTCAAGAATCCCATTTCTTCTTAACTTTTTTTATCAGGAAGATACTTAGGAAAAACCTTAAGAATATTTCCAAGACCTTTATTGAGGAATAGCAACTTTGGTAATGGCAGTTAAGAATACATTTCTTCATAATTAAGAAGGCTTTGTGAATCCGGCCCCAGATCCCAATCACCTGAATTCTGATCACTTGTTCACACACCTGTATGTCGTAATCACACACTATTTAGTTCAGTTTTTTGCACCCCGTCATTGTGAGCTATTGTTTGTCTTGTGACACACTTCTATTCAGAGCTCTGGTTGTTCCCGTAATTGAATCCTCCCGTGTATGATAGTTTTTGCCTGCCTCACTAACGGCGCCTTTTGCCTATTCCCTGTCTGTACTTTAACCGATTGGATTTCCTGTAATCAACCTATTGCCTGATTTTCCAGACGACGTTACTAGCCTTTTCCCTGCCTGTACTATTGCCTTTTTGGACCCCCTGTGTATGACCTCCTGCCTGCCCCTGGACCCAGCTACCTGCCTCCTCTTGAGGTCCTTTACAAAATAAACACCTGCTGCGCCCTGCGCTTGAAACCAGCTCTCTGTCTCCCATTGTGTTCATTACAGTCATGAATCGGAACGGGCTCCAACTTCCTCATATACTCATGTCATAACTCTGCTGTGAAGATCTGAAGGATCAGGTTACAGTGGGTCCTCTCTACAGCGCCCTCTCTCTCCCCCAGAGGTGGAAGGGGCTGCTTTATGGCAGTCGTAAAATACTCTGCTTCTGGGCTCTGTAGTATCGAGATTGGAATGTGACTGTGGAATACAGAGCGACACTTGGACATCAAAAGGCTGAATAATTGAACAGTATTTCTGTATTCCAAGCAGTTGGAGTGGTCTGTGCACACTTAAGGAACAGTCATGTCGAGTTTTGTTTAATTTGGTGACCTCATGAGGGACAGGAGACACGCATGACTGTTGCTTTGTTTGTATACACTTCTCAATTATGGGGTTTGTATCTGAATGTTGTATAAAATAAATTATTGAGTATAGGAATACTTTAGGAACGTTAACAATGTGATCTTAGTCTTCTAAGTGAGAATTGTTTTTCATAGTACCTTAGGATCAATCAGTGGCCACGCCCTCGTGATCACAGACATTACACAGCGTCATGGAACGCCCCCATTTCTACTAAAATGCAGGGATGGGAGTTCCCACGTTGAAATGGCTAAGATATCTACAAACTAAAGACCAATTATTCAGGCTGCAGCTGTTTAAGTACATTAGTCTGGTAAACGCAATCGGTCAAACGACCGAATGGTACTCTGATGTACCCATAATAACAAGCTACAACTACGAAAGACTTTGATCTCTGGTGGACAAACCAGAGACTTTCTGTTGACAGACTATTCAGCAGATGGACCGGCGATCGCAGAGAGGGACAACAAAGACATACACTCGTAAATATGGAAATTGCATTTTCTTTTCAAATGAGCGGTTGTTCATGTTCAAAGTATTAGCATTTCCATGAGTGTAATATCCACTCTGAATTTCCCACTCTTGAGCTGTCCCCACCCCTTTCCTTTTGTCTACTAAGTCGTCATATCGTTTTCGTCTACTAGGGACTTTTCTTTGTGTCATGTTAGTAACCAATGTATGAGCTACTGTGTGTGTGTTTATGTAATTCTGTGATTGATTAGCAAGTTAGTAAATAAATAATTAAGCCAATTTGTATATCGCTGATTTATGTCAGGGTTTGTGCAGATATCCAAGGGTTTGCGACATTCAAGAATGAGACTGATGAGGTAATAATACATCAATAGAAGACTGTAATCAATAAGATAATAAAATATCTGAAGAGTTCAATTCGGGAAATTGTAACTCCATAAAAAACTCTGTGATTAGTTTAATCACAGAATAATTACACCGAGAATTGATTTGATAATATAACAGTCTTCACATTTAATGAATAAGTCACATTACGACACACATTAGAACAAAATAAAGAGCTTAATCTTTCACGAAAAAAAAGACATAGGAGCAAACCCATTTATACAGGTTCTACACATTCCATAATAATAGAATGTAAACATTATATTTTGCGCCTACAACTCAATTCTCAGTGTAGCATATTGGATAACTCCACAGTTATTGATCATTTGCGTCTTTAAGTCATTCCTGTTATCTCTAGAGCATCCCGTATATCTGTATATCTATAATGCTGCATTTCTTCCCCATCTGACCATGAATAGGGGTGGGAGCATTCCTGATCGTCCCATTAAGGTAATCTTAGGAGATATTGATTTTTAGCATACTGTAAATACCTGTGCATAATGTGCCTAATAAAGCATAATTATTTTTATTCTCTTCAAAGGAATTCTGTAGAAGCAGCCTTTATTTTCAGACTTTGCAGGCCTGCTGGGAGGCAACATATTATAATAAACAGGTAAGATTCATCCCACAAAAACAGGAACAACAGAAAAAAGAGAGATTCATCCCAAAACAAGTTTTATTTCAAGGCAGTTTAGAGAAGGTGATAAGATGTAATCGTGTGTGTAGGTGGCAGGGAAGTCAGGCGCAGGAGAATCGAACTTGGTATAAATTGAATCGTTTAATAGACTTGACAAAACTCCATAATCAAAAATACAAGATAAAATAAAAGTGGGTAGAAGAACCCATCGCGTACCAATACATAATACACAAATATACAAACAAACAATCTCTGACAAGGACATGAGAGGAAACAGAGGGTTAAATACACAACATGTAATGAATGGGATTGGAACCAGGTGTGTAGGAAGACAAGACAAAAACCAATGGAAAATTATAAATGGATCAATGATGGCTAGAAGACCGGTGACGTCAACCGCCAAGCACCGCCCGAACAAGGAGAGGCATCGACTTCGGAAGAAGTCGTGACATAAGAGTTCTAAATATCTCTTGCAAATTGTGAGGCATGAGCAGTTGTGAAATGTTGTGAGAGGCCCTTCTGAAAGCACATTATATGTTATTTCGTGGCACGTTCTCACACCTTACCTCATCTTGCAAAAGAAGCTCATGGTTCACTATCTGTTGCTCCTGAGTCAAGGTCAGGTCCCGCCCCATGTCACCACGGAGCGACTGGCTGGTGTCTCAGTGCAAAAAATCCCTTAGGAAGAGGTGAGTACCACATCAGCACTCACCCTCTTTGCCAAAATAAACAACAGAACAATAGGAAGTCAGGAAAGTTTAATTTCTCTGTGTTTTATTTAAAGGGTGTGGAAGGAAACCCTGGAGGAGGACAATGACCTTGCTCTGCTGGTAAGAGAATGAGAGTTAGAGACATACTACAAGCCAGTGAGCTCTTTTCTAGCCTTTTCAACAACTAGTTATTACAGTAGAATAGATCTGTTGTGAAATTACACTAATGGGACTTCCTGTTTCCTACGGCAGGAAGGAAACACTTGCCTAATAATGATGGATTTAGAGAACAAGGCTTTCTGCACCCCACCTCTCCGGCTGACGTGTTCCATGTACTGCCCTGCGAACGGCTTGCTCCATTCATCTACACATCTGGAGCCATGCAGAAAAAGACTAGGGCAGTGTCCTCTGTGCACATTGCACGTCGTTTAGCTTTGTCTTCTCCTTTTTGTTGATTTCAGCGACCCTAAGGTCCACAGCATTGTGGAGAAAGCTGTGACGAGCATTCCGTGCGAGCTGTCCAATGAGCCGGTATCAACCTGCTCAGCCCATCACAAGTGGTGGTGGAGGTGGTGCCCATGCTCCTCCTGGCGCTGTGGCTTCAGCCAGAGGAAAGCCATTAAGAGCACCCTATCCTCCTAAGCAGGATGGCCGTGTGCACAGTGGCGGCCAGAGGGGGGAAGCTCATTGTTGTTGAAGGCCCCTTCCTCTCAAATCCCTTTCTCCCGGGCTGCTGCTTTTGACTCTGTACGGTCGATCCTCGGGAGAATCAGTCAGTCCTTCTCCACGCACTGCCTTTTTTAATGAGCTCTGTCTGTGCCTTTGTGGCGGACGAGGTGCAGAGCTGCTTCCAGCCCACTGCAGCCACCCTACCAGTCCCCCCTGTCCTCGCGGTGGACGTCTCCACCACACTACCAGCTGATATCCAAGCAGGTGAGTAGCACTGATAGAGAGCACTCTGACATATGCCTATCAGGATTGTTGTTGTCACCCCTAACACAGAGGCAGACCAAGCTTCTTCCCACCTGGAGGTTGTGGACATTGCCCCTAACACAGAGGCAGAACCCGTCTCTTCCTACCTGGAGGTTGTTGTAAACCCCCCTAACACAGAGGCAGACATGGCTTGTTCGCACCTAAAGGTTGTGGACATTGCCCCTAACACAGAGGTAGAGCCCATCTCTTCCCTCTTGGAGGTTGTGGATGTCACACCTGAAGAAAAGACTCTCACGATGGCTGTCTTCGCCACTCTGCCAGCTGACATCCAAGCAGGTGAGTAACACTTATAGAGAGCACTCTGACAGGTGCCGTTTATCATGACATCTTGGTAGAACCTATCAACTGGCCAGAGTTTAGAACCTACAGTTTGCATTTGTTTACATTCTGTCCCTCTTTTTTCCCTTTCTGTTGCTGTGGTCACCCCAGATGTCACCCTGGATTTTCCATGCAGAGCGAGGAAAGGGGCAGTCCGGCAATTTTTCTTTTTTTTTTTATAAAAAAAAGTTGGAGGGCATTGTGCTGCTGCTCCTCCTGCCACAAGGAAGAGGAGTGACAATATGAATTATTCATCAGACTTTCAGAAATGGAATTGATCCATAGACCATTAAATTATTTGCATTATAATTGGCTTCAATTCTGCTTTTCTTCTGTTTACTACTTAATTCATTTCAGAAAATGTCTATAAACTTTCACTTTGCAAGTGTGGAGTAGGTTGTGTAAATAAGTGGGAAACATCCCAATTGCAATTTTAATGCTTTTAATAATTTTTATTTATTACAGTATTATTTGCCCAAAAAATGGAAGGTGCTCAACCAACGTTGAGGTGCAACCAAATACTTTAATCAAAATGCATTGTTTTATTCAAGCAAGGTTAACGTTTCGGCCTAGTCTATGATGATATGCAAGTTGTGTTTGCCCAGTAAAAGGGAGACCCAGACTCACCCTGCTTCTTAAGGGTTGCAAACAGTGAAAATGTATAATTTTAAGTAAATGGCACATTTCAATTATTGAGTACAAATCTTTAATGAACATGAATTTAAATACAATTGACTTGAGGAGCAGGCAGGCTGACTGGCTAGCCCTGAAGGCCCTCTACCTCTACCTCTGTGTGGTTCATCTCAGCCAAGAGGTTGTGTGGGTTGTCTTTCTCTCTGTGGGTGTGAATCACTATGACCTCTCCCTCCGCCTGCTCGTTGGCCTGATCAGAAGGCTTCTCTTCTTCCTTGCTCACAGGAGCAGGAGGGATGGCATCTGGAGTAACATCCTCCTCTCTTCTATAGAACACCTCTTCCACCTCCTCTTTCTGGCTGCGAGTTAGACTGAGGTCACTCGTTCTCTCTACTTGGGTGTTGGATAGTTCCTCCTCCACCTCTGTGTCTTTTTGAGTTTGGAGGGAGTTATCCTGTTCCGGCTCTCCCTCTCTTTCTCCCTCTTTAGGGGTGTGTACCTCAATTTCCTTCGGTGTGTTGAGGGGTTCAGTGGTTTTTGGGGGAGTCTGAAGTTCGATCTCTAGCGATGAATGTGGGGGCTGTCCCGTTGTGGTGTCCCCCTCCTTCCTAAACTGTATCCTCAGCAGGGCAATGACTGCGATGATGAAAAAGTAGGAGGAGCCACTGAGACATGTGATGAGGCCAAGGAAGATCACCCTGCAAGGACGGGATAGGACACATCACAACACTGCTGCTCATTCATATTCAAACACACCTCAGAGTATGCACACACACATGGACGCACGCACACATTGGCGTGAGCCCACACACACAATGAACTTACCTGTACATATCAGAGTCATACATTCGACAGGCACCTCTGCCCCCGCATTTCTTGACCCCCCACCTCAAACATGTTGAGTCAATCAAAGCCCCGAAGTACACTGGTGCTGGAATACCCCCTACAAAGAGATCAGAGTTCAGTACGCTGTATTAAGGACCTCTATGATATCAAGCGGTCTTTACATACAACAGAGAAAATTAAGACTTACCTAGGGTTCTCATCACCAAAGTTTGGATACCTAACGCCAGGGATTTTAGCTCGGGCTTGATGCACCTACAAACATACATCACACATCACATACACAGTCTAACACAGTCTTGTGGCAGCAGGTGTCCCAGGTTCCAACCCCAGTTGGTCACACAAGTATTGGAACATGGCGACTGACCGTATGATGACCATGTATCCAGGCGTGGTCCCAAGGGAGTTGATAAAGGAGCTGAGTACGGACACAGCCATGTAGGAAGTGAAGCTGCGGCTGCACTCTCTGCTGCGAGGACACTGGCCTAATATTACTGACATGCTGCCCTCTGGTGCAGAGGAGGACAACACACAGCTACAGTTGTGGAATACCTTGTAGAACAACAACAAATACAGTAGTTATAGTTTCTCTGTTATGGTCTATAATCTCTCTCTCTCTATATACAGTATATAGCTGTTTTTTTTCACTATTTTATAACCTATTTATTATCTTTACAGTTTGCTGATAATTTCGCAGTTACGACGATGACTGACGCTGTACTCTTATTGCAATTATGGGAGTGCACATATCATATAATTTTTTACTATTTCACAGTGTCAACATAGTTCAGTGGAGATAAGAGCACACACTGTCCATTATTTACACCTTGTAGTTCAAACAATAGACAAAACATGGCTGTAAACCGAAGGAGGCAGCTGAGGGGAGGACGGCTCATAATAACGTCTTGAACGGAGCGAATGGAATGGCATTCCGTTCCAGCCATTACCAGGAGCCCGTCCTCCTCAATTTAGGTGCCACCAACCTCCTGTGCTGTAGACTCACCAAACCCATGTCTAAGGGTTAGGGTTATCCTGAGGGACTTCCAATGCTCTGATCTGGTAAAGTATTTGCTCAAAGCCACAGGAGTCTACAGCCTTGTCTCAGGGCAGTAGGGCCTAGTATGTAATGATGTAATACCATGTTTACCCCATATCCTGTGTTTGTGTTGAACTTTCTCTACATGGGAATTAAATACCATCTTTTTTTTCTCCGTACATCAAAATAATACTTGATTGCCAATCAGCAATTACTTAGTCCTCTTCGTCCCGGGTGGGAGATAAGGCCCCAACAAGGCCCAAGGTAATTGTTGAAAATAACTTTTTTCAATGCCAATGAGTCACACTGAGTGCAAAAACAGTAAAAACATGCTCTTTCCATAACATATACTGACCATGTGAATCCAGGTGAACGCTATAATCCTTTATGGGTGTCATTGTTAAATCCACTTCAATCAGTGTAGATGAAGGGGAGGAGACAGGTTAAAAAATGATTGTATGCCTTGAGACAATTGAGACATGGATTGCGTATGTGTGCCATTCAGAGGGTGAACATATTTAAGTGCCTTTCAACGGGGTATGGTAGTAGGTGCCATGGGCACCAGTTTTTGTTAAGAACTGACACACTGCTGGGTTTTTTACGCTCAACAGTTTCCCGTGTGCATCAAGACAAAGGACATAGCCAACTTGACCCAACTGTGGGAAGCATTGGAGTCAACATGGGCCAGCATCCCTGTGAAAGGTTTTGTACACTCAGTACATCAATAGTATTTGTACCGTGTTCTTGCCGTATCCTGTAGAGCTGGAACAGCCTGCGAGGCAGGGGGAGGTGTACGTGATGCCGTTGTCTGAACACACAGGGTCCCACTCCCCAGCCAAGCAGGAGCAGTCTCTGTTACACTCTGACCACAGGTTGCCGTTGTACACTACACCAGGGGTCCTGGGGGACAGAGAAAATGGCTGCCAATCATAATGATGTTTAAATAATTGTTGCTGAACTATCAATGACATAGGCACAGTGACACAACAGCCAGGGATCCTGGCTCAGTAACAACCATACTGTATATTCCCACAAGAGGGAGCCCCGGCACAAGCCCATGTGTGTTTTGGTCTCACTCTCCCTCATATTCCACCGATTAAAACTTTTTTTGGTTTTTACATAAATGAATTAACTCAATGATTGAATGAATGAATCAACCTACCTACCTACCAACCAACCAATCAGATGTCATATTTACCCATTGTAGGACACGGTCAGCCCAGCCACCTGAACGTTGTCACACTTAGTGCCAAACTGCAGAAGGAGGAGGAGGTAGGCCATGAAGGAGGTGACGAAAGACAGCTGGGCTCCAGACACAACACCAAGCTTATACCTCTTCATCAGTAGACCGCCCAGGAATATCCCCACGGCAACCACAGGCAGGTTCAACACACCTGGAAAAGTAATACTTCCATCTATAGTGTTACCAGAAAAATATATATACTGCATCTAAAGATGCATTAGATCACCAGTGTACTGGAGTTTCTTTTCTACTCAGTCACAACAAACCTACAGGGGACAAGAGAGAATTTTTTTTGGAAATGTAATGCCATTCAACATCAATGCTGACATGAGGGAACATTTCAGTTGGAGCATGTCCAGGTTTCTATGGCTTTGTTTAGACAGATCTTTTTTGGAGCAATTGGTCTTTTGACCAATCAGATCAAATCTGAAAAATATCTGATGTGAAAATATCTGATGTGATTGGTCAAAAGACCAATTAGTGGAAAAAATATAATTTGGGCTGCCTGTCTAAAACGCAGCCCTTATCTCTCTGTCTTTAACCCAAACCTCAGGTCCAATCCAACCAATAGAGTTTGACTTTACAATGAAAACGAAGCAGAAAGAAACGTGACGGAGTGGCCACAGTTGGTTTATAAAGACGGTAGCTGATTGAGAAACATGTAGCTACAGTATCTAACCAATGAGGAAGTTGGCTCTGGCTGCTGATTGGCCAAACTGCTGTTCCATGTACTTGGCTTTGAACGTGAGCAGGCCAATGAAGGAGTTGAACTTCAGGAGGCTGCCACACAGAAGCAGAAAGTACGCTGGTGTGCTCAGCAGCTTCTTCAGTGACGGTATGAAACCTGAAGATACACGAGAAAAACATACAACACAGTTACTTTTTCTGGTTTGGGTTATGTGAATGCTTTGAGACTTTATTATTTACAGTTAGAGGGCCCTGTATATAATGTATGGTTCCTGTATTGGAATATAAATGTCCATCATAAAAGATAGGCACAGAATTCTACTTCCTGTACATAAATAGGGACAGGCATTTTTCTTGTTCACTTGACCTGAGTGACTGGGCTCTATTCATAAGCTATCTGAAAATCGCCAATGAAAGACTGACCACCTTTTGCAATTTCAGCCAGCGCCATGGCCTGATGTGAGGTGGCGTCGTTGTTCTCTGTCCCATCCTGAGTAAGGCTGCTAGGGGGCAGCTTGTTCTCCTCTCCCTGCTTTGGCAGCGAGCGGGGCAGAAACCAGAAGGGGATGCCTGACAGGAGCATGATGACAGAGGAGACCAGGAAACCCAGCCACCAGGCCCCCACCCAGCGGGCATCCTTGGGAGTGATGGTCACAGTCTCTGGAAGATGTGAGAGACATCTCTATCATAAGCACTGATACACATACTATACTGAGAATACAAATAACATAAAGGGAATTATTTGAGTGTTTTTGAGTGGTTTTGAATTCATTTGGATCCAAAATTAATATACATTGCTTAGTAGAAAGGACCCTAACAAAATAATGTGTACAGTATGTGATTCTCTTACCCAGATCGACATATCCAATGTCTACATAGAGACTGGCACACAACGACCCCAGCAGGAAACCGAACATGGGACCTAGCAGTGTGATGGTCTGTAGACATGCTGTCAATCATAAAACACACAGTTAGGCCTACAGCCCGATCTACTCAGTTACTGTACATAAGTCACAACTAGGGTTGTAAAATTCCTGGAACTTTCAATAAATGCGAAACCTAGTCATGACATATTTACAATACATGACACACACTCATTTGACGGTTAACACACACACACACACACACACACACACACACACAGTGGCTTCTGCTCTGCTGCGAGTCAAATTAACGCACCAATATAAAAAGCAGAGTTTTCAGCTTTAGCGAAGTCGTCGATGTAGGAGATGCCTAGTGGGGTGACGGGGGTCTCTCCTATCCCCCTCAGAGCGTTTCCCAGAAACACATAAATCCACATGTGGGAGCTGGAGTCCCTCACACAGTCTACAGAAGGAATCATACAGAGACACACAGGTGCACAGTATAATTCCTCTATCAGGGATGACGTATGTACAACTTGTACGCTGCACCATGGTTCCCTATGAAGCCAATAGGGCATCTGTAGGGCCTGCAGAAATAGCATTGTAAGTAAAGTCTCATGCTGGATCAGCCTTTGACAAGTCAGGCCAATCGAGACTCCTGCTGTAAGGTACAAACAGGTAAAGATGTTTCTCTGTGATTGATACCTGTGTTGATGTCCGAAGGTGTCTCCCTCTGGATCTCAGGGATGTCTGTCTGATTTAGAAGGTCCAGACATGGAGTTATACTGACACTGTCATTCATTGAGCCTTGGATGACTGTGTCAAATGTGTAGCTGTAGAAGAGACAGACCAGTTAGTAGTCATGTCATGTTCTACGGGCCTTGTGATGAATACGGATTCAAGTTTAAGTGTAACAAAGATGTGATTCGTTGAGATGAGACGCTGATCAACAACTAATCTTTCGTGGACAGATCTACGTAAACACAACTGATTACGTGGAACCTGTCAGGAAGGAATGGGATGCATAGGCTAACGAGCAGCAGTAGTTTCTGTGTTTTTGTTGTTACTGGTTATTTTGTGTGTTAGCAGATTTCCAATTTCGAAAGGGGAGGGGACATTTGGCCCGTTGACTTGGACTTGTAAAGAGAGAAGGTGGAGCTCCTCATTCCGATTACGCTCCTTCTTATAGCATCTGTTAATCTGTTAACATGTATAGCTCCATAACATAATCAAGCAGCTGACCAATTACGCAAGACTTTGGTTCTAAGTTAACCGAGATGAATCAGCAACTGCATACATCCGTATAGGAGTATCTCGACAATATAAGTTTAACCAGTATTTCAATTGTTTTTACCGTCCCATGAAGAAGTGTGGCAGGCCTGTGAGGAATGATCCTACAGCCATGAGGAAACAGCCCACAGCAATGAGCCTGGGCCGGTGCAGCTTTGCGCCAAAATGGCTGACCACAGCCAGGAACAGCAGGTTACCTGCAAGAAACCACAACACTACAGTAGCCTGGAAACGCAAATTTAAGCTCTGTTTTTTTTCAACTAAAAATAGCATGACAGTTTAGGTTCCAGGCTACCACAACATAGCAGCACATAAAACAATGTTAGGGGTTTGACAGTAGAGTTGTGGACAAACTGCCAGTTAATCAATTAATAGGAACAACTACAAAACGGAACAGTATTGAGAGCAGACTGACTGAACCACAACAAAAATGGACCACCCTGTAGTCTGTAGTGAAGATCTAGTTTTCACTACATGAATTCTCAAGCAACTTAATGTTATTGTTGATACCCATCTCAAAGCTGCCATCTATGAGTCCGATGAGAGAGCTGGACAGGTCAAAGCGTCTCTCTATCTGAGTGATGGCACTCTTCATGTAGGTCCCTGACAGAACCTTGGAGAAGTAGGCGAATGACAGGGCCACGATGAACAGCTGACAAACACAAGGGAGAGAACATTAGTGTGTGTTTATCCGGGTCTATGTGCTTGCCAATGGTTGTTTGTCAACGTGTGTGTGTGTGTGCATGCATGCTTATGTGCGTGCCAATGTGTACCCATGGGAACGACGTGAGTGCATATGTTTCGCACATCTGTCTGTGTGTGTGCACCTGCGTGGATGCGTGTGCAGACAGAGTGCATGCACATTCATTTGTGTGCATTTTAAAGCATTATTAAGCACCTTGAGTGTGGAACAGCAGGGGCGTTTGGTGGCCTGCTTGTCAGAAACACACAGTTCCTGTTGGCTGGTCAGCTTCCCTCTGTCCTCCGCTGGATCACCCATTCTATCCAGTCAGATACAGGACAGCCCACTGCCTCTCAGCTTGCTCACCCTTATGCAAAAAACACATGAATTTCACACGTGAACACGTGAAGTGTTCCAAAAACATGTTTTCATGTGATCACGTGATCTTATGTGAAGTTAATGTGATAACATGTAAAGCAACATGTGATTACACAAAACTACACATGTGAAAACGTGATCACTTGAAGTGTTCCAAAACATGTTTTCACATGATTTCACATAAAATGTCACATGTGAAATCATGTGACTTTCAACAAGTGAAATAATGTGGTTTTTCTGTAAGTGCAGGAATATAAGATGCATTTTGATGTTATGTTTGATGTTACATGATCTTGAAAAGGCAATGTTCTTTGAGGTTCTTCCATGTTCCTTTCCATTTATTTTCCATTTTACTTTACCTCAGTCGTTTTCACTTTCCTTGGCAAAACAAGCTATGTGTCAGTCAAGACTTGTTCAGAGCCAACATGAATTGAAAGCAGCTTTCAATGGATTTTAAACCATTCAACAAATAGTTTTATTAAGGTAGAGTAGACCCAACTAAACACTTTTGATTCTTTACACACACATCGAGAGCCTACACGACAGTAATTAGCCCCAAACTCAGCATGGTAATATGAGTAAGAAAATACGGACTTAATAACTCACCTCTGGAGTATGAGAATCCAAAAATGGCTATTCACAAACACCTCGGCACAGTTACTGTCAGGTACTGGAAATCAAATCCATGTTCTGAAATGACGAAGATGATTCTGGCTTCATTTGAATGCTAGTAACAATAGGAAACACAGGCCAACACAATGCAAATATGTACATGAGTTAGATGGTGGATCAGGGAGCATAGCTGGACAAAGGCACTAGCACTTTTTCTGATAATCCCCCCCCAGATTTAGCCTGGCTAATTCTCTCCCCCCTCCCAAGTTCTCAGCACTCCAACCTGCAGTATCATAATAGCAGAGTCAGAATCAATCAAGTACCCCCCCAAAAAACACACACACACACACACACACACGCACACACACACACACACACACACACACACACACACACACACACACACACACACACACACACACACACACACACACACACACACACACACACACACACACACACACACACACACACACACACACACACACACACACACACACACACACACACACACACACAGAACCTGACTGGATAAATGTTAAAGTACCTGACCTGAGTTGGGGCTCCTCTCTCCTCCTGTGTATCCCAGACAAACAGTCTCCCGCCTCTTTCCCTCCTTGTTTCTGGTGGCAGACCTTTCCCCTCCTACTCTCTGCCCCCTGAGCCTGAGCCTGAGCCTGAGCTCCTATTATATGAGCGGGTGGCAGTGGAGGTACTGAGGACCGGCCTAACAAAAGGCCTGGAACATTTCTATTCCACACACATGCCTAAATAGAAACAAGTGGAGAGAGTGTGGAGATAGAGCTAGAGAGAGAAAGAGAGAGCGAGAGAGACGCAAATCAACTTAGTTACCTCTCACACAGCCTGCTTTCCTCAAACCAATCTTTCTGGGTACCAAACATCAAGCACCCCTAAGGGTCCTTGGGGGCACCTGTAAGTGCAGGCTGCAGGTTTTGTACACCACCAAAACCCCAGCTGCACGTGTTAAGCATTTAATCTGTCAAAGAGGACTATAAGAAGGCAACATTGCTGGTTACAAAACCAGCTCGGCCAAATGAGTCCCAATGGGTGGACCCAGCTGAGTCTGAGTCAGGGGAATGCGTTATTAGCATGTTTAACCAGCATGCATGTGGTGCAGGCAGACAGGTCGCCCTGAAAGCAGCTTTGCCCCAACAGGAGTTTGAGGGATTAACAGTTAAGAACCTGACACATTCCTGGGCACCAACCATGGGAAAGTGCCCTTTGTGTTGAGACCTTACTATTGCTTCACGCTTTTGTTAAATGGCATGGCAGAGACACATTTGTATGTTTAAGTTCCATACTGTAGGTAATAGAAGTGCCAGCGGGTGACGTTAGGAAGGTACTGCAGGTTAAGGTATATATTGAACATACAGGCTTAACACTTAGGTGGATTTTGCGTTGTTTGTACTACAACGCATGTGCAGACTCAAGGTCTAGTTGACCTTCATTCCTTTCCTTTCATCGTACTGTTCAGCAGAATAACAGTGGAAAGAAGATGTTATACTTTCTGTAGACAGTGCAGCCTTCTGGTGATATTGGTTACTGCTTATTTTCACCAGTTGTTGAAGCCATATCAATGGTTGAGATTAAAGTAAAATATCAAGAGGGCACAATCCCCACATAAATGATTTACTAGGAGTTATACACTTGTTTAATGGCCAATTTACAAATCATTGGAAATCATTGAAAATGACAAGAATATGCAAGGTTAATAACGGCACAACAAAATATCACCATTACAGTATATATACTGTATGTCCTAATCACTGGCTACAGTACTGTATATACAGCATTCTCAATGTTGACAATAATTATTTATATTAATTCACAAGATTGCTTAAAAACAGGGCTTTACAAGGTAAAAAATAGTACTACCAACAACATTCCATCACCACTGATATGTTCTCAAACTAATATTCTTCAATTGCAAAAAAATAGATCACAACATTTAGAACAAAGCTCAAATTGAGGGTCAACAAAGTCAACAAACTAACAAGCAGGTTTAATGGAAGGATGAAATAGTATGAAATTAATTATCAAAATGTAAATCTCAATGAAAACATGTCATCTTTACCAGTAAATGTGTGCTTGTTTTCTTTGGCAACTGTGGTGTAAGCGGGATAAACGCCTCTGCTCCGCACATTATCTGGAACGAATCAAATCGGGCAGTACCAAGTCGTCCATTATTTCCATATAATGTACGAAGCTTCAATGTTTATCCCTTACATGTACGTGTGTATGTAAATGTGTCTATGTCTCCCTGGATCTATCCGCCCTTTCCTTGCTGTGTTGGGTCCTCTCCTTTCTCTTTCTGGTACAAGCTACAGCCACCTTATGACAAACTTCTCCGTCTCTCCATCTGTAGCCTTGGATGTGAAAGTGTTTCTCCTGACAGCACCTTTTGAATAACAGACAAAAAGAGCAAAATAAAGTAGTTACAACAATTAGTCCGATTTTGACACCACACAAAAATATTAGGAATCACAATCCAGACCTCAAACGCGAAGCACATGAACACAACACAATAACCACAGAGGTGTTCAATTTCAACAGATCAATTTTCAATTTCAACAGATCAAGAGATATAAATATGTTCCCGTTGTAGCGCCACCGTGTGGTCAATTTGAAAACTTGCACATGTGGAGTCTTGACAGGGTTTTGAACATGTGCACCAAGTTTAGTTACAACATAAATATCCGTGTCTGATTTATATGCATTTATGTGCCAGACTACGCCCACATTAATGTTTTTGGTCAGTTGTTTGAAATACTAGTCTGGAAAATATTGCGTTGAAAGACATTTGTCCATAGATGCCATATATCAAGTTTCATCCAGATTGGCAGGCCCCAAAGGCCTCGGATCAATTTCCTGGATTTTTTTTATTTACTTTTTAACTTTAATTAGGCAAATCAGGCAAGTCAGTTAACTAGGCAAGTCAGTTAAGAATAAATTCTTATTTACAATGATGACCTACCCTGGCCAAACCCAGACGATGCTGGGACAATTGTGCGCTGCCCTATGGGACTCCCAATCACGGCTAGATGTGATACAGCCTGGAATCAAACCAGGGACTGTAGTGACACCTCTTGCACTGAGATGCAGTGCCTTAGACCACTGCGCCACTCGGGAGCCCAGATGCAAGGTCTGGCCATCCATTATGTAAAAATTCTAGTTAACCATGTTTTTAGGCTACAAGGTGTTTGTTTTCAGTTAAACAGGTCTATGTTTGGTTCTGATGGGGATGTGGCAGCTGTGGCAGCTAGTAGACCGTTGACGACGACCGCCGAGCGCCGCCCGAACAGGCAGGTGAGCCACCTTCGGTGGAAGTCGTGACATAATTAGAATTGATTGAGTGAAACTGTTAAAAAAAATGTTTTTGTAGCACATTGAAAATAATAGGCTATTGTTATCATATGGTAACACAATTAAATATTGTACATAATATTAACATCAACATACATTATTGTTTAATTCAATTTCACATACATATTTAATTGTTTCCTATTTCCTATTATTTTTTGTTACATGTAATGTTTTGGTTCAACCATAATAATAAGCATCAATAACAGGGGGAACATATTGGGTGTCTGCTGATAAGCTGTAGAAATAATATGTCCATTGATAAGACTTGTTCACAAGAAGGGCCTGAGATCAAAGTCAATATTCAGACCACCAGGGGTGAATGTGTTTAGAAAGAATATCCAGTAAGCCTCCCTTTGTAGTAGTTGGATCTCGATGTTACCTCCTTTGCTTGGTAGTGCAGCGTGCTAAATGCCTGTGTATTTGAGGGAGGAGATAGGATGGTTCGCTTCAACTGCTACTGGATAGTCAATGTTCTTATACCTGATTGAGCTGTGGTGTTGAGCTATGCATTGTTTTAATTGTCTTTTCGTTTGTCCTACGTAGGCTTTTCCACATGAACAGGTTATGAGATAGATTACTCCCTTTGTCTTGCATGAGATGATACCCCTAACAGTGATTTTTTGACCTGTATGTCAGTGTCTGAAGGATGTTTTTATAGTGCTATGGCACTGTTGGCATGAGCCACATTTGTAGTTCCCATTTGGAATGGGTGTCAAGAGTGTCTGAGTGGGCTCAGGGGGCAGGTCAGATCTCACCATGCTATCGCCAATATTGGGACCACGCTTATAGACCACCAGTGGGGGTTCCTTGAAGAGGTGTGCATTTGTTTTTTGTCTAATTGCAGAAAGTTTTTTCAGGATTTCTTTCATTTTCTCCGAACACTTTCTCAGAAGACTGTCGCATTGTTTTTTTAGCAATTCCTCTCCTGGTTTTTGAGATATTTTTTATCATTGCAGCATCAAGAGGTTTGTCCTTGTAGCCTCTCATTTTGAATTTATCTGTCATTTTTTTTAGCATTGTTGTCAAAATCTGTCTGGTGTCCACAGTTTTGTTTAACACTGCCTTACAGCAGTGTGAGAGATGAGGTCTTATGCTGGGTGGAAGTTTGCATCACCAGAGGACATCGCACCCTGATTCCAGAGGTCCTGAAAGTGCGAGCGCTTCGCATGAGCGGCACCTGGGCATCTTTAAAGGGAAGCAAAGGCGCAGGGACAAGGTCTGGTAGCGGAATATTGACAGTGATATTGAGGTCTTGTGAAGGACTGCACATCATTCCCGATGAGTGGGAAATCTGGCAGAACCACTCCTGCACCCCTGACACCAGTGGAATGGCCAAAGGCTCCCTGTGACCAGCTTGAGGCGGATATATGTGGAGAGTTGCATGGGGCCCTGTCATGCCAAATAGTGTCCCCCTCTACGTCACAATGGGATTCGATAAACTATTAGCGTCCGTTGCTTGTAGGTAGGTTGACTTGTAGGTTGATGGCAGTGGTATTGTGAGTGACCCGGCCTATAGAGCGCCCATCCAACGCTCTAACATCCATAACGGCCCCAGAGTCGACGAGTACCCGGAGAGATTTTGACTGGTTCCCCCACAGCAGGATGGCATAGAAAGGGGTGTGAATAAGGGGAGAGGAAAAGTTATCCGTGTGGCCCACCAGAGTACTCGCCCCTTCTTGATGAGCCTGGGTTTTAAATGGGCAGGTAGCTACAATATAGACAGCTCTGGGTGTGGAGTCGGCGTAAACGCTCAGCCACAGTCAATCTATCACTGCCCAGGTGCATGGACTCCGAAGGAGGCGAGTAGGCAGCCCTCGGTAATTCCCGAGAGGACTCTGGTGACATCTGGTTCACTCGGACATGTAGAGTTCGGGGATCTCCGGGATTCTTTGGAGGCAAGGTGGGAATCGAGGGAGAGCGAGGGCGACAGGGCACATACTCCCTCTCCTTCCTACGTTCTCGAAGCCGCCCATCGATCCAGATGTTCAAGGCTATGAGGGAGTCAAGGTTCATGGGCAGCGCCCGAGGTGCAAGCTCATCTTTGATCACCTCTGATAATCCGTAAAGGAACAGGTCGAACAATGCTTCCGGGTTCCAGGCACTCTCAGCCGCCAATGTGCGAAAATCCACCGCATAGTCTGCCACACTACGGGAGTCTTTACGTAGCTGGTGCAGCTAACGGACAATGGAGAATCAAACACCTACGAACTCAGTCCTCCAGACTGAGGCAGACGGCGGACTGTTGCTCCCACACCGACGTGGCCCAGGCGAGTACCCTTCCAAACATCAGCGTTATGATGTACGCTATCCTCGAGCGGTCCGAGGGGAACGAAGAAGGCTTCAGCTTGAAAATGATGGTGCACTGAGAGAGAAATGCCCGACAAGTTCTGGAATCTCCAGCGTAGCACTCCAGAGGAGGTAGGCGGGGTTCTTGGACACTGGAGTAGGCTGGGAGATTATGGGTGTGACCTTAATTGCACCTCTGTCACTCGACCGCGTCATGCCATTGTTATGAGCGGTCTCAAATCACCCTCTGCCGGCGACATAGTGTCACCCTAAAGGGCTACCGAGTGGCGCAGCAGTCACTGCATCTCAGTGCAAGAGGTGTCACTACAGTTTCTGGTTCAAATCCAGGCTGTATCACATCTGGCCATGATTGGGAGTCCCATTGGGCAGTGCACAATTGGCCCAGCGTTGTCCGGGTTTGGCCCGGGTAGGCCATCATTGTAAATAAGACTTTGTTCTTAACTGACTTGACTAGTAAAATAAAGGTAAAATAAAAAATACAAATAAAAGTGGTAAACTCAGTCATTCTGGATGGAGGCTAACTATTATTGTCTAATTTACACTATATTGCCTGGAAATACAATGACATTGCTAAAGTAGTCAAATATTTAGTAGGAAACAACTTTGCCAGCATTATCATGTCGTCAAATTTACTTCAGACATATGGCAATGTTGTCATTAGTTAGCAAAGTTAGTCAAAAATAGCTAGCAATGCTAACGTTAGCTAGTTAAAATCCGGTGGCCTCCCCACAATTTTAACTAGCTAACGTTATACTGCATCTAAAGTCAATCTGGGGACATCAAAATTATGACAATTATTTGCCTCTTTTGAATATCATAGTATTTCCCCGCCACTGTAATGCACTTTTTATGAAATCTTCATCTGTGCTCATTGACGATGCATTGAGTAGAACCATTGGAGGCTGCTGAGGGTTTATAATGCCTGGAATGGAGCGAATGGAATTGTAGAAAACCAATGGAAACTTGTGTTTGACATATTTGATACCATTCTACTTATTCTGCTCGAACCATTACCACGAGCCCGTCATCCCCAATTAAAGTGCCACCAACTTCCTGTGAGTAGAAAGCTCAGTTGGGCATCAGTTCAAAACAATATTGTGACGAAACATGCAAAGAATTTTGAGCATAAACAAAGAAATGCAAGCGCAAATAAAGCACTTTCCTTCAAATTCAATGTTGCTAAAAGTAATTTGCATAGAAGTGGAGAGCACTCAACCAACGTGAATCCATGTGCAACCCCAAAATGTGATCATCATAGAAAAGGCACAATGCTTGCTCACCATTGTTTTATTTAAAAGATTATTCAAAGTAATATGTCATTTTGAAAGAAGCATGCTTTGAATTCGTGTCCCTCAGTCATTAGGCACGTTTTTTTGTCACACTCCCTTCTAACAAGTCCTTGTCCAGAAAGGGAAACAGAAGCCACATATGTGTTAGACTGGTAGCTTTCAGGAATGGGGTCCTAATATTTTGTAGCTTAAACCGTTCAAATGCTAGAGCCAAATGCATATGAAGAAAACAAAAAAAATCTATATGCCACAAAGGTGCAAGAAACCACAAAAAAACGCTAGTGCTTGTCCTTTGGGCCGCCAGTTGAATAGCCCTGCACTATAGGTTATGTGTGATGCAAGGTAATAGGTAAATCAGTCAGTAGGCAGTCACCTGCAGTCATTTTGATTCTCTGGAACACGGCCAGTGTCTACATGGCAGTTTGCAGGAAAGCAATACCTCTACGTCAGAGCGAGAGAGCGCGAGAGAGAGACAGAGAATTATAGAGTAACCCTCATCAGTACCACTGCAATGACACTTCTGTAGCCTGTGACCACGGCTACAGACCAACTTCTGTCAACTCGAATTATTAATAATTAACGGTTTTTGGACCATTTGCTCGACTGTGAGGACAACAAACATCTCTTAACAATTAACCAACCAATTACAGTCCTGTGAACATTTCGTGGGTGCGTTTGTTTCCCTTATGTCCCGAAAATCGAGCGACAATGACTATAATCTTCGTAGTATGAGCAACCTGATGGGTGAGAGGAGGAAGAAAGTGAACGATGACGGAGAGCGGAGCCTCATCAAAGCTTCGTCCAACGCGAGCATCAACAGCCAGGCTGCCGATGTCCCTGCCAATGCCACTGCCGCCACCTCTACCCGGGACCTGGAGAGAGAGGCGCGTAAACAGTTCCAGCAAGATGTCACACCTGCGTTTGTTTATGTTCTAGCTGCGTTCTCCGCGCTGGGTGGCTTTCTGTTCGGCTATGACACCGGGGTAATCTCGGGAGCGATGCTCCTGCTCAAGAGGGAGATGAATCTCAGCGCCCTATGGCAGGAGGTTCTGATCTCTAGTACTGTGGCTACCGCCGCGCTGTCGGCGTTGGCTGGCGGGTTGTTGAACGGAGTTTTCGGGCGCAGGGTCTGCATCCTCCTGGCTAGTTTTATCTTCACAGCTGGGGGAATAGTGCTTAGCGCAGCTCCTGATAAGGAGGTTCTACTGGTCGGACGTCTCATTGTTGGGCTTGGACTTGGTAAGGTTTCTGCAACTTTTCACTTGTTTACTTATCTCATTCACAAGACACCATACGCAATTAGCATGGGAGACACAGTTGACAATGTTTTGGACACAGTTGACAACGTTTTAGTTATTAAAATAAAAAATGATAGAAAAGGGGTGTCTTGCCCAACTATTGGGGCAAGAGGTCCGCTGAAAATTACTGTGATAAAACCCATTTTTTCAGTTTCATTTAGTCATTTTTGAGTAATTGACTCTTGAAAGCTAGTTATCATTTTTATTAGACCAATCAAATCTAGAAACAAAATGGCATTGCACGTCTCACTATTAATAACCTATGCGTAGGTTTTTATGTAGACCTAACACATGCATTTTTTTACCTGCAAATTCTCTTAATTCCCAGCAAATGCTAACTCATGCTAACTAGCTAGCCAACTCATCAAAATCAACATTTCTAAAGATAGATATTGCATGATTTATTTCTGCACATTAAGATATTGTATGATTTATAACCTCCAGATTCACCTGAAATTTGCTTACATTAATACTAGAAAAAAATTTCCAACCTAAAATGGGTAATGTGCCCCAGAGGTTTTCAGAGTTTTACATATAGAATATTAGAGGAGGTAGGACCTAGGCTATGTATATTAAAATGGCCGCCTATCTGTCAGGTTTTTGCAACTGATTGCAACCAATCACATCATGTTTTGTGTCCGATTGTGATTGATCCCCTAGCCTATAGGAGGCCATTTTGAAATATATAAAAGCATCTTCCTTTTTCATCTACAACCAACACAGAAGCCCAGAACTGAAGATCTGGTCTGTCAATGAGAGATTAGTAAAACTTTGATGAAGGCCAATGACCAAAATGCGTGGGTTTTACTTTTAACAATAAAGAATCTCCTTTATCAACTTCCACTGTCCTCAGAGAGTTGCTGAATTTACTTTTCACTTCAGGCTAATCTCGTTCACCTAGACTAGGTTATCTGTGTACGTGTAGGCCATGACAGCACATTTTCACCTTTATTTAACCAGTTAGGCTAGTTGAGAACAAGTTCTCATTTACAACTAAGACATGGCCAAGATAAAGCAAAGCAGTTCGACACATACAACAACACAGAGTTACACATGGAATAAACAAACATACAGTAGAAAAAGTGTATATACAGTGTGTGCAAATGAGGTAGGATAAGGGAGGTAAGGCAATAAATAGGCCATGGTGGGGAAGTACTTACAATATAGCAATTAAACATTGGAATGGTAGATGTGCAGAAGATGAATGTGCAAGTAGAGATACTGGGGTGCAAAGGAGCAAGATAAATAAACTACAGTATGGGGATGGGCTATTTACAGATGGGCTATGTACAGGTGCAGTGATCTGTGAGCTTCTCTGACAGCTGGTGCTTAAAGCTAGTGAGGGAGATATGAGTCATCAGCTTCAGTGATTTTTGCAGTTCGTTCCAGTTATTGGCAGCAGAGAACTGGAAGGAAAGGCGGCCAAAGGAAGAATTGGCTTTGGGGGTGACCAGTGAGATATACCTGCTAGAGCGCGTGCTACGGGTGGGTGCTGCTATGGTGACCAGTGAGCTGAGATAAGGCGGGGCTTTATCTAGCAGAGACTTGTAGATGATCTGGAGTCAGTGGGTTTGGCGACGAGTATGAAGCAAGGGCCAGCCAATGAGAGCGTACAGGTCGCAGTGGTGGGTAGTATATGGGGCTTTGGTGACAAAACAGGATGGCACTGTGATAGACTGCATCCAATTTGTTGAGTAGAGTGTTGGAGGCTATTATGGAAATTACATCGCCGAATTCGAGGATCGGTAGGATGGTCAGTTTTATGAGGTTATGTTTGGCAGTATGAGTGAAGTATGCTTTGTTGCGAAATAGGAAGCCGATTCTAGATTTAATTTTGGATTGAAGATGCTTAATGTGAGTCTGGAAGGAGAGTTTACAGTCTAACCAGACACCTAGGTACAGTATGTACCTAGGTATTTGTAGTGTTCCACATATTCTAAGTCAGAATCGTGCAGAGTAGTGGTGCTGGACGGGCAGGCAGGTGCGGGCAGCGATCGGTTGAAGAGCATGCATTTAGTTTGACTTGCATTTGCCTTGTAGGCTGCAGTATTTTGATTGGCAAACCTAATACAAAACTGAAAAAGTTGACTTCTTAGGCTATCGAGTCATCTAACATGAGAAATAAGTGAGACGTGTGCCAATAGTATCCTTGTGGGCGGGCCTAACTAGTTGTGAATGTGATGGGTTATATTGCCCAACATCTATGTAGGTTAAATTTAAAGGATAGTCAATACTTTATTTAGCCATATACCAAAACAATAATCAAACCAGAAGTTTCAAACTTCATCCCATTACTTTGAGGCTGCTTGTTTCCAGGGTTACTGATATTTGACTTCAGTGCCTAGGCCTATGGTATTTTTGGAGGTAGGAGGCTTTTACAAGATTTCACGCTGTTTGGCATTCAATGAGAATTCGACATACCAAAGGAATTTCTAGCAACTTCTGGGTGACTCATAGTCTTGACCTTGTCTTTGATTGGGAATGAAGATTTGTGTGTCGTGCTTAGTAGAATGATGTTCATAATCTGGATTTACTTTGGGCAGGAAAATCATGTAGTGGTAAAGTAGTGTGCCGTGCTTGGAAGTCATCACTGTAAAAAGCCTTGTCTTAATTCTTGCTTTCATTGAGCACAATAAGTGGAGGAATGGATGAAGAGTGCTATGCTTTGTGTGTTTTTGCTGTTTGAATGTACTAGTCATAGTGATTTAGCTAATCTTTGTTTTTTTTTGGACACCACTAGACCCAGTGAGTAAGCCTGTGAGAATATGAATCAGCCTTTTATCTTTCAAGTACAAAAACCACACACACACACACACACACAGTGAACTCTCTTCTCTCTCAATATTACCCCATAGACACATCAATCTTTCAAAACATTGAATTGTTGCTATTTTCCCAAGATTGAAAGAGGCAATTTCTCGGGCCATCTAAATAGTTAATTGATCAGGTCACGCGGGTTTACATTGATATCATTTGCCTCTCCATCTCTAGGTATGGGGTTTATTTCTGCTAATGCGTTACTCATTTTGATGCCAAACCTACCACTGGTGTGGGGGTGGCTAAAGAGCTCTATTTTCATGTCATCCCAACAAATGTAAATGCCTGGAGTTTGCTAAACAGCATTGTCACTTGGATTGGAACCGGTACTTTGGTCAGATGACATGAAAATAGAGCTCTTTGGCCACACACACCAGTGGTGGGTTTGGCATTGAAATGAGAATGTGTGAGCATAAGGCTATTGTAAAAAAAAAAAAGTGATATCAAGGATCTGGAAGGATTCTGTATGGAGAAATGGTCTTAAGATCCCTCCCAATTTAGAAAAAGGCTTAATGCCATTATCCTTGCAGGGTAAGGTATTGAACCTGGGGTATGAGAAAAACAATTATTACTCGTAAAAAAAAATCTTTCTCGGGGCAATTGTATTAGTATAACAGAATATAATTTCCCTTTTTTTAGGATACAATATACCTCAGTATTTTATACAGTCATTTTTGCTCATCTTTATCAAGTGTGTCCATAATTTCGGACCCCACTGTATTCCGAACCTATCCTGTCACACATCCAATCACATTTACATGGTGGCAGGCAGGGCTCTTCATAAATTGAATTGCTTAGCATTTCTGAGGGAAAGCGGGAAGGTCATTCTTGCCGTTTGTCAGGAGGAGGCAGAAATGAATACCTTTGACTGGTCTTTAACACAAGCCTGGGGTGTGGTCCATCTCACCATCTTGGGGAAATTATTGGTGAGCTGACCTTTAGGTGAGCACATGGGAGAGCTAAGGGTGAACTGTGCATAGTCCCAAATTGCACCCTATTCCCTTCATAGTGCACTACTTTTGACCAGGGCCTATAGGGCTCTGGTCTATAGTGAACTAAATAAGGATTAGGATGCCATTTTGGATGCATCCTTGTTCTGTGGTTTGTCTATAAGGTACAGAATGATTATGATCTGTTTCTAATGAATGATATTGTCAGTTTTATTATTAGTGATGCACTGATTTTAAATTTTTGGCCGATATTCTATATTTTTTTGCCCCCAAAAAACTGATACCGATACCGATAACTGATATATATATATATATGTATATGTATATGTTTGGGCCTTTTAAGCATTCTAGTACAGTTAAATAGTTAGCACACACACATGGACGCAGTGGTCTAAGGCACTGCATCACAGTGCAAGAGGCGTCACTACAGTCCCTGGTTCGAACCCAGGCTGTATCACATCCGACTGTGATTGGGAGTCCCATAGGGTGGCGCACAATTGGTCCAGCGTCATCTGGGTTTGGCTGGGGTAGGCCGTCATTGTAAATAAAAATGTGTTCTTAACTGACTTGCCTAGTTAAATAAAGGTTACACACACACACACAGAGAGACCAACAAGTTATTTTGTTGGCATTTACTTATGTCCCCATTACCAGTATAAACATAATCAAAACCTATTTCTTTCACTTACTTGCTGTGCTGTTTCGTTGTTCATTTGTTTAGTCATAAAGCAAAATCTACAATGGAATGGTTCAAAAATAAACATATCCAGGTGTTAGAATGGCCAAGTCAAAGTCCAGACCTGAATCCAATCGAGAATCTGTGGAAAGAACTGAAAACTGCTGTTCACAAATGTTCTCCATCCAACCTCACTGAGCTCGAGCTGTTTTGCAAGGAGGAATGGGAAAAAATTTCAGTCTCTCGATGTGCAAAACTGATAGAGACATACCCCAAGCGACTTACAGCTGTAATCGCAGCAAAAGGTGGCACTACAAACTATTAACTTAAGGGGGCTGAATAATTTTGCACGCCCAATTTTTCAGTTTTTGATTTGTTAAAAAAGTTTGAAATATCCAATAAATGTCGTTCCACTTCATGATTGTGTCCCACTTGTTGTTGATTCTTCACAAAAAAATACAGTTTTACATCTTTATGTTTGAAGCCTGAAATGTGGCAAAAGGTCGCAAAGTTGAAGGGGGCCGAATACTTTCGCAAGGCACTGTACATGTGAAGCAGTGAAGTTTCAGCTCTTTCTGTCCGTGGCCTCTTCTGTCGTGGGTTCTCTTCCTCAGTGCACACTGTCACGGTGTCCGTTTCCATCTTGTCCAGCTGTGTATGTATTTCACGTAAACCCTGTTTCTTGTCTTCATCGAAGTAGCGATTCTTGTACATAGCATCGAGCATGGTGGCGACACAGTAAAGAGAGAATGCCACCGAGTTGCTTGTTCACAGCCTGTGTCAGCAGTTTTGTTGAGCCATGATAGTCCTCAACTGGCAGCTTCATTAAATGATAACATGCGCTTGTATGCTGATGATACTGTTTTGTATTCAATTGGCCCCATGGTTGACCAGGCTCTATCTGAAATACAGTCTGACTTCATTGTATTACAGAAAAACTTCGTTGACCTGAAATTAGTACTGAAGTATATGTTGTTCTCTAGAGTTCATAAAAATAAGTTTGATATCACATATATATATTTTTAGAATTTTTACCCCCTTTTCTCCCCAATTTCGTGGTATCGAAATTGGGGAGAATTGTTAGTAGTTACTATCTTATCCCATCGCTACAACTCCTGTACGGGCTCGGGAGAGACGAAGGTCGAAAGCCATGCGTCCTCCGAAACACAACCCAACCAAGCCGTACTGGTTATTAACACAGCACTCATATAACCCGGAAGCCAGCCGCACCAATGTGTCGGAGGAAACACCGTACACCTGTCGACCTGGTTAGTGTGCACTGTGACTGGCCCGCCACAGGAGTTTCTAGTGCGGGATGAGACAAGGATATCCCTACCGGCCAAACCCTCCCTAACCCGGACGGCGCTAGGCCAATTGTGCGTCGCCCCATGGACCTCCTGGTCGTGGCCGGATGCGACAGAGTCTCCCAGAGTCTCCGGGTTCGTGATGCAGTGCCCTAGACCACTGCGCCACCTGGGAGGCTCGATATCGCATATTGATGTGTTAGTTTAGAAGCTGAGAATAAAAATGGTCTTCTATAGAAATCGGTCCTGCCTCTCGCTAAAAATAGATTATTCAGTCGATGTTCCTATCGGTCCTAGACTATGGCGACAGGGCCAAAAGAGCCAGGGCCAAAAGAGGAAGAGGTGCCAGCTCTGCCCAAGAGCAAAGGATAGAGAAGTCAGCTGCTGGTGTTCTCAGTGCAATTCACCCGTCTGCAAAGAGCACCGTCACATGCTTGTGGTTTGTAACAAAGACATGGACTAAGACAGCATAAGTAAGCATCACACACATGCACACTTTGTTCCTTTTGTTCATGTTTTCTAAATTGTCGTTTATATTGATGATGAACTTTGGACTTTCAAATAAATGTTTTTTTTGCAGGTGCATGGTAACAGTTGAACAAAATGAGAAGAAATAAGGAACCCGCTCTGACGAAGGCCGTTGGGCCGATACGTAAAGCTTATTAAAGAGCAGTGATACTATCAAGACCCATATAAATAAAACACAGATATCACATTATCGGGTCATTTTGACCCGGCATATGCATTCTTGGGGCATCATGTTTATTATGCATCCTAGGGTTAAAGCCGTCATAGAGCATTGCACTTTATTACAGGTGACAATTGTAGTACTCGTCACTGCATTCTCTCCCAGAAAGTTGGTTGTCCCTCTTTGATGTCACGTAGGTTATATTGCACGATACAATGCTATGTTTTCATTTATAGAGCCCTTTTACAAAAAAAGTAATTGCTAAACTTCAGACATATGGGTTAGCAATCCCGGAGATGGGGTGTGGTAACTGAAAATTCCTTTGGTCTCTACTGAGGTAGTTAAATCAGCTTTTAGGTGTGTTTCACAAACAAATAATCTTCAAAATGTTCTTACATTTGATGTTGTTGTTGTGCCTTGAGGGCAGTTCAGAAAGCTGATTGAGGACCTTATTATTACTGATGAATGTGTTTTGTTTTTAATGAGCATTGTGAGAGTTCCGTGACCGGCCGGAGGAAGACGACACGACAGCACCCTCCTCAGGGGATAGGTACTCAGTGTAAGGTCAATTAGTACACACCTGGGTCCACTAATTGCTTTGTGTCTATTGCTTTGTGTCTATATTAGGTGTGCCGGGAGAGGAGCTGGAGGGGGGTGGGATTGGGAGTAGAGATGGGGACCTGTGAGGATGTCGGATTTTCCTACCACAGAGAGAGCTTATTTTACTGGCTCTCTGTTAACCAAGGCAGGCTATAGGTCGAGAGAAGTGTTCCTCCTGTAACAGTTATGTGTAGACGATAGTCTAAAGACAGGACTAGCCGTTTGTTGTTTTGTTTTCCCTTTTTGACCACAGCCTTTTGGTCAACGGCTAAGTGTATGTTTATTTGTTTTGTTACACCGGCGTTTCAGCGCTGGACGTTATTTTGTCGGGCAAAAGAAGACCCATTTTTAGAAAACAATCACAAGAAAAGGAATCACAACCACTGCCTCTCGTCTGTTCATTTTGTGCCTCCCGCCTGTGTTAGGGTGTTTCGGACAAGCTGATTTGTTGTTTTTCTTTCGGCTTGCATTTTGTATTTATATTTTGATCTGTGGATTTATGTCATTCAGGGCTCATCTGTAAAAGAGACCTTGGTCTCAGTATGACTCCCTGATAAAATAAAGTTTAAATAAAATCTTGGTGGTGGACTCCACATGTGTCTGAGTAGAGGCCAGTTGTTTATTACTGTGCACATTATGTGCAGAAACATTTTTTTTAAAGAGACGGAGATGCAGAATATTGACTTAATTTGAAAATATCTTCTTGGTTTCTGTCACGGTAAGAGGTGGAGGTTCTGTCCACAGCTCCACCAATCACCAGTCTTCCACCACCTCGGTCCACATGGTGCATGTTGTTGTTCCTTTCCAATTCGCCATCATTGTTTTGGTCTCACATGCTGAGTGCTCATTGGCTATTCGTAGTAATCCTTGCCCAATCGCGTTATAGCACTTCTCATACTGCAAGGTGCACAACATTTCTGACGTCAGAAAATTATCGGGCCATCCAACAGGGGTCTGGAAAACGGAACAGCCATCATCGGTGCGTCCCAGACCCGCTCAAACGAGGCGTGTCCCGACGTACTGCTCCTATCCCAAGTTCATAGGATTTCACCCCGTCATGAATATTCACCTGGGACGGCAAAAACATGGCAAATATATAGTGCATGTCCTGCATTAGGGTTTTATCTAATATTAGGATAACATCCCAAAAACATTAACATCTCTCTCTCCTTTATTATATTTCACCCTCCACTACTCTTAATTCCATTCAAAACCACGTGTTTGGTTCAGTTATTTGTTCTGCTCTCTGCATGTGTATGATGAAAATAAAATGACAAACATGTCAAATGTGATATGTAGAGGAGCAGCCTTTGACAGAAAGAGCAAACAGAGTAGAACCCGTTAGCTATGTTGAAGCATGCTCCGCTCTAGTTGTTTACTTGGTAGTGTTACCCACTGGAGTATGTGTGGGTATGCATGCTTTTGCTCTAGCCCTGCATTAACACTCCTGACTGAAATAGTAAACTAATCAAGGCCCTCACTTTGAGTCTGGACCATGATCAGCTGAATCAGGTGTGTTAGGTCACTGCAGGGCTGGAGCAAAACATCTGCACAGCTAGTAGCTCTACAGGTGTAGTTGGAAACTCTATCAACCCCACCTCTAGGGTTGGTCACCCCAGGTGTGTACCGTATGAGCGGCAACCCTAGGGCCACTACCTTTTAACAGTAGGACCCATCCCTCACTCTTGTGTTTAAAAGAAAATGAATGAAATGCTAATAAAACGTCTCGCGTCTCCCAGATATTAACTCCAGCCGGTGTCTTATAATTGAGTGGCTACATGGCAAAGCAAGCGGTTCCCACGGCAACAGGTAGCTACGTCGTCTGCCGGATAACTGGAGGAGAGACGGGAAGTAGTGCACTCTGGGTGCTGTCAATCGTCCCTTATCGGTGTGGCGCAGATCGGAGCGGTGATGTCACGGCCCTTGTCAGATGAATCCGGGCAAACACATGCTGTTTGTTCTAACAGTCAGTGTAAATATGTAGTCGTTTTGGCATGGTCAGTGGCTGCAGCAGCTGAGAACAACACTGACTTACATGCTGGTATAGGCTACAATATCTCTTATGTAGTGGATGCACTTGAGCTCTATGTTGTAGATCTGCTTACAGAGATGACCGATGTGGTTGATGTTGTTCAGTCTGCCAGACATGATTGATGTTGTGTGAAATGATGAGGGCTCTTTAGTGCCCTAATGACTAGTGTGTGATTGGTGCCGGAGCTCTGTGGTTGAGTGTTTTGATTAGGTTCTCTACATGAGAGATGTGACTGAAGACACTCAGATTCCGCTTGATTGACAGAGGTAGGGGAGTGTGGAGAGGATATGTTGTTTCATGCCTAACTCAGATCCTATACCATTGTTCTTGAATTAGGTAAACCAGTGAACTGAATTGATCATAAAAGCTGAATTTGCACTTATCCATACACTTTGACTGTATTGTATGCTCCAGGGTGAAGTTTCCCCTAGGTGCAGATCTAGTATCAGCTTCCCCTCCCCTAATCCTAACCTTAACCATTAGTGGGGGAAATGCTAAACTGATCCAAGATTAGCATCTAGGGGCATCTTCACCCTACACTACAGTTCTACACTCCTCATTGTGTCTTCACTATTCCTCTGACCCATCCCACTTGAGTAGGTATTGCGTCCATGACGGTGCCAGTGTACATAGCCGAGACGTCTCCCCCCCACCTGAGAGGCCAGCTGGTGACAGTAAACACACTGTTTATCACAGGAGGCCAGTTCACTGCCAGCATCATAGACGGGGCCTTCAGCTACCTACGCCATGATGGATGGAGGTGAGACACACACACACACACACACACACACAAAGTATTTAGTCAGCCACCAATTGTGCAAGTTCTCCCACTTAAAAAGATGAGAGGCCTGTAATTTTCATCATAGGTACACTTCAACTATGACAGACATAATGAGAAAAAAAATCCAGAAAATCACATTTAGGATTTTTAATGAATTTATTTGCAAATTATGGTGGGAAAAAAGTATTTGGTCACCTACAAACAAGCAAGATTTCTGGCTCTCACAGACCTGTAACTTCTTCTTTAAGAGGCTCCTCTGTCCTCCACTTGTTACCTGTATTAATGGCACCTGTTTGAACTTGTTATCAGTATAAAAGACACCTGTCCACAACCTCAAACAGTCACACTCCAAACTCCACTATGGCCAAGACCAAAGAGCTGTCAAAGGACACCAGAAACAAAATTGTAGACCTGCACCAGGCTGGGAAGACTGAATCTGCAATAGGTAAGCAGCTTGGTTTGAAGAAATCAACTGTGGGAAAAATTATTAGGAAATGGAAGACATACAAGACCACTGATAATCTTGACAGGCTTTTTTTTGGTGGCTGAATATATACTTTTTTGCCCCACTGTACATACAGTGCCTTGCGAAAGTATTCGGCCCCCTTGAACTTTGCGACCTTTTGCCACATTTCAGGCTTCAAACATAAAGATATAAAACTGTATTTTTTTGTGAAGAATCAACAACAAGTGGGACACAATCATGAAGTGGAACGACATTTATTGGATATTTCAAACTTTTTTAACAAATCAAAAACTGAAAAATTGGGCGTGCAAAATATTTGTACTATTTTCTACATTGTAGAATAATAGGGAAGACATCAAAACTATGGAGTCGTGTAGTAACCAAAAATCCAAATATATTTCATATTTGAGATTCTTCAAAGTAGCCATCCTTTGCACTCTTGGCATTCTCTTAACCAGCTTCACCTGGAATGCTTTTCCAACCGTCTTGAAGGAGTTCCCACATACGCTTAGCAGTTGTTGGCTGCTTTTTCTTCACTCTACAGTCCAACTCATCCCAAACCATCTCAATTGGATTAAGGTCGGTTGATTGTGGAGGCCAGGTCATCTGATGCAGCACTCCATCACTCTCCTTCTTGGTCAAATAGCCCTTACACAGCCTGGAGGTGTGTTGGGTCATTGTCCTGTTGAAAACAAATGATAGTCCCACTAAGCCCAAACCAGATGGGATGGCGTGTCTCTGTAGAATGCTGTGGTAGCCATGCGGGTTAAGTGTGCCTTGAATTCTAAATAAATCACAGACAGTGTCACCAGCAAAGCACCCCCACACTATAACACCTCCTCCTCCATGCTTTACGGTGGGAAACTACACATGCGGAGATCATCCGTCACCCACACCTAATCTCTCACAAAGGAATGGCGGTCCAAATCTCCAATTTGGACTCCAGAACAAAGGACAAATTTCCACCAGTCTAATGTCCATTGCTCATGTTTCTTGGCCCAAGCAAGTCTCTTCTTCTTATTGGTATCCTTTAGTAGTTGTTTCTTTGCAGCAAATCGCCCCGGTAGTGTATGTTCTCACTCTAGTAGCCTACCTGGTTATATTTTGAGAAAACCATCACAAAAATACAAAACAAGGCTTGTGAATTTCTGCATTTGCTCCTCACCAATTGCAACTTGAAGTCAGAACCAAAGCATTGTGGGAGAAAGAGCATGGGCTTGTATCTTATTTCCTTATCATCAGGATAATAATTCCTTGGACAACACAAGGTTGAAAACATTTTAAGGTATGCGGCGTCCATCTCGCAACAGAGCCTTCAACTGCAATGGGGCATTGCCATTCCACTCCGTCGTGGACCTACCCATTGAAGTGCATGACTCCCGAGTGGCGCAGCAGTCTAAGGCACTGCATCTCAGTGCTACAGGTGTCACTACAGACCCTGGTTCAATTCCAGACTGTATCACAACCGGACATGATTGGGAGTCCCATAGGGTGGAACACAATTGGCCCAGCGTCGTCCGGCTTAGGGTGTGGCCGGGGTCGGCCGTCATTATAAATAAGAATGTGTTCTTAACTGGCTTGCCTAGTTAAATAAAGAATCGATTTTAAAAAATGATGTTCATCATGTTGAGCTTTATGTAGGAGAAGTGGCATTTTGATAGCATCCACTTCATTGGCAATAGTTTCCCAGAAACAGCAGAAGATGTACCTTCCCCAGCTTAATAATTATCATAAACAAACGTCATTGCCATATCATCACAATAAACTTAAAAGTGGGCAACAGTCATAACATAATTGGCTTAAGAGCCCATATGTGTATTATTTAACATTTTAAAATAGCTCTCACTTATAGGAATGGATAATTGTTTAAAAGTTGCTACCTGTTCCATAAGGCCATCACCGAAAACACATTTTTCATTTTCTGTGTTTTTTTTTGTTGTTGTTAACTAGACGACACAACGTTTGGAACATTTTTAAAGTGTGCGGCGTCGGTCTCACAACGGAGCCTTCAACTGTAAGGGGGCATTGCCATTCCACTCCGTCGTGGACCTCCCCATTGAAGTGCATGACATCCAGCACAACGTAACAGAGTGTTTATGGGTAATGTGAACGAGGCTTAAGTAGGCTACAGACATGTATGTTGGAACATTGCTACATTGTGGGAGGCAACCCATCAGTGGTCCCTGCTATGCTCCAGCTCATGGGGTTTCTCCTCTCTCATCCTCTCAGATGAAACAGCTAATTGATCTCTCTCTCCCCCCTCTCTCCTCCTCCCTTTTTCCACCCCCCCCTCTCTCCCTATCCTCTCCAAGTATACTTTATTGGTGGTTCCTGCTGTGCTGCAGTTCATGGAGTTTCTCCTCTCAAAGATGAAACAACTAATATATTACATTTTCTCTCTCCCTCGCACCCCCCTCCTGCCAGTGGTTCTTGCTGTATTCAGGTTGATGGGGTTCCTCCTTTTGCCAGAGAGTCACTCTCACAGATGAAACAACTAATATACCGCTCTCTCCCTCTCTCTCTCTCTCTCTCTCTCTCTCTCTCTCTCTCCCTCACCGACCCCTCCTCCCTCTCTCTGCCTTTTCTCCTCTTCTCCAGGTATATGTTGGGTCTGTCGATGGTCCCTGCGGTGCTTCAGTTCGTGGGGTTTCTGTTCCTGCCAGAGAGCCCCCGCTGGCTGATCCAGAAAGGCCTTACCCAGAAGGCCCGGCGCGTGCTCAGCCAGATTAGAGGCAATCAGAACATAGACGAGGAGTACGACAGCATCAAGAACAGCATCGAGGAGGAGGAGAAAGACTGCGGAGGAGGTGAGAGGGGAGCAGGAGGCGCAGGAGAAGCACACACGCATATAAACACACCTCACACCTGGGAAAACAGGTGCTTCCTTTGTCCGCTTGCTCCCTGACTTGTATTCCACGATGACCTCATCCCTTTCTTTCCTGTCTCCATCACCTCTGATGTGATGATAGTGAGTGTCACTCTAAACACCAGTCACTCATCCACCCATACACAGCCAGGATTAAAGAGCAATAATAAACACAATGACACATACTGTACAGAGTGACAGAGCAACACAACATCAATAACAACAACACAACTAACAACTATATCTGATGATTCATGTTTTCTTTTAAAACCACAATTAGAATCCCTCCACATCCTCATAGAGGATCTAGATACTTTTGCTAACCTCTCTGGATTAGTGTACTATGTTACGTATTGGATCACAAATCTACTTTTACATTACTGTGTAGTTTACCAATAAAATGGTCTGACGGAGATGTGGACATACTCGGTATACAAATCCTGAAAGAAAGAAATTCTCACTCCAATACAGTTTTATAGAAAGTTAGCAACAATGGATAAGATCTTGCTACCATGGAAAGGAAAATACCTGTCTATTTGTGGAAAAATCACCCTGATTAACTCTTTAGTCATATCACAGTTTACCTATTTGCTTATGGTTTATCCTACACCTAGTGACCTGCTTTTTAAATTATATGAACATAAAATATTCAATTTGATTTGGAACGGCAAGCCAGACAAAATGAATAGGGCCTATTTATATATGATTAATTATTAAAGCATTAGACCTCTCACTAAAGGCATCAGTCATACAAAAGTTAGACTTAATTCCGAAATGGTTCTTTAGTAAATTGGTAGGAATGTCTCACCCCATGTTTAAGAATGGCCTTTTCCCCTTTATTCAGCAAACAACTGCTCACTTTCGGTTGTTTGAAAACAAAATAATCTCCAAAATATCATTATTTTTTAAACAAGCCTTAGAAAGTTGGTTGCAATTTCAGTTTAATGCACCTGAAAAGACAGAACAAATAATACAACAAATATTGTGGTTAAACTCAAATATACTAATAGATAAAAAAGCATATTTTTCGATAAAATGTTTAAAAAGGTATTTTTGTAAATTATATCATAAATAGGACTGGTGGAGTTATGTCACACATGCAGCTATCAAGGAGGGAAAGTAAAAAATAAAATAAAAAAGTAAGGAACGTGCCTGTCGGCCCTGCATTAAATAACATAAAAGGTTAAAGAAAATTGTGATAAATAAAAACATATACCAATTTAATTTAAGAACCAAAAAATTGACAGCTGTGCCATATAAATGACAAAATAGTTGGGAAGAGATTTCCGATGTACCCATTCCATGGCACATGGTTTATGAATTGACACGCAAAACAATGCCAGATTCAAAACTTCTAATTTTTTCAATTTAAATTATTATACAAAATTCTTGCAACCAATAGAATTTTATATATATGGGGGATACAATCTTCCCAGCTCTGCAGATTTTGCTGTGAGGAGGCAGAGTCATTAGATCATTTATTTTGGTACTGTCCATATGTAGCTCGTTTTTGATAACAGGTCCAGGAATGGTTGAAAAATTGCAACATTTTCATAGAACTAATGCTGCAGATAGCAATACTGAGGGATTTGAAAAGTCAGTCAATCAATCAATAATACAATAATTATTTTAGCAATAACGTTTATCTTTCATTTGCAATCTGTAGAAGCTATGAGAATAGAAAGGTTCAGTACTTTTGTGAAGCATCACAGCACAGTTGAAAATATATGGCAAATAGAAATCCAAAATGGATGGTGTTAAGAGGTAGGAGAGGTTGAATGGAGCTGAAGGGTGGGACTAATAACAAGATAACCAATGTAAAACATACGGGGTCTGTGAAATTTATATAGGTTCAGAAATGTTGTGAAATAGCACAGTTACAAATCGAAATCAAACTGGGTGGACATCCGAAATAGAGGAAGGACTAAAAACAAACAAAATATAACTATTGTAAAATAGATTGTGTCTGTAAAAAATGTGTATAATATGTATAAACTGAAGGAAGAAGCCTAAGTATTATTGTTAATTAGTTGACTGCAATTGGGGGAAGGGTGGTAGGGTTTGCAGGGAATAATAAAGGTATATTCTAAAATAAAGTATGTATATATTTACCCCCCAAAAATATGGGGGATTGGAAATGATGCAGACAATTACATTGATGGAAGAAACAATCTTTCCGCAATATTAAAGCTGATCCACCCCTTAAGAAATATCTGTATCAATCACTGCTCTCTGATCTCTGTTTCTCTTTGTTGGAGTATATCTTATTAAAGCATTGGGCTTCCATCTCTGCTGTAGAATATATTAGAAATGCCTGTCATGGATGAATTCCCTGCCATTTTAGTACTAGTAAGATAATATTTAATCTAAGATAACTTTCCTGATATTATTTTATCTTAATCCTATACGAAGCTTCCAGGAAACTCACCCCGTGTTTTTATTCAGGCCTACTGAACGTATTATATCTACATATATTAACCTATTTTACCTGGTGTATATGGCTGGGAACAAGCTTATTACCAGTCAACATGATAATGTTTTCCTCTTTAAAAGAGCGTTTTATCTCAGCGTTAGTTAGACACCGTAGTAGCCTAATAGGGTGAAGGAGGCTCACACACAGTAAGTCAGACACACAGGTAAGTCAATCAACAGAAGAGGCACCATGCTTCTTTAAGCTGTGTCCTTTGTGATAATGACCTCTGTGTGGCGGTGGAACGACAGCCTCTGAGCTACTCACTGACCTAGGATTGTTGGTCTTTTATATGACTGAGTTTCAGACAGGAGAGGATTCAATATATTTTTAAATATTGATGGGTCTGTGGGGTAATATTCTGTGAGAAGAGAGTGAGAGTGTCGTTTGCGTGGGTGTATCCATGTGTCTGTGTCTCTCTCTCTCTCTCTGTGTGTGTACAGTATATCTACGTGTCTCTGTGTGTGTTTCTCCGTTTGTGTGTGCTGTTTTGATGTGCAGCGGCTGTGTGATCAAGACTACAGGTTGAGTTGGAGAGAGAGGCAGAGGAGCTGTTAGAGCCCCTGATGATACTAATCACAGGACTGATACTAACAACACAACACACTAGTCAATGGACTCTGATTACTGTGTTCTTAGAGGGGGAGAAAGGGTGGGGGGGAGATGGAGAGAAATAGACAAAAGGGTGAGGAAAAAAGAGAGGGAGAGAGAGACAACAGAGAGAGAGAACAAACAGATTCTCTTCCAGCGAGGTACAGAATTAGAGAAGCTAAGAAAAGAGAATGTGAGGTTTAGAGAGAAAGGGATGGCAAGGAAGAGTGAAATTAGAGGCTTTTTTTTTTTTAGCTAAAGCTTTCTTTGACATCCGAAAGGTTTTTTTGGCTGTTCCCATAGGATAACTCTTTTGAGGTCCATGTAGAACCCTCTGTGTAAAGGGTTCTACTATGGGGACAGCCAAAGCACCATTTTAGGTTCTAGCTAGCAACTTTTTTTCTAAGAGTGTATGTACTGCATAAAGTACTAATCATTTCTTACATTTGTGAAGCGGTTTTCATTATACAGAATAATCTCAAAGGGCATAGACAGGGCAACTGACACAAGGAACACAGCTGACACTACAAGGGACAAGGACACCAAGGAGCCCAGCTATCAACAGAAACCTTCCTAAGGAGTCTGTGGAGCCTTCAGGTGGCCTGGGAGAGCATTCCAGAGGATGGGGGCGGTCGAGCTGAAAGCCCAATTCCCCCTTGGAGAAGTGCTTGGTCCTGGGGGCATGGAGGAGCAGGCTATTGCTTGACCATAGGGTGCGGATGGGGTTATAGAGGGAGAGTAGTTTGAGATCAGGCGGGGCATTGCCATGACTTTCCATACACTGGAAAGTTAGCAGGGGGGTTTTGAATTCGATCCGGAATGAGATGGGGAGCCAGTGCAGAGGTGCCAGGATGAGGGGGGTGTGATGGCGTTTCCGCTCTCTCATCAGGATCCTGGCAGCATTGTTCAGGATGTATTGGAGCTTATGGAGACTCCTGCCAGGGATCCCGATGAAGAGTGCGTTGCAGTAGTGCAGCATTGAGAAGATAAGGCATGGACAAAATTCTCTGCATCAGACTGAGTGAAGGTAGGACAGAGTTTGGCAATGTTCTTGAGGTGCTAGAATTCCGCTTTACACAGTTGTTTGGTGTGGCTGTCAAAGGTCAGGGAGGAATCCAGTTTTAACACCCAGATTGGAAACTGAGTGGGAGAGCGGGATGTTCTGTCCTGCACTACTGTATAGATGTTACAGCTGTCAAAGGCTTTGTCTTTCAACTGTATAATTAACTAATCTTCAACGGGTTTCTTGACAGGTTCTGAGATACCTCACAGCTGACTGCCTCAGAAATGATTGTTACAGCCCTTTTTATTTCTTTATTTTTTTAAACCATATTTTTCAGCCATGAAGAAATGTTTTATCCTATGCTTACCATCCACGGCAATTTCCCCACAGCACAATCTCCCCATTTGATTCATAATTGCCATTTTGCTCTCAATGGCTGCTGCGCTTTCAGGTAATTGAATGATGCAGTATGTCATTCATAACGAATACAAGGTACTGTATGCTACTATATTTGTTATCTGTTCGCTGTACAAATTTATAATGAAGTTTTATGCAATATTCCTCCCTCTCTCTCTCTCTTTCTCTTTACTTTCTTTCCTTCTTTCCTTCTTTCCTTCTTTCCTTCTCTTTCCTTCTTTCCTTCTTTCTCTCTTTCTCTCTTTCTCTCTCTTTCTCTCTCTTTCTCTCTCTTTCTCTCTCTCTCTCTCCCTCTCTATTTCTCTCTCTCTCTTTCTTTCTTTCTTTCTTTCTCTCTCTTTCTCTCTCTTTCTCGCTCACCGAGATATGGGCAAAAGAAGCAGATAAGAAATTAGATATTACACAGTTAGACATTGTTCCAGGAGACAGAGAGTGTAGCACAAGTCATGCCTCTTCTCCTGCTTAATTCATAATGGACAATTTTTACCATTTTATGGAATCCTGTTGGTTGGTGCCTTAGATCTGATTAAATCCTGTATCTGTTGAACTAGGATAATTTGGATTTATGTCATGTAGATGTTCACATAGATTCCTTCAGTTATTATTGCCTGAAGATAGGATGCATCCCAAATGGTACCCTATATAGCCCCATAGGTATTTTATTATGATCCCCATTAGCTGCTGCAAAAGCAACTCTTCCTGGGGTCCACACGAAACATAATACAGAATGACATAATACAGAACATCAATAGACAAGAACAGCTCAAGGACAGAACTACATTTTTTTTTTAGCTTACATATCAATGCATACACAAAACTGTCTAGGTCAAATACGGGAGAGGCGTTGTGCTGCATGGTGTTGCTATTTCTGTTTTTTGAAACCAGGTTTGCTGTTTATTTGAGCAATATGAGACGGAAGGAAGTTCCATGCAATAAGGGCTATAATACTATACGCTTTCTTGAATTTGTTCTGGATTTGGGGATTGTGAAAAGACCCCTGGTTGCATGTCTGGTGGGATAAGTGTGTGTCTCAGAGCTGTGTGGAAGTTGACTGTGCAAACAATTTAGGATTTTCAACACAATGTTTCGTATAAAAAGAAGAAGTGATGCAGTCAGTCTCTCCTCAACTCTTAGCCAAGAGAGACTGGCATGCATAGTATTTATATCAGCCCTCTGATTACAATTAAGAGCAAAACGTGTCACTCTGTTCTGGGCCAGCTGCAGTTTAACTAGGTCTTTCCTTGCAGCACTGGACCACACGACTGGACAATAATCAAGATTAGATCAAACTAGATCCTGCAGAACTTGCTTTTTGGAGTGTAGTGTCAAAAAAAGCAGAGCATCTCTTTATTACGGCTAGACCTCTCCCCATCTTTACACCCATTGAATCTATATGTTTTGACCATGACAGTTTACAATCTAAGGTAATGCCAAGTAATTTAGTCTCTTCAACTTGTTCAGCAGCCACACAATTCATTACCAGATTCAGCTGAGGTCTAGAACTTAAGGAATGATTTGTACCAAATACAATGCTCTTAGTTTTATTATCAATTTCTTTCAACCAATCATCAGTCATTTGTGTCAGTGCAGTACATGTTGAGTGCCCTTCTCTTTAAGCATGCTGAAAATGTGTTGTTCATTTGTTTACAGAGAAATAGCATTGTATTTGGTCAAACACCATTTTTTCCAACAGTTTGCTAAGAGCTGGCAGCAGGTCTGCTGTTAGAACCAGTAAAGGCCGCTTTACCACTCTTGGGTAGCGGAATTACTTTGGCTTCCCTCCACGCCTGAGGACTCTGGTACTGCACTATGTTGTGAATAGAGTGCCATTTGGTACACAGACAAACTCATTCACCCGTTGTATTATTGTCTTATTAAATCGGTAATTTGGATTTCGTATGAGGTGTGTCGTGGTATGTTACAGTCCAATGACACCCATGTTAATTTCCTAGCTTCGTTATCTGGAGACACAAGGGAATTTGCATTGTTATTTGGAATAAGGGATAATTTAATATTAACATGCTAGCGGGGTTATCTTCTAATTTAGTTCAGCTAATCGAGTTTTGAATGAATATTCCTTTTCTTCCACTGTCATTTATTCTGTTTATTTTTAAGCTCAAGGAAACAATTTTGAAACAAACTGAATTAGTTTATCTTGCTGAATATGTTTTCAATGATTTTACCCATAAATATTTTTGACATGTCGATACAAACAACAATTTTCACAGACATCAACTATTACCTACTTTATGATATTAGATGAGCTGAAAAAAAAGTAGTTAGATGAAGCAGATGCTAAACTACAGGAACTTTTTGCTAGCACAGACTGGAATATGTTCCGGAATTATTCCGATGGCATTGAGGAATACACCACATCAGTCACTGGCTTTATCAATAAGTGCATCGAGGACGTCATCCCTACAGTGACTGTACGTACATACCCCAACCAGAAACCATGGATTACTACAGGCAACATTCACACTGAGCTAAAGGGAAGAGCTGCCGCTTTCAAGGAGTGGGACTCTAACCCGGACGCTTATAAGAAATCCCGCTATGCCCTCTGACGAACCATCAAACAGACAAAGCGTCAATACAGGACTAAGGTCGAATCGTACTACACCGGCTCCAATGCTCGTCGGATGTGGCAGGGCCTGCAAACTATTACAGACTAAAACAGTCGAAAGCTGCCCAGTGGCACGAGCCTACCAGACGAGCTAAATTACTTCTATGTTTGCTTCGAGGCAAGTAACACTGAAACATGCATGAGAGCATCAGCTGTTCCGGACGATTGTGTGATCACGCTCTCTGCAGCCGATGTGAGTAAGACCTTTAAACAGGTCAACATTCACAAGGCCGCAGGGCCAGACGGACATGTACTCCAAGCATGCGCTGACCAACTGGCAAGTGTCTTCATGGACATTTTCAACCTCTCTCGGTCTGAGTCTGTAATACCAACATGTTTCAAGTAGACTGTGCCCAAGAACACTAAGGTAACCTGCCTAAATGACTACCACATCTGTAGCCATGAATTGCTTTGAAAGGCTGGTCATGGCTCACATCGGCAATGTCATTTACAAAATAGCCTCCAACACTCTACTCAGCAAATTGGATGCAGTCTATCACAGTGCCATCCATTTTGTCACCAAAGCCCCATATACTACCCAACCCTGCGACCTATATGCTCTCGTTGGCTGGTCCTCACTACATATTCGTCGCAAAACTCACTGGCTCCAGGTCTATAAGTCTTTGCTATGTAAAGGTCCGCCTTATCTCAGCTCACTGGTCACCATAGCAACACCCACCTGTAGCACACGCTCCAGCAGGTATATTTCACAAGTCATCCCCAAAGCCAACAGCTCATTTGGCCACCTTTCCTTACAGTTCTCTGATGCCAATGACTGGAATGAAGTGCAAAAATCACTGAAGTTGGAGACTTATATCTCCCTCACTAACTAGCATCAGCTGTCAGAGCAGTTTACCGATCGCTGCAGCTGGACACAACCCAACTGTAAATAGCCTATCCAACCAACTACCTACCTCATCCCCATATTTGTTTTTGTTTTTCTGCTATTTTGCACACCAGCACATCTGCTCATCTGCACATCTACCACTCCAGTGTTAATTGCTAAATTGCAATTACTTTACAACTATGGCCTATTTATTGCCTTACCTCCTTACTTCATTTGCACACTGTATACAGATTTTTCTATTGTGTTATTGACTGTACGTTTGTTTATCCCATGTGTAACTTGTCGCACTGCTTTGCTTTATCTTGGCCAGCTCGCAGTTGTAGATGAGAACTTGTTCTCAACTGGCCTACCTGGTTAAATAAAGGTGAAATAAAATAACATCAACACCATTATCCCAAAAACCCTTGACCCACTCCAATTTGCATACCGCACCAACAGATCCACAGATGTTGCAATCTCTATTGCACTCCACACTGCCCTTTCACACCTGGACAAAAGGAACACCTATGTGAGAATGCTATTCATTGACTACAGCGTTCAACACCATAATGCCCTCAAAGCTCTAAGCTAAGGACCCTGGGACTAAACACCTCCCACTGCAACTGGATCCTGGACTTCCTGACATCCAACCCCAGGTGGTAAGGGTAGGTAACAACACATCCGCCACGCTGATCCTCAACACGGGGGCCCCTCAGGGGTGCATGCTCAGTCCCTTCCTGTACTCCCTGTTCATTCATGACTGCACGGCCTGGCACAACTCCAACACCATCATTAAGTTTGCTGATGACACAACAGTGTAGGCCTGATCACCGAGAACAATGAGACAGCCTATAGGGAGGAGGTCAGAGACCTGACCGTGTGGTGCCAGGACAACCTCTCCCTCAACATTATCAAGACAAAGGAGATAATTGTGGACTACAGGAAAAGGAGGACCGAGCACGTCCCCATTTTCATCGACAGGGCTGTAGTGGAGCAGGTTGAGAGCTTCAAGATCCTTGGCGTCCACATCATCAACAAACTAACACGGTCCAAGCACACTAAAACAGTCATGAATAGGGCACGACAAAACCTATTCAGGAGACTGAAAAGATTTGGCATGGGTCCTCAGATCCTCAAAAGGTTTTACAGTTGCACCATCGAGAGCATCCTGATGGGTTGCATCACTGCCTGGTATGGCAACTGCTCGGCCTCCGACAGCAAGTCACTTCAGAGGGTAGTGCGTACGGCCCAGTACATCACCGGGGCCAAGCTTCCTGCCATCCAGGACCTCTATACTAGGCGGTGTCAGAGGAAGGCCCTAAACATTGTCAAAGACTTCAGCCACCCTAGTCATAGACTGTTCTCTCTGCTACCGCATGGCAAGCAGTGCCGGAGCACCAAGTCTAGGTCCAAGAGGCTCCTAAATAGCTTCTACTCCCAAGCCGTAAAACTCCTGAACAGCTAATCAAACGGCTACTCAGACTGTTGTTATCTACAGTGCCTTGCGAAAGTATTCGGCCCCCTTGAACTTTGCGACCTTTTGCCACATTTCAGGCTTCAAACATAAAGATTATAAAACTTTATTTTTTTTGTGAAGAATCAACAACAAGTGGGACACAATCATGAAGTGGAATGACATTTATTGGATATTTCAAACTTTTTTAACAAATCAAAAACTGAAAAATTGGGCGTGCAAAATTATTCAGCCCCCTTAAGTTAATAATTTGTAGCGCCACCTTTTGCTGCGATTACAGCTGTAAGTCGCTTGGGGTATGTCTCTATCAGTTTTGCACATCGAGAGACTGAAATTTCTTCCCATTCCTCCTTGCAAAACAGCTCGAGCTCAGTGAGGTTGGATGGAGAGCATTTGTGAACAGCAGTTTTCAGTTCTTTCCACAGATTCTCGATTGGATTCAGGTCTGGACTTTGACTTGGCCATTCTAACACCTGGATATGTTTATTTTTGAACCATTCCATTGTAGATTTTGCTTTATGTTTTGGATCATTGTCTTGTTGGAAGACAAATCTCCGTCCCAGTCTCAGGTCTTTTGCAGACTCCATCAGGTTTTCTTCCAGAATGGTCCTGTATTTGGCTCCATCCATCTTCCCATCAATTTTAACCATCTTCCCTGTCCCTGCTGAAGAAAAGCAGGCCCAAACCATGATGCTGCCACCATCATGTTTGACAGTGAGGATGGTGTGTTCAGCTGTGTTGCTTTTACGCCAAACATAACGTTTTGCATTGTTGCAAAAAGTTCAATTTTGGTTTCATCTGACCAGAGCACCTTCTTCCACATGTTTGGTGTGTCTCCCAGGTGGCTTGTGGCAAACTTTAAACAACACTTTTTATGGATATCTTTAAGAAATGGCTTTCTTCTTTCCACTCTTCCATAAAGGCCAGATTTGTGCAATATACGACTGATTGTTGTCCTATGGACAGAGTCTCCCACCTCAGCTGTAGATCTCTGCAGTTCATCCAGAGTGATCATGGGCCTCTTGGCTGCATCTCTGATCAGTCTTCTCCTTGTATGAGCTGAAAGTTTAGAGGGACGGCCAGGTCTTGGTAGATTTGCAGTGGTCTGATACTCCTTCCATTTCAATATTATCGCTTGCACAGTGCTCCTTGGGATGTTTAAAGCTTGGGAAATCTTTTTGTATCCAAATCCGGCTTTAAACTTCTTCACAACAGTATCTCGGACCTGCCTGGTGTGTTCCTTGTTCTTCATGATGCTCTCTGCGCTTATACGGAGACTTGATTACACACAGGTGGATTGTATTTATCATCATTAGTCATTTAGGTCAACATTGGATCATTCAGAGATCCTCACTGAACTTCTGGAGAGAGTTTGCTGCACTGAAAGTAAAGGGGCTGAATAATTTTGCACGCCCAATTTTTCAGTTTTTGAAATGTTAAAAAAGTTTGAAATATCCAATAAATGTCGTTCCACTTCATGATTGTGTCCCACTTGTTGTTGATTCTTCACAAAAAAATACAGTTTTATATCTTTATGTTTGAAGCCTGAAATGTGGCAAAAGGTCGCAAAGTTCAAGGGGGCCGAATACTTTCGCAAGGCACTGTATGCATAGTCACTTTAATAACTCTACCTACATGTACATATTACTTCAATTTCCTCGACACCAGTGCCCCCGCACATTGACTGTGAACGGGTTCCCCCTGTATACAGCCCCATTATTGTTATTTACTGCTGCTCTTTAATCATTTGTTATTCTTATCTCTTACTTTTTTTTGTTGGTATTTGCTTAAAACTGCATTGTTGGTTAAGGGCTTGTAAGTAAGCATTTCACTGTAAGGTCTACCTACACCTGTTGTATTCGGCGCATGTGACAAATAGAATTCGATTTGATATTGTACAGAGAGGGACATTAAATTCAACAAAGATCAATTCATTATGTAAGGATGTAAAGGAAGCATTAGAGGACAATGGAAGGCAGATGATCTTTGTCAAAGCAGATGAAAGCATAATGAATGAAGATTTAGGACTGACCTTTTGTGTTGAGATGTGAATGAAGACAGAACTATACTCTCACACTCCACCAGTCTGATACTGGCCCACTTATAAGCTCTCTTCCCATCTGTTATTTGAGGTCTGTGAAGCATAGGAACACAACCCTGTACATTTGGATTAGTCATACCCATAGCTCAGGGTTGCGGGTGGATTGGAAATTATTTTTGCCTTGATTCACCCATATCCACTTTTCCAATTAAAGCATTTGTTTAATGAATATTACATCCTTAACAGTACCAAGTCCCCATAATAATAGCCATCCAAGAACAACCTACGCACAAACTTCTCGGTACTCAAATGGCTCCTAGTAAACACAGGTTATTAGCTCTTCAATGATCTCAGTGCACTTACATCACAATATTCATTATTGCTAAGAGAACATTGTGTGAGTAGTAATATCCAGAGTTGTAAATGCTCTCTTTCTCTCTCGCTCTCTCTCTCTCTCGCTCTCTCACTCTGTCACTCTCTCACTCTCGCTCCCATTTGTATTGGGGTAGGGGTTAGTTGGGGAACCATTTTTTTCCCCTGACGAACCACATAATGGGCCCAGATATTAACCTCTAGACTCACAGCTCCTAGCCAGAGCAACGCCTTAGGGGCTGAGTTGATTGTTTGAAACTGGAGGTGTGTGTGTTGCGCATGTCTTTTTGGAACAGCTCACATGTGATCACGTGAAATTCATCTGGTTTTTCCGTAAGGGTTCACATGGGGACGGAACCCTATGACGTTGTCCAGTTAGTGTTTGTCACGTGTATGTGAGGGTGGTGAGTGACGTATGTACTGTGCGTTAGTCGTTTCCTCCTGTACCCAGAGATAGCCCCATACCTGCTTTGATTGAATGGATCAGTTTGACCATTGATTTTTGTCCTGTTTTTGTGAAGAAAATGCTTTGTTTTTTGTCTTCTGAAGGCACCACAGAATGCCTTCTTTTAAAGGGCCCCAAATGATTTTGTAGCAGACATCTTTTGGCAAGATTTCAGAATCCTATCCAACAGATAGTGGTATACAAGCCTTTCTGTCAGGTTTCTACTTAATGAATAAGGGGACTCAATCATGGGGAAAGTAGCTCTGATAGCCTTTCTATCTTTTTGTATTCACCAGCAAGGACAGAGGCATCACATTTTAAAGAGAGACGGAGGCAGTAGTTAGAAACAGATAGCATAAGTATTCCTGCAACATTATTTAGCTGAAATATAGTTTAATCTCTAAAAAAATAAAGCAACTTGATTTTACCCAAATTGGCCATTTTAATTTTTAGGATTCATATAATATTTTCTAAATATAGTACACGACATCCGACTTTGACCATAGTCCTTCCTAATAATAATTAAGACCTAAGCAATCCCCAAAACATTTCAAATGTATCCCATGGAAGCCCCAGTCCCCACACCAATCCCACCCAAAATGGACAGTATACAATATCAGTTCTCTATGTCTGAGAAGAGGTATGGGGCTGTGGCTTGGAGTATTGTTTCTTCGTACAGTTGAAGTCGGACGTTTACATATACTTAGGTTGGAGCCATTAAAACTAGTTGTTCAACCACTTCACAAATTTCTTGTTAACAAACTATAGTTTTGGCAGGTCGGTTAGGACATCTACTTTGTGCATGACGCAAGTAATTTTTCCAGTAATTGTTTACAGACAGATTATTTCACTTAGGCTATTTGACATCATTTGAGTCAATTGGAGGTGTACCTGTGGATGTATTTCAAGGCCTACCTTCACACTCAGTGCCTCTTTGCTTGACATCATGGGAAAATAAAAAGAAATAAGCAAAGACCTCAGAAAAAAATTGTAGACCTCCACAAGTCTGGTTCATCCTTTTTAAATACTTGAACGTACCATGTTCGTCTGTACAAACATTAGTGTGCAAGTATAAACACCATTGGACTACAGAGCCGTCACACCGCTCAGGAAGGAGATGCATTCTGTCTCCTAGAGATGAACGTACTTTGGTACGAAAAGTGCAAATCAATCCCAGAACAACATCAAAGGACCTTGTGAAGATGCTGGAGGAAACAGGTACAAAAGTATCTTTATCCACAGTAAAATGAGTGTTCCTCTCCTCTCTATCTCCTCTCCTCGCCCCAAACCAGGGACCCTCTGCACACATTGACAACAGCCACCCTCGAAGCATCGTTACCCATCGCTCCACAAAATCCGCGGCCCTTGCAGAGCAAGGCGAACAACTACTTCAAGGTCTCAAAGCGAGTGACGTCACCGATTGAACTGTATATGCTCAATATGAATGCTCAGTGTCAATGCAATCATAACGGTCCACAGGTGGGCTAGAGGAAAGTATCATTTCAGTGAATGAATGATCACGAATGAAGGGAGATGGGAATACAGATTGTAATCTTAAACTATGAAATGCAGTAAACGTACACTGTGTTGTGACTTGGAGCACCACGAGAGTAGTTGTTTAAAGAGTTACCATCTCCCGAATTTAACTCTAAAGGTCTTTTACCGATCATATCCATAAAACAGTCAATGTATTAATCATTCCCTCGTATCATATCATCATTCTGAACAGTCGTAACGTCCTGCATCTGCAAAAACCCCAGCCTTACTTAAGATTCAGTGCTACACAAATTGGTTTAATTATTTATTTACTAGCTACTAAATGATAACACAGGATAAACATACACACGTAATACATTAGAAAAGGTCCCTAGTGGACTGGCACAACCTATGGCGGCTTGTTACCAAGGAGAATGACAGGGAGGGAGAGCTAGAGAGAGAATAAGACCCATATCGTTGATACATTTTAGGAACTACTCTCACAGTAATCATATACTTTGCACATGAACTGCTGCCCGTATGGAATAAGAAATCATGAATCTATTTGTGTGAGTGCCTTCGTTCGCCATTTATCTTTGTCGGAACCAGACCTTCTTAGAAAGGGTGTTGGGCCTTTCCTCTGCACATTTGTAAGGCTCTGATTGTCCAAGAGGTGTTTCTCTGTTCTCCTCTCATTCGCTCCCGAAGCTTCATTGAAGATAGGCTAGCCAGCTGTGTTGATGGTTCCAGTTGGGTGATGAGAGTAGCGTACTAAGGTGATTTGAAAGAGTATTAGAATGTTCCCACTTAAATTTACTTTCGAAGAGATTTTACTTAGGACAGCTAATCAGCCGTACCAGTGGTTGTCCAGGAGGTGACTTTATTGTCTCAACCACGTTTGAGATTCAGAGTTCAAACCACTTTATAAGTTGGCTGAAAATCTGTCTTTCCTGGTCTACATGTCAGGCTGACACACTCTCTGACCTCAGTCGGAGCGTGGCTACTTACAGTGCAAAGTTTATTGAAGACAATTATCTCTTATGGCTCAAAAGTCCCATCCCTATCTTAACAAACATACTGTCATAATTGTTAATATTTCATGCACAACATAAAGGATGGAGACTTTGTACATGTAGTGTATATAGTTTTCAAGTTACAGTATTTCCTTCATTACACTTTTAATGACATCACAAAATAACAACCCATATGACATTATAATTCTTTAGCTCGCCTCTGACCATTCCCCACATTCTCTGTTAGGAATATTTTTCAGTATTCCCTTTAGAACGTGTTAGAGTTTCGTCTGGAAAAGTCTCTGGAGACTATTTGGAGAGGGGTGTTCTCTGGATCTCCTTTAATTTATGACAGGTTGTGAGCTGTCCCCACCAGCTCCCTCTGTGGGTGAGAGAGGGTCTGGTTACTGTCATCCATTGCCAAGCTGATTTGACTCATTCGGATCCTTACAGGACAGTCATGACAACTGAAAAGCTTAGCCAACTGTTAAATAATGCAAGTACTAAAACTGAGTTAGAGAGTGGAAATGTAAAAAAATGCATACCTCCTGTCTCCTGGCTATCTGTGTGAAATGTGATCTAACTCTCTCCAGTCTCCCTTTTGTACTCTTAGCTAACCTGGAAAAGATTTCTAACTAGGAAGACAAGATTTCTTAACACGTCAACCTCAAAGGGAACAACTACCTAACTGTAGCTCTCTGCTCTCTCCATGCATGATGAAATTACACTGAGATAAGCTTTCTCATCTAATTGATCAATTGATCATTGAGATGTTTGTTGCGTTGTTTTATTTGCCTGTTTGTACAGGGAGGTTTTAAAACAGTATCAGTCTTTTTACTGACATCAACAACTCCGTTTGCTTCAAAGTAAAGTCATGTCTTCTGCTCTTCTGTCATCCTGATTGTGCTCTTGTCTTCTGTTCTTCTTTTCTCTTCTCATTCATATTAAACTGTACATCAGTGTCAGTGTTTGTTCTTCTGTAAAGCTAAATGCAATGGAACATAACAGAACAGTCCTGATCATAAAGGATGGATAACTAGATCTGTGTTTCACAGACCGGACAGCAGAGCTATCACACAGGGATAGGTTTACAGACAAAAGGACAACGTCGGGGAACAGAGAGTCCAGACAGACTAGGAGAATTGGGCATACGTGTGTTTGTGTGTGTGTGTATTCAGACCCCTTGACCCTTTACACATTTTGTTAAGTTACAGCCTTATTCTAAAATTGATTCAATTGTTTTTTCAATCAATCTACACACAATACCCTATAATGACAAAGGAAAAACAGGTTTTTATTAATTTATGAAATATCACATTTATATAAGTATTCAGACCCTTTACTCAGTACTTTGTTGTAGCACATTTGGCAGTGATAACAGCCTCGAGTCTTCTTTGGTATGATGCTAAAAGCTTGGCACACTTGTATTTGGGGAGTTTCTCCCATTCTTCTCTGCAGATCCTCTCAAGCTCTGTCAGGTTGGATGGTGAGCTATTTTCAGGTCTTTCCAGAGATGTTTGATCGGGTTCAAGTCCGGGCTCTGGCTGGGCCACTCGAGGACATTCAGAGACTTGTACTGAAGCCACTCCTGCGTTGTCTTGGCTGAGTGCTTAAGGTAGTTGTCCTGATGGAAGGTGAACCTTCGCACCGGTGTTAGGTCCTGTGCGCTCTGGAGCAGGTTTTCATCAAGGATCTCTCTGTACTTTGCTCCGTTCATCTTTGCCTCAATCCCGACTAGTCTCCCAATCCCTGCCACTAAAAAACATCCACACAGCATGATGCTGCCATCACCATGCTTCACCGTAGGCATGGTGCCAGATTTAGTCCAGACGTAACGCTTGGAATTCAGGCCAAAGATTTCAAGAGTTCGAAGGCCACTTTGTTCTTGGGGACTTTCGATACTGCAGACATTTTTGGTACCCTCTCCCAAATCTCTGCCTCGACACAATCCTGTCTCGGAGCTCTACAGACAATTCCTTCAACCTTATGGCTTGATTTTTGCTCTGACATTCACTGTCAACTGTGGGACCTTATATAGACAGGTGTGTGCCTTTTCCAAATCATGTGCAAGCAATTGACTTTACCACAGCTGGACTCCAATCAAGTTGTAGAAACATCTCAAGGATGATCAATAGAAACAGGATGGACATGAGCTCAATTTCGAGTCTCATAGCAAATGATCTGAATACTAATGTAAATAAGGTATCTGTTTTCAAAAAAACTGTTTTTGCTTTGTCATTATGGGGTATTGTGTGTAGATTGCTTAGGATTTTTTTTATTTAATACATTTTTGAATAAGGCTGTGTCGTGTCTTTACTATCATTAAATTAAGACTTTTACTTTTTATCAAAGATTCTCTGTAATTAGTAATACGCGATTAAACTGATTAATCATGCAACTGTAATTAACTAGGAAGTCGGGGCACCAAGGAAAATATAATTTCCTAAAATATAATTTCCTAAAATAATTTTTCATATATTTTCATATCTGATCTATAGTCTTCTGATTTAATTAATTATTTACTTTACCTCACGTTAGTCTCATTCCAAATGTTGTAAATTGTTGGTTATCTGCACGAACCCAGTCTTCACTATGAGTCATCCATACATCAATTGTCTTAAATCATTTATTTATTACTAACTAAGTAATCCACAGAAATGCATAAACAAACAGTAAATATAGTTACAAGAAATGATAGGAGATGTGCCCCTAGTGGGCTAAACCGGCATCGCGGCTTGGTGGACAAAAAGGGAAGTGGGGGTCGACTGAAGTCACTACAGATTTAATAATTATAACAATTGAAATGTTAATCCTTTACAGATGAACGCTCACTCATTCGGGAACAATTGCAATCAATACATATATTTACGCTCAGTGTGTCTTGATCGCTGTTAAAAAGTTGTTTCTTTTGTAGAATTGTCCGTCTCTCTCCCAATCTCTCTGTTGTGGTGGTTAGAGTGGATTGTTCAGAGTGACATTCCTTCAGTCGTTATAGAATGGATGTTTCGGCGGTTGTCGTTCTTCGTGTTCAATGATACCGAATTCCTAGCTGCAGACTAGTAATTAATATCAAAGACTTGTTCATATTCTGTCGGTATCGATAGTCTAAGAGTTTAACCACGTGGTATGGTTAAAAGATTCAGCAATGGTCTGCAACCTTCATCCCCTCCTAAGGGAGAAAAACATGGTCTGGTGATAATTTCTCAAAGTTGGGTTTATTCGAAATTGCAGAAAAGGGCTGTCCCAGGATGCCTGACCCTAACTGGGCTCATGGGCGGTCCTCTGATTTAGTTAAACTCAAAAGGGAATTGGAGATTCCTTCATTAAACAGTCCAAAATCACATCAAACAATTTTATAAACAGTATCATACTCACTCATTCATCTTATACAACAATTAGATGTAAGCCTCATATCTGAGGCTATTATATAAACAGCGTTATGGCAATGTGGCCACACCGTCTCCCATGAGCTTCCCCAAAATGTAACAAACGGACCATTTTTTTATACCTTGCCCCGGAACATGACATTTGTTCGGACCTCAAGTTCTGTGATGTGGAAGAAATTCCTTTGTTCTCTATGAAAATTCACTCTGTCTCTTATACTGTGTGGCCATGAGGCAGGGTCTTCTCAGGAATTTACGACCTCTCTCTGACCACAGCAGCCTAGTTGAAGGAGGCAGAGGGAGGCAGGGAGAAGGGGATGGGCTTGCTGTACCCAAAGAGGGCAACGTCATGACAGCTGTAACGTAACAGAATGTGGAAAAAGTCAAGGGGTCTGAATACTCTCCAAAGGCACTGTATGTGTGTGTGTGCTCTCGAAGATACCGTATGTGTCTGTCTTACTGGGCTTGGCAACCGCTGGCGGCCGGCCCTCAGTGCCCTCGGATAACCGACCCAGCTGCTACCCTCATACATCTGTAGAGATGGAACAACAAAGCGGGAGAGGAGAGATGGAGATGTACTGACCTTGCGGAAATCTCTTACAGACACTTAGTTAAATGACATGTGGGACAGAAAGAGCTATTTCCATAAACTCTGAAAGTAATGGTTGGTTGTTAATCTTCCTGTAGATGGGAGTTCCATTGATCTCTTCATTAAGTTCCTTGGGTTACTTTGATTGGGTATTATCCAAGGTCCTGTCTGTCCCGAACCTAATCAAACTATCTATTCACGACAGAGGATGACATTCGACAACCTTACAAATGACTTATTGATCAATAATAAGATAGGGACATGAATCTCCATTGCTTATCAGTAGCTGGATTGGAATCCTAATCAGTATACTGAGAAGTTGAATCCTTCTCAAAGGAACGTAAAATAATCAACATGTTGTCAAACGTCTCGGTCTCTTCCACTCACTCACTCCCCCATCCCTTCCTCTCTCTTTCTGTTATTCGCTTTCTCCCCCTCTTCCTCCTCCACATGCCCTCTTTGTCGTTCTCCATCTCTCTCCTTGCTCACTCTCCGTCTCTCGCTTTCGCTCTCTCTCTTGGCGCTGTGGCTACATTCATCCTGTCACTCTCCTTTGTGTAGCCTAAGACAGGCAGTGGAGAGAGAGATCAATTAAATGTTTCCACTGTAGTAATCAAACAGTGATGCGTGCCTGTGCAGAAGGTTCCATGAGAGAACATCTAGGAACCCTTTCTGGGTTATTTGATGTGCAGAATAAAACATCCCAGCTCCTGAAGCTATCGCTATACCAACATATACCACCAAATTCACTCTCATTGGAGTCGCTTGGGTGTTTCCCTGGCGAAGTTTGCCAAGGGGAAATTGGATAATTGGGGATTCCATTGGTGTGTATCAAAGGGGAGAATATGCCCCATAACACTGGCCTCATCTGACTGTACACTAATTAGGTTTTAACTCAGCTGTGTCTATTGTGTTTCCTTTTTACTGTATGGCTACTGCACTCTGTAGGTTTGATATGAGTAATATGGAATTAAATTAAAGAGAGGAGCAGTGTCTTTGTGGTAGACTTTTAAAGGATAGGTGGTGTGAGTGTAATGGCTAAAACAGCTTTTTTGGTACAGCAGAACACATTACTTGGACAGACAGACCGCCGTGAACCAACCGGGACAGATATAGATAAATTGGAAGCTATACTCACTCAAATGAACACTACATTAAGATGGAAAGGACATTCTATCCATGTTCCCTGCTTTCCATCCTAATGTAGTGTTCATTTGAGTGAGTTTAGCTTCCAATTTATCTCTGTCCCTCACCCCCCTATTCCTCTCTCACTCATCAATCATTCTCTCCATCTCCCCTCTATCTATCACCCCCCTTTTTCTCCCCTCTCAGTCTCACTCTCGCCGGACTCATCTGTTCTCTGATTAGGTTAGAGGGGAGCGCTGTTCATGCCCGTGTGTGTGTCTCTCCCTGAGTATGTTACGCTCCCCAGCAAGAAAACCAAAAATGTCACTCAAACAGAATTGGGAAATAAGAGTCACTGACCAACAGCCAAAATGAAACAGGTGGGGTTTAAGGAAGACACTCATGGGGGTGTCCACTGATAGTTGACTAGCAACAACAATTGGAACCTAAAAGCCACCCACCATGAGCGCCCACTAAACTTGCCCAATAAGAGGCAAACAAAATAACCCCCCCCCCCCCACAAAACTTAAAGACAACAAGCAAACCAAAGTCAGATAACGGATTGCTTGTCTAGAACTCAAAATAATAATAAATATAAATATAATAATAAAATAGGGCATGCCAACTAAAGGTGTTAACCCACTGCATCTATCAAGACAACTGAAGCATTAGGCCAGCCACTCTTAAATAGCACCTGGGCCAGCACAGGTGAAACACCTTCCCACTAACGAGATGGCAACCAGCACAGGTGTAAAACATACTGACTACGAGGTGACACCAATCGGTGTGCACTACGTGCTAACGAGCTACATTGTACGTGCTAAAGTCCAACCTCAAAACATAAATGGAAAAACCAAAGCCTGTAACACCTTCTCCCTTAAGACATCAAATATATCCTATCCTAAGTTTGCTCGCAGCAAACAACTTCTATTTCACAACATGGTCAACTTATATGTGCCGCCTTCTCCAATGTAAGCATGGCGTCTGCTGGGTGTCAACAATTAAATATAAGACATAACACATTTTTTTTTAAATAGACAGTACCAGTCAAAGGTTTGGACACCTATTCATTCAAGGGTTTTTCTTTATTTGTACTATTTTCTACAATGTAGAATAACGGCGAAGATATCAAAACTATGAAATAACACATATGGAATCATTTATATTTGAGATTCTCCAAAGTAGCAACCCTTTGCCTTGATGACAGCTTTGCAAACTCTACAATTCTTTTTTGAGGTCTTGGCTGATTTATTTTTATTTTCCCATGATGTCAAACAGAGGCACTGATTTTGAAGTTAGGCCTTGAAATACATCCACAGGTACACCTCCAGTTGACTCAAAGGATGTCAATTAGCCTTTCAGAAGCTTCTAAAGCCATGACATATGGGGACAAGCCCCCATTTTGTTTCGTTCCCCCTTCTGTTTGAGCGACATTTTTGGTTTTCTTGCTGGGGAATGTGAGTGTATGCACAAGCAGTGTCTGTGTTTATCAGTGTGTGTATTTGTGCGTCTCTGTGAAGTTTGCACTTCATTCATTGACAGACCCATTACCTAGGTTGGTTGGTTCACGGCGATCTGTCTGTCCATCTCTCAGGATCTGTGCTGCAGCTAATCAGCTCTCTGTCCTCTGGTATTGTCTCCTGGGCCCATTCAATCCTGCCTCTACAATGTTAGTGCTCTACAAATAGTTGACTCTCATAAACACATCACTTCCTATCAGTTCCTGATGGCTACATTTGTAACCTGGCAGCTCATGTCCACACTCACTTTACTCACGCAGTCGATAAACACAAACACACACACAGTCCAAGTCAACATTCACTTCCGTCAGCTATAAATAATGTGTACCGGTAACATTTGGAGACTGTCAACTTCCATGAATGTTTATGGCATCTTTGTATTATTTTGTGATACACACGATATGAACAGATCTATATTTTGATTAATAACTTTGCTAAGCTTTACGAGAGGCATAACATGGGACATCCATACATGCATTCAAAGATAATGACAGCAGTAATAGTCAGGAAGCGTTGTGCTGGGAAAAACAGCGTGATTTGATTGGTCTCCCCAGTGTGTGTGGCTAAGTGCAGAGTGGCTCGGTCAGTGTTGAATGGTTATCGGGAGAGCCTGCTGTGACTGGTCCTGGAGAGAGTGTTTTCTGTTTCAGTGAGGCGCTGTCCGGTAGCTGTGCGTGTGTTTTGTGTGTGTGTGTGTGTTCAGCCTGTCTCAGAGCTAAAGGAGCTCTTCCCAGCCCAGCTAGCATCCACCCCCTCACAGCTGCTCCAGGCCAACTCTGTGTTTGTCTGTGTTTGTCAGCGTTTGTGTACGTTTGTCAGCATGTGTCTGTCTGTGTGTCTGTGTGTCTGTGTGTCTGTCCGTCTGTCCGTCTGTCTGTCTGTCTGTCTGTCTGTCTGTCTGTCTGTCTGTCTGTCTGTCTGTCTGTCTGTCTGTCTGTCTGTGTTTGATATCTCAGTGGAGTTATCAAAGCTCTGCATGCCAGACGTTCTGTCCTATTATGACTGCTTCTCCCTGGAGTCTCTGTTTGAAGGTCTCAGCTGTAAGCCTGCTGCTTCTGCTCCTTCTGCCTCAGACACAACTTTACTTTCAAACAGAACAAACTTCAGCCACTTGCTGGTGTCGCTGTTGGCCTGTTTCATGTGTATTGTGTTTGTCCATTGATAGGCTGATGATGATCAATAGGTATATTCTAACCTCTGCTCCTTTGTGTGTGTGTGTGTGTGTGTATGTGGTGTGTGTGTGTCCAGATGGCCCGGTGATCTGGAGGATGCTGACCTACCCCCCCACTCGGAGAGCACTCCTGGTGGGATGTGGACTGCAGATGTTCCAACAGCTCTCTGGGATCAACACTGTCATGTGAGTACTCAGCCTAAGCTTTAGTATCTGAGTGGCCTGAGTGGCCCCTGCACATTGAATATGGTACTGGCACTGATCTGTATATACTTGCATTCTCATGTTTCTTTCTTTACTTTCTCATGTTTCTTTTCTTTTTCTCCGTATTCCTTGTGTTTTATGTTTGACTTTTTATTATCTAGATATATTTTTTTCTGCACTGTTGGGAAAGAGCTCACAAGTAAGCATTTCACTGTACTGTTTCACACCTGTTGGATCCTTTGCACGTGGCGAATAACTTTGAAACTTGTTGGTTAGAGTTTCCACATTAAGGAGATTTTTTTAACTCTGCATCGTCGGGAAAGAGCAAGTAAGAATTTTACTGTAAGGTCTTCACTTGTTGTATTTGGCGCATGTGAAAAATAAAGTTAGATTTTGATGTAAGTGGTAAGGCCCTGTTATAGACTAGCGTCCTGTCCAGGGGATGTACTTGTACATCAAGCTGCCTCACGCTACAGAAACAGGAGATATGCTCTGTCTCAGAGATATGCTCTGTCTCCGATGTGCCGTTTCGGGTTCGCACAAACCAAGGCTCTTGTGCAAATTCGCTGGGCTAACATGCCTAAGCTATAGCTAAGTGAGGTAACATGGTTTTGATTAAGGTACATTCATATTTACAGGATCAACACTGTCATGTGAGTGGTATAGTAACATGCCCATGTAGCCTTCAGCTTAGTGGGCTTGCAAGGTCCTATGAATCATGTCGAATACCAGTTCAATGGCCCAGTCAACGCTTAGACAATGACATACAGGATCTACACTATCATGTGCTGTAAAGGAGATAGTTCACAGAGCCACACCTGTGTGATTGGTAAAAGCAACCTTGCCTGAAGAAAATTGACAATTGACAGTGATAACCTACATTATACATTTTTTGGGGTGTATCAAATTCTTTCACGTAAACACCCCTTTTTCTGTTGCGTTTAATGCTTCATGCACTTTTATGCACTTTTCAGGGTCAATCGCTCACTGAATTTCCTTCGTGCCTGTAAGGTGGTAGACCAATGAGTCTTTATTTCCATCTCAAGTGAGATTGCCTCGTCTAGTTCTCTCTCATCCCCCCTGATCTCAAGCATATTCTGGGCATTGTAAACAATCTTGCGATATGTGCTGTTGCTAAGCAACCATTTGAGGTGAGAGGAATAGGACAAGTGGGTGTGCGTGGGTGTCGGTTTGGTGTGCGGGCGTGCTAGCGTGTTTGTGTGTACGTGCGTGTGGGTGATAACCAAGGTTTTACGTGTGTTTGTGTGTGTGTGAATTTATTAAGGCAGTTAGCGTGTGTTTTGGTCCGTTGCTGTGTTTACTTCTCCCTCTGATCATTTGTAAAGACACAGGTGGTGGCAGAGACAGCCAAGTGACAACAAATCAGGTTGATGGGTTGTATGCCTCAGTGGGATCTGACATGGGGCACATGCCTATGTGTCACTCACTCACTCCTTACCAAACCCCAGCCCCAGCCCCAGCCCCAGCCCTAGCCCAGATAGAACAGCCGCACTGAGAGTCACAATGGTGCAGGGCAGTCACACAGAGACACTCGCTCTTTCCTTGTCCAGCCCAAGATCATCTCAGCTGGCTAAGGAGTATATGGAGAGACAGTCCCTCATCCTCTGTTCAACTCAGACCTGTTTGTGTTACTTACTCATCCTCTGCCCAGCCCTCAAATGAAACAGCATGATTCCTCTTCCTAAGATGCTTTGGAAGAGTTTCATATGGTATGAATCCTGTCACCCACCCAGTACCTCTTTCTCTGTTCCGACCCTGTCACGAAGAGAGGACTCTAAATGCTGTTCCGCCAACATCCCAGCTTCGGTTCCTCTCAGACTCTCTCAGGCAAACTACTATAGCGGACTCATAGATACAAGTATGCACAGTACACACACACACACAGACGTTGTTGTGAACTGAACTCAGAGTGCTGTCGGATTGACGTCTCCACCTGCCAGAGAGCGTCGGGATGAGAGATGTATTGATGCATATCTCTCATGGACTTAAGGTCTCCCGGGATGTGCCGATTTTATGGCAGTTTGGGATATGTTTGTGGTTCCTTGCGGACTTCTCTCTCTCTCTCTGTCTCTCTGTCTCTCTGTCTCTCTGTCTCTCTGTCTCTCTGTCTCTCTGTCTCTCTCTGGCTCTCTGGCTCTGCCCGTCCGTTTATTTGTCTGTCTGTCATTGTGAGCCACAATGAGGAACAAGAATGAACTGGCCTGTCTTGTCAGTGAGGATGTGTCCTCTTTCTATTAGATCTGGAATCATAATGATTCGATTAGCCACATTATCCAGCACGCAAAGGTCACTGTAGGAGAGAGAGGGAGGTAAAGATAGGAAGGAGAGCGTGGGAGGGAGGTAGAGAGAGGTACATGCAGGCAGAAGAGAGAGTAAGGTGATTTAAGAAGTGGACAGAGAGAGAGAGAGAGGGGGGAGATAAAGGGAAAGAGAGAGAATTAATGAGAGAATGAGGGGCCAAGAGGGAAGGTCATCTGTCTGTTTCTCCTCTGCCAGAAGTTAAGCATGAGAGCACAGCAGAGGCCACAGGTGTTGTTGATCCATCCATAATTGAACAATGTCAATCAGTGACGGTGTCACTGAACATTGGCCATGTTTTGCTCTGGTCTCAACATGATACTCATGTAAACAGATTACTTACCGTATATTTCAAAGTTTGTATTTATTAAGAAATGCCATAGTATATCATACTGTAAAATTATACATGATTTGGAATTAACCAGCATAGGGTAACCTGTCAGATTATATTGTTTCTATCTTAATCTTTTGGTTTGTCATATTTTAGTGTATAATTGAGTTTTTATGTGTGCATGTTTGTTTACAGGGGGCAGTTGGCAGACACAGATGGTCAGCTATAGAAATGTCATATTGGAGATGTTGAGACATGCCAATTAAACTAGTGACTCAGCTGGACAGCCCGGGAGGAGAGCTGTAAAGGTCCAGTCGTTCGTCTGTGTGTTTGTGTCTGTCTCTGTGTGTGTCACCCTTGTAATTGCCCTTGATGACTGATGACAGTCTGTTGTGTATTTCTTATAGTTGATAAGCAGCTTGTAGGCTATCGTAGTAGAAAGGCCTCATGCCGCTTATGCAGATCACGTAGCTGTGATCACATAGCTGTGTGTAATTAGCCTATGGTAATATTCACACACAATAACACCCATCCACAACAACCTATTTTTTATTTTTTTTAGATGTGCTAATTGTTCTTTTATTATCTTCTCTAAGTGTGTCAAAGTTTATGTTGTTGTGGTGTGTGTTGCTTTTGCTGTTGTAGTTCATTTTCGGGGACTGTTATGACTTTGTGGTACTTGTTTAGTTTTTTTGACTGTCTGGCCCACCTGACCAAGAACAACTCTGGACACTAACAGACAGTAGTTGCTGTTGTTTTCCTTTAGAGGTGTGTAGGCGTCACCGTGTTTGTTAGTGTAGTTGTACAGGCTTGAGCAGAGTTGAGCAGTATCCTGGTGTTCTCTGTGTTTAGTGAACTCTGTCTCTGTGCGTCTCATTGTTCAGCAGCATTCGACACGAGTGTGATAATGCATTCGTCTCCTTTCATGAGAGAAATAGGCCACTTCCCAAGAGAGACATTTCTCGCCTCCATCTCTCCATGTCTCTCTCTCCCTTTCTCTCGTTCTCTCTGAGTGCTCTTAGGCCCCTATGCTTTCTATCTCTCTTGTTTCTCTCTCTTTCCCTCCCCTCCTCCCTCTCTTGCATTGGAAAGATTGCATTATTGCTACCTGGTTAGTGTGCTGTCTGTGAGTATCAATGTGTTTAAATGATTGTGCCATTGAACTCCCAGTCATGAGTGGTTATTGGTTAGGGATGTGATAGCTGGTCCTCTCACTCCTCGCGTCTCACACACACACACACACACACACACACACACGGTCAACGCTGCTTCTCTAGTATACACTATCTATTCAACTGCGTGACCAAGACACTATCCAATATATTTGTAAATACCGTCATGCTTGACATAGCGGTAGCACATTCATTATCTATACTGTGTATCATATTGTGTCAATATCAGGCTATTACTATGCATACTACCTATACTATTAATATTATCATTTGTATTTTTGTTACTCTTATTATTGATTATTGTACTGCAATGTTATGGGAGCTAGCACACTAGCATTTTGCTGAACTTTTTATACCTGCTGTAAACAGTGTATGTGACGAATATTTGAGATGACCCACACACACACACACACAAACACACACTCCTCGTGTCACACTGAGGCTGCCAATGCATCCATCCGCTTTAACGATCAGGCCATCATGACCTTTCCAAACCATATCATCTTGTTTTGTCTTTATGTCAGCTAACAGCATAGCCAGCCTTAATAAAGGAGCTCTGATGGTGTTATTGTTTGCTGAGTCCTTAGACCCTCCAAGTACCTTTCTCTGGCTGCGCCCCTATATATATATATATATATATATATATATATATATATATATATATATATATATATATATATATATATATATATTGCACTACTTTTGACAAGAGCCCTCACAGCACTGGTCAAAAGTAGTGTGCTATGTAGGAAATAGGGTGTCATTTGGGACCCAGAATCTATCTCTTGGGAAGGAGTGGGCTATTCAGCTAGCTCTCTCTTTCCCTCTTTAATCCTTTACAATCGGGAGCATATTCAATGAAGCTCCAGTAATGCATTTGTAAATGTCAGCCGTAAGTGAACAATTTATGTCCCTCTCACCTTTAGAGTGAAATGGACTGGAGCACGACAGGTAGTCAGAGAGAGGTGAGAGGGGGAGCAGAGGGGTGAGGATGAAGGCGAGAGGCAGGAGAGGTGAGGGGGAAATATTTTCTTTCTTATGAGTAGAATTCATTGTACAGGAGTTCTTCCTGGCCATAACAGGTTACACACAAACACGTACAGGCCCACTCCTCTCTGTATTTTCTTCCTCTCATCCACCTATCTCTCTTTTGCCCGTGCAGCCAAGCCTCAGAGGTGAGTGCACACAAACATATCTCTGTCAAACACCACTTCCATCCTTCTCATTTCCACCCTGACGTTCCATTCTGCATACCCCACCTCATACCCCTCTTTCCCCTCCTCCACTCTCTCTTCCTCCCCTCTCTCTGACATCTGTGTTGTCACCTTGTCTTCATGTCGGAGTGGAGAGAGGAGAAAGGTGTGAAGTGAATATACTACAGAGGATAGCCAGTGGAGTGCAGACAGAGTGCAGGTTCTATTTTTAGAACAGAGGTTTTGAAGGCCATTTCACACCTTCTGCCTGCTCCTCCCACATGACATACAGCCACAATCTGAAATGGAACTATATTCCCTATATAGTGCACTGCTTTTGACCAGAGCCTATAGTGAATAGAGTGCCACTCTTGTTACATAACCTCCATCTTGGATCTGTCAATCCTCTTGGAGAAGGTCAAGGGGTCAGTGTTGGTGGCACACTGGAATCTTGTTCATGTCGCTGTTGTGTTTTTGTGTATTTACACAATCTACAGTCTACCATGTCACCTTGTGTGTTTTGGTTTTCAAGAGCCAGCTTGTGTGTCCTCCTTCAAACCCAATCAAAGTCAGCCAATGTTTATCTAGCTACACTTTTTTCTTAACATCTCAAGTAGGAGATGAGTGTTTCTTGTTTATGTAATGATTTGTTTGTCTCTCCACTCCACTGTGATGTTCCTATTGAGCTTGTTATACTTGCATAAGTGCACAATCTTACACTGAGAGAATGTAATAATGTAATAGTCACAGCGTAACAGCTTGAAAATGCATTACAGCAGTCGTTGCCGCACAATTTGAGCATAAGCACCATAGCTAATGCAGTGGAATACTTGATTATTACACTTGATGACTCACTCAGTCACTTTCCACATCCGTTTCAGTCTATCTACCTCTCTTCTCCATCTTTCTGTCTTTCTCTTGGCTGTATGGCGTCTCGTGGTGTCTTGTACTATTTGCATTCTAGAGTTCACTCTCAGACCAATATATGGAACAGTCCTGTGTATTTGTCCCTATCCTACACTTGGCCCAAGTGATTCCTACCGACCTCAGATGTACAGGGCTATAGATGGATTTAGAGGGGTGTGCATTTGTGGGGTGAGGAAGGGTGTGCGTGTGCGGAAGAGTGTGTTAGAGGGTTGTAATTGAACATGTCCATGGCATATTTCTGACCTATTACTAGATATCACTTATTAAAGATGGTGGTTACCATGGTGAATGGAACTGGCTTTCCTTTTTTTTTCTCCTCCCATACTGAGAACAAGAATTCTCTTCTCTCTCTCTCTCTCTCTCTCTCTCTCTCTCTCTCTCTCTCTCTCTCTCTCTCTCTCTCTCTCTCTCTCTCTCTCTCTCTCTCTCTCTCTCAGCTTTGATCCATATTATCACACTGTGGTAAGTCTGTTATTGTGTCCATGCAGTCTCACGGTAATTGAGCATTAATTAACATAAACACGTTTAGCATCTCTAGGCCTCCACGCATGCAAGCTGCTGATGCCACCTTTGGAACATTTACATATATATATATATATGTCAAATTTGTTTCGATTTGGGCAGGAACAGTGACAAGAGAAAAAATACATTTAATCCGTATTGAAACTTGAATAGCGAATAGGGGCCGGTTCGTTTCACTCATGTCAGGTAGCTAACTCCGGTTTCTTTGCTTCGTGACAGGTGATATTCCGCCCAAACTCTGTATGCCATGGGCTCTCCAACCCTGTTCCTGTAGCTACCCAGTGCTTGATTTGGGAAAGCAAGTGAAATCTGTTCTGGAACATCTATAGTAACATGTTTACATTAAGCTGTTGGCAGCCCCTCTCTCTGCATGCTGCAGAAAGGAATGATGGAGAGAGGGGAGCAGATGGAAACACATGGTAGTGAGATACTCTGTAGCTAAAGGTAATGTGTCAGCCTATTAATTAGGCTATCGCCCTATTGCTAGGCTATTCAAAATCCAATTCAAATTCTCTGTAATTGTAGGCTAACTCTGAATTTGTTAAAATTGACCAATTGTGTATCAAAGATAGCTTAAATCAGTATTTATTTTAACATTTTGTGTAATATGCGGCAGACTATGTATTGTATAATGGCACAATCATTTTAATTCAGTTTTTTGGGGTCTTGGACTCACATATAGGCCTATGCAGAGGCATAAGCTCTAATATGCATATAGGTGTTTTGAATGAATCATCACCTTAGAAAACACTGTCCATTTTGTTGTGTTAGGCTTTGAAACAACATCCACGACGTCCATGTTTTTCACTCAGTTTTCGAACCTTCTTTCTCCAAATTGATCAATCACAGTGAGGTGAGTTTTAAAAACACGACACTGTTTTGATGAGAAGTGTTTCATGTGATTTTCAATTGCGTTTGCATTGATGTCAGAGTGGTCGGAGGGACAATAGAGTCCTGAGTACCCGGCCATTAGCGACCTGATGATCATTATAGAGTTGGGTGCTACTAACACATGTCCAGAGTGCATAAGAGGTGATTACCATGACTCAACGGTCACATAGAATTGTACTGCGGTCTTGACTCATGACTGCCGGTGTGGTGGTAATACGGTCTCTGCAACAGCCCTAAGTCTTACTGCAAAAACCCTGGGTGTTTTTTAGTTGTGTTGGATTAATAGCAGTTTTGGCTTCAGACTTCTCGCCCACTCCGGTCGTCATACATAGGCTATATCATTTGAATGTTGTTTTTATGAATGACAGCTTTATTGAGTGTCTGAGACCTTCCAGACTGATCAGAAATGACAAATGACATCTGTACTGCCATCTGTGTCCAGTTCAGAGTAGTTACCCTGGTCTAAAATGTATTACGTTTAATTACAAATTGAGCACAGCCATTTCAATTAGCACAGGCTGTTATTATCTACAATCTACAGTATCATCGCCATTTGTCCATCTCACCACCTGTGATAGAGGGCCACATGGACGTTGTTAGCAGAATGTTTTAGTGGGCAGTGTCATTTATATAATTGGGCTGTGAGCTCCCCGGGAGTCCAAGAATGAACCTGCAGCTTCATCGTTAGAAGAGTCTGGGGAAGGTTCATTCTTCCCTCTGCAAGTGGCCTGCGAGGGGGTCTCGCCCACAAAAATAAATCATTTTTATTCCACATTTCTGGAATGAACCCAGAGCCTAAAGATACACACAATTTGGCAAACTCTGTTTGAGACTATGATTTTTCACTGGCACCATGTGGTTTCCACCCAATAGTCTGTATTATGGCAGTATTTGGATGCCATGTTGGAAGTGTTTCAAAGTACACTTATTTACAGCACTCTTTGTAGCTGGTTATATCATGTTTGTTGTGGATGTGGTGTGGTGGTGATGCTGTGTTCTGTTAGAGCAGAGGGTAGCTGACTGGGCTGGTTAGCTGTGAGCTGTGCTTCCCTTCCGGCTGGCCTTGCTGCTTCTTAATCAATCTGATTCAGACCTGAGATGGAGCTTAGCGGGCCTCTACTGCAGAGAGCTTTTACACCCGATGCTACTACAAACCCCTTATCAGTCATACTGTGTTTCTGTGTGTGTGTGGGCAGATGCATACTGAGATTGAAAGCCTCTGAGAAGCGAGACAGAAATCAGGCGGCTTTGTTGCCTTCCGCCCAACATGTTACATCGCTGCATGTGGTTATTGCCCTTGCTGTGAGCTTTGCTTGACTTTTATTGACCCTGTGTGTGGTCCTCGTGACCCCTTACACCTGTACTTTAACTCTGAAGTATTGAACTTAGTCTCAAGTTGAGAAACATGTTGGCTGACTTACATATAGGAAAGATTTATGCAAATAGGCAATCGGTAGGAGTGTTTTGTTTTGAAAAAGAGCAGACGGGTGCAGATGCTTTTTAAGAGATGGAAAAACAAAATGCTAATTCACTGCTCTCTGCAGAGAATGAGCGACAAAGTGAGGGAGCAAGAGAGAAAGCAAAGGAATGCCTTTTATTTTTCACTTTTTTTAATGAATGTTTTCCTCTCGTCTTTTTTTGGTACGAATCGTTGCGTTGCGTTCCGACTGTCTGTATTTTCTCATTTAACCTGGAGAGCAGACAGTGTTTTTATACAGAGGCTGGGATGCTGCCTTGTGAGGCAGGGAGAGGGTTGATCAGAGAGCGGTGTAGTTTCCCTTAACCACTGATATGCGGTCCGAGTTCTTTTTGTCAGCCACTGTAGGGTAATCTGATCCTAGATCGGTGTCAACTTCTACCTTGAGCAGCTCTCTGGGCGTCTACAAGTTCCACAGGGCTAGGATCTTCCTCCCCCGTCTCTATCACCTGGCGCCCTAGCAATGAAGCAAGTCAAGGAGAGAATGTTTAGAGGCCCTGTCTGTCGAGCTTGATGAGGTGTAATCTGCCTAGTTGAAGAGTTCAGCATCCTCCAGGCAGAAAAGTGGCACTTTAATTAGACACTGACACCAGAGTGTTTGCGTCCTTAATGGCACCCTATTCCCTACATAGTGCACTACCTCTGTCCAGAGCCCTATGGGTCCTGGTCAAAAGTAGTGCACTATTTAGGGATTAGGGTGCCATTTGGGACACATGCAGACACGAGTGAAGGGGATGGAGACTCGGCTCATTGTGTCTATTTCGGGTTGATTGCCTTACCAGTGATTGATTGGTGGTCACTCAACTAAAGAGCATAATGGAGTGTACCTCTTCTCTATGGAGAGAATCATTAGCACATGATGATCTGTCTCTTTCAATCTGTTTCCTAGTTCTGTTTCGCTCTCTCAAGCTTTATTGGCATGAGAGGGACAATCCAATGCAATACAACACACAATTGAAATGACTTTTGGGTGTCCTGTCCTGTCCTCAATAGTCTGTAGATGGCCATTCCAGAAGGACATTACTACCTGGCTCTTCTTTCCAGCATGGCCAGATAGTGGCCACCACCCTATTGTCTTTGTGCATCAACATGGCGTCCAGCTAGTGTCAAAGTTAGCCAAACTCTCTCTTTACATGGTAGCCATGTGGTGTCTGATGATGACCATATCCTGTCCTCTGTTTGCAGGTACTGCGGCACCACCATAGAGATACATTATATCTCGATGGGCCAAATTCTCTCTCTTTCTCCATTGTTTTTTTGACTGATGGAACACCTCCTCTTTGTGCAGGTACTACGGCGCCACCATCCTGCAGATGTCGGGAGTGCGGGATGACAAGGTGGCCATCTGGTTGGCTGGGGTCACAGCCTTCACCAACTTTCTGTTCACCCTACTGGGGGTGTGGCTAGTGGAGAGAGTTGGCCGCAGGAAACTCACCCTGGGGAGCATCATTGGTAAGGGTCAGAGGGTCAGGGTAAAGATGAACGCATGGATCAAGATGATTCAGGGACACATTTAGTGTATGTGAATAGGGATATTGGATCACAGTATACGTTTCACAGATAGTCCATGTAATTCCATTAAAATCTATGTGAAATTGTAATGCATGTAACTACACAGACACTAGTAGTAACCCATATTATGTCTAAAGCAGTACACTGTTTGGTTAGACTGTATGTGTATGACTGTGTTGTTTCTCCTAGGTACATGTCTGAGTCTGTCTCTGCTGGCCATTGGGTTTCTGCTGTCTGCCCAACACACCCCTCCTGTCACCCTCCACCCCACTGACCCCTCAATGGTCAACTCCACCTGCAACAGACACCTGTGAGTACTCCCTACTCTACTACTGTATTATACTGTACTCTATCTGCACTGTAGTCTACTGTCTGACTCAATACTGAATATGCCGTACTATTCTGAATATTACTGGGGGGCCTCCCGAGTGGCGCAGTGGTCTAAGGCACTGCATCACAGTGCTTGAAGCGTCACCACAGACCCGGGTTTGATCCCAGGTTGTGTCATAACCGGCCGTGACCGGGAGTCCCATAGGGTGGTGCACAATTGGCCCAGCATCGTTTGGGTTATGGGAGGGGCCGGAGGGGCTTTACTTGTCTCATCACGCTCTAGCGACTCCCTGTGGCATGCCGGGTGCCTGCAGTGCCTCCGAAACTTTGGTGTGGCTGGCTTCCGGGTCAAGCGGTCTCGACCTTCGCCTCTCCCGAGGCAGTTTGGGAGTTGCAGCGATGAGACAAGATCATCATTGGATATGACAAAATTGAGAGAAAAGTGGGGTAAAAATAAAATATACAGTGCCTTGCGAAAGTATTCGGCCCCCTTGAACTTTGCAACCTTTTGCCACATTTCAGGCTTCAAACATAAAGATGTAAAACTGTATTTTTTTGTGAAGAATCAACAACAAGTGGGACACAATCGTGGAACGACATTTATTGGATATTTCAAACTTTTTTAACAAATCAAAAACTGAAAAATTGGGCGTGCAAAATTATTCAGCCCCCTTAAGTTAATACTTTGCAGCGCCACCTTTTGCTGCGATTACAGCTGTAAGTCGCTTGGGGTATGCCTCTATCAGTTTTGCACATCAAGAGACTGAAATTTTTTCCCATTCCTCCATGCAAAACAGCTCGAGCTCAGTGAGGTTGGATGGAGAGCATTTGTGAACAGCAGTTTTCAGTTCTTTCCACAGATTCTCGATTGGATTCAGGTCTGGACTTTGACTTGGCCATTCTAACACCTGGATATGTTTATTTTTGAACCATTCCATTGTAGATTTTGCTTTATGTTTTGGATCATTGTCTTGTTGGAAGACAAATCTCCGTCCCAGTCTCAGGTCTTTTGCAGACTCCATCAGGTTTTCTTCCAGAATGGTCCTGTATTTGTCTCCATCCATCTTCCCATCAATTTTAACCATCTTCCCTGTCCCTGCTGAAGAAAAGCAGGCCCAAACCATGATGCTGCCACCACCATGTTTGACAGTGGGGATGGTGTGTTCAGGGTGATGAGCTGTGTTGCTTTTACGCCAAACATAACGTTTTGCATTGTTGCCAAAAAGTTCAATTTTGGTTTCATCTGACCAGAGCACCTTCTTCCACATGTTTGGTGTGTCTCCCAGGTGGCTTGTGGCAAACTTTAAACGACACTTTTTATGGATATCTTTAAGAAATGGCTTTCTTCTTGCCACTCCTCCATAAAGGCCAGATTTGTGCAATATACGACTGATTGTTCCTATGGACAGAGTCTCCGACCTCAGCTGTAGATCTCTGCAGTTCATCCAGAGTGATCATGGGCCTCTTGGCTGCATCTCTGATCAGTCTTCTCCTTGTATGAGCTGAAAGTTTAGAGGGACGGCCAGGTCTTGGTAGATTTGCAGTGGTCTGATACTCCTTCCATTTCAATATTATCGCTTGCACAGTGCTCCTTGGGATGTTTTAGGCTTGGGAAATATTTTTGTATCCAAATCCGGCTTTAAACTTCTTCACAACAGTATCTCGGACCTGCCTGGTGTGTTCCTTGTTCTTCATGATGCTCTCTGCGCTTTTAACGGACCTCTGAGACTATCACAGTGCAGGTGCATTTATACGGAGACTTGATTACACACAGGTGGATTGTATTTATCATCATTAGTCATTTAGGTCAACATTGGATCATTCAGAGATCCTCACTGAACTTCTGGAGAGAGTTTGCTGCACTGAAAGTAAAGGGGCTGAATAATTTTGCACGCCCAATTTTTCAGTTTTTGATTTGTTAAAAAAGTTTGAAATATCCAATAAATGTCGTTCCACTTCATGATTGTGTCCCACTTGTTGTTGATTCTTCACAAAAAAAATACAGTTTTATATCTTTATGTTTGAAGCCTGAAATGTGGCAAAAGGTCGCAAAGTTCAAGGGGGCCGAATATTTTCGCAAGGCACTGTACATGTTCTGAAGGTAACATTGACATATGCACATCACTTTATTGTTTAGTGCAGGAGTAAAAAAAAATGTCTCAGTATGAACCTGATCCACCATGAATTGAAGCATGGTCACTAATGAGGGTGATCTTTAATGGAAGCCTCTCCAACAAAATCCAGGTAGAATAAGGAATTCCCCAGGGCAGCTGTTTAGGCCACTTACTTTTTTCAATCTTTACTAACGACATGCCATTGGTTTTGAGTAAAGCCAGTGTGTCTATGTATGCGGATGACTCAACACTATACACGACAGCTACCAGAGGCGACTGAAATTACCACGACCCTTAACAGAGAGCTGCAGTTAGTATCGGAATGGGTGGCAAGGACTTCGTTCATCCTGAATTTTTCAAAAACTAAAAGCATTGTATTTGGAACAAATCATTCACTGAACCCTAAACCTCAACTAAATATTGTAATGAATAATGTGGAAATAGAGCAAATTGACTAAAATATATTATTAAATGTGTAAATACTTTTGTGAAGATAGCAATGTGATTTTGGCCTTATAAATGAGATAATTGATTTTCCTATAAACTGTGCCCAGTTAGTAGCCATGCCCAAGTGAGCTCAGAGTTCGTGACCGCATGACGGAACGCCACTTTGGCCAGAGTGCTTAAAAGGACTCGCTAAGAATCAACATACAGACCAAAACTTGCCGGGTTGCTGCTGGCATGTAAAGTGGTCAGGAGCTGAACCTTGAATAATCAACCATTGAGACCAAGCAGACGGACGGTGTAAACCAGACGTCACGAATGGTTAAAACTATAAGACCAAAAAGACATGAGGCTGTGGTCCACACGTTGAAATGGTTAGAAACTTTGTACTGAGACCAGACAGCGTGGAGCAGTGGCTACACAGCTGAAAATGTTTTAAACTCTACAGACCAGCCGACGTACAGTGGGAGCTGAACGTTACGAAATGATTAGAAACTCTGAAACTCTCAACACAAGTGAAGAAGGTAAAGACTAGACCAGAACATTCACAGTCTGCAGTGGTGCATGAAAAAATGGTCCTACATTTTTTTTACTAAAGACACAAGGGGGGGAAGGAAGACCATCCCCTCTGATACAACTGTTGGTACGTCTGAAGTAACTATTCTAATGAACACTTCAAGCAGAGAAGCTCTACAACTAAGAAGGACATTGTGACCTCTGGTGGACAACCAGAGCCTCACATCAAGCCACTAGCCATAGACGGGGTAGTGGCTACGTGTAATTATATATTACATTTCTAATCCGAATGAGTGGTGGTTAGGGTGCTAAGTATTCTGGTTACTGTGAGTGTAGTTTCCAAATACATGTACGATAAGTTGACTCTCTTTGTCTCTCCCTCTCTTTGTCTTTTCCCACCCCCTTTCCATTGTGTAACAAGTCGTCATATCGTATCAGTCCACTAGGGACTTTTACCTCATGTAAGTGTGTATGGTATTCTGTGTTGTTATTTAGTTAGTTAATAAATAAATGATTAAATCAATGTGTGTAGTCCTGAATATTCAAAAGCGCTAGTATTCTAGGGTTCTTACGGATCCACAGATTATGCAATGTTCAGAATGAGACTGATGAGGTACTAATGAATACTTGACTGTTATTGATGTAAGAGATATCGGTATATCTTTAGAGTTTAAGTCGGGAGATAGTAACTTGTTAAACATCTCTTCTCTTAAAAAAAAACAACATATCTTCCCTAATGAGTTAATTGTTACATGATTAATTTAATTGGGTAACAATTAAACATAATTAATTTGATTCAATAAATAACAGTCATCAGATTAATGATGGTCACGTCACGACAACAGAGAGCTAACATTAATAAATGCATGTCAATCTCTCCTGGCTACGTGTATTTGTGAGAGGTATTGACAGAGGTATTGCACCGAGCTGTCTGTTTTGAACTACTGGCACACAGCTCTGAGACCCATGCATACCACACGAGACATGCCACCAGAGGTATTTTCACTGTCCCCAAGTCCAGAACAGACTATGGGAGGCACACAGTACTACATAGACCCATGACTACATGGAACTCTATTCCACATCAAGTAACTCATGAATGCAGTAAACACATAACATACACACTAATTACACACATTATAGATATGTGGTAGGAGAGTAGGGGCCTGAGGACACACTTAATGTTGTGAAATATGTTATGATTCTATTGTAATGTTTTTAAAATATATAATGCCTTCATTTTGCTGGACCCCAGGACGAGTAGCTGCTGCAAAGGCAGCAGCTAATGTGGAGCCATAATAAATACAAAAACAAATGAACATTTTACAAGGTTTTTTTCTTAATACATTTTCCCTGTTCTTCCATCTAGGATTAAATTAATGTTATTTCCATATTAATTGTACATGCTGTACATGTTTCTGAACACTTACCTAGCAGATTATTCCAATATCTCTGCTCTGGTCATATTTTTATTCTACCAGGGGTTCATTTTAACTGCAACAACAGACTCTATTAGCGACAGTGCTGCAGGCGTTGGGTCTCTGTTAATAGAAATGATGGCGAGAGAGAGATAGGGTGAAAGAGAGAGAGAAAGAGACCCTGTCTGCCCTCTGAATGACTGAGCCACTCTCTGTCCTAATTTACACAGCATGTAGACTGAGTGTACAAAACAGGAACACCTGCTCTTTCCATGACATAGACTGACCAGGTGGATCCAGGTGAAAGATATGATCCCTTACTGATGTTACACTTCAATCAGTGTAGAGGAAGAGGAGGAGACAAGTTAAAGAAGGATTTTTAAGCCTTGAGCCAATTGAGACATGGATTGTGTATGTGTGCCATTCAGAGAGTGAATGGGTAAGACAATATTTACAGTGCCTTCGGAAAGTAATCAGACCCCTTGACTTTTTCAACATTTTGTTACGTTACAGCCTTATTCTAAAATTGATTACATATTTTTTCCCTCCTCATCAACCTACACACAATACCCCAGAAGGACAAAGCAAAAACTGGTTTATAGAATTTATTGCTAATTTATGAAAAAACAAAAAAATGAAATATAACATTTACATAAGTATTCAGACCCTTTACTCAGTACTTTGTTGAAGCACTTTTGGCAGCGATTATAGCATGAAGTCTTCTTGGGTATGACACTACAAGCTTGGCACACCTGATTTGGGGAGTTTTTCCCATTATTCTCTGCAAATCCTCTCAAGCTCTGCCAGGTTGGATGGGGAGCGTTGCTGCACAGCTATTTTCAGGTCTCTCCAGAGATGTTCGATCGGGTTCAAGTCCGGGCTCTGGCTGGGCCAATCAAGAATGTCCTCGATCCTAACTAGTCTCCCTGTCCCTGCTGCTGAAAAACCTCCCCACAGCATGATGCTGCCACCACCATGCTTCACTGTAGAGATGGTGCCTGGTTTCCTCCAGACGTGACACTTGGCATTCAGGCCAAAGAGTTCAATCTTGGTTTCATCAGACCAGAGAATCTGGTTTCTCATGGTCTGAGAGTCTTTGGGTGCCTTTTGGAAAACTCCAAGTGCACTCCAATCAAGTTGTAGAAACATCTCAAGGATGATCAATGGAAACAGGATGCACCTGAGCTCAATCTTGAGTCTCATAGCAAAGGGTCTGAATACTTATGTAAATAAGGTATTTGTTTTTTATGTTTAATAAATTAGCATAGATGTCTAAAAACCTGTTTTCAGTTAGTCATTATGGGGTATTGTGTGTAGATTGCTGAGGATTTTTTTTTGCTGAGGATTTTTTTTCAAACTGGTGTGCCAGGCACCTCCTACCATACCCCGTTCCATTTTAGAATAGGGCTGTATAACGTAACAAAATTTGGAAAAAGTCAAGTGGTCTGAATACTTTCCGAAAGCACTGAGTGGAACAGGGTATGGTAGGAGGTGCCAGGCGCATCGGTTTGAGTGTATCAAGAACTACAACGCTGCTGGGGTTTTCACAATCAACAGTTTCCTGTGTGTATCAAGAATGGTTCACCACCCAAAGGACATCCAGCCAACTTGATAGAACTGTGGGAAGCATTGGAGTCAACATGGACCAGTATCCCCGTGGAACGCTTTCAATGCCTTGTAAAGTCCTTGCCCTCATGAATTGAGGCTGTTCTAAAGGCAAAAGGGGGTGAAACTGGATATTAGGAAGGTGTTCCTAATGTTTTGAACACCAGTCTATATTTACCAGCACACTCTCTGGTCACTCACAGCTGCAACAAACAAGACAGACTCATTTAAGACAGACTTGGGTCTGCTGTTCTGTCATTAAATGGCGTAGCAGTCGGACGTGTGTTTGTCTTGTCCCGTCTTGTCCCATGTAAATAGTCGGTCTCATCGTTTTTTTTTTCGTATATATATTTTTTCTATTTTAATCTCACTTTCCACTTACGATCTAAATATACTTTCCTGCAACCCGCCCCTCCCAATAAGGTGTTTGTATACGTTATATGCGTTCTGTCTCCTAGGGAGGAAACAGGTACATAATTATGTATATCCACAGTAAAACGAGTCCTATATCGACATAACCTGAAAGGCCACTCAGCAAGGAAGAAGCCACTGCTCCAAAACCACCATAAAAAAGCCAGACTACAGCTTGCAACTGCACATGGGGACAAAGATCGTACTTTTTGGAGAAATGTCCTCTGGTCTGATGAGACAAAAATAGAACTGTTTGGCCGTAATGACCATTGTTATGTTTGGATGAAAAAGGGAGATGCTTGCAAGCCGAAGAACAACATCCCAACCGTGAAGCACTGGGGTTGTGGGGGTGCTTTGCTACAGGAGGGACTGGTGCACTTCACAAAATAGATGACATCATGAGGAAGAAAATGTATTTGGATATATTGAAGCAACATCTCAAGACATCAGTCAGAAAGTTAAAGCTTGGTCGCAAATGGGTCTTCCAAATGGACAATGACCCCAAGCATACTTCCAAAGTTGTTCACTCCAACCTCAGCCTCCACATCTGGTTTCTTACAACTCATCCAAGCTTCCCTGGATCTGCACTTCATCTCTCCCTGTGTTACAATAAATATCTTGCTTCATTCATCCCTGTTTCCTGGTCTACTCTTGGCTTCCCCTGTGCTGCTCCACTTAACAGCCCTAACTTCAATCCTATAGAACTGAAAAAGCGTGTGCGAGCAAGGAGGCCTAAAAAACCTGACTCAGTTACACCAGCTCTGTCAGGAGGAATGGGCCAAAATTCCCCCAACTAACTGTGGGAAGCTTGTGGAAGGCTACCCGAAACATTTGACCCAAGTTAAACAATTTAAAGGCAATGCTACCAAATACTAATTGAGTGTATTTAAACTTCTGACCCACTGGGAATGTGATAAAAGAAATACAAGCTGAAATGGATCATTCTCTGTACTATTATTTTGACATTTCACATTCTTAAAAATAAAGTGCTGATCCTAACTGACCTAAAACAGGGAATATTTACTAAGATTAAATGTCAGGAATTGTGAAAAACTGAGTTTAAATGTATTTGGTGTATGTAAACTTCAGACTGTAGCTGATATTCTGAAAGAGCTGCAAAATCTGGATCCCTACAAATCAGCTGGGCTAGACAGTCTGGACCCTCTCTTTCTAAAATTATGCGCTGAAATTGTTGCAACCCCTATTACAAGCCTGTTCAACCTCTTTTTCGTATCGCATGAGATCCCCAAAGAATGGAAAGCTGCCGCGGTTGTTCCCCTCTTCAAAGGGGGAGACACTCTAGACCCAAACTGCTACAGACCTATATCCATCCTGCCCTGCCTTTCTAAAGTCTTCGAAAGTCAAGATAACAAACAGATCACCGACCATTACGAATCCCACCGTACCTTCTCCACTATGCAATCTGGTTTCTGAGCTGGTCATGGTGCACCTCAGCCACACTCAAGGTCCTAAACGATATCATAACCGCCATAGATAAAAGACAGTACTGTCTAGCCGTTTTCATCAACCTGACCAAGGCATTCAACTCTGTCAATCACCGCATTCTTATCAGCAGACTCAATGGCCGTGGTTTCTCTAATGACTGCCTCGCCTGGTTCACCAACTACTTCTCAGATAGAGTTCAGTATGTCAAATCGGGGGGCCTGTTGTCTGGACCTCCGGCAGTCTCTATGGGGGTGCCACAGGGTTAAATTCTCGGGCCTACTCTTTTCTCTGTTTATATAAATGATATTGCTCTTGCTGCTGGTGATTCTCTGATCCACCTCTACGCAGATGACACCATTCTGTATACATCTGGCCCTTCTTTGGACACTGTGCTAACAAACCTCCAAACAAGCTTCAATGCCATACAACACTCCTTCCGTGGCCTCCAACTGCTTTTAAATGCTAGTACAACTAAATGCATGCTCTTCAACCAATTGCTGCCCACACCTGCCCGCCCGCCTAGCATCACTACTCTGGATGGTTCTGACTTAGAATATGTGGACAACTACAAATACCTAGGTGTCTGGTTAGACTGTAAACTCTCCTTCCAGACTCACATTAAGCATCTCCAATACAAAATGAAATCTAGAATCGTCTTCCTATTTTGCAATAAAGCCTCCTTCACTCATACTGCCAAACATACCCTCATAAAACTGACTATCCTACCGATACTTGACTTTGGCGATGTCATTTACAAACTAGCTTCCAACACTCTACTCAGCAAACTAGATGTAGTCTATCACAGTGCCATCCGTTTTGTCACCAAAGCCTCATATACTACCCACCACTGCGACCTGTATGCTCTTGTTGGCTGGCTCTCATTGGCAGTCCCTCGCTACATATTCGTCGCCAAACCCATTGGCTCCAGGTCAACTTTAAGTATTTGCTAGGTAAAGCCCCGCTTTTTCTCAGCTCACTGGTCTCCATAGCAAAACCCACCCGTAGCACATGCTCCAGCAGGTATATTTTACTGGTCATCGCCAAATCCAACACCTCCTTTGGCCGCCTTTCCTTCCAGTTCTCTGCTGCCAATGACTGGAACGAATTGCAAAAATCACTGAAGCTGGAGACTTATATCTCCCTCACTAACTTTAAGCATCAGCTGTCAGAGCAGCTTACCGATCATTGCACCTGTACATAGCCCATCTGTAAATAGCCTACCCCACTACCTCATTCCCATATTGTTATTAATTTTGTTTTGCTCTTTTGCACCCCAGTATCTCTACTTGCACATCATCATCTGCACATCCATCACTCCACTGTTTAATGCTAAATTGTAATTATTTTGCCACAATGGCCTATTTTTTTGCCTTACCTCCCTAATCTTACTAATTTGCACACACTGTACATACACTGCTCAAAAAAATAAAGGGAACACTTAAACAACACAATGTAACTCCAAGTCAATCACACTTCTGTGAAATCAAACTGTCCACTTAGGAAGCAACACTGATTGACAATACATTTCACATGCTGTTGTGCAAATGCAATAGACAACAGGTGGAAATTATAGGCAATTAGCAAGACACCCCCAATAAAGGAGTGGTTCTGCAGGTGGGGACCACAGACCACTTCTCAGTTCCTATGCTTCCTGGCTGATGTTTTGGTCACTTTTGAATGCTGGCGGTGCTTTCACTCTAGTGGTAGCATGAGACGGAGTCTACAACCCACACAAGTGGCTCAGGTAGTGCAGCTCATCCAGGATGGAACATCAATATGAGCTGTGGCAAGAAGGTTTGCTGTGTCTGTCAGCATAGTGTCCAGAGCATGGAGGCACTACCAGGAGACAGGCCAGTACACCAGGAGACGTGGAGGAGGCCGTAGGAGGGCAACAACCCAGCAGCAGGACCGCTACCTCTGCCTTTGTGCAAGGAGGAGCAGGAGGAGCACTGCCAGAGCCCTGCAAAATGACCTCCAGCAGGCCACAAATGTGCATGTGTCTGTTCAAACGGTCAGAAACAGACTCCATGAGGGTGGTATGAGGGCCCGACGTCCACAGGTGGGGGTTGTGCTTACAGCCCAACACCGTGCAGGACGTTTGGCATTTGCCAGAGAACACCAAGATTGGCAAATTCGCCACTGGCGCCCTGTACTCTTCACAGATGAAAGCAGGTTCACATTGAGCACATGTGACAGACGTGACGGAGTCTGGAGACGCCGTGGAGAACGTTCTGCTGCCTGCAACATCCTCCAGCATGACCGGTTTGGCGGTGGGTCAGTCATGGTATGGGGTGGCATTTCTTTGGGGGGGCGCACAGCCCTCCATGTGCTCACCAGAGGTAGCCTGACTGCCATTAGGTACCGAGATGAGATCCTCAGACCCCTTGTGAGATCATATGCTGGTGCGGTTGGCCCTGGGTTCCTCCTAATGCAAGACGATGCTAGACCTCATGTGGTTGGAGTGTGTCAGCAGTTCCTGCAAGAGGAAGGCATTGATGCTATGGACTGGCCCGCCCGTTCCCCAGACCTGAATCCAATTGAGCACATCTGGGACATCATGTCCCGCTCCATCCACCAACGCCACATTACACCACAGACTGTCCAGGAGTTGGCGGATGCTTTAGTCCAGGTCTGGGAGGAGATCCCTCAGGAGACCATCTGCCACCTCATCAGGAGCATGCCCAGGCGTTGTAGGGGGGTCATAAAAGCACATGGAGGCCACACACACTACTGAGCCTCAATTTGACTTGTTTTAAGGACATTACATCAAAGTTGGATCAACTGTAGTGTGGTTTTCTACTTTAATTTTGAGTGTGAATCCAAATCCAGACCTCCATGGGTTGATATATTTGATTTCCATTGATAATTTGTGTGTGATTTTGTGGTCAGCACATTCAACTATGTAAAGAAAAAAGTATTTAATAACAATATTTCATTCATTCAGATCTAGGATGTGTTATTTTAGTGTTCCCTTTATTTTTTTGAGCAGTGTATGTTTTTCTATTGTGTTATTGACTGTACATTTGTTTATCCTATGTGTAACTCTGTTGTTGTTTTTGTCGAGCTGCTTTGCTTTATCTTTGCCAGCTTGCAGTTGTAAATGAGAACTTGTTATCAACTGATCTACCTGGTTAAATAAAGGTGAATTGTAAAAAAAAAGAAAAATAAAAACATGAGAGCTACTCTCTGTGAATGAAATGGGTCTGCCATATGCCCGCCACACTACCCACTCACGCATGCCCACACATGGATGCACAAACACAAACACAAATACTGTATGTACTCACACAGACATTGATAACATGAGAATATTCTGAGTAAAGAGCTCAAGATAGCATCTTCTCCATTCACAGTGAGTAAATGTGTTCTGTTATACCTCCTCAAAGATCTTGTCTCTGTTTATGACATCTCTGTCCAATCCTTCTGTCATCCCAGGCTGTGTGAGCCGTGTATGCTGGACCCGGGGTGTGGCTTCTGTTACCGTGAGAACAGCACAGCTCTGTTCGCCTCCTCGTGTGTACCTGTCAATACAGCCTCCACTGAGAAGGCAGCCTGGGGCAGGTGAGCTACGTATCTGTCAATACAGCCTTCAATGAGAAGGCAGCCTGGGCAGGTGAGCTACAGGCGGCACTAAGGGGAGGGAGTGTGTTTGCGCATAGGGCAGCAGGGGGCAGGTGAGTCATAGAATGTGCTCTGTGTGTGGGTTTATTTGTTGTGTGTTTGTGAAGGGGATGGAGGGGGTTAGTGGAAGAAGGCTGGAGAAGTGGTTATTCTATAATACTGTACTCATAGTACCCCTCTATCCATAACATAACTACTGTTGCTACAATACAATAACTGTCTTGTACCATGTTATTCCAGGTGTTCCAACTCGACCCAGCTGAGAGTCCATACGTACTGGGCCTATAACTACTGTCCCACCTCCTACTCCTGGGTGGTCCTACTGGGTCTTGTTCTCTATCTGGCCTTCTTCGCCCCAGGTGAGAGGCAACACTGATCTATGTAGAGATTCAATTTACGCTGTATCTCACGTTCACTGTGAGGCAGCTACTAACTAAAGAAATGCATTATTAGAAAATGTGATCTCATTTCAAGTTTGGCGTTAACCATGCATTGATGTCATTTGGTATACTTGCTTAAAGGTTTGTATGCTTACTGTATTTGTATGCTTACTGTATATACATCTTGATTCAACATTGTTTGCATGCGGGGGGTAGTTACTGTACTGTAGAGCTATCGTAAGCCCCGTGTCATCCCTCTACTTCCAGGTTTGGGTCCAATGCCGTGGACAATCAACTCTGAGATTTACCCCCTGTGGGCCCGGAGCACAGGGAACGCCTGTTCAGCTGGAGTCAACTGGACATTTAACTTCCTGGTCTCCCTCACCTTCCTCCATGTGGCTCAGAACCTCACCTACTACGGTAACACACATCTTCTTCCACGTGACCCAGTCCCTCACCTACTACGGTACAAACCGTAGGCACTGATCAATACCTCACTTACAGGACATCCTTGATCAATCAACCTGAACAGCATGTATGCTTCTACTGCAGGATCTGACCTTTGTTGGACATTTGATTAATCTAGAGAGACTAGAGATATCTTATGATAGGCTCGATGTGTAAGGAATGTAGTTTCATCATGTTTGATTATTTGCTGTCATTTAATAATGTGCAGTAGATACTGGATAGCGTTTGACAGAATTGTACACTGTTGCAGACTAGAACTGATCTCTGCTGTCAGCACAGGAAAACCTCTGGGCCCTTCTTGGTCAAGTCACGTACGGTAGTCAGGGAAAAAACTGTAGGCCCTATTACTGACTGACAGATGATGTGTTGTTGATTGTGTAGTTGTTGTTATTGTTATTTCCCAGGAGCGTTTTTCCTTTACTCCAGCCTGGCTCTGATTGGGTTCTTCTTCATCTACGGCTGTCTGCCTGAAACAAAGAGCCGGAGGCTGGAGGAGATTGAGTCCCTGTTCGACAACCAGCTGTGCTCCTGCGGGGCCACAGACTCTGATGAGGACCGGCAGGTGGAGTACATCAGGGTGAAGGGGAGCAACTACCACCTCTCTGATAACGATGCCTCCGACGTGGATTAGCCCTAGCCTGAGTGCCAGTCAGTTTGTGCTTTCATGCCAACTCATTGTCATGCCAAATAATGGCTTGATGATGACAGCCATGGAGTTGGCAAGAGCACACAGATCTGGTCCCAGTCTAGTTTGTAACTTTGGCCTTGGATTTTGTCCCTGTTCTCTCAACTCAGAAAGTATGTATCAAGTGTTTTGGAGTAGGAGTGTTGATTTAGGATTAGTTTGGCCTTTTATCATAATTAATAATATTACATGGACAGGAAGCTTGATACATACAGCCCCTGATCTACAACCTCCCCGAGTCCTGTTCTCTGGTTTGCCTCAGTCACGTAGGTTACATTGCTCCATCTTTTTCACACACAGGGTAGCTATTTATAACACAAGTTACTTACACATTTCATTTTGCCAATGTAATGTTGTAGTTACTTCTATAGTTTGATAATAATCTTCTTTTTGATTTATAAACCATCATGTAAATAGTATTAAGCATACATTACATTCAAATTTATCCTCAGCATTTAGACATCCATTTTACTGTTCATATGTCGCATTATTATGAATTTCCATATATGAGGCAGACCAACAATTAACAAAACTATTGCCTTTTCCCTCACATAAAAAACCCTATGATTAGAGATAAAACCTCTTCACAACAAAACCTTTATTGTAGGAGTCCAAACGTCCACTAAAATGGCCACGATATTACAAGTTTTAAAATCAGAGAGAGGGATTGTAATATAGTGTTGATACCAGTATGCCTTTCTATATGAAACACAACTCAGAACAATATTGTCTCAGCTTGTCTGTAGCATCACAAATGGGGTGTCAGACACTAGTAGTACACCTGGGCTTTGCATCCCAAACGGCACCCTATTCCTAGTGCACTACTTTTAACCAGAGCCCTATGGGCCTTGGTCAAAAGTAGTGCAGTATAAAGGGAATAGCATGCCATTTGGGACTTAACCTGTTCTCTGTCTATAATGATGTTCAGTCTTGCTTTGCTATTTGTATTATCATGTTGGTTGATAAGCTACAGTAGCACATGACCCGTCTCTGTTTTCTCATTAGTAAACCTATGGATTATTATGTTATTTATTCTAATGTATTTTACCCATGATGTCGGTGCCTGTACTGAAGTGAAATGTATGAAGGAGTTGACTATATGGCCAGCCAGCGTGATGATAGCCTTTCAGAAGTTGCAAATGTTTTTATTAATCGATGTAGACTAGACTATTCATTGGGTTGTACCTCAGTCTCTGAGGGAATAACCATGCATTGAAATGGACAGTTTAGTCGGTTAATGTCACACACAGTTGTTCTTTGGGAAAACAATGTCAGAAAGAATGTCTAATTTTGTCTCCATTTTACGTTGTCTTCCTCCACAGCCTTATGTACAAATTGCAATGCATACTCTTCACGTGAAAGAGCTGGGGTTCTCGTGTTCTAAAGGGTCGAGGAGTACTGTATTGTACTTGCTAATGTTGTTTTATATATTGTAAAACTATGTAAGGTGACACCTTTTTAGTTGAGTACTTGAGTACACATAGATTTGAGTGTAGCAGACTGGTTGTAAGTGGTCAACATAATGTCGCTGAGAATATGTCTGTGTATTATTGTCTGTGACAAAACAAGATAGATAGCTACTATTGGGAATTCAAATAGGATTTTCTCTAGACTGAAATTAAATGACAGCATTTCAAAGGATCACAGTTCATTGGAACATCAGTGTTAATACTGGATTATTGAGTATTTATTATCAATATTTGAGTATTTGATTAGAAATGTGATTAGAAAAGAGAGGATACTAGAGGTAGTCTAAACTGGAGGTTCACTGGAAGATATATCTTTTTTTTTTTTAAATTATCACAGTTTGTTTTATAGAGAAAAAACACTTTATTGCACACCCCCCTTCACAAAGGTGACAACATTGTCGTCATGTAACAAACTTGAGATAGTGTCAAACAAGGTATTTGATGTTTTGTGATTTTATGAAAAATGCTCAACAACCCCTTGACAACCCATTTTGTTATTACTATATTGCCCTCTTTGCTTTAACTCCTAAATGGGGACATCCAATGTGTTTATGGTGAACGGGTGCAATTGTTTGTGAAAATGTGAAAACAAATTTAAATGCAGTGTTTCTATTCTAGATTATGAAGAAGAACTAGTGAATATTTAAAAAAAAAATGCATCCAGTGCTGTATAGTATACATTTGATTATTGTTGCTGTAAATGTTTTGCTAGAATTTATATTCTATCAAAGTAAATATATTCATGAGAATCTAGAACACTTAAATATGTATTGGGAAAAAATAAACGAATTATCTTGCAATGTCTGGCTTTCGTTTTAATGTAGAATCCCAGGGGCATTGTTATAAACCTTTAAATATGCAGAAACAGATTCTGTGGTAATGGGATGTAGTTGATAGTATTGTTCACAACTCTTAAAGGGATACTCTCCTCTCCTGTCCTTCCCACCTCTAATCTTTTTTCCTCTGCTTCAGCATGAGCAGAATGTCTGCTATTTCCTGAAGTGTCTCAACCTCCTCTGAAAGCCTGTTAACTCCGCTCTCAGCAGTGACCTCCTCCCTCTCCTCTGCACTCCCTCTCCGTTTCTCCTCTTTGTCATCTGGAAGGTCTTCTCTAAGAGGAACATTCTCAACATGTTCCAGGACCTCTCTTTCATCTTCCTGTCCTCTATGCTGCAGCTGCTCATCTCTCAAGTCTGGATGGAAGAGAGAAAAACATCATCAGGGAGCAACATCCATTTTCAAAATACTACTGAAAATACAAAAAAGAACACCATTATGAATCTCGGTCCGTAGGAAAATAACTTCAACAAACTGTATGGAAGAATGTCAACATATTGGGGACACTGCCCTGTGTAGGGTGCCGTCTTTCGGATGGGACGTTAAACGGGTGCCCTGACTCTCTGAGGTCATTAAAGATCCCATGGCACTTATCGTGTCCTGGCTAAATTCCCAATCTGGCCCTCAAACCATCACGGTCACCTAATAATACCCAGTTTACGATTGGCTCATTCATCCCCCTCCTCTCCCCAGTAACTATTCCCCAGGTCGTTGATGTAAATGAGAATGTGTTCTCAGTAAACTTACCTGGTAAAATAACGGATAAATAAAATAAATATACAGATCAGAGTAAATATAATTGCAGTATAACGTGTGCTTGTTACACGCATTCACTAGCTTTACATTCAATCGATTATCTATGACAAATTACACCACATATGAAGTTGTTTGCATTGATTTGGAAATCATCTGCCATAGATATGTCTATATCGGCTACACTGATTTGTTAATTACATCAAACATTTGCTATTTATACCTTTTACATCATTGGTGGTGAGAACGTCTAGTATAGAGGTAGTGGGTCTCTGAATAAACACTCTACTCTCAGTGTTAGTGTTACGACACTTGTTAGAAGGGATGATTGATGGATGGTGCCCAGTTCCAGCCTTGAGCTCTCTGGCTGTTGATTTTCTCCATGGCGTTTGCGCTTCTCCCTCCTTCCTGGATCTGCCTGATAATGCTCTGTGTGTCTGTTGTCTCATAGACTCATCTCTGTGACTTGCCTGCCCTCTGGTAGTTGGGGTCGGTATTACATTGTAAGCAGACTTGTGGGATTCAGAGTCCATGAGGTTCTTCTCTTTACACTCCAGTCCAAAACTGCACTGAGTTGAAACGTCCGATGTTGGACATTTCGAGGTGATGGTGGTGACAGTCTGTGTTCCCATTTCTCGTGTTTGTGTTTCTCGTGTTCCGGTGGCTTCCATCTTTTGTTGGTGAACCTCAGAGCACTGTGATTCAGACAGAGGACAAGATGGGACATACTGATCACTTATAACCCTAACCTGGCCGTTACTGTCATCTGTAACTGCACAGCCTGACCGTCTCTCAGTGTAGCCGGAGCTCTCCAAAGCTCTCTGGTCTCTATGATCTCTCTGGTCGTTTCCACAGTTCCCTGTGCATTGAGGCCTAGTGGGTGGGGTGTAAGGTCTGGGTTGAGACTGAGGGTGACCCAGTTGTTGGGTGTTCCAATGTGATGAGCCTTGGCTGAGGATAGGGAACTCTTCACTACAGGACCTCACTGTGTGCGACTGTGAGGATCCACCCTGGTGACACTGGTGATAATCCTCCACCTCCTGATATGACATTTAAAGATTAGTATGAAAATATGCAGCCTAAGTCCCAGATCTGTATGTGCTGTCTTGTCAACTCCATTGCTGTCATTGTCATGCTACGTGACAGCAATGGAGTTGACAAGACAGCACAAACAGATCTGGGACTCAGGCTAAGAAACATGTTGATATTACCATGTAAATGCAAAGCAGTTACTATGTAACAACAAGTTATAAACAGTAATTATGCAAACTTATAAGAGCAACTAAATGTAAAGTGTTACCAAGTCAGTAATGGTAGGCCTATGGGATCTATGGAAAATCAAAGCATCCCCTTACAGTATATTAACCAAAGCAGATGTAAACAGTATTAATTGTTTTTTTACTTACGTCATCATCAGAGTCTGAACTAAAGTAACCTCCTCTTGGAGAGTAACTGGGCGATGATTCGCAGAATTCCTTAGGACCATGATGAGTGTTTCCAGGACAAGCTGAAGACAGATCTGCAAGTAAGTCTCTACCAGGTTGCGTCCCAAATGACACCCTATTATTCCTCATTAAATTCCTCATTTGGCACTATATAGGGATTAGGGTGCCATTTGGTACTCAAGCCATCAGTGTCAGACAAATGGTGAACAGCAGATGATTTTGGAAACTTACATGAGCTGACATCAGTGCAGTTGGAAACCTGTTGGAATACAGGCGTAACAATGAAACAGGCTAGCCTGGACTGTATGAACACATTTCCCCTTACCTTTACCTACTATCATTCTCTCATCAGGTCCTCAGTGGCTCAGTTGGTAGAGCATGGTACTTGCAACGCCAGGATAGTGGGCTCGATTTCCGAGACCACCAGTATGTAAAATGTTTGCACGCATGACTGTAGTAGCTTTGGAAAAACTGTCTGATAAATGGTACTGTATTTTATCGTCACCATTGTTTAGCTCTGAAATTATTCAAATTCTGCCACTAGGTGGCATTAGACACCTGATGTAATGCTGCTGCCTGCAATTACCTGAGTCAGAAAATCAGGTTCAGGGTCTTGGCTCTGTGATTCATTCACATCTCTGGAAGACGTTGGTATTTCCTCCTTGAGATATATCTTAGACATCTCCTTCTTAAAATTAGCTGCTGGGATGAATTGACATAGATACAGTACCAATCAAAAGTTTGGACACAGCTACTCATTCAATGTTTTTTCTTTATTTTCACTATTTTCTACATTGAAATAACACATATGGAATCATGTAGTAACCAAAAAAGTGTTAAACAAATCCAAATATATTTTATATTTGCGATTCTTCAAAGTATCCACCCTTTGCCTTGCTGACAGCTTTGCACACTCTTGACATTCTCTCAACCAGCTTCCCCCTGTGTAATGTGGACGCTGGGAGTCGGGAAGCAAGTGCAGGTGCCGATCCCCACGATGTCGGGAGTCCAGTAGGGATCTGACGGCATAGGCGGGACCTCCCTTGACGTCCAGGAGGGCGGGTGGGTGTTGTGGGGGACAGCATCAGCCAGGGGACCAGGAACCACCAGAAGGGAGACATGAAATGAAGGTGAGATACGGTAATCACTGGGAAGCTGTAACCTATAAGTCACCTCGTTAACCCTCTGGAGAACTTTGGATGGCCCCACAAACCGGGGACTCAGCTTCTTACAGGGCAGGCTGAGTGGGAGGTTCCTGGTGGAAAGCCAGACGATCACCAGGATGGAACATGGGTGCCACACTGAGGTGGCGATCCGCCTGCTCCTTCTGGCGGATCGCTGGATCCTCACATGAGCATCACTCCAAACCTCCTCTGTGCGCCGGAATCATTCGTCCACCGCAGGGGCCTTGGTATGGCTTGGAGTCCATGGAGCCAGTGAGTAAGCCCAGTGGAGGAGTGACGTAATGAATTCTGTGGATATTCCACCCAGGGAAGGAATCGGGCCCACTTCCCCTGCCGATCCTGGCAGTGACTCCTCAGGAACCTCCCAGCTTCTGGTTCATCCTCTCCACCTGCCCGTTGGACTGAGGCCGGTACCTAGAAGTGAGGCTGACCGTGACCCCCAGATTCTCCATGAAAGCCCTCCATACCCATGACATGAATTGGGGGTCACGGTCAGAGACAATGTCCTCCGTGAAGGCCATTAAGGAAGGGAGACCAGAGACAGGAATAAACTGGCATGATTTAGAAAATCTGTCCACAATCACCAGAAGGGTGGTGAAACCGTCAGATAACAAAGTCAATGGATAGATGAGACCAGGGACGCTGAGGCACAGGAAGGGGAAGGTGCTTCCCTGCTGGAGAGTGCCGTGAGACTTACTTTGGGCACACACAGAACAGTAGTTGACGTAGCGAGTAACGTCTTGCGCCAAGGTGGGCCACCAATACTTTCTTTTTGTATGGGTGATTAAGGATGTCCAGCGACGACAGCTGTGTGTGCCCAGGTCATCATTCACTCCCTTATCCCCATGGGAATGTAGATGCGCTCAGGAGGACAGGTAATGGGAGCGGGTTCCCTCACCAGAGCCTGGCGAATGTCCACATCTACGTCACAGACCACAGGGGCTACGACACGAGAGGCAACAGGAAAACAGGTCCTCCAGCATTCGGGTGACCAGTCCGTGATTCTCATCCTTGACCATGAGATGGTGGGGTTATGGCGTTGGAGACATGGGAGGTCGAGGATGATCTTGTGAGCTGGTGCACTAGTGATGAAGGAAGGGATGTTTTCCTGTTGAATGGACTCCACGGTGAGAGTGATGTGTGTGATGGTTCCAGATTCTAGTGGCCGATTTATCAAGAGCTTGAACTGGAAACGGTGAGGAGAGCGGGTATGAGGGGATGTTCAGAGAGGAGGCAAGGATCTGGTCAATTCCCCGCGGCACCGGAATCCACTAGCGTTGTAGAAACAGTACATGAGGGACAGTCAGCTAGTGTGATCGACACTAAAAGGGTTTAGCAGAAACTGATGAAGATGGGATACTCACACCTGCCCCAGGAGGTGGAAGATCACGTGACCTTCCCTCTGGGCTTGTGGATCCCGAGTTGGGACGTACCGGACACTACTGAAGCTGGTGCCGCCCTTGACCACAATAGAGATAGAGCCACAGCTGTCTCCGTCTGCGTCGCTCTGCCGCGGGGAGGTGTGTGACCGCTACCTCCATAGGTTCAGGCTCTGCTACAGAGTGTTCACTGAGGGAAGGAGAGAAGCGATGTGGGTACCGAGGCTCCCGAATTAGATTATCCAATCGGATGGCCATCGCGATGAGTGTGTCCAAAGAGAGGCTGTCGTCACAACATGCCAGTTCCGCTTGGACCTCCTCGCGCAGTCCTCTTTGGAATAGTGTACGGAGCGCCTGCTCATTCCATCCACAGGATGCTGCTACTGTCCGAAAGGTGAGCGCGTAACCGGTAGCGGTCTGGTCATCTTGCCATAGTTGGAGATGGCGCTCACCCCCCTCTCTGCCCTACGAAGCCAGCTCCTCCTCTCTCCAAGACGGCCGTAGCCCGCTCCAACACCCGCCCAGTCAGCAGAGAAATAACCGTGGCAACCTTGGACCTCTCTGTGGTGGGGGCTCCCATCTGATACGCAAAATAAAGGGAGCACTGGAGTAGGAAGCCACAGCATTTAGATGGGGTTCCGTCATATTTATCCGGGAGGGACAAACGGGCATCGCTGACCTGGGCGGACAGCTGAATGGACTGATGTGCTGGCTTGCTGGGTCGACTGGTGGAAGAGTATCCTCTGCTAGTGGAAGGCAACGCCTCTCGGGCATGTTTGAGACGTTGAAGACTGCAAAGAACTTCTTCCATAGCCGTCCCCAGTTGCGCCAGTAAGTATCCATGTTCGTCGACCGTCTGGGAGATGCTCTGATTTCCTGCTGCTTCCATTTGGTGAGGCAGTATTCTGTAACGTGGATGCTGGGATTCGGGAAGCAAGTGCAGGTGGTGAGTTTAATAATAAACGGAACATGGAGCAAAACAAGAAACACGAGTAGCGTACAGACATGAAACACATAGTCAATACTGCCTTGGGAATGGAACTAAGGGAGTAACAGATATAGGGGAGGTAATCAGAGAAGTGATTGAGTCCAGGTGTGCCTCATGATGAAGAGGAGGTGCGCGTAATGATGAATGCCAGGTGCACGTAATGATGAATGCCAGGACCGGTGGTTAGTAAACCGGCGATGTCGAACGACGGAGGGGAGGAGCGGGAGTAGACGTGACAACCTGGAATGCTTTTCCAACAGTCTTGAAGGAGTTCCCACATATACTGAGCACTTGTTGGCTGCTTTCCCTTCACTCTGTGGTCCAACTCATCCCAAACCATCTCAATTGGGTTGAGGTCGGGTGATTGTGGAGGCCAGGTCATCTGATGCAGCACTCCATCACTCCCCTTCTTGGTGAAATAGCCCTTACACAGCCTGGAGGTGTGTTGGTTCATTGTCCTGTTGAAAAACAAATGATAGTCCCACTAAGTGCAAACCAGATGGGATGGCATATTGCTGCAGAATGCTGTGGTAGCCATGCTGGTTAAGTGTGCCTTGAATTCTAAATAAATCACAGACAGTGTCACCAGCAAATCACCCCCACAACATCACACCTCCTTCTCCATGCTTCACGGTGGGAACCACACATGCAGAGATCATCCATTCACCTTGTCATGTATTGTCATGTTGTGTCTTGTTTCTGTCCTTTCCCTTCACCCTGTCTCCCTCTGCTGGTCGTTATTAGGTTACCTTTTCTCCCCCTCTTTCCCCCAGCTGTTCCTTGTCTCCTCCTAACTACCTCGTCACCCCTTTTCCCACCTGTTCCCTTTTTCCCTCTGATTAGTCCTCTATATCTCTCTCTGTTTTTGTTCCTGTCTTTGTCGGATTCTTGTTTGTGTTATTCATGCCTGAACCAGACTATCGTCATGTTTGCTGCAACCTTGTCCTGTCCTGTCGGAATCTGCCGGTCCATCTGAGCCTACGTATGTTTTGTTATTAAAGAAGCCCTGTTTACGTTAGTTCGCTTTTGGGTCCTCATTCACGCACCGTAACAGAAGAATCCGACCAAGAATGGACCCAGCGACTTCGGATCCTCTCCACTCAGCCGTCGAGATCCAGGGAGCGATGCTAGGCAGACACGAGCAGGAATTGTCTGCTGCTCGACATGCCGTTGAGACCCTGGCCACCCAAGTCTCCAACCTCACAGAACAGGTTCACCATCTCCGCCTCGATCCACCGGCCACTTCCAGGGCTTTCGAATCTCCGGAGCCCAGAATCAATAACCCGCCGTGTTACTCTGGGGAGCCCACTGAATGCCGCTCGTTCCTCACCCAGTGTGATATTGTGTTTTCTCTCCAGCCCAACACTTACTCCAGGAGCACTGCTCGTGTCGCCTACGTCATATCTCTCCTTACTGGAAGGGCTCGTGAGTGGGGCACGGCAATCTGGGAGGCAAGGGCTGAGTGTACTAACCAGTATCAGGACTTTAAGGAGGAGATGATACGGGTTTTTGATCGATCTGTTTTTGGGGAGGAGGCTTCCAGGGTCCTGTCTTCCCTATGTCAAGGTAATCGATCCATAACAGACTACTCTATTGAGTTTCGCACTCTTGCTGCCTCCAGTGGCTGGAACGAGCCGGCTTTGCTCGCTCGTTTTCTGGAGGGTCTCCGCGCAGAGGTAAAGGATGAGATTCTCTCCCGGGAGGTTCCTTCCAGCGTGGATTCCTTGATTGAACTCGCTATTCGCATTGAGCGATGGGTTGATCTTCGTCACCGAGCTCGTGGAAAGGAGCTCGCGTTCTCCGTTGCCCCCCTCTCCGCATCACTACCATCTTCCTCTGCCGGCTCGGGTGCTGAGCCTATGCAGCTGGGAGGTATCCGCATCTCGACTAAGGAGAGGGAACGGAGAATCACCAACCGCCTCTGTCTCTATTGCGGTTCTGCTGATCATTTTGTCACTTCATGTCCAGTAAAAGCCAGAGCTCATCAGTAAGCGGAGGGCTACTGGTGAGCGCTACTACTCCTGTCTCTCCTTCAAGATCCTGCACTACCTTGTCGGTCCATCTACGCTGGACCGGTTCGTCAGCTTCCTGCAGTGCCTTAATAGACTCTGGGGCGGAGGGCTGTTTTATGGACGAGACCTGGGCTCGGGAACATGACATTCCTCTCAGACAGTTAAGGGAGTCCACGGCCTTGTTCGCCCTGGATGGTAGTCCTCTCCCCAGGATTCAGCGTGAGACGCTACCTTTAACCCTCACTGTTTCTGGTAATCATAGCGAAACCATTTCTTTTTTAATTATTCGTTCACCTTTTACACCTGTTGTTTTGGGCCATCCCTGGCTAGTTTGTCATAATCCTTCCATTAATTGGTCTAGTAATTCTATCCTCTCCTGGAACGTCTCTTGTCATGTGAAATGTTTAATGTCTGCTATCCCTCCTGTTTCCTCTGTCTCTTCTTCACAGGAGGAGCCTGGTGATTTGACAGGGGTGCCGGAGGAATATCACGATCTGCGCACGGTGTTCAGTCGGTCCAGGGCCACCTCTCTTCCCCCACACCGGTCGTATGATTGTAGTATTGATCTCCTTCCGGGAACCACTCCCCCCCGGGGTAGACTATACTCTCTGTCGGCTCCCGAACGTAAGGCTCTCGAAGATAATTTGTCTGTAGCTCTTGCCGCCGGTACCATAGTCCCCTCCTCCTCTCCCGCCGGAGCGGGGTTTTTTTTTGTTAAGAAGAAGGACGGGTCCCTGCGCCCCTGCATAGATTATCGAGGGCTGAATGACATAACAGTGAAGAATCGTTATCCGCTTCCTCTTATGTCTTCAGCCTTCGAGATCCTGCAGGGAGCCAGGTTTTTCACTAAGTTGGACCTTCGTAACGCTTACCATCTCGTGCGCATCAGGGAGGGGGACGAGTGGAAGACGGCGTTTAACACTCCGTTAGGGCACTTTGAATACCGGGTTCTTCCTTTCGGCCTCGCTAACGCTCCAGCTGTCTTTCAGGCATTAGTCAATGATGTCCTGAGAGACATGCTGAACATCTTTGTTTTCGTTTACCTTGACGATATCCTGATTTTTTCATCGTCACTCCAGATTCATGTTCAGCACGTTCGACGTGTCCTCCAGCGCCTTTTAGAGAATTGTCTTTTTGTGAAGGCTGAGAAGTGCTCTTTTCATGCCTCCTCCGTCACATTTCTCGGTTCTGTTATTTCCGCTGAAGGCATTAAGATGGATCCCGCTAAGGTCCAAGCTGTCATTGATTGGCCCGTCCCTAAGTCACGCGTCGAGCTGCAGCGCTTTCTCGGCTTCGCAAACTTCTATCGTCGTTTCATCCGTAATTTCGGTCAGGTGGCAGCTCCTCTCACAGCCCTTACTTCTGTCAAGACGTGCTTTAAGTGGTCCGTTTCCGCCCAGGGAGCTTTTGATCTCCTCAAGAATCGTTTTACATCCGCACCTATCCTTGTTACACCTGACGTCACTAGACAGTTCGTTGTCGAGGTTGACGCGTCAGAGGTGGGCGTGGGAGCCATTCTTTCTCAGCGCTCCCTCTCTGACAACAAGGTCCACCCTTGCGCGTATTTTTCTCATCGCCTGTCGCCGTCGGAACGTAACTATGATGTGGGAAACCGCGAACTGCTCGCCATCCGCTTAGCCCTAGGCGAATGGCGACAGTGGTTGGAGGGGGCGACCGTTCCTTTTGTCGTTTGGACTGACCATAGGAACCTTGAGTACATCCGTTCTGCCAAACGACTTAATGCGCGTCAGGCGCGCTGGGCGCTGTTTTTCGCTCGTTTCGAGTTCGTGATTTCTTATCGTCCGGGCTCTAAGAACACCAAGCCTGATGCTTTATCTCGTCTCTTCAGTTCTTCAGTAGCCTCCACTGACCCCGAGGGGATTCTCCCTGAGGGGCGTGTTGTCGGGTTGACTGTCTGGGGAATTGAGAGGCAGGTAAAGCAAGCACTCACTCAAACTCCGTCGCCGCGCGCTTGTCCTAGGAACCTTCTTTTCGTTCCCGTTCCTACTCGTCTGGCCGTTCTTCAGTGGGCTCACTCTGCCAAGTTAGCCGGCCATCCTGGCGTTCGGGGTACGCTTGCTTCCATTCGCCAGCGTTTTTGGTGGCCCACCCGGGAGCATGACACGCGTCGCTTCGTGGCTGCTTGTTCGGTCTGCGCGCAGACTAAGTCCGGTAACTCCCCTCCTGCCGGCCGTCTCAGGCCGCTTCCCATTCCCTCTCGACCGTGGTCTCACATCGCCTTAGATTTTGTCACCGGACTGCCTTCGTCAGCGGGGAAGACTGTTATTCTTACGGTTGTCGACAGGTTCTCTAAGGCGGCTCATTTTATTCCCCTTGCTAAGCTTCCTTCTGCTAAAGAGACGGCACAAATCATCATCGAGAATGTTTTCAGAATTCATGGCCTTCCGTCAGACGTCGTTTCGGACAGAGGTCCGCAATTCACGTCTCAATTTTGGAGGGAGTTTTGCCGTTTGATTGGGGCTTCCGTCAGTCTCTCTTCCGGCTTTCACCCCCAGTCTAACGGTCAAGCAGAACGGGCCAATCAGACTATTGGTCGCATCTTACGCAGTCTTTCTTTTCGCAACCCTGCGTCTTGGTCAGAACAGCTCCCCTGGGCAGAATACGCCCACAACTCGCTTCCTTCGTCTGCGACCGGGCTATCTCCTTTTCAGAGTAGCCTCGGGTACCAGCCTCCGCTGTTCTCATCTCAGTTCGCCGAGTCCAGCGTCCGCTCCGCTCAGGCTTTTGTCCAACGTTGCGAGCGCACCTGGAAGAGGGTCAGGTCTGCCCTTTGCCGTTATAGGGCGCAGACTGTGAGAGCTGCTAAAAGCGTAGAACTAAGAGTCCTAGATATTGTCGCGGTCAGAGAGTTTGGCTCTCCACTCAGAACCTTCCCCTTAAGACCGCTTCTCGCAAGTTGACCCCGCGGTTCATTGATCCGTATTTCTCGGATCATTAATCCTGTCGCAGTGCGACTTCTTCTTCCGCGATATCTTCGTCGCGTCCACCCGGTCTTCCATGTCTCCTGTGTCAAGCCCGTTCTTCGCGCCCCCGCTCGTCTTCCCCCCCCCCCCATCCTTGTCGAGGGCGCACCCATCTACAGGGTCCGTAGGATTTTGGACATGCGTCCTCGGGGCCGTGGTCATCAGTACCTAGTAGATTGGGAGGGGTACGGTCCTGAGGAGAGGAGTTGGGTTCCCTCTCGGGACGTGCTGGACCGTGCGCTGATCGATGATTTCCTCCGTTGCCGCCAGGTTTCCTCCTCGAGTGCGCCAGGAGGCGCTCGGTGAGTGGGGGGGTACTGTCATGTATTGTCATGTTGTGTCTTGTTTCTGTCCTTTCCCTTCACCCTGTCTCCCTCTGCTGGTCGTTATTAGGTTACCTTTTCTCCCCCTCTTTCCCCCAGCTGTTCCTTGTCTCCTCCTAACTACCTCGTCACCCCTTTTCCCACCTGTTCCCTTTTTCCCTCTGATTAGTCCTCTATATCTCTCTCTGTTTTTGTTCCTGTCTTTGTCGGATTCTTGTTTGTGTTATTCATGCCTGAACCAGACTATCGTCATGTTTGCTGCAACCTTGTCCTGTCCTGTCGGAATCTGCCGGTCCATCTGAGCCTACGTATGTTTTGTTATTAAAGAAGCCCTGTTTACGTTAGTTCGCTTTTGGGTCCTCATTCACGCACCTTAACACACCTACTCTGCGACACGGCAGTTGGAACCAAAAATCTCAACTTTGGACTCATCAGATCAAAGGACAGATTTTCACTGGTCTAATGTCCATTACTCATGTTTTGTGGCCCAAGCAAGTCTCTTCTTTTTATTGGTTTCCTTTAGTAGTGGTTTCTTTGCAGCAATTCAACCATGAAGGCCGGTTTCCTCTGAACAGTTGATGTTGAGATTTGTCTGTTACTTGAACTCTGTGAAGGATTTATTTGGCCTGCAATTTCTGAGGCTGGTAACTAATGAACTTGATCATCAACAGTTCAGAATTCCATGTCTTCCTTTCTTGTGGCGGTCCTCATGAGAGCCAGTTTCATCATAGCTCTTGATGGTTTTTGCGACTGCACTTGAAGAAACTTTAAAAGTTCTTGAAATTTTATGGATTGACTGACTTTCATGTCTTAAAGTAATGATGAACCGCTGTTTCTTGTTGCTTATTTGAGCTGTTCTTGCCATAATATAGACTTAGTATTTTACCAAATAGGGCAATCTTCTGTATACCCCCCCCCCCCCCATGAAGCTGGTTGAGAGAATGCCAAGAGTTTGCAAAGCTGTCATCAAGGCAAAGGGTGGCTCCTTCAAAGAATCTTAAATATAAAATATATTTTGATTTGTTTAACACTTATTTGGTTACTACATGATTCCATATGTGTTATTTCATAGTTTTGATATCTTCGCCGTTATTCTACAACGTAGAAAATAGTACAAATAAAGAAAAACCCTGGAATGAGTAGGTATGCCCAAACATTTGACGGGTACTGTATGTCAATAAAGAGAGATTGGCAAACTTTATGCAAAAACATGTATCATAGTTTTAGTGAAGGGACATGATTAATAGTCTACATAATGCACACTAGACATGTATGCGTAGCAAATGGACCCCTATTACCTACAGTGCTATACTTCTGACCAGAGCCCTATGGGTCCTGTCCAAAAGTAGTGCCCTATATAGGGCATAGGGTGCCATTTGGAATGCAACAGTACCTTCACTTCCATATTCCTCATTACTGCAGGCCCTGAAGAGTGCTTTCTCGTGTTGCTCTTCACTCTCTATTTGGTTGAGAGAGAACTTCATTGTCTGATCTTTGAGAGAGAACTCCAAGGTGTGGTCTTTGCCCTCCGATTGGTTGATAGAGAACCCCACTGCGTGCATGACATGGTCTCTGGTATCTGTGCTACTGGGTAGGCAGATGCATACCCCATTAGTCAGTGCAAGTTATGGAAATATCACCTAATACATCTGTCTTCACAGATGTAATCAATACAGCAATGGAAATCAGGATAAAAATAATATCAGTTCAGGGGGGGTTGTCAATCTCAATAATGTATGAACAGAAGATGGATAAAGAAAATCAATATTTCCTGCATATCAGGTAAAAACACATCTTTGATATTTCAGTTCAGTACTCACTCAGGCTCTGTGCCTCCAAACAGTACTCTGGACACAGTGGGGGTCATGTTCAGCTGCTGTTTGGGTCCACTTGGTCCTGTGGCCCACGGGGAACACTCTCTCCTCCCTCCTGGCTGAGAGAAAGGTCTAAACTACAAAATCAAATATCCATTAGGTTTCAGTTATACTTTTTCTTTACTTTACAAAACTGTTAGTACAGTGGAATGAATGCACATTAATTTGTCTTTGTTTCATGTGTTTGAGGGGTAGAGGTGGGGTTATATCCATTCCAAATGAAGGAATACTGTTACTATGACTGTATTTGAATGAATACCTGTAGTTGCTCTGAGGTGGAGGTATCCCATGGGGTTCTAGGGGAGCAGTGTAGCTGTGGCTGGACCTGTGCTATCTGCTGGAGGGAGAACAGGCCTGCCCCTGAGGAGGAGACTGATGACGATCCCGAGCAGAAGGGGCTCAGGGTGTCCTGGATGTGTTGCTGGTAGTCTGATGTACTGGTGTCTGACATGTTCGACTCCAGCACTGGTGAGAGCTGAGAGCAACAACCAATGAACCAACCAAATGTCACAAGGTTGAGTCAACATTTCCATAAAGCTTACTGTATCTGTATTTTCAGAAATATGATCAAAAGAGTACTAGTGAAGTAAGGTGATGTATTTGTGTTGTCAGAAAAGATGAATCAGTGTGAGTAAATGCCGACTGACCTGTCTACACTTGAATCCATCAGGAATGCAGTGCTTTCTCTTTCTAGCAGTCTGGACACTAAAATACATGAGTAGTACACTACCGTTACTACAAATACTTGAATGTCATTAAAGATGAGTAACTGTTTCACTTTTCCTCTTAAAATGATTCTATAATTGCTTGACGTGATCTTCCTGTCTGTGTTGGCGCCCTTCCTTGGGTTGTGCTGTGGCGGAGATCTTTGTGGGCTATACTCGGCCATGTCTCAGGATGGTAAGTTGGTGGTTGAAGATATCCCTCTAGTGGTGTGGGGGCTGTGCTTTGGCAAAGTGGGTGGGATTATATTCTGCCTGTTTGGCCTTGTCCGGGGGTATCGTTGGATGGGGCCACAGTGTCTCCCGACCCCTCTTGTCTCAGCCTCCAGTATTTATGCTGCAGTAGTTTATGTGTCGGGGGGTTAGTTCAGTCTGTTATATCTGGAGTATTATCTGGTGTCCTGTGTGAATTTAAGTATGCTCTCTCTAATTCTCTTTTTCTCTCTGTCTCTGTCTCTCTTTCTCTCTCATGACCTGAGCCCTAGGACCATGCCTCAGGACTACCTGGCCTGATGACTCCTTGCTGTCCCCAGTCCACCTGGTCGTGCTGCTACTCCAGCTTCAACTGTTCTGCCTGCGGCTATTGAACCTTGACCTCTTCACCGGACGTGCTACCTTGTCCCAGACCTGCTGTTTTCAACTCTCTAGAGACAGCAGAAGCGGTAGAGATATTCTGAATGATCGGCTATGAAAAGCCAACTGACATTTACACCTGAGGTGCTGACCTGTTGCAGCCTCAACAACCACTGTGATTATTATTGTTTGACCCTGCTGGTCATCTATGAACATTTGAACATCTTGGCCATGTTCTGTTATAATCTCCACCCGGCACAGCCAGAAGAAGACTGGCCACCCCTCATAGCCTGGTTCCTCTCTAGGTTTCTTCCTAGGTTCTGGCCTTTCTAGGGGAGTTTTTCCTAGCCACGTGCTTCTACACCTGCATTGCTTGCAGTTTGGGGTTTTAGGCTGGGTTTCTGTATAGCACTTTAAAATATCAGCTGATGTAAGAAGGGCTTTATAAATACATTTGATTTGATATATATAACCGATACCTGTACAAAGGCTGGCTCTCCACAAGGGAAAGCCGTGATGGGGAGCAAGGGCTCATGGGTAACTCCAGGGGCCCCTCCCTCATCGACTTGGGTCCTCCTTTATCATCCGTGATGTGAGTTATCTTTGGCTGATCTGGAACAAACAAAGTTATTGTTGTGGGTGCGTGGGATCCTTTTTCAATGTTATTAGCATTTATCCATAATCTATAGATTCCTTTCTGAACTCACCATTGTTTTCTTTCTTTGCAGCAATCTGGTTTACTATGAATAAAGTCACTAGGTCCATACTTCCAGAACTGGCTCCTTTAGGAGAGGTTGGTATTCCTAAGGTTTTCATCTTTCTCTGCATTTTTTTCTTTTCAAAGAATTCCTGATAAAATGTTGGCATATGTATTATCATGTCACATACACTACCGTTCAAAAGTTTGGGGTCATTTAGAAATGTCCTTGTTTTTGAAAGAAAACCACGTTTTTGTCCATTAAAATAACATCTAATTGATCAGAAATACAGTGTAGACATTGTTAATGTTGTAAATGACTATTGTAGCTGGAAACGACAGATTTTTTTATGGAATATCTACATAGGCATATAGAGGCCCATTATCAGCAACCATCACTCCTGTGTTCCAATGGCACGTTGTGTTAGCTAATCCAAGTTTATCCTTTTAAAAGGCCAATTGATCAGTAGAAAACCATTTTGCAATTATGTTAGCACAGCTGAAAAATGTTGTGCTCATTAAAGAAGCAATAAAACTGGCCTTCTTTAGACTAGTTTAATATCTGGAGCATCAGCATTTGTGGGTTTGATTACAGGCTCAAAATGGCCAGAAACAAATAACTTTCTTCTGAAACTCATCAGTCTACTCTTGTTCTGAGAAATGAAGGCTATTGCATGCGAGAAATTGCCAAGAAACTGAAGATCTCGTACAACGCTGTGTACTACTCCCATCACAGAACAGCGCAAACTGGCTCTAACCAGAATAGAAAGAGGAGTGGGAGGCCCCGGTGCACAACTGAGCAAGAGGACAAGTACATTAGAGTGTCTAGTTTGAGAAACAGAAAGCTCACAAGTCATGATTTCAACTGGCAGCTTCATTAAATGGCACCCATAAAACACCTGTCTCAACGTCAACAGTGAAGAGGCAACTCCGGGATGCTGGCCTTCTAGGCAGAGTTGCAAAGAAAAAGCCATATATCAGACTGGCCAATAAAAATAAAAGATTAAGATGGGCAAAAGAACACAGACACTGGACTGAGGAACTCTGCCTAGAAGGCCAGCATCCCGGAGTTGGTAATCAGCATCTTCACGCTGGTAATTTGCGAGTAAGTTACTATTTAATGAAGCTGCCAGTTGACAACTTGAGAGGCGTCTGTTTCTAAGTGACTCTAAAATTTTGAAAGGTAGTGTATACTGCATTATAATGTATACAATATGGGACCTTATTTAAGGCCACTGTGGGTTTAACTTACCCTCTGCTTTTTCATGTAATTTCTCATCATAAACCGGTTCCTGAATATTTATAATGGAAAATCAAGTTAAAATTGCTATTTAAAAGGGGGTCAATATAATGTTTTTTTTAAAGGGGGTCAGTAGAATACTTTTGTTAAATAGTAACAGTTATGTTACAGTTCTAATGTTATTTGTCAAAGAAAGAGAAAGTTAATGTTGAATATTTGCTAACAAGGTTTTCTAAAACTCGTTCCACCCAGACTGTCAAAAAGCACATATGTAAAAGTGCTAACGTTAGTTTAGCAAGCTAACGTTAGCTAGCTAGCTGTCAAACTTACCTTGAACCACCGACCCAATTCATTTTGTCCAGTAAAATCAGACAGAAAAAATTAACTCTATTAGGCCATGTATTTTATCAGCACTTTTGAATGTATCTAGCAGTATAAAAGAGGTGACCGTTGTTGAGTTTTTATGAAACATAGCTAGCTAGCTACTAGTGAAACTTTCTCATGAAGTAGCCGATTATAATGATGCTTCAGTTGAGTTGACAGGTACAGCGCGTGACACAAAGATGCTGGAGCCAAGCCAACAGACGTCAAATAAATGACGTAAATGACGTAGCTACTATGCCCCTCTCAGATATGAGAGAGACGTTGGTAGTAACCATGTTATAACACTCTATAACAAAATAACATTATTATTGTTTCAATTATGACATTAGTTTATTAAGTGTACTATACACAGATGCTGGGCAAATAGTCACGATACAGTATGTACAGTAAAACGTACAGTAGGACCTCATTTGAATATGTCACTCACAACGGATCGTGTCTTTCCGGGGTGTTGCCCAAATAAAACACTGCCAAACCAAATGACGGAAATACTGGAACGTAGCTAGCGGTTGAGTTTTCTAGCTGAAACATCGCACCATTGTATGAGGTAGATTGTTTTTCCATCATGATACTAACTCCCGGTGGATGTAGAGCGGAATAACATCAAAGAAGACTAGCTCTTTGATCGCTTTGTAGGGGAAAGATGTCCAATATACTTGATGCGGCGTCCAGAGTGAAATGGGACCGGGCGACTGCAGCGAAGCGAGCTATCTTTCTCGCGGCCGCTGCCTATGGGTTGAAAACCCTGTACCCCATCGTCTGCAGACAATTCGTGAAACGGAAAGAATGCAAGAATAGGAGGGGGTCTAAAGGAGAAGAAAATGGCTCGACGGTGAAATCACAAACAGATGCACTGAGTCATAAAAAGTCACCTGGTGTAAACGCTGAATTTTTTAAGCAGATACTTGAACTCATTAAAATTCTCTTTCCAAAGCTTGTCTCCAAAGAGCTTGGATTGCTGTCTCTGCATTCGGTCGCGTTGATTTCCCGGACGTTTCTGTCTATCTATGTCGCAGGCTTGGATGGCAAGATTGTGAAAACAATCGTTGAAAAAGAACCACGAAGCTTCATCATCCAGCTGATGAAATGGCTCCTTATTGCTATCCCGGCCACATTCGTGAACAGCGTAATCCGCTACCTGGAATGCAAGCTGGCTCTCGCCTTCCGCACACGGCTAGTAGACCATGCCTATACCACCTATTTCACAGACCAGACCTACTACAAAGTTAGCAACATGGACGGGAGACTGACCAACCCGGACCAGTCTCTTACCGAGGACGTAATGATGTTTTCCCAATCCGTGGCGCATCTCTACTCGAACCTCACTAAGCCCATCTTGGATGTGATACTCACCTCCTACACCCTCATCCAGACGGCCCGGTCCAGGGGGGCCAACGCCAGCGGGCCGACCCTGCTGGCTGGGTTGGTGGTGTTTTGCACGGCCAAGGTTCTGAGGGCCTGCTCGCCGAAATTCGGAAAACTAGTAGCTGAAGAGGCCCACAGGAAAGGCCATTTGCGCTATGTGCATTCCAGGATCATTGCCAATGCAGAGGAGATAGCCTTCTACAGGGGCCACAAGGTATAGGAGGAAGGATGCATGGAGGATTTTGCATGCATAGTCACTATGTATTTATTACAATAGAAATACCCATGGGTTGGATCCCTTTGAGTTGGATCCAATGCACACCCATGACATCATATCCAATTCCCAAAAGTGATTTTCAAACATTTGATTGACAGCCTCCTTATATGCACTTGTTTTTGATAAGACTGTCTCCAAGAGCAAAATAACAAAAATGCAATGTGAATGTAATGTGAAAACTATTGTAGTACATTTGTTGTAAATGTGCTATACTGTGTATGCTAGGTACTTGTGTGACTGCAATGTAAACTGCCTGTTTGTGTCTGTCTGTCCTGTGTGTGTCAGGTGGAGATGCGTCAGCTGCAGAAGTGCTACCGGGCCCTGGCGGAGCAGATGAACTTGATCCTGTCCAAGCGTCTGTGGTACATCATGATAGAGCAGTTCCTCATGAAGTACATGTGGAGTAGCTGTGGACTGGTCATGGTGGCTGTGCCCATCATCACAGCTACTGGCTTCGCTGACAGCGGTAATGGTCATCGCGACATCATCTTGTTTTCTTCTAAACCCTCTTGTTTTCGAGTAGTTAGTTGTAATGGGAATAGTTGTAATGGTTTATCTCTGTTTCTGCATACCAGTAGGTAGCCTATTCTGTCCTTCATTTGAACCGACTGACATTTGATTCTATTTAGGTAATGTTGTGCTAATCTCACAAAGCCCCAAAAAACAGTCCCTCTTAATTTGCGTATGCCACATACAGTTGAAGTCGGAAGTTTACATACACTTAGGTTGGAGTCATTAAAACTCGTTTTTACACCACTCCACAAATTTCTTGTTAACGAACTATAGTTTTGGCAAGTCTGTTAGGACATCTACTTTGTGCATGACACAAGTCATTTTTCCAACAATTCAAATCAAATCAAATCAAATGTTATTTGCCACATACACATGGTTAGCAGATGTTAATGTGAATGTAGCGAAATGTTTGTGCTTCTAGTTCCGACAATGCAGTAATAACCAACAAGTAATCTAACTAACAATTCCAAAACTACTGTCTTGTACACAGTGTAAGGGGATAAAGAATATGTACATAAGGATATATGAATGAGTGATGGTACAGAGCAGCATAGGCAAGATACAGTAGATGGTATCGAGTACAGTATATACATATGAGATGAGTATGTAAACAAAGTGGCATAGTTAAAGTGGCTAGTGATACATGTATTACATAAGGATACAGTCGATGGTATAGAGTACAGTATATACGTATGCATATGAGATGAATAATGTAGGGTAAGTAACATTATATAAGGTAGCATTGTTTAAAGTGGCTAGTGATATATTTACATCATTTCCCATCAATTCCCATTATTAAAGTGGCTGGAGTTGAGTCAGTGTCAGTGTGTTGGCAGCAGCCACTCAATGTTAGTGGTGGCTGTTTAACAGTTTGATGGCCTTGAGATAGAAGCTGTTTTTCAGTCTCTCGGTCCCAGCTTTGATGCACCTGTACTGACCTCGCCTTCTGGATGATAGCGGGGTGAACAGGCAGTGGCTCGGGTGGTTGATGTCCTTGATGATCTTTATGGCCTTCCTGTGACATCGGGTGGTGTAGGTGTCCTGGAGGGCAGGTAGTTTGCCCCCGGTGATGCGTTGTGCAGACCTCACTACCCTCTGGAGAGCCTTACGGTTGAGGGCGGAGCAGTTGCCGTACCAGGCGGTGATACAGCCCGCCAGGATGCTCTCGATTGTGCATCTGTAGAAGTTTGTGAGTGCTTTTGGTGACAAGCCGAATTTCTTCAGCCTCCTGAGGTTGAAGAGGCGCTGCTGCGCCTTCTTCACAATGCTGTCTGTGTGAGTGGACCAATTCAGATTGTCTGTGATGTGTATGCCGAGGAACTTAAAACTTGCTACCCTCTCCACTACTGTTCCATCGATGTGGATAGGGGGGTGTTCCCTCTGCTGTTTCCTGAAGTCCACAATCATCTCCTTAGTTTTGTTGACGTTGAGTGTGAGGTTATTTTCCTGACACCACACTCCGAGGGCCCTCACCTCCTCCCTGTAGGCCGTCTCGTCGTTGTTGGTAATCAAGCCTACCACTGTTGTGTCGTCAGATTATTTAACTTATAATTCACTGTATCACAATTCCAGTGGGTAAGACGTTTACACACACTAAGTTGACTGTGCCTTTAAACAGCTTGGAAAATTCCAGAAAATTATGTCATGGCTTTAGAAGCTTCTGATAGGCTAATTGACATCATTTGAGTCAATTGGAGGTGTACCTGTGAATGTATTTCAAGGCCTACCTTCAAACTCAGTGCCTCTTTGCTTGATATCATGGGAAAATCAATAGAAATCAGCCATGACCTCAGAAAAACAATTGTAGACCTCCACAAGTCTGGTTCATCCTTGGGAGCAATTTCCAAATGCCTGAAGGTACCATGTTCATCTGTAAAAACAATAGTACGCAAGTATAAACACCATGGGCCATGCAGCCGTCATACCGCTCAGGAAGGAGATGCGTTCTGTCTCCTAGAGATTAAAGTACTTTGGTACGGAAAGTGCAAATAAATCCCAGAACAACAGCAAAGGACTGTGTGAAGATGCTGGAGGAAACGGGTACAAAAGTATCTATATCCACAGTAAAACAAGTCATATATTGACATAACCTGAAAGGCCACTCATCAAGGAAGAAGCCACTGCTCTAAAACCGCCATAAAAAAACAGACTACGGTTTTCAACTGCACATGGGGACAATGATCGTACTTTTTGGAGAAATGTCCTCTGGTCTGATGAAACGTAAATAAAACTGTTTGGCCATAATGACCATTGTTATGTTTGGAAGAAAAAGGGGGAGGCTTGCAAGCCGAAGAACACCATCCCAACTGTGAAGCATGGCGGTGGCAGCATCATGTTTTGGGGGTGCTTTGCTGCAGGAGGGACTGGTGCACTTCACAAAATAGATGGCATCATGAGGCTGGAAAATGATGTGGATATATTGGAGCAACATCTCAAGACATCAGTCAGGAAGTTAAAGCTTGGTCGCAAATGTGTCGTCCAAATGGACAATGACCCCAAGCATATTTTCAAAAGTTGTGGCAAAATGGCTTAAGGACAACAAAGTCAAGGTATTGGAGTGGCCATCAGAAAGCCCTGACCTCAATCCTATAGAATATTTGTGGGACGTTCTGAAAAAGCGTGTATGAGCAAGGATTGCCTACAAACCTGACTCAGTTACACCAGCTCTGTCAGGAGGAATGGGCCAAAATTCACCCAACTTTTTGTGGGAAGCTTGTGGAAGGCTACCCGAACCGTTTGACCCAAGTTAAACAATTTATAGGCAATGCTACCAACTACTAATTGAGTGTATGTAAACTTCTGACCCACTGGGAATGTGATGAAAGAAATAAAATATGAAAGAAATAATTCTCTCTACTATTATTCTGACATTTCACATTCTTAAAAATAAAGTGGTGATCCTAACTGACCTAAGACATACATTTTTACTAGGATTAAATGTCAGGAATTGTGAAAAACTGAGTTTAAATGTATTCGGCTATGTAAGCTTCCGACTTCAACTGTACAGTAGTAGCTGATCAGCATGTGTTAACCCACAGGAACCAATAACTTTGTTGTGTTGTGCTGATTAGGGTATATTCATCCTATTGTCCCTATTATCCTGTTAGCTGCTAACTAACTGAATGCTACTGTTGTCTCCACCAGTGGAGGTTGCTGACGGGAGGACAGCTCATAGTAATGGCTGGAACGGAGCTCTAACCACTAGGCTACCTTGCCGCCCCGCAATTAAGGAGCCACCAACCTTCTGTGTTCTCCACCCCAATTAGTGTCATGCACACTGATAATATGGCAACTGCTTGGTTTTTGGTCACAAAAAACGAGCCGTCATTACAGTCTTGCTGGTCTAACCACAGAATGGATCTGTTTCATTTCAGTCTTTAGCCCCTTTCCCTAGTTCCTAGGCCCTTCCTTAGGCCATGCCCCCTAGGAGTTCACTGATCAGAAAGCCAAGGGGCTAGGGGCCCAGTATGTCATCTCATAGTGTCTCACCTTAATTTCCCCTCTCACAGAAACCGCCGACGGTCAGACTCAGGTGCTGGTGAGCGAGAGGACAGAGGCTTTCACCACCGCACGCAATCTCCTGGCCTCTGGAGCTGACGCCATTGAGAGAATCATGTCCTCCTACAAAGAGGTGACGTCTCAGTCTTCTCTGTCCTCTCTTCTCTCTCTCCCTCCTTCTCTTCTCTTTCTCTCTCTCTCTCTCTCTCCTGTCTCGTCTCCTCTTACATTCAAGTGGCATTATAGAGTGATAGGACAGTGTTAGAGTGAGCCACTAGACCCACTCATGACAAGAGGACTTTCAAACTGTCTGTCAAGGTTGCAGACCAACATGAAGCAGTACCAAAGAAGGGCCGTGCTCATTCATTAAATCATAGGGACGTAATCCCTTATTTTAATCCCAGAATGATGATGTCTATTCATGCATACATATTTTTAGCAGTGATTTATTTATGAGTTACCAGAATTTGGCCCAAAAGAACATTTTATGTCCCCCATCACAGTGCTGATTGAACGTAGTCTGTGTTGGTTGTCATATGCTCGCTTCAATATTTGTGAATATGACAGTTATATCTACGGTATTACATGGATGTGAGAAAAGGGACGATGCACAAGAAAATGTGCACTGGTTCACTCTGTGGGGGAGGGTTGACCTTTCAATAAGAGGAATTGAGTATTGTTGGTGTCAGACTGGTTTTTGTAATCCTTTGCCTTGCAAATCAGACCGCTGTCTCTGTCTTGGATCTACAGTATCACACTTCCTGCTGAAGTTTAGGCTACTTTTAGTCATATCCCATACAGTGTGGAGAACACACAGAGTATGAAAAAGGACAGAATGTGATAATTAGGCTGTTTTTTTTGGATGTCACCCAACAAGTATGTGCATACAGGGATTGTTGTTGTGTGTTGCTGTGGCACCCTAAGAGGCAGGCAGTGCCTGCCAGAGATACATTCCTGAGGTAATATTCACTCACTGCAGCTCACCCTGCAGCTAGCCTATCGCAGTGTCTGAACAGGGCCACACACCCCAATAGGTTATGTAATAGTATGGTATGTTATGCTGCAGGGGCACAAACATTCAGACAGACACAGGTAGTACACATTACGCTACTGCTGCTGTCACAGCACACTGTCTGAACACAGCCTGAGACTGTGGCGGTCATGACATTTTGTCCGCCGCAAATAACTGCCGGTCTCACGGTAATTGACCGTTAATTCACATAAACACATTTAGCATCTTCTGGCTTGCACACACAAAGCCTACTGTCACAAATCCCCCCCCCCCCCCCGGTACTGATGCTCATTCTGTTCACCAGTTCCGGAGATCTACGTCACAAAGGCGGCTTCACTGAACGGGATTTATTATCATCAACCCCGGACTGTCTTGTCTGATTACACACCCCTGGTTTCCATTTCTCCTGATTAGTATGTTATATATTGTCGGTTGTTGTTGCCATGTTTGTTGGTGGTGTGAGTACCTATGCGGTTGGTGCAGCTGTTATGCTGCGTGCTATATATATTGTGTATTACGGGTATCGTCCCGTGTCGGTCAACAAGGTTTACCCTCGCTCTTTTGTTTGGGTACAGCCCAGTGTTTTTGTATACGTGTTTGTTTTAGGTGTATTAAAAAACCCTATTGTGTGTCGCTGCGCCTGTCTCCTTTATACCAGCGTGACACCTACAAGCCACTGATGCATATCTTTGGAGCGTCTGCATTTTAAAAAGTCTAAGAAATCCATGTATTATAGCCTACACCATCTACACCAATACATCTAAAGAAAGATAGTCATACACTCTATTTATAAACTACTAGTAATTTATTGAGTAAACCACCAGGTGGTTCTATAGGCTATGCAATTGCGCGAGAAAACAAAGGGATGGCCACTATTAAAAAGAGGAGGATCCCATCAGCATTCTATAGACTGGGCCTACTATATTTATTTCTCAACTTTCCTAATATTAAGCACATTGTTTATCTTTACAACAGGAGTGTAGCCGACCTGGCTGGCATGAAAATGAAGCAAGGGAAACGTGTCCTCCATTCGCTAATTAAGTGCATAGATGACTCGCTAGCTAGCTATGCTGAACTTGGATGAATGTTATCCACAGTCAGCACATCCCTTAGTTGTCAATCAAATGTATTTGGCATTGATAAAATGGGCGGGCAGGCAGGCAAGTTCCCATTCAGTTATCAATATGTGGGTTGGGACAAGCATGCATTGGCAGGCCAGCTGCAGGAGGACGAGCAAGCTACTATTCCCCATCGTTTATCAGTGCAATTTTGATGGCCACTGAAAAAGTTTGAAAGGGTTTATATAATGTTCCCTCATTAGATTTTAGCTCCTCCCACTCTGGCTAGCATTAGTTGTTGATCTTGTTGATGCGCATAGGCATACGAAGGCTACCATTTCATGGTTGTTTGATCAATAGGATTTTAAAGTTCCCAAATGTAAGAATCCAGTGGTATTTACATACGGTATTTGCAGAAATCCATTCAGGTGTATTTAGTGGCTTTTGTCGAATGATTTCTAATGATCTAAAGTTGCGCTGTTGCTACTGCCTGTAAACACACAGTCCAGTTCAAAGTGAATGATCGTCAGGCCCATGTGGCAAATGGCTTGTTTGTATATAGGCCTACTGTAGCTCTGATTGGCTATGGCGCGCAGGTCTGCGTAGACTCCGGTCCTGGACAGGACAGATGTGTTTATTCTGTTTTAATTACTCCAGCATCTTAATTGTCCAAACGCACGGCCGCTTTCCCACTCTATATGGCTTTAGAAATGTCAAAAATGCCTTACTACATCATTCCCAAACATTCTATGAGTTTATGAAAACGTAAAAATTCTCGCTTGTCAGAAAATGTTTGGTTTTTTTATTTAAAAAAATGTCATATTCTTCCTGGGGGTGTACAGATTTGAATAAGATTGAATATTGTTCAAGTGCTGTCACTTTAAGGCTTTCCCCCTGTGCCACTCTGCTGGCTTTGCCTAGCTGTGAATAAACCTCCATCTGGTTTATAATTATAATCCTCCACCAGGGAAGACTACTCCTAGTAGCCCTCTCTCCCAGGAGAGAGTTAACACAGCCAGCCAGCCCCAGAGGCTGCCTGCCACAACCCATGTAGCCTGTCTGGCTGGGTTCAGCTCCTCATTACCAATCCAACAGCACCCTAACTAACTTGGAAGAGATCTCCTTGAAATGTTTGAGGTTTTGCATGCAAATCAGTTACATCACGTATGTATGACTGATTCGATTTTTGTCGGCATGCAGCACTGTAGACTGTGCATCCTCTGTAATGTCTAGGCAATCTGTTTGTGTCTATGCAATCTGTAATGGCTAGATAATCTCAGTAATGATCATATACTGTAGGCCTATTTCTAGTCTGTTTAGGTTGTTTTCAGGGAGTTCCCTCTAGCAGTACCCTATAAGGAGACGATTCCATGACTGGAATTGTTTCTGTCTCTAGGCTACAGTTTGTCACTATCTCTCTCCATCCCCAAGTGTGAGAGATGGTTGCTCTTGTGAGAACAGGTTGTTCCTGTTGACACTACACTCTTAGAGAAAAAGGTGCTATCTAGAACAAAAAAAAACGCTTCTTCGGCTGTTCCCATGGGATAACCTTTTGAAGAACCACTGTTGGTTCCAGGTAAAACCCTTTTGGGTCACAGTCATCCAGGCTGTATCACATCCGGACGTGATTGGGAGTCCCATAGGGCGTCGTCTGGGTTTGGCCAGGGAAGGCCGTCATTGTAAATAAGAATTTGTTCTCAACTGACTTGCCTAGTTAAATAAAGGTAAAAAAATGATTATAAAAAAAAAATAGAACCCTTTCCACTGAGGGTTGTACATGGAACCCAAAAGGGTTTTTACCTGGAACTGAAAAGGGTTCTCCTATGGGGACAGCTGCAGAACCCTTCTAGAATCCTTTTTTCTAAGAGTGTACAGCCGTCCCATTATACAGGCTATGTTATCTGTAGGAAGGCCCCGGGCCATCATCAGTACTGTGTGTTCCCTAAACACAGATACAAGCAGCTATTAAAAAACAAAAACAGCCATTGTTTAGAGTCATATTAAGCTATGAGTGAAAATGAGTTGCATAAATTATACAGAGGGCTTTTGCATCATCTGATCAAATAATGTCCCTTCACCTTGTACTGTTATCCTGACCAGATTTTCAGTGCACACTGCAATACACTGCTATACACTAAGCTCTGCTGCTGGCTGCTCCCGTAGTTCACGTGCATTAATGTAAGTGTTTTCCCAAAGACACACACACTGCTCTTCTTTGTAAGCATCTACTTTTGGGCAATGGTAGGGAACTCTGTTGGGTAAGATGACCTAACTGACCCCTTTCTGTTCAGTCTGACTCCCGTGTTATTTACCTCAACGAATGACCTTTGACCTTTCTGGTTGTCTGTAATAGGTCACAGAGCTGGCAGGCTACACAACGCGCGTCTACAACATGTTCCTGGTGTTTGGCGAGGTGCAGAGGGGCATGTACAAGCGCTCGTCCACATCTACCACGGGAACAGGAGAGAAGAAGAACGTGGCCAGGCCAGAGATGCACATCGATGGGCCTTTGGAAATCAAAGGTAGACTGTCTGAGATGTTAATCATTTAGTACACATTTGTCCAGTAGGATACACATACACATTCTGAGACACTTAAATGTCATGCTATTCCCTATTCAGTACACAACTATACCATAGTATACCACTTTACTACAGGGGTTGGTGGTAGCATCTGGGTTAGAGAGGCGGGCCGGTAGCCTGGTAACCGAAAGGTTGCCGGTTCGAATCCCCGAGCTGCATGCAGTGAGAGAGCCAGTAGGGTTACCAGCCTCAATGATAATTGTGCATCTGTAACGTCATTATTCACGATTCATTCAGGATATTCTGTAATCACGATAGCATCCACATGAATGAAGAAGTGTTCAGAAACACAATCTATTCTTATTTACAATAAAAGTGACTCCAAAATGACACAATACATTATTTACCATTCATTTCTATTGGGCACAAAATAATCTGAAACCAAAATAAACAGCAAATGCATCCAACAAATTTGTAGTCACAAGATTGATGTAGTCGTTGCGTGGTAGTAATACTGGATCAAATACTTTAATACACATTTAGTTGATTTTGTCCCAACACATTTGGTTCCCTAAAATGTGGGGGGCGGCAATGTACAAAAGTGCCGTAATTTCTAAAACGGTTCACCCGATATGGATGAAAATACCCTTAAATTAAGGCTGACAGTCACTTTAACCTCATAGTCATTGTATAATTTCATATCCAAAGTGCTGGAATACAGAGCCAAAACAACAACGAAAAAGTTACTGTCCCTATACTTTTGGAGCTCACTGTATATGCACAAATGTTGAGCAAACTCACTATCCAACTGCAGCTTGTTGCCTTACAATTGTACGTTGAATCAACTTTAATGCTATTTTGTTGAGCAAACTCACAATCCTATTGCATCTTGTTGCCTTACAATTACAGTATACGTTAAATCAACATATTTTTTTAAAGGTTACAGAGAGACATAGAGTCCGCCCCAAATGGCACCCTATTCCCTATATAGTGCACTACTTTCAGTGTTTCTCCATATTCATTTACCAGTGGCAGGCCACCGCTTCTAAATCGTTGCTGCATATATATATAGATAGTTGAAGTCAGAAGTTTACATACACCTTAGCCAAATACATTTAAACTCAGTTTTTCCACAATTCCTGACCTTTAATCCTAGTAAGATTTCCCTGTCTTAGGTCAGTTAGGATCCCCACTTTATTGTAAGAATGTGAAATGTCAGAATAATAGTAGAGAGAATTATTTATTTCAGCTTGTATTTCTTTCATCACATTCCCAATGGGTCAGAAGTTTACATACACTCAATTAGTATTTGGTAGCATTGCCTATAAATTGTTTAACTTGGGTCAAACGTTTCGGGTAGCCTTCCACAAGCTTCCCACAATAAGTTGGGTGAATTTTGTCCCATTCCTCCTGAAAGAGCTGGTGTAACTGAGTCAGGTTTGTAGGCAATCCTTGCCCGTACACGCTTTTTCAGTTCTGCCCACAACATTTTTATTGGATTGAGGTCAAGACTTTGTGATGGCCACTCCAATACCTTGACTTTGTTGTCCTTAAGCCATTTTGCCACAACTTTTGGAAATATGCTTGGGGTCATTGCGACCAAGCTTTAACTTCCTGACTGATGTTATGAGATGTTGCTCCAATGTTGCTTCATTTGCAAGCCTCCCCCTTTTCCCTCCAAACATAACGATGGTCATTATGACCAAACAGTTCTATTTTTGTTTCATCAGACATTTCTCCAAAAAGTACGATCTTTGTACTTTGCAGTTGCAAACCGTAGTCTGGCTTTTTTATTGTGGTTTTGGAGCAGTGGCTTCTTCCTTGCTGAGCGGCCTTTCAGGTTATGTCGATAAGGACTCATTTTACTGTGGATATACAGTGCCTTGCGAAAGTATTCGGCCCCCTTGAACTTTGCGACCTTTTGCCACATTTCAGGCTTCAAACATAAAGATATAAAACTGTATTTTTTTGTGAAGAATCAACAACAATTGGGACACAATCATGAAGTGGAACGACATTTATTGGATATTTCAAACTTTTTTAACAAATCAAACACTGAAAAATTGGGCGTGCAAAATTATTCAGCCCCTTTACTTTCAGTGCAGCAAACTCTCTCCAGAAGTTCAGTGAGGATCTCTGAATGATCCAATGTTGACCTAAATGACTAATGATGATAAATACAATCCACCTGTGTGTAATCAAGTCTCCGTATAAATGCACCTGCACTGTGATAGTCTCAGAGGTCAGTTAAAAGCGCAGAGAGCATCATGAAGAACAAGGAACACACCAGGCAGGTCCGAGATACTGTTGTGAAGAAGTTTAAAGCCGGATTTGGATACAAAAAGCTTTCCCAATCTTTAAACATGCCAAGGAGCACTGTGCAAGCGATAATATTGAAATGGAAGGAGTATCAGACCACTGCAAATCTACCAAGACCTGGCCGTCCCTCTAAACTTTCAGCTCATACAAGGAGAAGACTGATCAGAGATGCAGCCAAGAGGCCCATGATCACTCTGGATGAACTGCAGAGATCTACAGCTGAGGTGGGAGACTCTGTCCATAGGACAACAATCAGTCGTATATTGCACAAATCTGGCCTTTATGGAAGAGTGGCAAGAAGAAAGCCATTTCTTAAAGATATCCATAAAAAGTGTTGTTTAAAGTTTGCCACAAGCCACCTGGGAGACACACCAAACATGTGGAAGAAGGTGCTCTGGTCAGATGAAACCAAAATGGAACTTTTTGGCAACAATGCAAAACGTTATGTTTGGCGTAAAAGCAACACAGCTGAACACACCATCCCCACTGTCAAACATGGTGGTGGCAGCATCATGGTTTGGGCCTGCTTTTCTTCAGCAGGGACAGGGAAGATGGTTAAAATTGATGGGAAGATGGATGGAGCCAAATACAGGACCATTCTGGAAGAAAATCTGATGGAGTCTGCAAAAGACCTGAGACTGGGACGGAGATTTGTCTTCCAACAAGACAATGATCCAAAACATAAAGCAAAATCTACAATGGAATGGTTCAAAAATAAACATATCCAGGTGTTAGAATGGCCAAGTCAAAGTCCAGACCTGAATCCAATCGAGAATCTGTGGAAAGAACTGAAAACTGCTGTTCACAAATGCTCTCCATCCAACCTCACTGAGCTCAAGCTGTTTTGCAAGGAGGAATGGGAAAAAATGTCAGTCTCTTGATGTGCAAAACTGATAGAGACATACCCCAAGCGACTTACAGCTGTAATCGCAGCAAAAGGTGGCGCTACAAAGTATTAACTTAAGGGGGCTGAATAATTTTGCACGCCCAATTTTTCAGTTTTTGATTTGTTAAAAAAGTTTGAAATATCCAATAAATGTCGTTCCACTTCATGATTGTGTCCCACTTGTTGTTGATTCTTCACAAAAAAATACAGTTTTATATCTTTATGTTTGAAGCCTGAAATGTGGCAAAAGGTCGCAAAGTTCAAGGGGGCTGAATTCTTTCGCAAGGCACTGTAGATACTTTGTACCTGTTTCCTCCAGTATCTTCACAAGGTCCTTTGCTGTTGTTCTGGGATTGATTTGCACTTTTCGCACCAAAGTTTGTTCATCTCTAGGAGGCAGAACGCGTCTCCTTCCTGAGCGGTATGGCGGCTGCGTGGTCCCATGGTGTTTATACTTGCGTACTATTGTTTGTACAGATGAACGTGGTACCTTCAGGCATTTGGAAATTACTCCCAAGGATGAACCAAAACTATAGTTTATTAACAAGAAATTTGTGGAGTGGTTGAAAAATGAGTTTTAATGACTCCAACCTAAGTGTATGTAAACTTCCGTCTTCAACTGTATGTATACAGTACCAGTCAAAGGTTTGGGCACACCTACTCATTCAAGGGTTTTTATTTATTTGTACTATTTTCTACATTGTAGAATAATAGGGAAGACATCAAAACTATGAAATATATCAAAATGTATTTTATATTTGAGATTTTTTTAAGTACCAACCCTTTGCCTTGATGACATCTTTGCACACTCTTGGCATTCTCTCAACCAGCTTCATGCCGTGCCGATATTTTTTTATATTCAGCGTATATAAAAAAGAAATCGCCATTGTAAAACGTTTTCAGTGTAAAGTTAAATGACTAAAACGGAGAAAGTATGTATAAAAGATAACGGATCTATATATTAAAAATTAAATATGGTCATCTTTGAGAACTGACAATCACCAAATTAAAGCTAGACAGTCAGGCAGAATCTAAAATTCCCAAAATTGCATGGCATTATTTTGTTAGAATGTTTGAGTCATTCAGATGGCATAAGAACAATGTATAAGTGTGTAGAATTGCAGGAAATTTGCTCCAATCGGCACATTTTCTCTCAGCCACATGGCAAAATGTATAAAATTGCAGGAAATTCGCTTTAAAACTTAAATGTTTTCTCTCCGTCCCATGACAGAATGTGTAGAATTTTAAAACAGCTACATTTGTTCTCTGCGGCCAGGAGGAGGGCCTCTAAAATGTTCAGTCGCCTGGAGTGACAAGTTACAACATATATTTGTATCACTTTATGCATTCAGTCTTTTGGGGGGTTTCAATTAGGTACAGTACGTTCGGAAAGTATTCAGACCCATTGACTTTTTCCCAACTTTGTTACGTTACAGCCTTATTCTAAAATGTATTAAAGAAATGTTTTCCTCATCAATACCCCGTAATGACAAAGCTACAACAAGGTTTGAGAAATGTTTGCAAATGTATTAAAAATAAAAACAGAAATACCTTATTTACACAAGTATTCAGACCCTTTGCTAAGAGACTCGAAATTGAGCTCAGGTTTATCCTGTTCACATTGATCATCCTTGAGATGTTCCTTCAACTTGATTGGAGTCCACCTGTGGTAAATTCAGTTGATTGGATATGATTTGGAAAGGCACTCACCTGTCTATATAAGATCCCGCAGTTGACAGTACATGTCAGAGCAAAAACCAAGCCATGATGTTGAAGGAATTGTTTGTAGAGCTCCAAGACAGGATTGTGTTGAGGCACAAATCTGGGTAAGGGTACCAAAACATTTCAGCAGCGTTGAAGGTCCCCAGGAACACAGTGGCCTCCATCATTCTTAAACGGAAGAAGTTTGGAACCACCAAGACTCTTCCTCGAGCTGGCCGCCTGGCCAAACTGAGCATTCGGGGGAGAAGGGCCTTGGTCAGGGAGGTGACCAAGAACCCGATGGTCACTAGGGTTGCACATTTTGGGGAATATTCAGAGGTGGAAACTTTCCGTGAGAATTAACGGGAATATATGGGAATATATTGGAATTTATGGAAATATATGCAAGTTAATATTAATGCATTTAAATCTAGATGTTTTTTGCATTGGATATATTTACCATTATCATATGGAGACAGAAACATAAACACTTTACCGTATCATAAGTAGAAGTAATTGCAAATGATTCAATCCCTTCCAATAGAAATTTAAAAAACGATTTAGTTACGAATTGAACTTTAATTAAATGAGTTGACTCTTCACATGAGATGATTTCACTGAACAACAAAGTAAGGGAATATTGAATGATCCCCAATGACCCATCACATCTCCCAAAAACATTTGTAAAATGATTGTCTAGAAACTTAAACTTTGGTTGTCTTCCTGTCAGGCTTCCTTGTCTTCTCCCTGGACCTCCTCAATGTCCACCTCTTGAAAATCAGACTCTGAGGCCTCATCTTCACTGTCACTTTCCAACCTTGTTAAGGCTCGTTGTCAGGCGCAAAAAGCCCAAAATGTGTCCGGGTGGCCACCAATTTTTCAACCCTTGTATTGGTCAGCCTGTTGCGTGCTTTGGTGTGTGTGTTCCCAAACAAGGACCAGTTGCGCTCTTAGGTGGCTGATGTTGGTGGGTTTTGGAGGATGATGGAGGCAACAGGGGAAAGAGCCTTCGGTCCACAAAGTCCCTTCCACCAGGTGGCTGATGAGATATGTTGGCACGACTGCCATATTGCATCTCCATCCCAAAGCTCTTGCTTGGAAGTGTACTTCGCCAGATTGCCAATAAACTTGCCCTCATCAATGCCAAGATGGCGAGACAAGGTAGTGATGACACCATAGGCCTTGTTAATTTCTGCACCAGACAGAATGCTCTTGCCAGCATACTTGGGGTCAAACATGTACGCTGTGGCATGTATGGGCTCCAGGAAGAAGTCTACATGCTTTTTGATGTATTTTAGAACTGCAGTTTCCTCTGCATGGAGCAACAGTGAAGTGGGCAGGGCAGTATGGATTTCTTCTCTCACATCTGCAAGCAGAGTCTGAACATCAGACAGGATTGCATTGTCTTCCTCAATCCGTGCAATGGCTACTGCTATAGGTTCAAGGTGTTTCAGGCTGCTTACCACTCTCCCAAAATACATCATCCAGTAGGATCCTCTTGATGGGGCTGTCCATATCGGCAGACCGTATAGTAGTGTGGGCTCAATAGCATCTCATTAGTGTGCAAGATATTGAGAATCAGCTGTACATGTGATGGAAGAGTGCACTGCACATTTGATAAAAGAATGCACTGTGCATGCAGAGGGTTGCAATTCCATTGAATTGGGGATAACCAAAATATGCCACAAGACCTAGAAATGCCTTATGTGTATCCCTCAAAAAAGGTTCACTGTTATAAGCTAACTTTTTTGATGAATTTAATCAAAATTCCCAAAATTCCCAGGCTTTACTTCCCATGGAAAATTTCCAGAAACATTCTGGAAATTTACTGGAAAGTTTCCGACCCTTTGCAACCCTAATGGTCTCTCTGACAGAGTTCCTCTGTTGAGATGGCAGAACCTTCCAGAAAGGCAACCATCTCTGCAGCACTCCACCAATCATGCCTTTATGGTAGAGTGGCAAGACGGAAGCCACTCTTCAGTAAATGGCACATGACAGCCTGCTTGAAGTTTGCCAAACGGCACCTAAAGGACTCTCAGACCATCAGAAACAAGATTCTCTGGACTGTTGAAACCAAGATTGAACTATTTGGCCTGAATGCTAAGCGCCACGTCTGTAGGAAACCTGGCATCATCCCTACGGTGAAGCATGGTGGTGGCAGCATCATGCTGTGGGGATGTCTTTCAGCGGCAGGGACTGGGAGACTAATCAGGATCGAGGAAAAGGTGAATGTAGCAAAGTACAGAGATGTCCTTGATGTAAACCTGCTCCAGAGCAATCAGAACCTCAGACTGGGGTGAAGGTTCACCTTCCAACAGGACAACGACCCTAAGCACACAGCCAAGACAATGTAGGAGTGGCTTCGGAACTAGTCTCTGAATGTCCTTGATTGGCCCAGCCAGAGCCCGGACTGGAACCCGATTAAACATCTCTGGAGAGAGCTGAAAATGGCTGTGTAGCGACGCTCCCCATCCAACCTGACAGAGGATCTGCAGAGAAGAATGGGAAAAACTCCCCAAATACAGGTGTGCCAAGCTTGTAGCGTCATACCCAAGAAGACTTGAGTCTGTATTCGCCAAAGGTGCTTCAACAAAGTACTGAATGGGGACTGTAAATGCAGATGGGCCATCCCAAGCCTCAGCCTATTCATTTCAGGCTACAGGTTATAATGTTTTTAAAGGGAAAATTATATTTCAGATGGTGTCAACATAATCATGTATTCTTTCATTTTGGAGTAGAATGTTCTTTTCAAAAGTCACCAGAAGTGACCTTGTCACAGACGTCCCCGCCCCCCACGCTAACTTTGCCACCGCTTCTGAAAAGAATGCTCATAGGAAACACTGACTTTTGACCAGAGACCTATGGGCCTTTGTCAAAAGTAGAGCACTATAAAGGGAGTAGGATGCAATTTGGGACACAGCGTAAGCTAATCCTGTGCAGTGTATCTTTATTGCTGTTTTTTCCGACCGTCTTGGTCAAATGATATTGATGATATGTTTTGTTTTATTTTCACGTACACCTGATATGTACATCGACAGATTTTTTTTTACCATGTCAGCCCGGTATTCAAACTAGCCACATTTCGGTTAGCCCAACGCTCTAACCGATAGGCTAATACTAATGGTGAATGTGTGCATCTAGACATACTCGTCACTAACACAGCTAGTTAGTCAGTTGGCTACATCCTCAGTATCTACAGCTGCACTTTTTTTTTTACACTTTCTCACACTTTTTAAATGCTGCCCCACATTTTTCTGGCAGCCACATGTACTCTCGTTGACTGAACTGATCGTATGAATTATTGATCGACATACAATGACTGATTTCTCCTTTGTTTTTTGTGTCGGTCTTCTGCAGGAAGAGTCATCGATGTGGACAATGGCATCGTGTGTGAGAGTGTCCCTATCATCACTCCCAATGGAGACATAGTGGTCTCCAGTCTCAACTTCAAGGTGAGAAATATCACAGCAAAATCCTGGGCGATGTTCAGTGGTGATGAAACGTTTTCAAATTAAGTAAAAAAAATCGAATTAAGTCATATCTGAACTCATCCAATAAGAAAACAGATTTTTGTTTTCGATTTCCAGAGTGTTGTGAAAGTGTGTCCTACTGAAGATCCTGCTCAGCATCCTACTAAATGTTGATGTGTGACACACAAATATAGTGATGTGTCACTATATTTGCCTAACTCTCTAGCCATCTTCCCCCAGGATAGGGTTGTACATGCTTTTGTTCTTTGTTGTGTTACCGGGAAGTTAGCTCACTTTAAAATTTGAATTTATTTTTGAAGTGAACCCTGGCCAGGAAGCACACATGTAATAATCACACGTACACACACACACACACATACACACACACTAAATTGCACGGTATAAAATAAGGAAGGTATGGCTTCCTAATACTCAACATAAACCATGTCAAAAAAATATGTAGGGACTACATAGAATCAAGTGATTCAGACTAGTCTGGCTTTTCCAAACTCTTGTCATGGGTTGTTCGACACATCAGCTGTGATGAGACTATTCAGTACTCCAAGGCTATAACGTGTGTGTGTGAATGCTGTTTCTTGCAGGTGGAGGAAGGTATGCACCTGTTGATCACAGGTCCTAACGGCTGTGGGAAGAGTTCTCTGTTCAGGATCCTCAGTGGGCTGTGGCCTGTCTATGGGGGGCTGCTGCACAAACCCTCCCCACAACACATGTTCTACATACCACAAAGGTCAGTGGTTGTCACTGTCACACACATCCTTATGCCCACACATGTACTGACTCTGACACACATGTACCCATGATGTAGGATCTTCATTTGATCACTCTTTTGTTGCTGAGAATTTTCCTGCACGGCAGGAAATGCAAACTTGTAGGGAATTCAAGGTTTTGAAAAAAGCTTCTAAAGTTTGTAATTACCACTTTAAAATATCAGACTTGATTTTCCCTAACGAAAAATGTATCAACTCCTACAAAAAATGTCCATTAATTATAATCCACATAATAATTCACATTTCCTGTTGCTGCAGGATTATTTTCCTGCTGTAGCAAACTTGCTCAAATTAAGATCCTACATTTGTACATGTAAGCTTGCATAGAGGCACACACACAGGCATGCACGGATGAATATTCTGTATGAATGCACACACACACACTCTATACACACAGTGAAAGGTATTGAAAATCAGCAGTAGGGATACTTACCCTCTAGACTCAGTAACTGAATCTCCATGGAGAGTGAGAGAGAGAGAGAGAAACCAGACCTTAGAGTTGTGAAATATTTACCAGATCTCCCAGGTGTTTGACGTCTTTTCAATTATCCTGAAACGTGACACACACTCACTCACAGATTTGTATTGCTATCCTTGTGGCGGCCAAATAATTGAATCCCATCCAAATTCCCATCTTCCCTTACCCCTAAACCTAAATCAAACCCTAACCTTAACCTCCCCATAACCCTAAACTTACCCTAAGCCTAACCTTAACCCCTAACCCTAAAACTATACTAAACCCTAACTCCTAACCGTTAACCCCTAACCCTATCCCCAACCTTAATTCTAACCCTAATTGTAACCCTAAACCTAACCCCTAAGCCTAAAATAGCATTTTTCCTTGTGTGGACCGGCAAATGTCCCCACTTGTCAGAATTTTCCTTTGTTTTACTATCCTTGTGAGGACTTCTGGTACCCACAAGGATAGTAAAATAAAAACACACACACACACACACATACACACACACAGTTAAATTTATTCAAAATAAGCAATAGCTAACCTTACCCTCTAGACTCTTCATGGAGAGTGAGCGAGAGAAACCAGACCTTAGAGTCGTAAAACATTTACCAGATCTTCCAGGTGTTTAGACGGCTTTACTGGAATGGTGAAACATGACACACACACACACACAAACGTTTTTACCTAAATGTTGTGTCTCCCCCCTCCCTCTCTCTCTCCCCAGGCCGTACATGTCCATTGGAACCCTGAGAGACCAGGTGATCTACCCAGACTCTCTAAAGGACATGCATGACCGAGGCTACAGAGACAAGGACCTAGAGGTCATACTGGACATCGTTAACCTCAACCAGATAGTGACCCGCGAGGGCGGTAAGAACCCGGGGAGGGGCAGTGAAGGAAATACGATCTGAGTCAGCCTGGAAGAAAAAAGGTTGCGTGGGTCTGAAGGCGTAGTAACAGGTTCACTTTGAAAAGAGGTAGCTGAAGCCTGACAAAACTCCCAGTGACCTATTTTTAAGCCATTTACCCTTGGGATGAATGATATGGTTTCCATGGGGATTCCCTAACAACAACAGACATGTACTGAATGGGGCCGTCTTAGTTCCGCTAACACATCCTTCCTCAAAACGTTTTTGTATCTCTTATCATACTATGCGCTGTCTGTAGTGCATTTGACCACTCAATAAGTTATTTCTGTATTTTTCTAGTGGCATCAGTCTATCCCTCTCTATATCATTGGTTTTATTAAGGAAATGTAGAGTGTAGTTTAATTGGAGACCAGTGGTCCTGTTATTCTCCAACAATCAGCTCTATCTTTAATTATTTGTTACTTTTATTTCTTATTCTGATTTTTTGTTGTTGGTGTTTTTGTAATAAATAAAAAATTACTGCATTGTTGGTTAGGGCTTGTAAGTAAGCATTTCACTGTAAGGTCTACCTACACCTGTTGTATTCGGCGCATTTGACAAATACAATTTGCTTTGATTGTGAGCGTGTTTGTTTATTTCTCCTATTGAATATTCTTGAACTTTGAACTTTCACCACAGTTGGTACCACGGTTACACACAATTTAAACCCTTTGCGTTGTTCTTTGTGTAGTGTTTAACCTACTTATTCCAATGGAGAATAAACTGTAGTCAATGACAGTACTTCCGATATTAGCTGACTGTGATGTGTGTCTGTTTGTCTGTGTGTAGGTTGGGATGCAGAGATGGACTGGAAGGATGTGTTGTCTGGGGGAGAGAAACAGAGGATGGGCATGGCTCGCATGTTCTACAACAGGTGAGACTTGGCCTGCCATCTTAGGCCTTCTTATACCCTGTTGGAAAAACATAATAGTAGATATTTAGAGGTGCTGTTGATTGAATAGCCCATATTCCTCTCTTGTTTGATAGCTGATTGAATGGTGGCTAGTTGATTTAATTCATTGTTCATTAGAGAGTTATAAATGACTAAATTCCATTTTCTTGTGTGTCAGGCCAAAGTATGCCCTGTTGGATGAGTGCACCAGTGCTGTCAGCATTGACGTGGAGGGAAAAATATTCCAGGCTGCAAAGGATGCTGGGATATCATTACTGTCAATCACCCACAGGCCTTCCCTCTGGTAAGAGATATATATCATATCTGGACCAGTCTGTCCAGCCCAATTCTGATATTTTCTCCACTAATTGGTATTTTGACCAATCACATCAGATCTTTTCATGTCAGATATTTTTCAGAGCTGATCCGATTGGTCAAAAGACCAATTTGTGAAAAAATATCAGAATTGGGCTGCCTGTGTAAATGCAGTCATCGTGTCTCTTCCGACAGCCGCTGTGTCTCCCCGATACTTAGGCAGAGCACCATGAGTATGGCAAGCAAGACTAGTCAGATAGTTTCTTCAATGTGTAATATTTAAGCCGCTTTTTGTCTTGAAGCACACAGATTCTGTACTGAACACTGTAGAACAGTTTTAAAGGAAAATTGTATAGAAACCTGTAGAAAAAATTAAAAAGGAAATGTAAAAAAAAAACAATGCAAAACAACTAATACGCTACAAGCAAATGCACCACTAGTTGTCACGTCAGCAGTACTCTGTTCTGTATTTTCTCTGAGTTAGCCTCAGGCATTAAACATGATTGCAGCGCAAACACAAACAGTACTACCACAATATTGTGCAAGTCTGTTCCTCTCAGGAGATTGCTGCTGCTATTTAGTTGCTTGTTTAACCTTAGCAGTCACTTAATAACCCTATGACATTTTACACAACATGACATGACACTACAAGGCTGGGCACAGCACAAAATAATCACAACATAACTGCAACCACAATAGAACAGAAGACATGCACCATCATTAACACTGCAACAATGTTTCATAACATAACACAACCATAAGGCCAACGACAATTGTATACTATTTGGAAATAATGTTGTGCTTGGACTGGATAATGAATGAATTAAAATGAGAAACCTAGCGCAACCATGAAATAATCCCATCCTTAACCCATATTCTTGCTCCACTTTTCATACCGACAGGAAGTACCACACTCACCTGTTACAGTTTGATGGTGAGGGAGGATGGAGGTTCGAGCAGCTGGACACCGCTACTCGTCTCTCCCTGACCGAGGAGAAACAGCGCCTCGAATCCTCACTTGCAGGAATACCCAAGATGCAACACAGACTCAACGAACTCTGTAAGATCCTGGGAGAGGACTCAGTCCTCAAAACAGCCGACGCAGCAAAGGACTGAAAGAAGAAGAATTAAAGAAAGAGCGAGATGGATGTTCAGGAAAGTCAAAGTATTATTTTTCTTTGTTTCAACGCACACCGACCGCATATTCCCATACGTTTCCAGTGTTGGGGTTGAATTTGAAGAATTCCTCAACCATGTTGTTTTATAGATGTTTTCATCGCTGGAATAGTTGAGACTTAAAATCTCTGACAAGCTGAGACTCACATTTTATTTGCTTGAACAATGAAGTAAAAATATTGTTCATTTTTAGCACTTTACTCAAGTTGAGGAAATGTAAATTGTTATTGCCGTTGTAGTTATCAAGTGAAGTAGTAGGCTTATGTTTTTTTTGTGAGACGGTATTTTCCTTATTTTATTGTGTCGATTTGTTTGTGTTAATAAAAAACTACTATGTACAGGAAAAGGCTCAAAGCTTTCCATAAAAAAAATGCGTTGTTTTATGAGACAAGTTTAAAAGATTGACGTTTCGGCATTTAATCGCCTCCTACGTCAGTCTTTAAAAACTGGTCCAATAAAACGTTGTTTTAATTATGGCGAGCGAGCGTTGCGCCTTTACCTGTCCAATGATGTCTACAAATGTTTTTATTTAACCTTGACTCACTTTGGTTGAGCACATCTTTATATAAAAAAATACTAGAAAGGTAATTGGATGATATCAAACAATGGATCATCCGAGTTTTTACAATCATATGAAGTGATTCATTAAGGTTAGGCTAATAAGCATACAGTTTTAAAGGTTGCCCAGCTGGTCAAATTTAAAGTACAATAAATGAGTGTCCCCTTCTGTTATCTCAGCCACTGGCGCTGGGTTATGTCATAAGGACATCTTCCTTATTACATGACTGAATGTGTTTTTCACAGGTTTTCTCCTCAGAACTGCAGTATAGTAATATATTCAAAATACCTCAGTAGCTTTCAAGTTATCTGGCTCTGCATTTTAAATAACACCCTTCCCTAGACCGATATAGTGCACTACTTTGACCGCATGCCTGATTTGCCTTTGTTAGTGGCTAAGAGATGGTTATCTTAGGAGCTATTATTGGACATTAGTGCATAAGTGACAGCTGTTGGTCTGTTGCAATAGGCTTCTGGTTAACTGAACAAATACAATGGATTTCAAGGCATCCTGTCTTGTCTCCAGCAGAGCACAGCAGGAATTGGACTGGGCTCGCTCACACAAACGCACGCACAAGAACGCTAACGCACACACACAGATCACCTGGCAAAGCCCTCCTCACTGTCACAGGTAATATCTGTGGAACAGGATGTTTTGTGTCGTCTCGGTCTGCAATCTTCACCCCTATAAGAAATATGTCACATCTTCAGCAAGAGGTTTACATTGTGTTCTACGATAACCGCTGTTGTTTTCCGTTGTGGTTCAGTACGGTTTACTTGGTTGCTGAGTACAATTAACTGTTACCTTGTTATATCCACCCACACTAAAATCAATCTAGTTCAGCAATTCATATTTGTTATCAGCGACTTATCTCAGACTGTATACTGTGAACTTTGTTGTTTCTTTTTTTGATAATGTCATAAAATTTATTTTTAATGTATGCATTTTAGAGTTTGATAATGCTGCCTCTGTTCAAACCTGTGTATGTACAGTAAATCTTCTGCTAAACAAAGCTGTCAGCTCTGCTGAGGTTACTATATGTCAAATCCAAGACCAGTCCTTCTAGTACTGTAGCCTTATAGCCTGGCTGTGTTAGTGCATCACCTATACCAGGGTTCTCCAACTGGCGGTCTGTGGACCGAATTTGGCCCGCAGGTGATTTTATTTGGCCCCCCCAAGAGCAAAAAAAGTGTATTTTTATTTTTTATTGTTTGACATAAAAGACTAAAAACACCAGCAAATCAGCTCCTAGTGATTTACATTTTGGAAATGTCAAAGTATTCCCAAGCATAATAGAGAGATATATGTGATCGAATACAGATGTAAGCAAGGTTTAAAATTATTACGTTAAAGTCAAATATTATATATGTTTGGGCTTCTTGCCGTCAATTTGCAGACTTCAAATTATTTGTAATTATTTTCGGCCTCCCTGACCAGCCGTTCAAGAAAAAAATCAGTGACTGAATCTAGTTGATGATTCCTGCCCTATACTGTATTTTCAATCAGTAATACCTACAAACACTGAGTATACTGATTGGGTGGCACATAGTAGTGCTTGGTTATTTGTTTGGCTTATACCCTGACTAACAACATCAGTGTCACAGAATGAAATCAGTAACTGCAATGGCAGAATATTTACACTTGTTGTACACATACAAGTGTAGAACAAGTGCAACTACTATATTTTTACCACTACATCTCAGACTAAACTGTCTTAAAGAGAAGTGACATGGAAAAGAATGTATGTAAGTTATAAATATGTAAACTATATATTGTAATGTTAATATGGTACTTATATTTGCCTTTGCATGGAATGGGTGAGTGTGAGTGATGCCTCAATCACATTATATTTGAACTGTCTCTTTCAATCATTGCTAAACAGAGAGCATTGTGGGAGGATAAATAAAATAACTTGCACCATGTATAGTTAGTTAGTTCATGGAAGTAAAGTATTGGACTTTTGTAATATACTTGGGTATAACTACTGTTATAAATAGGTTATAAGCCTGAAAATAACCTACATATTCAGGCTTCTCCTCATTCTTTGGGATTCTAACTAAATACTTTGTGTCTTGAAATGGACACCTGACATAGTAAAACCTGATTTGACTGTACTGTAAAAAATAAAAAAAATTATCTGTGTTGCTCAGCCCTGTTGATAGGAAGTATCTATAGTATACTACTGGATGAAACAGTGTCTTAAAGTGACTGAGAATAGTATGGAATGAGTAGAATCAAGAGGTGATGCTTGAATCTATACATGAAAACATGTATACGTGACCGTGAGTTAGCTATCTAACCAATACTATGGATCAAAGTCAAACAAAATCAAGTATACTTTTGATATTCTATAAAATTGCAACTGTTAAGTTATGCCTACTCTAGTATGTTCCCACCACACTTTTACTTACTAACAATTCATGGATACAATTATTTTGTCATTTTTTTAATAAGTGGAACATCCGAATGTAATGTATTTGACGTGTATCATAACATTTTACTTTGTCATAGGCAATTCATTCAATTTTGGCAACTGTGACAATTTATGTTAGATTTGCAAAATGGTTAATTTAATTTTTTTTCAATTTAATTTAATCTAATTTAATGGTACCTCTTGTAACTAATGCATGTGTTGTGTCATTATTTTATTAGACTAATTTATGTTATGTGAATGGGGTCTGTATTGTGCTATAGGCCTAGTGATGCTGTTTCAGTCAAGAAAGACATGGGACTGACAGACAATAAGAGGCATTGTCTCCCCTCTTTTCTAGTCTCATTTTGACATTTTTATGGTGAGAAAACAGACTAAATGTTTTAATTAAGCCCACCTGTTCTGGTACTGTTGTTCATTCTGCATGTGAGGATGTGCACTGAGTGTTCATTTACATCAATGTGAAAATGTATTTTCCTGTAAATAAAATAAGACAACCACTAAGACTGCAAAACTCAAGTAATTGACTCATTCATTGGTGTGTTGTGTTATTAGTCAGCATTTTGTGGTTCCAGCCTCAGAGTACAGGGGCATTCAATGTAACGTGTATCTGATGCCATCTAGTGTATAAAGACGGAAATTATTTGGATCAAACTGCACTTTTATAATCTTAACAATGACCACACGATGCTGCCATTCTCCATCCATACACCCGTACATCAGTAATGTAATTGCAACACTAACTTTTAGGCCTACACCATTTGGTATTTCACAAACATATTCACGTTAGATTGGAATGTCAAACTGTATGGCTACATACAATATGCTAATGCTCTTCGTTTTTAATTAGATCGGCGGTTTTTAACTGCATTGGACGTTTTAAATTGCATTGCAGGTAACAAGCTGGTGTGATTGTTTGAGACTCAGCTAGTGGCCATCAATAATCCAACATATTCCATCAATTGGCCTCTATAATTGGCCTTGAGAAGGTTACCATTTACCGAACCGTTTAACGTTCGTAAGAAAACGATATACATTCACTTTAATGATTACAATGAACGGTGTTAAAAATAGAGCGGCCACGATGTTTCTTCACTCATTCAATGGGGTTGATATTTTCCCACTGTCAGGTTGGTAGGGGACATCTCAGAAGGCGTGGCTTGATTACGTTTCACTCCTCCCGTCACACACACACAGGAGCGGGCAAGTGTATTTTTCTGTCCCTATCACCTCGCAAGGCTGGCCTCTACACGGGAATAATGCAATGTCATTGAAAATGTTACCTCGTATATCGTAGCCTACGTTTATTCAGAATGCGCCTCGCCCGAGATATAAGCACAGAAAATAGCACGCTAATGCTGACTTCGTATTGAAATTATTTGTATCAGGTGGATGTGAGCTGCGGTGGCTCAAGCGCATCGGTAACGAAGCTGCATGCTGTAAAACCGTTAAATAAAAAGAAAACCAAGCTGTTTATATCGTGGTTGTTCCTAGCAGTGACGACCCTCCGGACGTCGTAACCATGAGTGGACAGGACGAAAGTTCGGTGCGGGTCGCGTTGAGGTAAGCCTGTGACATTGGATGGTGTTCTGTTCTGTCGGAAAATAATGGTCATCCTGGTCACGCCTCTCCAGGATAATGTACCTACCTATATTATTATGGTGACAATGCCGGTGTTGATAAACCACAGCACGGGCTGTTATAATGGCCTAGTTACTGTGTACTAGCATGAATGTGTAGATAGCCTGAACATTTGCGCATTGGTTCCAAAATAACGCACAGTAGACTACAATGTGGCAAAGCAATCGACGTTTACGTAGGGATTAGGGATAGCAATAACACTATGTTTCTCCCGGCGTTTATTCTAGGACACATGTCAAATGTCAAACAGCTAAAGCAACACGGCCTTCGATTTGTTTTAAGTGTCACCATCAGCCCCCCATATAGGCCAACACAATTTCGTAGGTAATGTTTCATGGGTTTCCTTTGTTGGTGCTTAAGCTACAGTACACCTTTTCCCAATGTCCTGGCTGCAGACATAGTGACTACATGGATTTATGAATGAAGGGAGAAGGGGCGGATATGGTAAGAGAAAGCAATACCGCTTGCGTCTGTGTGTGTCATAGACCTGTAATGTCATGTGAGAAGGATCGGTGGAAGACAGACTAAGACCTGGTTACACCGCTCTCTCGTTACTGCAGGCAGACTTTGACCCAGTACTCTGTTTACTAAGTCTCTGTCTGGACTGGGCCTTGGTTTTACAAGCCTCTCTCCTGCATATACATGCAGCCATATTCATGAGACAATATACTAGCAGCAAGCACATCTACATAAACATGATACCGTAGAGACTGTTTAATTGCAGACATTTCAGGCAGACAGCATTTAGAGTTTTCAAAAACGACATACTGTCATTTCACTTAAAAGCATTTAACTGCAAGGACTAAGTACTAATTGCAATGACTGCATAATAGCCACTGAACTGTTGGCAGCATAAGCAGTACAGAGACTGTCCTCTGTGTTAAAATAGCTCCCCACAACACAATCGCAGACAGACACAAGTGTGTGTAAACCCTGCCCATGTATCCATCTGCATAGAAAGCACATGCCTCATGAATTATTTGCTAGCTTTGTATAAATCAAATCAAATTATATTGGTCACATTCACATGGTTAGCAGATATTAATGTGAGTGTAGCGAAATGCTTGTGCTTCTAGTTCCAACATTAATAACTAACAAGTAATCGAACCATTCCCCAACAACTATTTATACACGCAAATCTAACAAGTAAATTGACGTTGCCCTTATACCCAATAGTTCTTCCCGGCTGTATGTAATAAGACTTAAGATTTCCTGGGGTAACAGTGTAACAAACAATACATAAAAAAAACGCAAATACTGCATACTGTTTCCTAAGAACGCGAAGCGAGGCGACCATCTCTGTCGGGGGCCATTACTGTACGCATTTGCCAGTTATTTTTTAGTCTCTCTCTTTTGCAACTTTAATTTGGTCTTTTGTTTCCTCGACAATCAGGCTCCCACTCTTTATTCTCATGGAGGAGCCAGTGGAGAGAGTCTATACAGAACAAGGCCAACTACTGTATCTAACTGTGATCACGAAAATGAAGACACGCATAGATGATCAGATAGCATGTAATCACATGTTCATAATATGTAATATAGGACCCTGAGTTCGAAAAACTCTGGGTCTTTGTTCTAAATCTCCCACACACCATTGCCTCTTCACCTGCCCCTGGGCCCTGATATAAACTTTGGTACCTGTCACTAATCCAAGTGTCCAGTGTATGGGCCAGTAAGCAGATCCCTTAAGCCCACAGTAAAGGGATACCTTCCCTGACCCTGCACCTTACTGCTCTCTTTGCTATTCTGAGAACTCCGGCCCAGCAGACCAAAGCTTACTTTATCACATTATGTACACATCCACTCACGGCACCCACACGCTGGCACATCCTTGCCAAGTCCCTCTCTAAGCCTGTAGCCCGCTTTTCCTTTCTCTCTCCCTCTACCTATCCCTGTCTCTCTCACACACACACACTGGCACGACAGCCGTTAACAGTGGCTCATAAATAGATAGGCACTGTTTTTTCTTTCACGAAACCCTCAGACAGACGCAGACCTCCAGTACAAAATGTTACACACACTCCTGAGATCTAGAGAGTCATTTCAGAGACAGCCCTGTGTCGGTCTAAGCCTGTTTTCTGCTGTTGCCTTGGGTCCATTAGGCTGATTGTCTGTCTGTCTCTGTGTCAGAGGAGTTCTTGCATGGTAACATCAGCTTTGTCTGCTGTCTGCCAACCTGTCTCAAGGATAATGCTATTACATAGGACATTTCATCTTCTGATATAATGTAACACTTGCAGCCTGGTGGCCGCCAGATCTGTATGTGCTTGCCTTGATCCAACCCTACTGACTTGAAAGCACATAATGAGTACGTATCTGGCATCCAAGCTGACACAAAAAGTTCAAGCATCCACTTAATCATTCTTGTCGTGACTTTACAACATAATCAAAGCTGCTATCGTTGCAACCACATTGTACATTAGCCCTGACGAGTTATAGTAATATCCATAAAGAAACCCTCAACCCACTATTCAATTTTGAGTTTGCATCCCCTCCCACTGTAATTACTTCTGTGTGCTGGTGGAGACTGTCGAGCAGCAACTAAGTACATGTTTAAGACAGGTTGACGGACAGGTTTTCACTGACTTGTACCACACACACACACACACACACTCACAGCGATCACCAATGTAGCTTGTTGTTGTTAGATACACAGCCTGCCGGTGCCAGTTTGCCAACTGCTGTCAGTTAGCGAGGCGTAATGCTTCAGCCCCAGTTTCATGCACAAGGCTCATATGGTCCATTATCATCCTAATGCTCTTGTGATGTTAATGAGCGCGACAAGTAAAAGTTCAATGTTTTGGCACCAGAAGTGCACAGTCCTGTGTTCACCGATTCATTGGTGCATTACTGCGACGGAGTCGATCAGTGACTCTCATGAGCATATGTTTTCCGATGCTGCTCTTGAACATAAATGACTGGCACATAGATTTTGGTTCGACTTTTTCTGTGCTTTACACAATTTCGTTTTGTGCTCATTACACCTGTTTTATGTTTTTAGGCCAGCGCTTTTAAAACACACAGACAAGGCTATAGCTGTCCTGGACACAACTATATTGAAGTATTTATTCACTGGGGTCAGTATCGTATGAGTTCAGTCTAAATGGAATAAACATGGCCCATGTAAGTGTTAGTATGTTTGATCAAGTAAAGTGTGCCCGGAGGAGCCAGTCAAGTGGTCGTTTCATCAATATCCTTGAAGTGAATGAATTATGCATACCCTCAAGCCTGGAGCTAGGCTACAGTGGTAACAAACAGTGTTGTTCGTTTCAGGTTTCAAGTTGTTCATGTTAGAAGCTAGACAGGCCTTTTACACTATTTCAGGTAAAGTCAAAAGAAGACAATTCTTTCAGAAAGCAATAGAATTTACACTATAACGGATATGCCTTGTTATGTTAGTGTGATATATTGAGTGCAGCTTCTGTTTCAGATTTTCACATGTGGGGCATAAGTCACCAAAACAGCCGCTATTGTGCAATGGGACCAAACCCTCACAGAGTAAAATCCTTCCCACTAGTCAAACTGTCTCCATGATTAAAACAAAAAAAAACTTATACCCCTTGCAGTTAAGACACTTTTTGTAATTAAGAACTTTTGTAGCACCACAGCGACTTCTAAATTTCAGTCCAAGCCTGGTACCTTTTTTAAAAAGGTGTGGTTATGACTCCAACGCACAAGATGCCCCTCTTCGGACACATCCACACCTCCCATTGTTTTTTCAGTGTCAATCAAAGCCCAGCTCCTCCTCCTGCTCTTAGCCAATTACTTTTAGGAGAAGAGTGCACTTCCTGCCACGACACTGGAAAATGTTATGGTTTTACAGTACATTCATGATACATATGCACGAACCGCCATACAAATACATGCAAACCAGCTGCAGGCACACGTCATGTGATATTGCAACGTGTCCTTACTTACTACGGGAGACAATAACATTAGTTACAGTACCTATTCAATTTCATCCACTTCTCTCAGTATACAAGTAAGGCTACGTGTTGTAGCTGAATCCTTCTGGCTGAGACTCCTCTATGTGTATTTTACTCTTAGGCCATAACTGATAACTGAGTACTTCTTTGTGTCTCTGTCAGTGTTGCACCTTGTATCGTTCCCTCGCCTACAGCTTCTTTGTTTATATATAGAGAGATGGGTCTCTTGACTCTCTTCTGTCGACAGGCACTTTGCAGCTGAGCTGCCTGCACTCAACCGCCAGCCCAGTGATGTAGTCAAGTCACTAAACCTTGAGTCCGTGTCGAGTTCCCAAGTCCCTAGTGTTCGATTCCGAGTCCAAGTCCAAGTCCTTTATACTCGAGTACTACAACATTGCCCATGCCTGTTAGCCAGAGGGACAGAGTGTTTACTTTCTAAAATTAGTTTTATTTTAGTTTCACACATAAGATATTTATCTTTCACACAACACACAACAAGATCATCACAACATGCCCTTAAACCCAAACATGACCAAAATACAAGCCCTTAAAACGGCACAACAGAATATCACAAGATAAGCTTGTGTTGGCTTGAGGTCAGATACATTAACTTAGCCCAGATTGATAAACTAATGTGTTTTAGGAGTCTCACTGTTATCCCATTGCCAGAAGAAAATAACGTGTCTCTCAATTTATTTTCTGCAATTATCACTCATTGCCCTTGGCTGTGTCATTGCAAAACATTCTTGGGTTGTTTTCTCCCATCCGAAATAACTCCAACTCACAAGGTTGTATGTCTGCTAGTGTCATCCTCTTATCTGGTGTTTTGACAGAGTTCCCTTTGTGGCATAGTGCTATTTAACTGCCCTGAATGTTTCCACATATGATCGCTGTTATTTTGTGTCATTCATCATAGTGCTTGGCTTGAGGAAGAGAAGATGGGTGTGTGTGTATGTGTGTGTGTGTCCTTTGTCTCTTGTCCTGGTTTCCCCCCCCTAACTGACAGTGTGAAATCGACAGCCACTGCGTGGACCCCTGCTCCTCTTTTCCTGCTCTTCCCTGTAGCTGCAATGTGACCTCTGACCCAGGAAGCATTAGAGCTGTGGCCACTGGTCAGTGAACCCCACCCCGCCCAGTGTGGTTACCCTGTGAATGGACATCACTCGCCCGTGTAGAAGAGCCTTGACAGATTTAAGCCAGGTGAAGAGAAGTGGGGGTTCTTGAGTTGCAGAATTCTCTGGCTGAATCTTCCCCTACTTTCACTAGTGGCCTTGGTAACTGAAGTGACATCATTTTCCTGTGTGGACACTAAGAGAGACATTTGTTCATTCAAAGACCATTTGTTGAAGACATTTTAGGAAGAAGTTTTAGGGAAAAGTAGTTTGGTTTATTTGGTTGGAGGCGCTTACATGCATCGTTTGCATCAGTTGATCGTTGTTGAAATCTGCAAAGTTTGTCTTTCTGTGCTCTAAGGGGGGAAAAGCCTGTTACTACCTGTTAATCACAGAGCATTGACGTTGAGAATTATCCACTGACTTGCTTCATGATCTCCAGTACAGTACTTAAAAATGGACAGACTGTTCCTAAAAGCAAGTACAGTGGAATGAATATAACTTAGTTTGAAGACTGAGCATTAAACACTGACACCGCTGTTGTCAGCTGTTATTTTTTGCTGTAGCTATTACTCACAGTGATGCTCTGTAAACGTAGCTTAATGCACGTATTACACCATTACAACCCTGATATTATGACAGACTCTAAACAATGTGTCAGTCAGTGAGTCAGGGGCCTCTTAAGGTCGAGGCAAAAAGAGATCACATCTGATGTCCTGAAAAAGGCAACCGATGAACAGTGAATGATGACAGGTGACATCGTCATCCACACGCACAACACACAGTGTTGCCTTTTTGCGTTTTGCTTCACAATGTCATAATTGAAACAAACACACAACATTGGAGCATGAGGACATGAGCACTTTGTATGAAATCCACTCCATATGACGACAGTGGATGATGTCAGTCATATGACAGTGGAAGTAATATTCCCATTGAAGTGCCTTTTTCTCCACCCAGCCCATTTCTTCATCCTCCCCCAGCTCATCTCCATCAGAGGCATATCATATGACATCAGTGGATGTTGTCAGATAATGATGATGATGACAATAAGAATATTCCTATTAACCTTTTACTGCAGTGGACTAAATCAGGGTCTACTTTGAAATAAAAGTATGCACCTCACACGTATGGTTATGGGCTTTAAAAAAAGACACCTGTAACACGTCAGAAATAGAGTTGAAATTTTGAGTTTGCATCCCGAGTTTGCATTACACTTTATATACAGTACCAGTCAAAAGTTTGGACACACCTACTCATTATAGGGTTTTTCTTTATTTTTACTATTTTCTACATTGTAAAATAATAGTGAAGACATCAAAGGTATGAAATATCACATATGGAGTCATGTAGTAACCATAAAAGTGCTAAACTATTCAAAATGTATTTTATATTTGAGATTCTTTAAAGTAGCCACCCTTTGCCTTGATGACAGCTTTGCACACTCTTGGCATTCTGTCAACCAGCTTCATGTGGTAGTCACATGGAATGCATTTCAATTAACAGGTTTGCCTTGTTAAAAGTACATTTGTGGAATTTCTTTCCTTCTTAATGCGTTTCAGAAAATCAGTTGTGTTTTGACAAGGTAGGGGTGGTATATAGAAGATAGACCTATTTGGTAAAAGCCCAATCCATATTATGGCAAGAACAGCTCAAATAAGCAAAGATAAACAACACTCCATCATTACTTTAAGACATGAAGGTCAGTCAATCCGGAAAACTGCCCTCGCAAAAACCATCAAGCGCTTTGATGAAACTGGCTCTCGTGAGGACTGCCACAGAAAAGGAAGACCCAGAGTTACCTCTGCTGCAGAGGATAAGTTCATTAGAGTTACCAGCCTCAGAAATTGCAGTCCAAATAAATGCGTCACAGAGTTCAAGTAACAGACACATCTCAACATCAAGTGTTCAGAGGAGAACACGTGAATCAGGCCTTCATGGTTGAATTGCTGCAAAGAAACAAGCAATTGACATTAGATCGGTGGAAATCTGTCCTTTGGTCTGATGAGTCCAAATTTGAGATGTTTGGTTCCAACCGCCGTGTCTTTGTGAGACGCAGAGTAGGATGACCTCTGCATGTGTAGTTCCCACCGTGAAGCATGGGGGAGGAGGTGTGATGGTGTGGGGGTGCTTTGCTGGTGACACTGTCTGTGATTTATATAGAATTCAAGGCACACTTTACCAGTATGGCTACCACAGCATTATGCAACGATACACCATCCCATCTGGTTTGAGCTTAGTGGGACTATCATTTGTTTTTCAACAGGACAATGACCCAACACACCTCCAGGCTGTGTCAGGGCAATTTGACCAAGAATGAGAGTGATGGAGTGCTTCATTAGATGACCTGGCCTACACAATCACCCAACCTCAACCCAATTGAGATGGTTTGGGATGGTTGGACCGCAGAGTGAAGGAAAAGCAGCCAACAAGTGCTCAGTATATGTGGGAACTCCTTCAACTGTTGGAAAAGCATTCCAGGTGAAGCTGGTTGAGAAAATGGCAAGAGTGTGCAAAGCTGTCATCAAGACAAAGGGTGGCTACTTTGAAGAATCACAAATATAAAATATATTTAGATTTGTATAACACTTTTTTGGTTACTACATGATTCCATATGTGATATTTCATAGTTTTATTCTACAATGTAGAAAATAGTAAAAATAAAGAAAAAACCTTGAATGACTAGATGTGTCCAAACTTTTGACTGGTACTGTACAGTACGTCACAGAAAACTGAAATATAACAAAACCTTTTGACATAGAAACACCAGATTTTAAATTATGTTTATTAATTATGAAATCATGAAAAATATTAATACAATTCCACCCATTAGGCCACTAGGTCATTTGACTGCAGGAAAGGGTTACAGTGCCATTTCCTTCCCCATCCCCTCTCTTCTTCCTCTATCCCTGGGCATCCATTAACCCAGGCCTGTTCTGCTCTAACCCATGTCATAGAGGGCGTAGCTGAAGCTTTTCATTCTTCTTTCAAGGGGACCTTTCAAAACTGATTGAGACACTTGTTGTAAGCAGCACAACAACAGAACCATTTATCGGCATTTGTGTGTGTGTGTATCAGAAGTTCACTGTAAATCCGGTGTCTAAAGTTCCCTGGTCTCAGTTTCAGGTGCAGTGAAGGGCCAGAGAAAAGAGAGAGAGTGTGTGTGTGTGTGTGTGTGTGTGTGTGTGTGTGTATGTGTGTGTGTGTGTGTGTGTGTGTGTATGTGTGGTGTGTGTGTGTGTGTGTGTGTGTGTGTGTGTGTGTGTGTGTGTGTGTGTGTGTGTGTGTGTGTGTGTGTGTGTGTGTGTGTGTGTGTGTGTGTGTGTGTAGAACGGTCCCTCGTTAATCTCTGCTCTACAGCATCAGTGTCTCAGGGTAAAAACAACCCGGGAAGTAAAGGGTCTGTTCCAACGCTCATTAAAGGCCCAATGCAGTCAAAATATGTTTTACTATGGTTTACAGTATATCATGTTGTACAAAAGCTGATGAAACTAACACTGTAAAAGTGTGATCAAATTGGATCATTGTTATTTAACTGATAGTGGCTGGTTGAAAATACAATCTACACAGGAACGTCTAATCAGAAGGTTTGCATGGTGTTTTGGCCTTCCATGGAGACATCACCACGCAGTAAATTGATGAATAGACCAATAACAACAAGAGTTCCAAACCTCTCTGCCAATTTAACTAGGCAAGTCAGTTAAGAACACATTTTTATTTATGATGACCACCTACCAGGGAACTGCCTTGTTCAGGGGCAGAACGACAGATTTTTATCTCGTCAGCTCGGGGATTCGATCCAGCAACTTTTCGGTTACTGGCCCAGCGCGCTAACCACTAGGTTACCTGCCACCAACAACAGCTAGTTTTTAGTTTTCCCTTCCCAACACAGAGACCTCTCCCAGACAAATTAAAAATATTATTTTATTTAACCAGGCAAGTTAGTTAAGAACAAATTCTTATTTATCCCTATGGAACTCCCAATAACAGACAGATGTGATGCAGCCTGGATTGGAACCAGGTACTGCAGTGACTCCTCTTGCAGTGTCTTAGACTACTGTGCCACCCGGGAGCCCTAACTAAATACAGTAAGGTACTTAATTGTTACGCAGAAATGATTTGCTCTTGATATAAAAAAAAAACCTGTCTGCATTGGGCATTTAAAAACCCTGTTCCTAGTGCCTGAATTCCCCAGGTACTTGGCCACAATTTAACCTCTGATATGAGTGGAGTTTAAAAGCCAGCTGCCTAACTCTATTCTCCTCCCTTTGCAATGTGTGGACACAGGGCAGCAATCCTCCCTCTTCTTTCTGTTTTCTTCTCAAATGAATCCGAACAAGTCTATATGAGTGAAAGATTGATTGTTTCCTGTAATCTAGTTGTGTATCGTACCGGTTGTTTCCCTTCAGTGTGGGTCCAGATGCTTCTCTGGACTCATGTAGCTCTAGAATTAGATTAGGGCTGTGACTGCTGTGGTTTGCAGATGGGAAATGATATGTGATGGTCTCTCAGGGGACCATTGTGGTTGGCTGAGGCGGAGGCAGGGGCTGAGGTCAGGTAATCACCTTTCTTACCAGTATAGTTGTTATTATTCATGGAGATCTACACACATACTGTATAGACTCAACCATATCCATAGCAGAGAACACTGGTTATGACGGTCACCAGCCTTCCCCGGTGCAGCCAGTGCACCCTGGCCTCTGGCCTGCAGTACATTTCAAATTTTAAAAGAGCCATTCTGTTTGAAGTGTGTTTGTTTAGTAGGAGATTATGCTGGCGAGAAATGTGACTGTGCTACCGCCTGGCCCTGCGTCTTGCTGCCCTTTGAACCAGGTCAATGTATGGTGGTGGTGGTAGCTGTGTGGAGGGAGGGAGGGAGGGAGGGAGGGAGGGAGGGAGGGAGGGAGGGAGGGAGGGAGGGAGGGAGGGAGAGAGAAAATGAGAGGGAGAGAGAGGGAGAGAAGGACAGAGAGAGAATGCGACAAAGAGAGACAGACAGGCAAGGTTGCCCCAGATAATTCGTACTGGGTCCATAGGAGAGACTCGGCTCAGGCCCAGGACAGCTGCTTCTGAATGGGGTTGAGCTATAGTGAGCTAGCCTGGCGCTGCCCATTTTATTCTGAGAGGGGTTAGTGAGTTACCAAGTGCCGCCGCCATGGTGCATGGCTCCTCTGGCTGTCACTGTAATCGCTGTAATGAGGTCTCCAGCGTGACGCTAACTGGACATGTCACATGGGGAGAGTCTGTCAGGAGCTCTACGGTGTGTGTCCATACGCGTGTGTGTTGGCTTGCGTGTATGTGTGTGCGTCAGTCCATGTGTGTGTCAGCCTTTCATCTCACAGAAGCGACCTATCCCACCTCAGTTAACTTCAGCCCACCTCTTCTGAACCGGATTATTGCATACTTTCAACATATATTTTATATTCCCCGAAGGAGGCTTAACCTGACCGGGGGGTTGACTGAGTTGTCATGGAGGGTAAATGTACAGTCGTTATCACAGAGAGCTAATAGCTCTCTGCTCAGTCAGTCAGTCCCCTTGTACTGTGTTAGGCAAAGGCTTTGGGTCCCCTATAGAGGGACAGGAACTGGAGAGTTAGATTACTAGAAAACAACACATAAGACTTAATACTTTTTGGCACAATAGTGTAGTGTTGTCCTATGCTGGTCCTGGGGATGGAGTTGGACTCAAAGGGTGTATACATTTTTTGGTTCAGGCCAGCACTAACACACATCTGGTTCAACTTATCACCTAATCACTGATTACCTTGATTCGTTTTGTCAGAGCTGGGCTAGAACAAACATTTACACCACTCTGGACCAGGACTAGTGTTGAAAAACACTGCTGTAGTCTAGAGGGTGGATTAGTGCTTTAAGTCTAAAGTCTACATGAAGGTATGGAGCAGCTACTGTATATGTCAACCATTATTCACCCTGATGGATCCAGTGTTTTCATTTCACTCATAGCCTTAAAACCTGTCAGTCAACTATCCCAGCTAGAGGACAAATGTAATGTACACAAGTGCACTACTCACTCACACTGCACTGTGAAGTGTGCTCAACACTCATAAACTTCTCATTATATATAATGTCAACAGTGAAGAGGCGACTCCCGGATGTTAGCCTTCTAGGCAGAGTTAGAAAGAAAAACCCATATCTCAGACTGGCCAATAGAAATAAGAGATTAAGATGGGCAAAAGAACACAGACACTGGACAGAGGAAGTCTGTCTAGAAGGCCAGCATCCCGGAGTCGCCTCGTCTCTGTTGACGTTGAGACTGGTGTTTTGTGGGTACTATTTAATGAAGCTGCCAGTTGAGGGACTTGTGAGGCGTCTGTTTCTCAAACTAGACACTCTAATGTACTTGTCCTCTTGCTCAGTTGTGCATCGGAGCCTTCCACTCCTCTTTCTATTCTGGTTAGAGCCAGTTTGTGCTGTTCTGTGAAGGGAGTAGTACACAGCACTGTACGAGATCTTCAGTTTCTTGGCAATTTCTCGCATGGAATAGCCTTCATTTCTCAGAACAAGAATAGACTGACAAGTTTCAGAAGAAAGTTATTTGTTTCTGGACATTTTGAGCCTGTAATCGAACCCACACATGCTGATGCTCCAAATAACTAGTCTAAAGAAGGCCAGTTTTATTGCTTCTTTAATCAGAACAACGGTTTTCAGCTGTGCTAACATAATTTTAAAAGGGTTTTCTACTGATCAATTAGCCTTTTAAAATGATCGACTTGGATTAGCTACACAACGTGCCATTGGAACACAGGAGTGATGGTTGCTGATAATGGGCCTCTATATGCCTATGTAGATATTCCATAAAAAATCTGCCGTTTCCAGCTACAATAGTCATTTACAACATTAACAATGTCTACACTGTATTTCTGATCAATTTGATGTTATTTTAAATGGACAAAAAATGTGCTTTTCTTTCAAAAACAAGGACATTTCTAAGTGACCCCAAACTTTTGAACGGTGGCAAACATTGATCTATATGGCTCTGGTCTAGAGGCCTATACTGTTTAAACAAATTTCTGGTCTGAAATATCTTTCTGGTGTTGAGAAAGCAGCTTTGAAGTGGCAGTGGTCAGTTAAGTTTATTGGTCTTATTCAGGAGGAATCTGTCAACAATCTTGAGCTGGTCATATATCCTGGGAGAATCTCACTTTAATTTCCTCGATTCCTCATGTTCTCTCTCCTCGCCTCAAGGAGAGAGGAAGCAAGGAAACAAGGAAATGCAATTGAGATTCTCCCAGGATATTGTGTATGGAAGACACTGGGGGATGTCACAGAGCAAGGCTGGAGTCCTAGACATGCACACACAAGAAGGAGTGTTTGACTGTTTGTCTTGCCTCACCGCCTTGGCTGGGATGCTCTCATCACAATCAATCAGACCAATGATGTGATTTACACTGCACTGAACTCACTCTCTTTCCTCATGTAGGGACATTTGACACCAAATGAAATGCTATTGAATGTAATCTCATGACCAGTGCTGTGTATTATCTAGTGTCTTTGATCTCATCTTTGGCTGGAAGCCAGCCCAGCATTCTCACTTTTAGTATTTCTGCATTATTGTTACTTAACGTGTTGTAAGCGGTGATGAGTATTATCTTTGTTGTGATGGTTCTGTCCTGTTTTAGGAAGTGGGCCAAAGGGATTACTGTGGATTCCCCCTAACGCCCCAAACCCCAAAAACTTGTGTCAAACAGAGGTCTGTCAGCGGGGTGTTCTGCAGGAACATGAACAAAGAGATCAGTAATGGACTAGTATACAAGCCTACCTGTTGAGGCAGCAGAAATGTGGAAATACTGAAATACTCTGTAGCAAATACAGAAGAAAGTTATGACCCAGATTATGTACTAGAGGTGTAACATTACAGGTAATGCAGCCTCCTCTTCCCCTCTTCTCAACCCCCTCTGCTCTCATCTATCCCTTCCTCGCTTTGTCCCCTCTTCTCATTCACTGTGTAATCCCAGAGAGAGGATGCTAAATAGCCGGGATCTGATGTCACTGGGGCACAAGAACACCACTGTAGCCTGACTGTGTATGTGTGTGTGTGTGCGTGTGTGTGTGTGTGTGTGTGTGCGTGCGTGCGTGTGTGTGTGCGTGCGTGCTGTAGCCTGACTCTCTGCTGTGACTCTCCAATCACAATACTGCCCTTATAAACACAATTACAGGCCTAAAACAAGTAATGCGTTTACTTACAGTACTCTTCCATCAAGTCTTCTGAATATTTCCCATTTGAATTGAGTTGAAATCATGTGATATTTGTCCAGTGAGTTCTGTGATGAGCTAGACAGGCGCAGGGGCAGCGTGTATGGGGGAATTGCAAGGCAGGGTGTGACTGTTTACCTCATGTAGCTCCACAGCTTCCACTCTTCTCTGAGCCCAGGCTCGAACACTGAGGGCTCTGTATGGGGCAGAGTGGTGGAGTGTGCTGGCAGCGTGAGGGGAATCGCACACACAGACACACATACGCAGGCACGCAAACACACACACACGTAGGTATGCACGCACGCAGGCACACATACAAACACGCAGGTATGCACACACACACACACACACACACACACACACACACACACACACACACACACACACACACACACACACACACACACTCCAGGCCCCTAGGAAAACAGATTAGTGAATAATACATGTATTACTAAGAACTGGACCAACAGATCTACTGTATGTAGCACAGATGAAGCTAACTGTTTTATAGAAGCAATAAAGCACTCAAACGTGGCATATCGTGGTTAACTTAATGTCTAAAAGTCAACCATAACCCTGAATCATACTCGACATGCAACTTTCAAACTCAGCTTATCAAAGCTTTGCCCTTGAGGTTTTGTCAAGGAGCTAAGGCCTCTCTACCATCTGCATGCCACATCTCTGCATACCACAAGTCAATATGTCAACACATTAGAATAAGTACTGAGTCGGGTGTAGTCACTACAGTGTAGTCTCTTCTGATAACACTATAGAAGTGAAGATATTAACATATCAGACACATCTACCGAAGGGTGGAATGTTATGAAATGACTAACTGTTATGTGATAATGTTTTCCGTGCCTCAAATGTAACTTTGCCTTCAGCAAATAAGAAGGCATAGATGGAAACCAAGCACACAAAACATCTCCATTATAAACTCTCGCTTCCTCTCTCTCGCTCTCTCTCTCTCTCTCTCTCTCTCTCTCTCTCTGTCTCTCTCTCTCTCTCTCTCTCTCTCTCTCGCCGTCCCTCTCCTTTTCTGTATATCGATTCATGTTTAACATTTTATACAGTTACAAACCGTAACGCGGCATCTCTCTCGACCCTCTCTCAGGATTCGTCCTCAGCTGGCGAGGGAGAAGATCGAGGGATGTCACATCTGTACGTTCTGCATGCCCGCCGAGCCCCAGGTGATGCTGGGTAAAGACAAGGCGTTCACTTACGACTACGTGTTTGACATGGACTCCCAGCAGGACATCATCTACACACACTGCACTGAGAAACTCATCGAGGGATGCTTCGAGGGGTACAACGCTACCATCTTTGCCTATGGACAGGTCAGATATTTGCATGACACGCACACGCACACACACACACACACACACACACACACACACACACACACACACACAGAGGCGTACATGCACAAATGCATACATATACACACATGCACACACACATTTACAAACATGCGCACAAACGCATTAAAAACACCAACACATACACGCACCATATTTGCCTACAGACGCAATGCGGTTCAGTGCTGGACACACCCAAGGAAAGGGATGGGCTCTGCCACCCCCAGGAATCCACCACGTGTCCTGTGGTCTCTGGTCCCTTGCCGGATGAATTCAAAAAACAGTGTTGTTACTGTAAGCAAGCAGAACATGTTATCACACCTTGTTTCCAATACCAAACTCACACTGGCTATTACAACGTCATTCATCAAACCCCTATCTGTGACTCAGTGAGGGATAAACTATAACTCTGCTAAACTCACATTGACCGTAGCATCGTCATTTATTCAACCTTATAACTGTGTATCAGTGAGTTATATAGCACTGCTTTGAAACTGTTCTCAGTTAGGCTCCACGTCTTCATAGAGCTGATTTCAGAGGAAGAGAGAAGCCAACAGGCCACGAAGACTCAGCAACAGCAGGCATGTTCTAACGGGACCAACCTCAGGGTTTTTATTGGCTTGATAGATTAACACCTGCGACTGACTTTCTACAGTACATGTTCATATCTATCTATCAGGCTCTCTTTCACTATCTCTCTCTCTCTCTCTTTCTCCCTGCTCTCTCTCTCTCTCTCTCTCTCTCTCTGCCTGTCTGTCTTTCAGTGGAAGGCATTCAGTTGTACAACTGAGTAGGTATCCCCCTTTCCCTTTCTTGCTCTTACTCTCTCAAACTTGTTCACTTTTTCTTGCGTTTGCTTCTGTCACAACCTCTTCCTCTGATCTGAAGCTCTATAGTGGAGCTCTGCCAAACTCTCCTTTCACTCCTCTCCTCCTCCTCTTAATCTCTCTGTCCATTCTCCTCTGCCGGCTCCATTCTTCTCAGCCCCGTTGTCTCCCTGTCAGACTCTCATTCAGGGGGTACAGCGGGTCGCGCACACGCAAACGCATACACATGCACACTCACACACAACAATTTATATGTACGCATGCATGCACACACACTCACATTACATCTACACAAATACACACAAAAACACACGGGCACACACACACACACACACACACGGGCACACACACACACACACACACACACACACACTACTGTCAGAGTATCTTTCAGGTGACGTGTGAATTAGCGTCGCATTCCTTTGGTAGTCACCATGACAACCAAGCCCCCAACCCCAATGTGTGTGCACTGTGCAGTCGTAGCTACATATATTAGGAATGGCTTTAGTCCAGGAGAGTCATTTTGGCAGGGCTTATTTTTCTTCTATTCTGGCGTTTTGTACTGTTTTTTAATTTGAGTAAGAAAAGCTGATCCCCACTCCCCGTTTATAACTTCCTGTATTCATGAAATAGCAGCATAGGCCCACTGACTGTCTGAATAAGTTTCAAGTCAGATAAATGAGTAAATAAATGAAACAATATAATTGGTTATTGATCCTATCATATCCTCGCCCTTCTTGTCCCTCTCCCCTAGACTGGTTCGGGGAAGACCTACACCATGGGCACAGGGTTTGACGTGAACATCAGTGAGGAGGAGTTGGGCATCATTCCCCGGGCAGTCAAGCACCTCTTCAGGGGCATTGAGGAACGACGGCACTCCGCCACAGAGCAGGGCAAGCCTGTACCCGAGTTCAAGATCAACGCACAGTTCCTGGAGGTATGTGTGACGGAAAGGACAAAACGTACTATGTGCTTTTTTAGCTGAGGTGATTTGGTTAAGACGTTGGGTTGGTGAGCGGGACACCCGTATTCAATCCCCACTGGTTACACTTTTGAACCAGAAATGCAATCTCTCTCTGTAGTCTCCCATTAGCTCTACAACATGAGGAAGCTTGGAGATGCAGGTTTCTAAATCTCTGAAAAGAAGCCCATTGGCCATGGAAGGCTAGGTTGGAGCCTTCGTTATTGCTTACTTAAACCTATCCGGTTCCCTTCCCTTAGAGCTGCTAACACAAGAGCGGTATTAGGGGAAAGGGTTCTGGCTAGGGGTCGCAGCAACTCTGTGTAGCAACCTGGAGCAGATGGAAGGATACTCTACTTCTGTCTGCTCATGGGATGTGTTCAGCTAATTTATCTCTACAGGCAGATGATTTATCACCATAGAGTAATTACTAGGGAATTACGCGTCTCACTCAAATCTGATATCGCTTGCTGGTACATGTCTCTAAAAACTAATAAAGCAGTATACTTTCTATAACCAAAATGACTTAACTACTGATGTTTTCCATGCACAGTTATTTGGATTTGGGGTATTGGTTCATTGGCTTGTTTTTTCCCCTCCTATCCCAGCTGTACAATGAGGAAGTGTTGGATCTGTTTGAATCAACGCGGGACATGGATGGGAAGAGACAGAAGTCCACCATCAAGATTCATGAGGACGCTAGCGGAGGCATCTACACTGTGGGAGTCACCACGCGCACGGTCACCTCCGAGGCAGAGGTTAGTCTCAATCACAATCTAAAGCAGAAGAACACCAATCTGTACCTATGGTCGTTGGTTAAACATATGTTATTGCTGTGAGCCTAAATCTGTCTGTGAATGTGTTTGGGTCAAGGCTCAGGAGAAGACCCATATGCAGACAGTTTCGAAGTAACAAAAGTTTATTACAAAAACAGGGGGGCAGGTTAACAACAGGTCAAGGGCAGGCAGAGGTCAGTAGTCCAAAGTAGAGTCTGAAAGGTACAGAACGGCAGGCAGGCTCAGGGTCAGGGCAGGCAGAGGTCAGTAATCCAGGGTGGTGTGACAAGGTACAAAATGACAGGCAAGCTCAGGGTCAAGGCAGGCAGAATGGTCAAAAACCGGGAAAGCTAGAAAACAGGAACTAGACACAGACAGGAGCACGGGAAAATCCGCGGGCATTCTTGACGAAACAAAACGAACTGGCAACAGACAAACAGAGAACACAGGTATAAATACACTGGGGATAATGACGAAGATGTAGGGGGGTGGAGACAAGCACAAAGACAGGTGAAACAGATCAGGGTGTGACAAACAGAATTTCTCTCTTGAATACACTGTACTAACACTAAACTCTCCCATTCCTTTCCTGTCCCTGGTCCTCCTTCCCCCTCCCTGTACAGATGATGCAGTGTCTGAAGCTGGGTGCTCTGTCCCGTACTACAGCCAGCACCCAGATGAACATCCAGAGCTCGCGCTCCCATGCCATCTTCACCATCCACCTGTGCCAAGTCAGAGTCTGCACTCCAGACGACAGCGTACGTGGCATTGCACCAGTGGCCTGGAGCTCTCTAGAGCCAAGCCTAGGATAGGATACACTTTTCACAGTCTATTTCACTGGCTGTACTATTTTCACTGTCATTCTTTAGAAATTACATGATAAAAAGGTTATTAAGCTGCATAATCATTACCATTTTATTTGGGAGTTGTTGTAACATACAACCACTCGTTTGTTTCCGATCGTGAAAATACACATGAATAACATTTCATTTCCTAGTATTTATGAGATAAACAATAAACACCCCAGCTGATAAACAAGAGGACTGTGAAATGCAGCGTTACCCAAGCCTCCCACACAGCACCCCAGCCAGCGACACAGCTCACCACACAGCATATCTCCCCACATAAATCCCAATGGACACACACACCAGCTGGGCATGATGTCACCCTCCTCTCTCTGCTCCGCTGATTAAATGGACAATATACAGGCTGCTACAGACACAGATATGTCTATCCACTGGTGTTGCTATTGAGAGCTATAATGGAAGACGAAAGCCACCAGTTATATTTCTCATAAGCCTAAATCAATGCTCGAGCCAAAATGTCCATACACATGTCCAAGACATGAAATTACACACACAATCACCAAGTGTATTTTCCCCCACAGTCTCTTCTTTGTTTTATACACCATACCCATCTCCTTCAGGAGTCCAATGAGACAGACGGCCGCCTGGCCAACGGTTCCTCTGAGATCAACTCTGAGTTTGAGACGCTGACGGCTAAGTTTCACTTTGTGGACCTGGCCGGGTCGGAGAGACTAAAGAGGACAGGAGCTACTGGGGATAGAGCCAAGGAAGGCATCTCCATCAACTGTGGACTGGTGAGACTCTCACTGTAAAATAATGCATGCTATAGTTAGAAAATTGGTGAACACACAGTGCCTGGTTTGGGTCAATTTATTACAAGTTGACGGACTTTAAATGGAAATGACCCGCACCATTCCCAATGCTAGAACAGTGCATGTAAAGGTCATAGGTTACTCAACACTAAGAGGTTTTGGAGAGTCAGGACAGTGGTGATGCCATGTCCTCTTCTTAGATGACTGACCTGAACTGTTTCAATGATACACTTGTGTAGAGCTGAGAAGCTATCGGGGAAAGCGCCACCTGGTGGCTGAGAAAGATATTGCAGATGTCCTACCAACACTGTGGCACCACCTCTTTGATTGACAACTGCATTTAAACGCCACATTAAAGGAAGGATTTGATGCTTTATTTTTGATAGAATGCAGATGCTTAAGCCTCATTTTTAAGGATCTCATCTCATCTTCATGTCTCCTTGGTCGGTTTTTCCTCTCTCGCTGCAGCTTGCTCTGGGTAACGTGATCAGTGCTCTGGGGGACAGGAGTAAGAGGTCCACCCACGTGCCTTACAGGGACTCGAAACTCACCCGGCTACTGCAGGACTCTCTGGGAGGAAACAGGTCTGTATGTCCTCATAAACCACATAAAGACACTGTATGTAATAGTGTTTGAAGAAATAGATATAATAACAGTTGTATTCTATTTCTGGAATATCGCTAGAACCTCTCCTTGAAGCTTTATTATGTGGATTCATTAATTATCTGTCTAATGAAGGTCTGCTGACTAAAATGTCAATGTTTTAAAAGTAATCTATTAAAACCGGATTTTATTTACGCTAGTGGGTGAATTAATTACCATATATTTGAACATTTATCTATTTTTTAAAATAAATTCTAATAATTCATTTGATTTATTTTCCAAGTAGTTTACAAAGTGATTTACATTGACGTTGCCTATGTGGTTATTCCGTTTCAAATTATTTTTGTGTGTGTCTGTCTACGGCCCGTGTCCATCTTCTCTCTCTCTCTCTATCCCCAGTCAAACGGTGATGATAGCGTGTATCAGCCCATCTGACCGGGACTTCATGGAGACACTGAGCTGTCTGAACTACGCTAACCGAGCCAGGAACATTAAGAACAAGGTGATGGTGAACCAGGACAAAGCCTCCCAGCAGATATCAGCTCTCAGGACTGACATTGCCAGGCTACAGATGGAACTGATGGAGTACAAGACGGTAAGAGAAGGAAAGAGAGGATGGAGGGTGCAAGAGAGGGAGAGGGAGATAAAAACATTTTTTTTGTTGCTATTTTTAGATATCATTATAAAGGCACTGTTTTCCAGGTCAAGTCACATGGTTAACTGTACCATAATATGGATCCATATAACTTCTAAAACGTACTAACGGCTGCACATGTGTCCATTGAGGTTGTATTTCTGGTAGCCTGGAATCCAACTAAACAATAGTGAAACAGAGGGATATTCAGTGTGGATTTTCAGTCTATATTTCTCTATGACCTGCACTCATCTCTCTGCTTCCCTCTGGTCTGAGCAGGGCAAGCATCTGGTAGGGGAGGTATAACAATGTATAGTTGTATTGGCCTGACTGATCTACTATAATGATCTACTATAATAACCATAGTCCTCTGGTCTCTCTCTGGTCTTAGGGCAAGCGTATGGTGGGGGAAGACGGCATGGAGAGCATCAACGACATGGTCCATGAGAACAGCATGCTACAGACAGAGAACAGTAACCTGAGGATCAGGGTCAAGGCCATGCAGGAGACCATTGACGCCCAGAGGGCCAGACTCACACAGTACCTCAGTGACCAGGCCAACCAGGTTCTGGCCAAAGTGGGTACGTACTGGGACAGGAATAATGGACCTTATTCACACTGCGCCGTGATGATTCAAAATCCAGGCTAGTGGGATAGGAAGTGCTCCATTAAAGTTAATGTAAAAAGTGCTGAAAATGCCCTCATGTTCGATTATCTTCCAGGTGAGGGGACTGAGGAAATTGGAAATATGATCCAGAACTATATCAAAGAAATCGAGGAGCTCAGGTATGATGTCTCTTACATGTACAGCATGATGTGTCTGTTGAAAGGAAGACAGGAGTATTGTGACCTTTGGTTTTGGTGTTGGGAGGCCCACAACAGTATTCTGACTGTTGGTTTTGTGTCTGCAGAGCCAAGCTCCTGGAGAGTGAGTCAGTGAATGAGAACCTCCGTAAAACCCTGTCCCGTGCCAACACACGTTCCTCCCTGTACGCTGGTGGGGGCTCCTTCTCCCCAGCCCACTTCGCCCCCGAGATAGTGGCTTCCGACATCATCGAGATGGCCAAGAAAGATCTGGAGAAACTCAAGAAGAAAGAGAGGAAGAAAAAGAAGAGGTAGGAGTTGTTTTTGTCCCCTTCATACCTTTGATATTGCACTCACTCCACGTTGCTGTTTTGATGTACATTTCACATACAGTACATGCCATGAAACCGATTGCATTAGGTTTGTTACAATTTGTAACTAAGTGTATATGTCCAAACTTGTGGATGAAACAACACGAATAAAACTAAGCAATGGGTAGACTTTGATGGTAGGCCTTGAGTCTGACAGTGATATGCTCGGAGGTGGTTAGAGATGGGCTGGGCATGGCTGGGTGAGGGTGAGAGGTGGTAGAAGGGTGTGGGGGGATTACAGAGGCGAGGGGAATTGGTTTCCGTTGTTGTCCCAGGGTGTTTTGGGTAATTAGTTCTGGCACCCAGCCTTTCCCCTTCAACAGATACCTATTCCCTCTCTAATGTCTATCTACTGTAATACCCTATACATGATGATGGGTTTATATAACAAGCCCAGTCATGTTCAGATGTACCTGTACTGTACAACTGGTCTCCCTCTTTCTCTGTGATTTAATACACATTTGATAAACGTTTGATAAACAACATAACACATAAACGACTTGGCACACACCAACAAGCCAAAAAAAGACAACCAGCGCCAAATCCTCGAAGGTTAACCTGTTCTTCCTTGCTACACTCTTTTCTGCTCTCTGGTTCACTCCCTTCCCCTGCCAACCTTACTCTCTCCAACTGTCTCCCCTGTTCTCCTCCCCTACTCTGAAGACTGCAGCGGCTCGAGGAGAGTCACCATGAGGTTAAGCTTCCCAGGTTTGCTATACCCCTCTCCCCCATCTCTCTAACCCCCTCTCCTCCCACTCTCCCCCATTTTTCTAACTCCCCTCTTCCCACCTCTCTAACACATCTTTTACACCTGCAGGTAGTTGCCACACCTGGAGGAAAACACACTTGTAACCTCTCACCCTTCTCCTTACCCCTCTCCCTCTTTCTGCATTGTTGAGACCCTTAAACTAAAATAAATGAACTAAAAGATTCAGCTCAATCATTCACTAACGTCTACTTCAAGGATGATTCTAACAAACAAATGATGTGGGTTCTGATTGAATTGTGATTCTAACCTTAAATGCATTTTTACATTATGCAGAAAAATCAAGATAGTGTGTTCATGTGCTGTATGGTAGTGCTATATGGTATGGTAGTGCTCCCTGATAGTCTAGTGACCTGATGTCTTGCGTTTGCGGTCAATGGCTACCTAAATCTCTGGTTCTGTTCTCACAGTGTGGTCAAGGAGGGGGTACCAGACAACGAACAGGAACGAGGCAACGACGAGGCTGAGGGGGTACGTCTAAGAATGTCCTTAATTGGCATATTTATGTCAGTGTGTATGTGTGTGTGTGTGTGTGCCGTGTGTGTGTTCTTTGTACTCACATCGTGTAAATGTGTGTGGACAAGGAGGACCACGTCAGTGACCATGAGGAAGGAGAGGAGCTGGAGGGAGAAGAGGAGGAGTATGAGATGGAGGGAGAGGAGAGCTCGGACGAGTCCGACTCTGAAGAACTGGATGAGAAAGGTAAAACTCTCTCTCACACACACACACACACATCCAAAGGTGCTTTTACACTGTCATACAGAATGCCTTCGCAACTTTGGTCCTGGAGGGCTGTGGGGAGTGTGTGAAGAGTTTTCAAACCCAGGTCTAGTTCTCCTTATTCATTCACCATGATTAGATTATTCTGTTATTTTAATAAAAGTAGTGAAGAATAGTGAATATGTCAATGAAGCCCGTCTCATATAGCTAGCTCTGTGTGTGTACTCTGAACAGAGGACTTCCAGGCGGATCTGGCCAACATCACGTGTGAGATCGCCATCAAGCAGAAGCTGATCGACGAGCTGGAGAACAGCCAGCGCCGTCTGCACACGCTCAAACAGCAGTACGAACAGAAACTCATGATGCTGCAGAGCAAGATCAGAGACACACAGCTGGAGAGGGACAAGGTGCTGCACAACATGGGTACGTATACGAGAGAAAGAGACGTGCACAGGATATGATGTCATGCATCATGGTCACAACATCGGTACAGCAGAGGCGCACAGGAATATGGTGACAGATTAATGAAGGGTTGCATTTATTTGTTTAGGTGCTTATGTCGCTAGATCTCAGAGTGAGTATATTATGGAGTTATATAACTAACTCTATCTAACTAATCCTTTCCACCACCAATGACACCATACCTGTACATAACAATTTCATGTATTTTTGTGTAAGTCTCTCTATCGTAATTTGTTATTTTAGACACCATAAACTACATGCGCTTATGTTTAAACATTCTTATTTCTAGAGGGCTGTCATATTCTGTAAATCACTTGGTGACTGTGACAACGGTTGCTTTAAAAAGGCTAACATTTGAATGACTGATTTGATTGATATTCCATTGTGGCTGTGCTGAGCTGTGTCGGTTGAACCGAACTGTGTTGTGTTGTTTCCACCGGTCCCGTGCTTAGCTGAGTTAGTTGTGTCTGCAGGCTCAGTGGAGACGTGCACGGAGGAGAAGGCTAAGAAGATTAAGTTAGAATATGAGAAGAAGCTGAGCTCTATGAACAAGGAGATGCAGAAGCTACAGTCAGCCCAGAAGGAACACGCACGCCTCCTCAAGAACCAATCACAGTACGAGAAGCAGCTCAAGAAACTCAACCAGGATGTGGCTGAGATGAAGAAAACAAAGGTACAGAAAAAAGTGTGGATGGAAGGATGGGTGGGGTGATGGTAAAGTGGGTGGGAGGGATGGGTGGGTCGATTGGGGGTAGGTGGTTGGTTGGGGGGATGGATGGATGTATATATTGACTGATTGATTGAGTGACATGTAAATGGTGGGTGTTTTGCTAGGTGGGCCTGATGCGCCAGATGAAGGAGGTGCAGGAGAAAAACAGAGTGTCAGAGTGCCGACGCAACCGAGAGATCGCTACTCTGAAGAAGGACCAGCGCAAACATGAGGTAACGTTACAGACAGGAAATAATGTGTGTTGCGAAGTTGTGTGTTAGTCTGTGACAAAGTTCAATTAAGTTAAATGGTATTGATATTATGTGTCTGTCACTTACAGCACCAACTGAGACAGCTGGAGGCTCAGAAGAGGCAGCAGGACCTGGTACTACGCAGGAAAAATGAGGAGGTAAGATAAACTGGGTCATGTTCAGTATGGCAAACTGTATTAAAACGTTTTGCAATGGAAAACAAAACATCTTTGTCCTTTTTGGACTCGTTGCAATTATCCATACGGAACGTGGCCCTGCCTTCCCCCTTCGCTAGGTGACAGCTCTGAGGAGACAGGTGAGGCCCACCTCAGGGAAGGTGAACAGAAAGGTGAGCCTACCGGAGCCCCTCCAGGACCCTTCACACCGTGGCATCCCAGGCAGACCTCACTCTGCTGGGGCAGTAGCCCCCAATGGAACCCCAAGGTACTGATGGTGTGGGTGAGAGTGTGTGTGTGCATGTGTGTTTGCCATGTGCATAGGCATGATGTGTTTGTTAACCAAATAGCTACCCAGACGATCTGCGATGATCCTCTTTGCACTAACTCTTTTGACTCATCAAATACACTGCTCCTATTGTTTATTATCTATCCTGTTGCCTAGTCACTTCACCCCTACTTATATTTACAGTACATATCTACCTCAATTACCTCATGCCCCTGCACGTTGACTATGTACTGGTACCCCATGTACAGGGATGGGCTAAAATCACAAAATACAATTACAAAATACAGATACAAAATACCATAAAAGATCAATGTGTCAAAATAAACTACAACGTACATATTTGTAATGTATTTCATAAAAATACATGTATTTTAGAATACAAGTATCCGGCCCGAACAGCAACAACATTCTCAGTGACGGTTGCAAAAACATTTTGCTTGCTATGACTGTGATATATTGTTGTTTATATATCTTAATTGAGCAAGTCATTCTGGATAAGCATGTCTGCTATATTACCAAAATGTAAACGTATATATGAAAATGCACATACCAAATTGAATTGTTTCAGGGCAGGGCTCATTAGAATAATACTCAGCATGCTTTGCAAGTGTTATATACATCATTTAGCAGACTTTCTTATCCAGAGCAAGGGCACGTCAACAGATTTGTCACCTAGTCAGCTCAGGGATTCAAACCAGCGACCTTGTTGTTTACTGGTCCAACACTCCTAACTGCTTGGCTACCTGTCATTCATTTAGCAGATGATTTTATCACACCATAGTGCTATCAGACTGATATCAATGCAGGTTGAAAGGGGGGACACAAAATGTGTACCACTATAAAACATTTAGGAAAGTATTTAGTATTTTGAAAATACTAAATACATTGGAGTGTAGTTCAGCCCAGTGTTATTCAAATGTCAAAATACTCAGAAGTAATTAAACCAATGTACTTCAATTCTATGTAACATAAATACTGCCCATCTCTGCCTGTGTATATAGCCAAGTTATCGTTACTCATTGTGTATGTATTCCTTGTGTTATCATTTTTTAAATATTTTCTCTGCATTGTTGAGAAGGGCCCGTAAGTACGTATACATTTCACTGTTTGTCTATACATGTTGTTTACAAACCATGTGGTAAATAACATTTTATTATACTTTTTACTTGATTTGATTTGTGTACATGAAAGGACTCCTACTCTAGCTGAAACAGGACAATAAACAAGTCAACAACTGACCTCTGTTGAATTCCACTTATCAGGAAGTACCCGTTGAGGACGGGGAGTGTCTACACCACCAGGACAGCCCGGGCGAAATGGCAGTCTCTGGAGAGACGCATCACTGACATAATCATGCAGAGGCTGACCATCTCAAACATGGAGGCTGATATGAACCGCTTCCTCAAGGTAAAATAGATCCACTGTAGTTTTACTGTATTTCTACTGTATTACTACCAGGTCTACTGTATTCCTATCAGACTGATGCCAACATGGTTTTCTGTCAGTGGAAAAAGGCAAAAACCGACAGGGGAGTATAAAGAGACCTATAATTTTTGCCGTTTTGGCTACACTCTAGAAAAAGGGTGACTCCATGAACCATTGCAGTCAATGGGTTCATATTTGTACCATTGGTTAGTTGAGGGGTTCTTGGATGAACCTTTAAAGTTTAAATTTAGCTAAGGTTACTGGGAGAACCTTTTTGTCGGGACATGCAGAGCACTTTGAATTTATTTCGCCACTGGATTTGTTGTGCTGCCAGATTCAGAAGAAGATAAAAATGTTGTTTTCACCGATGGCTTTATGGGATAGCTAGCAACTTGTAAACAATTACCCATTCCTATACGGGTACTATTTTAATACCAATGTTGAGTAATACATCATTGGCTGTCAAGCCAATTATATTATATGTCTGTAGCTCCTGTTTTAATTCCCGAAAAGTTTACTGTAATGGTAATGACATTTGTTTATGATGATAATTATTAGGTTTTGGCTTAGGTTGCTAGCTAGCTATAGTATCTTCAACCTAGCCAACACTCTTAAAAAATACTTGGTTGTTTGGATGACCCAACTGCTGGGTTGCAGGAATTGGGTCACTAAGTTGGGTCGTTTTCTTTAAAAAGGGCCAGGTTGGGATGTTGATGCTGGGTTATTAAGATATGACCCAGCGGGTCAGATAAGAAGACTGCGGAGCGTGGCTTAGTTTAGTAAGGGTGTTGCTTTCAGATAGTTCTATTTTGCCACCCGTGGGCAGAAACGTAATTCCCATTCATATTTTCTGTTATTGTTATGTTATGGTTGAACACTGATAGATTTGTAGCTTTAATGAGGCTTACAGACTTGTATGAGTTCCTCAAGAGCCTTTAGACTGGTTGGTTGTTTAGGTTGGTTTAGGTTGGTTGGTTTAGCAACCCAACCAATGCGTACGCAACTAAATGTGGCAAAAAAAGACAGGGTTGGCTTAGATTTGTAGACAAACTATATTTAGTATCCAATGTTTATTGAAAACAAATACATTTGCACAATAAATACATAGCTAGCGAATTCTTTTCATATTAGCATAGCTGTGACATGAGTCAAAACAAGACATGGTATCAAGAACAAGATACAACTAGCTGAAACGAGCCAACTACGATTTCCCATATGGCAGCTTCTTGTCATTGTTGCTGGCTATCTTGCCATCCAGAATCACAACACACCACCTTCTGCCCCATTGAAGCTCATGCATCGTTTTCGTGATATTGTAGCCCGTCTATATACAAATCCCAATGTTGGAAAAGTTACTACTTTATTACTATATAAAGATGGCATTGCATTCAGAGGACTGTCATGGCTCTATAGTGCCTTCAGAAAGTATTCACACCCCTGGACTTTTCCCTCATTTTTAAAATTGATTAAATTGAGATTTTGTATCACTAATCTATACACAATACCCCAAAATGTCAAAGTAGAATTACGTTTTTAGAAATATTTGCAAATTCATTAAAAATGAAAAGTTGAAATGTCTTGAGTCAATAAGTATTCAAATGTGCTTAGCAAGTCACATAATAAGTTGCATGGACTCACTCTGTGTGCAGTAATAGTATTTAACATGACTAGCCCATCTCTGTACCCCACACATACAAGGTCCCTCAGTCAAGCAGTGAATTTCAACCACAGATTCAACCACAAAGACCAGGGAGGTGTTTCCAATAGTTCGCAAAGAAGGGCACCTATTGATAGATGGGTAATAAAAAAAAAATAAGACATCGAACATCCCTTTGAGAATGGAGCAGTTATTAATTACACGTTGGATGGTGTATCAATACACCCAGTCACTACAAAGATACAGGCGCCCTTCCTAACTCAGTTGCCGGAGAGGAGGGAAACTTCTCAGAGATTTCACCATGGGGCCAATAGATATTTTAAAACTGTTACAGAGTTTAATGGCTGTGAGAGGAAATACTGTAACTGAGGATGGATCAACAACATTGTAGTTACTCCACAATACTAACATAAATTACAGAGTGAAAGAAGGAAGCCTGTACCGAATAAAAGTATTCCAAAACATGCATCCTGTTTGCAATAAGGCACTAAAGTAATACTGAAAAAATGTGGCAAAGTAATTACCTTTTTGCCCTGAATACAAAGCGTTATGTTTGGGGCGAATCCAACACAGTACATTACAGACTACTACTTTTCATATTTTCAAGCATGGTGGTGGCTGAATCATGTTATGGGCATGCTTGTCATTGGCGAGGAATAGGGAGTTTTTTGGGGATAAAAGAAATGGAAAAGAGCTAAGCACAGGCAAAATCCTAGTGGAAAAGCAAAGCTCTTAGAGACTTACTCAGAAAGACTCACAGCTGTAATCGCTGCCAAAAGTGATTCTAACATGTATTGATTTAGGGGTTGAATACTTATCTAATCAAGATATACAGTATTAGTGTTTTATTTTCCATTAATTAAAAACATTTTGGTTTTTGTCTAGATTGCTGACAAAAAAAAAGACAATTAAATCAATTTTAATCCCACTTTCTAACATAACAAAATGAGAATAAAGTCATGGCGTGGGAATACTTTCTGAGGGCACTGTATATGTAATCAGCAAAGTTAATATTATATTCAGAGGGATCACACGAGATCCAAGGCGAAATTCAACGGGACGTCAGGAGACGGCATCAAAACTAGCCACTAAAAGAAAAAAAGTGGGGGGGGATAAACACTGGGATTGAACACACGGTCTACGGAGCCAGAGGCTTCTCCACCATCTCCAGCAAGTCCAGTCAGAATGAATGCCTACAGTTTTAACCCTATCCTGTGGCACTTATGTGAAAAACAAATTGTTCGTGTCACAGGGGTTCATCAAATGACCTTTTCAGGGGTGTTCCTCGAGGAACCTTTGTGACCTGGATAGGTTCCCCCTGTGTGGCAATTTTTAGAACCCCAAAAGGTTCCTCCAGGCTCCTTTACTTCTAAGATCGTAAAGCAATAGCTAGAAAGGAACGCAATTCGGAAACACTTTTATAACTCTTTTTTTCCTCCTCTCTCTCCATTCCTCCTGCCTCTTACAGCAACGTGAGGACCTGACCAAGCGAAGGGAGAAGGTGTCTCGTAAGAGGGAGAAGATCGCCACAGAGGGGACCGACACGGACCGAAGCATCCAGTCTTTGAACGAAGAAATGGATGCCCTGGCGGCCAACATCGACTACATCAACGACAGCATCGCTGACTGTCAGGCTAACATCATGCAGATGGAGGAAGCGAAGGTTAACTGACGCAAACACACACATTTTCTTCAGGAAGTTGACCCTTTCTAGTTATTAGTACAGCTGACACCAGCATACACATTTTCTTCAGAGTTGTTATTATGACTGACTGTGTGATGTTGTTGGGATGCAGGAGGAGGGAGACACAGTGGACATTACCGCGGTGATCAGCTCCTGTAACCTATCAGAAGCCCGCTTCCTGCTTGATCACTTCCTGCACATGGCCATCAACAAGGTAACCACAGTACACCTGTCCCTACTGAGTTCTCTCTACCTTTCGATTAAGCGGCATTCAGGGTATTGTAAATCTACCAGCTTTATACTTATACTACCAACTTTAAGCACTATTTTTATTTCAGTGTTGAACATGCGCATCTGCTGTTCAATGGGCTAAATGTCACACCACTCTGTTGTCAGTGTGGGATTTATGTGTGTGTTTGTCATGTATGTAATGTGTGATTTTACTGGTACGTGCATCTCCCAGGGTCTGCAGGCGGCCCAGAAGGATTCCCAGGTGAAGATGATGGAGGGCAGGCTGAAGCAGACAGAGATCAACAGCGCCACTCAGAACCAGCTGCTGTTCCACATGCTGAAGGAGAAAGCTGAACTCAACCCTGAGCTGGACGCTCTGCTGGGCAACGCACTGCAAGGTATAGATGGCTCAGTGGTATACACACGCTGCTTTTCAGTTCTTCATCTTTTGGTTGCACTTTATTTTATAGTCCATTCACAATGGTAAAGATTGACCTAACAATAACAAATTATAGAAACGTATTTCCCATATTGTTTTTCTTTCAGATTCAGTAAAACATGTACCATTACATATTCTCTTAGTAAATAGCCTACCAGGAAAATACCCACTGAAACAGGACTGTAAAATAAAATGCCTCCATTATATTAACTTTTGTTTCCTTTGATTTCTTTGTTCTGTTTTCCTGTTTGTTCACCCTGAATTCAAACAGAGATAGGTTACCTACTGGTGGGTAAGTAACAGACACCAGACTGACTGGTCCCAGAGAGCATGGGTCTCCCTTATTAAAGCCCCTCCTCCCTCTAAAACTCCCCTTTAAGACTAACCTGAGAACGTAACTTTGCCATGAGGTGGTATGTTGCCCCCTGTCGTCTGACCCCCACTTCCCTGTCTGACCCTCCCCTGTCCCCTTTGTGGATGTATAGTTTTCTCCTGTTCAGCAGACTCATTCAGGATGACCTGAATATAAAGAATCAGCACTAGCTTAAACCTTGACCCCCACTCTAACCTGAAGTTCAGGCCTTAAGTAGAGTACTACTCCAACTCCAACCTTTACTAAGTTACCCTCCTTAAAATGGAAACGTCAGATGCATCATACTAATATATAGAATACTATACTATCATTTTGATATTGTCTGACCCCTGATGTATTTAAACTGACCTCTGAACTTTGAGCCCTGTACCTTAGAGCTCTTTTGAATTCAAACGATTGTTTTGCTGCTGCAGCAGCATTAGTTTGAAAACACTTTATGCATTTGCTTTCTTTGTGATATCCTGTAAATTGACTTTGAAAATGGTTTACCTCTAACAGTTTAAATAGTAAAGTAACACAAGTTTAGTGCTTGTAATGGGATATTTGAAAACATGCTGTGAAGCCATAACTACCCCATGTCAGAACATGCAGTAACTGAGGCATGTTGTGTATTTGAGGGCCCAGTGTAACAAGGTGTACTGTATGGTTCTGTCCTCAAGGAGAGAATGGCGATGACAGCAGTAGTGATGAGTCCTCTACCCCCAGCCCAGCCACAGAGGGAAGGTAAACACCATTTGACTCAGACAAGACAATGAGGATATTGAATATTTATTTTCATCACTAAAAGTAGGAATCCTTATTGGTGAGACTGCCACATCCGTTTGCAATATTACAAAAACAAAGAAGTTACTGCAAATGAACACTGTTTTTTTTCCCCCTTGAACATCATGACATCCATTTTGCATTGCTTTAGTAAACTCTCACTCCACTTGCTACATATATATATATATATATAATATATATATATATATATATATATATATATATATAAAAAAATATTTTAAAAAATAAAAAGAGTTCTTAACAGGGCGTGTTTTTTTTTTTACAGTGAGATCGAACAGCAGAATATGTATGCAATTTTTTTTATCACGTTGGGCCGCCCTTCTCACCTGTAGTTTGTCACTAAACAAAAACAATAAAAATGGCCGTGGGTTATTCAGTGGCACTGTTTCTCCTACTGCGGAATCCATCTTTAATTTCTGATTATACTTTCTTTGGGTAGTCCATCAACAAACTATCAATAGACTATGTGTAACATGTAAATTGCCCCTCTATCTTTGCTTCAGTTTATTGGCCTCTGACCTCCTGAAACTGTGTGGAGAGGCCAAACCTAGGAAGGTACAGTCATCTACAGTACTTCACACGCAAAGCCATTTTCTAAATGCCATTTGAATGCCATTTTCATAAAGTCTAAAGTAAAGAAGTTACTGATAAGCACTTTGAGATAAATGCTATTTGTAAAACACTCTTTATGAATGGATATGTTATTGAGTGATTGATTGATTGATTGGATCGATCCCTCTACCACAGGCACGCAGAAGGACAACCACCCAGATGGAGCTGCTGTATGCTGATAGTGGTGAATTTGACTCCCCTACGGGGGACTTTTCTGCCTCTCTGCTACCCCTGGCAGAGGCCCAGGAAGGGACAGGGGACATGGGGCCAGTAGCAGGACATCTCGGGGACAGGGAACTCACTGTGTCCCCCTCAGCACTGTCCACCAGGATAGCTGGACTGTAAGTCCTTATTTTGGTCAAATGTCTTTGTGTTTAGTTTTTAGAACTATAGTACAGGAAATACAGTGAGATACTTGCGGAGTAAATCCTTACCTACTGTATTTGATGGGTCAGGCTTCACATTTTAGCAGTGTTATTGTTGAAAAAACAAGTGCATCAGCACAAGAAGGATAGAACGTTTAACTTGACCCAGACTGCATTGTAACCTTCAATGATGTACAGTCGTGGCCAAAAGTTTTGAGAATGACACAAATATACATTTTCACAAAGTCTGCTGCCTCAGTTTGTATGATGGCAATTTGCATATACTCCAGAATGTTATGAAGAGTGATCAGATGAATTGCAATTAATTGCAAAGTCCCTCTTTGCCATGCAAAGGAACTGAATCCCCCAAAAAACATTTCTACTGCATTTCAGCCCTGCCACAAAAGGACCAGCTGACATCATGTCAGTGATTCTCTCTTTAACACAGGTGTGAGTGTTGACGAGGACAAGGCTGGAGATCACTCTGTCATGCTGATTGAGTTTGAATAACAGACTGGAAGCTTCAAAATGAGGGTGGTGCTTGGAATCATTGTTCTTCCTCTGTCAGCCATGGCTACATGCAAGGAAACATGTGCCGTCCTCATTGCTTTGCACAAAAAGGGCTTCACAGGCAAGAATATTGCTGCCAGTAAGATTGCACCTTAAATCAACAATTTATCGCATTATCAAGAACTTCAAGGAGAGCGGTTCAATTGTTGTGAAGAAGGCTTCCGGTTGCCCAAGAAAGTCCAGCAAGCACCAGGACCGTCTCTTAAAGTTGATTCAGCTGCGGGATAAAGAATGGTACCAACACATCCTCCAACTTCTCCCAACCATCCAGGAACAGTTTGGTGACGAACAATGCCTTTTCCAGCATGATGGAGCACCTTGCCATAAGGCAAAAGTGATAACTAAGTGGCTCGGGGAACAAAACATGGGTCTCGACCCCACCCTGTGCAACTGGGTCCTGAACTTCCTGACGGGCCGCCCCCAGGTGGTGAGGGTAGGTAACATCTCCACCCCGCTAATCCTCAACACTGGGGCCCCACAAGGGTGCGTTCTCAGCCCTCTCCTGTACTCCCCGTTCACCCATGACTGCGTGGCCATGCCCGCCTCCAACTCAATCATCAAGTTTGCAGACGACACTACAGTGATAGGCTTGATTACCAACAACGACGAGACGGCCTACAGGGAGGAGGTGAGGGCCCTCGGAGTGTGGTGTCAGGAAAGTAACCTCACACTCAATGTCGACCAGGAGATGGTCGTGGACTTCAGGAAACAGCAGAGGGAGCAGCCCCCTATCCACATCGGTGGGACAGTAGTGGAGAAGGTGGAAAGTTTTAAGTTCCTCATCGTACACATTACGGACAAACTGAAATGGTCCACCCACACAGACAGCGTGGTGAAGAAGGCGCAGCAGCGCCTCTTCAACCTCAGGTGGCTGAAGAAATTCGGCTTGTCCCCGAAAACACTCACAAATCTTTACAGATGCACAATAGAGAGCATCCTTTCCGGCTGTATCACCGCCTGGTACGGCAACTGCTCCGCCCACAACTGTAAGTTTCTCCAGAGGGTAGTGAGGTCTGCACAATGCTTCACCGTGGGAAAACTACCTGCCCTCCAGGACACCTACACCACCCGATGTCACAGGAAGGCCAAAAAGATCATCAAGGACAACAACCACCTGAGCCAATGCCTGTTCACCCCGCTATCATCCAGAAGGCGAGGTCAGTACAGGTGCATCAAAGCTGGGACCGAGAGAATGAAAAACAGTTTCTATATCAAGGCCGTCAGACTGTTAATCAGCCATTACTAACATTGAGTGGCTGCTGCCAACATACTGACTCATCTCTAGCCACTTTAATAATGAAAAAATTAATGGGGACAATGCATCACTAGCCACTTGAAACAATCCCACTTTATATAATGTTTACATAACCTACATTACTCATCTCATATGTATATACTGTTCTCTATACCATCTACTGCATCTTGCCTATGCTGTTCAGCCATCGCTCGTTCATATATTTTTATGTACATATTCTTATTCATTCCTTTACACTTGGTCAGAACTAGAAGCACAAGCATTTCGCTACACTCGCATTAACATCTACTAACCATGTGTATGTGACAAATAAAATTTGATTTGATGTGGCCAAGAAGTTTATTGACAGCATGCCAGGGAGGATTGCAGAGGTCTTGAAAAAGAAGGGTCAACACTGCAAATATTGACTCTTTGCATCAACTTAATGTAATTGTCAATAAAAGCCTTTGACACTTATGAAATGCTTGTAATTATACTTCAGTATTCCATAGTAACATCTGACAAAAATATCTAAAGACACTAAAGCAGCACACATTGTGGAAATTAATATTTGTGTCATTCTCAAAACCTTTGGCCACGACTGTATATGACTTCAGCTGATCATCCAGTGGGTATCAATTGAACTGTCTGTGTTGTGTAGTTCTGGAGTCTGGTCTTCGATGGGAGCTGAGAGTAGATCACTGGAACGCTCACCTCGAACACCCAGGAGGATGCTAGAGAAGGGAGGACAACCCCCCTTAGACGTCAAGGAACACACACCTATGGACCCCAAAGGACACCCGGCACGAGAGACAAAGTCACACATACCCACGCCCACAGCCACAGAGAAGACCAAAATCACAGACACCAAACCAACGTAAGAGCTGTTGCATGAAGCCATTAACACACCACTACACAATGTTTGCCACAAATGTCATGCTTCGTACGACGTCCCGATGGTCATAGTAGTACCTACGTCTTGTGTTTCAGGATGGAAGAGTCGATTATATATCAAGGACAAAGGTATGTAACACTACTGTATGTCTATCTATATACTATACTACTGCATATACAGTGCCTTGCGAAAGTATTCGGCCCCCTTGAACTTTGCGACCTTTTGCCACATTTCAGGCTTCAAACATAAAGATATAAAACTGTATTTTTTTGTGAAGAGTCAACAACAAGTGGGACACAATCATGAAGTGGAAGGACATTTATTGGATATTTCAAACTTTTTTAACAAATCAAAAACTGAAAAATTGGGCGTGCAAAATTATTCAGCCCCTTTACTTTCAGTGCAGCAAACTCTCTCCAGAAGTTCAGTGAGGATCTCTGAAGGATCCAATGTTGACCTAAATGACTAATGATGATAAATACGATGTTACGGTGCGTGAATGAGGACCCAAAAGCGAATTAACGTAAACAGAGCTTCTTTAATGACAAAACATAGGTAGGCTCAGATGGACCGGCAGATTCCGACAGGACAGGACAAGGTTGCAGCAAACATGACGATAGTCTGGTTCAGGCATGAATAACACAAACAAGAATCCGACAAAGACAGGAGCAAAAACAGAGAGAGATATAGAGGACTAATCAGAGGGAAAAAGGGAACAGGTGGGAAAAGGGGTGACGAGGTAGTTAGGAGGAGACAAGGAACAGCTGGGGGAAAGAGGGGGAGAAAAGGTAACCTAATAACGACCAGCAGAGGGAGACAGGGTGAAGGGAAAGGACAGAAACAAGACACAACATGACAATACATGACAGTACCCCCCCACTCACCGAGCGCCTCCTGGCGCACTCGAGGAGGAAACCTGGCGGCAACGGAGGAAATCCTCGATTAGCGCACGGTCCAGCACGTCCCGAGAGGGAACCCAACTCCTCTCCTCAGGACCGTACCCCTCCCAATCTACTAGGTACTGATGACCACGGCCCCGAGGACGCATGTCCAAAATCCTACGGACCCTGTAGATGGGTGCGCCCTCGACAAGGATGGGGGGGGGGGGGGGGGACGAGCGGGGGCGCGAAGAACGGGCTTGATACAGGAGACATGGAAGACCGGGTGGACGCGACGAAGATATCGCGGAAGAAGAAGTCGAACTGCGACAGGATTAATGATCTGAGAAATACGGAACGGACCAATGAACCGCGGGGTCAACTTGCGAGAAGCGGTCTTAAGGGGAAGGTTCTGAGTGGAGAGCCAAACTCTCTGACCGCGACAATATCTAGGACTCTTAGTTCTACGCTTATTAGCAGCTCTCACAGTCTGCGCCCTATAACGGCAAAGTGCAGACCTGACCCTCTTCCAGGTGCGCTCGCAACGTTGGACAAAAGCCTGAGCGGAGGGGACGCTGGACTCGGCGAACTGAGATGAGAACAGCGGAGGCTGGTACCCGAGGCTACTCTGAAAAGGAGATAGCCCGGTCGCAGACGAAGGAAGCGAGTTGTGGGCGTATTCTGCCCAGGGGAGCTGTTCTGACCAAGACGCAGGGTTGCGAAAAGAAAGACTGCGTAAGATGCGACCAATAGTCTGATTGGCCCGTTCTGCTTGACCGTTAGACTGGGGGTGAAAGCCGGAAGAGAGACTGACGGAAGCCCCAATCAAACGGCAAAACTCCCTCCAAAATTGAGACGTGAATTGCGGACCTCTGTCCGAAACGACGTCTGACGGAAGGCCATGAATTCTGAAAACATTCTCGATGATGATTTGTGCCGTCTCTTTAGCAGAAGGAAGCTTAGCAAGGGGAATAAAATGAGCCGCCTTAGAGAACCTGTCGACAACCGTAAGAATAACAGTCTTCCCCGCTGACGAAGGCAGTCCGGTGACAAAATCTAAGGCGATGTGAGACCATGGTCGAGAGGGAATGGGAAGCGGCCTGAGACGGCCGGCAGGAGGGGAGTTACCGGACTTAGTCTGCGCGCAGACCGAACAAGCAGCCACGAAGCGACGCGTGTCATGCTCCCGGGTGGGCCACCAAAAACGCTGGCGAATGGAAGCAAGCGTACCCCGAACGCCAGGGTGGCCGGCTAACTTGGCAGAGTGAGCCCACTGAAGAACGGCCAGACGAGTAGGAACGGGAACGAAAAGAAGGTTCCTAGGACAAGCGCGCGGCGACGGAGTTTGAGTGAGTGCTTGCTTTACCTGCCTCTCAATTCCCCAGACAGTCAACCCGACAACACGCCCCTCAGGGAGAATCCCCTCGGGGTCAGTGGAGGCTACTGAAGAACTGAAGAGACGAGATAAAGCATCAGGCTTGGTGTTCTTAGAGCCCGGACGATAAGAAATCACGAACTCGAAACGAGCGAAAAACAGCGCCCAGCGCGCCTGACGCGCATTAAGTCGTTTGGCAGAACGGATGTACTCAAGGTTCCTATGGTCAGTCCAAACGACAAAAGGAACGGTCGCCCCCTCCAACCACTGTCGCCATTCGCCTAGGGCTAAGCGGATGGCGAGCAGTTCGCGGTTTCCCACATCATAGTTACGTTCCGACGGCGACAGGCGATGAGAAAAATACGCGCAAGGGTGGACCTTGTCGTCAGAGAGGGAGCGCTGAGAAAGAATGGCTCCCACGCCCACCTCTGACGCGTCAACCTCGACAACGAACTGTCTAGTGACGTCAGGTGTAACAAGGATAGGTGCGGATGTAAAACGATTCTTGAGGAGATCAAAAGCTCCCTGGGCGGAAACGGACCACTTAAAGCACGTCTTGACAGAAGTAAGGGCTGTGAGAGGAGCTGCCACCTGACCGAAATTACGGATGAAACGACGATAGAAGTTCGCGAAGCCGAGAAAGCGCTGCAGCTCGACGCGTGACTTAGGGACGGGCCAATCAATGACAGCTTGGACCTTAGCGGGATCCATCTTAATGCCTTCAGCGGAAATAACAGAACCGAGAAATGTGACGGAGGAGGCATGAAAAGAGCACTTCTCAGCCTTCACAAAAAGACAATTCTCTAAAAGGCGCTGGAGGACACGTCGAACGTGCTGAACATGAATCTGGAGTGACGGTGAAAAAATCAGGATATCGTCAAGGTAAACGAAAACAAAGATGTTCAGCATGTCTCTCAGGACATCATTGACTAATGCCTGAAAGACAGCTGGAGCGTTAGCGAGGCCGAAAGGAAGAACCCGGTATTCAAAGTGCCCTAACGGAGTGTTAAACGCCGTCTTCCACTCGTCCCCCTCCCTGATGCGCACAAGATGGTAAGCGTTACGAAGGTCCAACTTAGTGAAAAACCTGGCTCCCTGCAGGATCTCGAAGGCTGAAGACATAAGAGGAAGCGGATAACGATTCTTCACTGTTATGTCATTCAGCCCTCGATAATCTATGCAGGGGCGCAGGGACCCGTCCTTCTTCTTAACAAAAAAAAACCCCGCTCCGGCGGGAGAGGAGGAGGGGACTATGGTACCGGCGGCAAGAGCTACAGACAAATAATCTTCGAGAGCCTTACGTTCGGGAGCCGACAGAGAGTATAGTCTACCCCGGGGGGGAGTGGTTCCCGGAAGGAGATCAATACTACAATCATACGACCGGTGTGGAGGAAGAGAGGTGGCCCTGGACCGACTGAACACCGTGCGCAGATCGTGATATTCCTCCGGCACCCCTGTCAAATCATCAGGCTCCTCCTGTGAAGAAGAGACAGAGGAAACAGGAGGGATAGCAGACATTAAACATTTCACATGACAAGAGACGTTCCAGGAGAGGATAGAATTACTAGACCAATTAATGGAAGGATTATGACAAACTAGCCAGGGATGGCCCAAAACAACAGGTGTAAAAGGTGAACGAAAAATTAAAAAAGAAATGGTTTCGCTATGATTATCAGAAACAGTGAGGGTTAAAGGTAGCGTCTCACGCTGAATCCTGGGGAGAGGACTACCATCCAGGGCGAACAAGGCCGTGGACTCCCTTAACTGTCTGAGAGGAATGTCATGTTCCCGAGCCCAGGTCTCGTCCATAAAACAGCCCTCCGCCCCAGAGTCTATTAAGGCACTGCAGGAAGCTGACGAACCGGTCCAGCGTAGATGGACCGACAAGGTAGTGCAGGATCTTGAAGGAGAGACAGGAGTAGTAGCGCTCACCAGTAGCCCTCCGCTTACTGATGAGCTCTGGCTTTTACTGGACATGAAGTGACAAAATGACCAGCGGAACCGCAATAGAGACAGAGGCGGTTGGTGATTCTCCGTTCCCTCTCCTTAGTCGAGATGCGGATACCTCCCAGCTGCATAGGCTCAGCACCCGAGCCGGCAGAGGAAGATGGTAGAGATGCGGAGAGGGGGGCAACGGAGAACGCGAGCTCCTTTCCACGAGCTCGGTGACGAAGATCAACCCGTCGCTCAATGCGAATAGCGAGTTAAATCAAGGAATCCACGCTGGAAGGAACCTCCCGGGAGAGAATCTCATCCTTTACCTCTGCGCGGAGACCCTCCAGAAAACGAGCGAGCAAAGCCGGCTCGTTCCAGCCACTGGAGGCAGCAAGAGTGCGAAACTCAATAGAGTAGTCTGTTATGGATCGATTACCTTGACATAGGGAAGACAGGGCCCTGGAAGCCTCCTCCCCAAAAACAGATCGATCAAAAACCCGTATCATCTCCTCCTTAAAGTCCTGATACTGGTTAGTACACTCAGCCCTTGCCTCCCAGATTGCCGTGCCCCACTCACGAGCCCGTCCAGTAAGGAGAGATATGACGTAGGCGACACGAGCAGTGCTCCTGGAGTAAGTGTTGGGCTGGAGAGAAAACACAATATCACACTGGGTGAGGAACGAGCGGCATTCAGTGGGCTCCCCAGAGTAACACGGCGGGTTATTGATTCTGGGCTCCGGAGATTCGAAAGCCCTGGAAGTGGCCGGTGGATCGAGGCGGAGATGGTGAACCTGTTCTGTGAGGTTGGAGACTTGGGTGGCCAGGGTCTCAACGGCATGTCGAGCAGCAGACAATTCCTGCTCGTGTCTGCCTAGCATCGCTCCCTGGATCTCGACGGCTGAGTGGAGAGGATCCGAAGTCGCTGGGTCCATTCTTGGTCGGATTCTTCTGTTACGGTGCGTGAATGAGGACCCAAAAGCGAATTAACGTAAACAGAGCTTCTTTAATGACAAAACATAGGTAGGCTCAGATGGACCGGCAGATTCCGACAGGACAGGACAAGGTTGCAGCAAACATGACGATAGTCTGGTTCAGGCATGAATAACACAAACAAGAATCCGACAAAGACAGGAGCAAAAACAGAGAGAGATATAGAGGACTAATCAGAGGGAAAAAGGGAACAGGTGGGAAAAGGGGTGACGAGGTAGTTAGGAGGAGACAAGGAACAGCTGGGGGAAAGAGGGGGAGAAAAGGTAACCTAATAACGACCAGCAGAGGGAGACAGGGTGAAGGGAAAGGACAGAAACAAGACACAACATGACAATACATGACATACGATCCACCTGTGTGTAATCAAGTCTCCGTATAAATGCACCTGCACTGTAATAGTCTCAGAGGTCCGTTAAAAGCGCAGAGAGCATGATGAAGAACAAGGAACACACCAGGCAGGTCCGAGATACTGTTGTGAAGAAGTTTAAAGCCGGATTTGGATACAAAAAGATTTCCCAAGCTTTAAACATCTCAAGGAGCACTGTGCAAGCGATAATATTGAAATGGAAGGAGTATCAGACAACTGCAAATCTACCAAGACCTGGCCGTCCCTCTAAACTTTCAGCTCATACAAGGAGAAGACTGATCAGAGATGCAGCCAAGATCACTCTGGATGAACTGCAGACATCTACAGCTGAGGTGGGAGACTCTGTCTAGACTCTGTCTAGGACAACAATCAGTCGTATATTGCACAAATCTGGCCTTTATGGAAGAGTGGCAAGAAGAAAGCCATTTCTTAAAGATATCCATAAAAAGTGTTGTTTAAAGTTTGCCACAAGCCACCTGGGAGACACACCAAACATGTGGAAGAAGGTGCTCTGGTCAGATGAAACCAAAATTGAACTTTTTGGCAACAATGCAATGGCGTAAAAGCAACACAGCTCATCACCTTGAACACACCATCCCCACTGTCAAACATGGTGGTGGCAGCATCATGGTTTGGGCCTGATTTTCTTCAGCAGGGACAGGGAAGATGGTTAAAATTGATGGGAAGATGGATGGAGCCAAATACAGGACCATTCTGGAAGAAAACCTGATGGAGTCTGCAAAAGACCTGAGACTGGGACGGAGATTTGTCTTCCAACAAGACAATGATCCAAAACATAAAGCAAAATCTACAATGGAATGGTTCAAAAATTAACATATCCAGGTGTTAGAATGGCCAAGTCAAAGTCCAGACCTGAATCCAATCGAGAATCTGTGGAAAGAACTGAAAACTGCTGTTCACAAATGCTCTCCATCCAACCTCACTGAGCTCGAGCTGTTTTGCATGGAGGAATGGGAAAAAATGTCAGTCTCTCGATGTGCAAAACTGATAGAGACATACCCCAAGCGACTTACAGCTGTAATCGCAGCAAAAGGTGGCGCTACAAAGTATTAACTTAAGGGGGCTGAATAATTTTGCACGCCCAATTTTTCAGTTTTTGATTTGTTAAAAAAGTTTGAAATATCCAATAAATGTTGTTCCACTTCATGATTGTGTCCCACTTGTTGTTGATTCTTCACAAAAAAATACAGTTTTATATCTTTATGTTTCAAGCCTGAAATGTGGCAAAAGGTCGCAAAGTTCAAGGGGGCCGAATACTTTCGCAAGGCACTGTATCTCATTTCCTAACACAGGGGTTCCCAAACTTTTTCACTCTGGGCCCCCGTTCCAGTATTGAGGAACATCCCTCTAGCCCGTGCCCCCCCCCTGCCCCCCACAGTTTGAGTCTGTTAGGACAATTAAGTCCTGACAGACTTAATACATTGTCTTTTGTCCCTGTTACAGAGGGGTGATCAACCCCGTGTCATCCCCTAAGAGCAGCCATGCTGCCAGACTACAGTGTGTCTATGTGGCTGAGGGACACACCAAACCTGTCATGTGTGTCGACTGCACTGATGACCTGCTCTTCACTGGCTCTAAAGGTACAGCTCTCTAGTTCTATAATGTTCGGAAACTAAATCAACCCTTGACCTCTAAACCATGACCCCTAGAGACTTCTCACACCTGAAAGGCTCAGAAAAGTGTAAGTCGTATTATTTGGTATTAGCTTCATCTAGCTTTCTGGTATGGTTGATGGCGTGTCTGTCATATTGAACACTCATCGGAACCCCTAACCATCGACCTCTAACCCCTGCGTCTGCGTGTTTTGTATGCGTGTGTTGTCAGATCGTACGTGTAAGGTGTGGAACCTGGTGACTGGTCAAGAGATCATGTCTCTGGGAGATCATCCCAGCAGTGTGGTGTCTGTTAGATACTGTTCCAGCCTGGTCTTCACTGTCTCCACCGCTTACATCAAGGTCTGGGACATCCGAGACTCCGCCAAGTGCATACGCACACTCACGTGAGTAGATATATGTATATATACAAACACCAGGAGTATTTATATACACCTCTAGTAATAAACCGAAGACCTTTGTTATGTCAACAGTTGGAGTTGAGCATGCCAAGTTCCTTTTTCAACACATTCTAGGAGATTCTAACACATTCCAACACAGCCCAGGGAACTTCAGATTCTTATTGGCTACATGAAAAAAGTATTTTTACACAATGTCATTCCCATTGACATGGTATTAAATGTGTGTGTGTGTCACAGGTCGTCGGGCCAGGTGAGTACAGGGGACAGCTGTGTGTCTCTCAGGTCCCTGTCCATCCCTCCAGGAGAGAACCAGATCAACCAGATTTCTCTGAACCCTACGGGATCCTACCTCTACTCCGCCTCTGGCAACTTAGTCCGCATGTGGGACCTCAGGAAGTAAGAATGAAGGCCAAAAAAATCCAAGAGTAGTTGAATATCTTGTTTAGTTTAAGTAGGGACTGGAGGTGGCCCAAAATGGAGATAAAAGGAGAGGAATTGCATATGCCAGAACAGGCACAGGTGCTGAATGTAGAGTGTAGGAAAGATAGCTAGTGAATGCTCATCATTACTTCCAAGTATGATCTTTAGTTGTACCAAGAATCCTAGATCGGAACTCTCCATGACCCTTGAACCCTGACCTTATGCTCTAGGTTTGTGTCTACTGGGAAGCTGACGGGTCACCTGGGTCCGGTCTTGTGTCTGACCGTCGACCAGATGGGCAACGGTCAAGACGTGGTCCTAACGGGGTCCAAGGACCACACCCTGAAGATGTTTGAGGTGACGGAGGGTGTCCAGGGCAGCATTGTGTCCTGTCACAACTTTGAGCCACCACACCAGGAGTGTATCGTCTCTCTGGCTGTTCAGGGGAACAGCCTCTACAGCAGCTCCAGAGACTACTGCATCAAGAAGTGGGACCTGTCCCGGAAACGACTAGTACAGGTGAGACATACTGGACACTAGCTGTATATACAGTACTGCTAGTGCCTGAAAGAGAGACGAGGCTCTCAAAAACATACAATGAGCTGAAAGCTGTGATTTTCACATTGCATGTTGCTTTGTAAGCATCAAATCTTGTTCTGTTGAATTGTTTTTGCTAGCTGCAACATTATCATCATTGTAAGACCAGTAGTGGTAGTAAACTAAATGTATTGTCCCAAGGAGTTATTTTTCAACAGTTTGTAGCCCTGTTTTGACCTAGTGCGTACTTGCTTCCTCCACAGCAGGCGGCGAGCGCCCACTCTGACTGGGTAAGTGCGCTGGGTGTTGTGCCAGGGTGCCCGGTAATGCTGAGTGCAGACAGGGGAGGTCTGCTGAAGCTGTGGCACGCTGATTCCCTGGCACCGCTAGGAGACCTGAGGGGACACGACAGCCCTGTTAACGGATTGGCTACCAACAGCAGCCAACTGTTCACTGCCTCAGAGTGAGTTTAACGCCTAACCCTAACATGACCCTCAAATGCCATAGGAGTCTGACCATAACCCCTACCTTCAGAGAATATATCTCCTAACTTTGACCATGATCCCGTTCATACCCTGACCCTAACCCTCTTGAGTAAATCAACCCACTGTTACTATAATAACAAAGTCATCGTTTAACCTAAGATAGAGATAATCACACCTCTGATACACATGTTGATCCAGCGATGCCATGTTCTTTCTTGTGTGACAGTGACCGGACAGTGAAGATTTGGCAAGCAAAGGGTTCTTTGGAGGAAGGCATCCATTGACACTGAGAAGGAGACCTCTGGACTGTGACCGGACACAACTCTGGGGACCTACTAGATTACTCTGGATCTACTACAGCCTATGGATCTATTGCTGCCTGCTGGATCTACTACTCGATCTATTTGTTTGCTGCTCTGCACAATGATCTGTGGATGAAGGACCTCCGAAGATGGTCACAGGGCAGATGACCAGCCCTGACACACATATGACCCCTTGAGTTCACCAACATAAGACGTTCACTCGACGAGGTTGGAGGAGAGTAGCACAACAGTCATGGTATTCACCTGAAGGACAGTGAAACTCCAGTGTAATGCCCATGGTTCTGTCTCATGCTGTGTCCTCTCTATACATATCGTAGAGGAATCATCCACTACAGTGCGTGGAATCATCTCTCTGTGTTAGGCGGGGGGGGATGTCTTCTAAATAAAGGCCCTATGGAGGTTGGTCTTACTTCAGCTGTTACTGCCAAACCCTATGGGAGACTCATATAGCCTTAGTGGGGAATAGGGATATCTCAGTAGGAATAGCACAGTGAACTAGTGGTCGTCATCATTCTACAATATGTGATTGTGGATTTTCATCTCAACCAAATTCAAGTGTTGCTTTTAATGTCGTTACCTGCAGATCGTGTGTGACCAAAGTACAAACCTTCTCTGTGTTAGTCAACGGGCTGTGATGAGAGTATCTTTAGCCAACGTTGTACTTGCCTGTGTACAGTACCTCTATACTGGTCTTACTCTCTTTGTATCGTGCAAGTACATTCAAACCTCAAACTACAAAAAGTGGTTTGATCTTTAATTTTCTGTCAAAGTGTTTGTATTTACGTGTGTTTTCATGGTGACTTTGAAACCTCCAGTTCTGAGCTTCCATTTCATGTTTGTATCCAATGGCCTGCGTCAATCATTTCAGAGCCCAGGTAAAGTGAGGTTACCTGTGCACAGGCGTATGCCCCATCTTAAATCAACTCAAAAGTTTATTGATCGTGTGCACAGATTTGCAGATGTTATCGCAGGCGCAGCGAAATGCTTGTGTTTCTAGCGCCAACAGTGCAGTAATACTTAGGAATAAAACATTTCTGAGTGAGCTTTCCTGTGCCCACATATTCCATTCCCCCAATCTGATTCAGGAACGGGCTGAACAGAATGGAACAAAACATAGAGGTGTGTGTTATTATCAGTGCCTGTCAATCGTATACTGTAGACACAGTAGTACAGTATCACAACCTAATCTGTGTGGACTAGCCCAGGATCCCTAGATTGGGATGACATAGGTTTTATGACCACATCTTTATGTAAATAAGAATCTGTTTTTCTTCCTCCTGGACATATTGCGCGCAAATTCCGACTTTTTAGTGATTCTAATTTCATATGCAGTGTGGAAATAAATGTAATCTGTCAAAAATAACATGAACTGGTATATCTTTCAACGTGGAGATGTGTGTTGCCATAATGCCACCAATTGGTGGCAGTATAATACAGTAGGGAACATGACACGGTTTCAAAACAGAGAAAGCTATGGAGTGGGAGATTTGTTTTCCTTCCTCCTGTTCTTCGTTAGATATTCAGTTCGTGGCAGTTTTTAATTTGTTGCAGGAAAACAATTCTATCCGATGTCCATGAACCAATCTCCTTGACTGGTGTCCTTTTGTAGTAAATTCCTGATAGCACAGGTGGATTTGCAAATGTTCATAAACGAATGCAAATCAACCTGCTTTCTAAACGTAGATCTTTGGTTGGGTCTGTTTTCTCATTTGTTTGCAGCGAAGATAAAAGCATTGCAAGAATTCCATAAAGGCATATCATAGATACAAGGTATAAACCATGGTAAGAACTATACAGTATGCTCTCTATATACCTGTGAATTCCCACTTCCTGCATGGTCACCTGTGTGCCTACCTATGCATGTGACCCATGACCCAACATATGTGGGGTCATCATGGGTCGCTGGTTACATAGGCACAACAGTGTATACATTTATTGAGGAGGAACTACGATGAAATCCTTGTTCTTTCCATTAGCTTCTTTCTCCTTTTGTTAGCACTGCAGGTGGAATCATCATGTTCCTTTACTTTGTTCCTTACATCCCCTGAAGAAGAGAAGTGATGGGAATGAATCAGTATTTAAAGTACAACAATTGGTGCATCAGAATTTAATGTGTACAATACTGCATTACTTCTGTACCATGGACTATTTCCATTTTTAAACACTGTTCCAAAAACCACAAGCTACTGTATATTTACATTTTTTTTCAATTGCTAACAAGCATCGGTCAATACTGAAGCCACTTTTTCAGAACTCTTCACAGTCAACATTACCAACATGCGTCTTGGCCAAACAGTTAATCTCACCTCCAAAATTGACTCAAACCACCAAAACACTTCATACATGTCTCAAAATAAGCTCGTTCGACCAGAACACTGGCAACAATTCTCTCTCAGAAAGCATACATTGTCATTCATAACACACTGACCTAAAAAACACTAACAACAGGGAGCATTACATAAATGATTAACTTCTCTTTGAAGTTTGAGTGATTTTTCACATGAATCAGTATTTCATTATATAATAAGAATAACACCTTTTCACTTTATTGACTGTACTAAAGTACACGTAACAAGAATTAATCAGAAATGCCGCAATTTGCTTCAACAGACTTTATATTTTCTATCTTTGCATCTAGTAATTTACCTGTGAAAAATAAAAAATTTAAACAAATCCCTGAAACTCCAGGGCTGCAATAATAATTACCAACAAAAACATCAACAACATGTATAGTATAATCACTCATACTGTACAGTACTGTGAGTGTTCTAGTTCTCATCAACATGTATAGTATAATCACTCATACTGTACAGTACTGTGAGTGTTCTAGTTCTCATCAACATGTATAGTATAATCACTCATACTGTACAGTACTGTGAGGGTTCTAGTTCTCATCAACATGTATAGTATAATCACACATACTGTACAGTACTGTGAGGGTTCTAGTTCTCATCAACATGTATAGTATAATCACTCATACTGTACAGTAGTACTGTGTGGGTTCTAGTTCTCATCAACATGTATAGTATAATCACTCATACTGTACAGTACTGTGAGGGTTCTAGTTCTCCCTCTCTCCTGCATTTGGCCACAAGTTCTTGTCAACATCACACCTTATGTCTTCTCTGGCGATGCATCTTGGACAGTATCTTCTGGAATGTTTAATCCAACCCTGGCAGTCTTCAGGAGAAGTGTCTCCACACCCCGCATTCAGGGCATCCAGTAAGGGCATCTGGTCATGTGGATGGTGGTCATAAACCTTCCACCTCCACGCAGAGAAAAACTCCTCTATGGGGTTTAGGAAGGGGGAGTATGGAGACAGGAATAGTTCTGACATCCTGGGATGTGCAGCAAACCAGTCTGACTGCAGCAGAGTGGTGGAATGCCACATTATCCCACACAACAACGAAGGTAGGGGAGTTTCTTACCCCTCTGCTGGCACAAGTCGATTCTTCAGGTCATCCAGAAAATAAATGAGTCTCAAGCAGTTGCCGCACCAGGCGGTGGGTGATACATCCGGACAGGATGCTCTCGCTTGTGCATCTGTAAAAGTTTGTGAGAGCTTTTGGTGACAAGCTGAATTTCTTCAGCCTCCTGAGGTTGAAGAGGCACTGCTGCGCCTTCTTCACCACGCTGTCTGTGTGGGTGGACCATTTCAGTTTGTCCGTGATGTGTATGCCGAGGAACTTAAAACTTTCTACCCTCTCCACTACTGTTCCATCGATGTGGATAGGGGGCTGCTCCCTCTGATGTTTCCTGAAGTCCACGACCATCTCCTTTGTTTTGTTGACACCACACTCCGAGGGCCCTCACCTCCTCCCTGTAGGCCGTCTCGTCGTTGTTGGTAATCAAGCCTACCACTGTAGTGTCGTCTGCAAACTTGATGATTGAGTTGGAGGTGTGCATGGCCACGCAGTCGTGGGTGAACAGGGAGTACAGGAGAGGGCTCAGAACGCACTCTTGTGGTGCCCCAGTGTTGAGGATCAGCGGGGTGGAGATGTTGTTACCTACCCTCACCACCTGGGGGCGGCCCGTCAGAAAGTCCAGTACCCAGTTGCACAGGGCAGGGTCGAGACCCAGGGTCTCGAGCTTGATGACGAGTTTGGTGAAGAGTTTTGACAGTGTGACTTCAGTATTGACCCATGCATGTTAGCAATTAAAAAACTGTAATAGAATGTGGTCCAGCCATATAGAGTTAATTCAGTGTTCCTAAAATAACCATGATTCTTACTGCCCTGTCAACACAATCTGAAATATTTTATTGGTCTAATCACTGCATTGTTTCTCCATCAATTATTATTTCCATTTTAAAACGCTGAACATCAGCGTTTTAAAATAACCATTATTCTTACTGCACTGTCAGTATATTCTGATAGGGTTTCTTGGTCTGTTCTATGTTTCTCGGATTTATAACATACTTTATCCCAAGTTAACACCAGGACCCAGACGGTACTCTTATAGTTTCATAATAAATGAATGTACAGACTGACCTCAATAGCGGCTACATGGGATAAGAGTCCGGGGTTATTTTAAGCTCAATCTATATGGGTTTGACAGGGATCTTCTGTGCTTTTCTGAACCTGGTTTGGTATCCTTTATACCTGAGGGAAAAGAGCTGAGGTGTATGGTAAATAGGTTGTGTCCCACATGGAACCTTATTCCCTGTATAGTGCACTACTTTTCACCAGGGTCCATACTCTGGCCAAAAGCAGTGTATTACACAGTATAGGGAATGGGGTGCCATTTGGGATGCAGCCATTGTAGCCAGACACTGATAGTATTTTTAGGCTTTGGAATTTGTAATGGGGATTATGTGACTGGCTACATTCATCCAATCTCTCTTGGTGTGTGTGTGTGTGTGCATGCGTGCTTGCGTGCCTGTGTGTGAGTGTGTGCGCGTGTGTGTGCGTGTGTGTGTGTGTGTGTGTGTGTGTGTGTGTGTGTGTGTGTGTGTGTGTGTGTGTGTGCGTGCGTGCGTGCGTGTGTGTGTGATCATATTAACCCTGCAAATCATTGCTTGAATCATCACTCCCTTCAGTGCCTGTAGATACACAGGTAGATGTTTCTGCAATACCCTTTATTTCCCTGTTAAGTCACAGGTTGTGTAATTTGGCTTTTGGAATAAAGGGTTGACCAAGAGAGGGAGCAAGATAGATTGATTCGACTGAGAAACAGTGAGAGGGTCAATGCCAAACACAACAATGCTTACCTCACATACAGGGAATAATGTGCCATTTTGGACCCAGCCAGAGTGAGTTTCCTGGCATCTGCTGGGGGAGGATAGAGAGGGTGGTGAGAGGATGGAGAGAGGGACGAGAGGAATAGGGGAGGAAATGTCAGGGAGATGTTCTGGACCTCAGTACACAGATCATGGGGTCATGATGAGGTGTATTTTATTAATTACATAAGGGCATTTCCATTTAAAAGACCCATGAGCACCAACATGTGAAGTTCATGGGAGCATATCAAATTGGGTGTCAAATGAAAGAGTCTATGTTTTTGGGAAGTTAAGGCATAGATACATTTTTCAACCATTTTCTATCTTAAAAATGTGGCATAATTAAAGGCTTTGATTTCTGGATAAACAGGTGGAAAGGGGTCTTACAAAACATTCACCAGAAGTTAAATGATATCAGAAATACGTCAAAACACAATAATGTTGACATAGAGACTCCTGCCAACTAATATCAATGTTTTGGAGAAATTGTTTACCTTCTGTAAGTTCAAGGAATATTGCCTTGTGCCTTGTATACGCATCTTTGAGATATTTTCTAATTTCTCTCCCTCATGAGGAGGGAGGATAATTAAAGTTTGCAGAAGTAACAAGCAGTGGTAGACTTACCAATTCATTAAAGTGATTTTACTGATATTAATTTTGTTTATGAATTATCAAGTGATTGAAACTCGTAATTCGGGTTATCATACTGTTATGTTCAGCTCATAACTGTTTTCTTTCTCTTTCTTGTCACATCGTGATCAAAGCGAGAGTGTTATAACAGTCTGGACTACCCCTCCCTCACCTCTCTCTCTCTCTCTCTCTCTCTCTCTCTCTCTCTCTTTCTCTCTCTCTCTCTCTCTCTCTCTCTCTCTCTCTCACTCTCTCTACCTTTGTCTCTCACTCCCTAGTTAATGTCACCCCTCCCAGCTCTTACTGACACCTACCCATGACCCCTCTCTCTTTCCCTCTTTCCTTTTCCATTAACAAGCATCCTCACCTGCTGAGCGCCGACCAACACCGGACGTTCATGGACGTTAAAAAGTAGTTGAAATTTGATCAGTCCACCCTGGCCTTGATGTTAATGTCCACAGACGGACATGACTGGACCAAATCTGAACCTATCGGAGACATGTGTTTCACAAGTTTGGTGTTTCACAAGTTTGGATTGCACAGTATAGTACAGTATACATTACAATAAGTAGAGTACAGTACAGTACAATACAGTTCAGTACAGTACAGTCAGTCGAGCAAGTAGAGTACAGTCCATTACAATACGAGACAGTACCGTAAAGAAAAGTAGAGTACAGTACAGTACAGTAAAGTACAGTAGTACTGCACTGAACTATACTGTACTGAACTGTAATGTACTGCACTCTACTTTACTCTACTGCACTGTACTGAACTCTACTCTACCCTACTCTGCTCTGCTGTGCTGTATTGCACTACAATTTACCTCTACTGTGCTGTGATGTCCAAACTTGGGGAGACATAGGGAGAATGACAATCAAATCCATAATTATGCATTTCTGTGTAGTACAGCTCAGGGACCCATGATGTAATTATGTTACCATGATTCTGCTAACGGGTGTAAATACTCTTCCCTTACACTTCAATAACCAAAAGAGATTTTTTTGTAACTCAAGGAGCCATGTTATAACTTTTGGAAAACGTGGTCACATAAAACCTTGAGGGAGATTTTACCATCATTCCGTTACCAAAAGTTTGCATCTGCACAGTTCTTCCACTCAATTCGTTTTTGTACATTTTTCAGTGGAAATTGTTCAAAGTAGTCATTGTTGTATGGTTTGTTAAACTGTGAAATCAGTATTTTTTAGTTTTTGCACACATTTTAAAGTAGGATTGCCCATATACCTTGCAGTAGACTCACTATCATTAACACTTTGACCTGTTACAGCTGAGTGGGCAGCTGACATTATAGGCTGTTTTATTATATTCAAGCTGCTCTGTCGGGGTGTGTAGGAGGGCACTCAATACAAGTGGGGTCAATTACTCCTGGTCTGAGAGCGCAAGACTGTTGCCGTACATACACGTCACTAAATAGAGTGAAATAGGCCTACTGTATAAAACATTAGAGGACACAGGCATGGACTTCCACATGGAATCGTCTTTCTCCTGACCTGTGTGGTCATGTGTTAAATAGGCTACCGTGTTACTTTCACCCGGATTCCTCACACCTATGAGTGGAAATGGATGCTGTTTCATGGTTTATGCATATGCTTATACAGTAGTGTGTACTGTGTGTGTCTGTCTCTCTTGTTCTCTCTCTCTCTGTGTGTGTGTGTGTGTGTGTGTGTGTGTGTGTGTGTGTGTGTGTGTGTGTGTGTGTGTGTGTGTGTGTGTGTGTGTGTGTGTGTGTGTGTGTGTGTGTGTGTGTGTGTGTGGTTTCATGTGTGTGCGTCCATGCATGTGCGCATTCCGCGTCATGACTGTGTGTTTTGTGTGTGTGCATGTGAGTGTACATATTTCAAAGGATCTATTTGGGCATCACTTACAGTAACTCTTTGATGAGTGCTGGCTGGTTGCCTAAAGGTGTGGTAATGGTTTCTCTCACCAGCTAACAGAGGGTCTGTTTTTGAGCTATATTTAGAGGTGGAGGTCAGGCCTGAAAAATACTGGGTAATGAAAATGATGAGCCACCCCTGGGATCAAATGTCTTCTATCCAAACATAGTAAACACATACTTTCTTTGTAATTACGTTTCCTGGTGTCGGGAAAAGTATGATGGAAAAACAAATAATAAAATATAATTTGGAACAGTTTAAGACCTATTACACACAGACACACACACAAACACACACACTCGCTCTATCTATTATTATAAGTCATGACAGGGACAGTGTTAGCCTAACTCCTATTTGATGACTAGTGTCCTTACTGTAGGTATCTTATGAATGAATGCCTGTTATGATTGTAGACTATTTATCAGATGGGCATCTGTGGAATTATTTTGTCTAAGGCGCACATTCCGCTCGCAGCGCAAGTAGGTGACGCTGACTGTTGAAGTGACATCAACCCACCGCTAGTAGCCTGCTTCGGAGCATTCCTCTTCGTTCAGTCCACATGCATTCATTCTCGTTTCGCTAAAGGAGGTGTAGTTTGTTCGATTGTTGCTGCTGAAAGGGGTTGGACAAAAATATTTTTCACCATGAACAACTGTAATAGCTTCGTCAACATGGCGTCGATAGGAGATTTCGACCCGCTCAATGCTTCCATCCCCGCCACCAAAGTTGAAATCACAGTGTCTTGCAGGTAAGATAATGGTTTCAGTGTAACCCATTTTTTTTGTCGGGTGTTGTTATGACTGTTGTCACAGTAGAAGGATATGGTATGGGCAAGTATTCCGGGTTTTATCTGCCATTCCAATTGGCCAACTGTCAAACAAGTTCTGCTTATAGTAACATTTTGAAAAGTCAATGTTGTTCAACCAACGGCACTGTTTCTGATTATTTTTAGGCTACATTGTATCTAGATAAGAGTGAGGTGTTGAAGTTGTTACTTTGTTTTAGTTTTGGGTGGTAAGTTTACAATTCACTTTCGAACTGTAGTCTATCAGCTATTTAATAGGCAGTAACCTGGGATTCTGCCTGTTAGAGGACTGGCAATGGACATCAACAGGCGTTAATAATAGGCATCATCCACAATACCAACATTCCCTATCTTGGTATACTGCCGTATGTTAGAAGGCTGTTCTCACCGAATAATTTGACACTTGTTTTATTCTGACCCGTGGCTTGTTGTGGGCTGTCACTCACGATCTGATCAGATGAACATAAATAGATTTACATTGACCTTTTACAAAAGGTAAGCTATATGCCAGGAGTAGGCTAGTGATTTGATGTAGCATAGCCTACGTGCAGCGACAGTCAGACTAGTGTATGTGCGGGTTGAGGGTGTATCACTAGCCCGTTTATACCCACCCTGACTCTCTGGAGCCGTGGCTTCCCGTTGCGTAACGGCTCCCCCCGTCCCTGCCAAACCTTATGTAGTATTTAAGGGGTCCCTTAAGAATAGATCAACTGAGGGAATGCTGGCCTCACCGGAATGGGAATCGTAGTGTTGTCACTGGACTGTCACTCATTATTTAAACAACTGATCGTGAAGGAAAGACGACACACACAGCGAGACTTTGTAAGCGCTCAGTAATACGTCATAGTGAAACAAAGTGGTGGCCTACTTACCAAGGAAATTCCCGTTTGGTCTCTCACAACGGACTCAATTGAATAAAAGGGAAATAAATGTCGCAATAACCACACACAATAAACAATAACTGACCATACCATGCTGAACCAGTAGTCTACTTGTCTAGGGGAATCAATCCATTAAAATGTGTTATTTCTATCACCTCCAGGGAACAAGTCACATACCTCTTATGTGTCAGCCTCTGAAAAAAGAGATGGAGGGTTGTGGCACTATATACATAAGGGATTCTAGGTCAATTCTGGTACTGAGTCACGCACCTCTAGTGCGTGCTGGGCATGTCTGTAGGGAATGCCTTCACACTCATTACAACCCAGAGAGGAGGTGAGGTACCATGGTAACGCGGCCAGGTGTGTGTGTGTCCGTGCCTGAAAGGCTCTGATCTCTCGTGCTCTCTCTCTATCACAACACCACACACACACACACACACACACACACACACAAGTATACACATGCACGCACTATGCACGCACTGTGTGTCTGACGAAGGGATAAGAGTCCCTCTCTATCTCTCATTCTGACTTACTTTCTTCTCTCTGCCCAGAGCTCCAATGGAGGCCCAGACTGTTAGTACAGATAACTATATCTCTTCCTTCCCTGCCTGCAGTCATCTGATGTCATGTTTACATGTGGGTATGGTAGGCTACTGTAGGTGGATGGCTCTGCTCTGGTTAGGTTGGGCTATGCCTATTTACTGTCATCATGACACGGTAAAGTTCTGTGCGGGCCAGAGTTCAGTTAATATGAATAAGTTGGTGGATGAGGTGTTCTTCTCTGCTGGATTTCTCAGTACCCCTCGGATCCTCCTGGGTAAATTGATCCTTGGCTTGCTGTAATAAAGCGGGCCTAACTGTTTCAGGAAGTATTTTATTGTACGAGCACTGTATTCCCAATCCAGTGATTGGTTCTACCTCTCTGTGAGTGTGAATGCATGAATTGTTCGGATATTGCATTATCTGGCTATTTCCGCACATGGTACATACATCTGATTTGTGGTATCTGGCTGGTTGTCTCTGTGGTACTGTAGTTTAGTGTGTGGTCCCCTGTTGTTTAGGGGAACATCACTCATGTGTGGTGTCTGGCTGTGCTTATGGTAATCTGTGGTGTCTGGTTTTCTCAGTGCTTGTTCAGGGATGTGTCTAATCAGTGATAGGAGCACAGATGTCAGAGCTGGAGGCCTCATTACCTCTCTGATTGAAGAGGAGGGCAGGGGGCACCAGGAGCTCCATAGGGACCAGGGGTACATGTTTGGGCCCAGCTGTGTACCCTTTCTCCCCTTTTCTCACTCCCTTTCTCCCCTTTTCTCACATCTCTCACTCGTCACTTGTCTTTCGCTCGTTCCTCTCTTTCCCTCTCTTTTTCCTGGATACCCGTCAATATGTCTGTCCCCTCTCCATGTCGCTTTCCTCTCTCACCTTCCTCATCTCTTTCCCCCTCTCTCCTGGGTTTTCTCTCCCTGTCAGTGTGTAACTGACTCTGACAGTGTCCTTAGATGTCAGATCTCCCTCTCCATCTCGTTCTCTGTGAGACTGCCTCTCCTCTTACCAACACAACTGTCACAAATTGTCTGACTTAATGACAGCCACTATTATCAATCCAAAAGTTTTGTGCTAGTTTTTTCTTGAGTTTATTTCAGGTTGACCATGCCTGACTGTTTCTCAATGCTTACCCTCCCCTACTCCCTAAAATACTGTTGTTTGAGGGAGTAAGTTTGTTTTGGGTTGAAACACAGCACAACTTCAGGGATAAGAAACCCCCTGGTGTGTTCTCCAAACACCAAAATGTAAATAAACATGTTTAATTATAAATCTACAAATCTAATCCAGACAGTCAGTGAAAGCTTGCTGCGCCAGTGCTCCCTTTAAAAAAATGTATCTCAATGGGATCATTGTGGTAACGCCATTGCGCTAACGCTAGTTAGCAATTCCGCTAACTCCAGTTGGCAACTTCCTTCTAACTGCACACAGAGAGATAAAAATGGTATCCAGAAGTTCATCTGACTCTGGGAAAGTAGATAAAGGGCTTCATTGCTAGACGTTGGATAGAAAAACTAAGCAAACCTTCCCTCAGCCCACTTTCACCTTCTGAACAAATTCATATTTTAACCAATGTCTGGATTTCAGTTGGGTTACTTCAAACAGTTAAAATATTTCTCCTCTGGCTGTTGGAACAAAATTATCTGTCTCTCTGTCTCTCTCTGTCTCTGTGTAATGGCTTGGCAGCCCTCCTGTACCCTGTCTGTCTGCTTAGTTTATGGAACTGAATGGTGGCCTTTAATTTGAAAGGGTAAATGGAAAGTAAGACTGAGAGTGGAAACATGGCTCTAGGTGTGGGTCGCCTTGGACATCTTTCAGGTGACAGTCATAGGGTTATTGACGATGGCCAGTTTTGAGCCTGGATGATGTCAGATATTCATTAGCTAGGGGACGGGAACGGGGGGGGGGGGGGGGGGGGGTGTTGTGCACAGACTGGTGATTCGCAGACTGTTGCGGTTCATCGTTCGCCCATGTTGTCTTATAGTAATGATGCCACATATGCTCCCGGCAGGCCCATTTATTCAGGTAAAGTTTAAATATTTGTCATTTAACTTTGAAAATATGTTACCTTTTTATATGTGGCATAAAAACAACCAGTCAATGTTTTAATCTGATTTAAGCTACTTCAAAAGTCTCCTTTAGGCATATGCACGTTCGTCCAAAATATAATTCCAGCATCCTCAAAATGGCTTGACATTAACCAGGTTTCCATCCAACCTTTTTGTGTGAGTGAAGTACATGTCTGATAACAACTATCACGCTATCAAGGGAAAGCATGCAATTGATTAGGCTTCAGATGAAATAATGATTAACTTCACAGGGTGGTGAAAGTGCAAGGTGATGAGCTTGATGCTCCTTTCAATAAGTATCGAGGGTCTTATTCTGATGACGTGATCATCGATGCTTGGCTGCTGTTTGACAAATAAAAATGATATTGCGCTTTTGTCCATAATAATCTCATCGTGTAGGTTATACCCACACTGTATCTGCGAGCTGTGTGCTAGAGTGCACGTCCCGATCCCAGACTGGGAACATTCGCTATACCTAAACAATAGTTTTTTTGTGGTAAAACCATCGGTGGGTTAACTGCCTTGTTCCAGCGGCAGAACGACTGATTTTTACCTCGCCAGCTCGGGGATTCGATCCAGCAACCTTTCGGTTACTGGCCCAACGCTCTAACCTGCCGCCCCCAGGATACAAAGTGTGCGAGCTAGGTTACTCACTTTAGACCTGTCCAGGACTCACAGATCACCATGGATAAAGGAAAGGGAGGCAACAAGAGGAAGCTGTTGTCGAATATTGACACGCAGCCCTGGCTAGAAATAACAGATAAGAGATCAAATAAGAAAAATTGAATTAATCTGGGTCGTGTGAATGTAAACTTCCCCTTTCTCTGTCAGAGACTAGAACCTGGATCACATGAATGATTTGACCATACCAGGCGAAGGCAGGCGGAACATTCCAATATCCAATAGCCATGTATGCTCACAGGCATAAAACATGTGCACAACACACACAGACACACACACATTTGATTGGCTCGAACCCAACAGTCACAAGTGATAATAAAGACAATTCACTCTTATCTGCAACATACTTTCAGAAAAGGAACTAGTTCTATCCTACTTCTGAGCTGGAAGTATAGATCCAGATCTGTCTTTTTTATGATAGAAACCCAACAACACTCAACTAGTTCCTCGCTTGTCTTGAAGGTTATTTTTGGTGCTTTGGTTCCCTCTTTGACTCTAGGAAGGGATTGTATTTCCCTTTTGGATCCATAAAGATCAGCTAATGGCTTGTATTGGAGAAGTGACAAAAGTGTCTGGATGGATTGAGCTGAGACTGGCCATGCTGTGGCCTGGTTCAATACGACTCGGAGAAAGACAGGAAGATACCTCCATTGTATCTCACATAGGAGAGGTGGATGAAAAGAGAGTGAAAGACAGGCAAAAGACTGCTGATCCATGATCAATGGACATTTGGCTGGAACTGTGGGAGCTGAATGGATTTTGGAAGACCTTACAGGAGCAAAGCAATCAGTGGGATTTGCAATTTGGCTGAAAACATATGGAGCTGAAATGAAATTGGAAGACATGGTCTCTGATCCTGGGTAATGGCCAGTGTGTGTGTGTGTGTGTGGGTGTGGCTGGGACCTGCCATGTAATAGGGTTTGGGTCTGCTTGGGGAGTCTAGCACACCTCGTAAAGATCCACACACAGAGGAAATTACTATTGACCGTTCCAACTACCCTGAGCTCTGAGGTGATTTTCTACATGGCTGGAAAAAAGGTCCACAGAATTGTGTGCAATTTGCATGTAGTGTTTTTAATCTGCATTGCTGGGAATTGCCAGGGACTTCACAATACAATTTTATCACGATACTTCGGTGCCGATAGAACATGTCTTACGATTATATATGTATTTCAATTTGATACTGTGATTTTATTGCGATTTGATGTTCCGAACATATTGCTCACTATGTGTGTGCTGCAGAGTGACAAGTAAATGCATGAGAAAACGAGTTTTGATTAGTCAGGGAAATAAAAGTGGTGAAAACAAGTTAGCCTGGCTCACTATTTAAAAACCTACAGTAACAATTTTTTACAATAAAAATAATATTGCGATGTGTATCTGTATCGATTTATTTTTCACCCATCACGAGTAATCTGTGTGATTTAGCGTGCTTCTTTGCTTCCATGCTCATTGTTGAACCACAGAAGGTAAAGTTTGTGACTCACATTGGATTTGTTTTTCCTCTTTCTCTCTCAATTCAGTTAAATTAAAAGGGGCTTTATTGACATGAGAAACAAATGTTTACTTCGCAGAACCAAGTGAAATAAACAACAAATATGAGAAGAAACAAAACAAAAAAAATTATCAGAAATTATACTGAACTTAAATATACACACAACAGGTAAAGTGTTGTTTCCATGTTTCATAAGCACAAAACATAGAGGTACAGGGTGAGACCCAGATGCAGACACGGGAGGCAGATGGTTATTAGTATCCAAGGGGCAGGCAAGAGAATTGTCGTGGACAGGCAAAATATCATGACAAGGTCCAGGAGGTACAGAGTGGCGGGCAGGCTCGAGGGAAGGCAGTATGGTCAGGCAGGCGGGTTCAGAGTCAAGGCAGGCAAGGGTCAAAACCGGGAGGACTAGCAAAAAATACGGAGGGTACGGGGTAACAAAAGATGAACAGCTGTGGAACTAAGGCCTCTAGAGATGGGGAAAGGGCCACTGAAATGTGGGGAAAGTTTGCGGGACTCCACCTGAAGGGGCAGGTCCCATGTGGATAGCCACACCCTCTATCCAATGTAATAGCGAGGAGCTGGAGTGCGGCGGTGGTCCGCTTGGAGTAGGTCTTGAGAAGCTCCGCCCGGGCTCTTCTCCAGGTACGCCGACAGCGGCGCACGAACATCTTGGCCGAGGATATGTTGAGTTCCTGCTCTTGTTCTGGAAAGAGTGGAGGCTGATACCCCATGGAGCACTCAAAAGGGGAAAGTCACTTGGTTAAACAGGGAAGAGTGTTCTGGACATACTCCACGCAGACTAGTTGTCGACTCCAGGTAGTGGGGTTGGTCGAGACGAGGCATCTGAAGGTTGTTTCCAGGTCTTGGTTCGCTCGCTCTGACTAGCCGTTGGATTGGGATTGGAATCCTGAGGACAGACTGGCTGACGACCCAATAAGGGTGCAAAACGGTTTCCAGAACTGAGACGAGAACTGAGGACCCCGGTCGGAGACCATGTCTACCGGGAGTCCGTGGATCCTGAAGACGGCCCAGCTCATGGTGCAGCACATCTCTTTGGCAGAGGGTAGTTTGGGGAGAGGGATGAAATGGGCGGCTTTGAAAAAACGCTTCACTACCGTCAGAATTACTGTGTTACCATCAGACGGAGGGAGCCCAGTGAAAAAAGTCCAGGGAAATATGGGACCAGGGACGATGAGGGACAGGTAGTAGCTGAAGGAGGCCAGAAGGGGCTTGCCTCAGAGTCTTATTCTGAGCACAAACGGTGCATGCGGCGACGAAGACAGAGAGGCATCAGGAACCATTGTGGGCCTCCAGAAATGTTGTCGAAGGAAGGCCATGACATGTAAGCCCTTAGGAATGAGCTCATTCCAGGACCCGGGACCGGACTGAATTAGGGACGAACAACGGTTAGCTGGGCCCCCTCCAAGGGCAGGCTGGGAACATTGTGTCTTGTGGACCAGGGTCTCAATATGCCAGCCCACAGCAGCCACATGGTATGAGGTAGGGAGGATGGTCTCGGAGTCAGATGATGTGGCAATGGGACTGTACAGGCGAGAGAGGGTATCAGGTTTAACATTCTTGGACCCTGGGCAATAGGAAATGGTGAAGTTGAACCTGGTGAATAACAGAGCCCACCAGGCCTGCCTGGAGTTAAGGCGCTTGGCTGTGCGGAGATATTCCAAATTCTTTGGTCCAAACCAAAAATGGATGTTCTGCTCCATCCAGCCAGTGTCTCCACTCCTCCAGTGCCATCTTGACCACCAGGAGTTCTCGATTACCCACGTCGTAGTTTCTTTCTGCAGAGTTGAGATGATGGGACAGGAAGGCACAGGGATGGAGCTTTTGGTCCTGGATGGATCTCTGGAACAGGACAGCCCCCACTCCAATGTCAGAAACATCAACCTCAACCACAAACTGACGGGACGGGTCCAATCCACTACTGCTTTCACCTTTTCCGGGTCCATCTGGACATATCCTTCAGCAATTACATATCCCAGAAAGGGAAAAAAACAGGATGTTGTCGAGGTAGACCGGAGCACATCGTTTACCAGGCCCTGGAAAACCACGCTGGTGTGACCAAACGGCATGACCAGGTACTCCTAATGTCCACTGGCAGTGTTGAAGGCTGTCTTCCACTCATCCCCTTCGCGTATCCAAACCAGGTGGTAGGCATACCAAAAGTCCAGCTTGGAGAAGATGGTAGCGCCCTGGAGAGGTTTGAAAGCCGAGGAGAGGAATGGTAGGGGGTAACGATTCTTGATCGCTATGTCATTAAGGCCCCGGTAGTTAATGCACGGACGCAGGGTCTTTGTCCTTCTTTTTCACAAAGAAAAACTATGCGCCGGCAGGTGATGCAGAAGGACGGATACCTCCAGCAGCCAGAGAATCCTCAATATACTCCTCCATGGCCTTGGTCTCTAGGATAGGGAATATAGCCGACCACGAGGCGGTGTGGTACCTGGGAGAAGGTCAATGGCACAATCGTAGGGACGATGCAGGGGAAGAGAAGTAGCCCATACCTTGCTGAAGACTTCCAGGAGGTCATGGTACTCTGCGGGGACGGAAGAGAAATCCAAGGCTTGACTTAAGCTCTGAGAAGGCCGTCTCGGGGACGGCTGTGCTGCTTTGAGGCAATGAGAATGGCAGAACGGACTCCAACCCAGGATTGAACTCGTGGTCCAGTTAATAACGGGGTTGTGTTTTTGGAGCCAAGAAAATCCCAAAACAACAGGAACATGGAGGGACTCAATGATGAGAAGCTGTATAGCCTCACTGTGATTTCCTGAAACCAGCAGATTAACAAGAACATTGCTGTGGGTAACTCTACCAATGGAGCGGCCGTCCAGTGCTCTAGCGTCCATGGGAACAGAGAGGAGTTGAGTGGGGATACCTAATTCAGAAACTAGGGTAGCGTCCGTAAAACTTTCATCTAGCTCTGCCCAGTTGCATAGGTTCCAGTGTATCTGACTCACCCGTCGCCGATGATTCTTGAGGGAGCTCGGTTGGCTTCGGGTCTTCTCGGAAATACTGCCTTCGGGGACTCCCGGATTCGTTCGGAAATGAACGAGCAGCAACAGATGAGTGTGCCCAAGACCAGACCACCTCTCACTCCTGCGTTCCCGTAGAGAAGGGCGAGGACAGGTGAAACAGATCAGGGTGTGACACAAAAAGCTTATTTCTCTCAAATGTTATGCACAAATTTGTTTACATCCCTGTTAGTGAGCATTTCTACTTTGCCAACATAAACCATCCACCTAACAAGTGTGGCATAACAAGAAGCTGATTAAACAGCATGATCATAACACAAGTGCACCTTGTGCTGGCGACAATAAAAGGACACTTTAAAATATGCATTTTTGTCACACAGCACAATGCCACAGATGTCTCAAGTTTTGAGGGAGCTTGCAATTGGCATGCTGACTGCAGGAATGTCCACCTTAGCTGTTGCCAGAGAATTGAATGTTAATTTCTCTACCATAAGCCCCCTCCAGCATTGTTTTAGAGAATTTGGCAGTACGTCTGACCGGCCTCACAACCGCAGACCATGTGTAACCACGCCAGCCCAGGACCTCCACATCTGGCTTCTTCACTTGTGGGATCATCTGAGACCAACCAATATCCAGCAACCGGACAGCTGATGAAACTGTGGGTTTGCACAACCAAAGAATTTGAAACCGTCTCGGGAAGCTCATTGTACTCACCAGGGTCTTGACCTGACTGCAGTTTGGCGTCGTAACCGACTTCAGTGGGCAAATGCTCCCCTTCGATGGCAACTGGCATGCTGGAGAAGTGGACTCTTTATGGATGTATCCCGGTTTCAACTGTACCGGGCAGATGGCGAGTATGGCGCTGTGTGGGTGAGTGGTTTGCTGATGTCAACATTGTGAACAGAGTGCCCTGTGGTGGGGTTATGGTATGGGCAGGCATAAGCTTCGGCCAACGAACACAATTGCATTTTATCGATGGCAATTTGAATGAGATAGCATGACGAGATCCTGAGGCCCATTGTCGTGCGCCGCCATCACCTCATGTTTCAGCATGATAATGCACGGCCCCATTTCTTAGGATCAGTACATAATTCCTGGAAGCTGAAAATGTCCCAGTTTTTCCATGGACTGCATACTCATCAGACATGTCACCTATAGACCATGTTTGGGATGCTCTGGATTATGGCTGGGCGATATGGCCTAAAACTCATATCTTGATATTTTTTAATATATTTTTTACTTATGCGCGAGTCACGATATATATCTCGATTTAAAAATATATATATAAAAACATCTCTAAGCTTTGTTGTACAATTAAAGGTCAAATATACACTACATTTAAATCTGTCAGCAATAATCTAATGAATTCAGAGATTGTAAAATTATACCTCGACTGAATATATATATGCCTTCCACAACCATAAAACCCACTAATAATGTCATTATTTTATCAAAATAGTTGTACTGACTTTTCTTTTCAATAAACACTGATTTGGCTTTCAGGTCTGTCTATAAAAATGCTCTTTTTGTTACAAATTTAACCTGAACCATGCATAATGCACATTCACTAACAATGCAGTAGGCATTGTAGAAAATTAACACTGTTTATGAGACCAATCTCTCAAGCACAAGCCAACGTGCTAGTGAGTAGCCAGCTAATGTTTATATTTCAAGTTTAGCCAATTTGTATCTAGGTATAATTTCACAAGCTCTGAATTCATCGAACAAGGCAAAAAAGTTGAATTGTTATGAACACAACCTTCTGTTCGTCTCCAACTGTTTGAACAGCATGCTAGCCTGTCCACTTTGTTCAGTGGTAGGTAGGCCACAAATTAGGTAGGCCACAAATCATGTGGCCTACCTAATTTCTTAGAATTAGAACGAGTTGCAAATTCCTTATATAATTATTGTATGCTTATTGCACATTTATAAAACAGACTAAATAGCTAGTATAACAATCTTTATTTGCCTAAAATGCTGCTAGCGATACGTGGTAATTAACGCACTGCTCCTAGGCCGTCATTGTAAATAAGCATTTGTTCTGAACTGACTTGCCTAGAAAATGAGGAATTCTATATACAGTTGGAGTCGGAAGTTTGCATACACCATAGCCAAATACATTTAAACTCAGTTTTTCACAATTCTTGACATTTAATCCTTGTAAAAATTCCCTGCCTTAGGTCAGTTAGGATCAGCAATTTATTTTAAGAATGTGAAATGTCAGAATAATAATAGAGTTATTTCAGCTTTTATTTCTTTCATCACATTCCCAGTGGGTCAGAAGTTTACATACACTCAATTAGTATTTGGTAGCATTGCCTTTAAATTGTTTAACCTGTCTAGGACACAGGTTCTGCTAACGAAACCTCCCCCCCAACATTCCGCTGAAAAGGCAGCGCGGGAAATTCAAAAATATATTTTTTAAATATTTAACTTTCACACATGAACAAGTCCAATACAGCAAATGAAAGATAAACACCTTGTTAATCTACCCATCGTGTCCGATTTTTAAAATGTTTACAGCGAAAACACAACATATATTTATGTTAGATCACCACCAAATCCAAAAAAGCACACAGCCATTTTTCCCAGCCAAAGATAGTCACAAAAGCAGAATTAGAGATAAAATTAATCACTAACCTTTGATAATCTTCATCAGATGACACTCATATGACATGTTACACAATACATGTATGTTTTGTTCGATAATATGCATATTTATATCCACAAATCTCGGTTTACATTGGCGCCATGTTCAGAAATGCCTCCAAAATATTCTGAGTAATTACTGAGAGTTAATTACAGAGAGCTCTGTCAGATAACAGAAATACTCATCATAAACTTTGACGAAAGATACATGTTTTACATATAATTAAAGATACACTGGTTCTTAATGCAACCGCTGTGTCAGATTTTTTTTTAAACGTTACGAAAAAAGCATACCATGCAATAATCTGAGACGGCGCTCAGACGTAAATATATTTCTCCGCCATGTTGGAGTCAACAGAAATATGAAATTATATCATAAATATTCCCTTACCTTTGATGATCTTTCATCAGAATGCAGTGCAAGGAATCCTAGTTCCGCAATAGATCGTTGTTTTGTTCGATATTGTCCATTACTAGTGTCCAATTAGCTACTTTTGTTAGCACGTTTAGCTCACATGTCCAAAAGCTGGCACCGGTCCAGGCGAACTCGGACGAAAACTTCAAAAAGTTATATTCCAGGTCGAATAAACTGGTCAAACTAAGTAGAGAATCAATCTTCAGGATGTTATTTTCATATATATCCAATAACGTTCCAACCAGAGCATTCGTTTTTGTCTACAGAGTAATGGAACGCAAGGCGATATAATAAGTACTGTGCGTAACCAGGAACTGGCAGAATGCCAGACCAGTGACTCAAATAGCTGCCATCCGATCCCACATCACACTAGAGGCTTCATTCCACATTCTACTGACTGTTGAAATCTAGTGGATGGCGTAGGAAGTGCGAACAGATCCATATCTTATTTGGATGTGAATTGGCGATGAGTTGAAAATCAACCAGACCCAGAATTTCCACTTCCTGTTTAGAAGTTTGCCTGCCCTATGAGTTCTGTTATACTCACAGACATAATTCAAACAGTTTTAGAAACTTCAGAGTGTTTTCTATCCAATAGTAATAATAATATGCGTATATTAGCATCTGGGACAGAGTAGGAGACAGTTCACTATGGGCACGCAATTCATCAAAAGTGAAAATGCTGCCCCCTATCCCTAAGGTTAACTTGGGTCAAACGTTTTGGGTAGCCTTCCACAAGTTTCCCACAATAAGTTGGGTGAATGTTGGCCTGAATCAGGTTTGTAGGCCTCCTTGCTCATACCCACTTTTTTTTAGAACGCCCCACAAATTTACTATAGGATTGCGGTCAGGGCTTTCTGATGGCCACTCCAATACCTTGACTTTGTTGTCCCCCTTAAGCCATTTTGCCACAACTTTTGGAAGTATGCTTGGGGTCATTGTCCATTTGGAAGACCCATTTGCGACCAAGCTTTAACTTGATGTCTTGAGATGTTGCTTCAATATATCCACATAATTTCCCATCCTTATGATGCCATCTATTTTGTGAAGTGCACCAGTCCTTCCTGCAGCAAAGCACCCCCACAACATGATGCTGCCACCCCCGTGCTTCACGGTTGGGATGGTGTTCTTCGGCTTGCAAGCATCCCCCTTTTTCCTCCAAACATAACAATGGTCATTATGGCCAAACAGTTCTATATTCGTTTCATCAGACCAGACGCCATTTCTCTAAAAAGTATGATCTTTGTCCCCATGTGCAGTTGCAAACCGTAGCCGGCCTTTTTTTATGACGGTTCTGGAGCAGTGAGCGTCCTTGCTGTGCAGCCTTTCAGGTTATTTCGATATAGGACTCGTTTTACTGTGCATATAGATACTTTTGTACCTGTTTCCTCCAGCATCTTCACAAGGTCCTTTGCTGTTTTTCTGGGATTGATTTGCACTTTTCTCACCAATGTACGTTCATCTCTAGAAGACAGAACGCGTCTCCTTCCTGAGCGGTATGACGGTTGCATGGTCCCATGGTGTTTATACTTGCGTACTATTGTTTGTACAGATGAACGTGGTACCTTCAGGTGTTTGGAAATTGCTTCCAAGGATGAACCAGACATGTGGAGGTCTACAATTGTTTTTCTGAGGTCATGGCTGATTTCTTTTGATTTTCTCATGATGTCAAGCAAAGAGGCACTGAGTTTGAAGGTAGGCCTTGAAATACATCCACAGGTACACCTCCAATTGACTCAAATGATGTCAATTAGCCTATCAGAAACTTCTAAAGCCATGACAACATTTTCTGGAAATTTCCAAGCTGTTTAAAGGCACAGTCAATTTAGTGTATGTAAACATCTTACCCACTGGAATTGTGAGTGAAATAATCTGTCTGTAAACAATTGTTGGAAAAATTATTTGTGTCATGCACAAAGTAGATGTCCTAACCGACTTGCCAAAACTATAGTTTGTTAACAAGAAATTTGTGAAGTGGTTGAAAAACAAGTTTTATTGACTCAAACCTAAGTGTATGTAAACTTCCGACTTCAACTGTATGTGCCCTCTGTTCGCCATTGTTTTGTTGGATTTTGTTACCATGTCCGTTGGTCTGTGAGTGTTTGTCTTTCGTGCTGCGTGTCTTGTGCACTTGTTATTACGGGTCTCGTCCCGTGTATTGTTGTGCATTTGTTATTATGGTTCTTGCCCCGTGTAGTGTATTGCGGGTTTCGTCCCGTGTATTTATTAAAGGTTTTACCTCACTTTTTTGTTTGGGTTACATCCCTGTGTTTTTGTATATGTGTTTGTTTTGGGCTTCGTCCCCATGCCTTTTCATGGCATTTTGTATATTTTGGGTGGAGTATTCAACTCCCCTATTACGAATTCCTGCACCTGTCTCCAATCATTTACGTGACAAAACACATGGAATCATGTAGTAACCAAAAAAGTGTTAGTTTTGGTGTCTTCAGTATTATTCTACAATGTAGAACATTTGTAAAAATAAAGAAAAACCCTGGAATGAGTAGGTGTGTCCAAACTTTTGACTGTTCCTGTATGTCAATAAAGTGTTTTTTAATTTAAAAAAAATCTTTAATACATTTGCAAAACAATCAAACAGATTCTACTTTGTCATTATGGGGTATTGAGTGTAGGTTGATGAGGATTTGTATTTATTTAATACATTTGAAGCTGTAATGTAACAAAATGTGGAAGAAGTCAAGGGGTCTGAATCCTTTTCGAATGCACTGTATACAAGTATTTGTAGTTTATATTGATACATTGTACTGATTTAAATACACCTCCCATCTTGCCAATAAAGGCGTCCATGGTCATGTGACCTTTGGAACGCTACATGGTGGGAGATACTGGTGGATGTTCTCTTCAATGACCAGAACCTTAACGGTTAACATTTAAGGCATTTGGCATATGGTATGCCAGACATTTCTGCATCCCAAATGTCACCCTATTACCTATAAAGTGCACTATTTTGAACAAGGCTCATATAATAGATTCTTGAATACATCAATAACCATAATTGCAAGTCAACAGCACTTGCTCTAAAGAGCTCCTCTCTTCACACCGCCAAGCGCCTAGTCAGCCTACACTGAACTCACTTCAATCACCCAGTGACATATTGCTTTTTTTTGGCCCTGATCTTTCTTTTTGGAAGTGTGACCCTCAACTTAACTCCAGTTCCTTTCACTACTGTAAGCACTTTTCGTTTTATTTGCATTTTGCAAGCAATCCCATTTTTTGCTGTGAATGGGTTTTTGTATGGATTCATGATATTAAATTTTTTTTTACTATGTAAGTCTAAGATTTAAATATTTAATGTTATCATGCTTGGTTACTTTATATATGTTTAAATATAGTATGATTAGTTGAAGGTATGTTAGCACTTGGCTGGAACACAGCTCTGCACATCACATGGGTCCTTTGCACCAGATTTGAAGAGCCCTATCTTAACTGTATAAATCACAGGCTAAAGTTTTTTGAATGACAGGGGAAGGTTTGAGTGACAGCCACAGGTGGTCATGATTCTATCTTCTCAGCCTTTTCACTGTTGGAATATTATAAACAGGCAGTTAGGAGTCTGGGCCTCACAACCTGACTCTGTCAGTCACTGTCACCATGGTGATATCGAGGCTGACAGACTGCTGGAGAAGCAAGTATCCATGTCCACATCTGTTCCTCTCTCTCTCTCTCTCTGTCTCTCTCTGTCTCTTTCTCTCCGTGCTAAGAAATATGTAGTCTTGCATGTGTGTATCAGTCATTTGTGTGTGTGTTTGTTCATGTACTCTAATTTCCATATACTTAAATGACAAAGATGTCAACCAGATGCCATCAGATAGAAACGCTACAGTAATGATTTACGAACCCGTCGTAATAAGATTGAATGGACCCGTCATGTCCTCCTCTTGAGTCATATAGAAAGAAGGAGGGAGAGAAGAGATGGTTTGAGAGAGATAAACAGAGGGTATGACTAACACACACACACAGACAGACTCGGCACATTCCAGTGAGTGGGGTACTCTCATGGGCCTAATATAGTAATCCCCACCCTGGTCACATCTCTCTTGTAGTTAATATTCCTCTGGGTGTCCCCTCTCTCATCTCTACCCTGGGGAGGCAGACAAACGCTCTGCTCTTCTCTGCACTGCTTAGGGATCCCCTGGCTCCCGTTGGCCTGCTGCCCTGCCATGCTGCTGCCATACTGCCAGCCTTAACAGCCTTTCCTCTACTGGGCTCTCCTCTCTGCTGGAGGACTGGCACAGTGGAGCAAGGGAAGCGGGAGTGTAAGAGAGGGAGCGAGGTGGAGGAGGGGAAGAGAGTGGAGAGAGAGTTGGAGGAAAGGTCAGAGAGAATCTTAGCGAGAGAAACAGACAGACAGACAAGATATCACCTTCAATCAATCCGAATGGGTTCTCAACAGAATCCATGAATAAAACAATGACAATTCAGTAAATGTGTTATTGTGCCTAGCTAAGATGGGATACATTGATAGATGGTGGTAAGACCTGAGATTGAGAGGGGAGGGGGGGGGGGGGGGTGCAGGGAAACAGAGTGAAAAGAAAGAGAGAGAGATAAGCATATTAACTACATCTGCCACTGTTTATAGTAAATGGTAATGCCTAGTTGTGTCTCAGAAGAAGGGCTATACTTCTGTGGCATGTCACTCATGACCACCACTGAGTTTGCATGTTGACATAAGAGTGGATTTGCCTAATAATGTAAAACATGGCAAGCACAGGTTGAAATATTAATTGTGTGTTGTGTGCGTATGTGTGTGTGTGTGCGAAGGTGATCGCATGCGTACACACTGCCTAGTCTCTTTGCTCACCCAGCCCAGCTTGTCAGTAAAAATTAGGGCAGGTCTCTCCGAGAGAGGCACTGAGAATATACAAGCCACAGCGCTGCTGATGCTCTCTTTCTGTGTGTGTGTGTGTGTGTGTGTGTGTGTGTGTGTCTATGAAAGAGGTATACATGGTGAGAAATGATAATGTGTGTGAGAAAGAAAGAGGGAGGGAGGGATAGGGAGAAAGATATAGGGAAAATGTAGAGAGAGGGGAGACAAAGACAGACAGACATAGCTAGCTTCTACCTGTGGAGCTGGGCTCAGTGACCTGTTGAAAAGCCTCCTCATATTAGCATGCTCTGTTGCTCCTGTTCTCTCCAGATGTTGCCAAGCATAATCCTGCTCTGTTGCCAATGTTGCCACACTCATATCCATGTCCTTTCATACAGTACAAGCCGCCATGGAAATAGAAAACCATTTTTATTTTTTATTTCACCTTTAATTAACCAGGTAGGCTAGTTGAGAACTAGTTCTCATTTAAGAACTGTGACCTGGCCAAGATAAGGAAAAGCAGTTAAGACACATACAACAACACAGAGTTACACATGGAATAAACAAACAGTCAATAATACAGTAGGAAAAGTCTATATACAGTGTGTGCAAATGAGGTAGGATAAGGGAGGTAAGGCAATAAATAGACCATGGTGGTGAAGTAATTACAATATAGCAATTAAACACGAATGGGGGATGTGTAGAAGATGAATGTGTAAGTAGAGATACTGTGCAAAGGAGCAAGATAAATAACTAAATACAGTATGGGGATGAGGTAGTTGGATGGGCTATTTACAGATGGGCTATGTACAGGTGTAGTGATCTGTGAGCTGCTCTGACAGCTGGTGCTTAAAGCTAGTGAGAGAGATATGAGTCTCCAGCTTCAGTGATTTTTGCAGTTAATTCCAGTCATTGGCAGCAGAGAACTGGAAGGAAAGGCGGCCAAAGGAAGAATTTGCTTTTTTGGGGTGACCAGTGAGATTTACCTGCTGGAGCGCGTGCTACGGGTGGGTGCTGCTATGATGACCAGTGAGCTGAGATAAGACGGGGCTATACCTAGCAGAGACTTGTAGATGACCTGGAGCCAGTGGGTTTGGTGATGATTATGAAGCGAGGGCCAGCCAACGAGAGCGTACAGGTCACAGTGGTGGGTAGTATATGGGGCTTTGGTGACAAAACGGATGGCACTGTGATCGACTGCATTCAATATGTTGAGTAGAGTGTTGGAGGCTATTTTGTAAATGACATCGCCGAAGGATCGGTAGGATGGTCAGTTTTGCGAGGGTATGTTTGGCAGCATGAGTGAAGGATGCTTTGTTTTGAAATAGGAAGCCGATTCTAATGTAATTTTGTATTGGAGATGCTTAATGTGAGTCTGGAAGGAGAGTTTACAGTCTAACCAGACACCTAGGTATTTGTAGTTGTCCACATATTCTAAGTCAGAACCGTCCAGAGTAAAGGACGACCGATTAATCGGAATGGCCGATTAATTGGGGCCCATTTCAAGTTATGACAATCGGAAATTGGTATTTTTTTAGCGCCGATTTGCTGATTTAAAATTGTTTTTGTTTTTTTACACCTTTATTTAATCTTTATTTAACTAGGCAAGTCAGTTAAGAACACATTCTTAGTTTCAATGACGGCCTAGGAACGGTGGGTTAACTGCCTCGTTCAGGGGCAGAAAGACAGATTTCCACATGTCAGCTCGAGGGATCCAATCTTGCAACCTTGCAGTTAACTAGTCCAACGCAATAACGACCTGCCTCTCTCTCGTTGCACTCCACAAGGAGACTGCCTGGTACGCAAATGCAGTAAGCCAAGGTAAGTTGCTAGCTAGCGTTAAACTTATCCTATAAAAAACAATCAATCATAATCACTAGTTAACTACACATGGTTGATATTATCTAGCGTGTCCTGTGTTGCATATAATCTGACTGAGCATACAAGCATACAAGTATCTAAGTATCTGACTGAGCTGTGGTAGGCAGAAGCAGGCGCGTAAACATTCATTCAAACAGCACTTTTGTGCGTTTTGCCAGCGGCTCTTCGTTGTGCATCAAGCAATTGCACTGTTTATGACTTCAAACCTATCAACTACCGAGATGAGGCTGGTGTGACCAAAGTGAAATGGCTTGCTAGTTAGCGCTCGCTAATAGCGTTTCAAACGTCACTCACTCTGAGCCTTGGGGTGGTTGTTTCCCTTGCTCTGCATGGGTAATGCGGCTTCGATGTGGTGGCTGTTGTCGTTGTGTTGCTGGTTCGAGCCCAGGGAGGAGCGAGGAGAGGGACGGAAGCTGTACTGTTACACTGGCACTACTAAAGTGCCTATAAGAACATCCAATAATCAAAGGTTAATGAAATACAAATGGTATAGAGAGAAATAGTCTTATAATAACTACAATCTAAAACTTCTTACCTGGGAATATTGAAGACTCATGTTAAAAGGAACCACCAGCTTTCATATTCTCATGTTCTGAGCAAATAACTGAAACGTTAGCTTTCTTACATAGCATATATTGCACTTTTACGTTCTTCTCCAACACTTTGTTTTTGCATTATTTAAACCAAATTGAACATGTTTCATTATTTACTTGATGCTAAATTGATTTTATGGATGTATTATATTAAGTTCAAATAAGTGTTAATTCAGTATTGTTGTAATTGTCATTATTACAAATACATTTAAAAAAATATTTATTTGTATTTTTTTAAAACGGCCAATTAATAAGTATCGGCCTTATTGGTCCTCCAATTATCGGGATCGGCGTTGAAAAATCATAATCGGTCGACCTCTAGTCCAGAGTAGTGATGCTGGACGGGCGGGCAGGTGCGGGCAGCGATCGGTTGAAGAGCATGCATTTAGTTTTACTAAGAGCAGTTGGAGGCCACGGAAGGAGAGTTGTATGGCATTGAAGCTCATCTGGAGGGTTGTTCACAGTGTCCAAAGAAGTGCCAGAGGTATACAGAATGGTGTCGTCTGCGTAGAGGTGGATCAGAGAATCACTAGTAGCAAGAATGTAAAAAAAAAAAAAACTTTTTTACATAAATCAAATCAAATTTTATTTGTCACATACACATGGTTAGCAGATGTTAATGCGAGTGTAGCGAAATGCTTGTAGTGTAGCGAAATGCTTGGTGAATAAGAATAATAGTGAAGGCATAAAAACTATGAAATAGCACATGAAATCATTGCTAAACAATATTTTGTATTTGAGATTATTCTAGATGGCCACTGTTTGCCTTGATAGCAGCTTTGCACACTCTTGGCATTCTCCCAACCAGCTTCATAAGGTAGTCACCTGGAATGCATTTAAATTAACAGGTGTGCCTTGTTAAAAGTTGATTTATGGAATTTCTTTCTTTAATGCGTTTGAGCCAATCAGCCCAATTTTTCAGTTTTTGATTTGTTAAAAAGGTTTGAAATATCCAATAAATGTCGTTCCACTTCATGATTGTGTCCCACTTGTTGTTGATTCTTCACAAAAAAATACAGTTTTATATCTTTATGTTTGAAGCCTGAAATGTGGCAAAAGGTCGCAAAGTTCAAGGGGGCCGAATACTTTCGCAAGGCACTGTATTCCCCTAATTTGTTTCTGTATCAGGATCTCCTTCAATGTGGAGGTAGGTAGGCTAAGATTAGAATCCTAGCACTATGTTCACTACTACAACAGGCAGAAGGAATCTCACAGCTTGAGTGTTTTTTGTTCTTTGGTGCTGTGGCTGTATGGAAGCGCAGATGTAATATTCTACACCACACTTTGAGTTAGAATCGGCACACTGTGTGTGTTTGGCAGAGCCGTTTTCTTCCATGGTGGTGACTGTATCTAGTTCAGTGTGATGGTGTATTCTCTGTGGATCCATTATCTAGGCCACACTGGGAAGAGAAAGCGAAGAGAGAGTGGCGCAAGAGGTGAGAGGGAAGGGAAAGAGAGGGAGGAAAGGCCCTCTGTGAGATCTGACTTCGTTCTGGGAAAAACCCTTCTCTCACCAAGGAGAGAGGACAGAAGAGGAGAAGACAGGAGAGGAGAGAATATGAGAAGAGTGGAAAGGAGAGAAAGTGTTTGCTCACATTTACAATCTTACCTCCTTTCCTCTCCCCTCTCCTTTTATTGTTTTCTCTCCGTGCAGTGAGAGTGTTACCCATGACCAGCAGGACAGTAATATCCCTGGTTAAGTCACAGTTTCACAGACCAGTGCCTGGTGTTGCAGTTTTTTTCCTTCTAATTCTGAAGTGCCTTTTCTTACTCTACATGGGGTGGGGCTGTAACTGTACTGTGTGTGTGACTTCATTCCATTCAGGTAGCACAGTAGAGGATGATGGGTAATGTAGGTCAGGGTCCTGGGGGTCTGCCACATGTTCAGCGGGTTGTCATGGTAATGCTGTCATAACCAAACAGTGGCGATCTCTCATTTGTGAGCCGATCATAGAGACATGCTTGATATGTTCATTAAATTAAATGTCTGTACGAACACATCTCATCAGAGATAGCGAGAGGGAGAGGAGAGAGGCAATGAGAAGAGAGAAGGGGGATACTATCAAATCAATTTTTACTTTTCATGTTGTTTAGCAGATGTTATTGTGGGTGTAGCGAAATGCCTGTTTCCAGCTCCAACAGTGCAGTAATATCTAACAATTCACAGCAATACGCAGAACCTAAAAGTAAAATAACAGGATGAGCTATGTCAGAATGGCATAGACTAAAATACATTAGAATAGAATACTGTATATACATATGAGATGAGTAAAGCAAAAATATGTAAACATTATTAAAGTGACTAGTGTTCCATTATTAAAGTGGCCAGTAATTTCAAGTCTATGTATATGGGGCAGCAGTCTCTAAGGTGCAGGGTTATGTAACCGGGTGGAAGCCGCCTAGTGATGGCTATTTAACAATCTGATGACCTTGAGATAGACAGACTGAAAAACAGCTTCTCTCGGTCCCAGCTTTGATGCACCTGTACTGACCTCGCCTTCTGGATGATAGTGGGGTGAACAGGCAGGGGCTTGGGTGGTTGTTGTCCTTGATGATCTTTTTGGCCTTCCTGTGACATTGGGTGTTGTAGGTGTCCTGGAGGGCAGGTAGTTTGCCCCCGATGATGCGTTGGGCAAACTGCACCACCCTCTAGAGAGCCCTGCTGTTGCGGGCAGTGCAGTTGCAGTACCAGGTGGTGATACAGCCCGACAGGATGCTCTCAATTGTGCATCTGTAAAAGTTTGTTGGTTTCAGGTGCACCATGGTCCCAGGGCCCGAACCTCCTCTCTGTAGGCTGTCTCGTCATTGTTCGTAATCAGGCCTAGTTCTGTTGTGTCGTCTGCATACTTGATGATTGAGTTGGAGTGGCGTGTATGGCCATGCAGTCATGGGTGAACAGGGAGTACAGGAGGGGGCTGTGCATGCACCCTTGTGGGGCCCCTGTGTTGAAGATCAGTGAAGTGGAGATGTTGTTTCCTACCTTCACCATCTGGGGGTAGCCCGTTCAGGACCCAGTTGCACAGGCCAGGATTCAGTCTCAGGGCCCCAAACTTAATGTGAGCTTGGAGAGTACTATGGTGTTGAATGCTGAGCTGTAGTCAATGAACAGTGTTCTTACATAGGTATTCCTCTTGTCCAGATGGGATTGGGCAGTGTGCAGTGAGATGGTGATTGCATCGTCTGTGGATCTATTGGGGCGGTAAGAAAATTGTAGTGGGCCTGTAGTGTCAGGTACGGTAGATATATTCCTTAACTATCCTCTCAAAGCACTTCATGATGACAAAAGTGAGTGCTACGGGGCGATAGTCATTTAGTTCAGTTAGCTTTGCTTTCTTGGGTACAGAAGCAATTGTGGACATCTTGTAGCAAGTGGGGGCAGCAGACTCAGATAGGGAGAGATTGACTATGTCCGTAAGCACTCCAGCCAGCTGGTTTGCGGATGCTCTGAGGACGCTGCTAGGGATGCTGTCAGTGCCGGTAGCCTTGTGAGGGTTTACACGCTTAAATGTCTTACTCACATTGGCCACATATGTCTTGTGTCTGAGCCGTTGAATTGCTATTCCACTTTGTCTCTATAGTAGCGATGTACCGATATTACATTTTTGGCCGATACCGATATCCATTATTTTCCTTGCCTAAAAACACGATACCGATATAGACATTTTTTTTTGCATTTTAAGCATTCTAGTAGAGTTAAATAGTTAACACAGACTGCTGCGTCCATGTGTGTATGGCACTGCATCTCAGTGCAGGAGGCGTAACTACAGTCCCTAGTTAAGTAGCTGGCTAGCTATTTCTTTTCATCAACTGAAGTTCAATTTCAATAGGCGAACAATTGTATTGGTGATAGCTAGGTACCATGCTAAAGCTATAGCAGAAGTTGCGGTCAAACAAATGATGCTTTATTACCAACGCGAGGCTAATAACAGTGACGCTATTACTGTGTAACTCCGGTAAGGCAACATCAGAAAATAGCACACTCGACCGGTGCTCGACCAGTCGGCGAACGCCAACATCACCCACGACAGAGAATGGTTGATTGTCAAGGGCAATGAATTCCATTATCTTGGCTTTAATGGATTTTGCCTTTGAGTTGTCTCGCTGAAATGTTGTTACTCATTCAAATGACTACTCGACTTGTTGACTGCACAATCCACACAGCAGACATTGTGTGGGCTAGGTTATGAATGCTGTGTTGCACGTGTAGCGCAACATTTTACGTGGCGTCATTACATCATGTACCTACGTTATATTGGTATGCACCGTAGCTTTAACATCGGTGTTAAATTAGACATTCCGATATGTTCGCCGATATATCGTGCATCCCTACCCTATACTGACGTTTTTCCTGTTTGGTTGCCTTACGAAGGGAATAACTACACTGTTTGTATTTGGCCATATTCCCAGTCACCTTGCCATGTTTGAATGCGGTGTTTCACGCTTTCAGTCTTGCGCAAATGCTGCCATCTATCCACGGTTTCTGGTAGGATAGGTTTTAGTCACAGTGGGTACAACATCCCCTATACACTTCCTGATAAACTCAGTCACCGTATCCTGGTATTTGTATGTTATGTTATTCTCTGAGGCTACCTGGAACATATCCCAGTCCACGTGATCAAAACAAACTTGAAGCGTGGATTCCGATTGGTCATACCAGCATTGAATAGTCCTTAGCACGGGTACTTCCTGTTTGAGTTTCTGCCTATAGGAAGGGATGAGCAAAATGGAGTCGTGATCAGATTTGCCGAAGGGAGGGCAGGGGAGGGCCATGTAGGCATCCCGGAAGTTGGAGTAGCAGTGGTCGAATGTTTTTAGCAGCACGAGTACTACAGTCAATGTGTTGATAAAACTTTGGTAGCGTTTTCCTCAAATTTGCTTTGTTAAAATCCCCAGCTACAATAAATACTGCCTCAGGATATGTGGTTTCCAGTTTGCCTAAAATCCAGGGAAGTTCTTTAAGGGCCGTCATGGTATTGGCTTGAAGGGGAATATACACGGCTGTGACTATAACCGAACAGAATTCTCTTGGGAGGTAATACGGTCTTTGATTGTGAGCTATTCTAGGTCAGGTGAACAAAATTACTTGAGTTTCTTTATGTTATCACAATCCCACCATGAGTGGTTGATCATGAAACATACACCCCCGCCTTTCTTCTTCCCGGAGACATTATTTATTCCTATCTGTGCGATATATTGAGAACCCAGCTGGCTGTATGGACAAAGACAGTATATCTCGAGAGAGCCATGTTTCTGTGAAACAGAGTATGTCTCTCTGGAAGGAGATTCTCGCCCTGAGCTCATCTACTTTATTATCCAGAGACTGAGCATTAGCGAGTAATATACTTGGAAGCGGTGGATGGTGTGCGCGCCTCCTGAGTCGGACTAGACGTCCACTCCGAATACCTCTTCTCCGCCGGCGGTGTTCGGATCAGCATTTGGAATCAGTTCAATTGCCCTGGGGGGTAACACAAAAACATCAAAAATACTGCAATAAAGAGCTGCCATATCTGTCAGTGCCGTCTTGCTATTTACTCTGTGAAACAGCTCTTGTCTCTTCTCCTGTTTTTAAGGAGCAAAGGGCTACTTATATCGTCTAATCGGGAGCGGCTGTCTGAGTGGGATAAATACTCCTACCCACAAAAAACTAGATGTCGGACGGTTGCTATGGTTACCGTTGTAGCTGAGACATTCCATCACTCGGGCCGAGTGAAGAGGACAGAGGACCGAGTCGGGCCTCGCTGGGGCTTGGTGACTGGGAGGGGGGCGTGACTTACACGTGACAGACAGTGCCTTTCTCTCTCTCTCTCCCCATCTGTCTTTCACTATCAATACAGTTCAATTCAATTTGCTTTATTGGCATGACCTAACAATGTACTTATTGCCAAAGAGTACTTCTCTCTCTGTTTAAAAGAGCTCTGAAAGGCTTTTAGAATAATTAAACCTCTCACCTCACACTCATCTATCCCTGTCTGTCTGTCTCTCTTTCCCTCTCTATTTCTTCCTCACCTACTGGGGACAGCCAGCCAGCTAGATAGACACCTGCTCTTATGGTTCTGTTGGTGCTTTGGTCTTTTTCCCATTTTCTTTTCTAAAGAGAGATTTGTCTGGCCTGGTGTCAGATCTCTCTCCTCCCCCACTTGTTCTCAGATGTCAGGTTTGTTATGCACTGTGACTGATGGCCCTCACACTGGTTGAATCTCAGGGGCATCAGCCTTCTGTCCTCCTTACCCTCCTGGGGAGATGAGGTGACAGAGACGCAAAGAAACTTATTTGATCAGATCTGGAGTCAGTTCTCAGCAGTTTTTTGGCAGAGCCTCGGCCAGTCCCCGGAGGCTAGGCTGGATGCTGGGGAGCATCTCTGTCAGCTGCTTGGTCTCGGCGTGGCCTGTGATGGGTGAAGGTGTTGGCTGCCAGGGAGACCTTCACTTGGGGGTTGTTGAAGGGGATCACTGTCCCCTGGCTCGTGAATATTATAAATGAGGACACAGTACTTTTTGAAATGAGGATACAAAGATGGCATACTTTTTGTGATCATGTCACAAATATTAGAATAAATATACACAAAACTGGTCAAAACCATGTTGATGCAATTGTGCCATAGCAGATTTGGGTCAGTTATCACTTGTTGCTAGGTCAGATTTGGGAGCCATTTGTTTAGAGTTAAGATTGGTGGAGGCTGGAGCCCACAGTTGTTTGGCTAGTTGAGCTGGTCTACACAGGAAGGCCCAATATGAACATATTTGCTTGACAATCACCGGCTGACAAAATGTAATGACCGATACTGCCCTGATGCTGACACACACACACAGGGGGAATCCAGGGGCCCATTACACACACAGCAAGGACCAAAGGGACCATTTCAGTGATGTAACCAGCCAACACAGTCTGGCTAAAATATTTATCTCCTACTATGATGAAGGAAGCCTGGTTTAAAATGCCGTCACGACCATGCAGACCCTATTATAGCCTCTGCAGCTTTTAGACATTCTCACACACACACACACACACACACACACACACACACACACACACACACACACACACACACACATGCATCCACACATACACTCACTGACAAAGTGAGTGAGTCAGTGAGCAACATGGGTAACAGGAAACAGGAAGGCATGGACACAGACAAATCAGTGTGCCCTCCTGTCCTACAGCAGACCAAAGCCTCTGCTGAACCCTGGGCTTTAACGGGATAAAGTGGAACATATCAGAATTTCGTGACATTTCATCACCGTTACACAGCTCAGTAAGTGTCAGGGATAGTTCAATGGGACATGAACCAGCAGGTCAGGAGGAGAGAAGGGTAGTTATCTCTCCCTGCAGAACCATTAACGTTTCCAAGCCATGGCAGAGAAGTCACTTACTGTATCTCATCTCACGTTCTGTCACGATCGTCGTTATAATCATACTCAGACCAAAGCGCACCGTGGAATCGGTTCGACATCTTTTATTTTAAAGAGAACCGAACAACAAAACAATAAAGAATAAACGATACGTGACGTTCTGTAGAGCTCACAGGCATCAACACAAAAAACAAGATCCCACAAAAACCCAGTGGGAAAAGCCTCTGATTGGGAACCATACCAGGCCAACATAGAAATAGAAAAACTAGAGTACCCCCCCTAGTCACACCCCGACCTAACCAAATTAGAGAATGAAAGGCTCTCTAAGGTCAGGGCGTGACACGTTCCCTCACTCTATCCACCCCCCCCCCCATTCCTTCATCCAATCCTGATCTTATAGGATGAATGAATGTGTATCGGAATCACTCCAGCAAATTCACTGAAGAACAGCTCAATTATATTGGAGGTAACTGTATTACCCAAATCCCCTGCTTTAAATTAGTCAATCTTCCCAGCCCTATTTGATAAATATTCTCCAACTCCCAGAGTGAAGTATAAATGCTTTATGATTGGTGCAAGATCTGTCTCTGGTTGTGGAGTTAACCTTAACCCCCACCCGCCTTGAAATGCTATTTTGTTTGTAGACGAGTCATTGATTCCAGTGGGGTTTGAAGGTGTTCATGGGTAGGGGCTTAGGGGTAATTTCGTCTGTTTACTGTAAATTAATAGTTTAATTGACTGAATCTCTAGGGGTTGGGACTAGGGGGTTGAAAGGCGGCCCCATCCCAAGGAAGGTGCACAGGAGGTGCTTTTGATCACTGATGATGCCTTCATTATAAACCCCCTCATGAGTATCATGATATAGGAGGTGTTACTGATCACTGATGATGCCTTCATTATAAACCCCCTCCTGAGTATCATGATATAGGAGGTGTTCTTGATCACTGATGATGCCTTCATTATAAACCCCCTCCTGAGTATCATGATATAGGAGGTGTTCCTGATCATAACGGATGGGGCTTTTAAACAGCACTGTCAGTGTGCATTTCATGGCCGCCTCTCTCCCTTACCTTAATCTTTCTCTGTCTGGTAATTAGCCTGAGAAGACGAGACCCGTTCCGCTCTGTAACGGCTGCTACAGCAATCCCTCATTTACAGGCCTCATCTGCTAGCCAATCAGAGCATGACGCTCATGTCTCTCTCCCCAAATGGCACCCTATTGACCAGAGCCCAATGAAAAGTAGTGTAATATTAAGGGAATAGGTTGCCATTTGAGACGCAATCCTGTCTGTCACGCTTGTATCCTGTATCTATCCCCAACGGTGTTCCCTGCCTTAACTAACGAGAGCCTTAATGAGCCAATCAGCGTCTCGTTGTGCTTAGTGAAGCAACATGGTGTCAGTTTGACTTATTCACACCTCGCTCCCTCCTGTTTGTTTCCTCTTCACAGAAATCTGCTGGACATGGACACCTTCTCCAAATCAGACCCAAGTAAGATCACTATGGTTTTCTGTTTATTTGTTTGTTTCACAATGACACGGTAATATCTGTAACATGACAATGTTTCTGTATAAATGGTAAGTGTGTGAGTGTGCCTGGGGGTTTCCTGAAGCTTCGGCTCTCCTGATGAGCCAAAACATCTCCAACAAGCATTCTATCCTTTCAGCAGGATTGGGGTCCATTTCAATTCCAGTCAATTCAGAAAGTTTACCGAATTCCAATAACAATTCAAATTCTTCCTCCTTGAAAAGCTATGAAGAAAATTGGAATTTCAGGGTACTTCCTGAATCGACTGGAATTGAAACGGAATTGACCGCAACCCTGCTGTTCAATCATTTAACCCCTCTCTATGCCCTAATCCAAGACCTAACCTGTTTTAACCCATCCTCACAATCCGTATCCAACCTCCTCTCTCTGTCTGAGCCCATTTTCCCAAAGGCATCATTAGAACCTTCGTATTAGCATAGGAAGCCCATTACACTCGTACCCATATACGGGTTGAAAATGGCAGATTTGGGCACTGATAAGCCCCTAAATTGGAACGATGTGGCTGTACAGTAAAATGAACAAGCTTTCAAATGATGCCCACCTGACCCCGATTGTGATTTAAAATGGGCAGTTTTTGGATTGTGTAACTTTTATTTTAAAAAGTCAGTTAAGAACAAATTATTATTTACAATAATGGCCTACCCCAGACGACGCTGGGCCAATTGTGTGCCACCCTATGGGAGTCCCAATCACAGAGTCCCAATCACAGCCGGATGTGATGCAGCCTGGATTTGAACCAGGGACTGCAATGACTCCTCTTGCAGTGAGATGCAGTGCCTTGGACCGCTGTGCCACTTGGGAGCAACAACAACAGTAATTGTGTGATGGCGGCGATGCAGGGTTGTGTTCCAAACTAAAAAACTACAAGTGTAAAAAGCCTCTTTATAGTTGAAGAATCTTGTTTGAGTCATAAAGGAGCATGGAAATGACTTAGGATCTTTGGAGAGGTGTGTGGCCTCTTGGAAACACCAATTAGTCCCTCTCACTCAAACCTTTGTCATTACTTTGTCTTATGTTGCATCTACCCCACATTTTTCAGGAATATTCTTGTAATCTGACTGAATGTATCCAGAGTATTTTCATTTAAAAAAAATGTAAAATTCACATAAAATGTACAGTGGAATATTTGGATTCAGTCTTGTGTCAGGTGAACTGTTGGGTTCTCCAAACTGTTCCTTTTCAATTACTACCATGCTTATGTATATGCTTTTCATATTTCTTCTTTAAGAAACCTTTAAATGTAGCCCGATCCATTTAGGCCAATTCTCACTTATGTAAAGGGTTCAATCGCAAAGCTGTTTCCCAAAACTGTAAAAGGCTTGTTATTTACTGACCGCTTCAGACCACTCGTAGAACAGCTAAGTGAGCCGTTGGATGCTTTGGATGCCGAAGATCTCCGCTAAACATAGAATCAAGATGTTTATCTCTCTCGATAACTTCAGAACAAAATCAAATACAAAGTTGCCAATGTCTTTCCAGTTGTTACACAAGCCTAGGATAAAAAGGTGCTTCAAATGAAAACTGTGGGTGACTGCATTAAACAATTAATACAGTAGGCCTATAGGCTACAAACAGGCCTACATACACTGAGTGCACAAAACATTAAAAACACCTTGCTAATATTGAGTTGCACCCCCTTTGCCCTCAACACCGCCTCAATTTGTTGGGGCTTGGACTCTACAATGTGTCGCAAGCCTTCCACAGAAATGCTGGCCCATGTTGACTCCAAGTTGGTTGAATGTCCTTTGGGTGGTGGACCATTCTTGATACACATGGGAAACTGGGAAACTGTAGAGTGTGAAAAATCAAGTAGCATTGAACTTCTTGACACACTCAAACCGGTCCGCCTGGCACCTACTACCATACCCCATTCAAAGGCACTTAAATATTTTGTCTTGCCCATTCACTCTCTGAATGGCACACATGCACAATGCATGTCTCAATTGTTTCAATGCTTTCAAATCCTTCTTTAACCTGCCTCCTCTCCTTGATCGACACTGATTTGAAGTGGATTTAACAAGTGATCATAGCTTTCACCTGGATTCACCTGGTCAGTCTGTCATGGAAAGAGCGTTTCTAATGTTTTTCACACTAAGTGTATTTCAATCATATTGAAATCAATTTCATGTTCAATCAATGTAGTTTTATTTTGCTAATTGTACAGCTATGGTGTCTGTAATTCTTGCCTTATTATATTTCATGATGTGCAACAATGTGCGCATTATGAGCCATCTCCATATTTGCAACCGTAGGTGATAATATCTCTCTTGGAACTGATACGTCGTCAGTATTATGAAATAATTATAATGTTAATGTCACACCCTGACCTTAGAGATCCTTTTAATTCTCTATTTTGGTTAGGCCGGGGTGTGACTAGGGTGGGCAATCTAGTTATCCTATTTCTTTGTTTGGCCTGGTATGGTTCCCAATCAGAGGCAGCTGTCCATCGTTGTCTCTGATTGGGGATCATACTTTGTTGTTTTTCGGTGTTCATTTTAATAAAAGTAAGATGTTCGCCTACCACGCTGCACCTTGGTCTCCTCATTCAAATGACGAGCGTAACAGTTAAGCTGAAATTTGAATGGGGAAAGCTGATCCAAGAGCAACGCTGTCTTTCTTTTCGAACCCTATCACTATCGACACATGCCCAGAGGGGTTTGTTTAAATGCGGAAGACACATTTCAGTTGAATGCATTCAGTTGTACAGCGGACTAGGTATCCCCCTTTCCCTTTCCAACGACCCACTTAGTGAATCGGAGCCATTGCCTTTTCAATGTTAGTCATCCGTTGCTGGATGAATGACATTGACAACGGATGATTATTTTACAAAAACACACACAAACAATCTATCTTATGATAGATACAACTCGTATACATTAACATGCCATACAACATGTATTACACATAAAGGTGTGAATCACTCCCTACTTTTACATGTTTCATTTATTTTTACGGTAATTGTGTGAAGAGGACCCGAGAGCCAAATTACTAATCTGAATATATAGAACCATCCAGTAGGTGTGGTCTGTTGTGCTTTGTTTTCCCTGCTGTTTAATTGAGAAGGTCAGCATACAGACAATAGTGTTTCTGTTCTTGATACTTTCATCTTTTATGAGCAAGGAACAATTTTGCATTAGTTTAACTTTGGAATATATCAACTCCTTCTCCACCATGCCGAGGCCCTACCTTCCATCCCTCCAGCCTTAGCTTCTCCTTTAATTGCGTTTGAGTTCATTTTATTTATTTTTTTACAGGGACAGTGCACATTAATCGATCAGTAAAAGTGCCGGTTTTAGCCAGTCGGCTCATTTTCAACCGTAAGACCCTGGGCAGGTTATTAAAAACAATTACAATACAGACAAACAATGAGCAGTGAGCACATGCGGAGCAACATAGGGCGAGCAACACGTAGGGCGAGCATGCAGACAGAGAAACATACTGTGGAACAAGCAACACGTAGGATGCAGACAGAGAAACATACTGTGGAACAAGCAACACGGAGCATGCAGACAGAGAAACATACTGTAGAACAAGCAACACGTAGCATGCAGACAGAGATACATACTGTGGAACAAGCAACACGTAGGATGCAGACAGAGAAACATACTGTGGAACAAGCAACACGTAGCATGCAGACAGAGAAACATACTGTGGAACAAGCAACACGGAGCACGCAGACAGAGAAACATACTGTAGAACAAGCAACACGTAGCATGCAGACAGAGATACATACTGTGGAACAAGCAACACGGAGCATGCAGACAGAGAAACATACTTTAGAACAAGCAACACGGAGCATGCAGACAGAGAAACATACTGTGTAACAAGCAACACGGAGCATGCAGACAGAGAAACATACTGTGTAACAAGCAACACGGAGCATGCAGACAGAGAAACATACTGTAGAACAAGCAACACGGAGCACGCAGACAGATAAACATACTGTAGAACAAGCAACACGTAGCATGCAGACAGAGAAACATACTGTGTAACAAGCAACACGGAGCACGCAGACAGAGAAACATACTGTAGAACAAGCAACACGTAGAATGCAGACAGAGAAACATACTGTGGAACAAGCAACACGGAGCATGCAGACAGATAAACATACTGTAGAACAAGCAACACGTAGCATGCAGACAGAGAAACATACTGTAGAACAAGCAACACGGAGCATGCAGACAGATAAACATACTGTAGAACAAGCAACACGTAGAATGCAGACAGAGAAACATACTGTAGAACAAGCAACACGTAGCATGCAGACAGAGAAACATACTGTAGAACAAGCAACACGTAGAATGCAGACAGAGAAACATACTGTAGAACAAGCAACACGGAGCACGCAGACAGATAAACATACTGTAGAACAAGCAACACGTAGCATGCAGACAGAGAAACATACTGTGTAACAAGCAACACGGAGCACGCAGACAGAGAAACATACTGTAGAACAAGCAACACGTAGAATGCAGACAGAGAAACATACTGTGGAACAAGCAACACAGAGCGCGCAGACAGAGAAACATACTGTAGAACAAGCAACACAGAGCGCGCAGACAGAGAAACATACTGTGGAACAAGCAACACAGAGCGCGCAGACAGAGAAACATACTGTAGAACAAGCAACACAGAGCGCGCAGACAGAGAAACATACTGTAGAACAAGCAACACAGAGCGCGCAGACAGAGCAATGGCAGAAAAAACAACAAAACAAAATGCATAAAAGCAGCAGTTCGGCTAAAGGTCAACCCAGTGTTTTCTTAATGCTTATCTGGCGGGTGACGTGAAACACGGGAAAATGTAATAAGGCTTTGGGAAAACCATGCTTCTTGAATGTTATTCATATCAGTGTGATGATATGCATGTCAAATCAAATGGTATTGGTTGAATACAACAGGTGTAGACTTTACAGTGAAATGCTTACTTACGAGCTGTTCCCAACAATAGAGTTAAAAAGTAAGGAAAATATTTGCTAAATACTGTAAAAAGGAAATGGTAACACAATAGTAACAATAACAAGGAGTACCAGTACCAAGTCAATGTGCATGGGTAACAGGTAGTTGAGGTAATACAGTATGTACATGTAGGTAGGAGTAAAATCAGGATATATAATAAACAGAGTAGCAGCAGCTTGTGTGTGATGGAGTGTCAGTGTGGTATGTGTGTGTTGGAGTGTCAGTGTAGTATGTGTGTGTTGGAGTGTCAGTGTAGTATGTGTGTGTTGGAGTGTCAGTGTAGTATGTGTGTTTTGGAGTGTCAGTGTAGTATGTGTGTGTGTGTTGGAGTGTCAGTGTAGTATGTATGTGTGTGTTGGAGTGTCAGTGTAGTATGTGTGTGTGTGTTGGAGTGTCAGTGTAGTATGTGTGAGTGCGTGGGGAGAGTCAAGTGAGTGTGCATAGAGCCAGTGCAAGAGAGTTGGTGCCAAATGTTGTATGTATGTGTCAGTGGAGGCTGCCGAGGGGAGGAGGGCTCATAATAAAGGCTGTAATGGAGTCAATGGAATGGTATTAAAGATACCACTCCGTTGACTCCATTCCAGCCATTATTATGAGCCGTCCTCCCCTCAGCAGCCTCCACTGTTAGGTAGGTAGGTGTTATTATGTTTTACTGATGAATCACTCTGGGCTGTGTGTTAATCAGTAATGTGTGTATTGTTGTGGCACTATTGCCTTCTCTCTCTATCTCCATCTTTCTCGTTTGCTCTCTTGCTCTCTTCTCTTTCTCTCTTTCTTTCTCTCTCTGGTTAGAAAGCATCACATATGCTCTTCATCTTTCTGTTTTTCTTTTCTTTCAGGCATTTTGTCCGCTTGTCTCCTTTTTCTGCCTGTCTTGACATTCTTGATCTCAATATTCAGCATCTCGAGATTCTGTCTCTGAGTCTCGCCCCCGAGTCTCGCCCCCCTCTCCTCTCCCCTCCTCCACAACTCCAGCCCAAAATAGAAACAGGGCGTCTTCCTTCCTTCTCACGCCTCGTGAGTCAATCAAAGTGACTCCGCTCATATGTCACGGGTCATATTCTCAAGGCAGATTTATTCATATTCATGTATGGGATCTGCGGCAAAGATTAGGGAGAAGGAGGCTTTGTGACTAATGATGATAGGCTTATGATGATGAGCCAGGTCCAGGGCCATGTACATTCATGTAGGGAGGCACTTGTGCTGAGTGGCCGTCTTAATCATGCTGAGTGCTGCTGCTCAAGTCTACCGGGATTAAGATGCTTCAGTGGGCAGCGAGAAGGAGCCAGGGGAGGGATAGGGGGGGGGGCAAGAAGGACAACTTTGGCCTTTTCTTCCCAGGTCTCAGGTGAGACTTGGGGGTCATATATCTCTCTTTGGGCGTGCCTTTGAAAAGGAAGGGAGAAGGAGAGAAAGCGAGATCCAGAGATAGTGGGAGTGAGGTAGAGAGAGAGGGGAGAGCGAGAGATGGGGGGAGATGGAGTGTGAGAGAGATGTCAGTGGTGGCGGGACAACGGCTGCTCTTATGTTTGCTACATTCCTCTCTTCCCTCTGTAACAAGCATATGAGCAGAGGAAAATTGGCTTCTGCTCTCCTCGGGGCTGCCGAGTAAGTGATTAAATAATGCAGGTGTGTGTGTGTGTGTGTGCGTGTGCGTGTGCGCACCACTACCTTAACAGGAGTTTATTATGCTGTGCATTCTCAAAGCCCTACTGAAATAAGTGCACCATGAATGAGCTCAGTTTTCTCCCCACTAGAGCATTATGATGTTGTTAAAATATTCCTCCTATAATGTTTGTAACCCTGTAATGCATTTTCCTCACACTCAACAGGTCATGCAGGGTCCCCTAACCTTGTTCTTCTGTGTTTCTCCCTCTTCATCTAGTATGCGTTCTGTACACACAAGGCATCGGCAATAAGGAGTGGAGAGAGGTAAGTCCCATTCAGTTAGCCTACACAGTACACCAGATACTGAATTGAAAAGGCCTGATATTCAACATGATCTTTGGCACTCAAACCTCAATATTTATACAAGTAAATTATGAAATGAATCCTCAACCCCATCTCTGCATATTTTCCCCTATGATTAATAATTACTGAAATATCAGACCCATATAACACTTATAGATAGCTGTGTTAGGTATTACTCTGTCTGTCCCAAATGGCACCGTATTTCCTACATATGGGCCCTGGTCAAAAGTTTTGCACTATATTGGAAAGAGTGTGTCATTTGGGAGGCAGCCTCTGACATCGGTAATGAATTCTCAATATTTCATTTATTCATTTGAAATTGAGATGCGCCATGATATTTTTTGAGCGGTCAAATCGTTTCTCTCTCCATTAGAAATTGTATGTCACGAATGTAGTCTGTCAAATACCCACATTCAACCGAAGGAAATATCTTGCATGCCTTTGACCCTCAACTTTTTCATCCTCTCTCTCGCTCTCTAAAAGTTTGGAAGGACAGAGGTGATTGAAAACACTCTCAACCCGGAGTTTGTTCGTAAATTCATCTTGGATTATTTCTTTGAGGAACGACAGAATCTGAGATTTGACCTGTAAGTAAACATTTGTATGTGCCTCTTTGTTTTTCACTACCTTTGTGTAGTTATGTGTGTATAGTGTATAAAGGAGTGTATCTAGAGTGTGCATTGTCAGTACGGATTGGTGTCCCTGCCTAGTGTCCTGTCAAAGTGTGTGTGCATGCTTGTGTGTGTGTGAGTGCAGCCTTGTGTTTGTGTGTGCGCGTGTGTGTGCATATCGGTGTTCCTCCTCGTCATCCTGTCAGAGTAGGTATTTAAATTTCTCTCTGACTTGTGAGGGGTCAGGAGGTCGCGTGGGCACTCTCTCGCCGATACAAGAGAGAAAATTAAGTGCTGTGTGTGTGTCAGCGCCTGAAAGACCAACTAGGGCCTGTGAATTAATACAGTAAAAGTCACATTCCTTTACTGAGAGACACACAGCTAACAGAACAAACAACTAACTGAATACACACAACTAATTGAATGATACACAAATCTCTATTTACTCCAATAGCATTATTTACTCCATGTGAAATGGCCTGACTGGGACCATAATAAACAATATATACAAAAGTATGTGGACACCCCTTCACATTAGTGGATTCGGTTATTTCAGCCACACCCGTAGTGACAGGTGTATAAAATCAAGCACACCGCTATGCAATCTCCATAGACAAACATTGGCAATAGAATGGCCTTATTGAAGAGCTCAGTGACTTTCAACGTTGCACCGTCATAGGATGCCACCTTTCCAACAAGTCAGTTTGTGAAATTTCTACCCTGCTAGATCTGCCCCGGTCAACTGTAAGTGCTGTTATTGTGAAGTGTAAATGTCTAGGTGCAACAATGGCGCAGCCGTGAAGTGGTAGGCCACATAAGCTCACAGAACGGGACCGCTGAGTGCTTACGCGCGTAGCGTGTAAAAATCTCCTGTCCTCGGTTGCAACACTCAGCACAAGTGTTTGTCGGGAGCTTCATGAAATGGGTTTCCATGGCACACCATGCGCAATGCCAAACGTTGGCTGGAGTGTTGTAAAGCTTGGCGCCATTGGACTCTGGAGCAGTGGGAATGCGTTCTCTGGAGTGATGAATGAAGTTAACTGCTTAGTGCTAACTTTAAAGTTTTAAGGAGGAATAATGGTCTGGGGCTGTGTTTCATGGTTCGGCCTAGGCCCCTTAGTTCCAGTGAAGGGAAATCTTAACACTACAGCATACAATGACATTCTAGACGATTCTGTGCTTCCAACTTTATGGCAACAGTTTGTGGAAGGCCCTTTCCTGTTTCAGCATGGCAATACCCCCGTGCACAAAGCTAGGTCCATACAGAAATGGTTTCTTGAGATTGGTGTGGAGGAACTGGCCTGCATTGAGCCCTGACCTCAAACCCCTTTCGAACACCTTTGGGATGAATTGTGTGTGTGAGTGAGAGAGTGAGACAAAAAGTGTGTGTTAAGGGGGAGGCATGTGTTCACGACCTGTGTGTGTCTCCCCTCAGGCTTAAGATTGTGTGTGTGTGTGTGTGTGTGTGTGTGTGTGTGTGTGTGTGTGTGTGTGTGTGTGTGTGTGTGTGTGAACATCAGGCCATACTACATCCTCCACTGATGGCTGTGCTCTGCTCAGATAGCTCACGCTCTTTTTATACCTGCTTTTCCTCTCCCTTCTCCCTCCTCTCGCTCCCTCTTTTTCCTCTCCCTTCTCCCTCCTCTCGCTCCCTCTTTTTCCTCTCCCTTCTCCCTCCTCTCGCTCCCTCTTTTTCCTCTCCCTTTCTCTTTCTCCCCCCACTGATCACTCTCTCTTCCTTCCTCTCTTTTCCCCTGTCTCCTTCTCTTTCCTTCCTTGGAGTTCTTTCTGGTTTGTGTCAGAGTAGACATGTAATAATATTCTGTCATTCATGTTATGGCTCGGTTGGTGTCTTGACTGTGTTTAAAGGTTAGGTAGGGCAGCTTTTCATTCTTGTCTATCCTGGTCTGAAATAGAATTTTCCCAGGCAAGCGAGTGGAACTCTAGTCGAATGGGTTTCTGAGAGAGGTGGACAAGAGAGTGATGGAGCCCTGCTAGGCTGTGTTAATGTCAGAGCTGAGGCTTAACACACACAGACAAAACACAGACACACACCACAAGCATGTGCACGCATACTAGCTGCTGATGCTCGCCTTTGGAACATCTACATTAATTTTATTTTTTTAAAAGTATAATAAATCGATTGAATATACACCATCACAATAAATCCATTGTTTTAGGAAGGTCCGTCTAAAGAAACATGATGATATGAAGAAAATGAATTTCAGAAGAACAGAATATGATTGGCCTACTGTATGTTATCTGGCTATGCGGCATGCTGTGGGCTTGTTCATTTAGCAGGCAAGATAGGCTTAAATCCTGTACCATTATTTTATATTATATGATTTTATAGTAAAAAAAATATGCATATGAAGTGGCTATGTTGACCGTAAAAGGGATGATTTGAAGCAGGTCCTATACGCTAGACTTAGTTATTTGGCAACCATAGAATGCATTAGAAATGAAACAATATATGGGCTGAATGATGCGACTATAGGATATTGATGATTTGAGAGGGAGAGCAGATGGAAACGCATGGTGGTGAGGTTTTCTGTAGCTAAAGGTAATGCCTATTAATTATACAAATATAAAAAACTGCCCTATATTACTAGGCCATTAAAAATTGTAGGTTAACTCTGAATTTTTTTAGTTTAGGCTAGAACAATTGTGTACCAAAGATGTCTTAAATCAGTGTGTGTAATATGCAGTAGGTTATCTATTTTATAACGGCATCATTATCTTAATTCCGTTTTTTTCAGGCTTGGACTTATACAGTATATATGCATCTGGTTGTTTTGAATGAATCATCACCTTAGAAAACACTGTCCATTTTGTTGTGTTAGGCTTTGAAACAACATCCACCAGCGATCATGTTTTTCACTCCGTTTGAACCTGTTGTTGAACTTCTTCAAATTTTGCACGATACTGTTTTTGCTGAGAAGTGTTTGGTGTGATTTTCAAACCCATTTGCATTGATGTCAGAGTGGTTAGAGGGACAATAGCCGGCCATTAGGACCTGACCCGGCCACACCTGATGATCATTATAGAGTTGGGTGCTACTAACACATGTCCAGAGTGCATAAGAGGAGATTACCCTGACTCAACGGTCACATAAGAATTCTACTGTGGTCATGACTCATGATTGCCGGAGTGGCGGTAATACGGTCACCGCAGCAGCTCTACGCACACAAGTACGCATACTGTACATCATGGACAGACCGAGACAAAAATATGTGCACGCACACACGTGGTAGTGTGTGTTTGTGTGTGTTAGGTGTGTTGTGGGGCATTTGTTTTGGCAGCTGAATAAATACAAAAACACATGCCTTTGTGCTGTGTGTCTCAGGAAATTATTTTTTCATGGATGTAAGTGATCTGTTTCAATGGAATAGAACATTAGAGCTGCTGTGCCTCCAGTGCTTTGTGAGTTACATAACAAACATCCCAGAGCTCATTCTGACAATACACTCAGAATGACAAATACACCATCCCATCTCACTGACAGTGGCAGTATGCCACATAATCTGTCCTGCTTGCTAGACTGTGTGTGTGTGTGTGTGTGTGTGTGTGTGTGTGTGTGTGTGTGTTAGGGGAAGCTGGCACAGGACTAGAGCCCAGAGACCCACGAGTATCACACAGAGAGAGATATTCCCTCTCATCTCCCATCAACAGAATCAGAGCCTACTAGTTGTTTGATGTGTGTAATTGAGTAAGGCCATCCTGTTGAGACAACATTGACAGAGATGATAGTGGATGAAAACACTGGCCTGATTGAATAGACAATTTCCCCTCGGGCACACATAATGTTTTCTGTCAACAGAGTTATGTCTATTTCTGGCCTATGTGATAGTGGGGAGGTGATGTTCCAATATGTGATTTAAATGGAATCTATGTTCTATGGCTGATGTTGTATAGCAGTGTTGCTCATCCTTTTTGTTGAAGCTCCAGTTTGTGGTTTGGAAAGCTATTCAATGGTCAATGTTTCAATAGTCTCAGCTGTATACAAGTGACGGGACCATTTTGTTCTTATGCTATCTAAATGACTAACAAAATCAATGGGGGCTCCATGCCATGACCTTTAAGGAATTTTTGATTCTCCCGGAGTCAAATTTTATTTTCGTGATTGTTGGTTCTCAAAGGCTCCATTTTCTATTCTACATCATTTATATATGATTTTACTTGTTTAAGTGTACACAGATTATTTATTTTTACCATCCCCCAAAATGATTTTCAAATAAATAAGATCGCATTTAGATTTTTCTGGTGGGGTGGCGGCCACGATTTAGCATATCGGGGAAACACTGCAGACTGTAGCTTTAACCAGGGCCTGACAAGCAGTGGTCTTTTCTCCTTGGTAGTTTGTTTCGATTAAATGTAATGGTTCTCACTGTCAGAAAAACCACAGGGGCTACAGTAGTGGGTCTTTGTACCACTGCTTTTCTTTCAGCTACGTGAGGCTCAGTCTCCATAAAATTGCTTTCAAATATTACCTCAAAAATAGACGTCTATTTTTAGTAGCTGTGTAAAATGACCTGGACTGTGAAATTACTTTAAATTGGTTCCTGAATCTGCAGCTGATTGCAGCCCTGTTGGACAAGAACCCCCCTTTCCGAACTGGCTCACACAGACACCCGCATTGGTACAAGGATACAAACACAAGCCCACAAACACTTAAACACCCAGGGAGTCCTCCAGTATGACATGTCAGGATACTAAAAGGATTGAAAAGCACAAGAAGACTTAATAATACTCTGCGTGACTTCATTGCTTTATACATTTACTGAGCGGTCTGAGTGTCCCCTTCTGTAAATCACCTGTTGCTCCCAGCTGTACTGCTGTCATCTCCATGGCCCTCTAACAGTGTGTGTTTCTGTTCTCTTCTCCAGGTACGATGTCGACTCAAAGAGCTCCAACCTGTCAAAACATGTAAGTCTCTCTTTCCGTGTGTGTGTGTGTGTGCGCGCGAGAGTGCGTGTGCGCTTTGGGGGTTCATCCTATTGTCATTAGCACCCCCTTACTACAGTACTTACTCTCTATTCTGTAATTACTGGGTTTACTATTTCATAGTGGGGTTACCTTCCCTGGGTAGCCAGTGTGTTTTAGCATAACTGTGCACTCACACACTCGCTCTCGCCTTCTCTCAGTTCCATGTGATGCGCTGTGTGTTCTCTACCCTCCCTGCCCCTCGCCTGTCTATTGTCATCGCTGTGAATAAAAACACACAGATTACAGTAATTTCATGTAACAATGCCATCAGTCTCTCTTTGTTGACACACAATAAACCCTGATTCTTCTTTAAAATTTGATGATTTTATTTACATTTAGATAGACAGGCACACACACACACACGTTCCGATGGGATCTATTTTGATCTTATCTGTTCTTATAAAATCTAGAATAAGAGATGCATATTACCCACTGCAGTCTTACCACAAGGACCCCATCTGTGCCTGTCACACGCTCTGGGAATTGCTCATTCATGTGGTCCCTTTCTCTCTTCTGCGCACCACTCTATTCCACAAATGTATGTCTGTTTGCTAGCTCCCCCCAAGGAGTTTGAGTTCTGTACTTTCGCCTTGGACACCTGTTCAGTCACTGAATTAAAATAAGTTGAATGGAAATAGTCCTAGAGCAAGGGCCGCATGTGTGCAGGCTTTCGTACCAGCCCATCTCTAACACACCTGAGGCTCCCCATCCAACCTGATAGAGCTTGAGAGGATCTGCAGAGAAGAATGGGAGAAACTTACCAAAAACATGTGTGCCAAGCTTGTAGTGTCATACACAAGAAGACTCAAGGCTGTAATCACTGCCAAAGGTGCTTCAACAAGTATTGAGTAAAGGGTCTGTTTACTTATGTAAATGTGATATTTCCGTTTTTTGTTTTTAATACAATTGCAAAAAAAAAAAAAAACTGTTTTTGCTTTGTCATTATGGGCTATTGTGTTTCGATTTATGTGAAGGGAAAAATCTATTTAATCCATTTTAAAATAAGGCTGTAACGTGACAATGTTGAAAAAGTCAACGGGTCTGAATACTTTCCGTGTGTGTGTGTGTGTGTGTGAGAGAGCGATACAGTACCAGTCAAAAGTTTGGACACACCTACTTATTCAGGGGTTTTTATTTATTTTTACTATTTAGAATAATAGTGAAGACTATGAAATAGCACATGGTATCATGTAGTAACCAAATAAGTGTTAAACAAATCAAAATATATTATATATTTTGAGATTCTTCAAAGTAGCCACCCTTTGCCTTGACAGCTTCGCATTCTCTTAACCAGCTTCATGAGGTGTCACCTGGAATGCATTATCAATTAACATGTGTGCCTTGTTAAAAGTTAATTTGTGGAATTTCTTTAATTAATGTGTTTGAGCCTATCAGTTGTGTTGTAACAAGGTAGGGTTGGTATACAGAAAATATCTCTATTTGGTAAAAAATCAAGTCCTTATTACGGCAAGAACAGTTTAAATAAGCAAAGAGAAACGACAGTCCATCATTACTTTAAGTCATGAAGGTCAGTCAATGCGGAAAATTTCAACACACATTTCATAACCAAAAGTAAGTGGACACCTGCTCGTCGAACATCTCATTCCAAAATCAAACCAAATTGTATTTCTCACATGCGTCTAATACAACAGGTGCTATGTTCCCTCTAAGCTGCGCGCCATATCCCTGAAACTGCCGTGCAGCTCCCCCAGGACGGTCTTGCAGAAATATCAGCCCACAGTGAGAAACACGAGATTGAACTTCACCCAACTTTCTAGAGCAGTGGTCACCAGCCCGTCGATTACGATCGACCTGCCGATCTCCAAGGCATTCCTAGTCGATCGCCAGAGATGCTGTCTTTGTTTAAATTCTTACTCAGCACTGTCAACACTTTTTGTATTCAACACTTTTATAAGCCATAAAATGCACATTCTTCCTATTGCCACACAGCGCTGCAGCAGTAATGAATGAGTAGGAAGTATCTATAGGCTTGGGTCTTTTTTAATATCAGGGAATATTTCACTTTCTCTGTTCATAGGAGTAACAACATGAATTTGTGCATGAGGCATAAATAATGCAGGGACGACTTGAGTTTTGCCATCAACAGGAAGACGGTGTCCCATTTTGGTCAGTGTCAGTGGAGGAAAGGGAGAGTGGAGGGATGTTAAGAGACAGACCCTCAGTCTGCTGCTCAGACCATCAGATGCAGCCCCCCCAAAAAAAATATTTAAAAAGCAGATTATTTAAATGTATGCTCACTCAGCTGTGCTTCACAAGTAATACCACAACGAACTATTACTGGTGTGATCATAAAGCCTACCTCAAATCAAATCATGGCCCAAACAACAATGCCTTGGTAGGGCAATTCAAGCAAAGCCAATTTGCAGTGATAATGTATTGGGCCTATAGCTTACTGCACAAACCTCATTGCTACAGTATTGTTTTTAAAAGGCTTAAGTTTTTAATGTAAAAAAAAAAATCTGAGCGGTAGATCTCTGCTTGGATTTTGACTCAAAGTGATCTTGACTCAGTAAAGGTTGGTGACCAATTTACCCTGTTAACGCTATCAACGTTTCCGGGTGTCGACCCCTGCACCTCTCTGATTCAGAGGGGTTGGGTTAAATGTGGAAGACACATTTCAGTAGAATACATTGTTGAACAATGACGAGGTACCCCCCCCTTTTCCCTTTACTGTGGCATTCGTGATCGAATTAACACTATTAGCCACATTCAATGCAATATACAGACACCAAACTAACTATAGAAGAGATGTTGTGGTAGGCGGAACGCATCAGAGTAAGATTCTACTGCATTGACATGCATTACTCAGCCCGTACTCCACACAGACCGGTGCGGTATAAATAATCGGAGCTGTAGTAGGCCAATATGCAAATAGACCGTTGCCATATATGGATCTGTGTCATTTACTTTGAACTGGGCTGTGTTTACAGCATGAGTGGTTGTGAGTAGATGCGCTTGTTCTGAGATCAAAGCGAGAGCTGCATGTAGCCACGTGTGCAAAAAAAATTCAGATCCTTTGCTAGTTAGTTATTAGCACAGTTATAGATCAAGTGATTGCTTCCTACAAGAGCACAACGTATACATTTCTAGGCATCTTTGAAAATCAAGTCAGGTGAAGAGATTTTTTTTTTGTCTTAAAGGGGCAGTGTTGTATTTTGAGACAGGCTTGAATATCGAAGTAGCCAATAGGCAGATGGTAGCATAATTTGTTTGATTCTCTGTAATAATGGTATGGGAATAATACAATTTTATTTTGTAAAGGGGTTTCTTGCATCAAACAACAACATTTTCAGTCACCTCCTTGTCTGAATGACAAGTGGATAAGCAGGTTGTCAAGCCCTGTATGTTTTTTCCAAAGAATGTAGGCCTACATTGAACACTACACATTGGCTGTTACTGTAGGCTGAATGACAGAACAGCTATGTCCATGTTAAAATGTTATGGGATGCATTTTCTCCATTGTTTTTGATGGCAGGCCACTCTGGTAGACCTACATTATGATCAAATAGCCACAGCAGCCTACTTGGCCACTGTAACTTAAAGCGGGTACAGCTTCAGTGTTCACAGTAAATGCAAGTTGGACGTTGCACAGAATTTTCACAACGTTCAAGTTGCGCTCAGCCGACCTGAAATTTGCTCAGTGCTGAATTTTTTTTGAGAGAACGTTGAACAGGCTTTACTGTGAAATGCTTACTTACAAGCTCTTAATGAACAATGCCGTTCAGAAAATATTTTTACAACTTAAACTAAAGTGAAAAAAAGTAACACAAGAAAATAAAAATAACGAGGCTACATACAGTGGGTACCGGTACCGAGAAATGTGTGGGGGTACAAGTTAGTTGTAGAGGTAATATATACATGTCGGTAAGGGTAAAGTGAATATGCATAGATAATAAACAGTGAGTAGCAGCAGCGTTAAAAAAAAGGGGGTGGTCAATGCAAATTGTCCGGGTAGTCCTTTTATTAACTGTTCATGGCTTATGGCTTGGGGGTAGAAACTGTTAAGGAGCCTTTTGGACGTCGACTTGGCGTTTCCTGTACCGCTTGCCGTGTTGTAGCAGAGAGAACAGTTTATGACTAGGGTGGCTGGAGCTTTTGACAATTTTTAGGGCATTCCTCTTACACCGCCTGGTATTGAGGTCCTGGATGGCAGGAAGCTTGGCCCCAGTGATGTGTTGGGCAGTACGCACTACCCTCTGTAGCGTCTTGCGATTGGGGGCGTACTCGGCCATACTTTTCCTTTAGTCCACGATTAACTCCTTTGTCTTGATCACGTTGAGGGAGAGGTTGTTGTCCTTGCACCCCACTGTCTTGTCATTGTTGGTGATCAGGCCTACCACCGTTGTGTCGTCGGCAAGCTTATTGATGGTGTTGGAATCGTGCTTGGCCATGCAGTCGTGGGTGAACAGGGAGTAAAGTAGGGGAATAAGCACGCACCCCTGAGGGGCTCCCGTGTTGAGGATCAGCGTGTCGGATATGTTGTTGCCCTTTCCCACCTGGTCAAAAGGAACCTGGGGGCGGCTATTCAGGAAGTCCAGGATCCAGTTGCAGAGGGAGGTGTTTAGTCCCAGGGTCCTTAGCTGGCCACTATGATGTTGAATTTTTTATTTATTTATTTAACTAGGCAAGTCAGTTAAGAACAAATTCGTATTTACAATGACAGCCTAGGAACAGTGGGTTAACCTGTTGCAACGAGCAATCCCGTATCCGGAAGCGTAATTTATAGCCTCAAGCTCATTACCATAACGCAACGTTAACTATATTCCAGTCTGTGCAAGCAAAACATTCCTGTAGCTTAGCATCTGCATCATCTGACCACACAGCCATGCAATGTCCATCGACCTCTGAATGCTGAAGCGTCTGTCCTCGGTTGCAACACTCACTACCAAGTTCCAAATGGCCTCTGGAAGCAATATCAATACAATAACTGTTAGTCGGGAGCTTTGTGAAATGGGTTTCCATGGCCGAGCAGCCACACACAAGCCTAAGATCACCGTGTGCAATGCCAAGCGTCGGCTGGGGTGGTGAGTCACGCTTCACTATCTGTCAGTCCGACGGACAAATCTGATTTTGGTGGATGTCTAGAGAATGCTACCTGCCTCAATGCATAGTGCCAACTGTAAAGTTTGGTGGAGGAGAAATTGTGGTCTGGGGCTGTTTTTCATGGTTCGTGCTAGGGCCCTTAGTTCCAGTGAAGGGAAATCTTAACACTACAACATACAATTAGATTCTGTGCTCCCAACTTTGTGGCAACAGTTTGGGAAAGGCCCTTTCCTGTTTCATGGGATGAATTGGAACGCCGACAGCGAGCCAGGCCTAATCGCCCAACACCATTGCCCGACCTCACTAATGCTCTTGTGGCTGAATGGGAGCAAGTCCCCGCAGCACTGTTCCAACTTCTAGTGGAAAGCCTTCCCAGAAGAAAGAAGGGGGTTTTAACAACAAAGGGGAGACACACTCCATATTAATGCCCATAATTTTGGAAAGGAGGTGTTCGACGAGCAGGTGTCCACATACTTTTTGTCATGTAGTGTACTTTTGTATATATAGTGTAGATTAATAATTAGATATACAGTATATACAGGCTAGGAAGTTGGCAAAGGTAGCATTATATAATCTCCAATAACACATTAAAAGGTACTTATTTAAACTCAGGGACGCACAAAATAAGGACACATGGAAATGGTAACAATCTGCATTTATAGCTGAGGAAAGGAGAGAAATGGTGATTGTTAGAGTGAGATCAGGTGTGCTGAGTTGGCAGTAGAGGGGGCATGTCCAGAGGTTAATTAGAGCATTTTTTGGAATGACCCTTCAGAACACCATCCATACCAATCAGGATTTGTGATGCTGCCTTTCTAAACCACCTCATATTGCTAAATATGGTCTCAAGTGACATTAATTCCATTGGATTCACTGGATTGAAAACATTATACTACATTATCCTGGCATTACCTTACCTAATGATCACCATAAGCTCAGCCTACTATTAGCAAAATGCTCATGTTCCTTTTATCCCTAGGATTGACTAGATTCATTTAGCATTTCTATCCCTGTCCTATCTTATCTTAGTCACATTTCACACTTTGCTCTCCCCTGTGTTTGCTTTGGCAATTTGGAAAAACCAGTCTGCCCACGTTGCAGGGAAATGTTCTGTTTAGACTTTGTTTGGCAAACAACCGCTTAAGGATGAAGGTCATTAGATAAGCACAAACAAAGAGAACATGAGAACGAGTTATTATATGTTTGACCTTAAGGGATACCTTTTCTGTTATTTGGACAGCCTTCACATGTTGGCTTGTCACATGGCATGTGTCATGCATAGCTTTATTTACCATTACCTGACTAATGTGGCTGATAATCTGTTGGGTAATGTTTAAGACTAGTATTCTAACAATGTGCACATAGTGAGCAGCGTGTAAAAGTTTCCATGGTGAAAGGATAAAAAGGGGAGTGGTCACTGTGATGTGGGCCAATCGCCTTTGCCATCAATAGTATGCAGTCATGGAAAATAACTGCTGTTTTTCCACAATGTTTGGTGGATGACGTGTGGGGAGTACAAGAGATGCTCCTCTACCTGTTGGAGTTGGTACAATAGTAACGCTATAATAAAGCCCATATCCCGTGGTCCACTGCCTGTCGTGTTGTGTAAAATACGTTGCATTAACGTTGCAGTTACATTTTTTTATCCTTAAAGGTACGCAACCAGGGACCCTAGCACACACATGCTGTGCACACACACACACACTCTTAGTCACAAGGCTTTTTTCACTGGTCCTCCATTCTGGAACTGTCTCTCCCAATTTCACAGACATTCACGCTGGATACATTCTCTATCCCTATCCCTCTCTCTCTCCTTCCCTCTGCCCCCAATCTCTCTCGCTCTTGCTCTTGCTCTCACTCTGTCTCTCTCCTTTTCTCCCTTCCTCGATCAGGCATATAAACAGGGGATGAAATCAATCATCTCAGGCTGGGAATGACACACTTGGCAGTTTTAGAGGCTGCTTAGCCAGCCCTGGCCAGTGGGGAATTCCACTGGAGATAAACCTTTACTGTGTTAACATGTGAGAGGCAGATAGGCAGGCAGGCAGGCAGGCAGGCAGATAGTCAGATAGGCAGGCAGGCAGGCAGGCAGGCAGGCAGGCAGGCAGGCAGGCAGGCAGATAGGCAGATAGGCAGGCAAGCAAGCTGAGCAGGTGTGGTAGTGGAGCTGGGAGGAAATCAGACCTGGGTTCAAATACTATTTTAAGTCTTTTCAAATACATTATCTAGGCTTGGTTGAGTTTTCTTGGCGCAATGGAATCAATACAATAATCCTAAAACTGATAAACTGACCATTTGGTAACCCAGGCAGGCTAGAGCAAATACTTAAAGTATTTCAAATAGTATTTGCTCCAGGTCTGGATGCTGGAGCATGCTGGAAATAACTGGGCTATAAAGCCTATAGGGATTATACAGCACACACTGTTTATACTAGACATTGTGGTCAGAGAAGACCACAGTGAGATTCCATTATGAAGTGTTGGTGTTTTTCCAGACACTGGCTAATAGAATCACAAGGGTTCTCCCTCCCCCATCCCCCAACATGTGATTTATTGTATTAATGTCAATGTCATGTTTCATGAAGAGTATTCTATGCGCAGTATGGACTGGGAGTCCGCTGTGTGTGGTTTGTGTGGATGTGTGCACCCATGCATGCGTGTACCCATGCATGCGTGTGTGTGTCGCCTATATATCTTCCACTTCACCAGAATGTGCATATATATATATATATATATATATATATATATATATATATATATATATATATATATATATATATATACACACACACATATATATACAGTGCCTTGTGAAAGTATTCGGCCCCCTTGAACTTTGCGACCTTTTGCCACATTTCAGGCTTCAAACATAAAGATATAAAACTGTATTTTTTTGTGAAGAATCAACAACAAGTGGGACACAATCATGAAGTGGAACGACATTTATTGGATATTTCAAACTTTTTTAACAAATCAAAAACTGAAAAATTGGGCGTGCAAAATTATTCAGCCCCTTTACTTTCAGTGCAGCAAACTCTCTCCAGAAGTTCAGTGAGGATCTCTGAATGATCCAATGTTGACCTAAATGACTAATGATGATAAATACAATCCACCTGTGTGTAATCAAGTCTCCGTATAAATGCACCTGCACTGTGATAGTCTCAGAGGTCCGTTAAAAGCGCAGAGAGCATCATGAAGAACAAGGAACACACCAGGCAGGTCCGAGATACTGTTGTAAAGAAGTTTAAAGCCGGATTTGGATACAAAAAGATTTCCCAAGCTTTAAACATCCCAAGGAGCACTGTGCAAGCGATAATATTGAAATGGAAGGAGTATCAGACCACTGCAAATCTACCAAGACCTGGCCGTCCCTCTAAACTTTCAGCTCATACAAGGAGAAGACTGATCAGAGATGCAGCCAAGAGGCCCATGATCACTCTGGATGAACTGCAGAGATCTACAGCTGAGGTGGGAGACTCTGTCCATAGGACAACAATCAGTCGTATATTGCACAAATCTGGCCTTTATGGAAGAGTGGCAAGAAGAAAGCCATTTCTTAAAGATATCCATAAAAAGTGTTGTTTAAAGTTTGCCACAAGCCACCTGGGAGACACACCAAACATGTGGAAGAAGGTGCTCTGGTCAGATGAAACCAAAATTGAACTTTTTGGCAACAATGCAAAACGTTATGTTTGGCGTAAAAGCAACATAGCTCACACCATCCCCACTGTCAAACATGGTGGTGGCAGCATCATGGTTTGGGCCTGCTTTTCTTCAGCAGGGACAGGGAAGATGGTTAAAATTGATGGGAAGATTGATGGAGCCAAATACAGGACCATTCTGGAAGAAAACCTGATGGAGTCTGCAAAAGACCTGAGACTGGGACGGAGATTTGTCTTCCAACAAGACAATGATCCAAAACATAAAGCAAAATCTACAATGGAATGGTTCAAAAATAAACATATCCAGGTGTTAGAATGGCCAAGTCAAAGTCCAGACCTGAATCCAATCGAGAATCTGTGGAAAGAACTGAAAACTGCTGTTCACAAATGCTCTCCATCCAACCTCACTGAGCTCGAGCTGTTTTGCAAGGAGGAATGGGAAAAAATGTCAGTCTCTCGATGTGCAAAACTGATAGAGACATACCCCAAGCGACTTACAGCTGTAATCGCAGCAAAAGGTGGCGCTACAAAGTATTAACTTAAGGGGGCTGAATAATTTTGCACGCCCAATTTTTCAGTTTTTGATTTGTTAAAAAAGTTTGAAATATCCAATAAATGTCGTTCCACTTCATGATTGTGTCCCACTTGTTGTTGATTCTTCACAAAGAAATACAGTTTTATATCTTTGTTTGAAGTCTGAAATGTGGCAAAAGGTCGCAAAGTTCAAGGGGGCCGAATACTTTCGCAAGGCACTGTATATATAAATATATATATATAAATATAAAAACTTGTATCTCTGTTTCTGTAGGACTTCCTTGGCCAGGCGTTCTGTACATTGGGAGAGGTGGTGGGATCGCTGGGCAGCCGTATGGAGAAACCTATGGTGTGAGTACATCTGTTCCTCCATTTTAAACCAATTACCTCTAACCTCTGACCCCTATTATACGGTTTCACTCTAACCTCAAAACTCCATGCTATACAACATCACTACACTCACATCTCAAACCCATAGACAGTATGGTCCTTTGTAGCTCAGTTGGTAGAGCATGTCACCAGGATAGTAGGTTTAATTCCCGGGACCATCCGTATGGGTAGCCTAGTGGTTAGAGCGTTGGACTAGTAACCGAAAGGTTGCAAGTTCATATCCCCGAGCTGACAAGGTACAAATCTTCCGTTCTGCCCCTGAACAGGCAGTTAAACCACTGTTCCTAGGCCGTCATTGAAAATAAGAATTTGTTCTTAACTGACTTGCCTAGTTAAATAAATAAAGGTAAAATGTTAAATGTATACATGCATGACTGTAAGTCGCTTTGGATAAAAAAAAGTCTGCTAAATGGCATAATTGGCAACAAAATAAAAAAACATTCTATAAAGATTCTATATGCAGGCTAACCCTGACCCAGTTCTTATGGCATTCACTCCATAAAACAAATTACATTTTATATGTCACATGCGCCAAATACCTTACAGTGAAATGCACTTTTAAGAAAATACCCCCCCCCCCATCCCCCCTAAAAAAGAAAGAGATAAGAATAACATAATTTAAGAGCAGCAGTAAATAACAATAGTGAGGCTATATACAGGGGGTACCGGTATAGAGTCAGTGTACGGGGCACCGGTATTGAGGTAATATGTACATGTATGTAGAGTTATTAAAGTGACTATGCATAGATAATAACAGTAGTAGCAGTGTAGAAGAGGGTGGTTGGGGGGCAATGCAAATAGTCTGGGTAGCCATTTGATTCGATGTTCAGGAGTCTTATGGCTTGGGGGTAGAAGCTGTTTTAGAAGCCTCTTGGACCTATGACTAGGGTGGCTGGAGTCTTCCTCTGACACCACTTGGTATAGAGGTCCTGGATGGCAGGAAGCTTGGCCCCAGTGATGTACTGGGCCGTACGCACTACCCTCTGTAGTGCCTTGCGGTCGGAGGCCGAGCAGTTGCCATACCAGGCAGTGATGCAACCCGTCAGGATGCTCTTGATGGTGCAGCTGTAAATCCCTTTGAGGATCTGAGGACCCATGCCAAATCTTTTCAGTCTCCTGAGGGGGAACAGGTTTAGTCGTGCCCTCTTCACGACTGTCTTGGTGTGCTTGGACCATGTTCATTTGTTGTTGATGTGGACACCAAGGAATTTGAAGCTGTCAACCTGCTCTACTACAGCCCCGTAGATAAGAATGGGGGCATGCTCGGTCCTCCTTTTCATGTAGTCCATAATCATCTAATTTGTCTTGATCGCATTGCGTGAGAGGTTGTTGACCTTGCACCACATGGTCAGGTCTCTGACCTCCTCCCTATATGCTGTCTCATCGTTGTCGGTGATCAGGCCTACCCCTATTGTGTCATCAGCAAACTTAATGATAGTGTTGGTGTCGTGCCTGGCCGTGCAGTCATGAGTGAACACGGAGTACAGGAGGAGACTGAGCACGCACCCCTGAGCTGCCCCAGTGTCGAGGATCAGCGTGGCGGATGTGTTGTTACCTACCCTTACCACCTGGTGGCAGCCGGTCAGGAAGTCCAGGATCCAGTTGCAGAGGGAGGTGTTTAGTCGCAGGGTCCTTAGCTTAGTGATGAGCTTTGAGGGCACTGTGGTGTTGAATGGTGAGCTGTAGTCAATGAATAACATTCTCACATAGGTGTTCCTTTTGTCCAGGTGTGAAAGGGCAGTTTGGAGTGCAATAGAGATTGCATCAACTGTGGATCTGTTGGTGTGGCATGCAAATAGGACTGGGTCTAGGGTTTCTGGGATAATGGTGTTGATGTGAGCCATGACCAGCCTTTCAAAGCATTTCATGACTACAGACGTGAGTGCTATGGGTCAGGAGTAATTTAGGCAGGTTACCTTAGTGTTCTTGGGCACAGGGACTATGGTGGCCTGCTTGAAATATGTTGGTATTACAGACTCCGACAGGGAGAGGTTGAAAATGTCCATGAAGACACTTGCCAGTTGGTCGGCGCATGCTCAGAATACACGTCCTGGTAATCCATCTGGCATGTTTAAAGGTCTTACTCACATCGGCTGCGGAGAGCGTGATCACACAGTCATATGGAACAGTTGACGCTCTCATGCATGTTTCAGTATTACTTGCCTCGAAGCGAGCGTAGAAGTTAATTAGCTCGTCTCGTAGGCTTATGTCACTGGGCAGCTCTCGGCTGTGCTTCTCTTTTGTAATCGGTAATCGTTTGCAAACCCTGCCACATCCGACGAGCGTCGGAGCCGGTGTAGTACGATTCGATCTTAGTCGTGTATTGACACTACCTGTTTGATGGTTCATCGGAGGGCATAGCGGAATTTCATATAAGATTACGGGTTAGAGTCCCACTTCTTGAAAGTGGCAGCTCTACCCTTTAGCTCAGTGCGGAAGTTGCCTGTAATCCATGGCTTCTGGTTGGGTTATGTACTCACAGTCACTGTGGGGACGATGTAATCAATGCACTTATTGATGAAGTCGGTGACTGATGTGCTGTACTCCTCAATGCCATCGGAAGAACCCAGGAATATATTCCAGTCTGTGCTAGCAAAACAGTCCTGTAGTTTAGCATCTGCTCCATCTGAACACTTTTTTATAGACTGAGTCACTGATGCTTCCTGCTTTAATTTTTGCTTGTTAGCAGGAATCAGGAGGATAGAATTATGGTCAGATTTGCCAAATGGAGGATGTGGGAGAGCTTTGTACGTGTCTCTGTGTGTGGAGTAAAGGTGGTCTAGAGTTTCTTTCCCTCTGGTTGCACATTTAACATGCTGATAGAAATTAGGTAAAACTGATTTAAATTGACCTGCATTAAAATACCTGGCCACTAGGAGCGCCGCTTCTGGATGAGCGTTTTCCTGTTTGCCTATGGCAGTATACAGCTCATTGAGTGTGGTTTTAGTGTCAGCATCGGTCTGTGGTGGTATGTAGACAGCTACGAAAAATACAGATGAAAACTCTCTCGGTAGATAGTGTGGTCTACAGCTTATCATGAGATACTCTACCTCAGGCGAGCAAAACCTTGAGACTTCCTTAGATAACGTGCACCAGCTGTTGTTTACAAATATGTATAGGCCCCTGCCCCGTGTCTTACCAGAGGCTGCTGTTGTATCCTGCCGATACAGTGTGTAACCCACCAGCTGTATGTTATTCATGTCGTCGTTCAGCCATGACTCATGAAATATGAAAGATATTACAGTTTTTAATGTCCCGTTGATAGGCTAAACATGCTTTCAGTTCGTCCCATTTATTTTTCAGCGATTGAACGATAGCTAACAGTACTAATGGCAAAGGCAGATTAGACACTCGTCGCCTGATCCTCACAAGGCACCCCTATCTCTTTCTGCGAAATCTTAGTTTCTTTCTCCAGTGAATGACGGGCATGAGGGCCTGTTTGGGTGTTTGGAGTATATCCTTCCCGTCCGACTCATTAAGGGACAACTATTCGTCCAATTCAAGGTTAGTAATCACTGTTCTGATGTCCAGAAGCTATTTTCGGTCATAAGAGACGGTAGCAGCAACATTATGTGCAAAATAAGTTACAAACAATGTGAAAAAACAAACAAAATAGCACAGTTGGTTAAGAGCCAATAAAACAGCAGCACTCCCCTTCGGCGCCATCACTCACCTGATCATTATAGAATTTACACCAACACACGCAATTATAACTTTGGTTCACCATTTTCCATCGTAACTTTAACCCTGACCCATGATCTACTTCTCATGGCGGTCACTCACCTGTCATTTACTCTGAAATATTTACATCGACACACACAATTACTTGTTCATGTTTATTGTCAACATATCAGTCTTTGACACGTAAGACACATGACACAGTTCATTGTCAAGACCGGAAGACAAAAAAATACCAATAAACACACTTTCTCCCATATATACAGTGATACAGTGCTCTCCCATATATACAGTGATACAGTGCTCTCCCATATATACAGTGATACAGTGCTCTCCCATATATACAGTGATACAGTGCCTTCAGAAAGTATTCACACCCTTTGACAATTTCCACATGTTGTTGTGTTACAGCCTGAATTTAAAATTGATTAAATTTAGATTTTGTGTCACTGGCCTACACACAATACCCCATAATGTCAAAGTGGAATGTTTACAAGTTAGATGTTTACAAATGAATAAAAAAATGAAAAACTGAAATGTCTTGTGTAAGTAAATGTTCAAACCCTTTGTTATGCTATCCTAAATAAGTAGAGGAGTAAAAATGTGCTTAACAAGTCACATAATAAGTTGCTTGGACTCACTCTGTGTGCAGTAATAGTGTGTAGCATGATTATTTCTGAATGACTACCTCATCTCTGTATCCCACACATACACATATATTTAAGGTCCCTCAGTCAAGCAGTGAATTTCAAACACAGATTACACCACAAAGTCCAGGGAGGTTTTCCGATGCCTCACAAAGAAGGGCACCTATTGGTAGATGGGTAAAAATAAAGCAGACATTCAATATCCCTTTGAGAATGGTGAAGTTATTTATTACACTTTGGATGGTGTATCAATACACCCAGTCACTACAAAGACGCAGGTGTCTTTTCTAACTCAGTTGCAGGAGAGGAAGGAAACCTCTCAGGGATTTCCCCAATGGTGACTTTAAAACAGAGTTTAATGGCTGTGATAGAACAAAACTAAGGATGGATCAACAACATTGTAGTTACTTCACAATACTAACCTAATTGACAGAGTGAAAAGAAGGAAGACCGTACAGAATAAAAATATTCCCAAACATGCATCCTGTTTGCAACAAGGCACTAAAGTAATACTGTAAAAAAATGTGCAAAGGAATTAACTTAAGTCTTATGTTTGTAATCCAATACAACACATTTCTGAGTACCACTCCATATTTCCAAGCATAGTGGTGGCTGCATCATGTTATGGGTATGCTTGTAATCGTTAAGCACAGGCAACATCCTAGAGGGAAACCTGGTTCTGCTTTCTACCAGATGAATTCAGCTTTCAGCAGGACAATAGCGTAACACACAAGGCCAAATCTACACTGGAGTTGCTTACCAAGAAGACAGTGTCTGTTCCTGAGTGGCCAAATTAGTTTTGACTTAACGCTGCTTGAAAATCTATGGCAAGACATGAAAATAGTTGTCTAGCAATGATCAGCAACCAATTTGACAGAGCTTGATGAATTTTGAAAACAGTAATGGGCAAATGTTGCACAATCCAGGTCTGGAAAGCCTTTAGAAACTTACCAAGAAAGACTCACAGCTGTAATCACTGCTATAGGTGATTCTACAAAGTATTTACTCAGGGCTGTGAATACTTATGTAAATTAGATATTTCTGTATTTCATTTTCAACACATTTGCAAAAGTTTCCTAAACATGTTTTTAACTTTGTCATTATTTGGGTATTCTGTGTAGATGGGTGATTTAAAAAAAAAAATATTTATTTTGAGTTCAACCTGTAACACAACACAATATGGAATTAGTTAAGGGCTATTGAATACTTTCTGAAGGCACTGTATGTGACCACACTCCTCACAGCTGATGCATAATAGCCAGTTATGAAATGACAGCCTACAAACCCACTTACTCAGGTTTCTGTGTTTCTGGGGAACAAAAATCACCTGGAGTTTTACTGTAGGAGCGAAATCACTCACTAATTCAAATGTATGACGCAAGTCTCAAAGCACTAAAGTAAAAAGGCTGTTTGGAACATGCATTGAGGGTGGAGGTGTGTATGTGTATGCATTTCAACACCACACCCTCATTGTCGGTCTTCCTGTTAATAGCAGGTGTGAGCTCATGCTCTCTAATGAGATGTTTTCTCACACACAGGCGCACGATAATGCTAACGCTGATGCTCAATACTAGAAGTCTGCTCTTTTATGCCTTTCTCACCTCTCTCTTCCTCACCTTGTGTCACAATCCTCGGCCTGTTTGTTTGACTGTAGTTATTAAAGGAAAAATCTACTCAAACTATCTTCTGGTATTGGTTTCATTAGTCCACTGTTGATACAATGTCACATGCATCTTTATCAATAAAGAGTAAGGTGGGCCAATTCCTTTTGTAGATTTTCTCAACTGAAATAAAATATAAAGCTGGTTCTGGAAGTACGGTGATTATTAGATTGCATAAACATGATGAGGGCTTTCCCCCAACAATTTTGGCCTTCACATTTTGTTTCCTAAACATTGGCTAAATCAGGAGTATAGGTCCTGGTCAGTCTGTGAGACATGCAGGCTGCCTCTGACTGGGTTTGTTGTAGGATAGATTCTTTGAAAGTGCATGTAACGTTTTGAAGAAATGCGCAATTGTGTGTGTGGGTGTGCGCCAGGCACGTAACTTGCAGGGGGGGTCGTAACTTGCAAGGGGGGTCATGACAGTATTGTAGTACTCCAGACTGGTCTCGTGACAGTGAGGACTTTTCTTCTCGAGACCAACAGAGCATCATAATTATCAGCTTCCATTCAGTCAGCGCATAAAACCACTTCGCCAGGCCAAATACATACACTCCTTTCTTGAAACATTAATATCTTAACAGTCTTTAAATCTATTATAGACATGTTTGCACAGTGGCGAACCTATAGGCTTTCAGTGTGTGACAGGTTCTTGATTCTGAAAGGACAGCAACTGTAAAACCAGCCCACTCATGTAGGAGAGTGCACTTTTTTGTAAAACACAAAGGGCCAGTGGTGTAGTGGAGGGTATACGCAGGTACTGTATAAGCCATATACCCACTTTTATTTTCAGTGGGCAATGTGTATAGTAAAGGAGGTATATGACTTATCAATTATGTAGTACAATAGGGAAATCATGCACAAAGTAGCCTACACAATTGCAGAGCACGTGAAATGTATTCACATGCCCGCTGCACACACAGCCTAGTTTCAACAGAATATAATCTGCAGGCAGCAAGTGTGCAGCTCTCAACTGGTTTTGGTTTGGAGCAGCTCACAGAAGAATGACATCGGTAGCCTGTGAGGTAGAAAAAACGTTACACTTATGATATCTACTAGTAAATGCTAGTAAATGCTAACTAAGGGAACAAGCAAACCAGGTATTGAAAAAGTTTTGTGTTGGTTACTTGGCTATTTGTGATGCGCAATTGTCACGCTCAAATGGGCCTGGGTGACAGGCCCGCCCAATCAGATTTATGTGGTTTAAGCTTTGTTGTGGACCTGAAGCATCAAATTTGTCCCTTTTTTTCTATAAAAACAAAAGTGTGATTTTGAGAGTGAAAGTTGGAAAAATGTATTGAAAACATAATTTTTTTTTTTTAAACCATCAGAGAAATTGAATTTTTCATACAGGGTGCCTTTCCTTCGCTGAGCGGGCTGTTCTCTGAACGTTTTGGAACATTTGAGTAAATACCCACTTCTCCTGGCACCATTACACCACTGAGTAGGGCCGATGGAAAGACAACAGTCACACACAGCATTACACGGAAGCCAAACCGGCTGCGCGCGCTATCGTGCATTAATTTATTTTGTCCCCCTACACCAAACGTGATCACGACACGCAGGTTAAAATATCAAAACAAACTTTGAACCAATGACATTAATTTGGGGACAGGTCGAAAAGCATTAAACATGTATGGCAATTTAGCTAGTTAGCTTGCACTTGCTAGCTAACGTTAATTTGTCCTATTTAGCTAGCTTGCTGTTGCTAGCTAATTTGTCCTGGGATATAAACATTGAGTTGTTATTTTACCTGAACTGCACAAGGTCTTCTACTCCGACAATTAATCCACACACAAAACGGCCAACCGAATCGTTTCTAGTCATCTCTCCTCCTTCCAGGCTTTTTCATCTTTGAACTTATATGGTGATCGCATCTAAACTTTCATTGTATTACCAGACAACCGGCAAAAAAGTTTATTTCAATCACCCACGTCGGTATAAACAATGAGGAGATGGTACGTGGGTAACTGCTTCTATAAACCAATGAGGAGATGGGAGAGGCAGGACTTTCAACGCGATCTGCGTCAGAAATAGGAATGACTTCTATTTTAGCCCTTGGCGTCGCAGACGCTCGTTGGCACACACGAGTAGTGTGGGTGCAATAATTGAGTAACATGGATTTCTAAATTTATTTTGCGACGCTCGCGCACGCGATGTGTCCGGTCTGGTCAGCATGTTATTTTAAGGTTAAGCAGTCTATAAACGCAGACATAATAAGCCAACCATTAAGCATTTCCCAATCTAAATGTACAACTATTACTTCCCATTGCAAAAAAACATTTTACACACAAAGTAACTGGTGACCTAAAGTTTAAAGTGGAACTGACAGCGTTTAAACTACTGTGCATATATGAAACAAACAGACAATCATAATATCAGTAAAACAAATATGAGAGTGCATCTCCATTCGAGATGTTTCAGTTGCACTGTTTCAGTTTCAATGACTCAATATTTTGGACAAAAACTGACGATTGTAACAAAGGCTGGGAATGTCAATACAATCAAACTAGCAAAGACAATGGTCGCTTCAGTCATAACATGGCTAATAGGGTAGTGCATCTATTTATGTAGCAAGCTAAAACCAGCTAGCTGCTAGGAGGTTGCCATGTCACGCAATTGAAGGAGTGGGAGAGTGATTGACTTTTTACCCTCCTATTGTTTCTCAGTTGCATGTGTCATTTGGTTATCTAGCAAGAACTTGAACAACTGTTATACAGTTAGCATGCCTCTTGCGTTCGCAAATTCACTATGGCTATCTACTCCGATTTCAGGACACTCTCATCTGAGTGTGCCAGAGTGCAGAACAGCTGATGAATTTACAAACACACAACACCCAATGAATATGACCGGTGGTAGTAAACGGACCAATAATAATTAGTAAGAACGCTCTCCTTAACATGTCAATAGTTTTACCAGCTCTGCTATGGCAAGTAAAATGGTCAGAGTGAGCTGTTCTCTCATTTGTGTCTGGAAGTAGCTAGCTAGAAAGCTAGCCAACTTTAGCCAGTTAGTTTGGGTGCTTGGTGGGGACAAACATGCATTGGCAGGCAAGCTACAGAAGGATGAGGAGGCTACAATTCTCCATTGTTTATCGGGGCAAATTTGACAGCCAACTAGCTTAAAAATGTTCCTTCACTATATTTTCGCTCATCTCGCTCTGGCTAGCATTAGTTGTTGATCTTGTTGTTTAATGTGCATAACTGAGGGAGAGAGAGACTACCTTTTCATGTTGGTTGATCAATAGGACTGTCAAATTCCCAAATGTAAGAGGATTCCCCTGGTGTTTACATATTTGCTGAAATCCATTCAGGTGTATTTAGTGTCTTTTGGCGAATGCATTCTGATTATTCAAAGTCGTGCTGTTGCAACTGCCTGTAAACACACAGTCCAGTTCAAAGTGAATGATGGCAGGCCCGTGTGGCAAATGGCTTGATTGTATAAAGGCTTACTGTAGCTCTGATTGGCTATAGTGCACCAGTCTGTGTCGACTCCGTTCCTGGACAAAGCATATGTTTTCATTTACTGCAGTGTCTATTAATTCTCCAAACGCATGGTCGCTTTCCCACACCATATTGCTATAAAATTTTAACAAATGTCATAAATTCTTAGAATGTTTAGGAATTATGAAAACGTGAAATGTTTTAAAGTGTCATGTTCTTCCTGAGGTTATAAATTAAAATATTTGAATAATATTTTGTGTTGCTAAATGCAGCAATGTTTCACACAAAGTTAATTTCAAATAAATGGCTAACAACAGCAAGCGCGCTTGAATAAAAACACAGTTCCACTCACCAGATAATGATATTTTGAAACTTAACTTCATGTTAAAAGTTATTCTTGAAGAGGGAGGAGCTAACAAATTAGCAACAACATCCTCTTTGATAACACCTGCTGCTTCCTCTGCAAACTAGCCACAACAAAAGCTAGCTAGCTAGACTGTGGGAAAACTACTGATCGCAATTGCGTTGGCCTTCAATGCAGAAGTTGCCAGACGTTTTTGTAAAAATGGTCCTACCCACTAACTCAGAATGTAATTGGTTTATTTCACTGTCACTCCCAAATACAATTGAATGGCAGATGCTTTTATCCAGCTTGTGATGGTCTAGCCGATAGCTGACTTAGCTAGCTAGATTTATCTCCCCAGAGACCAGAAAAGAAAAATCCTGATTTGGATATTTTTTTCGCTTCAGCATTAACCCTTTAATTTCCAACAAAAGCTGAAGAGATTAAATCAGAACATCATTGAAAATAATAATAATATTAGAATTATATTATTAGAGTTCTTATTTTATAAATCCTTAGCCCTTCTCTGAAGGTGTAGAAGACCCATTGTTCCCCACTGTGTTTGGGTTGGTAATCATTTGTAGAGTGGCTCTATTTTCCCTCAGCATGGATTTTTTTTCACTACTCTGAATGTCTAAAGAATCCACATGTTGTCTTGAAATATGAACACAGAAATACTGGACATTTTGAACTATTATTATGGTGGTGATTTGTGATTTGACAAAATTACAATCATGGTCTTGAATTGGACTGGCATTTTTCTGGTCAGACCCCTTGTCCCCCTCCCGGTCTTGACTCGGACTGGATTTGCTCCGGTATTGGTCTTGAATCGGTCTCGCTTTTAGGTGGTCTCAAACACAACACTGGGTCATGACCCTCCCAATATTTGAAATATATCCCCTCTTGACACCCCCTCTTGCCTTGGTGACCTGTAGCAACACCCATAGTTTATAATCCTACCAAAGTTTTTTTTTTTACTCGCAAAATTGAGCCCAATATAATTGTTACCAGTTGTCACTTGAGATGCTCACATTGTCACCAGGAAACCTTCATTTGAAAAATATCACATTTTATTAGTCACATGCGCCGAATACAACGAATGCAACCTTACAGTGAAATGCTTACTTACGAGCCCCTAACCGACAGTGCAGTTTAAAAAAATACGGATAAGAATAAGACATAAAAGTAACAAGTCATTAAAGAGGAGCAGTAAAAAATAACACTATATACAGAGGGGTGCCGGTTAGAGGTCGACTGATTAATCGCAATGGCCGATTTTAATTGGGGCTGATTTCAAGTTTTCATAACAATCGGAAATCGGTATTTTTGGGCGCCGATTTCCCGATTAAAAAAATAATAATAATACAATTTTTAAAAATTATACCTTTTATTTAACTAGGCAAGTCAGTTAAGAACACATTCGTACTTTTAATGACGGCCTAGGAACGGTGGGTTAACTGCCTCGTTCAGGGGCAGAACGACGGATTTTCACCTTGTCAGCTCGGGGGATCCAATCTTGCAACCTTACAGTTAACAAGTCCAACGCAATAACGACCTGCCTCTCTCTCGTTGCACTTCACAAGGAGACTGCCTGTTACGCGAATGCAGTAAGCCAAGGTAAGTTGCTAGCTAGCATTACACTTACCTTATAAAAACAATAAATCATAATCACTAACTACACATGGTTGATGATATTACTAGATATTATCTAGCGTGTCCTGCGTTGAATATAATCTGACTGAGCATACAAGTATCTAAGTATCTGACTGCGGTGGTAGGCAGAAGCAGGTGCGTAAACATTCATTCAAACAGCACTTTTGTGCGTTTTGCCAGCAGCTCTTCGTTGTGCGTCAAGCATTGCGCTGTTTATGACTTCAAGCCTATCAACTCCCGAGATGAGGCTGGTGTAACCGAAGTGAAATGGCTACCTAGTTAGCGCGCGCTAATAGCGTTTCAAACGTCACTCGCTCTGAGCCTTCTAGTAGTTGTTCCCCTTGCTCTGCATGGGTAACGCTGCTTCGATGGTGGCTGTTGTCGTTGTGTTGCTGGTTCAAGCCCAGGGAGGAGCGAGGAGAGGGACGGAAGCTATACTGTTACACTGGCAATACTAAAGTGCCTATAAGAACATCCAATAGTCAAAGGTTAATGAAATACAAATGGTATAGAGGGAAATAGTCCTATAATAGCTACAACCTAAAACTTCTTACCTGGGAATATTTAAGACTCATGTTAAAAGGAACCACCAGCTTTCATACAGTATGTTCTCATGTTCTGAGCAAGTCACTGAAACGTTAACTTTCTTACATAGCACACTTTTACTTTCTTCTCCAACACTTTGTTTTTGCATTATTTAAACCAAATTGAACATGTTTCATTATTTACATGAGGCTAAATTGATTTTATTGATGTATTATATTAAGTTAAAATGTGTTAATTCAGTATTGTTGTAATTGTTATTATTACAACTAAATAAATAAAAATCGGCATCGGCTTTTTTGTTCCCCCAATAATCGCTATCGGTATCGGCGTTGAAAAATCATAATCGGTCGACCTCTAGTGCCGGTACAGAGTCAATGTGCGGGGGCACCGGTTAGTTGAGGTAGTATGTACATGTAGGTAGAGTTAATTAACGTGACTATGCATAGATGACAACAGAGAGTGGCAGTGGTGTGGAGAGGGGGGGTTAATGTGAATAGTCTGGGTAGCTATTTGACTAGATGTTCAGGAGTCTTATGGCTTGGGGATAGAAGCCGTCCACACGTGCACAGTCGCTTCATACTATATATGATGCATTTCTTTTGTCTCGCTTTCAAGACTTTGTATGCACTTTCTAAGAATCTACCCTGTTGCTTCAAGCTCCGATCAGCTGCCTGAAAGCAATTTATTGGCATCTCTTCAAATGTATATGTCTTTATAATAGGATTTGCCAGTTGAAGAGTGCTGTGATGAGCTGGAATTCAAATTATAAACAAAGGCCAATCTGGCAACCCCCTGTGGGTGCTCCACACTCTTCATAGCACGACCTGCTCACATCAGAGTGCTATACTCTTGGCCTCATTTCAAACCACACACACACGCATGCACTAGCATGCACGCTCACATGCACAAGTATGCACACACATACAAATGCACGCTCACATGCACAAGTATGAACTCCCACACATGCATGCCTGTAAGCTGTTTATATATATTTTTTTTAAATTGGTTTTCACATATGTGTTATTATCAGCAATACAATAATAATGCTATAATGAATTATTACAACATAGCATTAATTACATTTTACAGGTGGGGGAGGAGAGGGTGCACGTAAGCTGGCGCGCACACACACACACACACACACACTCCCCTGCCACCTCCTAGAAAACAGTCACCATGGTGATAGTCATTCCAGTAAACTTGTACTGTGTTTTATTGGCCCTTTCGCATACCTTTCCAAAGTGCAAAACGATGTTAGTACTCCCTCTGTCCTTTTTTCTCTCCCCTCATACTCAAGTCATTACTGACAAGGGATACTGCCTAAAACCTTTTTAATTCAAACTATTTTTTTTTAGGGTGTTGCTCTAGGCCACCAACTGTGAACAGTCAGTATCTAGATAATGTGTATAAAAATCTTGATAGTGTATGTGATGTAAACAGAGAGGTCTACTTTCTTGGGGACCTGAATATTGACTGGTTTTCATCAAGCTGACCGCTAAAGAGGAAGCTTCTAACTGTAACCAGTGCCTGTAATATGGTTCAGGTTATTAACCAACATACCAGGGTGTTAACAAACACTACAGGAATTCACATGTATTGATCATATTTGTAATACTTTAAAACTTTGTTCTAAAGCTGTATCCGTACCCATTGGATGCAGTGATCACTGATGCACCATTGGCTATATCCAGGAAAGCCAAGGTTCCAAAAGCTGGGCCTAAAGTAGTGTATAGGAGATCATACAAAATATTTGATGTGGATGATGTTAAAGATATTTGTTGGTGACTAATAAGCAGCATCCAGATGCTGCACTGAATTTCTGAAATTGCTTCTTCCAATTATTGATAATCATGCACCTGTTAAACTGTCAGAACTGTTAAGGCTCCATGGATTTATGAGGAATGGAAAAACTGTATGGTTGAAAGAGATGGGACAAAATGGGTGGCTAAAAAGTCTGGCTGCACATCTGAATGGTTGACTTATGCAAATTGAGAAATTATGTTACATAACTCAACAACAATAAGAATAAACTATATTGTGAAGCTAATATCAATGATATAAAGAAAGATGTGAAAAAACTTTGGAGTGCTTTAAATGAAATTATGTGCAGAAAGACCAATTCACATCATATCTTAAAACGAATCCGATGGCTTATTCATCACAAAACCATTTGATGTTGCCAATTATTTTAATAATTACATCATTGGCCAAGTGGGCAAACTTAGGCAGGAAATGCCAACTATGAACAGTGAGCCAACGTATTCCTACAGAAAAAAAAACCTAATCATTTCACATTTTATAAAGTTAGTGTGAGAGAGGTGGATTTTTTTGGCGTTGGCAACTTAGATGTAAAGATGGTAACTGACTCTATAGCCACTCCTATCTATCATATCTTTAATCTGAGCCTAGAGGTGTTTGTCCTCAGGCCTGGAAGGAAACCAAAGTCAAGAATGGTAAAGCGGCCAAGAATAGTAAAGCATCCTTTGCTGGTTCTTACAGTCGACCTATCAGCTTGCTGCCAACTCTTAGCAAACTGTTGCTATTTCTCTGTAAACAAATTCTTTATTGACCATAACCATACTCTTTTCTGTTTTTACCAATGACCTGCCACTGACATTAAACAAAGCATATATGTCCGTGTATGCTGATAATTCAACCCTATACATGTCAGCAACCCCAGTTAGTGAAATCACTGCAACCCTAAACAAAGAATTTCAGTCAGTTTTAGAATGGGCGGTCAGTAGGGTTGACCCCAATTTGTCTTCTGGTTGATTGTTTGGTCCGTAGGCTGTTGGTAGACCGAGATTTCTTTAGTCGAGCAGTCGCAATTATTTATATTTGTTTATGGTGCACAAGGCACTTCTCTGAGTCGCACCCATCTCAGTGGACAAATCCATTGCCAATCCATGGAGATGGCACAGTCCATCACTCTAAGACGTAATACTGAAATTCTATATGGTTATTTTATGTTAAAAAATTATTGTGCAACACTAATAAATCTAATATTATTTAAAGACGAATGCGCTTTCTCCTGCGTTGGATACAGTCGCTGTCTGCGGTTCTGAAACATAATCTTCAGTGCACCATAGAATTGGTGCCTTTCCATATTTTGCTATGTGCATAATAGCAAAGTTAACCAGCATATTGGGATTGAGAACGATGTTGTGGAGGCAGCAGCAGAAGAGACGAGGAAGCAGCCCTTGCCTTAGCCTAATTGTCTAAGAATATTGAGGATAGAGGAAACTCCAATTTAATTAGGTCTATAATCAATAGCCAAACTGTTAAATGGGCCTGGCTTTATAAATCATCCATATTTACTGTATAAAACAGATCTTGCTTCTGTTGCCTGTTTGAGTGTTTGTTTAATAGCCCACTGATTCAGTGAGCACCAAGCCTCATGCATTGGCAAAATGTTGGATAAAGCAATTTAACAGATTTGGCTGTTTTTAATCTTTGCTATGCTGTAATAAAGGCTTGACAATACATTTTTGGGGGAACACACTGTTATTACTTTTAATTTATTCAGTGTCACCCAGCATACCAGACATTCATGCTTTGAAATGCAATCAAGCATTTTTTTTAAATTAAATAACAGAGGGAGCTTTGAATAATTAGCCTAAACAATAAATAAACCCAATTCACAAATGCATGCACCTGTTTTTAGTCTGCTATAATAAATGCTGTATCTTTTTATTTGTATTTATTAGAACAGACTCTCTGCTACACTTATGTTTTTAGTGTTTACACAACAACAAATGATCAGAAATGATATTGTAATCTAACAGCAACTGTTTGGTACACATAATACTCATGCAACGCTTGCTCATATATCCTCCTTTTTGTTGATCTCCAGTAGGTTTCAGAACTGTCAAATGTCTTCCACAGATTTGACTTCCCCTTTCCCTCCTGAGCAACCATTAAACATTTGCCTGTTTCAATTTCTTTTTCATGTCCTCCGCATCCATTTTGCTGTTGCGATTAATGTGTTCAGAGTTATAACCAATTTATTGATGTGATAATGATATGCTATAGGTCAGTCCCTATTGGTCACATGCATGCGATGCTTACATGTTTCATGTAAAGAGAGCAAGGGTTGAGGGTAGGGTTGCACATTTTGGGGAATATTCAGAGGTGGAAACTTTTCGTGGGAATTAACGGGAATTTATGGGAATGAACGAAAATATATGCACATTAATATTAATACCATTTAAATGTAGATGTTTTTTGCGTTCGATATATTTACCATATCATATGGAGGCAGAAATATAAACCTTTTACCTTATCATAAGTAGACATAATTGCAAATTATTAAATCCTTCCAATAGAAATGTAAAAAAACCAATTTAGTTACGAATGGAACTTTACTTAAATGAGTTGACTCTTCACATGGGACAATTTCACTGAACAACAAAAGAAAGTGAATATTGAATGATCCCCAATGATCCATCACATCTCCCAAAAACATTTTCAACATACATCTGTAAAATAATAGTCTAGAAACTAAGGCTTTGGTTGTCTTCCTCTCAGGCTTCCATGTCTTCTCCCTGGACCTCCTCAATGTCCACCTCTTGAACATCAGACTCTGAGGCCTCATCTTCACTGTCACTTTCCAACCTGGTTGAGGATGGCTCGTTGTCAGGCTCAAAATGCCTGAAAATTGCCCGGATGGCCACCAATTATTCAACCCTTGTATTGGTCAGCCTGTTGCATGCTTTGGTATGTGTGTTCCCAAACAAGGACCAGTTGCGCTCTGAGGCGGCTGATGTTGGTGGGATTTGGAGGATGATGAAGGCAACGGGGAAAGCCTCAGATCCACAAAGTCCCTTCCACCAGGTGGCTGTTGAGATATGTTGGCACGACTGCCATATTGCATCTCCATACCAAAGCCCTTGCTTGGAACTGTACTTCGTCAGATAGCCAAAAACCTTGCCCTCATCCAGGCCAAGGTGGCGAGACACAGTAGTGATGACACCATAGGCCTTGTTAATCTCTGCACCAGACAGGATGCTCTTGCCAGCATACTTGGGGTCCAACATGTATGCTGCGGTGTGTATGGGCTTCAGGCAGAAGTCGTCACACTTTTTGATGTATTTCAGAACTGCAGTTTCCTCTGCTTGGAGCAACAGTGAAGTGGGCAGGGCAGTACAGATTTCTGCGAGCAGAGTCTGAACACAGACAGGATGGCATTGTCTCCCTCAATCCGTGCAATGGCTACTGCTTTAGGTTTCAGGCTGTTTACCACTCTCTCCCAAAATACATCATCCAGGAGGATCCTCTTGATATCGGCAGGCTGTGATATGGCCATTTCTTGGAGAGATTCCTTCCCCTCCGGGAGACTGTCAAACATGATGACAACACCACCCCAATGGGTGTTGCTGGGCAGCTTCAATGTGGTGCTCTTATTCTTCCCACTTTGCTTGGTGAGGTAGATTGCTGCTATAACTTGATGACCCTTTGCATATTTAACCATTTTCTTGTCTCTCTTGTAAACCCAATCAAACCAAATGTATTTATATAGCCCTTCGTACATCAGCTGATATCTCAAAGTGCTGTACAGAAAACCAGCCTAAAACCCCAAACGGCAAGCAATGCAGGTGTAGAAGCACAGTGGCTAGGAAAAACTCCCTAGAAAGGCCAAAACCTAGGAAGAAACCTAGAGAGGAACCAGGCTATGAGGGGTGGTCCCCTTCTGGCTGTGCCGGGTGGAGATTATAACAGAACATGGCCAAGATGTTCAAATTTTCATACAAGTAATAATAATCACAGTAGTTGTCGAGGGTGCAGCAAGTCAGCACCCCAGGAGTAAATGTCAGTTGGCTTTTCATAGCCGATCATTAAGAGTATCTCTACCACTCCTGCTGTCTCTATAGAGAGTTGAAAACAGCATGTCTGGGACAGGTAGCACGTCCGGTGAACAGGTCAGGATTCCATAGCCGCAGGCATCCATTGTGTATAGAGTGTATCCATTGTTTTCAGTGCCATGATGTCCTTGAGGAGCAGATTCAATGCATGAGCATCACAGACAATGGGTGTGTTGTGAGGGTAGGGCTTCTCCACTTTAGACCAAGCAGCCTTCATGTTCGCAGCATTGTCTGTCACCAGTGCAAATGCCTTCTGTGGTCCAAGGTCATTGATGACTGCCTTCAGCTCATCTGCAATGTTGAGACCAGTGTGTCTGTTGTCTCTTTTGTCTGTGCTCTTGTAGAATACTGGTTGAGGGGTGGAGATGATGTAGTTAATTATTCCTTGCCCACGAACATTCGACCACCCATCAGAGATGATTGCAATACAGTCTGCTTTCTCTATGATTTGCTTGACCCTCACTTGAACTCTGTTGAACTCTGCATCCAGCAAATGAGTAGAGAAAGCATGCCAGGTTGGAGGGGTGTATTCTGGGCAAAGAACATTCAGAAATCTCTTCCAATACACATTGCCTGTGAGCATCAAAGGTGAACTAGTTGCATACACAGCTCGAGCAAGACATTCATCAGCATTTCTCTGACTACGTTCCTCCATTGAGTCAAAAAAACTTCTGATTCCAGGAGGACCAAGAGCTGTTGTTATCGATAAGGTGTCTGATTCATAATTTTCACCTCGAATAGAAGTAGAGGGACTTTTGTCAGAGGTTGCTTGTTGTGAGCGCTGAGGGAACTTTATGCACTTGGCCAGATGATTCTGCATCTTTGTTGCATTCTTCACATATGATTTGGCACAGTATTTGCAAACGTACACAGCTTTCCCATTAGCTGTAGTGAAATGTCTCCACACATCAGATAGTGCCGTGTCATTTTCCTGTAAAGATTTTACAGATAAATAGTTAGTAGCAGTAGCAATAGCAGATCGATTAAACAACTCCTTTGTAAGATAAATGTTTTAAAATGAAACCTGTATGGAACAGGTGAATTAACACTCCTATGTTAGCAGGCTCAAGCAAGCTAAAACCCACATGGTAGCAAAAACGAACTAGCAGAAATTGTTAACAAGTTAGAAATTATTTAAACACACTTTGCTGTAGGCTACTATTTACCAGTAAACAAAAAAATTATGTATGTCTTAAAATATATTCATCCCACCCGGTATTGTAATCAAAACTTACCAGAAAGCATGTAGTCCTTGGCTCAAACAGTGTAGTAGTATGGGCTTAATAGCATCTCATTAGTGTGCAAGATCTTGAGAATCAGCTGTACATGTGATGGAAGAATGCACTGTGCATGCAGAGGATTTCAATTCCATTGAATTGGGGATAGTTTAACCAAAATATGCCACAAGACCTAGAATTGCCTTATGTGTATCCCACAAAAAAAGGTTCACTGTTAAAAGCTAGCTGTTTTGACGAATTTAAGAAACATTTCCAATATTCCAAGGCTTATCTTCCCATGGAAAATTCCGGAAATTTACCGGAAAGTCTCTGTCCCTTTGCAACCCTAGTTGAGGTAATAGGAAATGTTTTTAATAAACAAATAAGTGATTTCGGTAACAGAACTTTTCAGTCAGAAACTAGTAAGAAACTTAATGGCTGACATGATGTTACAGCTTCTGCACGGACAGCTCAATAAACACTTGCTGCGCTGTGGTGCCTTTTCATGGCAGTAGGGAGGAGAGCGAGACATCGCAAGCCAGTCACACAGGCACTCGCTGTCATTTAAAAAAAAAACCATTGTGATCATCAGGCTTTTTCTTGAGTCATTTGTCTCTTAGTTATTTAATCGAACAGTGTGCTTAATCAAAGCATCAGACAAGCTCAGTGCATATGTAGTAGATTTTATTCAAACACATATGGTGTCTGTCTATGGAAAAATAAATTCAAACATTTCGACCAATCAATTGGTCGAAAGAACATGTTTTTTTTTGTTGGGGACAGTCCTAGTGGCCAGTAATAAACTGATCCTGAACTGATCCCACATCTCTAAAACTATGAATATTGTATTTGGTACAGATCATTCCCTAAGTTCTAGACCTCAGCTGAATCTGGTAGTGAATGGTGTGGCTGTTGAGCTAGTTGAGGAGACTGAATTACTTGGTGTTACATTAGATTGTAAACATATTGTTTCAATTGTTGTAAAGATTGGGAGAGGTATGTTTGTGATAAAGAGATGCTCTGTTTTTTTGACACCACACTCCACAAAGCAAGTCCTGCAGGTTCCAGTTTGATCTTATCTTGATTATTGTCCCGTCATGTGCTGCAAAGAAAGACCTAGTTAAGCTGCAACTGGCCTAGAAACGGTTGTCGCGTTTTTGCTTTTGCTTTTCTTGGCTAAGAGTTGAGGAAAGACTGACTGCATCACTTCTTGTTTTTATTAGAAACAATGTGTTGGATATTTCAAATTGTTTGCATAGTCAACTTACACTCAGCACTGACACACACACTTCTGATTCAGTCAAAATAATATGCTGAATGCATGCATTAGATGATACAGCACAAAGCTATTTAGGGACATGTACGGATATTGAATGTTTACTTTGATGTAATACTACCAGTCACTGATAGATTGGTAGACCTGTTTCTGAGCTAATATATTCCATTTTCTAAGCTAATGTATGCCATTGCCTATATTCATAAATTATCGCCGCCAGCATGTTATGTTCAGCTACAGTAATTGATTGTTCACTTGGTTCTCATGCTGAGGTGAGTAGAGGATGAACAGAGAGAGAGAGTGAACCAGCAAGAGAGTTGGAGGGGGGAGAGGGAAAGAGAGAGCAAGACAGAGTGAGAATGAAACAGAGGGAGCGATATTGGGAGAGAGAGAGATGCTCTAGTGCCTTTCACCCTGTCTGTCGTCAGACATACACCTGCACCTGACCGTGACGGGGGACCTTTATTTTCCCTATTGAATGTTAATTACCTCTAATTATACAGTTCAATCAGCACTCCAATAGGCGTATGTCTGGTGTGGGAGGGGGGGGGGGGGTTGACTCATCAGTGACTCTCAGTTTATTTTAAGACAATGGCTGTCAGCAGATTGAGGAGTGTGTTGACATCTATAGCGTGCCATGCCAACTGTAGTGTGTCGTATTATTTGATTGAATAGTTGTGTGTGCTATCTCATGAATGATTCAAAGTGAGCAGCAAGGCAGTAAAGGCCCCAACATACAGCTGAATGAGTAAAGGGGAAAAGAGGGAAACACAACTGTGATGTCATGATTTTCTCTACATTTCTCTGCACTTCAGAGGTGAGGCTGCCGGTTCTCATCCTATGATGTCACAAGGAGCCTAGTTCTCCCAGTTCAATAAAGGTTTGAAATGAAGAAGGGATAAATGGGTAAACACAGTAAGACTTGGATAAGAACACACCCTGGTCTGAGTAAACTCGGGCAACTCAATAATCTACTACTCGAACAGTATATTGAAGGTATTTAAAGAATAAATGTGGATACTTAAGCTATTTTTACTAAATTATCCCTCACTTAACAAACCGCCCCCCCTCCCCCTTCTCTTTTTTTGTTGTTAAATTGAAAACAGCTCTTGAGTTAAGTACATTCCGCTGTAGCAATTTGCATTCCATTTCCATAATATTATCAATAACGTTTTCCTGGGCCACCGTAATGACTTTCAGATTTGTCATGGCGTCTTTCATTTTTATGGCCTCTTGAATATTCAATAAGCCACAAAGGGCATGAAGGAAAGTCTTTATCTGAACATGAATCCCTTTCCTCTGGAAAGGTGATATTCATTTAATACAGGACAAGAGGCTGTAGGAGACTAGAGAACAGTTATACGACTTTAATATAGACTGCTGTTGTGTGTGTGTGAGAGAGAGAGAGAGAGAGAGAGAGAGAGAGAGAGACAATATCCTTTTCAAACTGCTGAGCCAAGCTGTACTCTGCTGGCCTGGTTACTAATCTACCTACGTTGCTGGAACGGTGCTTGTAAAGATGTTTGAGGTTGTAGTAGTAGTAGTGAGGACAGAAAATAATGTCGGCCTGAGTATTTGAGTTGAGCATCCCGAGCTCTACCTGGGGGCGAAAGGAGGCTTAGCCCCCTCGGTTTAAATTTGTGCCCCCAACCTTTTAATTTGATGTACCTATATCAAAAATTGCAAAAAAGTACAAGGGACAGGTTAGTGTGGCGGTTAAGTATGACTCGGGCTGTCGCGTGGACCGTATTACCGCCACACTGGCGGTAACGAGTCATGAAGGCAGTCAAATTCCACATGACCATTTAGTCACGGTAATTAGGCTTCTTCTAGCTCTGATGCTGTCATCAGTAGCCTACCGAACTTGCTAACTGCCTGGTACTCAGCACTCTATTGTCCCTCTAATCACTCTGACATCAATGCTAATGTATTCAAAAATCTGGCCATTCTAACACCTGGATATGTTTAGTTTTGAACCATTCCATTGTAGATTTTGCTTTATGTTTTGGATCATTGTCTTGTTGGAAGACAAATCTCCGTCCCAGTCTCAGGTCTTTTGCAGACTCCATCAGGTTTTCTTCCAGAATGGTCCTGTATTTGGCTCCATCCATCTTCCCATCAATTTTAACCATCTTTCCTGTCCCTGCTGAAGAAAAGCAGGCCCAAACCATGATGCTGCCACCACCATGTTTGACAGTGGGGATGGTGTGTTCAGCTGTGGTGCTTTTACGCCAAACATAACGTTTTGCATTGTTGCCAAAAAGTTCAATTTTGGTTTCATCTGACCAGAGCACCTTCTTCCACATGTTTGGTGTGTCTCCCAGGTGGCTTGTGTCAAACTTTAAACAACACTTTTTATGGATATCTTTAAGAAATGGCTTTCTTCTTGCCACTCTTCCATAAAGGCCAGATTTGTGCAATATACGACTGATTGTTGTCCTATGGACAGAGTCTCCCACCTCAGCTGTAGATCTCTGCAGTTCATCCAGAGTGATCATGGGCCTCTTGGCTGCATCTCTGATGCAGCCAAGAAAGTTTAGAGGGACGGCCAGGTCTTGGTAGATTTGCAGTGGTCTGATACTCCTTCCATTTCAATATTATCGCTTGCAGTGCTCCTTGGGATGTTTAAAGCTTGGGAAATAGTTTTGTATCCAAATCCGGCTTTAAACTTCTTCACAACAGTATCTCGGACCTGCCTGGTGTGTTCCTTGTTCTTCATGATGCTCTCTGCGCTTTTAACGGACCTCTGAGACTATCACAGTGCAGGTGCATTTATACGGAGACTTGATTACACACAGGTGGATTGTATTTATCATCATTAGTCATTTAGGTCAACATTGGATCATTCAGAGATCCTCACTGAACTTCTGGAGAGAGTTTGCTGCACTGAAAGTAAAGGGGCTGAATAATTTTGCACGCCCAATTTTTCAGTTTTTGATTTGTTAAAAAAGTTTGAAATATCCAATAAATGTTGTTCCACTTCATGATTGTGTCCCACTTGTTGTTGATTCTTCACAAAAAAATACAGTTTTATATCTTTATGTTTGAAGCCTGAAATGTGGCAAAAGGTCGCAAAGTTCAAGGGGGCCGAATACTTTCGCAAGGCACTGTAGACCTACTATATGTATTTCTGAACTTTCCTAATATTGAGCACATTGCTTATATTTACAACAGGAGTGTAGCCTACCTGGCTGGCATGAAAGTTACCACCGGAAAAGTGTCCTCCATTCGCTGTTTAAGTGCATAGATGACATGTATTTTTTCCCGCTGCCCCTGTTTCGATACAGGTGCTTGATAATGGTCCACTTTACATCAAAACAAATTTCACACATACAGTACCAGTCAAAGGTTTGGACACACCTACTAATTCAAGGGTTTTTCTTTATTTTCACTATTTTCTACATTGTAGAAGTATAGTGAAGACATCAAAACTATGAAATAACAAATATGGAATCATGTACTAACCAAATAAGTGTTAAACAAATCAAAATATATTTTATATTTTAGACTATTTTAGACTCTTCAAAGTTGCCACCCTTTGCCTTGATGACAGCTTTGCATATTGTTGGCATTCTCTCAACCAGTTTCATGAGGTAGTCACCTGGAATGCATTTCAATTAACATGTGTATTTTGTTCAAGTTAATTTGTTGAATTTATTTCCTTCTTAATGCCATGAGACTATCAGTTGTCTTGTGACAAGGTAGGGTGTTATACAGAAGATAGCCCTATTTGGTAAAAGACCAAGTCAATATTATGGTAAGAGCAGCTCAAATAAGCAAAGAGAAATGATAGTCAATCATTACTTTAAGACATGAAGGTCAGTAAATCGGGAACATTTCAAGAACTTTGAAAGTTTCTTCAAATGCAGTCGCAAAAACCATTAAGCACTATGATAAAATTGGCTCTCATGAGGACCACCACAGGAAAGAAGGACCCAGAGTTACCTCTACTGCAGAGGGTAAATTCATTACCAGCCTCAGAAATTGCAGCCCAAATAAATGCTTCAAAGAGTTCAAGTAACAGACACATCTCAACATCAACTGTTCAGAGGAGACTGCATGAATCAGGCCTTCATGGTCAAATTGCTGCAAAGAAACACTACTAAAGGACACCAATAAGAAGAAGAGACTTGCTTTGGCCAATAAACAACACAAGCAATGGACATTAGACCAGTGGAAATCTGTCCTTTGGTCTGATGACTCCAAATTTTAGAATTTTGGTTCCAACCGCCGCGTCTTTGTGAGACGCAGAGTAGGTGAACGGATGATCTCCCTATGTGTGGTTCCCACCGTGTAGAATGAAGGAGGAGGTGTGATGGTGTGGGGGTGCTTTGCTGGTGACACTGTCTGTGATTTATTTAGAATTCAAGGCACACTTAACCAGCATGGCTACCACCGAATTCTTCAGCGATATGCCATTCCATCTGGTTTGCGCTTAGTGGGACTATCATTTATTTTTCAACAGGATAATGACCCAAAACACACCTCCAGGGTGTGGAAGGGCTATTTGACCAAGAAGGAGAGTGATGGAGTGCTGCATCAGATGACCTGGCCTCCACAATCACCCAACTTCAAATCAATTGGTTGTGGATGAATTGGACTGCAGAGTGAAGGAAAAGCAGCCAACAACTGCTGAGCATATGTGGGAACTCCTTCAAGATTGTTGGAAAATCATTCCTCATGAAGCTGGTTGAGAGAATGCCAAGCATGCGCAAAGATGTCATCAAGACAAAGGGTGGCTACTTTGAAGAATCTCAAATATATAAAACATATTTTGAATTTGTTTAACACTTTTTTGATTACTACATGATTACATATGTGTTATTTCATAGTTTTGATATCTTCATTATTATTCTACAATGCAAAAAAAAGAGTAAAAATTAAGATAAACCGTTGAATGAGCAGGTGTGTCCAAACCTTTGACTGGTACTGTACATTTGTAAATATTACCGCCATCTTTGAAACACAAGCGCTGTGTAAATAGATCTAAAACTCTTTTGCAACTCTACCTGTCTGCCTCCTGCTGAATCTTTGTCCTCACTTCTGCTAGAAGGCCCCTATTTTTACGCGGCGGAGGTAAGCTAAAGATTTCGCCCCAACCTGTTACTTTAAAAGCACCCAATGATTTCGAACTCTTGAGTCTCTGCATTTGATCTTCATGTTTATTGTGGCGTAGCGTGATATAAGCCGAATTCAAAATGATTCCCCTCGCCAGTTTCAACTGGCCCCTTAGTCACTTTATCCTGGCGCCCGGTCTGTTCTTCAGAGAATAAGACCCTAATTGTGTTGAGCTGAATCAAGGAAAGTAGCTAAAGTATGTTAATATGACAGCATCTTTGTAATATTGAATATGGCTACCTGGCTCAGTTAAAAAGGACAGCCTTTCTAAGACCTCACCTGCGTATCTCTACTGGGTGGGAAAAGAGAAGATTACACACTGTACATAGATTCCCCTGGCTCAGGGTGTGTTGTCTAATAGTTGTTATTTCCTCAAGGCCTCTTGTCTCTCCAGGGGGGGAATGAGGAATATAATTGCAAGCTCATTGTGCGCTAATAAACCCCGCACCCCCCCCCCCCCCCCCCCCCCAGTAACGCCACAGGTTGCTAAGATTGAATTATAATTACCTACCTAGCGAGCTCCCTCTACTCTGCTCTCTCTTTCGCCTAACGCTGATTGCAAATCCATGTGTCTTGATTAGAAGTGTTGCTTCTGAATACACGCAGACCAAGAAGAAATGGAGGTTAAAGAGAAAGCAAGATAAAGGAGAAAGAGCGAGAGAAGGGGAGGTGAAAGAGAGCAGAAGAGGGAGGGTAGAGAGATGAGAAAATAAGATAGATGTGTATGAGTGAAAGTGACCGAGAGAGCATTTACTTCTTAAGGCATTTATGATGATTCATTTTCACATTTTCCGTTAATGTTATTGACCTCCAGACTGTCCTGTCATCTATGGTGTAATAAATACCCGTTTTAGTCTTCCTCACAGAAGATTTCTATTACTTGGGTCATTCCATGAAATGAGTGCCTTTTGTGACCAGTGTGAAGCTAGCCACAATAAGTATTACCCTCAATAGTGGAATTTGCGGTTCACCTTCAAAATAGAGGTCTCCATTTAAAACTGATGAAACGGATACAAATAGTGGAATAATGAAATATTTGGACTACAAAACGCTGAACAAGGTTGGAATGTTATATAAATTAAACAAAAGACAGTTACACACAAAAAAAAGAGAAAAAATCTGTTGAAATCGCACTGTTGATGTAATATATTGACAAATATTAGCTCTGTTTCTCTTATTGTGGGACTTTAACTATGGGAAATCCCCTCACTATCCAGCCTTTTGAGCATATTGACATTCATATTGCAATGTACAGCTTTAGCTATGGGTCTTGGGCAATGTTCCCTCTAAGTTGCAAGCAGGCGCGCAGCTCATACTGCCATACAGAAGAAATATCAGCACGCGCAGAGAAGCACGAGATTGAACTTTTCCCCATTAGTGAACACTACCAACATTTCCCTTTTATTTTGAAAATTGTGAACAAATCAACTCAATATTAGCCCCTTTCACTGCAACATACCGAAACAAAACGAACTATGCAAGAGATTTTGTTATAGGCAGAGCTGCAGTAGACCTATATGCAAATAGACCATTGACATATATGGATCTGGGCTGTTCATGTTGATCTGTACTGTTTTTACAGCATGAACGTTCGCCAGTAGATGCGCTTGTTTTGAGATCGAAGCGAGAGCGACATGTAGCGTCTTGTGTACATTTGTTCATATCCTTTGCTAGTTAGTGAGTTATTAGCCCAGTTATAGATCATGCTGTAGGCTGAACGAACAGCTATTTCTATGTTCAAATGTTATGGGATGCATTTTCTCCATAGTTTATTTTATGGTAGGCCACTTTGGTAGGCCACTTTGGTATAGCCACAGTATTCCACTTAACCACTGTTTAAACTAACTTAAAGCAGGTACAGCCTCAGTAAACGCGCGCCTGGAAGTTTCGCAGAATTTTCACAACTAAAGTTTGCTCTTAGCAGACGTGAAATTTGCTCAGGGATGGGGAAAAAAACATTGGACTTGGGTCCATGAAAAGGTGTATCAACCTACTCGGTGACACCCACAGAACACAACTGTGAGGAGTTTACACAAATACTAGAGTTGTTGCTCTTATTGTGGGACTTCACCTGTTAACTCTTTAACTATTGAATATTCAAAGCATGTTATATTAAATAAAGTGTCCTTTAATATAGACCACATGGAGAATTCAATAAATCAGCATTTTGACATGTCTCAGTTGTGTTCTGTGGGTATCACTGAGTAGGCTGATGACCCAAGATCCATAGGTAAAGCTGTATATTACAATATGAATGTCAATACGCACAGTAGGTTGACTGACAGTCACATTCGCTCACCAAAGTCCTGCAATAAGAGTCTACGATACTGACAACTCTTCACAGTTGTGTTCTTTGGGTGTCACTGAGTAGGGTGATACTCTTTTTCATGGACCCAGATCCAAAAGTAAGGATGTACATTGCAATATGAATGTCAGTATGCAAAATAGGCTGGATAGGTGATTTCTTACAGTTAAAGTCCCACATTAAGAGCTATGACACTAATATGTGTGTACACTCTTCATAGTTGAGTTGGCTGATACCCCATTTCATGAAACCTGTCTTCTGTGGACTGCATTCTTGCTTTACCTGCGCTAGACCTATGCCCCCCGCCATTCATACCCCCATTATTAAATATAATTGGCCCTATCCCTGCCACCCACAAAAGACCTGTTGGTAGTGTAAGCCTTGCCAACCAACCCAGGAGGAGCTCTATGTGTGTGAGTCCTCCGATGGCCCTGGTCTTGTTTACTTGTTTGATTTATTGTCTGACAGACCCACTGAATTGGCTGTGATGGGATGGGACGGAGCTTTGTTTAGCCTACTGTGTGGCCCCTCATCAGTACCCATTCACAGTCACCCGCACAAAGACGGCAGTGTGTGTCTTCTGGTGCAGCTCTGGTCTGCTTGCTTGCGTGTGCATGCGTGTGTTTGCACCAAGGCAAGAAAGACAGGGAGACCTGTTGTAAGAAGCATAGGCAGTTCAGCTGACGTTCAGTGTTGTTCATGGGGGTTGTAATATGGCAGCCGATCTGAATTGTGCTGTTCTGGTTAGGCAGCAATCAGCTTAGGTGTGTCCCAAATGCCACCCTATTCCCTAAATTGTGCACTACTTTTGACCAGACCCGTATGGGCCCTGGTGAAAAGTAGTGTACCCTAAAGGGAATAGGCTACCATTTGGGAGGCAGTTTGGTCAGAAATGGCTCTATCCTATTTAGTGTGAGTGGCTGTGCCTGAGGGTTACAGTGCACCCCTCTTCTGCTGCGTTCAGCGGCACACACACTTTTAGAGCTAGCTACTTTGAGGCACTACACATATGCATAAAAAGCACACACACACACTGGGAAAGAGAGACCGAGCAAGAGAGAGTGACTGACTGGAATTTGTAAGTGACAATCAAAATCCATAGGTGTCTATTACTGGATGAGAGGACTTGTGGAATACTTGTGAAACCCTGTCTGAATCCTATTTGTGTGTAATCCTGTTATTAACTCGTCTACAGCAGGATTTCCTTACGTGGCTTTTCACTCTATGCTTGAGGAATCAACTGCTACAGTTTTAAATTTCATTTATTTTGGCATTCGAAGATTAGAACTAAATCGAACATTCACAATCAAGCTTCTCTGTAACAGTGGCTGGGCCTGCATTCATAAAGCGTATCAGAGTAGTCCTAGGGGTGCTGATCTATGATCAGTGTGAAAATACTCACAAGTGTGAAGTTCAGTTTTTCATCTCACAATTACTATTTTTTACAGAGAAACAACCAAATGGGATGTTCTGAGTCCATGTCAATGAAAAAAATGTTATCAAAATACAATTTTTGGCATCTCAAATAAATTGAACACAGTTTAGCTTTTTGTGTTGCACACTTAGCTAGAGAGGAACGTGTTTTGCTAGCGATGTTTCTGTAGCAGAGTTTGCAATACAAATGCCCACCCGATTGATACAAAGCATGACATAATTCTGCCATGTAGGCCTACTTTTCAGTTAACATTTACATGGTTGAGAAGGTTTTGGGGAAAGCCTTTCCATTTCCCACAAGACAGTTATCATTAGCATCGCTACTGGCTACACAAAGTGATAGGCCTAGTTATTACACGTGGCATCGATTTTGCAAACACCGTTTGCGAATGCTCGGACATGGACTCATCTCCGAACAGACCACACGATTAATCAGGGTGGGCCGGATCCTAGATCAGCACTCCTACTCTGAGACTCTTTGTGAATACAGGCCCTGGTCCACTCCAATTGGAATAATTTCCCCCATCGTAAAAGACAGAGGGTTTAGGGATTAATCAACAGTCGATTTGGTACACGGGCAAAATGGAACATAGTCCTAAAGTGTATTTTTTTTCTTTCTTACATAATTACAATGAGGAGAATGGGTCGATTTCATGGTGGAGGGAAGGGAAGGGAACACTGGACAGTACAAATGACCTAATGGAATTGTCAGAGAGGGAGGGGAGAGAGAGAAACCTTTTCATTTTCTTCTTTTGCAATTTTACTCCCATCCTTCAGAAGAGGTAGGCTATTGGTTTTTGGGTTAAAAATAGATAATGTTCTTCCCAATGTAAAGCACTGATACAAAAAAAAAAACATCCGGATCCATGTCCTTTAGATAGGTCTATCAGCTGTCTCATTCAGTCTTGCTGTCTAAGTAAAGGGGACTTGTATTACTCTTAGGCTGGGGTCCTAGACCCCAATTTCAGGCTGCCTAAATGACTGCCTGAGTACATTTCTGCAAGGTGGGCCTGGCTAGTGCTATGACGGCGCTAGTCATCAGTATTTTGAAGATGACTCTATTTCTCAGAAGATCAGACAACGAATATCACTGTCGTTTCTTACCATGCCTTATGGGTTCCATTTGAAAGCTTATTTTGTCCTCTGACATGACTTGGACACCACTGCTTGGAGGGATGGTGGATGCGTTGTGAAAGGGGCCTGTGTAAGTTGGGTGTGTTGGGTGTAGTGTGTTGGATGGAATCCTGGATAAACAGTGCCGGGCCAGGAAAGGCGTAGGGGAAGGTACACACACACACACACACACTCTTTCTCCCCCGCTCTCTCTCTCTCTCAAAGCTCAACTTGTATTCTCTGGCTTTAGAGGTGTTTTGGGAATACTCCCTCAAGTGCTCACGTTTTCCATGGCATGATGTGTGAGGCTTGTTATGACAGAAACCTGCACAGACATAAACCGTTATGCGTTTCCGTTAGACCATACTGACCATATAGTCCATTAGTTTATCAATGAATGGCGTCTCTGTTTTGTCTTCAACAGGGGCATTCCCGGAAAGAAGTGTGGAAACATCATTGTTAAGGCAGAAGAGATGGGAAACTGCAGGGTGAGTAGTGATGGCAGGGGATATGGAGGGAAAGGGAGTTTTGGGCTGCATCCCATTCCAAAAAGTATTCACTCCCCCCCTTGGCATTTTACCTATTTTGTTGCCTTACAACCTGGAATTAAATTGGATTTTTTTTTGTTTTGGGGGGGGGGGTTCATATCATTTGATTTACACAACATGCCTACCACTTTGAAGATGTTAAATATTTTTTACTTGTGAAGCAAACAAGAAATTAGACAAAAAAACTGAACTTGAGTGTGCATAACTATTCACCCCCCCCCCCCCCGTCCTTAGTCAATACTTTGTAGAGCCACCTTTTGTAGCAATTACAGCTGCAAGTCTCTTGGGGTATGTCTCTATAAGTTTGGCACATCTAGCCACTGGGATTTTTGCCCATTCTTCAAGGCAAAACTGCTCTAGCTCCTTCAATTTGGATCAGGTCCGATGGTGTACAACAATGTTTAAGTCATACCACATATTCTCAGTTGGATTGAGGTCTGGGCTTCGTCTAGGCCATTCCAAGACATTTAAATGTTTCCCCTTAAACCATTCGAATGTTGCTTGAACAGTATGCTTAGGGTCATTGTCCTGCGGGAAGGTGAACCTCCGTCCCAGTCTCACATCTCTGGAAGACTGAAACAGGTTTCTCCTCAAGAATTTCCCTGTATTTAGTGCAATCCATCATTCCTTCAATTCTGACCAGTTTCCCAGTCCCTGCCGATGGAAAAACATCCCCACAGTGAAGCATGGTGGTGGCAGCATCATGCTGTGGCGATGTTTTTCATCGGCAGGGACTGGGAAACTGGTCAGAATTGGGATGGTATGAGAGGATGAGAGATGTTGGGTTTGTGCCAGAAATAGCATTTTCCTTGATGGCCAAAAAGCCCAATTTTAGTCTCATCTGTCCAGAGTACCTTCTTCCATATATTTGGGGAGTCTCCCACATACCTTTTTGTTTGCTGATTGTTTTCTTTAAGCAGTGTCTTTTTTCTGGCTACTGTTCCGTAAAGCCCAGCTCCGTGGAGTGTACAGCTTAAAGTGGTCCTATGGACAGATACTCCAATCTCCACTGTGGAGGTTTGCAGCTCCTTCAGGGTTATCTTTGGTCTCTTTATTGCATCTCTGATTAATGCCCAACTTGCCTGTTCTGGGATTTTTGGTGGGCGGCCCTCTCTTGGCAGGTTTGTTGTGGTGAAATATTCTTTCCATTTTTTAATAATGGATTTAATGGTGCTCTGTGGGATGTTCAAAGTTTCAGATATTTTTTTATAACCCAACCCTGATCTGTACTTCTCCACAACTTTGTCCCTGACCTATTTGGAGAGCTCTGTGCCGCTTGCTTGGTGGTGCCCCTTGCTTAGTGGTGTTGCAGACTCTGGGGCCTTTCAATACAGGTGTATATATACTGAGATCATGTGACAGATCATGTGACACTTAGATTGTATGCAGGTGGACTTTATTTACTAATTATGTGACTTCTGAAGGTAATTGGTTGCACTAGATATTGTATAGGGGCTTCATAGCAAAGGGGGTGAATACATATGCATTGTTTTTGAAACAAGTTACTTTTTCCATTTCACTTCACCAATTTAAACTATTTTGTGTGTGTCCATTACTTTAAATCCAAATAAAAATCCATTTAAATTACAGGTTGTAATGCAACAAAATAGGAAAAATGCCAAGGGGGATGAATACTTTTGCAAAGCACTGTACATCATACCATCATAAGGACAACATCAATCAATAAACACTTTGCCATGGCATATACATTAAATTATATTGTTATGGATTTACTATCATAGGATATTACTCTCACCTTGATGCTGAGTAGAGTTGCCCTGAGCTGTGTCCTGTAATGTTACTGTTGACTGATCAGCGTTAATGTCTGCATCTACTATCCGAAGTCTCTCACCAGTATCTGCTGTGAATACTGAGCTGTGAGCTGTGCTGTCAGTTTCATCAGTCTCAACGTCTCTCTCTGTTATTGTAGGAGTCAGTGATGATGCAGTTCTGTGGGAATAAACTGGACAAGAAAGATTTCTTCGGCAAGTCAGACCCATTCCTCGTCTTCTATCGCAGCAATGAAGACGGCACGTGAGTATACTTTACCTACCCCTTCTTCAGATCCTCTCCCCCATTCAATTCCATCCATCAGTCCCGCAATCTGATGGAAATTAGATTCCATTGAATTCCTTTAGGTAAACAACCTTACATCTGTGTGTGTGTATGTGTGTGTGCGTGTGCGTGTGCGTGTTACAGCCTACTGGGTCTTCTCTCTCATCAACGCAGGTCTTCTCAATCAATCAATCAAATGTATTTATAAAGCCCTTCTTACATCAGCTGATGTCATAAAGTGCTGTACAGAAACCCAGCCTAAATCCCCAAACGGCAAGCAATGCAGTTGTAGAAGCACGGTGGCTAGGAAAAACTCCTTAGAAAGGCCCGAACATAGGAAGAAACTTAGAGAGGACCCAGGCTATGAGGGGTGGCCAGTCCTCTTCTGGCTGTGCTGGGTGGAGAATATAACAGAACATGGCCAAGATGTTCAAATGTTCATAGATGACCAGCAGAGTCAAATAATAATAATCACAGTGGTTGTCGAGGGTGCAACAGGTCAGGAGTAAATGTCAGTTGGCTTTTCATAGCCAATAATTCATAGTACCTCTACCCCTCCTGCTGTTTCTAGAGAGTTGAAAACAGCAGGTCTGGGACAGGTAGCATGTCTGGTGAACAGGTCAGGGTTCCATAGCTGCAGGCAGAACAGTTGAAACTGGAGCAGCAGCACGGGAAGGTGGACTGGGGACAGCAAGAAGTCATCAGGCCAGGTAGTCCTGAGGCATGATCCTAGGGCTCAGGTCCTCAGAGAGAGAGAAAAAGAGAGAAAGAGAGAATTAGAGAGAGCATACTTAAATTCACACAGGACACCGGATAAGACAGGAGAAATACTCCAGATATAACAGACTGACCCTAGCCCACCCGACACGTAAACTACTGCAGCATAAATACTGGAGGCTGAGGCTTTATTACTTACACACACACACACACACACACACACACCTATGTTGCAGCCGGCAGAGCAGAGAGGAGATGACCTAGAGGGAGCAGGGGTTGGAGGGAAAGCTCCCTATTGCCCCCCTGGCCTCTCTGTACAGGGGTCAATCCTTTCTCTCTCTCAATCTTTCTCTCTCTCGCGCTCACTCTTTTACTCTCTCTCTCCTCTCTCTCCTCTCTCTCCTCACTCTCTCACTCTCACTCACTCACTATCAGTTAATGGAAGGTGAAGTTCTCTGAACTCTTATTCCACACGGCACTATATTCACTTTAAAACCATTTACTTTTGCAGTGAATGATGATTATACTGAGAATTACTCAGTTGATGCTAATTGCTCTTAGAACTGAAACATATATTTTTTTTGCCGGTAATCATGATGACATTTTAAATGTTTTTTATCGCTCGATATTTTGCCAAAGTATGGAAAAAAGGAATCAATGTCTTAGAGATTTGTAATCACTAAATGAGTGCAATTTATCTTCCTGTGGGGGAAGAAAGATCTGAGGGAGCTGAGAGTCAAAGAGAGACGTTTAAACTTGAGAAAAATCTTTTGAAGATCACAGGAAGATAGTTTGTCTCGCTAACTCTGATTTTGCACAGACACTCTGAGGAAGAGAGGACGATGTGGGGATAAAGAGGAACAGTGAAAGGAATATTGTCCAGTGATTGATTGACCCATTGATAAGTGTATGGCTTGTCTTGTCGCTGTGTTTCTCCAGGTTCACAATCTGCCATAAGACAGAGGTGGTGAAGAACACACTAAACCCAGTGTGGCAGGCCTTCAAGATACCTGTCAGAGCACTCTGCAATGGAGACTACGACAGGTCAGTGTGTGTGTGTTTCTACGTGTGTGTGTGTAGTGTGGCCAGCAAGATTAAACTGGCGTTAACTGTTTTGCTTAAGTGTGTGAGGGCCATGTTGATAATCTTCTTTTTTAAATTTTTTTTTAAACTTTTTTTTTATTTTACAATTGGCGTGTTTTGTAAAAGTTATTTGGTTGACAGGATCTAATCTGCAAGAGGAGAAAATATTTTTTAGATGGACTCCATTTTCCAAGAATCACCATGCATGCATAGAATTCCTTGGTTGCTAAATTGGTTGTGAACCTATTAAATGCATATGGAAGCTATAATAATTAACTCCAAAGGAGAAATTAATGCTTGGTCTGCTTATGAATAGCCTTCCTCTCTGCAATCATCTTTCTCCCTCAGTGGAGTAGTCTATTCACATGCCTGACTGACAGACAGGTGTCATGCCCTCACTCAAATGTAATGGCCCTTAAATCCAGGGTGTAAGAAGCACTGCAATAGTTTTTCACCCCCAAGTTTGAACTCCCCCACTGTGTGTGTGTGTAATGTAAAGGACAATCTGTGTGTGTGTGTGTGTGTCACTCCGTAATCCCATCTCAGGGATTGTGTTTGTATTCATCTCCAGTTGTCAGTGGGCTTGTTTGCCAGTGATAAGGCACAAAGCCCCAGATGGATGGTCTGAGCTAGTCAGGCTGCATTGATTGGAACAGAGCTGGGCCCTGGCTCTGTCTGAGTTGTTAGGAGGTTAGTTAGAGAGAGCTCATTGTTATCAGTGTGTGGGGAGCCAAGGAAGCACACGAATGAACGCTTACACACACACACACACACACACACACATACATATACATTGATTTACGCACACACACACACACACACACACACACACACACACACACACACACACACACACACAGCGAGAGTGTGAGTCTCTGGGGGTCTGGGATGAGAGATAAGGGAGAGGCAGGACGAGAGCCACGAGAGAACGCTAACAATGGAGAGCTGTGTGTCCCCCTGCTGATAGTACCACCGCTGATGGGCCCTTGTTAGAGACACACACTCTCACTTTCTCACTTTCTCCCGCCACCCCGGGGACTACAGAAGGAGCAGCAAACCCATTGTCTGTCCTGCCAACTCATCGCTCCTGTCGTGTCCTCAGAGCATCTTTAGGTTGCGCTTCAATACAGTAATTCATCCCCCGTGCTGTCCTCCTCTACAGTAGATGTGTGTCCCAAATGGGTGCCATTTGGGTCACAGTGCAGGACTCCCTCCCTCAGGACCCAGGGGAGGTGTTCTGGTAGATTACTGTCGGGCTGGATGGCTTTATCGTCGTGTGTGTGTGTCTTTGTGCTCTGACAATGTCGGAGTGTGCCTCATACCCTCTTACGAACCCCTTCGGGAAACTCATTAATAACCTGTGACCTCTCACCCGGTGGTAATCTATAACTAATGATTACCTTTTCATCTAAGCATCTGTTCGTTCTTTTCTTTTTTTCTCATCTGAAAAGAGAGGTGAAATTGAGACAGGTGAAATTGGTGCTGGGTGGAAATACGCATAGCCACAGTGAACTACTCATCTCTTGGCTCTGGTGAAGGAAAATGGCCACTTGTCAGGGGAAAACGATTCTTCAGTTTGAGAGGATTGGATGATGGTAGAAGAGCACTGCTTTTCTCTCTCTAACGTTCTGTATTTTGGAAACTAATATAGACATGATATAGATTACTATAAACGATCCTCCTTCAGAATAGTATGCATTTGAACTTAAAACTTGTTTGGTGGGAATGTACAATGCCATGATCATAGATTCTGCTGAGAATTGTCCTGTTAAACTAAATAAATCTGTTTCTAATATATATATTTTTTTCACCCTACTAGAACGATCAAGATAGAATGCTACGACTGGGAAAGAGATGGAAGGTAATTTAATTTGAGTCTTAATTGAAAAGCACCTTCATTGGCATGATGTAATCCACTGTGTTATCTAAATTAGGATACTTGAACTAATCCTAATCTATATTTCTAGAAGGTAAGGAAGCTGGAGGGGATGCTGCTTCATTCAACACACATTGACATGTTGTTGTTGAAGTGGGGGAATTGGCTCATTTAAATATAGAGGCGGGGCCAAGGGCGGGGCAGCAGTAGAAGAAACACCAGTTTGATTTGAGTGTCATCATTTCATATTATGGGTTATGGGGACAAGGTTATTGCACTGGGGTGTTGCGTTACGGTATGCTCTCACTCCCTCTGTCTCGTTGCCTCTTTATACCCGTCAGCGTTATGTCAGGTGTTACCAGACCTCTCTTTGCTTGCAGGTAGAGGGGTTACACTTTGTTTCCGAATTCATTTTATTTTAAGGAAGTGCATTGAACATACAGTGCCATGAAAATGTATTTTTTTGATTTTCTCTACTTTTGCATATGTTTGACACGGAATGTTACAGGGTCTTCAACCAAAATCGAATATTAGACGACGGGAACCTGAGCGAACAAATAACACAACAATTACATACTTATTTCATTTATTTAACAGACACAGTTGTACAGCAGCCAATGTCCCTTGTGTGAAAAAGTAATTGCCCCCTTACACCTGTTAGATTCTACGTTTGAGTAAATCAATCACGGACACCGAAGAAGCTTAACCACGTCTCCTCCTTATCTCTAAACATTGCATCGTTATTGCTGAGCAGGGAGCTAAGTGATATGATCCTTCAATGGGGTCCCCCCCCGTATCAGTACTGCCACATGCGATCGTGTTCCCTGCACTCCGCCCCTCCCAAGCTTCATTGTGGCACCCCTCATGTCCCTTTTGTAACAATGTTCAACGTTTACCCCAGAATCCAACACACTTAACTGGTTGTGTCACCTTTCAGCTGCTTGTTGATCAGTCGTCGTGGAGGATTTTGTCATCCAGAAAAGTTACTTTTGAATCATTTGTCCGTAGAACATTCTTCCAAGAGTCTTGCTGATCCTCCAGGTGCTTTTTGGCAAACTTGAGTCAACTTTTTGGACGACACGGATCCCATTATGCCTGGCGAAAACCAAACGCTGCATTTCACTGTAAGAACCTCTTACCAATGGTCTAGCATGGTGGTGGTGGTGTGATGGTTTGGGGATTCTTTGCTGCCTCAGGACCTGGACGACTTTCCTTAATAGAAGGAACCATGTATTCTGCTCTGTATCAGAGAATTCTACAGGAGAATGTCGGCCCATCTGTCTGTGAGCTGAAGCGCAGCTCGGTCATGCAGCAAGACAATGATTCAAAACACACAATCAAGTCTACATGAAAATGGCTAAAAAAACAACCTATTTTTAAGTTTTGGAATGGCCTAGTCAAAGTCCAGACCTAATCCCAATTGAGATGTTGTGACAGGACTTGAAACGAGCAGTTCATGCTTGAAAACCCACATATGTCGCTGAGTTAAATTTGTTCTGCATGCAAGAGTGGGCCAAAATTCCTCCACAGCAATGTGAGAAACTGATCAACAACTACAGGAAGCATTTGGTTGCAATCACTGCATCTAAAGGTGGCACAATCAGTTATTGAGGGCAATTACTCTTTCACACAGGGGAATTGAGTGTTGCGTAGCTTTGTTTATTGTAAACTCAGGTTCCCTTTATCTAATATAAGGTTTTCGTTGAAGATCTGATAACATTCAGTATCAAAAATAGAGAAAATCAGAAAGGGGGCAACTACTTTTTCCCACCCTCAAGTGGCTGCATGAAAAACACAAGTGAAATCTCTACTTAATCACTCTCAAATAATTAATAAATGTCTATCTATCTCACTCTATCTTGCTTTAACATTTCATGAATAATAACTTATCTCAACTGATCTCATTCCGTCCACTAGACTATTATAATACTTTGCAATACACTTAGGCACGTCGATCAGGCTTCTGCCACTAACAGTGGTGCTTTGTGGGTTGTGTATTTGAAATACTATGATTTTCCTCATGATTGTTTTGTGCGTTGTGTCCTTAGCCATGACTTCATAGGAGAGTTCACTACCAGCTACAGAGAGCTATCCAGAGGCCAGTCCCAGTTCAATGTGTATGAGGTAAGTGTGTGTGTGTGTGTGTGTGTGTGTGTGTGTGTGTGTGTGTGTGTGTGTGTGTGTGTGTGTGTGTGTACTTGGTGGAATGCAATATTATGTACAGTGCCTTGCGAAAGTATTCGGCCCCCTTGAACTTTGCGACCTTTTGCCACATTTCAGGCTTCAAACATAAAGATATAAAACTGTATTTTTTTGTGAAGAATCAACAACAAGTGGGACACAATCATGAAGTGGAACGACATTTATTGGATATTTCAAACTTTTTTAACAAATCAAAAACTGAAATATTGGGCGTGCAAAATTATTCAGACCCTTTACTTTCAGTGCAGCAAACTCTCTCCAGAAGTTCAGTGAGGATCTCTGAATGATCCAATGTTGACCTAAATGACTAATGATGATAAATACAATCCACCTGTGTGTAATCAAGTCTCCGTATAAATGCACCTGCACTGTGATAGTCTCAGAGGTCCGTTAAAAGCGCAGAGAGCATCATGAAGAACAAGGAACACACCAGGCAGGTCCGAGATACTGTTGTGAAGAAGTTTAAAGCCGGATTTGGATACAAAAAGATTTCCCAAGCTTTAAACATCCCAAGGAGCACTGTGCAAGCGATAATATTGAAATGGAAGGAGTATCAGACCACTGCAAATCTACCAAGACCTGGCCGTCCCTCTAAACTTTCAGCTCATACAAGGAGAAGACTGATCAGAGATGCAGCCAAGAGGCCCATGATCACTCTGGATGAACTGCAGAGATCTACAGCTGAGGTGGGAGACTCTGTCCATAGGACAACAATCAGTCGTATATTGCACAAATCTGGCCTTTATGGAAGAGTGGCAAGAAGAAAGCCATTTCTTAAAGATATCCATAAAAAGTGTTGTTTAAAGTTTGCCACAAGCCACCTGGGAGACACACCAAACATGTGGAAGAAGGTGCTCTGGTCAGATGAAACCAAAATTGAACTTTTTGGCAAAAATGCAAAACGTTATGTTTGGCGTAAAAGCAACACAGCTGAACACACCATCCCCACTGTCAAACATGGTGGTGGCAGCATCATGGTTTGGGCCTGCTTTTCTTCAGCAGGGACAGGGAAGATGGTTAAAATTGATGGGAAGATGGATGGAGCCAAATACAGGACCATTCTGGAAGAAAACCTGATGGAGTCTGCAAAAGACCTGAGACTGGGACGGAGATTTGTCTTCCAACAAGACAATGATCCAAAACATAAAGCAAAATCTACAATGGAATGGTTCAAAAATAAACATATCCAGGTGTTAGAATGGCCAAGTCAAAGTCCAGATCTGAATCCAATCGAGAATCTGTGGAAAGAACTGAAAACTGCTGTTCACAAATGCTCTCCATCCAACCTCACTGAGCTCGAGCTGTTTTGCAAGGAGGAATGGGAAAAAAAATCAGTCTCTCGATGTGCAAAAATGATAGAGACATACCCCAAGCGACTTACATCTGTAATCGCAGCAAAAGGTGGCACTACAAAGTATTAACTTAAGGGGGCTGAATAATTTTGCACGCCCAATTTTTCAGTTTTTGATTTGTTTAAAAAGTTTGAAATATCCAATAAATGTCGTTCCACTTCATGATTGTTTCCCACTTGTTGTTGATTCTTCACAAAAAAATACAGTTTTATATCTTTATGTTTGAAGCCTGAAATGTGGCAAAAGGTCGCAAAGTTCAAGGGGGCCGAATACTTTCGCAAGGCACTGTATCTGTATACTTTTAATGTCACTCACCCACACAGAAGCACATTTAGTAAATCTCCTCTGGAGCGATTCTTCATGGCATTTCTCCTGAATTTTCGTTCACGGAGTTTGATGTAAAGTGAGGGAGTTTTGATGGATGGCCAGCCTCCACACTCCATCTCTTAAGATAGAACTGAACAGTTGTTCATTAAAAACAATATTCTGAGTGGGAAGCACACAGGGGGACCCTTATTTTAAGCAGCTGGTGTTTGTCTAGTGAGAGAAAGAAGACACACAGCCACACCGTGATTGTGTGCTGTCATCCAAGATTCTGGCACTGGGACATGACAATCTATCATCATTTCCCAAGTCACAGCTCTTGGCTTCCACCCATATTCTCTGGTTCGTTTTTTTCCTCCACAGTAAATTGTACTATTTAGGAGAGGAGGTTCTACATCACTACTGTGTGTGTGTGTGTGTGTCTGTGTGTGTGTGTGTGCCTTCCCTTAACCATCCGTCCATTTGTTAACAGTAAGCACCCAATGCCCAGCATCAAATCAAATGTATTTGTCATATACAAATTATTAGCAGATGTTAATGCGAGTGTAGCAAAATGCTTGTGCTTCTAGTTCCGACCATGCAGTAATATCTGACAAGTAATCTAACCGAACAATTTCACAACAACTACCTTATATACAGTGCCTTGTGAAAGTATTCGGCCCCCTTGAACTTTGCGACCTTATGCCACATTTCAGGCTTCAAACATAAAGATATAAAACTGTATTCAATCATGAAGTGGAACGACATTTATTGGATATTTCAAACTTTTTTTAACAAATCAAAAACTGAAAAATTGGGCAAAATTATTCAGCCCCCTTAAGTTAATACTTTGTAGCGCCACCTTTTGCTGCGATTACAGCTGTAAGTCGCTTGGGGTATGTCTCTATCAGTTTTGCACATCGAGAGACTGAAATGTTTTCCCATTCCTCCTTGCAAAACAGCTCGAGCTCAGTGAGGTTGGATGGAGAGCATTTGTGAACAGAGGTTTTCAGTTCTTTCCACAGATTCTCGATTGGATTCAGGTCTGGACTTTGACTTGGCCATTCTAACACCTGGATATGTTTATTTTTGAACCATTCCATTGTAGATTTTGCTTTATGTTTTGGATCATTGTCTTGTTGGAAGACAAATCTCCGTCCCAGTCTCAGGTCTTTTGCAGACTCCATCAGGTTTTCTTCCAGAATGGTCCTGTATTTGGCTCCATCCATCTTCCCATCAATTTTAACCATCTTCCCTGTCCCTGCTGAAGAAAAGCAGGCCCAAATCATGTTGCTGCATGTTTGACAGTGGGGATGGTGTGTTCAGGGTGATGAGCTGTGTTGCTTTTACGCCAAACATAACGTTTTGCATTGTTGCCAAAAAGTTCAATTTTGGTTTCATCTGACCAGAGCACCTTCTTCCACATGTTTGGTGTGTCTCCCAGGTGGCTTGTGGCAAACTTTAAACAACACTTTTTATGGATATCTTTAAGAAATGGCTTTCTTCTTGCCACTCTTCCATAAAGGCCAGATTTGTGCAATATACGACTGATTGTTGTCCTATGGACAGAGTCTCCCACCTCAGCTGTAGATCTCTGCAGTTCATCCAGAGTGATCATGGGCCTCTTGGCTGCATCTCTGATCAGTCTTCTCCTTGTATGAGCTGAAAGTTTAGAGGGACGGCCAGGTCTTGGTAGATTTGCAGTGGTCTGATACTCCTTCCATTTCAATATTATCGCTTGCACAGTGCTCCTTGGGATGTTTAAAGCTTGGGAAATATTTTTGTATCCAAATCCGGCTTTAAACTTCTTCACAACAGTATCTCGGACCTGCCTGGTGTGTTCCTTGTTCTTAATGATGCTCTCTGCGCTTTTAACGGACCTCTGAGACTATCACAGTGCAGGTGCATTTATACGGAGACTTGATTACACACAGGTGGATTGTATTTATCATCATTAGTCATTTAGGTCAACATTGGATCATTCAGAGATCCTCACTGAACTTCTGGAGAGAGTATGCTGCACTGAAAGTAAAGGGGCTGAATAATTTTGCACGCCCAATTTTTCAGTTTTTGATTTGTTAAAAAAGTTTGAAATATCCAATAAATGTCGTTCCACTTCATGATTGTGTCCCACTTGTTGTTGATTCTTCACAAAAAAATACAGTTTTATATCTTTATGTTTGAAGCCTGAAATGTGGCAAAAGGTCGCAAAGTTCAAGGGGGCCAAATACTTTCGCAAGGCACTGTACACAAGTGTAAAGTGTACGAATATGTACATAAAAATATATGAATGAGTGATACCCGAATGGCATTGGCGGTATAGAGTACAGTATATAGATATGAGATGAGTGATGTAGGGTATGAAAACATTATATAAAGTGGCATTGTTAAAAGTGGCTAGTGATACATTTAATTACATCAAGATGGCAAGATGCAGTAGATGGTATAGTGTACAGTATATACATATGAGATGAGTAATGTAGGATATGTAAGCATTATATAAAGTGGGTAGTGATAAATTGATTGCATCCATTTTTCCATTATTAAAGTGGCTAGAGTTGAGTCCCCACCCTGTGCAACTGGGTACTGGACTTCCCGAGGGGCCGCCCCCAGGTGGTGAGTGTAGGTAACAACATCTCCACCCTGCTGATCCTCAACACTGGGGCACCACGAGTGCGTTCTGAGCCCTCTCCTGTACTCCCTGTTCACCCACGACTGCGTGGCCATGCACGCCTCCAACTCAATCATCAAGTTTGCAGACGACACTACAGTGGTAGGCTTGATTACCAACAACGAAGAGACTGCCTACAGGGAGGAGCTGAGGGCCCTCGGAGTGTGGTGTCAGGAAAATAACCTCACACTCAACAAAACAAAGGAGATGATTGTGGACTTCAGGAAACAGCAGAGGGAGCACCCCTCTATCCACATCGATGGGACAGTAGTGGAGAGGGTAGTATGTTTTAAGTTCCTCGGCGTACACATCACGGACAAACTGAATTGGTCCACCCACACAGACAGCGTGGTGAAGAAGGCGCAGCAGCGCCTCTTCAACCTCAGGAGGCTGAAGAAATTTGGCTTGTCACCAAAAGCACTCACAAACTTCTACAGATGCACAATCGAGAGCATCCTGTCGGGCTGTATCACCGCCTGGTATGGCAACTGCTCCGCCCACAACCGTAAGGCTCTCCAGAGGGTAGTGAGGTCTGCACAACGCATCACCGGGGGCAAACTACCTGCCCTCCAGGACACCTACACCACCCGATGTCACAGGAAGGCCATAAAGATCATCAAGGACAACAACCACCCAAGCCACTGCCTGTTCACCCCGCTATCATCCAGAAGGCGAGGTCAGTACAGGTGCATCAAAGCTGGGACCGAGAGACTGAAAAACAGCTTCTATCTCAAGGCCATCAGACTGTTAAATGTTTTACTCACGTTGGCTACACTGAAGGAGAGCCTGCAGGTTTTGGTATCGGGCCGTGTCAGTGACACTGTATTGTCCTCAAAGCGAGAAAAAAAGTTGTTTAGTCTGTCTGGGAGCAAGACATCGTGGTCCGCGACGCGGCTGGTTTTTCTTTTGTAGTCCGTGATTGACTGTAGACCCTGCCACATACCTCTCGTGTCTGAGCCGTTGAATTGCGACTCCACTTTGTCTCTATACTGACGCCTAGCTAGCTTTGTTTCTGTCTGGGCGATGCGTGAAGAAACCAGGTGGCTGTACCGACTCCGATAGCGTGTCTCGAGTGAGCCATGTTTCCGTGAAACAAAGAACGTTACAGTCTCTGATGTCTCTCAGGAATGCTACCCTTGCATGGGGCCCGATATCTGTTGTACACATTGCCCCTTCACACAAACAAACACAAACACTGCTTATGGTTGTCCATCGTGACCGATGATCACCATCTTCTCTTTTACTTGTGAAATTCGCCGCTTGTGAGCAGCTCCCGTCTCCCTGGTCTTCTCTGTCTATCTGTTGACTTGATGTGACATCTACTCTTGCCAGAGCAGTTACTGAACACAACACAAGGGAAACCAACTGTTACTGTGTCTATGTTATGTGTGCGTGCGTGCTAGTGTGTGCATGTATATTTTTTTTATTATAAATATATATATATATATATATATATATATATATATATATATATATATATATATATATATATATATATATATATATATACTTTATTTTACAAGCCAGATGCAATAAAACAGCTAGCCTCACCTTCAAAGGCAAATGGGCCCTTCCTTACTTATTCCCTCCAATCTCCACCAAGGATGCAGAGGGTTAGAAATCCAGTGTAAATTGGTTGCGTCCCAAATAACACCCTCTTCCCTTATAGTGCACACTATGGGCCCAGGTCAAAAGTAGTGCTACTAAGGCCACGGTTTAATTTAACACCTTAAAGCTCAGATTAAGAGAGAGAGAGAGAGACAGAGAGACAGACAGACAGACAGACAGACAGACAGACCATGTTTGAATGAGGCTGCTGTTCTCTCCACAGGTTATAAATCCGAAGAAGAAAGGAAAAAAGAAAAAATACCTAAACTCTGGAACGGTAAGCCACAATGAGCACTGTCCATCCGTTCTTTTTATCTTGTTTATGTTGATTTGAGCTTGGTTTAGTCATTGTCTTTATTGTAAAGCCTGTTCCATCCTGCCATCCTTGTATCTGTATTGTCTCCAGGTAACTCTGCTCTCATTCCTGGTGGATATAGAAGTCACCTTCCTCGACTACATCAAGGGAGGGTGAGTGACACTGCATTCTCTCTCTACAGTGTGAATGCAGAGACGGTGTGAAATAACCTCTCACTCCTGCATTCCCTTGTTTATTCATATAGAAAAGAAAGACAGAGAAGTCGAGAGAAAAGGGAGAGATTGACAGGTATGCAGATGTGAAGTCCGGTGGAGGGGGACGTGAGGAGAGTGAACTGTATGTGTGTTCATTCCGGCCCTCTAGTCCATGGCTGAATGGGTGATGGTGGCTGAGTGTGTGCAGTGGTGCGTAGCAGAACGCTCGCCCACACACACTTTCTGACTTTCATAAGACTCACAGGGAAGGCTAGTCAGGCTTGCACTCCAGAGCATGGGTCGAACGGTTAAACAAGGAAGAGAGGGAAAGGTTTAGAGAGACCGATATGGAGAGAGTCAGAAAATCAGAGAGACAGAAAGAGAGGGAGAGAACGTGAGAGAGGTCTGTGGCGAAATGAGAGACACAGAATGGCCATTTTGAAAGAGGCACTCCAGTCCTCTAATGGCCTGTTCTTGACAACACTTCTCATCTAAAGGTCATGGATCATGTGTAGTATTGTACAACAAGGATAGGTAGGGTAGCAGACTAACGTGTGGTGCATTGAGCCTTACACTGTCAGAGCTCTCTCAGCATTTCGATGAGCATTTACATTGTCAATGGCAGTCAGAGGAGGAGCGGGGAGCTTTTTTCAATAAGGCACAACATCTCATTGATATGGAGCTCTTTCCTCTCGGCATGTAGTCAGTCCTATACAGTCTGACATGTAGGAAGTTGGTCCTGTTTTGAGCTGTCGCCTGAGGGTGAGCTGAGGGGTAATCATCACTGACACTGACCCTCCTTGTGTAGTTCAGGAAGTGTAGTCATGTGCTGTATGTGAATCTACCCTCAGGTTACTGTTGTGAATGTGTTCTCAGTCAACATCAATTTTAAAATACATGTTAATGAATATATAAATAACTAGGGCCGGGACAATACCAGTGTCGCAATACTTGTTAGTGTGGTGGCAAGGAAGCAAAATATGAAGCAAATCTGACTTCTTTAGGAAAAACGGCCCTAATGTTGGAAACAAACATTATTATGTTGTCATCCAGAGTCACATTTATTTATTTTCCAACCTATAGCACACAATATTTGGCACACATGAGATTTTTAAAGGACCAAAGAGTTTGGTCTGCTTCGTGTAAAAAATGTTGCCATGGAAAAAGTATTGCAATACTGGTAAATTGTCCCGGCCCTATAAATAACAGTGAAAGTCTTCACAGCCCCAGTCAATGAGACAGCTGATGTATCTACATGTTTATAGAGGTGGATGTCTCTCCTCCCATCATATATGGGTAATACAGGACAAGCCAAAGGCTGAGGTCATTGACCGTTACATGTGAGATCTACATTTACTTCCTCTACCAATCAATAAGGTATCGGCAGAATACCAAAGAATATGTGGATAATAGATGGATATACTGAACAAAAATATAAATGCAACATGAAACAATTTCAAAGATTTTTCTGAGTTACAGTTCATATAAGGAAACCAACCAATTTAAGTAAATTCATTAAGCCCTAATCTATGGATTTCACATGACTGGGCCTGGGAGGGTATAGATCCACCCACTTGACAGCCAGGCTCACACACACACACAACACACCCACTGGGGTGTGAAGCCGGTTGGACGTACTGCCAAATTCTCTAAAACAACGTTGGAGGTGGCTTATGGTAGAGATTTCAGCTCATGAAACATGAGCACTTTACATGTTGTGTTTATATTTTGGTTCAGTGTAAGTGACTGATTTGGTCTTATGTAGCAAAATTTGAAATTGTGTTTTTTACATTCAATAAAAGTAGAGACTCAGAGCTAGAAAACGATATACCATGCACTACAATGGAGTGATTTGAAAGTTGATAAACCCCACTTCTGATTTGAAAGTTGATAAACGCCAATTTTGTGGAAATGACCCTTTTCTTTGTCTACACCCATTTAGCATAATTCACATCTTCTTAAGCCTTAGCCCCACCCATCTCTTTAAGGATTCACATGTGAGAACATGTGCTAAACAGAGATGGTAAGTTAGTGTCGTAAACAACCAAAGTGGTGAAAGTAGTAGCCTGCAATAAGGAAAAAGTCCAGGTAAAAATACACTTGATCTAGTCCTTGGCCTATATCCTTATCTGACTTTGGTACAGGTCGTGTTGTGGTAAACAAACACTATAAAAAAATAAAAGTTTGTCACATGCACATGATACAGAAGGTGTAAACGGTACATCTACAATGCATTTGGAAAGTATTCAGACCCCTTGACCTTTTCCACATTTTGTTACTTTACAGCCTTATTCTAAAATAGATTTTTTTAAACTATTTCCCTCATCAATCTACACGCAATACCCCATAATGACAAAGCAAAAATGCATTATTAGAAATGTTTGCAAATGTATATTTTTTAAATATTTGTATCACATTTACATAAGTATTCAGACCCTTTACTCAGTACTTTGTTGAAGCACCTTTGGCAGCGATTACAGACTTGAGTCTTTCTGGGTATGATGCTACAAGCTTGGCACACCTGTATTTGGGGAGTTTCGCCCATTCTTCTTTGCAGATCCTCTCAAGCGCTGTCAGGTTCAGTGGCGATTTTAGCATGTAAATCTTGGTGGGGCAAACTCCCCAATTTTTTTTATATGCATGCCAGCAAAGCCACTACACAACACTAAACAATACATTACTTGCACTATAATGACGACACGCGGTCCCCACAAACTGTTAGGGCCTACATAAAGATGTCCCAACAGCAGAGCTTTCTTTTCAGCACAATGGGGTGAATCCTTAGCTCCGCTACACCTGGCTATCAACGGAGCCTTGTCTGGCAGTTCTTTCAGCCTCGTTTACTGCCTTTTTTAAAAACAGCTGATATGACTGACTTGCTTAAACAAATGTGGTTTCTACTGTCAATTGAGATGTAGACACAATGGCATAAGGGAATCATGTGCGGATAAGAGCCATTCTGTAATTTCGATATTAATGAGTGAGCTACGGTGGACATAGTCAATATTACTGTGTTCAGTACTTTTGTAATGTACAGCGACAGAATGCAGAACATGGGCTGCTCTCACAGTATTTTCCCTGTACACCAAGTCAGAACCGTAGGATAAATAAAAGGGGCATATAAGCAGACAATGAAAACTCTTACAATATTATATGATGTTTCTCAAAAACAGGTTATAGGCTACACATGCACCACCATGTCAGAACAGTAACGTAGGCGAAATTAAGAGGTGAAAATAGACCAAATTATTTGGGTGAGGCACATGGGCTACTAACAGCTTACCACACAAAATGCAGTTGAAGTCAGAAGTTTACATACACTTAGGTTGGAGTCATTAACTTGTTTTTCAACCACTCCACAAATTTATTCTTAACCAACTGTACTTTTTGCATGTTGGTTAGGACATCTACTTAGTGCATGACACAAGTCATTTTTCCAACAATTGTTTACAGACAGATTATTTCACTTAGAATTCACTGTATCACAATTTCAGTGGGTCAGAAGTTTACATACACTAAGTTGACTGTGCCTTTAAACAGCTTGGAAAATTCCAGAAAAGTATGTCATGGTTTTAGAAGCTTCTGATAGGCTAATTGACATCACTTGAGTCAATTGGAGGTGTACCTGTGGATGTATTTCAAGGCCTACCTTCAAACTCAGTGCCTCTTTGCTTGACATCTTTGGAAAATCAGGGGAAAAAAGGGTAGACCTCCACAAGTCTGGTTCATCCTTGGGAGCAATTTCCAAACGCCTGAAGGTACCACGTTCATCTGTACAAACAATAGTACGCAAGTATAAACACCATGGGACCATGCAGCTGTCATACCGCTCAGGAAGGAGGCGCTTTCTGTCTCCTAGAGATGAACGTGCTTTTGGTGGGAAAAGTTCAACTCAATCCCAGAACAACAGCAAAGGACCTTGTGAAGATGCTGGAGGAAACAGGTACAAAAGTATCTATATCCACAGTAAAATGAGTCCTATATCGACATAACCTGAAGGGCCACTCAGCAAGGAAGAAGCCACTTCTCCAAAACCGCCATAAAAAAGCCAGACTACGGTTTGTAGCTGCGCATGGCAACAAAGATCGTACTTTTTGGAGAAATGTCCTCTGGTCTGATGAAACGAATATAGAACTGTTTGGCCATATTGACCATCGTTATGTTTGGAGGAAAAAAGGGGGAGGCTTTTGCAAGCCGAAGAACACCATCCCAACCGTGAAGGACGTGGGTGGCAGCATCATGTCGTGGGGGTGCTTTGTTGCGGGAGTGAGGGAATGGTGCACTTCACAAAATGGATAGCATCATGAGGATGGAAAATTGTGTGGATAAATTGAAGCAACATCTCAAAACATCAGTCAGGAAGTTGAAGCTTGGTCGCGAATGTGTCTTCCAAATGGACAATGACGCCAAGCATACTTCCAAAGTTGTGGCAAAATGGCTTAAGGACAACAAAGTCAAGGTATTGGTGTGGCCATCACAAAGCCGTGGGCAGACCTGAAAAAAAAACATTTGTGGGCAGAACTGAAAAAGCATGTGCGAGCAAGAAGGACTATAATCCTGACTGTTACACCAGCTCTGTCATGAGGAATGGGCCAAAATTCACCCAACTTATTGTGAGAAGCTTGTGGAAGGCTACCCAAAGCGTTTCACCCTTGTTCAACAATTTAAAGGCAATGCTACCAAATACTAATTGAGTGTATGTAAACTTCTGACCCACTGGGAATGTGATGAAAGAAATAAAAGCTGAAGTATATCCTTCTCTCTACTATTATTCTGACATTTCACATTCTTCAAATAAATGGTGATCCTAACTGACCTAAAACAGGGTATTTTTGAATGGATTAAATTGAGTTTAATTGTATTTGATTAAGGTGTATGTAAACTTCCGACTTCAACTGTACGTGTCTTTACTATAAAACCCATTAAAAAAACACACAGGAGGTCCCGTAAAAAAAAAAAAAAGTGCCTCCTCGAATGTTACAGTATAACTCGCACTCTGTAGGGCACTTTCAAGTGAATTTACTGCTCTATGCTAATATATGTTCTGAACACGCCACTGCAAAGCACCTCCTGGAGTTTGATAAACGGCATTGGTGCTATCACAAAATCTATTTCTCAGAGAAATTGTATTACTATAAAATAATAACCCTATAATTTTTTTTGCATAGAATTTATTTTATACAGTATTTTTTGCTCATCTTTATCAAGAGTGCCAGTAATTATGCACCTGACTGTATGTAACACAATGGCCGTTGTCCACAGTGATATGGAGGTGTGACCATCTCTGAATTGATCCTGTGGATGCATGTAATATGTGCTGTACACTGAGTGCAACAAAACGTTAAGAACACGTGCTCTTTCCAAGATGTAGACTGACCAGGTGAATCCAGGTGTGATCCCCTATTGATGTCACTTGTTATATCCACTTCAGTCAGTGTACTGTAGATGAAGGGGAGGAAATAGGTTAAAGAAGGATGATTAAACCTTGAGACAATTAAAACATGGATTATGTATGTGTGGCATTCAGAGGGTGAATGAGCAAGACAAAATATTGAAGTGCCATTCAACTGGGTATGGTAGTAGGTGCCAGGCGCACCGGTTTGTTTTAAGAACTGCAACGCTGCTGGGGTTTTCACACTCAACGGTTTCCCGTGTGTACCAAGAATGGTCCACCTCCCAAAGGACATCCAGCCATCTTGACACAACTGTGGGAGGTTCCTGTGGAACGCTTACAGCATCTTGTAGTCTATGGGGGAGGGGGGCAACTCAATATTAAGAAGGTGTTGTTAATGTTTGTACACTCTGTGTATATTGATGGGGTTTAATGTGTATGAGTGTGATGGAGGTTAACAGTGTAACTGGAGACAAGTGTGTAGGAGACAGGAGTTTACTTTTTTACTCTGCTTATGTAAAATGCATACACAAAACTAGGTCCTTCTGAATGTTGTAGAATAAAAAGCACTTTCCTAACTCCCAACATTGTATGTGTTTTTGACAGAGTGGGCCAAGGAGGGTAAGTGGTGTACCCTGACGTTTGTGTGACTAAATGAAGTGGAAAGCGATGTTTTTGCTGTTTTGAAGCCTAAATGGATGATAATGGACTATAGTGCTCATGTTTCATAATAACTGCTTCATGCTGAGCTCTTCTCACACACCCTTCTCATACCCCCTCGTGTCTCTTCATCTGTTTGGCTTGTTTGATAAGAAATAGCATGTTACTTTAGTAGGTATAATCTACACTGAACAAAAATATATAAACACAACATGTAAAGTGTTGGTCCCATGTTTCATGAGCTGAAATAAAGATCCCAGAAATGTTCCAAATCCCTGTTAGTGGGCATTTCTCCTTTGCCAAGATACTCATCGTTTGCTGATGTCAACGTTGTGAACAGAGTGCCCCATGGTGGCGGGGGAGTTATGGTATGGGCAGGCATAAGCTACGGGAAAATGAACATAATCGCTCTAGTGACTCCTTGTGGCGTTCTGGGTGTCTGCGGGCTGACTCCGGTCGCCAGTTGAACGGTGTTTCCTCCGACACATTGGTGCGGCTGGCTTCCGGGTTAAGCTGGGGGTTGTTAAGGAGTGCGGCTAGGTGGGTCATGTTTCAGAGAACGTTTGATTCCACCTTCGCCTCTCCCGAGCCTGTTAGTCAGTTGCAGTGATGAGACAAGATTGAAAAAAGAGGGTAAAATTCAAATTTCTGGAAGCTGAAAATGTCCCAGTTCTTCCATGGCCTGAATACTCACCAGATATGTCACCCATTGAGCATGTGTGGGATGCTCTGGATCGCCGTGAATGACAGCGTGTTCCAGTTCCCGGCAATATCCAGCAACTTTGCACAGCCATTGAAGAGGCGTGGGACAACATTCAACTCTATGCAAAGGAGATGTGTCGTGCTGCATTAGGCAAATGGTGGTCACACCAGATACTGACTGGTTTTCTGACCCATGCCCTCACCTTTTTTTAAGGCATTTGCCACCAACAGATGCATATCTGGATTCCCAGTCATGTGAAATCTATAGATTAGGTTGTTAATGAATTTATTTCAATTGACTGATTTCCTTATATGAACTGTAACTAAGTAAAATCTTTGAAATTGTAGCATTTATATATTTTTTCAGTATATAATCCCTTTTTATTTTCTTCTCTTCTATTCTTTGTTGTCTCTCCTCTCCACAGCATTTAGATTTTGATTGACACCTGTATGGAGATTCACTTCATTAGCCAAGAGCGTATTGAAGCCCTCATCCTGACAGGTTCTGAGTGAGAGCAGCCATTGTTAGTGACTCACTCCAATCTGCTAATTTTCATTAGCTCAGAAGTGAATGGGAAAGCACCACAACTATTAGCATTGGAATTAGCATAGAGAATGGATGGGTAGTGTGTTGTAAATCCCCTATCTCTTATCTGGCAGTACACAGCTGTTATGTGTGTGCATGTGTGCGTGGGATTGGGACCCTCATTCAGTGTTAATGTATCAACACCAGTTATTGTATTCAAAAGGATGAACACGGTACATTTGAAACAGAATTAATCCAACCTTCTGTTCTGCTTGTGCGGCTTTCAAGTTGTATTAAGCGCGCATCAATGTACCCTTAGTGGGTCCTGGTGTTACCTTATGTGGGCAGCATGTAAACAATCAGTCTTCTTCTTCTCCTCCTTCTATCCTCCTTTCCTTCTTCTCTAAACTTTCACAGTGCCCTCACCACTGCACAGTACCATGGTTTGTCATACATTGTCAGAGCCTTGTCCAGTTGAAGCACCCAGGGCTTTAACAATAACACTAGGAATGGATCACTCTCCGAGTCCCAGCTGTTCAATAGGCATTTCCCATCATATATCTCCCCTCCTTTCTCATTAACCCAGCCCACCTCTCTCTCTGTCTCTCTTTCTCCCTCGCTCTCTCTCTCCATCTCTCCACTCCAGGAACAAAAGGAGGATGCTTCTCTGCTCACCCTAATCTTCTCTACTTACACTGCCATTGTTTTCATTAGCTCATCTTTCCTCATCTCTCCAGACAAGTTTCTTTCTTCCCCAGATGTTTTTATTTTTCTGTGAATTGGTCATCAGCGCTGTAGAGAAAGGTGCTGCACTGATCGCCCCTGGGTGATACTATCATATAGGAGACATAAGCATGAGTCGGGGTGTGTGCGCACCTCATCCCCCTGCACTCTGATAGCTTCAATATGGCTTACACTCCTCCACTCTTTCTATTTTTTAACCTTTCTTTAACCAGGGAAGACATTGGGATTGACATGTTTTTTTCAAGTGAGCCCATGTAGTGTCTCTATAGACTGCCTCGTCACTTACGCTTGGGGAGATGGAGTCCTAATTTATGCATGAAACAATCAAGTGGGGTCAGATGAGGATTTTAATTAGCCACAGGACCAGTACGAATTACTCCTACAGGGTTTCCCATGTCCGCTGGCAGGGGCAGATGGATGCCACTAATACAATAACACTCCAACAGTAGTGCTATTTACTTATTATGAATCACTACTCATAGACAAGGCTGGAAGGGACAGTATGTTAGTCATAGTATGTTAGATGTTTGTTTAGCATGAGAAAATCTCCCCCCCCCCCCCTCTCTTCCCCTTTCTGTCCCCTACCTCCTCCCACTCCCCATCTCCTCTCTTCCACTCTCCTCTCCTCTCTCTGCTTCTCCTCTCCTCTCTCTGATAATGATCCAGCTAATATCACAGGCAGACATGAAATGGTTTGCTATGAAGTCCTCATAGTCACTTCCTTGGGGATTTCCTGCTTTACCGTCACTTGAGAAGAGCTGAATTTCTATCCGTTACTTTAATGTTGCTTTTAGATAACGTTTCAAGGCAAGCTTAGCTAAAAAATTGACCATATTAAAAGTCAAATTCTCTCTCTCTCTCCGTATCTGTTTGAGCTGTTTGAGCTGGGTTAAAGCGGCGATAAGCAGTAGAAGCAATAACAAAGCCCTATTTCGGTAAAAAGCTGAGGGATGGGGCTGGAGAAATGTTAACTGTCTCAAATTCATAGACATATATATGGATGACCATCCATGATATCAGCTTTATTGTTTTAACAATGTTTTGAGGCTATACAGTGTTTGTTTGCATTTACTTTGTTTACCAACATTGGTTTACAAACAAGCTTATATTTTGGGTACTGGTGAGGGTACAACAGTTGAACTAAGCTCATGAGTTATTTATAAGTGATATTCTTTAAGGACAAATGGGTACATATCATTAATTTATTAGTGAAAAAATTGATGTCGCAACTGCTGATTGCCCCTTTAAGGTCAGAACGGGCTGGCTAGTTTTCCTGGAACATGCATCGCCAGGGGCAACACCTGGAGCCAATGGGGTGATGTTTCACTCTTACCTCACTGTGCACACTCATCGGTGATTGGTGCAGAAGCTTCAGCTGACCTTTAGCAAGAGTCCTCTGCATTGTAATGGGAATAATTAGATTGTATCTCCACTGATTTACAGTCTCTGAGGTATATGGAAATGACTGAGTAATATTTCATTTCAGACTAGGATACATTTCTCTACTCCTCTTTTTTTTTCTTCTCTTTATCCATCTCCTTCCCCTGTTTCTGGCTGTCCTCACACTCTGAGCAAGGTGGAAACTCTCAGTGTGTGGGTGTGTGTGTGTGTTTGAGGAGAGATCCATAATTCAGGCTGGTGGGCCAGTCTGTCTGTCTCCCTCTTGGCACAGAGAGCTGGACCAGATATGACTCCAATACACCACTGTCTCACCTCCTCTTCTCATTGAATACTTGACTCCCTGTTCCTTTCTCTGAATATTAAACGGTCTCCTCTCCACTGACTTCTGCAGCATACCAATGCTCTTAAATATTGAGTGGTACATCTTGGCACTGAATTGTACCGAGGGAAAAAAATAGTTGAATTAATGTAACATGAGTTACATTACAATTCAGTGAAGTTAAAACATGATATGTTTGATGCAGGATAGCCCAGTATAATGTGCACATTGACTTACACTAGCAGATGGAACTTTTTACTCCTACACAAATATTATTTAAGAAATGAGCTCAATGGCTTCCGGGTTAAGCGAGCAATGTGTCGAGAAGCAGTGCGGCATGGTGGAGGTCGTGTTTCAGAGGACGCATGGCTCTCAACATTCGCCTCTCCCGAGTCCTTGCGAGAGTTGCAACGATGGGACAAGACTGTAACTGCCAATTGGATATCACGAAATTGGGTTGAAAAAAATATATATAATGAGAAATGGGCTCAAACACATTCTTAGCATGCATGCAAAACGAAGCGTAAATTAGTGATTTAACACTACATTTGTGATTTAACTCGGGGGGAATGATGCAAGCATCCCTCTGCTCCTTCCTTATTCCTCCCTCCTCTCATCCTCCCTCTCCCCTCCTCCCCTCCCAGACTCTATCTGCCCTAACATGAGGCGACAGTGCCGTACTTCAGGCATCACTCCCCACCCACCCCTTCCTCTCCCAGCAGTAGACCCAGGCTGTGTGTGTCTGTGTGTACTAGAGAGTAGCGCAAAGCCCGACCAGGGCCCTTTCCATCCATACCCGCCTCATGGCTCCTAGCCTGACCTGAACCACAGCCAACACAGGCAGAGTGGCTCAGAGCTGGGGAGAGGAGAGCACAGAACCCCTGGTCTGGTTCTCCCCCTCCCTCACAATGAGTAAACAAGCTTCTTCAGGTCTGCTGCACTAACATGTGTCTGCGGGCTGTGCAGTGCACTCCACATTGCGTCACAGGGTGACAAGTCCAATGGTTCCTTACAGTACCTGATCTATTCAAATACAGGAGGTGGTGGAGAGGACAAGAGGATGTGTGAGCTACAGTGCACGGCACACACAGCACACATCAGCACTGTGTGCGCTCATCTGTTGAACCTGTTTTTTTGTCTTGACTTTTTGGGATTAGAAAGTTCTCTATTTAAATTAGATTTTGTTTCTTCAGGCACCAAGGGCAAGGAGTGGTTTCAACTTGCCTGCTTGCTTGAGCTATGATAATCAGAACATTATTGTGTTTACTAAAGTTCATTAAGCCAATGGTTTATGGTGTGTGTGTGTGTGTGTGTGTGTCTATGCTAGCGTGTGGTAAATTAATAATTAATCTCGTCTTGCTTTTACCTTCCAGGACCCAGATTAATTTCACAGTGGCAATTGATTTCACCGCTTCAAACGGTGAGCAACTCACACACACACACACTCAACACTTCTCGTAATGCTCGACCAGGGCTGTTTAAATGTATGCATATGGGGTGATCTGTAATAGCCCTACTCCATTATTGTAGGGCAGGCTAAAACCTAATGCTGTAAAAGAGATGATAGCTTAGTGGTGATAACAGGAATGAATGTGCCTCTCTTGTATATTTTAATGTGTACCTGTTATAGCAAGGCTGGAAGGAAATGACCCGTCTCTTAGACGTTATAGTGAGGTTGACTGGGACTACCATATCTCTTAGATAACAGCAGATGGTTCAATTCAAACTTAGACCCACTGATAACTCATGAGCGTAGGGTTATTGCTTCCTTGTTTTTATTTGACGAGGTCCAATATATGATGTGCAGGAGCTGATGTTATGGATGTGTGTCCAATAGGGCCGTTAAAAGATCTAAAGTTCATGTCACTATGCTCATAACCACTACAGCCAGTGTGCTATAAAGTGAAATGATTCTCCTGCTCATGTTGGTCATGTAGTTATGCATGTCACTCGTACTGTACCCACTACCCAGAGTCTTATATAGAGGGAAAGGCAGGGAAAGAGATCTAACATGGTCTAAGGTGAAATGGTGTATTATGCTGTCTAAAAATATCAGCCTTTTGGTTGAACACTCAACTACCTTTCTGGGCAAAAGTATGGGCAAAATTCAGATAACACTGTATTCCACATATAATGCACCACTTTCTACCATAAACAGCATGGGCTAGCAGTGCACTAAATGGGGAATGGAGTTAGATTTGAGACACAGCCGTTCCTTTCTATATCTGGCTCTGTTGTTCCATTATTGTACCTTGTTATTACTGTCCCATTATTTACCATTACTGTACCTGTTTCCCAGGCAACCCAGCCCAGCCCACCTCCCTCCACTACATGAGTCCTTACCAGATGAATGCCTACGCCATGGCCCTGAAGGCTGTAGGGGAGATCATCCAGGACTACGACAGTGATAAGATGTTCCCTGCTTTGGGCTTCGGAGCCAAGCTGCCCCCCGACGGACGAGTCTCACATGAGTTCGCCCTGGTGAGTGACCTCTAACCCCTGACCTCTAACCCCCTAAACCCTGATAAGATAATCCCTGCTCTTGGCTTCAGAGAGGCTGGATGGGTACCCCAACACCAGAGTTGTTCAGTCCTGGCTCGGTTGGTTAAATTTTGGGTTTTCTCCCTGCATGGAGCACATGTACCGTTTGCCGTGGTTACGGGTTTGTTTTGTTTATATCTGGTTAAAAGCTGCAGATGCACCAATCGAAACGTAAGCAATTAGACAAGTGAAAGAGCGGCAAAACCCTAAGCAAACTCCACCTATCTGGCACTCCAGGCAGAGGCTCAAAGTTCCAATGTCTACTTAGTGGCTGTATTGTAGAGGCTTAGGATGCCAAGTCCTAAAAAAAAAAAATACTACCACTGAGCTCTATGACTGCCAAGGAGAACAGTAACTGTCCTCTCTGTAAAGAAAAACATTGATCACAGACAGCCCTCCCTCCCATGCCCTCCCTCCCCCTCGCTCTCCTTCCGTCTTCAGCTCTACAGAGTACTGTAAACAGTAGGATACCACTCAGACAGGAACATGCCTCCAGCATGCTCAGCAGGGATTTCCCATATCTCTGACTGGGCCTATAAAGTTGTATTGATGAAAGCTGTGTATTTATCCTCCTCTCTGTCTCTTCTTTCCTAGTTCTCCTACTTCATTCCCCTGCTTCAGAATTTAATTAGAAAGATCATACATTTTTCTTTTTAGAAAAACTGGGATTGATGAAAGATGTTTAACTACCCTCCTTCTCTTTTTGTGTCTTCCAGAATGGCAACCCCCAAAACCCATACTGTGCAGGTATAGATGGAGTGATGGAGGCATATTACCAGAGCCTGAAGTCTGTCTGCCTCTACGGCCCAACCAACTTTTCTCCTGTCATCAACCATGTGGCCAGGTAAGGGGGCAATGAGGAACACAGCTGTACTTGAAACAGCTTTAAGGTCACTTCAGTTTTCGATTCATTTAAGTGAATCTGTGAACCAAATTGAAATTCAATTTATGATTTGAAAATGATATTACCCGCAATTTTCTATTGTGGAGTCTTTAGATTCACTCCCTGAACTGACTGGATACACATAGCAGGGTGATAAAAAAAAGAGGGCGACATCTACAGGTCTTCCTTCATTACATTTCAGATCACATTCCTACCAATGCACACCTAAATCTCCCAGGCATGAGAGAGCCATATGTCTATATAGAGCCATATGTCATGATTCCTGAGTCCTGAGTAGATCAATACTAACTAAGATGGCCTGAACGTGTGTATCGATTCACTGTCCTCTGCGTTCCAATGAGCCTTTCGCGACGCAGGCTGTGTGTTGCGATTGAGTCGTTTCCCTGAGAGCAGAAAGGACGACAGAGGAAGTCTGCCTACTAACAGAGAGTTAACTGAGATGGATCAACTTTTATAAGTGCAAGTAGATGTTTCGGCACATAACTCAGAGTATTATGCTGAGTATAAGTTGGTGACAGTGTTTCGGCCACACGGTCAGACTAACGGACACTTAACCGAGATTCTTCAATTCTTAAGTGTGACTATGCTACTCAGCTCACAAGCACAGCTCACAGAGATAATCTCACAAATAATCAGTGTGACAACATTCCACTGTAGAACTTTAACGTTAATTGAGTCCCATAAAAGGTGCTTCTGAGCTGTTACATAAAACAGTATTTAAAAAAAAAAACTTTTGTCACGTTCTGTTCTTTAGTTAGACTGTAAACATGTTGTTTGTGTGAGTGAACAGTGAACAATGACTACACAGTCCTTCCCACACACATACATGTGTGGGCGCACACGCACACACACACACACACAGTCCTTGAGTTTTGCTTAATGAAGTAAAGGTGCTGTCAGAAGACTTGAGATTAACAGGTGTGTGTGTGTGTGTGTGTGTGTGTGTGTGTGTGTGTGTGTGTGTGTGTGTGTGTGTGTGTGTGTGTGTGTGTATTTGTTGTTGCTCGGAAGCCAAGGTAGAAATATTGAGTTGAGGGGTGACAACCCAGTGCAAAATTTGTGTGTGGCTTTCAGAATCCACAATCATTAGTGCCATCCTAGAACACTACCTTACCCCCTCCCTCCTTTCCTCTCATCTACTCTGTCTCATCTCCTCGTTTCGCCGTGTGCCACTCGCCCCCACGTTTTAATAATAACCACTCCGTTCCTTCTCTGCCTTGCCTCACGCTCCTCGCAGTTTAATAACTGTTCAATTGACTTCTCTGTCTTCGTCTCTGTATCCGACGCTGCAAGCATCTGATGTTTTGTCTCTCCTCACACCTTACGTGTGTTTGAGAAGCACAGGAAGCAGTCAGAGGCCAGGGCCCATGTTGTGTAAAGTAGGTGCCGGAAATAATATCACTACCCAGCCAGTTCATGCCGGGTTTGAAAGGTTACATCTGTAGGAAATAAAGACAATTGTATAATGTAGGTTTTTATGGATAATATAAACACTTGTGTGGCTCACCTATGTACTCTGTGTTTATCTCTCCTGTCTGTAGGTATGCTGCGTCAGTGAATGATGGCTCTCAGTACTTCGTCCTTCTCATCATCACAGATGGAGTCATCTCAGACATGGCCCAGACCAAGGAGTCCATCGTCAACGTAAGAACAACAACAACTGCTAAGCAATGTTCCCACTTTGGCGAAGACCACATTCACGGTAAACCCTGCATATGTCGGCTCAATCGGAATCTGACCTTTAAATCAATCGGACCTGACCTCAATCAATCGGACCTTTAAAAGGACAATTTTCCAAATCTGATCTGAATTTTCCACGATCTAATTGGATCCCGGCCCTAGTCTCTAGATGGCCAGTACGGACATCACTGTCTGTATTATCATAGTCAGGGGAGATGAAGTGGGCACAGTAATATATATATATATATATATATATATATAGGGAGAGGTAAAGGCTGACTTGGGATCAGTTCCTAGATAAACAAGTAAACAAGACATTCTGAAAAACTCATCATTCTACAGCCCTGGGGAAACACCTCAGTCAAACTAACTCATCATTCTACAGCCCTGGGGTAACACCTCAGTCAAACTAACTCATCATTCTACAGCCCTGGGGTAACACCTCAGTCAAACTAACTCATCACTCATAAAGATGGAGAGAGCAGGGGCGGGGTTATGGCACAAACACACACACACACACACACACACACAGACAAACACACACACACACACACACACAAGTGTTTAGGGAGTGTGAGTTGAGGGACTTTTATTTATTTATTTTCTCATCCCCAACTTCCGAGAGGTGTTCCTGTCCCACGCAGCCCTCAGGAAGATGCTACATCTCACAGACACACGCCATGAATATTTACACACACAGACACAGCTTGGGGTGAATCAACTTTATTGTATAGGCTGTAGGCTGTATAGGTTCTCAGTCAACATCACTCATAAAACTCATTTCTCAGACTGTCTGACAGAATCCTATGAATATTTATACTGTGTGACAGACTCAACGTTATGTCACAGACATAATGGGGAGAATATGGGACTCAACTTTGTTTCCTCGTGTCCTATCCAGGCATCGTGTCTTCCCATGTCGATTATCATCGTAGGGGTGGGACCAGCAGAATTTGATGGTAAGAAACACACACACAGATGCACAAATACACATACCTGCGTATCACACACGCACGCACACACACACACACACACACACACACACACACACACACACACACTCCACTGAGCAGATGATGACTACAGTATCATGTTTCTCCTCAGCGATGATCGAGTTGGACGGGGATGAAGTGAGGATCTCGTCGAGAGGAAGATATGCGGAGAGGGACATTGTTCAGGTACGCCGTGTTCCTTCTGTTTGTTCCACTGCTAGGCTGCCAGATGCATGGAGTCAAATAGGTAGGGTTCTGGGAGCATTAGAATACGCCTCACAAACAAAGAAACTGTCTGCATCCAGTTTGTGACAACTGCTATTGTACAAAGGGCTTTATAAAAATACACTTGATTGCATAGCACAGAACAGTCAGGGCTACGGACAGAGGCTACAACATACTGTTTATATGCACATAATGATGATCAATGGTAGTAGAATCTAGATACTAGAAGTACTAGAAAACAAATTGGGAAGGAAATCCGAACGGGGGAATCAACAGAATCGTACATAAAAAGCACAAAAAAGACCTTTACACAGATAGTAGTAGCTTGTACATTAGAGTTAACATCTGTGTCGTTAGACAGACAGACATCTGGTCTGACTTCAGATCCTTCCCACCTGCTCTGCTCTCCTTCATCAGGCCAGATGGACAGAAACCCCGCAGAGGGTTTTCCTAATCTCTGTTAACCAAGAGGTCAAATCTTGCATAATTTGGTCAGCTGCTTGATTAACTTCTGTGATCATACGTGTTAGAAATTGAGAGTTTCGGCATAATCGAAGTCTCCACCCTCGCAAAAGGAAATTCTCAGCCAAAGCCCCCCCCCCTTCCTATCCGTGTGGGCACATGCACGAAGCACTCGAGGCGAAGAAGTTTAAGCACAGCCTTCGCCCAAATCCGGATACATCCAAATAACCTGTGACGCATCCCATTCAGTCCTGTCTACACACAGAATCTGCCCACAGGACATTACCCCAGCCCTGATGTGGCTTGCCTCCATTCTACATTAGCCCTGATGTGGCTTGCCTCCATTCTACATAAGCCCTGATGTGGCTAGCCTCCAGGCTACATGAGCCCTGATGTGGCTAGCCTCCATGCTATGCTATTGTGCCAAATGGCTAGCCTCCATGCTATTCCAAATGGTTAGCCACCATTATATGATAATAGCCTATTAGGCACCGTTTCCTATCAGGGCTTCCCCTGCTCTGTTGGACAACAGAAGGGGCTCCTCTCTTCCTCCCTCTTTACTTCCTTCCCTCCTCCTCTTCTTCCTCCTCCTTCTCATCCTCCTCTTTCCCTCTTCCCTCACCTCCCTCCCTCTGTGTGGATGATATGATAGAGGGCTAGATCATTACGCTCCCCCTGCTCATTAGTGAGCCTTGTTAACACAGAGAGAACATCAAGGCTGCTCTGCTGTGGACCTGGCTAGGAGGTCTACACACACACACACACACACACACAGGGTGTGAGTGGGCTAGAAAGAGGTCCGTTCTGCTCTTTCTAGCCCACTCACACCCTCACAATCTGTCAGTCTGGATAGTTAGCTGCCTCTACACACAGACAGGCAGGACCCCTATGAAAGACACGTCTGTGATAAAACTGTCTCTGCCCCAGCCTCATTAGTTCAGATATGAAAGCGACTGAGCGTTCGCTAGCAATGCACTGTACATAGCAACAAGAGACGAGGGAAACGACAGGCTTTTGATAGCTGATTAGCTAGGCCTCTTTCACCTCGCTCTGAATTTGCCAACTGTTATGAATAAATTAATGCTTTACTTGTACTGTGGGTCCAAAAAGTCTCAACATAGATTTTTCAAAGGTCTTTGGAAGTATTTTGCAGAATTCATACATAATGGCCTAACACCTACTATATATTGCCTATACTTTTATTTTTGTACATTTTTAGTATATATTAGAGTATATTTCTCCAGCTCCATTTCTTCTCTCTGTCGGTTTTCCAGTTAGGATTCAGCATTTAGTTGCTAAACAAACCTATATATTAACTGTACTGTCACTAATTCCAGCCCTGTTTTTGTCTTTCTCTTGTCATCCAGTTTGTCCCGTTCAGAGACTACATCGACCGGACAGGGAACCACATCCTGAGTATGGCCCGTCTAGCCAAGGATGTCCTGGCTGAGATCCCTGACCAGTTCCTCTCCTACATGAGGACCAGAGGCATCAAGCCCTTGCCCACACCCCCTCCCTACACACCCCCAGGGTACCCTATCCAGAGCCCTGATGGACACCCATTAAATACCCCCCCAGGACACCCCCTGCAGACGCAGATCTGAAGGGTGCGGAGATGCCCCATGGTCTAAAACAACACCTCTTCAAATATTTCTTTGTCTCTCTCCTCTCTGCATCACTCAGTGATAGGAGAGGCCTTCTTGGCTTTCTCGCTCTCTCTCTCATTGCACTAATGGAGACTGACTGACTGGCAGAATGTTTTTACTGAGCGGTTCTACTTTGGAACGGGCAGATGGAGTCAATAAGGGCATGTTTACTTTCATTGTCAAGCGTTCCTCTGTCTGGACTTTCTGTATATCGGCAAATGGAGACACTCTCTGGGACACAGATAGACAGAGTCTGGTCTTCCCAGCTCACCTGGCATGGAATAGCAGAGTTAAGGAAAGGATGAATGGTGGAAGGAAGAATGAAAGGAGGATAGGAAGGAATTTCCTGGGGACTGGCCTTTTCAGGAGCAGAGTGGCGAAAAGGTTCTATTGTCTCTGGATGTGGAATCACTTGACTGTTGTACTGGAAATGTATTTCCTTCTCTCTCCCTCTATCTCTGGTCTCTTTCTATCGCTCTCTACTCTATCTCTGGTCTCTTTCTATCTCTCTCTCTCTACTCTGTCTCTCTATTCTTCCAACTCTCACTCAATGTTTACAGTACATGTTAATGATAATGATTTTTTATCATTGGACACTTTTATATAATATTCGTACTTCTTTCAGTATGAAACTTTGGAATATCAATTGATATTCTCTCTATCTCGCAGCGTGTTGTCTTTGCCACGGGAGTCAGGTTGAGGTTGCAACAGTGCAGGTCCAAGTAGCCACTGTATTGTACTGTACTATACTATGTGTCCGTTTGCATGAGTGTATCGTCAGAGCATGCATTGTGGTCCTACACTTCCCTGCCTGTCACTGCTCTCAGGCTTTGGGGTTCCATGTTTTTAACTTTTAACTCTGTTGTTGAAGCGCATTCTGCTCCTTTTTAAACTGCCTTGGCGATAGGGTGCCCATGCCAGCCACGCTGCGAGTGCCCACGGGTTTTCTCACTGTGTCGAGAACAACAGTGACTCAACCAACAGCATATTCCCTTCCAATCCATTTAAATAACAACACCTGCTCTCAGATCCAGTTTGAGACAACAGCAGAAGCCCAGTGGTCAAAAACAGTAACACAAATGCTTTCCTTCTGTTTGGTTCTTGTTCTTTTGTGTTATTATTACATTTACATTTGAGTCATTTATCAGACACTCTTATCCAGAGCGACTTACAGGAGCAATTAGGGTTAAGTGCCTTGCTCAAGGGCACGTCGACAGATTTTTCACCGAGTCGGCTCAGAGATTCGAACCAGCGACCTTTCGGTTACTGACCCAATGCTCTTAACCGCTTGTTTGCCTTGGAAGCTGATATTCTTAAGTATATTGTTTTAAGTTGCCTTGTTAAGGTAATTTTATTGTTTTGAGTTGTGCCAATAAATATGTAATATTATTTAATTGTTATAATGTTAAGCCCTGAATGTGTTGGCCCTAGATGATGGTGTCTGGTGGTTGTCATGACAACGTGTTCTTCCTAAATATTGTAATTCTCATCCCATAATACCAATTAACAAATACCCACTGAGGGCTAGGAGTTTTTCCTCACCGAGGAAAAACTCCTGGCCCATAACCATTATACACAGTCAACCCTCTCTTACTACTTACAGCCAGGGTATCCTCTTCAATCTGCTGTCTTAATGGGCTTAGAGTTTATATCATCTGCCTTTTAATTATTAATAATACTAATAATTATTATCATAATATAACTATTAGCTAGTGCTTGTATGGAGGTGGTGTGTAATTGATAACTTGATTGGTTACATATCAATCAATATTCCTTATCTAATTAACAGACATTGCAACACCACATTTATGTGTTTCGCAGTTGTTGCCATGTGTGCCACTGTCGGTCTGTTACCTCTCTGTCTGTTGCCATATCCTTACTGATAGACCGATGCCCTTTGCCACACTTCAACCACATAGCAACACCTCTGTTTCTCTCTCTGTGTAATTCCTCCTCCTGCCTCACTGCAGCTCTGTGGACGCTGCCTCACAGAGTGCAATAGACTGTGTTTCAATGCTTAAATAGGATCGACTCCAAGCCAATAATATTTGGCGTGGCAGGAGGAGAGGGGGATGAGAGAGGAGTGAGAGAGGGGGATACAGCCCAGTGGGTTATGTCATTGGAGGGTCGTTCCATGTCATTTCATCATTCTATGTCAATGTTAAAGGAATAGTTCACCCAAATTACAAAATTACATATTGGTTTCCGTACCCTGTAGGCAGTCTATGGACAAAGTACGACAGCATCCCATTCTTTGGTTTTGTTCACCTGGCCACTGTTTTGAATTCTAACTTTTTAGCATTTGTCGCACAAATCCAATGCAAGTCAATAGTATCTATATTAGCATTTTCGTGCTTCATATCCAAATCATCTTTGACAAACGTCATTGATTTGAACACGAAGTGTGAAAATGCCAATATATATCCTCTTTCTTGTGTGTTTTGAGGTGGAACAACCCTGGACAGAAGTAGACAAACAGGTCAACCCTCTGATGTAGTCAGAAGAGTACGGGCATTAGTGCTACATGCCTGAGTCAACACAGTGCCAAACCTATACAGAGAGATGTTGGCTAGCCTAGAAAGAGAATAACCTCACTCGGTATATTCAACATGACAGTCTGTCATTTTAACCCATACATTTTACACAACATATATTTGATAAGAAACCTCTGCCTTGTTTAAAAAAAGACATACAGTAGACACACACTGTATTTTTATTTTCTCACAACTTTCACTGATGTCTTCTTTTGTCGTGTTTTTCTGACAAATTTGAAAGCCTTCCATAATTGGCGCTCTGCATCTGTAGTTGTAGCCTAGCCTTGAGTCTGTGTATCATATGAAACCCTAGCGAAATCCATATAGTGCACCACGTGGCTCTTGTCAAAATAAATGCATTATGTGGAGAACAGCTAGTGTGTTATTTGAAACCCAGCTTGTCTGAGTCTGTGCTGCAGTCTCCCACTGGGCTTGCAGCAGAGCAGAGCAGGAGGTATCATTAGGACTTTGGGTCACAGTCTAGAGATCGTTATAGGCTCCCATTAACCACCCACAGGCTACTGACACAGTGTGGATACACACGTGTGCGCGTGCATATACACAGGCACACGCACACGAACACCGCTCACACACAGACACACATACCGCTGAGACCATGGTCACCATCGTGGACTACTGACATTTTCATTTCTTAGTGCTTTCTCAGTTCACACTACTATGGAAAGGATCATTCTTTTCTTTCACTGCTTTGCTAGTGCCACAACTCTTTCCATCTGCTTGCCAAGCCGCGTGTGTGTGTGTGTGTGTGTGTGTGTGTGTGTGTGTGTGTGTGTGTGTGTGTGTGTGTGTGTGTGTGTGTGTGTGTGTGTGCGTGCGCGCTTGCCGCCAGAGTTTAACAGACCATGTGAGTTGACACACGTGATCTTTGTTTACTAAAGATATACAAATAATATATTGTATGCTCATCATATCTACTTATAACGTGCACTATGTTTGCATGTACAGTTTTACATGAGATGCACCAGTTCTTTTTGTTATAATTGGGTGTTTTGGAAAAAGAAAATCTATGAAAATAACTGTACAAAATTGCCTTAAAAACGTTCACTGATTTCTTGGAATTTGTGCGATGCCTTCAGATATTGACTTGTTCTCTATTTTGTGTCAGTGTACAATATTGCTTTTCTAGTGTATATTTTCTTTGCATAACTTCATTTATGGGGGAAAAAATATATTGTATTTTTGGAATCGGTGGTAAATCAGATGAAAGCCTGACTGAAGTTCTGATTGTCTGGTAATCCATATTATAGATGACTATTTCTGTATTAAACTACTGATTTTTAAATAAATATTCTTACTAAACACTAACTTTCTGCTGAAGTGCTTTTCTTTGCATGCATTACTTTCTCAATAGATCACTCCAGCCTTCTCTTCTCCTCCTGGCTTCCAACAGTCTGGCTTCCAATGACTGTTTTGTGTGTTGGTGTGACGTTCTAATTGCAGAAGGAGAATATGGTTTGTTGGCCGACTGGCAAATAATTATTACCCTTGGCAGAGGATTCGGGAGGCTGAGGTCCTGAACAGCGACAAAGGATCACAGAGAGTTTGGACACAAAGATCCAATTTAATAAATAACTAAGAAAACCATCTGTCTGGGTGGCAAGTAATCATGAATAAAATTATGAACATAACATCTTAAGTGTTGGTCCCATGTTTCATGAGCTAAAATGTTGTGCACAAATTTGTTTACATCCCTGTTAGTCAGCATTTCTCCTTTGCCAGGACAATCCATCCACCTGACAGGTGTGGCATATCAAGAAGCGGATTAAACGGCATGATCATTGTGATCATTGTGCTGAGGACAATAAAAGGCCACTCTAAAATGTGCAGTTTTGTCACACAGCACATTGCCATAGATGTCTCACGTTTTGAGGGAGCATGCATTGTCCACCAGAACTGTTGCCAGATAATTTAATTTGAATTTCTCTACCATAAGCCGCCGTCGTTTTAGAGAATTTGGAAGTACGTCCAGCTGGCCTCACAACCGCAGATCATGTGTAACCACGCCAGCCCAGGAACTCCACATCCGGCTTCTTCACCTGTGGCATCGGCTGAGACCAGCAACCCGGACATCTGATGAAACTGTGTGTTTGTACAACCGAAGAATTTCTACAGAAATCGTCTCAGGGAAGCTCATCTGCAGGCTGCTGAAGGTCTACTAATTCAAATGCACCAACAGCTCAGAACGAATGTTAAAAAATAGAAACGCAAGGCTTTATCGTTGTTTTTTACAGAAATGTTTGGTGAGCGACTAGGAATGGCTTGGAGATCGACCAGTCGATCGTGCTCGACCGGTTGGTGACCACTGATCTAGATGCTTAAATGCGACACGTATGCGTTCACAAGTCGGAGCAAAATTGTTACCTTAAAGAACCATCTTGTTGAAAACCTTTTAATTATGTTTTCAATGCCACTCACTACTAATTAGCTCTATACCTTGAAACTTCCACTCAGTATAATCTTTCAATCTGTTCACATGGACAGGTGTCTCCACCAACATGTTTTTGGTCCGTCCTAAATGTTCTCGTTTGAAGTAGTGTACGCACATCCAGTAACATGCAGGTGCAGAGTAGAGTGAACTGTTGATGGACAGATAGGTACATGTATCACTGTTGATTGCTTCCGTATTTTTATTGTGCAAAATTTTTGACCCGAAGATCTTCGCCCATTCTAAATATTCACCTTTGACCTCAAATCCAAAGTGTTTACACAGGCAGCCCAATTCAGATTTTTTCCATGTAATGGTTTTCGTAGGTGGAAGAAGGTGTGGACCAAAGCGCAGCGTGGTACGTGTTCATGATTTTAATAATGGAACACTGAAATACAAAATAACAACGTGAATAAACGAAAAAACCGAACAGTCCTGTAAGGTGACGAAAAACACTAAACAGAAAATAATCACCCATAAAACACAGGTGGGAAAAGGCTACCTAAGTATGATTCTCAATCGGAGACAACGAACGACACCTGCCTCTGATTGAGAACCATACCAGGCCAAACACATAAACACAACATAGAGAAAAGAACATAGACTACCCACCCCAACTCACACCCTGACCAAACTAAAACAAAGACATAACAAAAGAACTAAGGTGAGAACGTGACATTCCACTAATTGTTTTTTTGACCAGCTGATCTGATTGGTCAAAATACCAATTAATGGTAAAAAATCTGAATTAGGGCTGCCTGTGTAAATGCAGCCACACACACACAGAGAGACACACACACAAACACAGCGCTTTAGCCAATTAGCGCTAACAGAGAGTATGTTATTGTCACACACAGCATGTATCTGTAATATTGTTTTTGAGTAGTTGAACAGTAAAGCATCAGCATGGAGTATATTCTCGTTAATTAGAGGACTCAACAGATTCCAGCATGTTAATTAACTTATGATGAAAAGCGGTATGTTTAATGAAGTCAACAGCTAGAAAATATATTCTCATTATAGGATACCCTGCGAGCTGCGTTCATTATTTACAGGATGCTGCTATTCCCTGTCATGAAGACGGCATTGTACTTGAACATTTTCATGTGAAGTTTCTTTTCACAGTGTTTGTGATTTAACCCAACTAACTCAACTAATTTGTTGAGTACTATACCTACGTATTCAATAAATCACTTCATGTGATAGTAACTACTCTGGTGTAAACTTATTAACAGCCAGGAGTGAGTAGATGAAGTAATTTAATGGAGGTTGGCTGTGGGAGAGTCATAGTAATTACTCAGCATAAAACACATCCAAGTTGTCAAGTAACAACTATCACCTTGGTTGCAGTGTGTGTAAGGGCTGGGTCTGAGTGAGCAATGTCTGGACAGAGTCAGGGTTGAGCTGCTGGTGTAGCAAAACAAACCACACCCCCTGTCAGTGATTAAGGTTGTTTGTACTTCCTGGTGTCAGAGGTCAGGTTTGTCCTACCAGTGTAGCGGTAGAAACCAGGGATGGGCTTTCTACTTCCTCATAAGTCAGAGGGTAACTCAGGTCAGGGTTGGGGTCGCTCTGTATGCTGTTATTGTCTGTGCTCAGATACCTTTAGCAGTGAAATAAAACACTAACCAAATAAAACCCAAAACGACCAGCTCCACTCCGTCTTTTCACCTCATAAGGACTAATGCAGCCCGTGGCTGAATCAAGTTGCCTACACCTGGACTAGAGGGTGTCAGGCAGGGAGGCACAGTGTCATAGTGTGGCAGTCAACTAATGAGACAGAAGCTACAAGCCTTTCTCACAGGTCACTGTCTCTACCAAAGGTGATCTATTATATTGAGAAGACAGTCAAGTGACCGCTCTAACAATGGAAATACATGTCCTCAAAGATGGGAGGCAGGTGGGTGGAGGCGAGATCAGGTGGGACCATTATAGCCAATGAGGCACAAATAAGTTGTTTTAATCAAAGTTGCTAGAATGCCACATGCATATCAGTACATTTGAAACAGCCTAAACATTATCAAACTTCAATTCGATCAAATAAGGTTCACATAATTTGAAACTCTCATAGACCTCCATACAAAGAAATCCCCACTTATCTCACGTGAACAGATTTTGGGTGGAGTAAATGTTCTCGCTTCGTCTGTCTCTCTGTCTTGTGTCTCTCTCTCTCGGAGAAGAGATTAATGGAAACCTTAACTGAATGAGAGGAGAAGCAGGAAGTGGTTTGACTTCGGCTAGCAGATCTCATAAAGCCAGGATTTTCCAAAAGTCAATAGAACTGGATATTCATGTTTTTTTTAATTGATTTATGATGAGGAAACGTGCTAGTCTCGTCATGATAGAGCTGTTTGTCTGGTACATTTATGGCATACATACATGCATAGGTGCAAGAGTGCTTGAACACACGTGTTTACGCACACACAAGGCTATAACTATGACAGATGGCACAATCGAATTGTCCACAAATCTTGTTTGGGTGTCAGTTAGATGACAGTATATCAATCTGTTTTGACTCCATTTGTAACGCTCAATGAGTGAATGGGTGTGGAGTCAGGCGCAGAGAGCAAAGGATGCGGGAAAAAACACGCTTTAATGTCCAAAATCAAAGGAACAAAATAGTATACCCAAACAGGCGTAACTATACAAAACAATATAGTACCCTTAGGTAAAAATACCAGGACAGTGAGAAAACCAAGTAACACCTCTCACAAATACAGAAGAACAAGCCCACACAAACAGAAGCGGGCTAAACAAACTTAAATAACCCCACCCTAACAACCAAACAATGAACAGGTGAAACCAATTAGACAAAACCAAACGAACACGTAACAAAGGATCGGTGGCAGCTAGTAGACCGGCGACGACGACCGCCACCCGAACAAGAAGAACCACCTTCAGTAATATTCGTGACACCATTGGGAAATATAAAGTTTTACAATAAATTAGGCTTATTAAACATTGTATTTACAGCAGAAATGATCCCAAAAGAAATTCATAGAAAATACGCCAGTAACATCTGATCCTGGGTGTTCATTTAAAAAGACTTAATAAATGTACTATCAATCCACATTTGTAAGACACATCAAAAAAATATTGGTTGGAGTGAATATTGTGAAATTACACTTGTGGAAATGAGTCAGTTTTGATGTCTTCACTATTATTCTACAATGTAGAAAAGAGTAAAAATAAAGAAAAACCCTTGAACGAGTAGGTGTGTCCAAACTTTTGACTTGCACTGTATATATATATATATATATATTTTTTTTTTTTTTGTTTGTTTTTGTTTACATATATATTTATTAGTTCCAAATAGGACAATCAACAATTACAGAAATAACCAATGACCAAGTGAGGGGGAACTGACACACTTCCAATGGAGAGCAATTGAACGTCTAGCTTGAAATAGACAGAGGTCAACCAACAAAGCATTTGTGTTCAGTGAGCCCGCCAGATCAGAGGCAGTAGGGATGAGCAGGGATGTTCTCTTGATGTGTGTGAATTGGACCATTTTCCTGTCAAACTGTAACGAGTACTTTTTGGTGTCAGAGAAAATGTATGAAAAAAAGTACATTGTTTTCTTTAGGAATGTAGTGAAGTAAAAGTAAAAGTTGCCAAAAATATAAGTAGTAAAATACAGATACCCCAAAAAACGACTTAAGTAGTACATTAAAGTATTTTTTACGTAAGTCTTTACACCACTGGAGATTAAGTAGTATCCTTCTTTAGTTTCTTAAATGAAGCAGAGTACAAATATCCATCCAAAGTTAAGCCTTTTGTGGACAGCATTTCAGTCTGCACTGTATGAGGGCCCGACGACCACAGGTGGGGGTTGTGCTTACAGCCCAACACCGTGCAGGACGTTTGGCATTTGCCAGAGAACACCAAGATTGGCAAATTCGCCACTGGCGCCCTGTACTCTTCACAGATGAAAGCAGGTTCACACTGAGCACATGTGGCAGACGTGACCGAGTCTGGAGACGCCGTGGAGAACGTTCTGCTGCCTGCAACATCCTCCAGCATGACCGGTTTGGCGGTTGGTCAGTCATGGTGTGGGGTGGCATTTCTTTGGGGGGTAGCCTGACTGCCATCAGGTACCGAGATGAGATCCTCAGACCCCTTGTGAGATCATATGCTGGTGCGGTTGGCCCTGGATTCCTCCTAATGCAAGACAATGCTAGACCTCATGTGGCTGGAGTGTGTAAGCAGTTCCTGCAAGAGGAAGGCATTGATGCTATGGACTGGCCCGCCCGTTCGTTCCCCAGACCTGAATCTAATTGAGCACATCTGGGACATCATGTCTCGCTCCATCCACCAACGCCACGTTGCACCACAGACTGTCCAGGAGTTGGCGGATGCTTTAGTCCAGGTCTGGGAGGAGATCCCTCAGGAGACCATCCACCACCTCATCAGGAGCATGCCCAGGCGTTGTAGGGAGGTCATACAGGCACGTGGAGGCCACACACACTACTGAGCCTCATTTTGACTTGTTTTAAGGACATTACATCAAAGTTGGATCAGCCTGTAGTGAGTGTGGTTTTCCACTTTAATTTTGAGTGTGACTCCAAATCCAGACCTCCATGGGTTGATAAATTTGATTTCCATTGATAATTTTTGTGTGATTTTGTTGTCAGCACATTCAACTATGTAAAGAAAAAAGTATTTAATAAGAATATTTCATTCATTCAGATCTAGGATGTGTTATTTTAGTGTTCCCTTTATTTTTTGAGCAGTGTATTTACCGTCAATCGCAATGCACTTGGGTAGGCTACGCTTTGGCCCGTCCCACAAATTAACTTGGAATGCCTCACTTGCAATTGCATTTCAACGTATAGATACTTTAGATGTGCTTAGGATGGTAGATGAGTTTCCCACTAGTAATTACCAGTTGGAGGGCCGTTCAAGTGGATTTTTCCCAGTCGTACATGTAAATTCCCACTTGGTTATGAACACATAATTATGCTGCATTCACGTGCTAGTCGGAAGTAGGAAACTCAGAAATGTCTTGCTAACATATGGAATTGTTTTAAGATGGTCATACCATGGATAATTTGGTTATTTGATTTAGAATTATAGGACCCCTTTACAGTAGGTATCCCCCAAAAATATTTACAAATTAATTGATAAATTATTGAATTTGCCTATAGAAATGTTTTGAGAAACACATTCATAAATGGCAAAAAAGACGGTCAAAAAATAAATTGTAAGATTTTGAAGTGTCTGTCCTATATCTAGGAGATAAAGTTTTTTGAGAAAAGTGCATGAAGAGGGAATAACATTCCATTTACGCACGCTTAACTCGGGTCAGGAATCGGGGCCTATGCGAATTGGAATGGTTCGAGGGTGTCTGGGATGATTGTGTTGATGTGAGCCATAACCAGCCTTTCAAGGCATTTCATGGCTATAGGTGTCATGCGGGCATGTAACTTGGTGTTCTTGGGCATGGGGACTATGGTGGTCTGCTTGAAACAAGTTGGTATTACAGACCGGGTCAGGGATAGGTTGAAAATGCCAGTGAAGACACACAGCTGGTCAGCACATGCTCTGAGTATGCGACCTTGTGAATGTTACCCTGTCGAATGGTCTTACTCACATCAACTATGGAGAGCGAGATCACACCGTCATCCGGAAAAGCTGGTGCTCTCATGCATGGTTCAGTGTTGCTTGCCTCTGTTGGATTCTAAACTTTGAACATTAAGATATTAAAGACATGATAGATCAGACACTTAGTATATAAAGGAGTGAGATCTGTAGAAAGACAGAGTGGCTGTGGAATGTGCTGGGTGGACGGGAGGAGATCAAAGGATTGCTATAGGGGAAGCAGATGGACATCTGTGGATTAGGAGAAGGAGGGGTTGAGGTCAGGAGGTCAGTTCAGATCCCATGAAGGGAGTAATAAGGGTTTACTATCCTTTTCCTGTGGAACCATAAGATGGTGAAGAAAGACAAGGAGGAGTGTCTTAAGTGGTGCATATATACCTGTGATGGTGAGAAATGTTTTGTTGTCTGAATTACAGCTGTAACGACCCTTTGGAAATAATTAAACTTGGTTGAGCTTCTCTAGTGTCCGTTATTTACTCTGATAAATAAAAACCTAACAGATGGCGTTGTCTGCAGGATTCACCACAATTTGTAGTCAAACCAAAGAATCCAGATCAGTGGAGCAGAGCTGGCAACAAACAAGGTAGGCTAGTTCCTATATCTGTTTCCACTCATTTTGACATCTTGGGGAGATGAGAATACTTGGCTGAACTAATCATGGGATACTGACCTGGAGAGCCTGAGTTTAATTCAGTAGGCCTTTTGTATAACGACTGGTCGTAGCTTTACGGTAAAGTCCTGGAAGGTAAACTCGTACAGGCTGGTACCTATAGGGTAAGTCTTAGGGGGTAAATCCCTAGTAAGTTGGTTCCTGCTAGTACTATAATGTAAATAGTAGATCCCAGTGGGTTAATACCTGGGATTACTATAAAATAGATGGGTTAGTGGGTTAATACCTGCCTGAGCAGGTAAATAAGGTAAATAAGGTAAACCTGAGCAGTTTAGAATCTGCAAAAGTTAAGTCCTATGAGGTAAATCCAGGCGGGGTTGGTTCCCTGCATAACCTATAACTGTCACGCCCTGACCTTAGAGTGCCTTTTCATTCTCTATTTTGGTTAGGCCAGGGTGTGACTAGGGTGGGCATTCTAGTTTCTTTATTTCTATGTTTTGGCCGGGTGTGGTTCTCAAGCAGGGACAGCTGTCTATCGTTGTCTCTGATTGGGAATCATACTTAGGCAGCCTTTTTCCCACCTGTGTTTTGTGGGTAGTTGTTTGCTGTATAGTTTATGCACCTTACAGTACTGTTTCGGTTTTCCCTCTTGTTTATTTTGTTCGAGTGTTTTGTGATCAAATAAAATCATGAACACTTACCACGCTGCGCTTTGGTCCGATCCTCATAACGACGAGAGTCGTCACAATAAAGGGCTGAGAGCCTAGTTTCAGTGGCCGTAAAAGCGCAGGGTGTGAGTGTGTGTGTGTGAATGGGAGGTTAGTTTTGTGCCCTGTTGGGGTGGTGAACCATGGCAGATTATGTGGAAATAGGAAGACAAATGTGATAATTTGGTGATGTGTGTTATCAATCATAGGGATATTGGAGGAAATACGGGACAAAGCCATTAAGTCTTCCGTATTCTCCAGTAATACATTTGCAGACGCTATGGTATCGGTTCTAAATACAAGGTATTAAGTGCCGTGACCAATTAACTATTATCCGGGGAAGTGTGTAGTGCTATCTTAGAAATACTTAATAGAAGGTGTGTATTATAGACAGGATGTCACATCCTGACCTTAGTTCCTTTTTTATGTCTCTATTTTGGTTTGGTCACGGCGTGAGTTGGGGTGGGCATTCTAGGTTTTGTTCTGGGTTTTGTATTTCTGTGTTTGGCCTGGTATGGTTCCCAATCAGAGGCAGCTATCATTTTTTTGTCTCTGATTGAGAACCATACTTAGGTAGCCTGTTCCCATCTGGTGTTTGTGGGTAGTGGTTTCCTGTTTTGTCACCTGATAGGACTGTTTCACTTTGGTTATTTTGTATTCAGTGTTCAGTCATATTTCATTAAAATGGACACTTACCAGGCTGCACATTGGTCCTCTTCTCCTTCTCCCTACGACAATCGTTACACAGGAGTGACGTAATCTAAAATACCCTGAACACCGTCGGGAGTGTTTAGGGAATAATAACTATTGATTTGTTGACAAATGGCTCCGACTCTCCCTGTAATATAGAGCTAGCAGATTTTAATAAAGCCATGGCGGCGCTGAAAGAAACACACAAGCATTCTACCAGTTCGGCAGAAATATGGGAAAAATTAAGCAAATAATATCAAATTGGACAACATTTTCCTTCTAACGGTGAATAAAAATAAAAATAAAGAGTTCAGGGAGGCAATTATGACTTGGCACAAAAACATAAAACCAGAATCAAAAGCTCAATATACCAGCGTCTTGATGTCAGCATTCTATCAACATAATGCATCACCTAATTTTTTAGTAGAGGCCAGGGATGAAATATTCCTTGCAATGAGAAATTGGCCAAATTTGCCACAGGAAAACATATTTTGGGTTGAAGAACATTTAACACATTTAAATGATATAGCCAAACACTTCTTAGAAACTCAGACAGCCTTAGGGGTCATGAGGAATTGGTACAGGGGTTACCAAACCTAAAATTAACTTCACATTATTTTATGTGGTGTGGTGGTTATGAAGAATCTTGGGGGAAAGGAGACCAGTGAATCGTTAGACTCGTTGGAGAGATAATGTAGCCGTGTCTAAGGGTAGTACGTGCTAAATAAAGGATGGGGTGGATTAAAACAAACATTTAATGATTGGAGAAAGGACAGTGGATTTACAAATAACAGGTTTGGTTTATAATTAATACCTTTGGATTGCTGATTAAAATGTTGCATAGTGAATGCTAGCAAAATGTACACTCTCTTTTCCGAAAGAGGTGGTTTCATTATTTTGCGTTGGAAGGTCCCCGGAGATTGTGGGGGATGAGCATTTAGTGATATTCGTCAGTTTGAGGTATTAACGTATCTGGATTAGGCCATAAACGAGTTCCAGATAATAAGTGATGCCTGTTCATGTGTGTTCTGGACCTACGGTTCACCAGCATTTACTGGTTACATGTGCATTAGTGGTGTGTTGATACTGTGGGATTTATTGGATGGGGTCTTTTCAATTCCGTTAAATTGGGTATGCAGAAGGATGGAAATGTTTTAAAGGTATTTAAATAGTTTCTGAAAGACAGGGAAAGAAAGGCAGAGGAAACATTTGAATGGTGTTAAATGCCCTGGATACTAAAATGTCTCGTGAGGAATGATAAACCTCACTAGAAATTAACGAAACAGGGGGGATTTAATTATAAAATGAATTTGAAACACCACTCTCTTCAAATTGTACCATTACGTTAGGAGATTGTTATTTCCGTAGGGAGTTAGAAAGAGTTGTAATTCTAAATTTATTAGTTATTCAAATTTGTTTATTTTTGATTTAACATGTTTTTGAATCACGTGTTTGAAAGGGGTAAATGACCAGTTCCCTGAGGTCCTGGTCTTTGAGGTACTTATACAGTGGTACTGTGTTCAGGCTGCATATAGAAAGGGAAATATATGTTGATAAGGGGTGACAGTTACTTCAAATGGATTGTGATATATGTATTGCTGATTTAATTTTGTGTTTTTGTTTCGATACACATTTCACCAGATTGGGATCCTGGAGTGGGGAATTCTGCAAGGGGTTGGGGTGCTAACTTCATAATCTGGTAACTCTTCCGAGAGGTCGCCAGTAGAACAAGGGAATATGGACTAATTTCGAAAATGGTTTTAGCAGTAACATTATGTTATGCTTTTCTGACATTTGTCGCAGAGATAATGTTATTAAGAAATGGTTAATATCATAATTCGTCATATAGTCAATGTTTGTTAGGTTTCCTGAAACAGAAATTCAATTGGCTAAACTGTTGTTATGATCTGTGCTTTTTTGAGGTTATCATGGAAGGTGACGTCAGATCTTGTCTTCGTGCATGGTAGGAATAATTTGACCACAGACAGTGTGTGTAAACCTCAAAACCCTCCCTGACCGGCTGAAGAAAGAGCGTGCAAAGGTGTGCAATGAGAGACAGTGATTTTTTACCACTCTTATCTGAGTCCGAGTCATAAACCGGGGCCAGTGTGCTGAGAGCGCGTGTGGAGTGAGCGTGTAGAGGGTAGAGAACAGCTCAGTTGAGAGACTCGTGTACGTGGGAGAAACGGAAGTATCTACTTGGATATTAAAATAGGACTGTAAACGATATCTGAAGAAGACATGCTAGAATGATAAGTGCCGGGTGAAGAAAAGGGGGGGGGGGGGGGGTATATGTCCTGCTAACTATTTAGACTAAGAATGCATTGAGATACTGATATTTCATTACCAGGCCACTCATGACAGGAAAACAGGGACAAAGGGGGGCTGTCATGAGAAGAGTTATGACCGGCAACAAAAGGTTGTTTATAAATGTATGTTCTAACAAGGATGATGTGTGCTAAATTGAGAAGCTGGAATTCGAGTCCTAGACTCAAAATAAGCACTTAGGACTGTCATTCTAAATTTGGGTTGGATCATTTATAAAAAAAATTCTTTGTGATTGGGATGCAAAGTGAGGGAATTGAACGATGAGGGGTGGGGGCGCTGCTAACCGAGAGAGTCTCCAGAAACCTTATCTCTAAGTGTCATCCTGAGGTGGTTTGTTAGGGGAATCACTGGATGATAGCTTGGGACAACCATGAACGTTTTTTTTTCTCTTTTATTTGACCCTGTATTCAGAATTGTTATGTTACATCGCATCAATGGGTGGTGCTAGGTTACTAAACATGTACTTTGTTTCTCTTTCCTTTTAAAGTCGATATGTGTTTAGGTTTCGTGGAACATGAGGGTGTTCAGGGAGGAGGTGAGGGCCCTCGGAGTGTGGTGTCAGGAAAATAACCTCACACTCAACGTCAACAAAACTAAGGAGATGATTGTGGACTTCAGGAAACAGCAGAGGGAACACCCCCCTATCCACATCGATGGAACAGTAGTGGAGAGGGTAGTAAGTTTTAAGTTCCTCGGCGTACACATCACAGACAAACTGAATTGGTCCACCCACACAGACAGCATCGTGAAGAAGGCGCAGCAGCGCCTCTTCAACCTCAGGAGGCTGAAGAAATTCGGCTTGTCACCTAAAGCACTCACAAACTTCTACAGATGCACAATCGAGAGCATCCTGTTGGGCTGTATCACCGCCTGGTACGGCAACTGCTCCGCCCACAACCGTAAGGCTCTCCAGAGGGTAGTGAGGTCTGCACAACGCATCACCGGGGGCAACCTACCTGCCCTCCAGGACACCTACACCACCCGATGTCACAGGAAGGCCATAAAGATCATCAAGGACAACAACCACCCAAGCCACTGCCTGTTCACCCCGCTATCATCCAGAAGGCGAGGTCAGTACAGGTGCATCAAAGCTGGGACCGAGAGACTGAAAAACAGCTTCTATCTCAAGGCCATCAGACTGTTAAACAGCCACCACTAACATTGAGTGGCTGCTGCCAACACACTGACTCAACTCCAGCCACTTTAATAATGGGAATTGATGGGAAATGATGTAAAATATATCACTAGCCACTTTAAACAATGCTACCTAATATAATGTTACATACCCTACATTATTCATCTCATATGTATATGTATATACTGTACTCTATATCATCTACTGCATCTTTATGCAATACATGTATCACTAGCCACTTTAACTATGCCACTTTGTTTACATACTCATCTCATATGTATATACTCTACTCAATACCATCTACTGTATCTTGCCTATGCCGCTCTGTACCATCACTCATTCATATATCTTTATGTACATATTCTTTATCCCCTTACACTTATGTCTATAAGGTAGTAGTTTTGGAATTGTTAGCTAGATTACTTGTTGGTTATTACTGCATTGTCGGAACTAGAAGCACAAGCATTTCGCTACACTCGCATTAACATCTGCTAACCATGTGTATGTGACAAATAAAATTTGATTTTGATTTGATTTGATTTGTTCAATGTTCCAGAGGAGGGAATGATGTATATTGACTAACGGATTTGAGAATGTGTTAGTATGTTTATAACTGTAGAAAATGCATTAGGAGTAGTGACTAGTGTGTTCTGGGTTAGATGAAATGATAGAGGAGTATCGTGTGTTATGGGTTAGATGTAATGATAGAGGGGTATAGTGTGTTATGGGTTAGATGTAATTATAGAAGAGTATTGTGTGTTATGGGTTAGATGTAATGATAGAGGGGTATAGTGTGTTATGGGTTAGATGTAATGATAGAGGAGCATCATTCCCAGAGACTGTATATTGTTACAGGAGATGGCTCATAGGCGAGGGAGGACAGCCAACTGTACACAATATCGGGGTTTAGTTGAACATTACACATACCTAGATCATGCTGCGAGTAGAAGAGGTAGTGGTGGTATTTCAGACACTATGGTAAACTTTCAGGAAACCTGTGACTCAGAGTTTTGTTAGGCTGGATATTATTCCCAACTCATTCATTTTTCTCCAATTTCTAACAGCCGGCGAACATTTGACAGATTACATGCAGGAGGTATTCTCACGGCAGTCGCTGTAATGACAGTAACTGAATGAGCTGTAGGGACAGTAACTGAAGGAGCTGTAGGGACAGTAACTGAAGGAGCAGTACTAGTAGCGTAGAATGCTATATTGACAGCATGGAATTGGACTACTGTGCAAATGAGGGGTATTGTGAGACTATAGTCATGGGCCATGTTTGTAGTAGCAGGGGTTACTTTAGTAGCATTGTTGGGATACCAGTTTATGATGACTGATGCCACATGGATTGGTTACTGGTAACTGGGAGACCAATGGGAGTACAGGGGATGCGGTTATTCAAATGTCACAAATTAGTGATCTTGCCATAGGAGGAGAGTTCATGTAGTCAGGAAATGACCCATGTGTTGCAGTGTGTATATCCTCAGGTGAAAGCAGACATAACCAAGGGCACGGGCTGAATTCTGGAGATTGAGTGTACATCAAGAGACACCAGGCTGGGGTGTTGGGACAGCGTTGGTTTGGGCTACACACACTACTCCGTACCATACCTGCAGCGATAAATATTGTCATGACTCTCCTTGGAGGGTGCATAGTTCTCACGTGAAGTGAGGTTCAGCTGCATAATGGGTGAGTGAAGACACCATGACAGAGGAAGCGACGCGAGAGAGAGACTAGATTCCACTGTAAGACATACAGATGGGTTGGGTCTGGGAGCTACTTCTGCCTTAATGCAAGAATAGAAGGCATTTAGCTCCTCTGGTACGCTCGAGTTACTGGGTTTCCCTTTGTAATCCGTGATAGTTTGCAAGCCCTGCCACATCCATCTAGTGTCAGAGCCGGGCATAGTAGGATTCGATTTTTGTTTGCTTTTAGCTCAGTGCGGATGTTGCCTGTAATCCATGGCTTCTGTTTGGGGTATGTATGTACGGTCACTGTGGGGAAGACGTTGTGGATGCACTTATTAAGGAAGCTGGAAATGACGTGATAAACTTACAGTCCTGTAGCTTAACATCCGCTTCATCGTACCACTTCCTTATTGAGCGGAAGTGGTTTATGCTTGTAAGCAGGAAGCAGGAGGATGGAGTTGTGGTCTGATTTGCCAAAGCGAGGGCGAGGGTAGGCCTTGTACGCATTTCTATGTGTGGAATAAAGGTCCTGTAGAGATTTCCACCTCTAGTTGCACAGGTGACAAACGGATCCCCGACCACTAGAAACGCTGCCTATGAATATACATTTTCTTGTCTGCATATGGCTCGTTGAGTGCGGTCTTAGTGCCAGCATCAGTTTGTGGTGGTAAGTAGACAGCTACAAAAAATAAAGATAAAAACTCTCTGGTAAATAGTATGGTCTGCAGCTTACTATGAGATATTCTAACTCAGGCGAGCAAAAACCTGAGACTTCCTTAACATTAGAAATCAACATGGGAAACTGATTGGATTTGAAAAAATGTATCACCCAACTCTTAACCTAAATCCAATTACATGGTGATATGATAACTCAACCAAATGTAAATAAAAACTAGATGTTGAATTGACGTCAGTGGGTAGTCTCCTCTGGAGTAAAGGCTTTATTTACTATAAAGCTTGTTAGCCTGTAATTTCCCTCAGGTTGCTAGAGACCAACTGACACCATATTGCTGGTCAATCCCTCTTTGTGATGGCTAACAATATTTAATAGCTAGGCCAAGGTGTCAAGTTGGTATATTCCTTACTGCATTGCCTGTAAATAGGGATTTTGTTATATGGTAATTGATGCAACATATATTTTGTATCTAATTTATTTCAAAGATACTGTAATGTATAGGCTGCTTCTAAAACAATAGTACAAGACACCAGAACCAAACTAAACCAGAAAACCCATGAGTGATTTCAGCTAGAAAATAAGCAGAGAAGCCATGTGTGACTTTATGGGAGGTGGACTAGAGAGATTCACCAGGTGTGAACAGCTCTCCTCTCCATCCAGCTCTCCTCTCCACACGTGTGTGTGTGTGTGTGCGTGTGTGCGTGCGTGCGTGCGTGCGTGCATGTGTGTGTGCATGCCTGTCTGCTTGCCTGAGTCCCTGTGCACATGTGAGTGTAAGTCCATCAGTGTGTGTGTGTAGTTGTGCTCTGTCTTGTTCCAGGCATGCATGCTCTGCACAGTCCGCTGCACCAGAGAGAGAGAGGGGTAGATGCTATAAATACATTTACTAGTTATCTCCCGGCTGTATGACAAAGGGCTCTATTCAATCAGATCCGCTTTAGCCGACATCCACATAGCGGAGGTGGAACTACATTAGAGCTGTCAAATCCACAAGTGGCTCCCATCATTACACCTAAAGCAGACATTGGCTGCACAGAGTCACATTAAGAGGAATCCCATGCAGCCTTGTTTACAAGTTGAACACTGGAATGTGAGATGTAATCTACACCTCGATTAGGATAGTAGAAACCCTGATTATTTTGATGAATGTTTAAAAAATTTGAGCGGAATTATTTCTATATACAATGCCTTCGGCAAGCATTCAGAGCCCTTGACTTTTTCCACATTTTGATTCGTTACAGCCTAATTCTAAAATTGATTTAAATAAATAATTTACACACAATAACCCATAATGACAAAGCGAAAACAAAAAATAAATAACAGAAATACCTTATTTACATAAGTATTTGAAAATGAGACTCGAAAATTAGCTCAGGTGCATCCTGTTTCCATTGATCATCCTTGAGATGTTTCTACAACCTGATTGGAGTCCACATGTGGTAAATTAAATTGATTGGACATTATTTTGAAAGGCACACATCTGTCTATATAAGGTCCCACAGTTGACAGTACATGTCAGAGAAAAAACCAAGCCACGAGGTCGAAGGAATTGTCCAAGCATCATGTCTGGAGGAAACCTGGCACCATACCTATGGTAAAGCAGGATCATCATGCTGTGGGGATTTTTTTCAGCGCCAGGGACTGGGAGACCAGTCAGGATCGAAGCAAAGATGAGCGGAGCAATGTACAGAGAGATCCTTGATGAAAACCTGCTCAGGACCTCAGACTGAGGTGAAGGTTCACCTTCCAACAGGACAACGACCCTAAGCACACAGCCAATAAAATGTAGGAGTGGCTTTGGGACAAGTCTCTGAATGTTCTTGAGTGACCCAGCCACAGCCCGGACTTGAATCTGATCGAACAACTCTGGAGAGACCTGAAAATAGCTGTGCAGCAACGCTCCCCATCCAACCTGACAGAGCTTGAGAGGATCTGCAAAGAAGAATGGAAGAAACTCCCCAAATATAGGTGTGCCAAGCTTTTAGCGACATACCCAACAAGACTCTGCCGTAATCACTGCCAAAGGTGCTTCAACAAAGTACTGAGTAAAGGGTCTGAATATTCATGTAAATGTAATATTTCAGTTTTATATTTTGAATAAATTAGCAAAAATGTCAAAAATAATGTTTTTGTTTTGTCCTTATGTGGTATTGTGTGTAGATTGAGGAGGGGAAAAAACAATTGAATCCATTTTAGACTAAGGCTGTGAAGTAAGAAAATGTGGAAAAGTCAAGGGGTCTGAGTACTTTCCGAAGGCACTGTAGCCTACACTTTCTTGCTCTGACCTTCTAACTCGAGTTGGGCGGTTATGGCTTACCGACAACGATGCAAGAGCAACGGCTCACCGATGTGACGGCTCCAACACAGTTCCACCTCTAACACCGCCAAAACATCCGCTGTGCTGCTATCGCCAGCTAATGATTGATCTGATTGAATCAAGGCCCGAGTTTCTGCTCCAGAGACACAAATCAAACTGACACACACACAGGGGCCCTGATCAACTAATGAATATTAAATATCCAGGAGGCTATTTATAGAAACGGGGAGTTTTTCCTAGCCAATGTGCTTCTACATCTGCATTGCCTGCTCTTTGGAGCTATAGGCAGGGTTTCTGTATAAGCACGTTGTGACATCTGCTGATGTGAAAAGGGATTTATAAATACATTTGATTAAATTGGATTGAGGGAGAGTCCTCAAGTGAGCTTTACTATCCATATGAGACTGTGTCATGTGTCTTTGAAAGGCTAAGGAGTTAAGTTAACTCTCTGTATATGGCCAAATTTTCCTTCCCTGAGAACTAGTGCTGAAAATAATTTGTTGCAATAGTATGAATGTGAGTTAGAGCCTGTGTGTGTGTGCGTCTGTCTGTTCCATATATAGCTGGTCAGTGCTCTCTTTATCTTCCAATTGTCTGCATGTCCAAAACCCACCACAGGCACATTCTCACATGGGGCTTATTGTACGGCTCAAAGTTTAATTAAATTCAAATCTGTGTCTCGAGGGTGCTATCTATCGCTGGGTCTCTCTTTCTCTCTCTCTCTCCCTTTATCTCTTTCCCTCTCGCTCGCTCTCTCGCACCCTGTGTATGTTTATCTGCATGTGTGTTCTTGTGTGTGTGTCTCTACGGTGCTATCTCTCGCTACATGGGTCTCATCTGGGAGTAAAACCAGCTGCCTCCGGCCTGGCCTCTGCCCCCCCTGGCCCAGTCTGCTTGAGCCTGGGTCAATGTTCTGTAGACTGCCTGGGACCTAAGAGTGGAGGCGGGGTACTGGAGGGACTGTGGAGGGTGGGGACTCTGGGGTTTGCAGAGACCTTATGGGGACTGAGGAGTAGCCCACTGGGGGCACACTAGTTGAATCAACGTTGTTTCAATGTAATTTGTCAACATATTGTGACATGGAATCTATGTGGAAAACTGTTGTTAAAGGGTGAAATTTCAACCACAGGATTGTCATCATGGTAACCAATTTTCAAACATAGACAAACATAGTATAAAATATGTTGAATTTGTACCTTTGAAACAACATCAGATCTTCAACGTTATATCCACTACCAGACAAAAATATCAATAGGCTGGGCAGCACCTCCTACCAGAGAGTCAATCTGTCTACAGCTATCCTTTTGGTCTCCCAACCAGTATTTTGACAAACACCAGCCCTGCTTAGCATTGATCTTTGTCACTGACTACTACCTATGTGCTATCGTGAGAATAATTATTGAGAGATCTCTTAATAACTAAATAGATTCACTGTTGCTATCAGTCGTTCCAAAGGATTGGTTTAACAGAGCAAATTAAATGTAACCATACTTGAAAGTAATATATCATCAATGGTACTATTTAGGCCTCCACATTTGTGAAGTCATCATGCTTATTGTTTAAAATTCAACCCAAGGTTCAACTAAAATTAACCAATACATTTATGTCTAGGGTTTCAAGCAGTTTTTTATTTCAAATGTAATCTTCAAGTTAATATTTAATATGGTGGATTCACGTTTCCATCTCAACCAACAATCTAAGTTAAAATGCACTTTATTAAATCAAGGTTGACATGATTTAGTCCTATTCTTTAACTTAGATTGTTGGTTGAGATGGAAATGTGAATCCACCATATTAATTATTAACTTGAAGATTACATTTGAAATAATGTTATTTGTAGACAAATTCGAATGAAAGTCTGACTAAATCAGTGGCACAAAAGATGCATCTCCTTCTATTTGGGAGCGTTGACAACCAAACAAAATTCAATATCACTTTTGCAATACAGTAAATAGCCTATTAACAACAAGTTAAATGTTGGATTCACGTCTTCAACTAAACCAAAAAAAAAATTAAAGAATAGGCTCAGATGAAACTCTCCATTAGATCGGTATAAAATGTTGATGTTTGGTTGCGTTTTCAACCAAACACAATTCAATATCACTTTTTTAATACAATAAATAGCCAAAAGTTAAGGCTATCTCATAAACTAATTCAACAGTAGTTTTTCATATATTTATATAAAAAACACTACCTGACCAAAAGTATGTGGACAACTGGATGTCGCACATCTCATTCTAAAATCATGGGCATTAGTAAGGAGTTGGTCCCCCCTTTGCTAATATAACAGCCTCCACTCTTCTGGGAAGACTTTCCACTAGATGATGGAACATTGCTGCGGAGACTTGCTTCCATTAAGACACAAGAGCATTAGCGATGTCGGGCACTGATGTTGGGCGATTAGGCCTGGCTCGCAGTCATACACCTTAGCCAAATACATTTTTCACAATTCCTGACATTTAATCCTAGTAAAAAGTCCCTGTCTTAGGTCAGTTAGGATCACCACTTTATTTTAAGAATGTGAAATGTCAGAATAATAGTAGAGAATGATTTATCACATTCCCAGGGGGTCAGCAGTTTACATACACTAAATTAGTATTTGACAGCGTTGCCTTTAAATTGTTTAATTTGGGTCAAACGTTTTGTGTAGCCTTCCACAAGATTCCCACAATAATTTGGGTGAATTTTGGGCCATTCCTCCTGACAGAGCTGGTGTAACTGAGTCAGGTTTGTAGGACTCCTTGCTTGCACACACTTTTTCAGTTCTGTCCACAAATGTTCTATAGGATTGAGGTCAGGGCTTTGTGATGTCCACTCCAATACCTTGACTTTGTTGTCCTTAAGCCATTTTGCCACAACTTTGGAAGTATGCTTCGGGTTATTGTCCATTTGGAAGACCCATTTGCGACCAAGCTTCAACTTCCGGACTGATGTCTTGAGATGTTGCTTCAATATATCCACATAATTTTCCAACCTCATGATGCCATCTATTTTGTAAAGTGCACCATTCCCTCCTGTAGCAAAGCACCCCCAAAACATGATGCTGCCACCACCGTGCTTCACGGTTGGGATGGTGTTCTTCGGCTCGCAAGCCTCCCCCTTTTTCCTCCAAACATAACGATGGTCATTATGGTCAAACAGTTCTATTTTTGTTTCATCAGAGGACATTTCTCCAAAAAGTACCATCTTTGTCCCCATGTGCATTTGCAAACCGTAGTCTGGCTTTTTTATGGCGGTTCTGGAGCAGTGGCTTCTTCCTTGCTGAGCAGCCTTTCAGGTTATGTCGATACAGGACTCGTTTTACTGTGGACACTTTTGATACTTTTGTACCTGTTTCCTCCAGCATCTTCACAAGGTCCTTTGCTGTTGTTCTGGGATTGATTTGCAATTTTCGCACCAAAGTACATTCATCTCTAGAAGACAGAATGGGTCTCCTCCCTGAGCGGTATGACGGTTGCGTGATCCCATGGTGTTTATATTTGCATACTATTTTTTGTACAGATGAACGTGGTACCTTCAGGCATTTGGAAATTGCTCCCAAGGATGAACCGGAGGTCTACAATTTTTTTCTGAGGACTTGGCTGATTTCTTTTGATTTTCCCATGATGTCAAGCGAAATGGCACTGCGTTTGAAGGTAGGCCTTGAAATACATCCACAGGTACACCTCCAATTGACCCAAATGATGTCAATTAGTCTGTCAGAAGTTTCTAAAGCCATGACATAATTTTCTGGAATTTTCCAAGCTGTTCAAAGGCACAGTCAACTTCTGACCCACTGGAATTGTGATACAGTAAATATAAGTGAAATAATCTGTCTGTAAACAATTGTTGGAAAATGACTTGTGTCATGCACAAAGTAGATGTCCTAACCGATTTGCCAAAACTATAGTTTGCTAACAAGAAATTTGTGGAGTGGTCGAAAAACAAGTTTTAATGACTCCAACCTAAGTATATGTAAACTTCCGACTTCAACTGTACGTATCCATTTCAGGGTTTTTCTTTATTTTGACTATTTTCTACATTGTAGAATAATAGTGAAGACACCAACTCTATGAAATAACACATATGGAATCATGTAGTAAGGATGTAGTAAGTAAAATCATGTAAAAAAGCATGTAGTATGCAAAATATGTTTTACATTTTAGATTCTTCAAAATAGCCACCCTTTGCCTTGATGACAGCTTTGCATTCTCTAAACCAGCTTCATGAAGTCACCTGGAATGCTCATCACAAATTATCTCAATTGGGATGTGGGGTCGGGTGATTGTGGAGGCCAGGTCATCTTATGTTGCACTCCACCACTCTCCTTCTTGGTCAAATAGACCTTACACAGCCTAGAGGTGTTTTTTGGAGCAACAAAAATGAAGGCGTATGCTGGTTAAGTGTGCCTTGAATTCTAAAGTAATCACAGACAGCGTCACCAACAAAGCACCCCCACACCATCACACCTCCTCCATGTTTCACAATGGGAACCACACATGCAGAGAACATCTGTTCACCTACTCTGCGTCTCACAAAGATATGGGTGTTGGAACCAAAAATCTCAAATTTGGACTCATCAGACCAAAGGGCAGATTTCCACCGGTCTAATGTCCATTGCTTGTGTTTCTTAGCCCAAACACGTCTCTTCTTCTTATTGGTGTCCTGTAGTAGTGGTTTCTTTGCAGCAATTCGATCATGAAGGCCTGATTCACGCAGTCTCCTCTGAACAGTTGATGTTGAGATGTGTCTGTTACTTGAACTCTGTGCGGTGCAATCTGAGGTGCAGTTAATTACCGATATCTGAGGCTGGTAACTCTAACGTACATCCTCTGCAGCAGAGATAACTCTGGTTCTCCTTTTTCTGTCAGTCCTCATGAGAGACATTTTCTTGACATTTTCATGATCTTGACATTGTTCTTGAAATTTTCGGGATTGACTGACCTTCATGTCATAAAATAAAGATGGACTGTCATTTCTCTTTTCGCTTATTTGAGCTGTTCTTGCCATAATATGGACTTGATCTTTTACCAAGTAGGGATATCTTCTGTATTTTTTTTATTTAACCTTTATTTAAATAGGCAAGTCAGTTAAGAACAAATTCTTATTTACAATGATGGCCTACACCGGCCAGACCCTAACCCGGACAACGATGTGCCAATTGTGCGCAGCCCTATGGGACTCCCAATCACAGCTGGTTGTGATACAGCCTGGAATCAAACGAGGGTCTGTAGTGACGCCTCTAGCACTGAGATGCAGTGCCTTAGACCGCTGTGCCACTCGGGAGCCCAATACCACCCCTATCTTGTTACATCACAACTGATTGGCTCAACACACACATACATTACACTTCCATGTACAAACACACACAAACTCTCTCACACACACATTTGGCTGGAAGGAGCAGGATGTTCAGTTATACTTGATGTCTTAAGTTACCACGCAAGCAGGAGTTGTGCCCTTGATTGATCAACATGATCATGACCACTGGTGTACTGGACACCCCCTCCAAAAAGTAATTCATAAACCTTTAAGAATGTGACTGAAAAAGTGCCTCAGGTTTAGAAAAATAAAACAGTCAACTGATTTAAAGTAAGAGGATATCTGTGAACAAAGCCACGACAGCCAGTGGTGTAAAGTACTTTAAGTACTACGTTTTTGAGGTATCTGCACTTTACTATTAATATTTTTCCAACTTTTTCTTCGCTACATTCATAAAGAAAATAATGTACTTTTTATTTTCCCTGACACCCAAAAGTACTCTACTTACATTTTAACAGGAAATTGGTCCAATTCATACACTTATCAAGAGAACATCCCTGGTCATACCTACTGCTTCTGATCTGGCGGACTCACTAAACACAAATGCTTCGTTTGTAAATGATGGTTGCGCTCCAAACACTTAAAAGACACACCCTATCCCCTCAGCCCTCAAATTAAGCGGACACTTCTGATGACGTATCATAACATCTGACGGGTATACACTTGCAGGGCAAGGGGCGAGGGAGGAAGGAATGAGTTTTAAATGGATCACCTTTGGCAGGAAATCCGTCACTCTTTCATGCCGCAATGATTGTGTTTTCAGCCACCGGTAGCTTGTGGGTGTTTTATATGCGCTACATTCAATTATGAGTGCATGTCTACTTATATTAAATATATAATTATTAATATACACCTAAAGTATGATAGCAATGTAAGGGCGTTCGTCTGTAGGAGGAAGAGAAGCGGACCAAAGCGCAGCGTGGTGGTTATTCATGTTTTAATAAATCACTACACATGAACAAACTAACAAAAACAAGAAATGTGAAAACGCAAAACAGTCCTATCCTGTGACAACAAACACAGTGACAGGAACAATCACCCACAAACACACAGTGAAACCCAGGCTACCTAAGTATGATTCTCAATCAGAGACAACTAATGACACCTGCCTCTGATTGAGAACCATACTAGGCCGAAAACATAGAAATGCCCCAAAACATAGAAAAACAAACATAGACTGCCCACCCAACTCACGCCCTAACCATACTAAATAAATACAAAACAACAGAAATAGAGGTCAGAACGTGACAAGCAAGCAAATTAATTAGCTAACTGACGTTAGCCTGCCTAGCTGGAACTTCTGAAGAAGGGAAATGTTTTATTTCTACCATTTCCAAAAGATAACCAAACAAAAACATATTTATTTGTACGTAGTAGAAACATTTATAACTTATTTGCATTCGTTTTTACTTACACCTGAATGTTGACTTCTCCATTGATGTTGTTTTTAAGTTTTTGAGGCTTTTCTTAGCGGATGTACAATCGTCGCAAATTTAATTATGGGGAGTTTCAGGACCCAGAGTGAACATAATTGTACACTTGCAAAGCCGACTGAAAACTAAGCCTAAGCTTGAAAACTAAGGGCTTACGTTGCAAACTTCCCTTGCTTGGCTAATCATTTGGAACACCCGCCAAGATGGCAACAAGGATTCCCCCAAGGGCATAAGGACGAGGGTGTGTATTTTAAGTGTTTGGACTGCAACCCATGTCTAAGTGTTGGAGAGAGCCCCTGGCTATCGCCAATAAATAAAAATACATACAATTGTGAATATGAAATGGTTTATACTTGTACTTTTACTTTTGATACTTAAGTGCATTTTAGCAATTTCATTTACTTTTGATACTTCAGTATATTTAAAACCAAATACTTTTAGACTTTTAGGCAGATAGTATTTTACTGGATGACTTTCACTTTTATTTGAGTCATTTATTTTATTTGAACTGAACACTGAAATAACAAAAATGACAAAGAGAACGAACAAAACCGAAACAGTTCTGTCTGGTGCAGACACAAAAACAGAAAACAACTACCCACAAAACACAGGAGGGAAAAGGCTACCTAAGTATGGTTCTCAATCAGAGACAATGATAGATAGCTGCCTCTGACTGAGAACCACACCCGAGAACAGGATATCCTGGCCCGAGGAGACACACTGGAGGTCTGGAGAGCAGGGCTGGCACAATCTGTCCTGGCTGGATCCTCAACCTAGCCCGGCAGATGCGGGGCGCACCGGGCTAAGAATGCGTACTGGAGACACCATGCGCTCCACCACATAACACGGTGCCTGACTAGTACGCCACCCGCCACGGTAAGCACGGGGAGTTGGCTCAGGTCTGCAAACTAACTCTGCCACACTCCCCGTGTGCCTCCTCCCAAAAATTTGGTTTGGGGCTTCCTCGGGCTTTCTCGGGCTTCCTCGTCAGCCTTGTTCCCTCATAATGTTGCTGCTCAGCCTTAGCTGCCTCCAGTTCCTTTGGTGGTGGGTAGTTCTATAACGGCATTGGAAGGAGAGGACCAAGGTGCAGCGTGGTACGTGTTCATACTTTTATTTGAACTGAACACTGAAATAACAAAAATAACAAAGAGAACGAGCGAAACCGAAACAGTTCTGTCTGGTGCAGACACAAAAACAGAAACAACTACCCACAAACAACTACCCACAACAACAACACAGAGTTACACATAAACAAACGTACAGTCAATAACACAAAAGAAAAGAAAAACAGAAAAATCTATGTACGATGTGTGCAAATGTAGAAGAGTAGGGAGGTAGGCGTTAAATAGGCCCTAGAGGCAAAAATAATTACATTTTAGCATTAATACTGGAGTGATAGATGTGCAGATGATGATGTGCAAGTGGAGATACTGGGCTGCAAAGTAGCAAGACGGTAAGTAATAATATGGGAATGATTGGCTGTATTCAGGTACAGTAAGCTGCTCTGACAGCTGATGCTTAAAGTTATAGAGGGAGATATAAGACTACAGCTTCAGAGATTTTTGCAATTCATTCCAGTCATTGGCAGCAGAGAACTGGATGGAAAGGCGGCCAAAGGGAGTGTTGGCTTTGGGGATGACCAGTGAAATATACCAAAATTTACACAGGTTCGAAATAAAATAAATAATAAAATATTAATAAGTACCTTTTTATTTGTTGAATATAATTCAACATGTAATAAGAAATAGGCCTTTACATGTGGTAATTTTATATAAACTATTTATTAATTGAATTTACAGAAAATGTGCAATATCGTGATATGTATCGTTATCAGGATATGAAATGAACTATATCGGGATATGAGATTTTCGTCATATGGCCCAGCCCTACTGTGCAGTAATGTGGACAAAAATAGCACCTGGCATCTGAAATAAATGACAGCCCTGTGCATTCTTCTGAATACTAAGAGCACAGAAGTAATTACAATATGTGGCTTATTCAATTTGTGCTGTATAAGTGTCAATACAATTAACAGTATTCCATATACCAGAGCCATTCTTTAATTCACATCTGTGCATATTCATATCTCCCTTTTACAAAAGCAAGTTTATTCAAAAACATGAGTCCTGCTGTGTGTACTTAGAAGCACACAGAGACATCACACAATAAAATACATATTCTACCCAATATTATTTCTCGTTATGGTAATTATACATTCCTTGCACAGTGGATGGGAAATAATGCATTAATTAATGAAATCATTATTGTAATAATTTGATTAGTTCAACAATGACGGGGAAAGGTCAGATGGGGTTTTAATTTTTTTAAATAGATTTATCAAATCAACATTTCTGCTGTTTGGATGCCCATATCTTTGTCTGGAATGGCAACCTATTCCCCAGGGCCCTACTGAGGTAATAGGGTGCTATTTCAGACATATGTAAACCTGGGTTGCCATAACCTTCTCATGTCATTGATTCTTGTCAGACCTGGTAGCATATCAGAAGGTTATAGCTAGGGTTAGGGATACGGTTATGGCTAGGAGTAGGGTCGAGCCAGGGTGTGGACTTATGGGTTAGGGCTGTGGTTGAGGGTTAAGGTTTAACCGGGATGTGGACATGAGCTATTGTTAGGGTTGTGGCTAAGATCAGGGTTGGACATATATCCAAGATGGCGTAGCGGTCGGACGTGTGTTTGTCTTGTCCCGTATAAATAGTCTGTAAATAGTCTGTTTTAGTTTTTTTTAAATATATTTTAATCTCACTTTCCATCTACAAACTAAATATACTTTCCTGCAACCCGCCTCACCCAATGTGGTATAGATCTGCTTTTTTTATACTTTATAACTGGAACCTCCATCAGGAGCTAGCTAGATAACTAGCTACTAGCTAGTAGTCATTGTTAGCCACTGCTAGCAGTCTTCACCTTTAGCTCGGACACCAGCCAGCTTTAGCTCGGTCAATACCTGCCAGGCTGCACAGTGCGATATCAACCCAGAGCATATCAGACTGCTTTTCTCTACCACATCACCAGATTCCTGCTGCAAGCTCTGGACCATTACACCGGATCATCGCAGCTAGTTAGCTGCAACCAAGTGGCTATTGTTGGCTAACACCTCTGTCCCAAACAAGCACTAGTTAGCCTTGAGCTAGCCTCGAGCTAGGCCCATCTCCCGGCTAGCCGACAAAGTATATCAGCTAATTTTTGGGCTACAATACCTCTTTTCCAATTGGCCTGGACCCTTTATTGTCGACACGGAGCTCCGCCAATCCATCACGACTGGTCTGCCGGTGTAATCGTCCGATGTGGTTTCAACAGCATTTTCTATTGCGATGTCGCCAAAGCCCATCTGCTAGCCCCGACCCGCTACATTTCTGAATGCCGTGTCTCCCGCTCGCCTAGCGTAGTAGCGACTACCGAGCGGCTCCCTGACTCACCTATTGCTGCTCAATGGACCCGATGATCACTCGGCTACACAGCTGATGCCTGCTGGACTTGTTCACTAATATGGTACCTAATTTTTGTTTACCTGTCGGTCCCAGCCTCGAACTCAGGTCCTGTGCTTACCTAACTGACCCTCTCTGCCCATTGATCGCCATTTACCCGTTGTTGTCTTAGCTCTCCCGATCAGCACCTATGATTGCTTTATGCCACTCTATTGTCAATATGCCTTGTCTACTGCTGTTTCGGTTAGTTTTTATTGTTTTATTTCACTGTAGAGCCCCCGGTCCCGCTCAACATGCCTTAGAAAGCTCTTTTGTCCCACCCCCCACACATGCGGAGACCTCACCTGGCTTAACTGGTGCCTCCAGAGATGCAACCTCTCTCATCGTCACTCAATGCCTACATTTACCTCCACTGTACTCACATCCTCACATCCCTTGTCTGTACATTATGCCCTGAATCTATTCTACCACGCCCAGAAATCTGCTCCTTTTATTCTTTGTTCCCAACTCACTAGAGGACCAGTTCTTCTAGCCTTTAGCAGTACCCTTATCCTACTCCTCCTCTGTTCCTCTGCTGATGTAGAGGTTAACCCAGGCCCTGTAGCCCCCAGTACTACACCTATTCCCCAGGCGCTCTCATTTGTTGACTTCTGTAACCGTAAAAGCCTTGGTTTTATGAATGTTAACATCAGAAGCCTCCTCCCTAAGTTTGTTTTATTCACTGCTTTAGCACGCTTTGCCAACCCTGATGTCCTAGCCATGTCTGAATCCTGACTTAGGAAGGCCACCAAAAATTCTGAAATGTCCATCCCGAACTACAACATTTTCCATCAAGATAGAACTGCCAAAGGGGGCGGATTTGCACTCTAAGGCTCTCACTGTCGCCGCTTGTTATAGACCCCCCTCAGCCCCCAGCTGTGCCCTGGACATCATATGTGAATTGATTGCCTCCCATCTATCTTCAGAGTTTGTATTGTTAGGTGACCTAAACTGGGATATGCTTAACACCCAGGCCGTCCTACAATCTAAGATAGATGCCCTCAATCTCACACAAATGATCAAGGAACCCACCAGGTACAACCCTAAATCCGTAAACATGGGCACCCTCATAGATATCATCCTGACCAACTTGCCCTCTAAATACACCTCTGCTGTCTTCAACCAGAATCTCAGCGATCACTGCCTCATTGCCTGCGTCCGTAATGGGTCCGCTGTCAAACAACCACCCCTCATCACAGTCAAACGCTCCCTAAAACACTTCAGCAAGCAGGTCTTTCTAATCGACCTGCCTCGGGTATCCTGGAAGAATATTGACCTCATCCTGTCAGTAGAGGGTGCCTGGTTGTTCTTTAGAAGTGTTTTCCTCACCGTCTTAAATAAGCATGCCCCATTCTTAAAAAATAGAAATAAGGACAGATATAGCCCTTGGGTCACTCCAGACCTGACTGCCCTTGACCAGCAGAAAAACATCCTGTGCGTACTGCATTAGCATCGAATAGCCCCCATGATATGCAACTTTTCAGGGAAGTCAGGAACCACTATAAACAGGCAGTTACGAAAGCAAAGGCTAGCTTTTCCAAACAGAAATTTGCATTTTGTAGCACTAATTCCAAAAGGTTTTGGGACACTGTAAAGTCCATGGAGAATAAGAGCACCTCCTCCCAGCTGCCCACTGCACTGAGGCTAGGAAATACTGTAACCACCGATAAATCTACTATAATCGAGAATTTTTAAGCATTTTTCTACGGCTGGCCATGCTTTCCACCTGGCTACCACTACCCCGGCCAACAGCTCTGCACCCCGCGCAGAAACTTGCCCAAGCCCCCAGCTTCTCCTTCACCCAAATCCGGATAGCTGATGTTCTGAAGAACTGCAAAATCTGGACCCCTACAAATCAGCTGGGCTAAACAATTTGGATCCTCTCTTTCTAAAATGATCAGTTGAAAATGTTGCAACCCCTATTACTAGCCTGTTCAACCTCTCTTTCATATCGTCTGAGATCCCTAAAGATTTGAAAGCTGTCCCGGTCATCCTCCTCTTCAAAGGGGGAGACACTCCAGGCCCAAACTGTTACAGACCTACATCCATCCTGCCCTTCTTTTCTAAAGTCTTCGAAAGCCAAGTTAACAAACAGATCACCGACCATTTTGAATCTCACCGTACCTTCTCCACTATGCAATCTGGTTTCAGAGCTGATCAAGGGTGCACCTCAGCCACGGTCAAGGTCCTAAATTATATCATAACCGCCATCGATAAAAGACAGTACTGTGCAGCCATCTTCATCGACCTGGCCAAGGATTTCGACTCGGTCAATCACCGTATTCTTATTGGCAGACTCAACAGCCTTGGTTTCTCAAATGACTGCCTCGCCTGATTCACCAACTACTTCTCAGATAGAGTTCAGTGTGTCAAATCGGAGGGCCTGTTGTCCGGACCTCTGGCAGTCTCTATTCTCAGGACAACTCTTTTCTCTGTATATCAATGATGTCACTCTTGCTGCTGGTGATTCTCTGATCCACCACTACGCAGATGATTCCATTCTGTACACATCTGGCCGTTCTTTGGACACTGTGTTAACTAACCTCCAAACGACATTCAATGCCATACAACACTCCTTCTGTGGCCTCCAACTGCTCTTAAATGCTAGTAAAACTAAATGCATGCTTTTCAACCAATTGCTGCCCACACCAGCCCGCCCGACTAGCATCACTACTCTGGATGGTTCTGACTTAGAATATGTGGACAACTACAAATACCTAGGTGTCTGGTTAGACTGTAAACTCTCCTTTCAGACTCACATTAAGGTTCTCCAATCCAAAATTAAATCTAGAATCGGCTTCGTATTTCGCAAACAAAGCCTCCTTCACTCATGCTGCCAAACATTCCCTCGTAAAACTGACTATCCTACCGACTTCGGTCGATGTCATTTACAAACTAGCCTCCAAAACTCTACTCAGCAAACTGGATGTAGTATATCACAGTGCCATGGCTCTGCTGCCAATGACTGGAACAAATTGCAAAAATCTCTGAAGCTGGAGACTTCTGTCTCCCTCACTAACATTAAGCATCAGCTGTCAGAGCAGCTTACCGATCACTGCACCTGTACACAGCCCATCTGTAAATAGCCCACCCAACTACCTCATCCCCATATTGTTATTTAATTTTTTTGCTCTTTTGCACCCCAGTATCTCTACTTGCAAATCATCATCTGCACATCTATCACTCCAGTGCCACTTTGGCCTATTTATTGCCTTACCTCCCTAATTTTACTACATTTGCACACACTGTACATAGATTTTTCTATTGTGTTATTGACTGTAGGTTTGTTTATCCCATGTGTAACTCTGTGTTGTTGGTTTTGTCCCATTGCTTTGCTTCTTTATCTTGGCTAGGTTGCAGTTGTAAATGAGAACTTGTTCTCAACTGGCCTCCCTGGTTAAATGAAGGTGAAATAAAAAATGTAAAAAAGTGTTGAATCGGGATGTGGACATAAAGCTACACTGTAAAAAAACAAGTTTAGTGATTCAACGTACAATTGTATGGCAACCAGCTGCAATAGGATTGTGAGTTTGATCGCTAAAATAGCATTGAAATTGATTCAAAGTACAATTATAAGGCAACCAGCTGCAATAGGATTGTGTTTTTGCTCAACATTTGGGCATATATATGAACCAACATACATTCTCAAGTTGAATTGTATGTTCACTCAACCTAAAAATCTAAGTTGAGTGAACATACAATTGAACTTGAGAATTTATTGTAACTTATTTGCATATTTCCCAGTGTGCCATTCGAGGGAATTGTAGTTACCACCCATGACTGTATTTGTTAGTGACAGAGACATGGTTGTTGTATTCATTGTCTTTCACCCCTGTAGCCATCACCAAGTGAGTGTCTTAGTGCCTGATTCAGACTTAGGAAAGCTATTTGTTTTTTACACATTTTGATTTAGGTACTTCTCAGTAGTTGGTATCCAGACTTACTGTATGTAAGTGTAGGTGACAGGTGTGGCTCCCTAAATGTAAATGTAATTCAGTTGCTGAAAACCCTCCCACTTGCTGGGTTTTCATTCAATATGGTTTACAATACATTTATCTAAAGCCATTCCTTTAAATAGTGTACCTTTAAAGCTGCAATATGTAGCTTGTTGGGAAACCTGACCAAATTCACATAGAAATTTGAGTTCGCATTGAGAGCAAGTCTAAGAAGTGTACTGTTCTATGTGCACTATTTCTATGCTTCCCATTCTCAAGTTTTGTTTTTGCTTCTTTTACTTTCAGGTTTTGTACACAAGCTTCAAACAGCTGAAAATACAATATTTTTGGTTATCGAAAAGATATTTAACGGCTGTTTAGATGATACAATGATTCTCTACACTATACTTGCTTGTTTTGTCACATATACTGAAATTAAGCAAACTATTAGAATTTGAGCAACCAGGAAATACCCGAGTGATTTCGGCATGATGCATCTTTAATTAGATTTATTTCGACAAATTTACTAGAATATCGAGAAAATGTGTTCAGAGTAGGGAACATTGAAAAAAAAACAATTTGATTAATCATAAAAGTTGTTCAATCCATGAAATATTGTAAGGTGAGAGAAGTGTACGTTAGGGGTTGAACAATAGTCCTGTAAATCTACCCTAAACCTCACAGCAGAGAGACGGACAAATGATGTTACATCCCCTGGACCAGGAGTGAGTTTCCATCTAGTGTCCTTCTTCCTGTTAGACTCTTTTTAGTACCCATCACGCTGGCTGACTGTCCCTCATGCCCTGTGTCTACAGCTTTAGTGGACTCCGGCGCCGGAAGGAACTTTATGGATCAGACCCTTGTCTCCTCTCTCAATATTACTACCCGCTCTCCTCTCCTTTTCCGGTTCAAGGTCTCGACTGTCGGCCTCTAGGATCCGGAACCATCACACACATCACGCAACCACTCACCCTCACGTGGAGCCCAATCACCAGGAAAACATCCCCTTCTTCATCACCAGTGCACCAGTTCACAAGATCATCCTCGGCCTACCTTGGCTTCAGCGCCATAACCCTACCATCTCATGGTCGAGGATGAGAATCACCGACTGGTCACCTGAATGCCAGAAGACCTGCTTTCCTGTCCCCTGTGGTTCCACGTCGTTTGAGAGTCCTGTGGTTGCCCTGTCATGCCCTGATCTAAGTATTTTGTGTTTTTCTTCATGTATTGGGTCAGGCCAGGGTGTGGCATTGGGTTTTTTGTATTGTAGTGTGTTTTGTCCTGGGGTTCTGGTGTGTATGTATTGGGATTGTAGCTAGTGGGGTTATCTAGCAAAGTCTATGGCTGTCTGGAGTGGTTCTCAATCAGAGGCAGGTGTTTATCATTGTCTCTGATTGGGAACCATATTTAGGCAGCCATATTCTTTGAGTTTGTCGTGGGTGATTGTCCTGAGTGTCTTGATGTCCTTGTTTGATGTTAGTTGACACAAGTATAGGCTGTTTTCGGTTTTCGTTTCGTTTATTGTTTTGTAGTGTTCGTGTTTAGTCGTGTTTACGTTTGTTTAAATAAACATGGATCGCAATTGACACGCTGCAGTTTGGTCCGACTCTCCTTCACTATATGAAAGCCGTTACATGCCCTCCAGCCCACCATCATAGAGGAATATCAGGATCTAACGGAGGTATTCTCCAAGACCCAAACTACCTGTCTCTCTCCTCATTGCCCCTGGGACTGAGCCATTGACCTGTTTTCCGGTGCTACACCTCCGTGCAGACGCATCTACCCTCTGACGGTGGCTGAGACCCAGGCCATAGAGGACTACATTCAAGAGGCGCTCCAACAGGGTTTCATCCTCAGGTCCACGTCCTCTGTGTCGGCTGGTTTCCTCTTCGTGGCCAAGAAGGAGGGAGGATTACATCACCATGAAGTATCGATACCCTCTCCTGCTCGTGCCGTCAGCCATCGAGCAGCTTCGTGGGGCCCGGTTCTTCGTCAAACTGGACCTGCGTAATGCCTACAATCTCATTCACATCCGGGAGGGGGATGAGTGGAAGACGGTGTTCAGCACGATGTCTGGTCACTACGAGTACTTGGTTATGCCCTTTGGCTTAGCCAATGCTGTGTCAGTGTTCCAGGCATTCATCAACGAGGTGTTCAGGGACATGCTCGAACGTCAGGTGATTGTGTACATCGATGACATCCTGATCTTCTTGACCAACCTGGAAGATCACCACTCACGTTCAATCAGTCCAGTGACGCCTCTTGGCTAACCAACTGTCCCTCAAGGCGGAGAAGTGCAAATTCCACCAGAGGGCTGTCTCCTAGTTGGGCTACCAAATCAGCCCGCAGGGAGTGAAGATGGAGGACAAGAAGGTAGGTGCGATAAGGTCATGGCCAGTCCCAACCACCATCAAGGGGTTACAACATTTTTTGGGGTTTGCCAACTTTTACTGCCGCTTCATCAGGAACTCAGCTCGTAGGTTGCTTTGGTCTCCAGCAGCTGACAAGGCCTTTAGTCTCCTCAAGGGGCGTTTCACCTCTGCCCCCTTGCTAAACACCCATATCCCACGCTACCTTTTGTGGTTGAGGTAGACGCATCGGAGGTGGGTGTGGGGACAATTTTGTCACAAAGGGGGGCCCACTAAAATTGTATCCTTGTGCTTTCTTCTCCAAGAAACTGTCCCCCACAGAGAGGAATTACGACGTGAAAGTTAGAAGGGGTGAAGTTAGAGGAGTGGAGACACTTGCTGGAGGGTGCCAAGGATCTAAAGGTTCTAAAACCATCAAGGCCGATGCCCTGTCCCTTATCTACAATTCGGGAGAGGCACCCATAATCCCATCCTCCCGAGTCGTGGGTCCAGTGGTTTGGGACACAGATGTGGACATCTGCCAGGCTATTGAGAGGGAGCCCGCACCCCGGAATTGTCCCCACACGCGCATCTATGTTCCCACGGGGATAAGGGATCGGCTGCTGCCCTGGTCACACACAGCTTTCGTCGCTAGACATCCAGGTATTTCTCGCAACATCGATTCCATCACTGAGAAATACTGGTGGCCCACCTTGGTGCAGGATGTTACGCAGCATGTCCACTCCTGTTCCGTGTGTGCTCAAACCAAGTACCCCCGGAATTCTCCAGCAGGGAAGCTCCTGCCGCTTCCCGTGCCTCAGCAACCTTGGTCCCATCTATCCATTGACTTTGTTACTGATTTTGCCCAAAATCAGTGCGTGGAGGTGGTACTGCATAGACCGGACCGTGCAGGCGCACTGGAGCTCTTGAGCACCGAGCCTGCCCAACCTTACCTGGTTGAATGGTCCCGGTCGCCCTGCCAGTGTGGCGAGGTGGAATAGCCCGCACTGGGCTATGCAGGCGAACCGGGGACACCGTGCGCAAGGCTGGTGCCATGTAAGCCGGCCCAAGGAAATGCACTGGAGACCAGATGCGTAGAGCCGGCTTCATGGCACTTGGCTCGATGCTCACTCTAGCCCGGCCGATACGCTGAGCTGGTATGTACCGCACCGGGCTATGCACCCGCACTGGGGACACCGTGCGCTCCACCGCATAACACGGTGCCTGTCCGGTCTCTCTCGCCCCCCGGTAAGCACAGGAAGTTGGCTCAGGTCTCCTACCTGGCTTCGCCATACTTCCTGTGTGCCCCCCCCAATAAGGCTGCCTCTCGGGCTTCCTTGCCAGCCGTGTTCGCTTCGCCAACCTCATTCTCCTGTAACCTTCCGCGCACTGCTCCATCGAATCCCAGGCGGGCTCCGGCACTCTCCCTGGGTCGACCGCCCACCTGTCTATCTCTTCCCAAGTTGTGTAGTCCAGATTCTGCTCCCATGTCCCAAAATCCTGACATCGCTCTTGCTGTTCCTGCTGCTGCTGCCTATGTTCCTTCTCCTGCTGCTGCTTTTGCTGCAGCTGCTGTTTACCACGGCGCTTGGTCCTGTTGTGGTGGATGATTCTGTAAGGGATTTCATCCTCTTCTTCCGAAGAGGAGAGGCGAAAAGGATCAGAGGACCAATATGCGGCGTGGTAAGTGTCCATGGTTCTTTTAATACGTAAATGTACACATGAACAACTGAATACAAAAACAAGAAACGTGAAAACCCAAAACAGTCCTATCTGGTGCAAACACAGAGACAGGAACAATCACCCACAAACACACAGTGAAACCCAGGCTACCTAAGTATGATTCTCAATCAGAGACAAGTAATGACACCTGCCTCTGATTGAGAACCATACTAGGCCGAAACATAGAAATACCCAAATCGTAGAAAAACAAACAGACTGCCCACCCCAACTCACGCCCTGACCATACTAAATAATGACAAAACAAAGGAAATAAAGGTCAGAACGTGACAGGATGAGACATTTGTACCAATTTACTAGAGAACCAGTTTGGATTCAAGTATAACTTTTGTATGACTGATGCCTTTAGTGAGAGGTCTAATGTTTTAATATTTAATCATTTCTGCCCTCCGAATTCATATTTGTTACAAACATAGGCCCTTTTAATTTTATCTGGCTTGCCATTTCAAATAAAATTGAATATTTTATGTTTATATAATTTAAAAAGCAGGTCACTTGGTGTAGGCAAAACCATAAGCAAATAGGTAAACTGAGATATGACTAAAGAGTTAATCAGGGTGATATTTCCACAAATAGACAGGTATTTTCCTTTCCATGGTAGCAAGATCTTATCTATTTTTGCTAACTTTCTATAAAAATGTATTGGAGTGAGATCATTTCTTTCTTTTTGGATTTGTTTACCGAGTATGTCCACATCTCCGTCAGACCATTTTATTGGTAAACTACATTGTAATGTAAAATGTGCATTTTTTTGTGATCCAATACGTAATATAGTACATTTATCATAACTTGGTTTTAATCCAGAGAGAATAGCAAAATCTTCTATGAGGCCGTGGAGAGACTCTAATTGTGGTTTTAAAAGAAAGCATGAATCATCAGCGTACAACGACACCTTAGTTTTTAAGCCACGAATTTCTAATCCCTTAATATTATTGTTTGATCTAATCTTATCAGCTAACATTTCGATGGCAATAATAAATAGATATGCCGATAGAGGACAACCTTGTTTTACTCCTCTACATCGTTCGACATGTTTCTGCGGACAGTAACGGAACTTATTGACATTTCGTCTGCTCCTAGTGAACGCGCTTCGTGACTTTGGATTTGTTTACAAAACGCGCTAACAAAAGTAGCTATTTGGACATAAATGAGGGACATTTATTGTGGAACTGGGATTCCTGGGAGTGCATTCTGATGAAGATCATCAAAGGTAAGTGAATATTTATAATGCTACTTATGACTAATGTTAACTATACAACATGGCGGATATTTCTTTGGCTGGTTTGGGCTCTGAGCACCGTACTCAGATTATTGCAGGGTGTGCTTTTTCCGTAAAGTAAAAAAAAAATCTAACACAGCAGTTGTATTAAGGAGAAGTGTATCTATAATTCTGTGCATAATAGTTGTATCCTTTATCAATGTCTATTATGAGTATTTCTGTGAATTGATGTGGCTCTCTGCAAAATCACCGCATGTTTTGGAACTACTGAACATAACACGGCAATGTAAAATTAGATTTTTGGATATAAATATGCACTTTATCGAACAAAACAGACATGTATTGTGTAACTTGAAGTCATATGAGTGTTATCTGATGAAGATCCTCAAAGGTTAGTGATTAATTTTATCTATATTTCTGCTTTTTGTGACTCCTCTCTTTGGCTGAAAAAATGGCTGTGTTTTTCTGTGACTTGGTGGTGACCTAACATAATCGTTTGTGGTTCTTTCGCTGTAAAGCCTTTTTGAAATGGCTGGATTAATGAGAATTTTATCTTTAAAATGGTGTAAAATATACTTGTATGCTTGAGGAATTTTAATTATGTTATTTTTGTTGTTCTGAATTTGGCACCCTGCACTTTCCCCGGCTGTTGGCGGGGTGGGATGCTACCGTCACGAATATCCAAGAGAGGTTAAAAGCCCATTGCAGTCAAAATTGTTTTGTATCATATTATACAAGAGTGGAAGAAACTAACACTTTAAAAGTGTGAAAAAATGTCATAATATGAAGTGTAATAGTTGCTGCTTGAAAATACAATCTACTCAGTCAGAATCATCTTCTAATCAGTAAGTTTTGCATGGGTGGAGTTTTAGCTTGCCAGGTGACATCACCAGGTGGTTTAAGTTAATAGACCAATAACAAAAATAGTTTGAAACCTCTGTGCCTATAACAGCTACTTTGCAGGTTATACTGTATATCCCTCCCATTAGGCCCCTTTGCTCTGGTTGATTGATCTACATTGTGGTTAATGCACTGCTTTGGAGTCCTTCCCCTCCCCACTCAGACCACTCCCAGACAGTCCTAGCAATTTTTTTTATTTTTGACCATTTTAATGGAAAACTATTACAGTAAGGTACTTAATTGTTACCCAGAAATAATTTGATATTGAGATTTTTTTTAAACAGCTGCATTGGGCCTTTTTAAAATGCAGGAAATGCAGAGCCACTTTAGCTCTGCATTAAAGTTTCAGATAGTTAGCATAGGAAAGGAATTTGTGATACATAATTAAAACATGCTTTTCTCTGCCTACCCACCAAACACCTACTGTATAATTATAAATAGCGCATATTCTCATGTACTGTAATTGTTCTTATAGTAGAGTTGCTAAGCAGAGCAGAAGTAAGGCCACAGTAAATGCCCAGCCTGTTAGTCTGGGTTGTCATCCTGGTAGGTTGTGTACTATAAATACAATAGCAACACATCTTTTTAAATTATTTATATAAAAAGGTTCAACAGCTTGCAATGACTCATGTTGCCAAAAAAATACATTACAATACCAGGAAATGTTAGGTGTTTCTAAGGCAATGCGTGTTGTCGCTCTCTCTCTCTCACACACACACACACACATACACACACACACACTCTCTCTGTCTCTCTTTCTCTTGCTCTCTCTCTCACACAGACACCAGCCTGATGCTGCTCTCCTCACAGGCTTCAGAAACATGCTGCCTCTGCACTTTGCAGACCGTGCCACAGTAGTGAGTTACTCACACACACAAGTATAGACACACACACACATGCTCACATATGCAATCAATTACAAAGAAAAAGAAGACAAGAGGAAATACATTTACAGATGAGGTTAGAAATGCAATTTATGGGACTGGAACTCTCCTGTAATCCAGTCTGCTGTATAAAACATGATAGGAGAAGTAACAGTTCTCTACAGACATGCCTGTCTGTCCTCTGTGGTGATTTCACCCTATTTAAGCCTAAGAAGGCCAATGTATTATGCAGGGATGCAGTAAGCAGATGTACTGTACGTAGCACCCAGAGCAGAGCTGGATCTGCAGGGAATGGAAAAATGAGGAACTGAGTAAGTAGTAGTGTGCACGTGTGCTCCTTTCTGTGTGCGTGTTTTTGTGTGAGTGTGAGTGTTTCGGGGTGTGCACGTGCAGATGTGAAATATGTGTGTGTATTTGAGTGTGTGCGTGCGTCTGTTTTCATGGCTGATTGATTAACAGTGACAGCGTCTTGAGGAGAGTGGGCAGGGAGACCATAGGATCCTCTCTCCCAGTCTCTAACACGATGACATCACTTCTACTCACCGGCAAACTGCCCTTTATTACCACTGCACTGTAGCTCTGCATCCCACCTGTGTTTGTGTGTGCCCATGTTCATGCATGGGCATGTGTGCTTACATGTATTCAGTATTCAGACGGGGGCTTCTGGTGATGCAACTTAGGAAATGGCTGCCTAGTTTTTCGTACTGCACATCGGTTGGGTATTTCCCCTGCTAAATTCAAGTATTTACTCTGAGCATTATAATAACTAACGCAAAATGGAAAAGGGGAAAATAGGAAAAGGTCGCGGAGCTACAACAACAGCCAATAACAAGACAGCAGAAGATATAATCGTCGATGAACCCGAAATGGCTAATGCTAGCGCAAATAAGATAGCAGCAGCAAAAGAACCCTCATTTCGTGAGGTGATGAAGGAGGAATTGCGCGAGGCGCTCACAGGCTTACGAGAGGAACTTTGAGAAGATGTAAGAAAATAACTAAATTAGTTCAAGAAGGACATTAACCAGAAACTGGAAGACAACAAATTAGAACTTCACAGCATATCTACAAGAATGGGGGACACAGAACAGCGCGTTGGGGAAACGGACACATGGACCTCCGCAGACAAGGAAATACTTGAACAGTCACTGAAAAGCCAACACGAACTACAGGCAAAAGTGACAGAACTCAAAGGTTTCTCACGTCGAAACATTAGACTTTATAACATAGTAGAGGGCGCAGAAAAATACTCTATGCCCAACTTCGTGGAGGGTCTATTCAAGGGTATACTTGAAGACGACACTGACCTGGGAATCGAGAGAGCACACCGAGCTCTGGCCTCAAACCCCCCCAGCGGCGCCCCACCAAGATCCATAGTAGTACGGTTCCTAAAAGTCTCAGTCAAAGAGAAAGTCTTACATGCAACCTGGAAAAAGCCTGTTAACTTCCAAGGCCAACAAGTGTTCTTTGATCATGACTACGCGGGAGAGATACTGAAAAGAAGGAAAGAATACACCCCCATTAAGAAAGCACTTAAAGGAGAAGGGTATTCGCTTCCAAACACCATACCTGGCAAAAATGCAGGTATTTCTGGAAAATGGCCCGGTTACATACGAGCATGCAGAAGAGGCGGCTGAGGACCTAAAGTCAAGGGGCTTCCCAGTGGAGTATACCGCCAGGAGAAAGGCGACATCACCAGCGGAAAGACTCGAGCAAGCTCTCCCATGGATCATTGTTGACAAGCAGGGTCATGGAGAAAGAGGGAAACCATCTCGGCGAGAGGACGTTCGCATCCGAGAGAGACTCGGCATTTCCAACTGGAAGATGTAAGACACTGAATCGGATTTAACAGAATTAATAGTTACCGCGAGCTGTTAAGACTTTGGGTTGTTACGGTTGACATTGCAATAGGTCAAATATATCCCCTATTTTCCCCCAACGCTGAACAAGGGTGAGTAGCCAAAGCATGTGTTCTTTACGAACACACTAAGTAGCGTCACGTTAATAACATATAGATTAGCTAAGGATTAATGACACATTGGCAACGGGGCGACAGAAGGGCACATCAAGGGGAGGATTCATGATATGCAAGCATGACTGATATACTTTTCACTTGTAATTAACCAATGTGTATAAGCGACGAAATAGGTGCCCTTATTATTTTCGGTTCCACCAGGTCTTGTTTGTGTCTACGTCACGCATTTTTATATCTGAGCGAGGGGCCCATCCTGCGGACAGGCTCATCCCCTCAAACCCCAGAGGCAAGAGACAGTCCTCTGACATGGGAGTCCAAATACCAAAATATTTTCCCACTTTGGTTCACTTTATTATCGTTCTTGATTTTTCATTCATTTTTAGGTTCATGATAAGCAGGCAGATATGGTGCCCAGGTTTCTTTATTTATGTCGATGCATCATTGGAAATTTAAGGTCATAAGTCTCAATGTAAACGGACTGGGGAGTGACATCAAGAGAAGTAAGGTAATAGCAAAGATAAAACGGGAGAGTTGACATACTATTCTGGTAGGAAACTCACTTATCCACACCTGAACACGAGAAACTCAAGAAAATGGGATATAGGAACTATTGTTTTTCTTCTTACAAAATGGGTAGAAGGGGAGTTGCAATCTTGATCCCAAATTCAGTTAATTTTGAGTTTATGTCAGAAATAAAAGACAAGGAGGGTAGATTTATACTTGTTAAATGTAAACTGGATAACAAGGAAGTTACATTAAATAATGTATGTATACGCACCCCCAGGGAGTGACATGGTCTTCTACTGGAAGGTGTTTGATTTAATTGCCACAGAAACCACTGGCACTCTTATCTGTGGAGGGGACTTTAACACAATTCTAAACTCAAAATTGGACAGCACAAACCAAAATAGGAAAATGAGCCTAGTTGCCAAAAAGGTCAATAGGATACTGCAGGATCTAGGACTGCTCAATGTATGGCGTGACACCCACAAGACCGATAACTGAATACTCCAGGTTAGACTACTTTTTTATGTACAGTGCAGATAGACACAGGCTTAAGGATTGTAGGATCGGGCAGAGCGACTTATGAGATCAGATCATAATGGAGTTTACCTAACTCTACACCTTGATAGCAAACCAAGAAATACTATATGGAGACTTAATACAAGCATGCTGAATGATCCAGCATTCAAGGAATCAATAAAGACAGAATTTAACATCTATCTGGAGAATAATGATAATGGGGAAGTATCTGCTGCTATATTGTGGGATGCAGCTAAGGCGGTTATTAGAGGGAAGATCATAGCCACATCATCTCTCAAGAAAAGGATTAGCACAGAAACTGCTGAAATTACAGGAAACCCTAAGAAACTTAGAACGATCTCATAGTCAATACAAAGACCCTTTTATATTATGAGAGATTCAAAAGGTAAAACAGGAAATTGACCAGATTTATAGAGAAAAGTAGAGAAAAAGCTTAGGTTCCTGAAACAACGATATTATGAAGCAGGCTCAAAGGCAACCAAATTACTAGCATGGAGACTCAGGAAACAACAAGCACAGAATACCATTTTCAAAATAAAAGACCCCAAAACAAAAAAGATCACATGCAAATTAGATGAAATACAGAATGCATTTGAATCATATTACACAAATCTGCAGATGCACAGACAATAGACCACTTTTTGAACTCACTGGATCTCCCCTCAATTGGGACAGAGCAAAATTATAGACTAACTTTAGAAATGTCCACAGAAGAAATTAATAAAGCAATATCTCAACATAAAGTCAACAAGTCTCCAGGCACTGATGGCTTCCCTTCAGAATGGTTCAACACCTTCAGAGAACAATTAGCACCTCTACTTAAGGCCTGTTTTAACTGGACTCTGAGGGAGGGGGGTCATGGAGAGAGGCCATCATATCAGTAATCCCAAAAGAGGGAATGCAGTTGTCACATCCTGACCTTAGTTCCTTTTTTTATGTCTCTATTTTAGGTTGGTCAGGGTGTGAGTTGGGGTGGGCATTCTATGGTTTGTTCTATGTTTGTATTTCTATGTGTTTGGCCTGGTATGGTTCCCAATCAGAGGCAGCTGTCAATCGTTGTCTCTGATTGAGAACCATACTTAGGCAGCCTGGTTTCGCCCTTGAGTTGTGGGTAGTTGTTTTCTGTTTCGTATCTGTACCAGACAGAACTGTTTTGGTTTTGTTCGTTCACGTTGTTGTTTTTGTATTTTTCAGTGTTCTATTAAAATAATCATGAACACGTACGACGCTGCACCTTGGTCCTCACCTTCCACCTACGACGACCGTTACAGCAGTTCATATAGACCTATCGCAATTCTTAACACAGATTATAAACTATATGCATCAATAATAGCCAAAAGAACAGAGAACATAATCCCAGAATTGATTGACGGAGATCAAACTGGTTTCATACAAAATAGGCAGACACAGGACAATATAAGGAGAACACTACATGTCAAGGACCACATTACTCAGAATAAGACAAGTGCAATATTAATCAGCCTAGATGCAGAAAAAAGCATTTGATTCAGTGGGATGGGATTACCTATTCCAAGTTATGGAACGATTTGGTTTCAACAAAGAAGTGATACAGTGCATCAAAACACTGTATTCATGTCCGAATGCTAGAATAAAGATAAATGGACATTTGACACGAACAATAAAATTAGAGTTAGGGGCAAGACAAGGATGTAATCTTTCACCCGCACTCTTCTCCTTGTACCTTGAACCATTAGCACAGGCAATAAGACAGGACCCAACCTTAGAGGGAATAACAATAAGAGGCAGGGAACATAAGATATGCTTGTATGCTGATGACGTTCTGTTATTCCTTAAAGACCCAGGCACAAGTGTAACCAGATTGATGGATGTTTTACAAACATTTGGAACATATTCAGGGTATGTGCTTAACGTACACAAGACCCAAGCCCTAGTATATAATTATACCCCACAGGAAGAGCTGAAGAGTAGGTATATCTTCACCTGGACCTCTTCATCCATTAAATATCTGGGAGTAAATTTACCAAAAGATACACCCAAACTTTATTGCATGAATTACGATCACATTAACAAAAAAATATATGATGACTAGAAAGGTGGAATTCACTTCCCTTAGATCTTAGTAGTAGAATTGAAACAATCAAAATGAGCATCCTGCCAAGGTTACTGTATTTGTTCCAATCACTGCCCATAGAAATCCCGCCTAAACAGTTTAGGGAATGGGATAAACGGATATCAAGGTTTATCTGGAACAGTAAGAGACCAAGAACTAAATATACAACATTACAGTTACCAAAAAACTGTGTGGGTATGGCCTTACCAAACCTAAAAGATTATTATGTGTCAGCCCAATTGAGACCTCTGGTGTGTTGGTGCAATTCAGAATGCGAATCCAAATGGAAAGACACCAAGACTACTTTGACAGAGATAACCATACAGTCAGTTTTGGGAAATAAGGACATGGTAAAATAAATATACAATAGACAAAATCAGTGGATTAATTTCTCTCTGAAGACATGGTTTAGGGTAGTTAAGCAAAATAATTTAGACAGAGAGATCAAACTGCTGAGTTGGTCCGCATACGACCCCAGCTTCATCCCTGCAACTCAGGACAGCAGGGTTAAACAATGGACGCAGAAAGGCATCGCATCATTCAGTACAATTATAAGGAATGGGAACCTAGATAACTTCCAGGACCTAAGTAAAAAACATGGCTTGGATAAACAAGATTTTTACAGATACCTACAAGTTCGACACGATTTCTTAAGGGAGATAAAAGTGACTGTCCCTCGAGCACCTCCGAAATTAATCCAAGTATTCACTAACGCATGCAACTTGGGGAGTAACAAAAAAACTATTTAAAATCTCTACTTGGGTATTCAATCCTCAAAGAAACATTCTACAAACTAAATTTAAAAATAAATGGGAGGAGGAACTTAACATTGAAATAACTGATGAAACATGGTTGAACATATTAGAGACTCAACAAAGCTCCACCAACTCAAGGTCATGGAGAGAATTCTGTTGGAAGAATGTTATACGTTTCTTCATAACACCTAAACTGAAATCAAAACAGACTGGCTCACTACACCCTTGTTGGAGAGAATGCGTTCTATTGAGAGTGGACCACTCTCATATCTTTTGGACTTTCCCTGCAATCGAAACTTACTGGGGAGAAATAAGATCTAACATTGGAAAAATAATGGGATTTGACATAGAACAAACATTCATTTCTTTGTACATGGGTGAAATACCTGATAACTTACATAATAGAGAAAAGTACCTCTTGAAGGTCCTACTGGCAGCCAGTAAAAAGGCTATCACTAGGAAATGGCCACAAAAAGACCCTCCCACAGTGACACAATGGATAGACATTGTAGAAGAAATACACCACATGGAGCATATGACCTTTGCTCTAAGAACTCAACAGGAGAGAGGTCAAGAAAACTGGGAAAAATGGGTTTCGTACTTGGAAAAGGTCTAATTCAAAGATGTCAATGTAACTAATATGATGATGAAGGTATGAAGTGCACTGTAACTGCCAGATCTTTTTTAAAATCTTTTATTTTACTTTATTTGTACTTTCTTTGTGTTCCTACAATAAAAACAAAGTATAAAAAGAAAAAAAAGAAAGTATTCAGACCCCTTCCCCTTTTCCACATTTTGTTACGTTACAGCCTTAATCTAAAATGGATTAAGTATTTCGTTTTTCTCACCAATCTACACACAAATACCCAATAATGAGAAAGCGGAAAACGTTTTTTAATTTTTTTTCATGTTTGCATATTAATTACAAATAAAAAACAGAAATACCTTATTTACATACAGTACCAGTCAAAGGTTTGGACACACCTACTCATTCAAGGATTTTTCTTCATTTTTACTATTTTCTACATTGTAGAATAATAGTGAAGACCTCGCCTCCCGAGTGGTGCAGTGGTCTAAGGTACTGCAACGCAGTGCTAGCTGTGCCAGTAGAGATTCTGGATTCAAGTCCAGGCTCTGTCGCAGCCGGCCGCGACCGGGAGACCCATGGGGCTGTGCACAAATGGCCCAGCGTTGTCCGGGTTAGGGGAGGGTTTGGCCTGCAGGGATGTCCTTGTCCCATTGCACACTAGTGACTCATGTGGCGGGCCGGGCACAGTGCACGCTGACAAGGTCACCAGGTGTACTGTGTTTCCTCTGACACATTAGTGCGGCTGGCTTCCGGGTTAAGTGGGCATTGTGTCAAGAAGCAGTGTGAATTGGTTGGGTTGTGTTTTGGAGGACGCACGGCTCTCGACCTTCGCCTCTCCCGAGTCCGTACGGGAGTTGCAGCGATGAGACAAGACTATAACTACCAATTGGATACCATGAAATTGGGGAGAAAAAAGGGATAAAACATTGTTATAAAATAACCAACTAATAAATTGTCAAAAAAACTATGAAATGAACATATGGAATTGTGTAGTAACCAAATAATTGTTCCACAAATCTAAATATATTATAGATTGTTACAGTGAATTATAAGTTAAATAATATTTCTGTATCACAATTCCAGTGGGCCAGAAGATTAGATACACTAAGTTGCCTGTACCTTTCAACCGCTTGGAAAATTCCAGACAATTATGTCATGGCTTTAGAAGCTTCTGATAGGCTAATTGACATCATTTGAGTCAATTGGAGGTGTACCTGTGGATGTATTTCAAGGCATACCTTCAAACTCAGTGCCTCTTTGCTTGACATCATGGGAAAATCTATAGAAATCAGACAAGACATCAGAAATAAAATTGTAGACCTCCACAAGTCTTGTTCATCCTTGGAAGCAATTTCCAAACGCCTGAAGGTACCACGTTCATCTGTACAAACAATAGTATGCAAGTGTAAAGACCATGGGACCATGCAGCCGTCATACCGCTCAGGAAGGAGATGCGTTCTGTCGCCTAGAAATTTACGTACTTTGGTGAGAAAAGTGCAAATCATTCCCAGAACAACAGCAAAGGACCTTGTGAAGATGCTGGAGGAAACAGGTAGAAAATGATCTATATTCACAGTAAAACGAGTCCTATATGATAACCTGTAAGGCCGCTCAGCAAGGAAGAAGCCACTGCTCCAAAACTTCCATAAAAAAAGCCAGACTACAGTTTGCAACTGCACATGGGGACAAATATCATACTTTTAAACTAAAATAGAACTGTTTGGCCATAATGACCATCGTTATGTTTGGAGGAAAAAGGGGTAGGCTTGCCAGCCGAAGAATTACTATCCTATCCGTGAAGCATGGGGGTGGCAGCATCATGTTAAGGGGGTGCTTTGCTGCGGGAGGGAATGGTGCACTTCACAAAATAGGAACGAAAATGATGTGGATATATTGAAGCAACATCTCAAGACATCAGTTAAATAAGTTAAAGCTTGGTCGCAAATGGGTCTTCCAAATGGACAATGACCCCAAGCATTCTTCCAATGTTGTGGCAAAATGGCTTAACGACAACAAAGTCAAGGTATTGGAGTGGACATCACAAAGCCCTGACCTCAATCCCATAGAAAATGTGTGGGCATAACTGAAAAAGTGTGTGCGAGCAAGGAGGCCGACAAACCTGACTCAATTCACTCAACTTATTGTGGGAAGCTTGTGAAAGGCTACCCAAAACGTTTGACCCAAGTTAAGCAATTTAAACGCAATGCTACCAAATACTAATTGAGTGTATGTAAACTTCTGACCCACTAGGAATGTGATGAAAGAAATAGAAGCTGAAATAAATTATTCTCTCTACTATTATTCTGTCAGGAATTGTGAAGAACTGAGTTTAAATGTATTTGGCGTAAGGTGTATGTAAACTTCTGACTTCAACTGTATGTAAATGTGATATTCCAGTTTAATATTTGTAATACATTTGCCAAAAACCTTATTTTGCTTTGTCATTAAGCGGTATTGTGTGTAGATTGATGAGGATTTAAAAAAAATCAATTTTAGAATAAGGCTGTAACGTAACAAAATGTGGAAAAAGTCAGGAGGTCTGAAAACTCTCCGAATGCATTGTATGTGTGTGGGTAACCTCCATACCAAAAATCTGAAACAAAAGCGATGAACCAAGCAGAATGAGTTATTCACCCCAGCTTTGCTCTTTAAGATGACTCCCACACATCTGAACTGCTGCCAAATTTATATGAGCCCACTTGAAGATCCCAACAATATCCCCTCACACAGAAACAGTATTGTTCCCTGCACCATCTACACTCACAAAGCAAGAAGCGACTCAGATCCAATATCTCAACGACGTTCGCTGCATCAATAACGTAGGAGGAAACTGGAACGGTCTCTTTTCGTAAATACACTGGAGGGTGGTAATAATAATAATCAAAAATGACATTGGTTGAGCCAGCAAGCCTTTCACATAGTGTTATTGGCTGGTACAGATATAGCTTTGCATCATGGGGCCCGTCGGTCTCCTTACATTAACAGAATTTACCCACTATTATTGCCTGTGAGAGATTACACCAGATATTTCAATAATCTATCCACCTTGTTCCATTCTAGACCCCTTTTCAGTCTCCACTCTATCCCACTCTAAGTCTCAGATAGAGAGATATGATTTGATCTCCGGCATGCAGGATTCTTTACGTCAGCACAGGTAATTGTCTTGTTCATTAGTGGCATCTGTGTGCAGTCTTTATTAGAGGTTGACTGATTATGATTTTTCAACGCCGATACCGATACCGATTATTGGAGGACAAAAAAAAAAGCAGATACCGATTAATCGGCCAATTTTTAAAATGTATTTGTAATAATGACAATTACAACAATACTGAATGAACACTTATTTTAATATAATACATCAATAAAATCAATTTAGCCTCTAATAAACAATTAAACATGTTCAATTTGGTTTAAATAATGCAAAAACAAAGTGTTGGAGAAGAAAGTAAAAGTGCAATATGTGCCATGTAAGAAAGCTAACGTTTAAGTTCCTTGCTCAGAACATGAGAACATATGAAAGCTGGTGGTTCCTTTTAACATGAGTCTTCAATATTCCCAGGTAAGAAGTTTTAGGTTGTAGTTATTATATGAATTATTTGGACTATTTCCCTCTATACCATTTGTTTTCATATACCTTTGACTATTGGATGTTCTTATAGGCACTTTAGTATTGCCAGTGTAATAGTATAGCTTCCGTACCTCTCCTCGCTCCTTCCTGGGCTCGAACCAGGAACACAACGACAACAGCCACCCTCGAAGCAGCGTTACCCATGCAGAGCAAGGGGAAAAACTACTCCAAGTCTCAGAGCGAGTGACGTTTGAAATAAGCTACAGCTAGCCCTGCAGTGCATCAAATGTGGTAAATAGTTGACTCAAAAAGAAAGACAATAGTTGAACAGTTTTGAACAAATGTATTTCTTCAAATATGAAGGAGCGAGCAAGAGCTATATTTACGTTCTACTTTCACTTTAATTTACTTAGGTAGCAAATGCAGTTAGCTAGATTAGCCTACTCAAACAGAAAGGGATGCTATCTTAGTTAGCTGGCTATGGCTATCCAACACTGGAACTCTTCCAAGTCAAGGTAAGCTTTTGGTTTGACTAATTTATTGCAAACGGGGCCCACCGGTGTGACTGCTAATTGCTTACTGACTGTACTGCATGATTGTAGCGGGTTTACTATATTAGCTATGTTGACTATGATATTACTTTAGATAATATGGTGACAAAGATGTAGTTGTTAAAAAATGAAAGTTTGGCTTGGAAGGGTTTTTATTTGACTGTTCACAGACAGCTGATGTGTTGTACATTGAAGTCCATAAGCGAAGGGAACAGGTGAGAGGAGGAGAGCGTGTAGCTGCGAGTTGGAATACAACAAGCTGTTTGTATCTGGCTATGAAAGTGAGCTGTTTACGTGAAATCAGTTGTCATGTTCTGACCATCGTTCTTGTGTGTTTTCCTTGTTTTAGTGTTGGTCAGGACGTGAGCTGGGTGGGCATTCTATGTTGTGTGTCTGGTTTGTCTATTTCTATGTTTGGCCTGATATGGTTCTCAATCAGAGGCAGGTGTTAGTCATTGTCTCTGATTGGGAACCATATTTAGGTAGCCTGTTTTGTGTTGGGTTTTGTGGGTCGTTGTCTCCTGTGTCAGTATAGTTTCGTTATTAAAGAACCATGAATTATACCCACGCTGCGTTTTGGTCCGCTTCTCTTTCACCAGAAGAAAAACGTTACATCAGGGATGTATTCATTCCAAAGATTCTGTTGAAAAACGTATAGGGAAAATTTAAGTATCATGTACTTGCCTAAATCTATCGATGTTGCATTGAACTGCGTGAATGGAATAGGAATGACAGTCATCCAATATGCTGTAATAGAAATAAACCCATGCTCATAAAAAAAATTGCACCGACCGCCAATAGTTTGTATGAACCTTGCTGTTTGTCTCTCAGACCTGGCAACAATGTTGCAAAATATGACATGATCTTCTCCCTGCCTTAGAGAGATAAATGGCTAGTTTGACAGTTTTATGACCAGGTGAAATATGGATATAAATGTCTATGTAAAACAGCTGAAACAAATTAAAAGGTTTCATAGAGTTTTATGTGACTGGGTTAGCTTTAGCTATTTTCTTAAATCCCCATTACACTCTGGGGTTGGGATTAGGGCTGTGGCAGTCGTGACATTTTGTCAGCCGTGACTGTCATTCAAATAACTGCTGGTCTCACATTAATTGACTTAATTAACATAAACACATTTAGCATCTCTGGCTTCCAAACACAGCCTACAAGCCACATTTTAAAAGTTTAATAAAGCCATTTAATATATCACAATAAATCCATTAGTTTAGGCAGGTTTAAAGAAACATTATGATATGATGAAATGGAGCCTATTTCATGGAGTCCTTATGTTAGGCCCTGATCTAGCCATGCCATATGGCTGTGGCATACAATAGTTCATTTAGCAGACAAGATTTGCTTCCAATTCCCATGGCATTATTTTATAGACTATTGTTTTACAGTAAGACGAATACAATTGAACATAGCTGAATAAAATAGACAGGATATTTCTCCCCAAACGATTTTCAAAGGAGAGCATGTGTTTCGAGGGAGAGTGCTCATGCGGCTATTGTTTTGAGGGTTTAACAAACAGGTCCTCCTTATATGCCTAATTTAGAGTTATTTATGCAACTTTAGATGCAATACAAAAGTTAGGCTATATGTTTTGATTTCTAATACATTCTAAGGCTGCATGATGCAACGAATGGTGATTGGAAAAAAGTCACATGAAAGGGAAGTGCTCTTTATTTCTTGCACAGGCTGCAGACACTTCATCAATCTCGCATTCACAATTAGACAAGCACTTAATAATATTCTCACGCTGTATTCACAATTTAATCTTGTCTTTACATAGGCTATATTAGTAGGCTATAGGCCTATGTGTGGAATTATTTTTGATTTAGAATGCCCCGCAAAAAAAAAGGAATCCATAGCCTGCACTCCAATAGCGAATGGAGGTTATGTGCAGTTACGTTTTTAATAAGCCACTTACTTTTACTTTTGATACTTAAGTATATTTCAAACCAAATACTTTTACTCAAGTAGAATTTGACTGGGTGACTTTTACTTGAGTCATTTTCTATTAAGGTATCGTTACTTTTACTCAAGTATGACAAATGGGTACTTTATCCACCATTGGTCAAATCTCTGTTTTCACATGTGATTGCGCAATGACTGTGCTTATAAGAACACATTTCACTAGGCTCTAGTCTATGGGCTCTCCAACCATGTTACAGCAGTCTTGGGCCTATAACATTTGGAGTTATTTGGCCACTTCAGTTGTGATTAGCGATGTACCGATATGACATTTTTGGCCGACATCAGGCCTTCATGGTCAAATTGTTGCAAAGAAACTTCTACTAAAGGACACAGATAAGATGATACATGTTTGGGTCAAGAAACAAGAGCAATGGACATTAAACTGGTGGATATCTGTCCTTTGATCTGATGAGTCCAAATTTGAAATTTTTGGTTCCAACCACCGTGTCTTTGTGAGACGCAGAGTAGGTGAACTGATGAACATCACATGTGTGGTTCCCAACGTGAAACATGGAGGTGGTGTGGGGGCGATTTGCTGGTGACACTGTCAGTGATTTATTTAGAATTCAAGGCACACTTAACCAGCATTGCTACCACAGCATTCTGCAGCGATACGCCATCCTGTCTGGTTTGCTTTAGTGGGACTTTCATTTGTTTTTCAACAGGACAATGACCCAAAACACACCTCCAGGCTGAGATGGTTTAGGATGAGTTGGACCGCAGAGTGGAGGAAAAGCAGCCAATAAGTGCTCAGTATATGTGGGAACTCCTTCAAGACTGTTGGAAAAGCATTCCTCATGAAGCTGGTTGAGAGAATGCCAAGAGTGTGCCAAGCTGTCAAGGCTACTTTGAAGATTCTAAAATATTTTTTTGATTTAAGACTTTACATGTTAAATGATTCCATATGTGCTATTTCATAGTTTTGATGTCTTCACTGTTTGTCTACAAAGTAGAAAATATAAAAAGTAAAGACAAACCCTTGAATGAGTAGGTGGTCAAACTTTTCAAATCAAATCAAATCAAATCAAATCAAATCAAATCAAATTTTATTTGTCACATACACATGGTTAGCAGATGTTAATGCGAGTGTAGCGAAATGCTTGTGCTTCTAGTTCCGACAATGCAGTAATAACAAGTAATCTAACTAACAATTCCAAAACTACTGTCTTGTACACAGTGTAAGGGGATAAAGAATATGTACATAAGGATATATGAATGAGTGATGGTACAGAGCAGCATAGGCAAGATACAGTAGATGGTATCGGGTACAGTATGTACAATGAGATGAGTATGTAAACAAAGTGGCATAGTATAGTATAAAGTGGCTAGTGATACATGTATTACATAAGGATACCGTCGATGATATAGAGTACAGTATATACGTATGCGTATGAGATGAATAATGTAGGGTAAGTAACATTTATATAAGGTAGCATTGTTTAAAGTGGCTAGTGATATATTTACATCATTTCCCATCAATTCCCATTATTAAAGTGGCTGGAGTTGAGTCAGTGTCAGTGTGTTGGCAGCAGCCACTCAGTGTTAGTGGTGGCTGTTTAACAGTCTGATGGCCTTGAGATAGAAGCTGTTTTTCAGTCTCTCGGTCCCAGCTTTGATGCACCTGTACTGACCTCGCCTTCTGGATGATAGCGGGGTGAACAGGCAGTGGCTCGGGTGGTTGATGTCCTTGATGATCTTTATGGCCTTCCTGTGACATCGGGTGGTGTAGGTGTCCTGGAGGGCAGGTAGTTTGCCCCCGGTGATGCGTTGTGCAGACCTCACTACCCTCTGGAGAGCCTTACGGTTGAGGGCGGTGCAGTTGCCATACCAGGCGGTGATACAGCCCGCCAGGATGCTCTCGATTGTGCATCTGTAGAAGTTTGTGAGTGCTTTTGGTGACAAGCCGAATTTCTTCAGCCTCCTGAGGTTGAAGAGGCGCTGCTGCGCCTTCTTCACGATGCTGTCTGTGTGAGTGGACCAATTCAGTTTGTCTGTGATGTGTATGCCGAGGAACTTAAAACTTGCTACCCTCTCCACTACTGTTCCATCGATGTGGATAGGGGGGTGTTCCCTCTGCTGTTTCCTGAAGTCCACAATCATCTCCTTAGTTTTGTTGACGTTGAGTGTGAGGTTGTTTTCCTGACACCACACTCCGAGGGCCCTCACCTCCTCCCTGTAGGCCGTCTCATCGTTGTTGGTAATCAAGCCTACCACTGTTGTGTCGTCCGCAAACTTGATGATTGAGTTGGAGGCGTGCGTGGCCACGCAGTCGTGGGTGAACAGGGAGTACAGGAGAGGGCTCAGAACGCAACCTTGTGGGGCCCCAGTGTTGAGGATCAGCGGGGAGGAGATGTTGTTGCCTACCCTCACCACCTGGGGGCGGCCCGTCAGGAAGTCCAGTACCCAGTTGCACAGGGCGGGGTCGAGACCCAGGGTCTCGAGCTTGATGACGAGCTTGGAGGGTACTATGGTGTTGAATGCCGAGCTGTAGTCGATGAACAGCATTCTCACATAGGTATTCCTCTTGTCCAGATGGGTTAGGGCAGTGTGCAGTGTGGTTGAGATTGCATCGTCTGTGGACCTATTTGGGCGGTAAGCAAATTGGAGTGGGTCTAGGGTGTCAGGTAGGGTGGAGGTGATATGGTCCTTGACTAGTCTCTCAAAGCACTTCATGATGACGGATGTGAGTGCTACGGGGCGGTAGTCATTTAGCTCAGTTACCTTAGCTTTCTTGGGAACAGGAACAATGGTGGCCCTCTTGAAGCATGTGGGAACAGCAGACTGGTATAGGGATTGATTGAATATGTCCGTAAACACACCGGCCAGCTGGTCTGCGCATGCTCTGAGGGCGCGGCTGGGGATGCCATCTGGGCCTGCAGCCTTGCGAGGGTTAACACGTTTAAATGTCTTACTCACCTCGGCTGCAGTGAAGGAGAGACCGCATGTTTTCGTTGCAGGCCGTGTCAGTGGCACTGTATTGTCCTCAAAGCGGGCAAAAAAGTTATTTAGTCTGCCTGGGAGCAAGACATCCTGGTCCGTGACTGGGCTGGGTTTCTTCCTGTAGTCCGTGATTGACTGTAGACCCTGCCACATGCCTCTTGTGTCTGAGCCGTTGAATTGAGATTCTACTTTGTCTCTGTACTGGCGCTTAGCTTGTTTGATAGCCTTGCGGAGGGAATAGCTGCACTGTTTGTATTCGGTCATGTTACCAGACACCTTGCCCTGATTAAAAGCAGTGGTTCGCGCTTTCAGTTTCACACGAATGCTGCCATCAATCCACGGTTTCTGGTTAGGGAATGTTTTAATCGTTGCTATGGGAACGACATCTTCAACGCACGTTCTAATGAACTCGCACACCGAATCAGCGTATTCGTCAATGTTGTTATCTGACGCAATACGAAACATCTCCCAGTCCACATGATGGAAGCAGTCTTGGAGTGTGGAGTCAGCTTGGTCGGACCAGCGTTGGACAGACCTCAGCGTGGGAGCCTCTTGTTTTAGTTTCTGTCTGTAGGCAGGGATCAACAAAATGGAGTCGTGGTCAGCTTTTCCGAAAGGGGGGCGGGGCAGGGCCTTATACAGCTTTTCCGAAAGGGGGGCGGGGCAGGGCCTTATATGCGTCGCGGAAGTTAGAGTAACAATGGTCCAAGGTCTTTCCTCCCCTGGTTGCGCAATCGATATGCTGATAAAATTTGGGGAGTCTTGTTTTCAGATTAGCCTTGTTAAAATCCCCAGCTACAATGAATGCAGCCTCCGGATAAATTGTTTCCAGTTTGCAGAGAGTTAAATAAAGTTCGTTCAGAGCCATCGATGTGTCTGCTTGGGGGGGGATATATACGGCTGTGATTATAATCGAAGAGAATTCTCTTGGTAGATAATGCGGTCTACATTTGATTGTGAGGAATTCTAAATCAGGTGAACAGAAGGATTTGAGTTCCTGTATGTTTCTTTCATCGCACCATGTCACGTTAGTCATAAGGCATACGCCCCCGCCCCTCTTTTTACCAGAAAGATGTTTTTTCCTGTCTGCGCGATGCGTGGAGAAACCTGTTGGCTGCACCGCTTCGGATTGCGTCTCTCCAGTAAGCCACGTTTCCGTGAAGCAAAGAACGTTACAGTCTCTGATGTCCCTCTGGAATGCTACCCTTGCTCGGATTTCATCAACCTTGTTGTCAAGAGACTGGACATTGGCAAGAAGAATGCTAGGGAGTGGTGCGCGCTGTGCCCGTCTCCGGAGTCTGACCAGAAGACCGCCTCGTTTCCCTCTCTTTCGGAGTCGTTTTTTTGGGTCGCTGCATAGGATCCACTCCGTTGTCCTGTTTGTAAGGCAGAACACAGGATCCGCGTCGCGAAAAACATATTCTTGGTCGTACTGATGGTGAGTTGATGCTGATCTTATATTCAGTAGTTCTTCTCGACTGTATGTAATGAAACCTAAGATGACCTGGGGTACTAATGTAAGAAATAACACGTAAAAAAACAAAAAACTGCATAGTATCCTAGGAACGCGAAGCGAGGCGGCCATCTCTGTCGGCGCCGGAAGTACTTGACTGGTACTAATATGTATATATATCTCCCTTTTTCAGGATGCTGTCTTTCAAAGATAATTCGGAAAAATCCCAATAACTTCACACATCTTCGTTGTGAAGAGTTTAAACACGGTTTCCCATGCTTGTTCAATGAACCATAAACAATTAATGAACATGCACCTATGGAACGGTCGTTAAGACACTAACAGCTTACAGACGGTAGGCAATTAAGGTCACAGTTATGAAAATTTAGGACACTGAAGGGGCTCTTCTACTGACTCTGAAAAACACCAAAAGAAAGATGCACAGGGTCCCTGCTCATCTTTGTGAACGTTTCTTAGGCATGCTGCAAGGATGCGTGATGGCTGCAAGGAGGCATGAGGATTGCAGATGTGGCCAGGGCAATAAATTAAATGTCCGTACTGTAAGATGCCTAAGACAGCACTACAGGGAGACAAGATGGATAGCTGATCATCCTCGCAGTGGCAGACCACGTGTAACAACACCTGCACAGGATCGGTACATCTGAAAATCACACCTCCGGACAGGTGCAGGATGGCAACAACAACTGCCTGAGTTACACCAGGAATGCACAATCCCTCCATCAGTGCTCAGACTGTCCACAACAGGCTGAGAGAGGCTGGACTGAGGGCTTGTAGGCCTGTTGTAAAGGCAGGTCCTCACCAGACATCACTGGCAACAACGTCGCCTATGAGCACAAACCCATCATCGCTGGACCAGACAGGACTGGAAAGAAGTGCTCTTCACTGACGAGTCACAGATTTGTCTCACCAGGGGTGATGGTCGGATTCGCGTTTGTCGTCGAAGGAATGAGCGTTACACCGAGAGGCCTGTACTCTGGAGCGGGATCGATTTGGAGGTGGAGGGTCCATCATGGTCTTGGGTGGTGTGTCACAGCATCATCGGACTGAGCTTGTTGTCATTGCAGGAAATCTCAACACTGTGCGTTACAGGGAAGACATCCTCCTCCCTCATGTGGTATCCTTCCTGCAGGCTCATCCTGACATGACCCTCCAGCATGACAATGCCATCAGCCATACTGCTCGTTCTGTGCGTGATTTCCTGCAAGACAGGAATGTTAATGTTCTGCAATGGCCAGTGAAGAGTCCGGATCTCAATCCCATTGAGCATGTCTGGGACCTGTTGGATCGGAGGGTGAGGACTAGGGCTATTCCCCTGCAGAAATGTCTGGGTACTTGCAGGTGCCTTGGTGGAAGAGTGGGGTAACATCTCACAGCAAGAACTGGCAAATCTGGTGCAGTCCATGAGGAGGAGATGCACTGCAGTACTTAATGCAGCTGGTGGCCACACCAGATACTGACTGTTACTTTTGATTTTGACCCCCCTTTGTTCAGGGACACATTATTCAATTTCTGTTAGTCACATGTCTGTGGAACTTGTTCAGTTTGTTATGTTCGTGCAAATATTTACACATGTTAATAAGTTTGCTGAAAATGAACGCAGTTGACAGTGAGATGATGTTTCATTTTTTTCTGAATTTTTATACAGTTGAAGTCGGAAGTTTACATACCCTTATGTTGGAGTCATTAACTCGTGTTTCAATGCCTCCACAAATTTCTTGTTAACAAACTGTAGTTTTGGCAAGTCGGTTAGGACATCTACTTTGCGCATGACACAAGTAATTTTTCCAACAACTGTTTACAGACCAATTATTTCGCTTATAATTCACTGTATCACAATTCCAGTGGGTCAGAAGTTTACATACACTAAGTTTGACTGTGCTTTTAAACCGCTTGGAAAATTCCAGAAAACTATGTCATGTCTTTAGAAGCTTCTGATAGGCTAATTGACATAATTTGAGTCAATTGGATGTGTACCTGTGGATGTATTTCAAGGCCTACCTTCAAACTCAGTGCCTCTTTGCTTGACATCATGGAAAAATCTAAAGAAATCAGCCAGGACCTCAGAAAAACAATTTGATACCAAACGCCTGAAGGTACCACGTTCATCTGTACAAACAATAGTACGCAAGTATAAATACCATGGGGCCACACAGCCGTCATACTGCTCAGGAAGGAGATGCGTTCTGTCTCCTAGAGATTAACGTACTTTGGTGCGAAAAGTGCAAATCAATCCCAGAACAACAGCAAAGGACCTTGTGAAGATGCTGTAGGAAACGTGTACAAAAGTATCTATAACCACAGTAAAACAAGTCCTATATCGACATAACCTGAAAGGCCGCTCAGCAAGGAAGAAGCCACTGTACCACAACCGCCATTAAAATTGCCAGACTACGGTTTGCAACTGCACATGGGGACAAAGATTGTACTTTTTGGAGAAATATCCTCTTGTCTGATGAAACAAAAATATAACTTTTTGGCCATAATGACCATTGTTATGTTTGGAGGAACAAGTGGGAGGCTTGCAAGCCGAAGAACACATGTTGTGGGCGTGCTTTGCTACAGGAGGTACTGGTGCACTTCACAAAATAGACAGCATCATGAGGGAGGAAAATTATGTGGATATATTGAAGCAACATCTCAAGACATCAGTCAGGAAGTTGAAGCCTGGTCCAAATGGGTCTTCCAAATGGACAATGACCCCAAGCAAAATGGCTTAGTATTGTCAAGGTATTGGAGTGGCCATCACAAAGCCCTGACATCAATCCTATAGAAAATGTGTTGGCAGAACTGAAAAAGTGTGTGCGAGCAAGGAGGCCTACAAACTTAACTCAGTTATACCAGCTCTGTCAGGAGGAATGGGCCAAAGTTCACCCAATTTATTGTGGGAAGCTTGTGGAAGGCTACCTGAAACGTTTGACCCAAGTTAAACATTTAAAGGCAATGCTTCCAAATACTAATTGAGTGTATGTAAACTTCTGAGCCACAGGGAATGTGATGAAAGAAATAAAATCTGAAATAAATCATTCTCTCTGCTATTATTCTTACATTTTTAAATGTATTTGGCTAAGGTGTATGTAAACTTCCGACTTCAACTTCAACTCTGTGCCATCAGAGACTCTGGGTTCGCGCCCAGGCTCTGTCGTAACCGGCCGCGACCGGGAGGTCCATTGGGTGAGGGAGGGCTTGGTCGGTAGGGATGTCCTTGTCTCATCGCGCACCAAGACTCCTGTGGCGGGCCGGGCGCAGTGCACGCTAACCAAGGTTGCCAGGTACACAGTGTTTCCTCCGGTACATCCATACTTCCGGGTTGGATGTGCGCTGTGTTAAGAAGCAGTGCGGCTAGGTTGGGTTGTGTATCGGAGGACGCATGACTTTCCCACTTGTTGTTGATTCTTCACAAAAAATACAGTTTTATATCTTTATGTTTGAAGCCTGAAATGTGACAAAAGGTCGCAAAGTTCAAGGGGGCCGAATACTTTCGCAAGGCACTGTATACCCTGACTCTGCGTGCAATGAACGCAAGAGAAGTGACACAATTTCCCTGGTTAATATTGCCTGCTAACATGAATTTATTTTAACTAAATATGAAGGTTTAAAAAAAAATATTTCCGTGTATTGATTTCAAGAAAGGCATTGATGTTTATGGTTAGGTACATTTGTGCAACGATTGTGCTTTTTCGCAAATGCGCTTCTTAAATCATCACCCATTTGGCGAAGTAGGCTGTGATTCGATTATAAATTAACAGGCACAGCATTGATTATATGCAACGCAGGACATGCTAGTTAACCTAGTAATGTCATCAACCATGTGTAGTTATAACATTTTATTTGTCACATACACATGGTTAGCAGATGTTAATGCAAGTGTAGCGAAATGCTTGTGCTTCTCGTTCCGACAATGCAGTAATAACCAACGAGTAATCTTACCTAACAATTCCACAACTACTACCTTATACACACAAGTGTAAAGGGATAAAAAATATGTACATAAAGATATATGAATGGGTGATGGTACAGAACGGCATAGGCAAGATGCAGTAGATGGTATCGAGTACAGTATATACATATGAGATGAGTAATGTAGGGTATGTAAACACTATATTAAGTGGCAGTTAACTAGTGAATATGTGAAGATTGATTGATTTTTATAAGATAAGTTTAATGCTAGCTAGCAACTTAACTTGGCGGCATCCAAAAATGCAGATTTCCAATTGTTATGACAACTTGAAATCGACCCTAATTAATCGGCCATGCCCATTAATCGGTCGACCTCTAGTGTGTGTATATGTGTACCAAAAATATAAACAAAACATGCAACAATTGTAAGTTTAAATCAGATTCTTGATATGCCACACCTGTCAGGTAGATTGATTATTTTGGCAAAGGAGAAATGCTCACTAACAGGGATTTAAACACATTTTTTGAGAAATAAGCTTTTTGTGTGTATGGAACATTTCTGGTATCTTTTATTTCAGTTCATGAAACATGAGACCAACACTTTACGTGTTGCGTTTCTATTTTTGTTCAGTGTTTTATATAACCTTTTTTAGTAAAGGGTTCTTTAATCTCATCCAAAGAACCAAAAGGTCCTGTATAGAACTCCAACGAACCCTTTTTTGTGTGTAGTACCTTTATTCTACATGACAGTTAAATTGAATGGGGGGGGGGGGGCTCTTAAATGTTTGTTTTTCCTTCAGGTTGGCTGTAGTGACAACTACTCTCGCACAGCAGGTGTCAATCTAGAGACAGTATCTGGGGCAGAGATAAAGTTGATAATGATGTGAAAATGGTCTTCTATCTTTTTTCTGCTTTCACAGCAAAATCTTACAGCTTCAGTGAACAACTAAAGCGCAGAGCCGGATTACATTATGAAGTTAATTAACGGCCAGTTAATCAGTAACAATGTTTGTCCGCTTGTCCTTTAGGCAATTGATGCCTATTTTTTTTCTTTCTGCTCAAAGTTAATTAATTTCACAGATCCAGTAACACAAGTGTTTTAGTGCCTGGAAGAAATGATAAGACATCCTAATCATCTTTATGTGCAGTACATGTTTGCCAAGTGTCCAGAATAATGAGAGTTGAGAAATATTTGCTAGGGTTCTTTATAAAAGAAACCACCATAACTTTTCATTCGCTGACTTTTTATCCATCAGTGTTATTCCATTTCCATAACAATAAATAATAAGATTTCATTTGTAGAGTGCATTTCCCACTCTCAATGCGCACAACTTTTGAAACCAACTGAGCAAGCAGTGTAATGCCCAACACAGGAGATGAGAAGCAGGTACAGGGAGTGAACCATTTTAATATAGACAGACATGCAACGGGAAACGAACAGAGTCTGGACATAAACACAACACGACAAACAATGCTACTACAGGTAACAACACAGAGGAGCAGACATATATGCAGGGGCAATCAACAAAGTGAGAGAGTCCAGGGGAGTTCAATGAGTGCAGATGTGCGTAATGATGGGTAGCCTGGCGCCCTTTAGCGCCAGGGAGGGGGAGCGGGAGCAGGCGTGACAGTACCTGAGGCATAGGAACCCTGACGAGCCGGCTGAAGCATGACGTGGGATGGGAACCTAGCGAGCCACCTGGGGCAAAGTAACCTATCGAGCCAGCTAGGGCATGACAGCCCGACGAGCCAGGTTAGGTACCCCCGGTTCCATTAGTGGCAGCCCCCTGGTCTGACGTCACCAACAAAACAAAACCACAACTCCCTGATGCTTCTTGTAATGGTAGTAGCATTCAGTAAGGCCCAACGCAGGGTTTACGTCGTGTTTATGTCCAGACGCTGTTCTTGTTCCGTTGCATATCGGTCTATATTAAATTATAATTCGCTGACTTTTTATCCATCAGTGTCATTCCATTTCCATAACAGTGAATAATAAATAATAATATTTGTAGAGTGCATTTCCCACGCTCACTGCGCACAACTTTTGAAAACCAACTGAGCAAGCAGTGTAACGCCCAATGCAGGAGATGAGAAGCAGGTACAGGGAGTGAACCATTTTAATATAGACAGACATGCAACAGAACAAGAACAGCGTCAGGACATAAACCAGACACGACAAACAATGCTACTACAGGCAACAACACAGAGGGGCCGACATACAGTTGAAGTCGGGAGTTTACATACACGTTAGCCAATTACATTTAAAGTCAGTTTTTCACAATTCCTAACATTTAATCCGAGTAAAAATTCCCTGTTTTAGGTCAGTTAGGATCACCACTTTATTTTAAGAATGTGAAATGTCAGAATAATAGTAGAGAAAATTATTTCTTTCAGCTTTTATTTCTTTCACCACATTCCCAGTTGGTCAGAAGTTTACATACACTCAATTAGTATTTGGGAGCATTGCCTTTAAATTGTTTAACTTGGGTCAAACGTTTTGGGTAGCCTTCCACAAGCTTCCCACAATAAGTTAGGTATATTTTGGCCCATTCCTCCTAACAGAGCTGGTGTAACTGAGTCAGGTTTGTAGGCCTCCTTGCTCGCACACGCTTTTTCAGTTCTGCCCACACATTTTCTATAAGATTGTGGTCAAGGCTTTGTGATAGCCACTCCAATAGCGTCACTACAACATGATGCTGCCACCCCCAAGCTTCACGGTTGGGATGATGTTCTTTGCTTGCAAGCCTCCCCCTTTTTCCTCCAAACATAACGATGGTCATTATGATAAAACAGTTCTATTTATGTTTAATCAGACCAGAGGACATTTCTCAAAAAAGTAAGATCTTTGTCCCCATGTGCAGTTGCAAACCATAGTCTGGCTGTATTATGGCGGTTTTGGAGCAATGGCTTTTTCCTTTCTGAGTGGCCTTTCAGGTTATGTCGATATAAGACTTGTTTTACTGTGGATATAGATACTTTTGTACCTGTTTCCTCCAGCATCTTCACTTTGCTGTTGTTCTGGGATTAATTTGCGCCTTTCGCACCAAAGCACATTCATCTCGAGGAGACAGAACGCGTCTCCTTCCTGAGCAGTATGACGGCTGCGTGGTCCCAAGGTGTTTATACTTGCGTACTATTGGTTGTACAGATGAAATTGGTACATTTAGGCGTTTGGAAATGCTCCCAAGGATGAACCAGACTTGTGGAAGTCTACAATTTTTTTGAGGTCTTGGCTGATTTCTATAGATTTTCCCATGATGTCAAGCAAAGAGGCATGAGTTTGAAGGTAGGCCTTGAAATACATCCACAGGTACACCTCCTATTGACTCAAATGATATCTATGTGTCAGGGGAGAAGCTCCAGGTGGTATCTGATTTTAAGTACCTTGGCATCATACTTGATTCCAACCTCTCTTTTAAAAAGCATGAGAAAAAGGTAATTCCAAATTCAACCTAGCTAATTTCCGATTTATACCAAATTGTTTGACTACAGAGGTAGCAAAACTGTACTTCAAAATCTATGATACTCCCCCACTTAACATACTGCTGGACAAGTTGGGCCCAAGCTTGCTGTACAACATTAAAACCTATTCAGTCTGTCTACAAACAGGCTCTCAAAATGCTTGATAGGAAGCCCAATAGCCATCATCACTGTTACATCCTCAGAAAGCATGAGCTACTGAGTAGGAAAAAACTTGTGCAATACACCGACGCATGTCTTCTATTCAAAATCCTAAATGGCCTGGCTCCCCCTCCACTCAGTATTTTTGTCAAACAGAAAACCCAAACATATGGCAACAGATCTACAAGAGGTGACTGTATAGTTCCCTTAAGGAAAAGCATCTTTAGTAAATCTGCTTTCTCTGTGAGAGATTCCCATGTCTGGAATACACTGCCATCAGACACACATAACTGCACCACATATCACACTTTCACAAAATGCATGAAGACATGGCTAAAGGTCAATCAGATTTGTGAACATAATCCCTAGCTGTGTATTTTCGCTTTCCATGTCTGTTGTCTGTAGCTTGTGAGGTGTGGAAACACTTTGTTGCTTTTATGAATTTTGTCTTGCTGCTTTTTGTTCTATGTTACTCTGTCTGTATGCTACGTCTTGCTTGTCCTATGTTGCTCTGTCTGTATGCTATGTCTTGCTTGTCCTATGTTGCTCTGCGTGTGCTCACTGCTCAATGATTGTCTATATTGTAATTGTTTTTAATAACCTGCCCAGGGACTGCGGTTGAAAATTAGCCGGCTAGCTAAAACCAGCACATTTACTGAAACGTTGATTAATGTGCACTGTTCCTGTAAAAAATAAAATAAACTCAAATTAGACTATCAGAAGCTTCTAAAGCCATGTCATCATTTTCTGGAATTTTCTAAGCGGTTTAAAGGCACAGTCAACTTAGTGTATGTCAACTTCTGACCCACTGGAATTGTGATACAGTGAATTATAAGTGAAATAATCTGTCTGTAAACAATTGTTGGAAAAAATTACTTGTGTCATGCACAAAGTAGATGTCCTAACAGACTTGCCAAAACTATAGTTTGTTAATAACAAGACATTTATGGAGTCGTTGAAAAACAAGTTTTAATGACTCCAACCTAAGTGTATGTAAACTTCCGACTTCAACTGTATATGCAGGCGCAATCAACAAAGTGAGGGAGTCCAGGTGAGTCCAATGAGAGCAGCTGCGCATATTGATGGTAACCGGTGCATAAAATGATGGGAAGCCTGGCGCCCTCGAGCGCCGGGGAGCGGGAGCAGGAGTGACAAGCAGAGCACATATGGTCCAGCTGATATGTGAAATAATTGTTCCATTTTATGACACAGGTATCAAACTTGGTACACTAATACTAGATAACTTAAGTAACATTTAAAGACTGCCGGCAGTCTGGGAACCCTGTCAGTCAACCGTTCTGATTTCCTAATAGAAGAAAATATGTGGAAAATAGGAAACACACTTACTCTTGGCTTGACATGATTCAAGGGTGTGAATGAGGCAATCATGCCAGTCCTGATAATTAGTGGTGTGTGTGTGTGTGTGTGTGTGTGTGTGTGTGTGTGTGTGTGTGTGTGTGTGTGTGTGTGTGTGTGTGTGTGTCATTGAGAGAGAGAGTCAACAGGTGACATCAACTTGGTTAGCAGCATACTAATTAATCTCAGTAGTATGCTGCTCCTCTGAGAGCTTTTGTACAGCTGCCAACCAGCTGTAGGTGGCCGTATTGGTCACAATTCACATGGACATATCTCCATATATATTTAGTACATACAGCCCAATGATGGCTTAAAATGTTTGAGGATGTCTGGAAAACACAATAAAATGGCACAAAGATGCCATATACAGTGCCTTTGGAAAGTTTTCAGACCCCTTGACTTTTCCCACAGGTGACAGTGCATGTCAGAGCAAAAACCAAGCCATGAGGTCGAAGGAATTGTCCGTAGAGCTTTGAGACAGGATTGTGCCGAGACACAGATCTGGGGAATGGTAGCAGCATTCTTAAATAGAAGACATTTGGAACTACCACGACTCTAACTAGAGCTGGCCACCCGAGAAGGGCCCTGGTCAGGAAGGTGGCCAAGAACCTGATGGTCACTCTGACAGAGTTCTAGAGTTCTTCTTTGTTCTCTGCAGCACTCCACCAGGCCTTTATGGTAAAGTGGCCAGACGAAAACCACTCCTCAGTAAAAGGCTCATGACAGCCCGCTTGGAGTTTGCCAAAAGGCACCTAATGACTCTGACGATGAGAAACAAGATTCTCTGGTCTGATGAAACCAAGTTAGTACACTTTGGCCAGAATGCCAAGTGTTGAGTCCGGAGAAAATCTAAAGCATGGTGGTGGCAGGAATACCTATGTAAAAATGCTGTTCATTGACTATAACTAAGCATTCAAATCAAATCAAATTGTATTTGTTACATACGCCGAATACAACAGGTGTAGCCCTTACAGTGAAATCCTTACTTACAAGCCCTTAACCAACAATGCAGTTTTAAGAAAAATGACTGTTAAGTTAAAATGAGATAAAAAGTAACAATTAATTAAAGAGCAGCAGAAAAATAACAATAGTGAGGCTATATACAGGGGGTACCAGTACAGAGTCAATGTGCGGGGGCACTGGTTAGTCGAGGTAATTTAGGTAATATGTACATGTAGGTAGAGTTATTAAAATGACTGTGCATAGAAAATAAGAGAGAGTAGCAGCAGTGTAGAAGGGGGGCAATGCTTGGGAGTAGAAGCTGTTAAAAAGCCTTTTGAACCTAGATTTGCCCCCCCCCCCGGGAATCGCTTGCCGTGCGGTAGCAGAGACAACAGTGTATGACTCGGGTGGCTGGAGTCTTTGACAATTTTTAGGACCTTCCTCTGACACCGCATGGTGTAGATGTCCTGGATGGCAGGAAGCTTGGCCCCAGTGACGTACTGGGCCGTATGCACTACCCTCTGTAGTGCCTTGGGGTTGGAGGCCGAGCAGTTGCCATACCAGCCAGTGATGCAACCAACTCTCGATGGTGCAACTGTAGACGTTTTGGGGGATCTGAGGACCCATACCAACTCTTTTCAGTCTCTTGAGGGGGAATAGGCTTTGTCGTGCCCTGTTCACGACTGTCTTGGTGTGTTTGGACCATGATAGTTTGTTAGTGATGTGGACACCAAGGAAATTGAAGCTCTCAACCTGCTCCACTACAGCCCAGTCGATGAGAATGGGGGCGTGCTCGGTCTTCCTTTTCCTGTAGTCCACAATTATCTCCTTTGTCTTGATCACGTTGAGGTCTCTGACCTCCCTAGTCTCATCATTGTCGGTGATCAGGCCTACCACTGTTGTGTCATCGGCAAACTTAATGATGGTGTTGGAGTCCATGCAGTCCATGGCCATGCAGTCATAAATGAACAGAGAGTACAGGAGCAGACTGAGCACGCACCCCTGAGGGAATCCCGTGTTGAGGATCAGCGTGGTGTATGTGTTGTTACCTACCGTTACCACTTGGGGGCGGCCCGCCAGGAAGTCCAGGATCCAGTTGCAGAGGGACGTGTTTAGTCCCAGGGTCCTTAGCTTAGTGATAAGCTTTGAGGGCACCATGGTGTTGAATGCTGAGCTGTAGTTAATGAATAGCATTCTCACATGGGTGTTCCTTTTGTGGGAAAGGTGGGAAAGGGTAGTGTGAAGTGCAATAGAGATTGCATCATCTGTGACGCTGTTGGGGCGGTATGCAAATTGGAGTGGGTTTAGGTTTTCTGGGATAATGGTCTTGATGTGAGCCATGACCAGCCTTTCAAAGCATTTCATGACTACAGACGTGAGTGCTACAGGTCGGTAGTCATTTAGGCAGGTTGCCTTAGTCTCTGTGCACAAGAACACTGTGGTGGTCTGCTTGAAACATGTTGGTATTACAGACTGTCAGGGACAGGTTGAAAATGTCAGTGAATACACTTGCCAGTTGGTCAGCACATGCTCAGAGTACATGTCCTGGTAATCCGTCTGTTTCAATGTCACTTGCCTAGAAGCATGCAGGGAAGTAATTTAGCTCGTCTGGTAGGCTTGTGACACTGGGCAGCTCGCGGCTGTGCTTTCCTTTGTAGTCTGTAATAGTTTGCGAGCCCTGCCACATCCGACGAGCGTCTGAGCCGGTGTAAGTACATTCAACACCGCAGTAGCCTCCAAGCTCATCATTAAGTTTGAACCCTGGGTCTGAACCCCGCCCTTTGCAACTGGGTCCTGGACTTCCTGATGGGCCGCCCCCAGATGGTGAAGGTAGGAAACAACTAGTTATGCACCGAAATTATATTGTTGGCCGATACCGATATCCAATGTAAAAATGTTGGCCTTTTAAGCATTCTAGTACAGTTAAATAGTTAACACACACACACACACACACACACATGGACGCAGTGGTCTAAGGAACTGCATCGCAGTGCAAGAGGCGTCACTCCAGTCCCTGGTTTGAATCCAGGCTGTATCACATCCGGCCGTGATTGGGAGTCCCGCAGGGCGGATCACAATTGGCCAAGCGCCGTCCGGGCCATCATTGTAAATAAGAATTTGTTCTTAACTGACCAAGTTAAATAAAGGTTACACACATCAAACTGACCAAAAAGTTAATTTGTTGGCATTTACGTCTGTCCCCATTACCAGTAAAACATAATCAAAACCTATTTCTTTCACTTACTTGCTGTGCTGTTCGTTGTTCATTTGTTCAGTCATTTCATTCTCAACCAGGGTTTCTATGGAACACCGTTTGGGTCTTTGCGAAACAAAAAATGTCAAATAACACATCTGTTTCAGTAGCTGTGGTTAGCTAGCTAACTCTATTGGTAGGTGTCATCTAAAACAACCCTAATTTATAAGACAGTTCTTATTTGAATAATGGTGGTCGGACCCATCTATGTCAAGCTAGCCACAATAAGGATTAGCCACAATAGTGGACTTTGCGGTTAGCCTTCAAAATAAAAGTATGACATAATTCTACTATTTGTTTTCCTTTGCATCACTGTCAATGGCATACTTTTATTTTGAAGACAAACCGCAAATTCCACTATTGTGCCTAATCCTTACTGTGGCTAGCTTCACAACACAACCCAGTCCAGTCGAGCGTCAATTTCCAGATGAAGCTAAACTCAGCAAAAAAATAAACATCCTCTCACTGTCAAATGCGTTCATTTTCAACAAACTTAACATTGGTAAATATTTGTATGAACATAACAACAACTGAGACATAAACATAACATAAACATAAACTGCGCAAGTTCCACAGACATGTGACTAACGGAAATGGAGTAATGTGTCCCTGAACAAAGGGGGGTCAAAAATCAAAAGTAACAGTCAGTATCTGGTGTGGCCACCCGCTGCATTAAGTACTGCAGTGCATCTCCTCCTCATGGACTGCCCCAGATTTGCCAGTTCTTGCTGTGAGATGTTACCCCACTCATCCACCAAGGCACCTGCAAGTTCCCGGACATTTCTACGGGGGAATGGCCTTAGCCCTCACCCTCCGATCCAACAGGTCCCAGACATGCTCAATGGGATTGAGATCCGAGCTCTTCGCTGGCCATAGCAGAACACTAACATTCCTGTCTTGCAGGAAATCACACACAGAACGAGCAGTATGGCTGGTGACATTGTCATGCTGGGGGGTCATGTCAGGATGAGCCTGCAGGAAGGGTACCACATGAGGGAGGAGAATGTCTTCGCTGTAATGCACGGCGTTGAGATTGCCTGTCATGACAACAAGCTCATTCCGATGATGTTGTGACACACCGCCCCAGACCATGATGGACCCTCTACCTCCAAATCGATCCAGCTCCAGAGTACAGGCCTCGGTGTAACGCTCATTCCTTCAACGATAAACACTAATCATCACCCCTGGTGAGGCAAAACCGCGACTCTTCAGAAAAGTGCAAATTTTGCCAGTAGGCGACTTTGGTGCCGGTGATGTCTGGTGAGGACCTGCCTTACAACAGGCCTACAAGCCCTCAGTCCAGCCTCTCTCAGCCTATTGCAGACAGTCTGATTGTGCTTTCCTGGTGTAACTCGGGCAGTTGTTGTTGCCATCCTGTACCTGTCCCGCAGGTGTGATATTTGGATGTACCGATCCTGTGCAGGTGTTGTTACACGTGGTCTGCCACCGTGAGGATGATCAGCTATCCGTCTTGTCTCTCTGTAGCGCCGTCTTAGGCGTCTCACAGTACAGACATTGCAATTTATTTCCCTGGCCACATCTGCAGTCATCATGCCTCTTTGCAGCATGCCTAAGGCACATTCACGCAGATGAGCAAGGACCCTGGTGTTTTTCAGAGTCAGCAGAAATTCCTCTTTAGTGTCCTAAGTTTTCAGAACTGTGAACTTAATTGCCTACCGTCTGTAAGCTGTTAGTGTCTTAACGGCCGCTCCACAGGTGCATGTTCATTAATTATATATGGTTCATTGAACAAGCATGGGAAACAGTGTTTAAACCCTTTACAATGAAGATGTTTGAATTATCTTTGAAAGACCGTCCTGAAAAAGGGAGGTTTCTTTTTTTGCTGAGTTTAGCTGGCTGCTTTATAACGTTAATTTCAATAGGAGAACAACAAGTGGCAACCTAGCTAATACTTACTCACAAGGATTTCTAAATCATTGCTAAGAATAATGAAAATGACTGCAGGTTCTACTGGTCATTGTTTTCAGGCTAGTTGTATTGGTGCTAGCTACTTACCAAGCTAAAGCTATCTTCCCCGGAAGTGTCGGTCGAACAAATTATGCTTTATTACCAACTCGGTATTGTAAACATATCGTTTGTGGCCGTTGTTTGCTTGTTTGCAAACTTTTTTGTACAGCCTTGACAGTGCTACTGTATCTTTTTTGACATCCAAAGACAGCGTTCCATAGTATGTATGTCGTGAAGATCATAGCAGTGATGCAATTACTGTTTAACTCCGGTAGGGCAGCATTGGAAAAATAGCTAACCGGTGCTCGACCAGTCGGTGAACGCCAACATCACCCACGACCGAGAACGGTTTATTGTCAAGGGCAATGAATTCCATTATCTTGGCTTTAATGGATTTTGCCTTTGAGTTGTCTCGCTGAAATTTTTACTTGTTGACTGCTCGATCCACACAGAAGACATTGTGGGCTAGTGTAGGAATTGCTGTGTGGCACGTATAGCGCAACATTTTACGTGGCGTCATTACGTCATGCACCTTTGTTATATAGGTATGCACATCAGCTTTGACATTGGTTTTGCACATCGGGCGTTAAACTAGACATCGGCTGTTACCGATGTTGGCATTTTTAGCTAATATTGGCCGATTCCGAAATGTTCACCGATATATCGTGCATCCCTAGAAACATCTCCACTTCGCTGATCCTCAACACTGGGGCTCCACAACGGTGCATGCTCAGCCCCCTCCCACGACTGTGTGGCCATGCAAATCTCCAACTCAATCATTAAGTTTACAGATGACACAACAGTGGTAGGCCTGATTACCAACAATGACAAGAAAGCCTACAGGGACGAGGTGAGGGCCCTGATTGACCTGATCGTGGACTTCAGGAGACAGCAGAGGGAGCACACCCCCATCCACATTGACAGGGCCGCAGTGGAGAAGGTGAAAAGCTTCAAGATCCTCGGCGTACACATCACTGACCATCTGAAATGGTCCACCCACACAGACAGTGTGGTGAAGAAGGCGCAGCCAGAAGAGGACTGGCCTGGTTCCTCTCTAGGTTTCTTTCTAGTTTCTGGCCTTTCTTGGGAGTTTTTCCTAGCCACCGTGCTTCTACACCTGCATTGCTTGCTGTTTGCGGTTTTAGGCTGGGTTTCTGTATAGCACTTTGAGATATCAGCTGATGTAAGAAGGACTTTATAAATACATTTGATTTGAACAGCGCCTCTTCAGTGTCAGGAGGCTGAAGAAATTTAGCTGGGCCACTAAGACCCTCACAAACGTTTAGAAATGCACCATTGAGAGCATCCTGTCAGGCTGTATCACTGCCTGGTACGGCAACTGCACCTTCCGCAACCGCAGGGCTCTCCAGAGGGGGGTGCAGTCTGCCCAACACATCACCGAGGGCACATTGCCTGCCTTCCAGGACATCTACAGCACCCGGTGTCACAAGGAGACCAAGAAGATCATAAAGAACCTCAGCCACCAGAGCCACGGCCTGATTACCCCATTACCATCCAGAAAGTGAGGTCAGTACAGGTGCATCAAAGCTGGGGCTGAGAGACTTAAAAAAGCTTCTATCTCAAGGCCATCAGACTGTTAAATAGTCACCACTAACCGGCCTCCGCCCGGTTACTCTACCATGCACCTTAGAGGCTGCTGCCCTATGTACATAGTCATTGAACACTGGTCACTTTAATAATGTTTACATACTGTTTTACCTACTTCATGTGTATATACTGTATTCTAAGTCCTATCCTATTTAACTATTGCTGTACATACAGTATACTATTCTTCAGATATACTACATATTCTATCCATATACTGTCAGTACATCCCATCGCATATTTATGCTCCTGACTCCAACAATTCTTGTCCTAATATTTCTATATTTTTTCTAGATTCCATTATTTTACTTTTTAGATGTATGTTTATTGTTGTGTATTGTTATATATTACTGCATGTTTTGAGCTAGGAATACAAGCATTTTGCTACACCTGCAATAACATCTGGTAAATACAGTATGTGTACACATCCAATAAAATTTGATAATGATTTTTATATTGTGTTTTGTGCCAACTTAAGGAAACATGCCCTGCAAAATCCCATGTGAATGCATTATGTCCAGCAGAGAGACAAGTCCCCCAATATAATGAGACCTTTCAATCTTTACACAAAGTGAGTAAAGTACTACATAAAGATGTCTAGCTATAGTACCATTGCATATTTTAAAAGCCAAATTGGTTCTAATTCCCATAAATAATTGGTACATACAGCCCAGTGATGGCATAAAATGTTTGAGATGGTGTGGAGAACTACTTCTTCAAAGTAGCCACCCTTTGCCTTGAGAGAATGCCAAGAGTGTGCAAAGCTGGCATCAAGGCAAAGGGTGCCTACTTTGAAGAATATAAAACATAAAATATATTTTGATTTGTTTAACACTTTTTTTTCATTACTCCATGATTCCCTATGTGTTATTTCATAGTTTTGATGTCTTCACTATTATTCTACATTGTAGAAATAGTAAAAATAAAGAAAAATCCTTGAATTAGTAGGTGTGTCCAAACTTTTGACTGGTACTGTAGGTAGGCGCTACCGAATGTCATTTTTGGTGTCTTTGGTCATTTATAAGTGAATGTGAATGAGAGATATTGTGCAAATGAACAAAGGTTTGTTGCATGCTTGTCTGAAGGAAGAACAGTGCTGGCTCTAGAGCAGCATGTGTACACACTGTGTCTGAAGGCGCTAGGGCAACGGGCCTGTCTGCTCTGCTCAGAGGAAAGGGAGGAGGAGAAGACAGACTAAGAACGGAGAGAATATCAAGATAGTGGTAGCTGTACAAATAACTCGTTCAAATTGCTTTGACTTCTCAAACCGAGATGAAAGCTAAAACAATATGATGCCCTGTCACTTTAATAATTCTGCCACTTACTTAGATAACTAGCTAGTTAAACTTAGGTGTCGTGTGACCACAGAATTCTGAATTTTTCACGAAGGGAAAAAATATAAAACGCATTAGATATATCTTGCTGCATTTTGTAAATGCTGATCTAAAATGCTTCTTATTGTAATTTTGTCACACCCTGATCTGTTTCACCTGTCTTGTCTCCACCCCCCACCAGGTGTCTCATATTCTTCCCCATTATCCCCTGTGTATTTATACCTGCGTTTTCTGTTTGTCTGTTGCCAGTTCGTCTTGTTTTGTCAGGTCTTACCAGCATGTTTCCAGTTTTTCCAGTTCTTGTTTTCTAGTCTTCCCAGTTTCGACCTTGCTCCCTGCGGTTCTGTCCCTGATTTGACTCGGCCTTGGATGACGAACCTCTGCCTGCCCTCGACCTGCCCTTTGCCTGCCCCTTTTGTTATAATAAATATTCTGAGAACCAAACTATTCGCCTCATGTGTCTGCATCTGGGTCATTTCTGCTCGGCATCAGACAAATGTTGTGCTTCAGTTGCACTTCACCATTCAGATGGGAATTCATGAACGGGCATTCTATAAGCAGACAGCACTCTGACTGATGTGTAGCTACTTTTCTCTGATACATTTCTTGGTGTAGCCAGCCCACTTTTCTCTGGTAAAATGCAAGATAAGAGAAAGTTTAAGCAAAACATAAGGAAATGTAGCTGGCTACATTCTTTCTATGATAAACATCAGAAATGTGATGACCATGCATTATTTTGGCAAAAAAAAAGACCTTGCTTTATCGTTGTAAGCTCATTTACTTGTGTGGCTGCCAGCCAAATAGCGTGGCACTTCTGTTGTCATCTGATGTAAATGAATCGATTTTCTGCCAAATGTGTTGCACTAATGTATTTTATGTGAAGGAAAACTATAGTTGCATGTCCCTGATAACTCTATTGAAGCAACAAAAAAAACATTGACTTTCAATGTACAGGAAAGATTTCTTGTCACATTTATTGAAATTGACAAAATACAGAATATCATATTTTATGTCTTTAGGGAACAGCCATTTGACAGTTTTAAGTATTTAAATGTCAAATACTGAAAATGAGGCTGAAAGTATGTTCAAGATTCAGTCATTTTGGTAGATTCTTGTGCACTTTTTCACCACTTCTTCAAAATACTTAAAGGATGCATAAACAGTATATGGCAGACAAATCAATGTCTCCAGACAAATCAATGTCTCGCAAGATCACTGAATGAATGATTAATTATTATTATGCATTTGTGTGGTATTAAAGATTCTCTATTATGTTGAATTGTATGACATTTTTTATATAAGGGCATTTTGTTCTCAGACCTGCAAAAATGATGATCGATTCATTCAATGCTTCTACTATAAAGGAGATCTTTCCACCCCTACTCTTGTCAATGGTGGTCAGGTAACCCACAACCTTCTGGCCAGCAGCCCAGTTTCTAAAACTGCATATGTAAGGCTCTGGTCTGTCCAAGGACTAAGAGTAAACGGTCGACATGTTTTCTGCTATCCACTTTTGTTTTAGGGGCCATCCATTTTCATTTCAGAGAAGTCCAATCCCTCCCTAATAGAATATCCTCAGTGAGAGTGCGATCAAAAGGTTATTGTTGGCATTCAGATGCAGCTTGGACATTTCACCCATAAAACGAGACTAATTATCTTTCATGATTGGCCAAATGCTCTCATCATAATAGTATTTTGTTAAAATGGGTTACATGTCTCTCTGCTGGACATAATCCATTCCTAGGGGATTTTACCTAAAGTGACGTGTACAGGACAGATTTCCTGTACGTTTTCTTAAAATTGACACACAACAGAATATCATATCATTGCAATCAGTAGACTTCAGGGAATACCATATACATTTTTGGAGTATTTACGTGGAAACTATTGGAACAAACCATGAAAACATTAACAAAAAATATACATTTGGCATGCTTTTTCATCACTTTTCTACTAAAAGTTTAAACTAAACGTATTTGTGGCCCATTTACTGTGTTTTCCAAACACCTTGAGACATTTTAAGCCATCATTGAGCTGTATGTACCAATTATTTATGAAGATATGGCCAAGTGAATATCGTCCAATATGGCCACATGTAGCTGGTTGGTAGACATGTGGAAATGGTCGCCAGGGGGTTAATGGACAAAATCTGTGATGGCATAGTAGCCAAAAATCCTTCTTTAGACATGCCCCAGCTGTGTGAAAGTTGGTGGCTCTATCGCAAAGTCCACAATTCTCTCCCGTAGTCACTGGACTATGGCCAAAATGACCTCAATTTGACCCCCACGAAGGTCTTCAGAGTATTTTGAGTCAGAATTGTTGTCTATATTATCTGTGGGGTTTATTTAATGGGTAGATAACATTACAAAGTCATTTTGATATTATTTGTAATTATGTATTTTATTCTAACAGGAAACCCGAATTGCTGCCATTTTATTAAAATGGCTGCCTTGGTTGACTGACATGTTTACCAGACTGCCTCCAATCTTTAAAATGTTCCTGAAGGTGGTATTTAGTATTAGTGTACCAAGTTTGATACTTGTATCATAAAGTGGAACAATCTCTGGTATATTTGGTTCTTATCCGCTGGACTAATAAAGAAAATACTGTGTGTATTCTGTGGGCACAAAGGGAATGCTCAGAATTGGGAGCAATTTGTGTGTGTGTGTGAGTAAAGATAAAACCTCTACAGACGCCTCTACCAGCCACACACCTAAAATGTTATACTTGCAACAATAACAAACCTTAACTGGTTTTCCTTATTAAAAATAGCTGCTATAGGTTCATAATACATTGTTATTACACAGAGCTTTCTCTGCCCTTCCAAGCCATAATATTAAAACTGCATATAACATTGTGCGTTCATATGAGGAGCTGATCATTGCAATAACAGCAAGATGCTAATTAGTCGTTAACCAAGCAACTTTTGGCTCAATAGTGTAATCAACACTGGAAGAAAATTCCAGTTACATCCTGTCTGTCTCATTATAAAACACTTATGTAAACAGCAGAGAACTCATGTTGAGAACAGTGTGATTATACTCTAGTAGGGCCATCGGTTGCGTAGGTAGAGAGTAGGGATGTGCATTGTTCCCTTTTAAGACGATTTGATACGTATCTAGATACATGGACTCTGATACATACAGGATGTGATTCGGTTCACTAACATTTGTTGCATAAACACATTCATTTTCCATTCTAAATTCAAATCTGATGCTGATGGAACTCATGAGCTGGGCCTCTCTGAGCTGGATCTGTCTGAGCTGACTTTGTGTGTGTGTGTGTGTGTGTGTGTGTGTGTGTGTGTGTGTGTGTGTGTGTGTGTGTGTGTGTGTGTGTGTGTGTGTGTGTGTGTGTGTGTGTGTGTGTGTGTGTGTGTGTGTGTGTGTGTGTGTGTGTGTGTGTGTAAATTATGTATGTCTATGGCAGGGTTTCACAACTTGCTGGACATTATAGACTGTAAAAACACCAGCAAATCAGTTCCAAATTCAAGAAATCTGTTCCCAAGTATTCCCAAGCATAATAGAGAGACACGTGATCGTATACAAATTTAAGCACGGCTTGAAATGAAATCTGAGGCTCAACAGCGCACAAATAACAATAACCTAGAAAACGACATAGGTTCACTCCACTAATAAAGCCTAATATCACGAAGGCCATTTTAGCATTTGAATCCAGTTTGACTAGGCTACTGATAATATATTGCCTGGGGTTGTGTGGAATGCAAAATGACTTGTAAATCAATGACTGTCAACACAGTAACATGCAATTCGAAACTGGAGGAGAGGACGCATCTATTGACTTAAAATATGAGGTATTTGGTTGAAAGAATGTAATATGAGCAAAACATTTTAGTGAACCGGCGATTCATAATGTTTTAATCGATCTTCTGACGGATGCGTGCTACCTACATTTGTTTCGGTTTGTGGTCTGCCGATCGATGCACTTAAACATTTTGAATCGGGGACCGGCGAATCATTACATCCCTAGTAGAGAGCATACTTGATTACTCTATTGACAGTGTGGGTAGGAAGAGCACTTCACAACACTATAGCTACAAGGCAATCAATACCTAATTTACAGTAAGCATGTTCATTCTTGTTTCTTTGTCTACCCTTTGTTTCTTTACAACGAGTCACAAATTCTGATATACATTTCCATTTGCACACTTAAAAAGGTTTGCCAATTATATTATGTTCTATCAAATCATTGTTTCCCAATCAAGCTAATCGTGCACAATTCAAGACTGAGTTCATATGTATATTTACAAAATATTAGAGCACCACCCTGTGGTAAAATGGGTGTATTGATGCATCAGGCAGTGGCTCAAATTCACTCAACAACATTAGTATTACATGAATAATTTTATTGCATCACTTCATTTGATCATTTCAGCCCAGGGACAGCCATACAAGGGCAAGAAAGATCAGTAGCAGACAGATAAAGATGCAGGTAGGAAATACAGTTAAAAGTAACCGAATGTTGACCAAAGAAACATTTCTGAAGCTAATGTACACACTACATTTGAAGAATCTACATACAATACCAGTCAAAAGTTGACACACCTACTCATTCCAGAGTTTTTCTTTATTTTTACTATTTTCTACATTGTAGAATATAGTGAGAACATCAAAACTATTAAATAACACAATCATGTAGTAACCAAAAAAAAGTGTTAAAGAAATAAAAATGTTTTATATTTGAGATTCTTCAAAGTAGCCACCCTTTGCCTTGTACACTCTTGGCATTTTCTCAACAAACTTCATGAGGTTCATGACCTGGAATGCATTTCAATTAACAGGTGTGCCTTGTTAAAAGTTCATTTGTGGAATTTCTTTCCTTCAGTTGTGTTGTGACAAGTCCATATAATGGCAAAAACAGTTTAAATAAGCAAAGAGAAATGACAGTCCATCATGACTTTAAGACATGAAGGTCAGTCAATCCGGAAAATGTCAAGAACTTTAAACGTTTCTTCATCTGCAGTTGCAAAAATCATCCAGCGCTATGATGAAACTGGCTCTTGTGGTGGAATATTCTAATCAGGTGAGAGACTTTGTCATTTCTTCAAACAATCATCTTTATTCAATATTGATTCATTAGTAGCGCCACTGTAAAGGAAGACCCAGAGTTACTCTGATGCAGAGGATAAGTTCATTAGAGTTACCAGCCTCAGAAATTGCAGCCCAAATAAATTCTTCACAGAGTTCAAGTTACAGACACATCTCAACATCAACTGTTCGGAGGAGACTGCATGAATCAGGCCTTCATGCTATAAAGAAACCACTACTAAAGGACACCAATAAGAAGAAGAGACTTGCTTGGGTCAAGAAACATGACAAATGGACATTAGACCGGTGGATATCTGTCCTTTGATCTTATGAGTCCAAATTTGAGATTTTTGGTTGCAACAACGGTGTCATTGTGAGACGTAGAGCAGGTGAACGGATGAGCTCTGCATGTGTGGTTCCCACCGTGAAGCATGGAGGAGGTGGTGTGATGGTGCATTGCTGGTGACACTGTAAGTGATTTATTTGACCAAGAAGGAGAGTGATGGAGTCCTGCATCAGATTACTTGGCCTCTACAATAACCCAACCTCAACCCAATTGAGATGGTTTGGGATGAGTTGGACCGCAGAGTGAAGGAAAAGCAGTGAACAAGTGCTCAGCGTATGTGGGAACTCCTTCAAGACTGTTGGAAAAGCATTCCAGTTGAAGCTGGTTGAGAGAATGCCAAGAGTGTGCAAAGCTGTCAAGGCAAAGGGTGGCTACTTTGAAGAATCTCAAATATAAAATATATTTTGATTTAACACTTTTGGTTTCTACATGATTCCATGTGTTATTTCATAGTTGATGTTTTCACTATTATTCTTCAATAGAGAAAATAGTATAAAACATTTCTTTTTTTTAAAAACTTGAATGAGTAGGTGTGTCCAAACTTGACTGGTACTGTACGTTAAAGACTATTTAAGCTACTGGATGATATCTTAGGCCTAAAGAACAGAGAATGGTTCTGGAATTTTTAGGGCAACAAACCACACAAGAAAAACAAAGAAGTTCAGGAACATTATTCAAGGGAATGCATTTGAAGGCAGGATTTAGATCATCTAAAATACAGCACAAAGAAAGAAAGATGATTATAACCCATTGTAATATCACAACTTTACTCATCAGAATATTGCAGCAGAATGTAAACACAGATGTTTGTTTACATGGTTTATTGATTCTATTCCCAATATAGAATAGGGCATCACAGACTAATTTATTTGAATACAGTCAAGGATGTTGTATGTTTACAAAGAGAGCCACATCATTTAGTCTCTTATCAACCTTTAACCATCTGTTTGAATTAAATATAGAAATATAGACAAATAACACACAACTCTACCACAGAGTTAAATTAAGATAAGTCATGAATGTTCTTCAAAACAAATAACATTTCTTTAAACCATACAGTATAAAACACAGATTCTTGCTTTACAATATGGCTTTCACATTTTTCAGTCTCTTCCTCCATCCAAATTACATCATTCAATGTACAATTCACAGTTCAAATGTACATAATAAAACAACTTGTGCTCTTCAAAGCTTTCTTCACATGAAATGCATTTTCTCACATTTAGGGCCAGGGATGTTTCCTGAGCATGATCTCATCACAACAGGAAAAACTCCTGGCCTTACTCATTTTGAATAGAAAAAGTATAACCTATAGGTTTTTGCAAATAACTGGGTTCAGTTCAGGCTACCACATAAACCTCTGTACAGCCGGACTATTTGGCCATTGAAAAGTCTTGTTGATGAAGATGTACAGCGTGGCTGCGTTGACGGCTGTATAGAACAGGAACTCCAGCACCAGTCTGGTGAGGGAGGGCAGGGGCATGTGGAGGCGGTAGAGCAGATACGGAACAATAAAGTACCTGAACTCTAGCAGCTTCTGAGGCACTGTGGCCGCCAGCAGACACACCAGGAACGCCAGGCTCCAGAACAGTGACCGGGACTTCAGAGTGTCCATGAAGTTCCACGCTGCAAATACGTATGCCGGGATGAGGGCAAAACGCACCACCTCATGCTTCTGGAAGATCCTCTTCCACACGTAGAAGGGGAAGTGTCTGTTGTCGGCCAGGAGGTACTTGTGTACGAAGGTGAACTTCCACACTAGGAGAAGGCAGAGTCCCGTGATCAGTAGGTAGAGCAGTGGCTGCTTCTTGAGGTTCTGGATGAAGCGGAGAGCTCGGTGGTAGCACAGCGATGTGGGGCTGGAGAAGAAGAGGGCAAAGGAGAAGAAGTAGAAGAGCTGAGGGAAGTTGAGACAGGCCTCGTGACTGGATCTGTCTCCGACTACGATCCCATCATTCAACACAATGAATGCAATAAAACCCACAGCAACAAGAATGTACGGCCACGCCACTAACATCACAGCCTTCACATGATTGGCTGTGGTCAGGAATTCCAACAGGAAACGCATCACTCTCTTCACCCCGCTTACTGAGAAAGGTATCTGACAGGGCGACTTATCATCCTTTTTCTTCGACTGTTCCGTCCTCCAAGTTTCGTCCATCTTGTTGGCCACAACCGTGCTGGCGCAGAACGCCACCCAGATGATGTTGGTCTGGCGGAAGAATATGGCGAAGACGCTGATGAGTGCCGAGGCTTTGTGACAGCCGTACAGGGTCATGAGGTACGTGAAGAGAATGAAGAAAGTAGATCCGGCATCTGTGTAGTAGAGGAAGTTGAAGAAGTAGAGCACGGGGAAGGTGGACAGGGACAGGGCTGAGAGAACTCTGCGGGAGGCAGTCTTAGTCTGAAAGAGAAACCATGGTTGTTATGACTAACAAAAGGAATGCAATTGAAGCTTTAAGGACATTCAATAATTTTTTCAAGGTCTTTTAATTTATACCAAACTTATTTGAGTAAGGTGAGTAAAAGTTGGACTGGAGCAAAAGCCTGCACAGTGCACACACTGCAGCTTGCCACACGAGCTGGCCACCCTTGGGGATGTTATAAATGTAATAACATGTAAAGACATTATTACCTTCTCTTTAAGGTGGAGCTTGCAGATGATGAGATACAGCAGGTAGAGGATACCACAGTTGAAGAGGAGGTTGATGAAGCGCAGCATTGCCGTAGAACATACTACCTTCCCTGTGAGGTCCACTAGCCACACCACTGGCTTGATCACACCCACTGACGCCAGGTACAGGCCAGGAAGCGTGGTGATCATTGGGTCCCACTGGAACAACAAAGAGAAAGGAAAAAGATCCCGTTAAAGAGCCTCTACTACATCATTAAACATAAAAGGGTTCATGTTTTTCAAGTTAGAGAGATGCCAAATAGTTTAGTTACATATAGGGATATATACCACTGCAGAATTACAATACTTTTCAGAATTCAGGCATATTATCCACAATAATGACCAGCGATAGTCTGATCTGTCTATGTTCATCGTCACAGATGGTTTAGTTAAGGGTTAAAAAGTCAATCTAGCAATCTGTCACAATATTCCAAGGACAAGCGTTGCGTTAATCCGACAAGCAACAATATAACAAAATCAAGGTAATGACATTGACATTGCAAAACAATACCTCGTTAAACTTCCCGTAGCAGTATTTCTGAGCTTGACGGACGTGAAATATTTCGTCCATGTAGGGCTCCCTTTGCTCCCGAGTTATTTTGGAGAACAGGAGACATGAAACCAAAAAGTTGGTGCTGCAGAGAGCAGTGAAAATGTACCTTTCGAATTTCTCCATCTTCACCTACGAATTCTGAACTAACGCAGAAATAATTCTAAAATTAGCTAGATCCGTATATATGGTGTACACTACATACGTTTAATTTCAAGTTAAGTAAGCATGAAATTGAAATAAGATTACAAAAAATATACAGATCTTTCCATCTAGCTAAAACGGAAAAGTTTCGATTTTTTGACAGCTTGGTGGTCCGTCAGTGAAAGGTAGTCCGTACGGAAGCTGTTTTAGAATTCTGATGTCCCTATCAGTATCATTTCACAAACAATGTAATTGCTTCTCTGTTGTACACACGTTTAAAAAATGCGAGCATATATGTATTATATTTTATTTCATAATATGTATTAATTTACAAGTTCAGCATACAGATATTTTTTGTCGAGTAAAACCGGAACCTTTTAGATTAATTGTGCTACTTTGTTTTTGTTCCCTCTATTTATTTTTTTAACCACGTGAGATGGTCTAACAAATGTTCGGCTCTTGTTTCATCCACAAATGCGTTCTAAAATGTATAAAAAATATATATAATTCCCAGCAATCTACACACAATAACCCATAATGACTAAGCGAAAACAGATTCATTAAAAATAAAAAAACATATTTACATAAGTATTCAGACCCTTTGCTATGACACTCGAAATTGAGCTCTGGTACATCCTGTTTCCATTGATCATCCTTGAGATGTTTCTACAACTTGATTGGAGGCCACCTGTGGTAAATGTAATTGTTTGGACAGGATTCAGAAAGGTACCACAGTTGACAGTGCATGTCAGAGCAAAAACCATGCCATGAGATCAAAGGAATTGTCCGTAGCACTCCAAGACAGGATTGTGTTGAGGTACAGATCTGGGGAAGGGTACCAAAAATGTCTGCAGCATTGAAGGTCCCCAAGAACACAGGGGACCCATCATTCTTAAATTGAAGAAGTTTGGAACCACCAAGACTCTTCCTAGAGCTGGCCACCCGGCCAAACTGAACGATCGGGGGAGAAGGGCCTTGGTCAGGGAGGGGAGGGGACCAAGAACCCGATGGTCTCTGACACAGCCACAGAGTTCCTTTGTGGAGATGGGAGAACCTTCCAGAAGGACAACCATCTCTGCAGCACTCCATCAATAAGGCCTTTATGGTAGAGTGGCCAGACTGAAGCCACTCCTCAGTAAAAGGCATGTGACAGCCCGCTTGGAGTTTGTCAAATGGCACCTAAATGACACGATTCTCTGGTCTGATGAAACCAAGAGTGAACTCTTTGTCCTCAATGCCAAGCATCACGTCTGGTGGAAACCTGGCACCATTGTGGTGGCAGCATCACGCTGTGGGGGTGTTTTTCAGCGGCAGGGGCTGGGAGACTAATGTCCTTGCTTCAACAAAGTACTGAGTAAAGAGTCTGAATACTTAGATAAATGTGCTTTTTTAAATATATATATAATACATTAATACATTTACAAAAATTTCTGAATACTTGTTTCTGCTTTGTTATTATTGGCTATTATTTGTAGATTGATGAGGGGGAAAACATTTAATCAATAAAGCTCCACCTTATCTCAGTTCACTGGTCACGATGGCAACACCCACCCGTAGCACGCGCTCCAGCAGGTGTATCTCACTGATCATCCCTAAAGCCAACACCTCATTTGGCCGCTTTTTGTTCCAGTTCTCTGCTGCCTGTGACTGGAACGAATTGCAAAAATCGCTGAAGTTGGAGACTTTTATCTCCCCCACCAACTTCAAACATCTGCTATCTGAGCAGCTAACCAATCGCTGCAGCTGTACATAGTCTATCGGTAAATAGCCCACCCAATTTACCTACCTCATCCCCATACTGTTTATATTTATTTACTTTTCTGCTCTTTTGCACACCAGTATCTCTACCACCACATCCTCATCGGCAGACTCAACAGCCTTGGTTTCTCAAATGATTGCCTCGCCTGGTTCACCAACTACTTCTCTGATAGAGTTCAGTGTGTCAAATCTGAGGGTCTGTTGTCCGGACCTCTGGCAGTCTCTATGGGGGTGCCACAGGGTTCAATTCTTGGACCGACTCTCTTCTCTGTATACATCAATGAGGTCGCTCTTGCTGCTGGTGAGTCTCTGATCCACCTCTACGCAGACGACACCATTCTGTATACTTCCGGCCCTTCTTTGGACACTGTGTTAACAACCCTCCAGGCAAGCTTCAATGCCATACAACTCTCCTTCCGTGGCCTCCAATTGCTCTTAAATACAAGTAAAACTAAATGCATGCTCTTCAACCGATCACTACCTGCACCTACCCGCCTGTCCAACATCACTACTCTGGACGGCTCTGACTTAGAATACGTGGACAACTACAAATACTTAGGTGTCTGGTTAGACTGTAAACTCTCCTTCCAGACCCATATCAAACATCTCCAATCCAAAGTTAAATCTAGAATTGGCTTCCTATTTCGCAACAAAGCATCCTTCACTCATGCTGCCAAACATACCCTTGTAAAACTGACCATCCTACCAATCCTCGACTTTGGCGATGTAATTTACAAAATAGCATCCAATACCCTACTCAACAAATTGGATGCAGTCTATCACAGTGCAATCCGTTTTGTCACCAAAGCCCCATATACTACCCACCATTGCGACCTGTACGCTCTTGTTGGCTGGCCCTCGCTTCATACTCGTCGCCAAACCCACTGGCTCCATGTCATCTACAAGACCCTGCTAGGTAAAGTCCCCCCTTATCTCAGCTCGCTGGTCACCATAGCATCTCCCACCTGTAGCACACGCTCCAGCAGGTATATCTCTCTGGTCACCCCCAAAACCAATTCTTTCTTTGGCCGTCTCTCTTTCCAGTTCTCTGCTGCCAATGACTGGAACGAACTACAAAAATCTCTGAAACTGGAAACACTTATCTCCCTCACTAGCTTTAAGCACCAACTGTCAGAGCAGCTCACAGATTACTGCACCTGTACATAGCCCACCTATAATTTAGCCCTATCAACTACCTCTTTCCAAACTGTATTTAATTTATTTATTTATTTTGCTCCTTTGCACCCCATTATTTTTATTTCTACTTTGCACATTCTTCCATTGCAAAACTACCATTCCAGTGTTTTACTTGCTATATTGTATTTACTTTGCCACCAAGGCCTTTTTTTTTTTTTTTTTGCCTTTACCTCCCTTCTCACCTCATTTGCTCACATTGTATATAGACTTGTTTATACTTTATTATTGACTGTATGTTTGTTTTACTCCATGTGTAACTCTGTGTTGTTGTATCTGTCGAACTGCTTTGCTTTATCTTGGCCAGGTCGCAATTGTAAATGAGAACTTGTTCTCAACTTGCCTACCTGGTTAAATAAAGGTAAAATAAAAAAAATAAAATAAATAAAAAATCTGATCATTTATCACTCCAGTGTTAATCTGCAAAATTGTAATTATTCGCCTACCTCCTCATGCCTTTTGCACACAATGTATATAGACTCTCTTTTTTCTTTCTTTTTTTCTACTGTGTTATTGACTTGTTAATTGTTTACTCCATGTGTAGCTCTGTGTTGTCTGTTCACACTGCTATGCTTTATCTTGGTCAGGTCGCAGTTGTAAATGAGAACTTGTTGTCAACTAGCCTACCTGGTTAAATAAAGGTGAAATAAAAATAAATAAAATAAAATAAGGCTGTTATGTAACAAAATGTTGAAAAAGTCAATGGGTCTGAATACTTTCCAAATGCACTTGCATTTGAAACATTTGGCAGCGATTTTGCAGCATGCAAAATGTACGTCTATGTAAACATGTTGTGTTATTGGCTTTTGATGTTGCAATGGCAAATACATTTTTTATATACCATTTTTAACTCCATATGACTCATCTCGGCAGGTAGGGCGGCAGGTAGCCTAGTGCGTTGGACTTGTAACCGAAAGGTTGCAAGATCGAATCCCCGAGCTGACAAGGTAAAAATCTGTCATTCTGCCCCTGAACAAGGCAGTTAACCCACTTCCTAGGCTGTCATTGAAAATAAGAATTTGTTCTTAACTGACTTGCCTAATTAAATAAAGTTCAAATAAAAAAATCTCACTGATACTGACAGTGTATTCTAGAAAGGACAGAAATATTTTAGAATTAGCACTTTTGGAGAGTGAAGAACTTAGTGTCACCAACTGCTTTTTAAATGCACTTTTGGGACAGAATCTTTCTTAAGTACAGCTTTATCTAAGCAATACTGAAGCTCTTTTGCAAAATGTAGATGTGGAATGGCCCCTCTTGGTATTGAGACTCGTCGATACACAAACACTCCCTTAGATAAACGTGTCTGTTCTTTTTGTAACGATGGATCCATCAAAACAAAGTGACATTAGGAATTATCTTTTTTGTCAACTCTCAAGCTATAATAAACATTTTAATGTTCCAGATGAAAATAATAAATTGTGTGATTTTCTCAGGTAACAATATTGTAAATGTCTGCGCCAAAGCCTCCCACCTTATCCTCCAACAGAGACGTTTATTTTTAAAGACCTGAATGTCCTTTTTTTCTGTTGTCTGCAGGATGGCAACCAAAGATGTCATGTAGCTCAACAAGAAGACATGGCAGCAAATGGAATGTTCTATCATTTTTTTGGCTGCACAATGTCATAAAACAAATGTTTTCCTCCTTGAATATGTTATTAAACATGTGTATTTTTATTTTTTATATGACTGTTAATTTACACATCAGCAATGTTGAATCTGGTTAGAAAATGACAGATGTGTAAAAACATCAGAGGACCAAACAGGGTTATTAACTATAGCTAGATTACCATCCAATTGGATACAGATTTTCATGCAAATACTCAAAAATCACATTTCCCCATCAGAGCTGTTTAATCTAATCAAATTGACTTGTGGAATAAAAGCTGAGCGTGAGGATGTAGTGCACATTTAACTAACTTTTGTGTTTTAATTCCCATGTATCCAATTTAAAAAAGTATGTGGGTTGTCATCGCATTTTCAACTCAACTGATGGTTTTGTCACAAAACATTGCGTTATATTGAGAATGTGCCCACCATTGTGCCCACTCACCTTGGCATGTGTGCTCTTGCCTACAGCTCACATATACAGTGTGGGTATTGCCTACATGATGAGCTTTTTATGGACAAATGAGCAAAATGATTTGTATTTGTTAAATGGCAGCCAAGCATCGATCATGTCACCAGATTAAGACCCTTGATATTGGAAAGCAGCATCAATCTCATCAACATGCACTTTCACCACCCTGTGAAGTTCATAATTTATTTAATCTGTAGCTTAATGCCTCAATCACACTACCAGTGTCATTGCATTTTGGTACACCAGAAGTACATTCATTTCCAATGGAAATGCTGAGTTTGTCTTGCAGCATTGTGTTGATGAGGCCGTTGCAGTGCGTTCTGTGTGGTGCATGCCTTGGATTTATCGAACATATACAGTGATTTTCATCATAGGTACACTTCAACTATGACAGCCAAAATGAGAAAAAAAATCCAGAAAATCACATTGTAGGATTTTTAATGAATTTATTGGCAAATTATGGTGGAAATAAGTATTTGGTCACCTACAAACGAGCCAGACACCTGTCCACAACCTCAAACAGTCACACTCCAAACTCCACTATGGCCAAGACCAAAGAGCTGTCAAAGGACACCAGAAACAAAATTGTAGACCTGCACCAGGCTGGGTAGTTAGAAGTTTTGTATTTTGTCCCCTTTTTCCTAGTGTGCAATGACTACATCACGTTAGTGACTACAAACTTGTTGGATGCATTTGCAGTTTGTTTTATACAAAAATAATACAAATAATACAAATTCGCTATCTGTTAGCCAATGCGAGAAAAGCAACAAATTTGCCTCCTCAACAGATCGTGCGTGGCAGTAGGCTACAGATAGAGGAGATAGCCAGCAGCGCGTCAAGACACTATCTTTTTTTGACCTATGTGTCTGAACACAAGACGGAAAATCACCATTGAGGGATTCTGTAATTCTGTCATGATAGAATGAGCACAATGTGATGGAGATCGTGATGCATTTGTACAATTCCTTGAGGCTGTGCAAGTGCTCCAGGGGAGATGTGGCATTTTATATAAATGTGAGGATGGCTCTTCTAGCTCATGAACTTGGTTATGCAGCTCTTAAAATAAGAAAATAAGCACAGTTCTAGGGATTCCTTCCTTAAATCTCTGCTCATATCAGAGACATGACAGGAGAGTGAAGGTAAATAAAAAGGGAGAGTAGCCCATTATTGTGAAGTAACTTGCTGTCTATAAATAATCATATGCATTTGCTCCAGTAACTAGAAAGTGTTATTCAAAATATTTAAACGTGGGAAAAATATAACTAGGCTATACAATAAGACTGTCACATATACAGTTGAAGTCAGAAGTTTACACACACCTTAGCCAAATACATATAAACTCAGTTTTTCACAATTCCTGACATTTAATCCGAGTAAAAAATTCCCGGTTTTAGGTCAGTTAGGATCACCACTTTATTTTAAGAATGTGAAATGTCAGAATAATAGTAGAGAGAATGGTTTATTTCAGCTTTTATTTATTTCATCACATTCCCAGTTGGTCAGAAGTTTACATACACTTAATTAGTATTTGGTAGCATTTCCTTTAAATTGTTTAACTTGGGTCAAACGTTTTGGGTAGCCTTCCACAAGCTTCCCACAATAAGTTGGGTGAATTTTGGCCTATTCCTCCTGACAGAGCTGATGTAACTGAGTCAGGTTTGTAGACCTCCTGGCTCGCACACGCAGTTCTTCCCACAAATGTTCTGTAGGATTGAGGTCAGGACTTTGTGATGGCCACTCCAATACCTTAACTTTGTTGTCCTTAAGCCATTTTGCCACAACTTTGGAAGTATGCTTGGGGTCATTGTCCATTTGGAAGACCCATTTGCAACCAAGCTTTAACTTCCTGACTGATGTCTTGAGATGTTGCTTCAATATATCCACATCATTTTCTTTCCTCATGATGCCATCTAATTTGTGAAGTGCACCAGTCCCTCCTGCAGCAAAGCATCCCCACAACATGATGCTGCCACCCCCGTGCTTCACAGTTGGGATGGTGTTCTTCGGCTTGCAAGCCTCCCGCTTTTTCCTCCAAACATAATGATGGTCATTATGGCCAAACAGTTCTATTTTTGTTTGATCAGACCAGAGGACATTTCTCCAAAAAGTACGACCTTTATCCCCATGTGCAGTTGCAAACCGTAGTCTGCCTTTTTTATGGTGGTTTTGGAGCAGTGGCTTCTCCTTGCTGAGCGGCCTTTCAGGTTATGTAGGACTCGTTTTACTGTGAATATAGATACTTTGTACCCGTTTCCTCCAGCATCTTCACAAGGTCCTTTGCTGTTGTTCTGGGATTGATTTGCACTTTCGAACCAAAGTAAGTTCATCTCTAGGAGACAGAACACGTCTCCTTCCTGACCGGTATGAAGGCTGCGTGGTCCATGGTGTTTATACTTGCGTACTATTGTTTGTACAGATGAACGTTGTACCTTCAGGCGTTTGGAAATTGCTCCAAAGGATGAACCAGACTTGTGGTGGTCTACAATTTTTTTTTCTGGGGTCTTGGCTGATTTCTTTTGATTTTCCCATGATGTCAAGCAAAGACGCACTGAGTTTGACGGTAGGCCTTGAAATACATCCACAGGTACACCTCCAATTGACTCAAATGATGTCAATTAGCCTATCAGAAGCTTCTAAAGCCATGACATCATTTTCTGGAATCTTCCAAGCTGTTTAAAGGCACAGTGAACTTAGTGTATGTAAACTTCTGACCCACTGGAATTGTGATACAGTGAAATAATCTGTCTAAACAATTGTTGGAAAAAAATACTTGTGTCATGCGCTAAGTAGATATCCTAACTGACTTGCCAAAACTATAGTTTGTTAACAAGACATTTGTGGAGTGGTTGAAAAACAAGTTTTAATGACTCCAATATCTGACTTCAACTGTATACATACAGAGTTGGCTACTGCATGGGCTGTATGATTATTGAGAAATGTACTTTACGTACAGTAAAAATATGCTGATATTTTTTATTTTACTAGGCAAGTCAGTTAGAGAACAAATTCTTATTTAGAATGACGGCGTACCCTGGCCAAACCCTAACTCAGACGATGCTGGGCCAATTGTGCGCCTCCCTATTTTCACAGTGTGAAGGGATCATCAACGAGGGTCTATGCGTTCTAGGGAAAATAAGGAGCGACATGGAAGCAGTGTTCTACGATGCTGTAGCAGAGTGGAACTAACCTTCCACTGATTTGCATTATTTTCCAGAGAATGCATGGAACTCAGAGTTGTTTATCCCTTTTATACCATGGCTATAATGTAATACATTTGCTGCTAGAAATGTGTTTGACATCCACTGAAGTAGCTAGCAAGTTAACTAGATAGCTACAGTAGTTGCCATGGTAACCACAGACTTGCTAGTTTAGCTAACCAGGCCATCAGTCCTAGCTTGCCATTATGAAAATCTAGTTCAACAATGCCAATAACGTTTTCAATTTGACTTTTGCTTTCAAAAGCAGCTCAAACATAGAAGAAGAAGAATGAACTGTAGCCATTGAATTCTACCTGGCGTTACAGGGAAATAGTGCATGCTCTAGAATGCCAATCCCATGAAAAGGGAAAGTGGGGTTACTGAGGAGGATTTTAGGTTATTGGAAGGAGTCACACAGACGACTATGCCCAAAACGTCTCAGGCTCTAGCAAAGCAATGAAGCAGGAAGCAGCAAAACGAATGTGGGCCAGATCAGTCAGTCGATGAGATGCTCTCAGATGGTGACTGTACTGCATACAAGGCAGTTGTCACATTAGATCCTTAACCAGGCATTAAGATATGAAAACTGGAATGCATCAATCATGCCCACAAGAGGATGGGAAGAGCGCTACGGAAACTTAGTGCCTTGGGGGAGAGATGTAATAAAATGTAAGAATCTAAACTTCTATTACAGGGGTGCAGTTCTTGATAACCAGGGTGATGTAGAAGGCATAAAGACTGCTGTCTGGTTTCTCCATTCTATGTCAACAGACAACCCATACTCACAGTAGATGCTCGTCATCTTGGTTCTGGCACAAAAACTATGCAGGCAATATATTATTTTGATCTAGAGGTTGCACAGAAAATGGTGCTTGTATAACATAGGATGTCAAATGACAACCTCCTCAAAATAATGAAGCACGGAGGAACGCAGAATGGAAATGAATCTCGAAATTCCGTAATATGGTGCCCCAAAACAGTCTTTGTGGGCAAAAGCCGCATTGATGCAGGCAAGGCAGCCAGTATGGCAGTAGCCACATTTGACAAGGGTGCCACTGCTGTATCAAATGTGATGGACAGATTGTGGCTTGACAACATTTCTGATGACACTGGATGCAATCAGAGAGGAGGGTGAGAGGCATGTTGTGAGAGCTGATGCTGTTTCAACAGTGTGTGCCAAGCGTAGTCACAGTCCCCGAAGACACAGTCCAAAAAGTTAACAGGCTCCAGCAACAACTCAAGTAGTGCCTTACATTATGGGGCTGGTTGGCATAGCTAATTCATCCATGAACTTCTGCACACTTCATCAGCCTTTTATGTGAAAAATAATAACGCACTTAACCTATCTTTATCAGCCATTTTCTCAAAATGACCTGTTTCCCATGCACCAAGTAGTTTTCTCAGCCTTCAAAAGTGGTACATTTACATTCCTATACATTTACATTTCTATTCCACACACTGGTTCTTAGGACTTATAGACAAACTTGTCCAGAGGCTTTATTTTTTTTTAGATCTCGTGGAATTTTTATTTGTGGCATTTTAACTGTAAATGTGTGCAAAATATCGCCTCAATCACACCAACAGCGTCATCGCATTTTGGTACACCAGAAGTACATTAATTTCCAATGGAACGCTGCGTTTGCCTTGCAGCATTGCGTTGCAGTGTGTTCTGTGTAGTGCATATGTTGGGAACTATCGCATGCGGAGATGGCTTGACAGAAATGGTAGCAGAAGGTGAATGTTGACATTCACCTTCTGCACACATATCCAGATGATGCTGCATAACATTTTGCGCAATTTTGCGCAAAAAAAATCAAAATAATTCTGACTTGAATCCTATATTGAAACATTTATTATTGTGATATGCAAATTCGATTGGTGGGCAGAGGGCATGGTTTGTTGTGGACAAAGACATCACTACTGGAGAAGTGTTTGTGGTAAGGTATGGTTTCTACCTCTTCGATACTGTTATAGCTAATTGAGTCCTAAACAACCGGCCTAGCTACAGTACACTATATAAGGCAGATCTTCCGCCTCCTTGCTGTTATTTGCTGTTGATTCTCAATGGGATTCTGATTCTAAACTCCCTAACATCAGGGTCCGACCACCAATCACCCGGCTCTATTCAGAGACGAGGTACGAACAGATTGTTTCCATTGGATAACAGAGGACCCTCCCACTGAGCTGATCCAGACTAAGATGGAGTGTCTCTTCCGCTTCATCCACCAGATGCCTCTCAGTGAGTCACATGACACGTTAGGGGCAGACACAGTTTGTAAGGAAGTGTCATTTAATAATACCTTTACCTCCCATACGACTTAAACAGATTTAATGGGTTAAAAAATGTATACTTCGAAAGTGTTAGTGACATGTTAATAAAGTGTTGGTAACTTGTTAATAACACAGCTCCTTGCACTGTGACCTTGAACATGAATGGCTCTGTGTGGATCATGCTGTCTCAGTCAATCAGAGCACTCACACCAGGACAGGTAAGCACTCTGTTGTTTCCCACACATAGACATGTAAGCCGTCTGGCTCACCCTTTTTCAGTTTTTTCAGTTTTGGCAGTTGGTTTTGTTACTTCCTAGGGATGTTTTTTTCATGTTCTTTTGTAAAATTATGATTAAAATAGGCCATTTTCAAATTGATTTATTGTCATTAGGTCAGCTTTTAGGAGTAAAGCCAACCCATGTACTGTTACAGTCGTTTTCGTTCATCTGTGTGAGCTGGTGCGTTAGTGTTAGTCCCAGTGTGTTATTCCTTAAGATCCTGATTAGCCAGCGAACAAAGGCCTATCATAGGCCCAACAAACGTAGGCAGCTGCTCCAGTGTGTCTCTGATTTCCCTGACAGGGATTACTCCAGACTCTAGTCAGGGCACAAAGAGCCTTGTCCACGCTTGGATTACCCCCTTTCTTCATGTGCTATCCCATAACCCACTGCTCTGAGAAAACAATATGGCCGAGACGCATTTGTCTTGGAGCTCTGGGCTTGAGGCCAGAGTGCGGGTAGATGAATAGAGAAGCGATGGAGAATAGTGGTGTGTGTGCTCAAATGTGGAGGTTAGTTCAGAGGAACTAGTAGTCAATATTCAGCATCAATGTCTCCCACTAACATCAATTTTCTGTTCCTGTCTTATCTACCTTGATATTGAATGAGTAGCCTTGCTTCAAAAATTCTGTCAGTGTCTGCTCCTCACTACCCTCCCTTCTAACTTCTTATTCACTTCCCTCATCTCCCCCCAGTTTGCAGTGCTGAACAGGGGGGACGAGTGTCTGGGCAGTGGGAAGATCGTCCGTCTGGGCCTCACAGAGCACACACTCCAACAGGGACGAGACCTCATGAAGGAAGCCCCTGTGGACAAGGAGAGGACTCCGGAACCAGCCAGCTGAGCCTGAGAAAGACTTCCTAGGCCCACTATCAATATGGACCTAACCTTACCTTCCAGACTTCAGTCACACTGCTGCTGGACAAGACTACTGTACTCTTACAGACCTTATCCCATTCTCTGAACCACTACTGTAGAACAGAAGAGAACACTGATCATGCTTTTGGGCCTGTCCACTCATCAAAAAAACACACTCAAAAACTTCCTCTGTACTGTTGCACTCAGTTGATACTTCTTCCTATAATGGTACTTGTGATGTACAGTATTATTTGATAGTGTGGACTGTGTAAAATCATACACATGGTAATTCATTGTCTTATTTATTTATTTGGACGGATTATTAGAAAATGTGAAATTTCATATTTAAAAAATGATGGCTTTTGTTAAAATCCAAACAAACAGTGCCTTTTCCTTTTGGTGACATTTCACCTAAACACATTTAGCATGGAACTGCATTCTTTTGAACTACTGTGCAAAATATCCGATATGTAAATAGAGAATAACTTTGATTAAGTGATTAAACTTACGATTGTTTTAAATAAGTGATTTCTGTGGCCAGCAGAAAACCTCACTGAAGAAATCCAGTTAATGTATGTGAGTCACTTTACATCTGTTTCCCGTCCTCTTCCACTCTCTCCAAAAGGGGGCGAACACGCATAAGTTATACTGAGTCTTCTAAACTTTTTCAGATGCACTGTTTCTGGTGTTTAAAATAACAGTATTGATGTTATACCAAGTGGAATGTATAGGTAACTGCCTAAATAATGGAAACACTGGAGTAAATGATGGATACAAAGTACATTGAAAGCAGGTGCTTCCGCACAGGTGTGGTTCCGGAGTTCATTAAGCATTTAACATCACATTATGCTTAGGGTGTATAAAATGCTGGGCAGCCCATTATTTTGACTGCCATGGCCATAGGATGTCAATGCCCCCGTCCACAGGGCACGAGTAATCACAATGGTTTGATGAGCATGAAAATGATGTAAACTATAAGCCATGGCTGTCACCAGATCTGAACCCTTATGGGAGATTCTGGAGTGGTGCCTGAGACAGCGTTTTCCACTTACCATCAACAAAACACCAATTTATGGAATTTCTTGTGGAAGAATGGTGTCACATCCCTCCGATAGAGTTCCAGACACTTGTAGAATCCATGCCAAGGTGCAATGAAGCAGTTCTGACTCGTGGTGACCCAACGCCCTATTAAGACACTTTATGTTGGGGTTTTCTTTATTTTGGTAGTTACCTGTACCTGTTCAATGATTTTGCAGAGTATGCATTATTTCATTTAGTTCCATTGCATACCTTCATTTTCAATGGTGATGTGATTTCCATGGGAATAAAACCTACAATTTGCCATAAGTTGAATGAAAGCGCCATACATTACAAACAGGTGCAAGGGCCACTTTTTCATTAAATCAGGCTACATTAAGATGGATACCAACATAGATGGTAGGATGGAAGGAAGCAATGGATTATAATCTAATTTCAAATGGATGATCTGGAGAGTTATGTATATTCTGAAAATAAATTCATAAACTGACCATAATAAGTGATAATCCAACTCCACAATACAAGTCCAAGCACATGGGCCAATTCTAAATCAATAAATTATTGTAAACTATTTATTCAGAATGGATATGCAAATGATGAGCTCTAAACTACTAACCATAACAATAGCGAATCGTTGACCAAATAGCTTAACTTTTTCCAAAAGATAATTGTGTGCTAATTTTCTTGGAACCGTGGCCAGACACATCTCTAACAATGTACCATTTTCCCAGGTGACAAGCTCAATACCAAACATCAGAGAAAGTTTCAATGATACCAAACTTGTTTTATAACAAAGTTCTAGTGGCCCTCAAACACACAATGCGCGTGTTAACAAGCTCTCTGTATTGTTATAACAATGGTCCGAATGCGCAATCGTCAACAGCTCAGGACACTTCCGAATGTCAATGAGAAAGCCCCCTGCGAAAGTGTCCCGCTGAGCCGAACACAGCAGGTTTATGCTAATCAACTCTCAGAGGAGGGGAGCCGCGGAGCCATTTTGTAGTCATTTAAACTTGTCCGTGGAATAATGTGACTGCGCTCTGTGGATACTACGGATATAAGTGTGTTTTCCACTTCAAAACTTCACCATGAAGGATAAAAGAAAAAGGGACAGGGATAGTTAATGTTTTTGTGGAGGTGTTTCGATGAGGTTGAATGGGATTTGTTGGAGTTATAAACCATGGAATTACCGATGAATTGGATCTGGGTTTGTGTTCTATTCAATGTGCCCTTGCTGGGATGTTTCGAGCTACACCTTTCGGAGACGTTACAAACTGGGACCGTTTTGGCAAATTTGTCCCTGGGGCCCGGTTGGACATACAAAATCGACAGGACTTTAACTCCTAAATACATTCAGAACTTTTTACAAGTGGAATGGCAAGAAGGAGCTCTCCGTATGTACCGAAAAGTGGATTGTGTGCGCTTATTGAGGAACCCAGTGCCTGTCTATATCAGGATAGGGTCGTTGACGTCTGAGAATTTTGTTTTGACACATTTCAATACATTTGTACACGGACAGGACTGTTTTATCAAATACAAGAGAAAGAGCACAATAGGTAAGCCCGACATTCACATCAATTACTTTTCCAAACTGGAAGCAACTTCCTGCTTATCCGCGGGTAATTTGCTTGTGAATGTAACAGAACTTTTGCCTGCCTTTTCGCAAAATACCACTTTTTCTGCCTCCTGTACTACTGTAAAAGATTTGAGGGCAGTTTTTAAACATGGCAATATATTGCTGGACGACAACTACTGTTTGGGTGAAGGAGAGCTGAGCGAGGTACATTTATATTGTACACTGCGATCTCTGAGTGACCGGCGCGTCCGCATCTCCGTGCGCGTGAGGTTGCGGTTGGTGACAGTAGTTGAGGGAGAGACCCATGAGCAGCACACACCATCACCATCACACCCCATCCAGATTGTGCCTGGCAAATGGAACCACCGAAAACGGAGAAATGTGAACACACCTCCCCAGTTTCAACTCCCCAACTACCAGGTGTCTGTACCTGAGAATGAACCATCAGGGACCCGTGTCATCACACTGAAGGCCACTGATCCGGATGATGGAGAGGCCGGTAGAATAGAGTATGGAATGGAGGCCCTCTTTGACAGCAGATCCAACGACTTTTTTGTAATTAACCCTCAGACAGGTGCTATTACAACAGTGCAGCCTTTAGACAGGGAGGTCAAAGACACACACGTCTTCAAAGTAATGGTAACAGACAACGGCTCCCCTCGGCGCTCAGCCACGTCTTACCTCACCGTGACGGTCAGCGACACCAACGACCACGGCCCGGTGTTCGAGCAGACTGAATACCGGGTAACCATACGGGAGAATGTAGAGGTGGGCTTTGAGGTCATGACCATAAGAGCCACAGACGGGGACGCACCCTCCAACGCCAATATGGTCTATAAAATAGTAAACGGCGGCGGAGTGAACGCTGGTTTTGAGATCGACCCACGCCACGGGCTAGTGAGGATCAGAGAGCGGCCCGACAGAGAGACCATGTCCCAGTACCAGCTGATCGTGGAAGCCAACGACCAGGGGAAAGACCCTGAACCCCGGAGCGCCACGGCCACCGTCAACATCTCTGTAGAGGACGAGAACGACAACTACCCCCAGTTCAGTGAGAAACGTTACGTGGTCCAAATCCCTGAGAACGTGGCCGTCAACTCTAAAGTCACTCAAGTCGAGGCCACGGACAAAGACGAGGGAAACAACGCTAAGGTCCACTACAGCATCATCAGTGGCAACGTGAAGGGACAGTTCTACATCCACTCTCCCACTGGGGTCATCGATGTCATTAATCCCTTGGATTACGAGATGATTAGGGAGTATAATTTACGGATTAAAGCTCAGGATGGTGGCAGGCCTCCGTTGATCAACGGGACTGGGATGGTGGTGGTCCAGGTGGTTGACGTAAATGATAACGCTCCTATGTTCGTCAGCACGCCGTTCCAAGCCACTGTGCTGGAGAATGTGGCCATTGGCTACTCGGTAATCCACATCCAGGCTATAGATGCTGATTCTGGGAATAATGCACGTCTAGAGTACCGTCTCACTGACACCTCCCCTGGTTTCCCCTTCACCATCAACAATAGCACTGGGTGGATCACAGTCGCCGCGGAGCTCGACAGGGAAACCACCGAGTTCTATACCTTCGGCATGGAAGCGAGGGATTGTGGGATACCTGCGATGTCATCCTCGGCCAGCGTGAGCATCACGGTCCTAGATGTGAACGACAACATCCCGACCTTCACAGAGAAGGTGTATTCTCTGAAAATTAATGAGGATGCTGTGGTGGGGACCAGTGTGTTGACAGTGACAGCCATCGACAGGGATGTAAATAGCGTCGTAACCTATCAGATCTCTAGCGGCAACACCAGGAACCGTTTCGCCATCACCAGTCAGAGTGGAGGTGGGCTCATCACCTTGGCGTTACCCTTAGACTACAAACAGGAGCGCCAGTATGTCTTGACGGTGACTGCGTCAGACGGCACGCGTTATGACATGGCACAGGTGTTCATCAACGTCACGGATGCCAACACGCACCGTCCTGTGTTCCAGAGCGCCAACTACCAGGTGACGATTAGCGAGGACCGGCCCATTGGGTCCACCGTGGTCGTCATCAGTGCCACCGACGAAGACACGGGTGAAAATGCTCGCATCACGTACATCATGGAGGACAACGTCCCCCAGTTTAAGATCGACCCCGACACGGGCGCCATCACCACCCAGATGGAGATAGACTACGAGGACCAGGCATCGTACACGTTAGCCATCATCGCCAGGGACAACGGCATTCCTCAGAAGTCCGATACGACCTATGTGGAGATAATAATCCTGGATGCCAACGACAACACACCTCAGTTCCTACGGGACATGTATCAGGGAACTGTATTCGAGGACGCACCCATTTACACCAGCGTGCTCCAGATATCTGCCTCCGACAGGGACTCCGGGTCCAACGGAAGGCTGAGCTACACCTTCCAGGGTGGAGATGATGGGGAGGGGGACTTCTTCATCGAGCCCTACTCTGGCATCATCAGAACAGCCAGGAAGCTAGACAGAGAGAACGTGCCTGTGTATACCCTGAAGGCCTTCGCTGTGGATAAGGGGATTCCTCCTCTCAAAGCAGCGGTGGACATCCAGGTGTCTGTGCTGGATATCAACGACAATGCGCCCGTGTTCGAGAAGGACGAACTGTTTATCTACGTGGAGGAGAACAGTCCCGTCGGTTCCGTCTTGGCTCGGATCAGCGCCACCGACCCAGATGAGGGAACCAACGCTCAGATCATGTACCAGATCGTGGAGGGGAACATCCCTGAGGTCTTCAAATTGGACATCTTCAAAGGCGACCTCACCGCCCTCATGGACCTCGACTACGAGTCTAGAACCGAGTTTGTCATTGTGGTACAGGCCACGTCCGCCCCGCTTGTCAGCCGTGCCACTGTCCACATCCGTTTAGTCGACATCAATGACAACGACCCGGTTCTGCAAAACTTTGAGATTATCTTCAACAATTATGTGACCAACAAGTCCAATAGTTTCCCCTCAGGGATCATAGGGAAGGTGCCTGCCCATGACCCGGACGTGTCGGATAAACTCCACTACAGCTTTGAGTCAGGGAATGAGCTGAACCTACTGGTGCTGAATGCAGACACGGGGGAACTAAAGCTCAGCAGAGACCTGGATAACAACAGACCTCTAGAGGCCCCCATGACTGTCTCTGTCTCAGGTGAGAGCACCTCAAATGTATAAATGCAAATGGGAGATCCTCTTATTACCATGTCTTATTATTATGAGCTATAATTACCTGTCTTATTACCTAAAGAAAACGCCTTGTTCATAAATCATGTTCTTCTGGCCTTCTAAAATCGGCCTAGTTTCCCGCTGGCAGAGTTGAATGAGTAAGCAAAGGAATTTATTCAAGATGGATATCTCAGTGCTTATTTGTATGGTAGAATGACCGAGAGTGGAATTAAATGAAGTGAAGAAGCATTTGAAAGTAAGCTATTTTGGTTTTCCGCTCTTTCCAGTCACCTGAAATCGTTTGCTGCTTGCGGAGTGGAATAAAGTGTAAGACGAATATGTGAGATAGGTAACAGATGTCACAGTTGTAATAACACATTTGTCGCCTGGAACTGTGTGTAATTGACTGCGTGTTCTATTGGAGCTTAGGCCCCAGCAGAAGTGCTGTCTTTGTTTAGTGAGAGGTAGTTGGAAGGTGTAAAAGGATCTGGTTTTACCGCTTTATACTGTTTGTGTGCTACTGTATTGTGGGGGTTGGTGGTTGCCTGGGTTCATAAAATGTGCTATTATACCAGGTGCCCCTATTTTCTTAACCAATGTTGGGTTTTTTCACTGCAGAACAGCAGTTTGCACATATCAACATCATGGCACGCAAGACACCTTCTTCAAAAGAACTCACCTTAGAAGTGAACAGCTTACGTTGGCCCCTTTTTCACTTAGGTTAGCAGGAATGGTTAAGTGTGATGATCAAAACTGCTGCAATGTCTGCCGCACGCATTCACTAACTGAAATAGTTCTCCGTGCTTTACATAGCCTTAGTCAGCAGTTCGTGCTGGGTGATTTTGCTGCAATTTTGGTTAAAGCGCGGAGTGCCTTGTTGCTGATTGTGTTGTACAGCCCATAGTGTAATAAATGTAAGATGGGTTATCTGCATTCGTCAGTACGTCACGCAGAAATCATTTGTGTGAAAGATGTCCTCTTATACAGCAGTAGACTTCGTTCGGTTAAGTTAAAGATTGCACTAATGCAAACACCCATAGCTCACACCCTCACAGAGACACTGTGGTAGTATGGTTATTTCAACTGTAATATAGAGCATTGGTGTTACACAGGCCTTCGTATTGACTTGTTTCAGGCAGTAAGTGGGAGAGAGACATCCTATCCCAATGAGAGAATGCTGTCATAGTGACAGCTGTTTGTCTCTCTGTGAAGGCTTTTCTTTCAAATCGCGTCATGTTTCCCGATATGGCAAACTGCCTAGCACCTTAAGTGTCTCTCTCTCTCTCTCTCTCTCTCTCTCTCTCTCTCATTCCCTCCCTTTCTATTTACCAAGAATGAAACCTCTCTAAGCCGTTCCTTCTCAACTTCTCTCATAATTCGTTATCTCAATTACTTGTCTTTTTCTGTGTAACAAAAGACAGTCTGGCCAATGAGTCACTAGTGGACCTTCTAAAGGAGCATCTAGTCCCTTGTGTAGGCCCTGCTTTCGCATTTGCCTTTAACAATTGGGACTCTTGAGGTCTCTTTGACAATGCTGACCCCCGGCTGTCCCTCGAGGGGCACCCCTGCCCTCCTCCATCAGACCATCAGAATAATGTGTTTTACACACACACACACACACACACACACACACACACACACACACACACACACACACACACACACACACACACTCTGCCCACCCCCCCCCCCCCCCCCCCTCCACACACACATTCTAACCCCCAACCTACCTCCTCACTACTCTAGACATACCCTGATGTCAAATGTTAGGTAACCATTAACACTGGTGCTCTGACCTCTCAACCCCAGGCCCAGGGGAGAGGAAGGGCCCTCTAGGGACAACAGGAGACCAGACTGAGATGGACCTCAACAGCCTGCTACTGTTTCCCTTTACTAATGAAACACTAGCCCTTCTCTCTCTTTCTCTGTGAGGTAATGACTTGGCTGGAATTCATTCAGAGCTTTTTAGAAGATTAGGCCCAATATTAGGGCTTATGAGAAAGGAAACAAATGTTTGTTCCAAAAAACAGTTATATTATTAGTTAAGTCTGACCTCCTTACCTCTACCATTGGCATAGTAGTGGTGACTACGGATGTGTGAAATTGAACATTGTTTTAATTAGACAGATAGATGTCTCTTTCCATTCAAATGAAGCTCTCGAAACCTGTTTAAATTCACCAAAAGCGGTAGGAACAGGTGTTTTATTCTACCCACAGAAAGGGATTGAAATTGTTTATCTATCCCTCCTGAAAGGCCAGAGGTACTGTCAGATATCCCCCAGATAACGTAGTTTAACATTCTAGTCACAACACCACTCTGTCTCTCCCCTTAGAACAACACCGATGAGGCATGGTAGGGGCTGAGTGTTCCCACTGTAATACAATATCTCTTATCTGGCTAGCTCAACACTCAACAAGCTTTTCCCTCCGAAATGTTGCTCTCTCGTTTTATTCACCATAGTCTTGTTAAAAGAAGAGCCATTGACTTGACTATCTAATGTATCTATCTCCTCGGGCTTCTATCTAGATACCTATAAGTCTTTCTCCGGCCCAGTGTACGGAGTTCTGTCTGTGTGATATAAGCTGTCTGTCTGTGTGGCCCTCCTGGCGTAATTGAGACGAGGGATGGATAGTGTTACATTACTCCTCTGTAGGCTGACTTTGTGAGATGTACCTTAATGATTTGGAGTGATTGGTGTTAAATCATCATTTCCACTTGGTCTGTCTATCGCTTTCTTCTTTTGGAGGGAAGGAGGGATGAAGGGATGGGGAGCTTGCAGTGTGCCGCTACACTCACACACTCCTTCGTTCCCCCCTACAGGCCTTTAGCTAGCTTCTCCTATAGGACTGGTTTGGCCCTCGACCCCACTCTGTCGGGGCCACATAGTTGGGCTTTTGAACATTTCTCTTCTCTCCATGTCACTCTTTCTCCCTTCCTGTCTCATTTTCTCTCCCTCTCATGCGCTCCTTCTCTCCCTATCTCTCTTTCTCTCTCCTGTCTCATTTTCTCTTCCTCTGGCACTCTCTTTCTCTCTCTTTTTTCTTCCTCCGTGTCTCTCTTTCTCTGAAGTTTATCTCCATAGCACCCAGAGGAGGTTTACCATTTCTTGTAAGTCCTATAATCAGATTTTCTGCAGGAATCTAAGAGGTTTAATTTGATTTACATGAGGTCTCTACTGCAGCAGCATGAATAAGATGATAAATATTGATGTTTTAGTACATTAGGTGCTGAATATATCTTACAAGAGGTTTGCTAAAGGAAAGGACTAAAGTAAGGAAATGTGTGTGTGTTTGTGTGGGGAAAGAGGAGAGTGTGCCCCCTGTCCAGTTGTGCCAGTGTGTATCCCAGCCCTGCCTGTTACAATACTACCACTGCTGCCACTGACTGCACTCAACCAGCTGCAACAGAGAGGGAGAGCGAGAGGGGGTTATTGGTGTGGCGGGGCTCCTTCCTGTGTCTGACCCCTAACTTTGATGAATGTCCTAACAATGTCCAGAGAGGCTTGTAGAGATGAGTCACTACCTATACAGGGCCTGCCCAGAGGAACATTGGCCTGGTCCCAGATCTGTTTGTGCTGTATTGCCAACTCCTATGGATATTGTGACCATAAGTTTTGGCTATAGAGCACAAACCGATCTTGGACCATGCCTTTAGTTTGCATGATAGATTGGCACTAGGGGTTCGGAGATTGATGGTTTTGTTGACATTTCGTGTGATGTAAGTCGTCCTCTATTCATAGACCAGATTTTGTTTACATGTTTATGTGCGTGATGTGGTGGTATATTAGTCTTGACACTGAAAGTAACTGATATTAGCAAGTAACTCCATGGTCATTTCTAAGACATTACAACCACCTCTCTCCCCTCTCTCATCCTTCCTTCTCTCTTATCACTTTCAATAATATATCTCTGCCTGTCTCTCGCTCTCCCTGCCTCCATCTCTCTTTTTCTCTCTCTCCTCTCTCTCGCTCTCTCACTTCCCTCCCCTCCCTCTCTCTAAGGATTGTCCTCATTGCGAGTCATCAGTCTGTTGGTTACCAGGCTCCTGGTTTGGAGGCTATATCTGTCCTTGGTGTCTATAGAAACTGTTATTAGATTACAGAAACAGTCTGGGTCTCACATACACAGCACACACGCACATTGCTCTGAAACTCGCAGCCTTTGAACAAAACACCAGGCTATGCCCTGAATGCCACAGCAGGCAAGGGAAGAAATAAAGCTCCCCATAACTCACTGGGGAGGTTTTGAAGTCGGAATCAAGCTTTGGGTATTTCAATCCTTGTATTTCATTGTTAAAATATTACATTTGATTAACTCTTAACGTAACCAAACTAGTATAATGCATTCGGAAAGTATTCAGACCCCTTTTTCCACATTTTGTTACATTGCAACTTTATTCTAAAATTGATTAAATTGTTTTTTCCTCATCAATCTACAGACAATACCCCATAATGACAAATCAAAAACAAGTTTTTAGAATTTTTTTGCAAAATATCACATTTAACATAAGTATTCAGACCCTTTAATCCGTACTTTGTTGAAGCACCTTTGGCAGCGATTACAGCCTCGAGTCTTCTTGGGTATGAAGCTACAAGCTTGGTATACTGTATTTGGGGAGTTTCTCCCATTCTTCTCTGCTGATCCTTTCAAGCTCTTTAAGGTTGGATGGGGAGCGTCGCTGCACAGATATTTTCAGGTCTCTCCAGAGATGTTCGATCAGGTTCAAATCCGGACTCTGGCTCGGTCACTCAAGGACATTCAGAGACTTGTCCCGAAGCCACTCCTATGTTGTCTTGGCTGTGTGCTTAGGTCGTTGTCCTGTTGGAAGGTGAACCTTCGCCCCAGTCTGAGGTCCTGAGCGCTCTGGGGCAGGTTTTCATCAAGGATCTCTCTGTACTCTGTTCATCTTTCCATCAATCCTGACTTGTCTCCCAGTCACTGCCTCTGAAAAACATCCCCACAACATGCTTCACCGTAGGGATGGTGTTTAGGTTTCCTCCAGACGTGACGCTTGGCATTCAGGCCAAAGAGTTAAATCTTGGTTTCATCAGACCAGACAATCTTGATTCTCATGGTCTGGGAGTCCTTTGGGTGCTTTTTTGGCAAACTTCAAGCGGACTGTCATGAGCCTTTTTAGTCTGGCCACTCAACCATAAAGGCCTGATTGGTGGAGTGCTGCAGAGATGGTTGTCCTTCTGGAAGGTTCTCCCATCTGCACATTAGCCACAATAGTTGAATTTGTGTTTCGTCTTCAAAATAAAAGTCCCTCTTTGAAAGTGATGCAGAAGGTTACAATTGGTGGAATCATGCCATATTTAGACTAGATAATGTTAAACAAGGTTGGAGTGTTGGAATGTGGAGCAATGAAATTGGGTATCAGTCTACTTGGTGACACCCACAGAACACAACTGTGAAGAGTTTACCTAAATATTAGCATTGTAGCTTTTATTGCGGGACTTTTGACTGTGGGAAATCATCTCCCCAGTCAGCCTATTGTGCGTATTGACATTCATATTGCACTGTACAGTCTTACCTAATGATTGGGGATCAATGAAATGGGGTATCCGTCTACTCAGTACCCAAGTGCTTTTTTCCCAGTCCTCAGAGTTATCAGACTCCAAAACATCCACGTTGAATTGTTTTTCCTCTGGAATAGTGTTCAATACAAATAGTAGGTTTATTGGTACAATTAATGTGTCTCAATTCACAGTGGTTTCAAAGTCCCGCAATAAGAGCTATGACGATAATGTTCTGTGGGTGTCACTGAGGAGACTGATACCCCATGTAATTGATCCACAATCCATAGGTAAGGCTGTACAGTGAGATAAGTATGCCCCCAATGCAATTCTAAGGTCTAATACATCAAATGACATTTTATTGGTCACATACACATAGTTAATCAGATGTTATTGCGGGTGTAGCAAAATGCTTGTACTAAAAAAATATATATAGAAGCACTGCTGCCCTATATGTCGGCACCATTTTTCCTCCAGTGTGATTCCAACAGATTTTTGTCAAATTAACAAATGATTGTCTTCTGTTGAATTGATATAAGAACACTCCAACCTCGTTTAGCATGATCTGTTCCATTATTCCATGATTCCGCTAGTTTTATTAATTTGCATCACTTTTATTGAGATACTTTTATTCTGAAGGCCAACCGCAAATGTCACTATTGTGACTAATCCTTATTGTGGCTAGCTTCACATAATCAAATAAGAACTGTCTTGTAAAGTAGGGGTATTTTAGAGGATGACACCTAGCTAGATAGTTAGCTAGCTAACTATACCTACTGAAACTGATTGTCATTTTGTTATGTTTTTGTGAAGAACATTGTTTGCATAGTGTTATTTGACGTGTATCTTTTTTGACACGCAAAGACCCAAACGGCGTTTCATAGTAGCCTAGCTAAGTTTGTTCAATACACTTCAACACTCTAGAAAGCAAGGGCAGAAACTGTCATGGCCCAGGATAGCTAGCCTCTGATTTTCCTGTAGCAATTCCATGACTTTAGGTTTGAGCCCACCCCAGCCTTCTCTGTTCTCCTACAACAGAAGAGACAGAGGGAGAGAGAGAAGAGAGGATTGGGAATCGTGAACATCAATTAGGCTGAAATAACTGTCTGAACTGGGTAAGCCGGCCTCTCTCCCTGTTCAATGAGCGGGAAAGGAATCTGATTCATGTTTAATCTTGCACACTCACTTGGGTGTGTGTGTGTGTGTGTGTGTGTGTGTGTGTGTGTGTGTGTGTGTGTGTGTGTGTGTGTGTATGTGTGTGTCAGGGGCTGGTATGTGTGCGTGTTTCTGTCATTGGTGCGTGTCGAGGTGACTGAGATTGATGGAGGCTAGACTCAGGAACGTGTGGATGTGGTATAAGCCTGGTTCTGAAGGAGGACAGGAAAGGGGGAAGGATAGGAAAAGAGAGGAGTGTCTGAGAAAGGGCTATCCAGGGACACTATAGAAACACAGATGACCTCAATCACCTCATACAGCTAGTTATGATTAATCGATTAATTTATATCCTAATCCCCTTTGATTGGTGTACAGGCTATTAGTTATAAAAATAGAAAAGGGGATTTTCTTGGCATCTTATCGTCTCTGGTATTTCAGCAATGCTCATTGGTTTCTCTGAGCGTGTCTGGCCTTTAGATGTAGCCAGCCAGAGCTAGCCGCAGGGCTGTAACAGCATTTACCAACCCTTAGGGCCCATTGGACCAGCAGAGAGGTATGCCCACTGTTTTTGTGTGTGTGTGTGTGTGTGTGTGTCTGTGTGTCTGTGTGTGTGTATGTGTGTGTGTGTCTGTGTGGGCTTGGAGTTTGAAATGGAAGTAGTACTACCTGGGGATCAGGCTCGACCACATCTCTCCTCTGTTTCCATCGCCGCAATCTGACATCTGGGTGCCTGTTTAATGGTCTTTTAAATTTTTGTGACCGGGCTGCTATTGTGCTGAGAAAAGAATCCCAGAGTGTAGTTTTAAAGGGTCTCGACAGACGGTAAATTACAGGTCTAGGAGTATAGAGGATCTATAGTCTGGTCCTGTCTGGTTAGGACATCACTACCCTCAGGGCAGGCAATGCTGGTATGGATTCCATGCAGTCTAGCTATGGATGGAGTGGTAAACAGAATATGCAGGCTAGGGATTTTATTACAACTACTTTTACACCTTTGACAGTGAAGTTTGAATTTGTAATCAATTAAATTAGATCTATTTATGTTCTATAGCGGATTTTAATTGGAATTAAGTCCAGAGGTATGTTTGATTTCAAATCAGTTCTGAGTGGATTTGAAGGGATTGATAATCCATATGGTTATGTATTACCTGTTGTCTTAGAAACTGGACCACTACATATGGAGATTTATTCTGCCCACTTTTAATATATACTGTGCCTTCAGAAGTATTCACACCCTTTGACTTTTTTCACATTTTGTTGTGATACAGGCTGAATTTCAAATGGATTAAATTGAGATTTTGTGTCACTGACCTACACACAACACCCCATAATGTCAAAGTAGAGTTACGTTTTTAGAATTGTTTACAAATTAATAAAATGTATTTAAAAAAAGTGTTTTTCTCAGTGAACTAATCCATTGCGGAGGCCTAGACTAAAAGCCAATTTATGCTTGATCGAAAATGTGGTCGGAGGCTCCATATGGAGGGTGTGACGCAATTGTAGAGCCTCCAAAGGCACGCAGGGGCCAAATCAAGCTCTTGCACCTCCCAAATTTTGTAACAATGCGGAGGGCTCTGTATAGCTCCGCATTGACATGATTGGTTGACGGTAGGTGGGGGCGGTACATCCTGTAGAAAACAGAAACTCACTTCCTTGACTAAAGCTCTGCACTGCTCCGCCAAGCGAAAGAAGTGTGAAGGCCCTGACAACTGCTGAAGCCATATCACCGTAATGGCTGCATGTCCAATGCAGATGTCGGATTGACCATGCGCCCATTTGCACAATGCACTTCTCTCTCCAGAATGCGCTCTCTCCCGCTAATTTGTGCACATTCATTGATTCATAACTTCATTGGGTGAATTGTTTGCGTTTGATTGTTAGGGTTTATAAATAAAATGGCGCTGGAAGAAATGGCAGCAGTTTTACAGGCGCCTAACCAATTGTGCTATTATGTGTTTTTTTCCCGCGTTATTTGTAACTTATTTTGTACATAATGTTTCTGCCACTGTATCTTATGGCAAAAAAAGAGCTTCTGGATATCAGGACAGCAATCACTCACCTCGGAATAGACAAAGATTTGTAAACAACAGCTGGTGCACGAAATCTAAGGAAGTCTCTAGATTTTGCTCGCCTGAAGTAGAGTATCTTATGATGAACTGTGGACCACACTATTTGCCAAAAGAGTTTTCATCTGTACTTTTCGTGGCTGTTTATTTACCACCACAGACGGATGCTGGCACTAAGACCGCACTCAGTCAGCTGTATAAAGAAATAAGCAAACAGGAAACCGCTCACCCAGAGGTGGCACTCCTAGTGGCCAGAGACTTTAATACAGGGAAACTTAAATCAGTTTTACCTAATCTCTATCAACATGTTAAATGCGCAACCAGCTGGGAAGCGCTGCTTCTTATCCCTTGCGCAGATAGCCTAGAGCTGTGTCTGTCCCGAGCTCACTAGTGCAGGAAACGATGTGGGCCCAGACTATTTTGCACCATGTACCAAGTTAATAGTTGATACAATGTTTGAAGTTAGTTGCAGACAGGCCATGTGTAGCCAATGTGATTCATAGGACATTTATTTTTATCAGGATATTTTCTACCTGCAGGCTGCAATGTTTTTATTTGTTGCCTTTATGTAAGCTATTTTTACATAGTTTGCAATGGCAATAGAAGTTACTTTTTAGGTTTGTAATCATTTTCATTTAGATTTGAATAGAATTTTGATTAACCACATGACAATGATTTTGAGATTGACGTTTGAGATTGACTGTTTCACGAAAATCTGCATATGAAAACCATAACTGGCACGCAGATCGGTAGAAATGGTAAGATAAATCGGCATTCCACATTTGAAAGTTGCAGACTCCTCGTGTAGCCTATTACCGGAAACTTCTGGAGAGTAATGGCAGAATCTGCAAAAGCCAGCAGGAGCGGGAGGAGAATGGTTGGGTCAGGTTTTTTTTATTCTGGTTATTTAGATCTTTGGTGCCCTCTTGAGGCATTTGTCTTATTTTATCAAACCATAAGCTTAAAGCATCAGACAATCTCAATGCATATATTTGATTTTTTAAATTTGATTGACTAATCAATTGGTCGAAAGAACAGACGACTTTCAATCGACAGCCCTATACCCCACACATATAATTATCTGTAAGGCCCCTCAGTCGAGCAGTGAATTTCAAATAGGTTAAACTACAAACACCAGGGAGGCTTTCCAATGCCTTGTAAGGAAGGGTACCTATTGGTAGATAAAACATGTAAAATAAAAAGAGGACATTGAATATCCCTTTGAGCATGTTGAAGTTATTAATTACACTTTGGGAGGTGTATCAATACACCCAGTGTTAGCATGTTACTCTTCAATAACACAGACCCCAAGGCAAATCAGGAGGAGAAAAATAGGTTTATTCAAACAGAACCAATGTTATGCTGAGAGGTAGATAAGATGTTCATTCTCCCCTTTCCTCAGTGATTCTCTTCTCAGTGATTCTGTCCTCAGTGATTCTCTCCACAGAACAAAGGGACAGGATGTAGTTTTATAAGCCAACCGTAGCCTGTGGTTGACCAATTAGAATTCCTTGCAATAAAACTGGGCCAATGGCCAAATAACAAGTCCTATTTCAGGCTCAATGTATAAACAATTTGGACCAATGAGAACTTGCCATGTAGCTATGAGTCCCGGACTGAAATTCTCTGACCCGTCTCTGACCCATTGATCATTAATTCCCTATTACAGAAAAAACACTATTTCCATTGATCGTTAATTCCCTCTTGACCTTTAGTCCTCTTGACTTTTAGTCCTCTTGAACTTTAGACATCTGCGTTGTGTATTTATTTTCAAAATATTCTTACATTCCCCCTAGACCATTTAAAAAGAAATATACTTCAAATGTCTTTTTAGAAAACATGAAAAAATAGACCGTGTAAAAAACATTAGCAGTAGGCATATAATCATTCACATTAAACACCTTGCATTCCTATAAAACACCAAGGGCATATTTTACTTGGTGTTACAAAAAGAAATAGATTTCAAACAAAGTTATAAAAAATAAGTATTAACAGGTGTAATGATGATGTCCCTACTAGAGGTCGACCGATTATGATTTTTCAACGCCGATACCGATACTGATTATTGGAGGACCAAAAAAGCCGATACCGATCAATCGGCCGATTAATTTTTTTTATTTGTAAAAATGACAATTACAACAATACTGAATGAACACTTATTTTAAAAATCAATTTAGCCTCAAGTAAATAATGAAACATGTTCAATTTGGTTTAAATAATGCAAAAACAAAGTGTTGGAGAAGAAAGTAAAAGTTCAATATGTGCTATGTAAGAAAGCTAACGTTTCAGTTCCTTGCTCAGAACATGAGAACATATGAAAGCTGGTGGTTCCTTTTAACATGAGTCTTCAATATTCCCAGGTAGGAAGTTTTAGGTTGTAGTTATTATAGGAATTATAGGACTAGGACTATAGGACTATTAGGACTATTTCCCTCTATACCATTTGTATTTCATTAACCTTTGACTATTGATGTTCTTATAGGCCCTTTAGTATTGCCAGTGTAACAGTATAGCTTCCGTCCCTCTCCTCGCTCCTCCCTGGGCTCGAAACAGCAACACAATGACAACAGCCACCCTCGAAGCAGCGTTACCCATGCAGAGCAAGGGCAACAACTACTAGAAGGCTCAGAGCGAGTGACGTTTGAAACGCTATTAGCGCGCACTAACTAGCTAGCCATTTCACTTCGGTTACACCAGCCTCATCTCGGGAGTTGATAGGCTTGAAGTCATAAACAGCGCAATGCTTGACGCACAACGAAGAGCTGCTGGCAAAACGCACGAAAGTGCTGTTTGAATGAATGTTTACGCGCCTGCTTCTGCCTACCACCGCTCAGTCAGATGGGAGGCTGGACTGGGTACTGTTGCCGGACACTCTGGACTGGGTACTGTTGCTGGACACTCTGGACTGGGTACTGTTGCCGGACGCTCTGGACTGGGTACTGTTGCCGGACATTCTGGACTGGTGAGGCGAACTGTAGACACCGGTACTGGTGGTACTGGGCCGAGGACACGCACCTCAGGGCGAGTGCGGGGAGTAGGAACAGTGCGTACTGGACTGCCGAGGCGCACTATAGGCCTGGTGTGTGGTGCCGGCACTGGTGGTACCGGGCTGGGGACACGCACCTCAGGGCGAGTGCGAGGAGCAGAAACAGGGAGTACTGGACCCTGGAGGCATACTGGAGGTCTGGTGCGTGGTGTTGGCACTGGTGGTACTGGATAGACCGGACCGTGAAGACGCACTGGAAGTCTCAAGCTAATGGCCTGCACAACCCGTCCTGGCTGGATGGATGACTCTAGCCCGGCACGTGTGGGGTGCAGACACAGGACGCACTGGGCTGTGCAGACATAAGGGAGACACAGTGCACAACGCCGGCGCAGGATATCCTGGCCCGACGAGACCCACTGGCTGTCTGGAGAGCAGGGCTGGCACCATCTGCCCTGCCTGGATCCTCACCCTAGCCCAGCAGATGCGGGGATCTGGGATGTAGCGCACCGGGCTAAGCATGCGTACTGGAGACACCTTGTGTTCTACCGCATAACACGGTGCCTGACCAGTGTGACGCCCTCTCTCTCCACAGTAAGCACGGGGAGTTGGCGCAGGTCTCCTACCTGGCTTCGCCACACTCCCCTTGTGCCCCCCCCAAGACATTTTTGGGGCTGCCTCTCGGGCTTCCAGCCGCGCTGCCGTGCTGCCTCTTCATACCGCCACCTCTCTACTTTGGCTGCCTCCAGCTCTGCCTTGGGGCAGCGATATTCCCCCGGCTGCGTCCAGGGTCCTTCTCCATGCAGTATCTCCTCCCAAGTCCAATAGTCCTGATTGCGCTGCTCCTCCTGCTGCTGCCTGGTGGTGGGTGATTCTGTAACGATTGTCTTCGGGTGAAAGAGAGGAGGACCAAGATGCATCGTGATGATAATCCATATTTAATGGGAATACTTAATCGTACAAAAGGACCAATTGTGATGTTTATGGGACATATTGGAGTGCCAACAAAAGAAGCTCGTCAAAGGTAATGCATATTTTATATTTTATTTCAGCATTTTGTGTAGCGCCTGCTACGCTAGCCCCTTTGTTTACTGCTGGTGAGGATGGCTGCAGGCTATCAGATAATAGCTTCAAATGCTTTCGCCGAAAAGCATTTTTAACATCTGACATGTTGGCTGGATTCACGAGTGTAGCTTTAATTGAGTATCTTACATTTGTGATTTAATGAAAGTTTGAATTTCATAGCATTTTATTTGAATCTGGCGCTCTGCATTTCCCCTGGAAATTGGCCAGTTGAGACGCTAGCGTCTCCCCTATCTTCAAGAGGTTTTAAACCCCGAACAAAAACAACAAACCGACAAAATGAACGAAGACAAAACAGTCCCGTAACGTGAACACTAAACACTGGAACAGGAACAATCACCCACAAAATACCCAAAGAATATGGCTGCCTGAATATGGTTCCCAATCAGAGACAACGATAGACAGCTGCCTCTATTTAAGAACCAATATAGGCAACCATAGACTTACAAAAACACCTAGAATAGAAAACACCCCCATAAACATACAAAACCCCTACAAAAACACATACATCACTCATGTCACACCATGACCTAACCAAAATAACAAAGAAAACAAAGAATACTAAGGTCAGGGTGTGACAGCAGTCTCCTTGTGGAGTGCAACGAGAGAGATGCAGGTCGTTATTGCGTTGGACTAGTTAACTGTAAGGTTGCAAGATTGGATCCCCCGAGCTGACAAGGTGAAAATCTGTCGTTCTGCCCCTGAACATGGCAGTTAACCCACCGTTCCTAGGCCGTAATTGAAAATAAGAATGTGTTCCTAACTGACTTGCCTAGTTAAATAAAGGTATAAAAAAATAGGCAAATTGGCGCCCAAAAATACCGATTTCCGATTGTTATGAAAACTTGAAATCGGCCCTAATTAATTGGCCATTCCAATTAATCTGTTGACCTCTAGTCCCTACCACATCCTGTATTAGGAGGAAACTCACAAAAAAAATATTGTCTGCTAGACAATAATATTCAGTCGTCCTATTGGCAAGGTAATTATTCAACAAGTTTAAAAAAAAGTGACCAGCACTTCCACACTGGTATCAGTCCCACATAGATAATTATTAGAAATTATGTTCTGACAGTCTGCCGGTAGTGAGGAATTCTTCTTCTGTTCCACTGGTTGATAAGGACTTCTCTAATGAACACTTCACCGGTGATCTTGTATCGTTTCAGGCTTCAGACGGTAGATTCTCATGACCTGTAACGAAGGAAACAAAGAAGTGAAAGTAACATGGTCTGGTTTCAAGATAAATTGATATTTCACATAGATTTCCCTAAGTAAGCATGTCCTGATTTTTAGGAAAAAGTTTACATTTAACCTGCCCTAATAAGATGACTGCGGTGTACAACATAGAAGCTTATCAGGTTCTGATCATCTTACCATGCTTCTTCACCCGAGATTGGCCCCCGATTGCTAATCAATCAGTTCTTTATTCTACAGGCTCCGCTTTGTTGTCAAAATGGACAACCTTGCAATTGTTTGCTAGCAAACACTCATGCTCGGAGCACAGTGGTAGGCGGAGGTAGATAAAGGGGTGAGGAGGGCGAGGGTACCTGTCCTATTGATGCATAGCTTTCTAACAGGTGTCCCTCCTCCTCTCTCACCCGGGGTGAGGAGGGATAAGGTGGAAGTCTGGAACCTCCTGCTCTCTCTATCACCTGAGCACTTCCCCTCTCAGACACGTCGGACACACATGCAGAAGTATACACAGACAAAACACACACGCACGGCCACATGCGCACATATACACACACACGCACGCACGCAAGCACACACACACACACACACACACACACACGCACGCACACGCACGCACACGCACACGCACACGCACACACACACAGTCACATCCCTCTGACAGGGCCAACATGCTGCAGGACACTGTTTTCATCACTCAACTCTAGCCGGACTGGAGGGGATATATTTGAGTGTAACACGACACACCTGCCACTCTCTCTTCTCTCCCCACTCTCTCTCTAACCAAACAATAGAGGTCTTTGTCCTTCACACTGAGGGGCTGGAAAAGCATCTTGTTCAGCTAACGGCACTACAGTGTGACATTACATGGGTCGGCTCTACAGTGACCAACTACTGGAATGTTAAGAGAGGGGGATGGAACTTTAAAGCTGCTGTGCTCCGTCTTAACAGGGCAATGAGTGACAGGGTCCGGAGGGGTTGTGTGTGTGTGTGTGTGTGTGTGTGTGCATGCGTGTGAGTGTGTGTTTGTGCGTGTGGTGTGTGTGCCACATGTGTGCATTCTTGTGTGTGTGTTTGCGTTAGGGCTGTCCCCGACCAGACCGAGAGTCGTCCTGTTCTTTCAACCAATCGATTGGTCAAAATGTTTAAACTTATTTTTCCATATATAGACATATATTTTTCCATATATAGACAGACACACTCTGTTTGAGTAAAACCAACTACATGTGCACTGAGCTTGTCTGATGCTTTGATTAAGCACTCTGTTCGATTAAGGGACTGCGGTTGAAAATTAGCCGGCGGGCTAAAACCGGCACTTTTACTGAAACGTTGATTAGTGTGCATTGTCCCTGTAACAAATAAAATAAACTCAAACTCAAATAATGAAGACACACAAATGACTCAAGAAAGAGCTTGATGATCACAATGTATTAAAAAAAAAAATGACAGCAAGTGCCTGTGTGACTGGCGCACGTTGTCTCGCTCTCTCCCCTACTTCATCGAAAAGGCACCACAGCACAGCAAGGGTTTATTGTGCTGTCCGTGCTGAAGCTTTAACATCATGTCCGCCATTTAGTTTATTATTTGTTTCTGATTGAAAAGTTATCTTACCAAAATCCCCAACTGGTTTAGTAAAAACATTCTCTATTCCCTCAATCCTTGCTCTCTTTACATGAAACATAAAAGCATCGCGTGCACGTGCATAGTCTATAGGTCAGGCCCTATCATAATCACATCAATACATTTGTTATAACAAACTCCGAAGACTGTAACACGTGGCAGCAAACGGGATGCGGAGGACGTGAAAACGAAACTTGAAACGCTGAATGTTTACTGGTTGCTCAGGAAGGAAAGGGGAGAGAAAGGGGAAGTCAGATGTGGAAGACATTTGACTGTAGTTGTGGAAGGAGATGTTGGAGATGAAGAAAAAGGAGGGTATAGGAACAAGCGTGATTATTATGTGTGCCAAACAGTTGCTGTTAGATTAAAATATTTAAAACAATTCTGACCATTTGGAACCGTATAAACAACACTAAATAAATAAGTGTACCAGAGAGTGTTAAATAAATAAATAAATAAAATCTTTATTACAGCAGAATGAAAACAATTGAGTTTTATTTATTGTTTGGGTTAATTATTCAAAGCTCCCTTTTTAAAAATTTTAATTGTAAAATTAAAATGCTTGATTGCATTTCAAAGCATGAATGTCTCGTATGCTGTGTGATGGCATGAACGAATGAATGAATGGATTGATACAGTAGCCTATATATTCAAATATAGGCCTACAGTAAATTACGGTATTAAGACTAAGCAGGACGCGCTCTTAGGCCTACAGCTCTATGGTGGTTATACCATGCTTACTAATGATAACAACATGACTTAATATTATGATGATGATCATCATGATAATTGTAATAATAACAATAAGAAGGAGATCAAGGAAAAGGAAGAGCCGAGAGCTGCGTGCATGTCATGTGTGCTGTTACATTACAATATACATTTCCTGCTTGTTTAGAACAGTGTAAACAACACTAAATAAATTCTAAGTAATACCAGTCTGTTCTAACGTTGAAAAAAAACGAACTTTATGACAGCATAGCCAAGATTAAAAACAGACTAATCTGTGAAATATTCAAGATTTTGCCAGTGCACAAGGCTTGGTGCTCACCCAATCCGTAGGCTATTAAACAAACACTCAAACAGGCAACAGAAGCCATATCTGTCTTATTTCTGTAGATATACATTATATAAATGATTTTTAAAGCCAGGCACATTTAACAGTTAGGCTATTGATTATAGACCTAATTAAGTTAGGGTTTCTTCTCTCCTCAATTTTCTTACAAATTAGCCTAAGGCAAGGGCTGTTTTGTCATCTCTGCTGCTGTTGCCTCTGCCGCATTGTCCTTTATCCCAATATTCTGGTTAACTTTTCTATTATGCTCATAACAACATAGGGAAAGACACCAATTCTACGGCGCTCTGAAGATTGTTTCAGAACCGCGGACAATGACAGTATCTAACGCAGGAGAAAGCGCATTTGTTATAATATTATATTTATTAGCATTGCACCAATATTATTTTTTTTGCATAGGATAACCATATACAATTTCAGTATCACATGCATGTGCGCTTGTGTTCATTCCTGCGTGCTTGTGTGTGCCCTCTGCGGGGAAAAATCTCTCTCCAGATTTAGACTTTCGTGTTTGCCTGCCTGTTGATCCTATGCAACGCAACTGAGGATGGAATGCCCAGCCCTAGCTGTAATTCTATAGCACTGTTATTATCAGCACACAATCCTCCGTGTACAATCTTTCTGTGATGTATAATGGACGAAAATTGAATTGCGTGCGTGATGCATCTGGATGGTAGTATGACAGGTATTAAGAGGACCCTTGGATAACGCCCATCTGTCTGTCTAGCTAATCCTTTAAGGTAATGGTTAGTGTTTATATAAACTTGTTGGTACATGGCCTTCGCTCAGAGAGAGAAATGAAACCCCGAAACCAGTCACTCACATCTCCAATGGTGATAATAATGGGATTATACAGTTTATAAAACACTTCCAAATGCTCCGTACCTTTTTGCTATGGAATTAACTGGTCCATGGCCCATAGAATAAATCATGTCCCTGTCACTGATCTCTGTAGCCCCCCCCCGCCCCACCCCCCCATGACAACATGTCCCCCATCCCCTTAACACACAATCATCTGGGTGTTATTTTACAACCATCTGACAGATCTTCCAAATGTCAGAACAGAGCAACAACAATGTGTTACCTGGCAGAACACACACACACACACACGTCACACCTATAGCTCCCAGCTACACCAGCTTTATCCCTTCTCTAAGCATATCAAAGGCCCTGTATAAGACATGTATTGAATGGATAGAAGTCTTATGTTTTATTAAACCCCTCTGGGCTAATGTCTAATACTGAGAGCTGAGCGGACAGGAGAACACAGATGGATTGAATTTGCCTTCTCTATTGTAAAGGTGTCAGGCTACCTCCATGTTACCTTACACAACATGATGGAGGTATTCAGTTCATGACCCCTCCCTCCCTACTCTGTGTGTGTGTGTGTGTGTGTGTGTGTGTGTGTGTGTGTGTGTGTGTGTGTGTGTGTGTGTGTGTGTGTGTGTGTGTGTGTGTGTGTGTGTGTGTGTGTGTGTGTGTGTGTGTGTGTGTGTGTGTGTTATTGTCAAGTTTCACAGTTTGCCCCGAAGATCCTTCCCACCTTAACACTGCATAGTTAAAACATTCCCCTCACCTCCCTAACTTAAATTCAATTTAGTTTAAAGTAGTGCACGTGGGTGGGTGGAACCTGCTCCATGTTGGGATTAGACCTACAATGGGATCCTCTGTTGGTTTCAGATCCATGTGGTAAGTAGGGATGGGAATTGCCAGGGACCTCACAATACTAAATTATCCCAATACTTAGGTCCCGATATGATATGTGTTGCGATTCTCACAAATTTATAGGTATTACGATTCGATACTGCGATTTTATGTTCCAAACATATTGTTCACTGTATGTCTGCTACAGAGAGACACGAGAGCATGTGAAAATAAGTTTTGATCAGTGATGGAACTAAAAGTGCTGAAAGCATGTTGGCTCACTGTTTAAAAAGAAGATGGAGAAGAAGCTATAGGATGAAAATTCCTGGAGTTTTGGCACAGGTACTGTCAAATAGTGCTAGATAATGCTAACTAGCAAAAAAACATTTTAATTTTTTTTAATACTCAAAGTATAGATATAATATCGTCCAAAATAATATTGCGATATGTAACTGTATAGATTTTTCCTCCCTCATCATTAGTGGTAAATGATATACCTGCTGCTGCCATTCTGTCCTCTCCCTGGAACACTACTGACCCAACCTCAAACCGTTAATCTAATTCCCCTCAAGATAAACTCGTTTCAAGGGTTGGAACATGCAGCTCTGCAGTGTTGTGTGTGTGTGTGCATGTTGGGGTGTGTGTCGGTGAAGTATGAGAAATACAGAAGAAGGCTTTGGTATATCTGCCTCTCTTGTTAGAGGGAGGATAGGTACTAGAGCGATAGGGAGGGAGAGTCACGGAGGAAGGGAGAGCGTTTATCAGGGTTAGTTGGAAGGACCGGGCTAGCTAACGGCTGAGTGCCAGCCAGAGGACTGCCCTCAACCCTCAGTGCAACCGTGCAGGCTGCTGGCCAACTGTACTCACTCACAGAGTGATAACAGGCAGACATCTAGCCTACTCCACTGATACAGCCTCTCACTGTCTCACCATAGACACTCACACCACTCATAGATTGGCTGCTGAATGACACACATCTACACTACTGAATGACAAACGTCCACTGAGATCAATTGAATGGACTCCAGTCTATTGTCACTGTTACCCTTGAAGCCAATTCATTTTCAAAGACAAACTTTTCTGTCATTATGGTGAAATGATACAGTTGGTTGAGAAAGTGTGCATCCATCCAAGATGGCGTAGCAGTCAGATGTCGTTTGTCCTCGTCTTTTTTGTGTCCCGTGTATATATCTATTTATATATTTTTCTTTGCATATATTTTTATATTTTTTTTCTAAAACTCAACTTCAAAACACTCTCCTGCAACCCGCCTCACCCATTGTGGTGCGGATCTGTTTTTTTTCTAAAGTATTTTTATTCACCTCAATTCCTCCAACAGAAGCTAGCCAGCTCACTAGCTACTAGCTAGTAGTCAGCTAACCACTGCTAGCGGTCATCAGCTAACCTTTAGCTCGGAAAGCTCTCGCCAGTTTGTACAACGCGACTCAAACCAGAGCATACCGAACCTATTTTCTCTCCATATCCCCAGTTTCCTACCTGGAGCTAGGCCCTTTCTCCCGGCTAGCTAAAGAGGCCCATCAGCCACTCCTGAGCTACAATACCCGGACCCCTTCTACTGTCGGTACGGGGCAAGGAACCCCGCCGATCCTTCACGACTGGACTACAACGTAATCTGCTCGAGAGGGTACTCAACTGGCCTCTACATTGCGACGTCCCCTGAATGCCCATCCGCTAGCCGCGGCCCGCTACCTGCTAGCCATCTCCTCCATCGAGATGTCCCTCTAGCTTGCTAGCCCCGGTCTGCTAGCTTGCTAGCCTCGGCCTGCACTGGACCCCTATTGATCACCCAGCTACGCATGCCTCTCCCTAATATCAATATGCCTTGTCCATTACTGTCCTGGTTAGTGATTATTGTCTTATTTCACTGTAGAGCCTCATGCCCTGCTCAATATGCCTTAACCTACCATTTAGGTCCACCTCCCACGTATGCAGTGACATCACCTGGTTTAAACGTCTTTAGAGGCACTAGTGGAGAGGGTAGTAAGTTTTAAGTTCCTCGGCGTACACATCACAGACAAACTGAATTGGTCCACCCACACAGACAGCATCGTGAAAAAGGTGCAGCAGCGCCTCTTCAACCTCAGGAGGCTGAAGAAATTCGGCTTGTCACCAAAAACACTCACAAACGTCTACAGATGCACAATCGAGAGCATCCTGTTGGGCTGTATCTCCGCCTGGTACGGCAACTGCTCCGCCCACAACCGTAAGGCTCTCCAGAGGGTAGGCAAACTACCTGCCCTCCAGGACACCTACACCACCCGATGTCACAGGAAGGCCATAAAGATCATCAAGGACAACAACCACCCGAGCCACTGCCTGTTCACCCCGCTATCATCCAGAAGGCGAGGTCAGTACAGGTGCATCAAAGCTTGGACCGAGAGACTGAAAAACAGCTTCTATCTCAAGGCCAAACATACCCTCGTAAATTTGACCATCCTACCGATCCTCGACTTCGGCGATGTAATTTACAAAATAGCCTCCAACACTCTACTCAACAAATGGGATGCAGTCTATCACAGTACCATCCGTTTTGTCACCAAAGTCCGATATACTACCCTCCACTGCGACCTGTACACTCTCGTTGGCTGGACCTCGCTTCATACTCGTTGCCAAACCCATTGGCTCCAGGTCATCTACAAGTCTCTGCTAGGTAAAGCCCCGCCTTATCTCAGCTCACTGGTCACCATAGCAGCACCCACCTGTAGCACACGCTCCAGCAGGTATATCTCACTGGTCACCCCCAAAGCCTCTCCTTCCAGTTCTCTGCTGCCAATGACTGTAACGAACTGCAAAAATCACTACAGCTGGAGACTTACCTCCCTTACTAGCTTTAAGCACCAGCTGTCAGAGCAGCTCACAGATCACTGCACCCGTACATAGCTCATCTGTAAATAGCCCATCCAATTTACATCATCCCCATACTGTATTTAATTATTTATCTTGCTCCTTTGCACCTCAGTATCTCTACTTGCACATTAATATTCTGCACACTCTACCATTCCAGTGTTTAATTGCTATGTTGTAATTACTTCGCCACCATGGCCTATTTATTGCCGTACCTCTCTTATCCTACCTCATTTGCACATGCTGTATATGGATTTTTTCTACTGTATTATTGACTGTATGTTTGTTTATTCCATGCGTAGGTCTGTGTTGTTCTATGTGTCGAACTGCTTTGCTTTATCTTGGCCAGGTTGCAGTTGCAAATGAGAACTTGTTCTCAACTGGCCTACCTGGTTAAATAAAGGTGAATTAAAAAAAAAACAAATCATTCTTATTGATTTCATATGGATTTATGATCCCTGTCCGCAGAGATTGTCACAGATCCCAGGGTCATGATGGTGATTGTACCTTCGACCCTAGAAGTCAACTAGTCAACTAGACCAGAGCCTGGCCTGCTGGACAGTGGCAGCAGAGTCTTATCAGTATGGGCACCAGGGCACACCCGGGTCAGCTGCTGTAACACACACTACTTGTCTATCATCGTTGTTTAACTATTAGAATGCAAATGAGTGAATGTCCAAGTCTGTTTTTTCAGAGCAGTTCCAATCACTCAGGGTTTGATCCTGTCCTGTTTGCTGTGTGTATTATCTCTCCGTGTTCTAGCTGTCTCTGTCAGGGCTAATATTTTCCCATGCGAACACAACAGTGTTACCGATTCACTGTGTGGCCCTGAGATTCCACAGACAGGAAAGGAGGGCCCTTGTCGCTTCACTGTAATAATTATCTTAATGAACTAGGCCTATGTCCTGGCAGTCATAACAGGGATTCCTCCGAAATCACAATCGTCTCCTCTCTTCTTTCAGTCACATAGTGGGAATTTGAAACTGACCCTCTGGTAATGTAGAGCAAATGTAAATGCATGGACAATGGAGCTAGGGGAAGGGGTTGTTTTGGCAATGCTCCAGTAGTCCCAGCTAGCTGACTACTGTAGCCCCAGCCCTTATTAGCCTACACTGTTATAAGGTGTTATGATTCACACACATTGAAATGACCTGCAGGACAATGCAAGTGAATGGAGCCTAATTGAAAAGTCACGTTTTCGCTTCTGGGTCCTAAATAGATGTGGTCTTGCTAGGCCCCAGTTAAGTCAAATCAAATCCAATTCTATTGGTCACATACACATGGTTAGCAGATGTTATTGCGAGTGTAGCGAAATGCCTGTGCTTCTAGTTCCCGACAGTGCAGCAGTATCTAACAAGTAATATCTAACAATTCCACAACTACTACCTAATACACACAAATCTAAGTAAAGGAATGGAATAAGAATATATACATAAACATAAGGGTCTACACAAGGGTCTTAGACCCCCCCCACGGCTGTGCCCCTCTCTGGGCTCAGGGTATGAGGCAGGGCATGAGTCATGGGCTGGTCTACAGGCGGCAGGTAGCCTAGCGGTTAAGAGCGTTTGGCCCGTAGCCCAAAAGATTGATGGTTAGAATCCCCGAAACCGACTAGGGGAAGTCGCTCTGGGTAGGAGCATCTGCTACGATGGCTAAACTGTCACGTCTAGAGAGTAAGGCTGTTTCCACCAGGCTGTGCCCCTCTCTGGGCTCTAGATATGGAGCTGCCCAAGCTCGGTCCTGGGTCTCTGGGCTGGGTCCCACTCCCAAGTGGGAGGGGGGGTGTGAGGCCCCAGTCATGTGGGTGATGTGAGGAATGAGATCCGTCCACTCGGGCGATGACAGTTTCCATACTGGGATGTCTCACATACTCACTGACCCCCTTATCCTCATCTATCACCACACAGGCTTGCGCAGGATGGCTCGCACGCACATAAACACACATACATTTCAAGGCCTGCAGTGCACACAGACACGCAAGGACACACGCACGCTCACACTGCTTGTGTGTCACTATCCCAGCCCTCATATCACCACAATATTTCTAGCCTATTGATTTTCACTCAATGAAATATTGTGGCATTAATAAGCTAGTAAGCTGTCATAGACACTGTAGTAGTGTGTAATGATGTTAGGTAAACAAGTCTGTGATAAAGTTCACTGTGCTGAGCTGAGACTGAGCTGGAGTTGAATGGAGCTAGCTTTTCGTGTGGAGCCATAAGTTCTGACTAGTCACTGTTTAGCAAACAGATCTGGGAGTCTGTCCTCTCTCAATGTACATAAAGTTCAATCATGTAGCAGTAGAGACGAGACTACCACAGTATATCTCTCTATCCCCCAAGCTTTCCTCCTGAAGTAATTACACAGCCCTGTTGAGGGAATGTTTGCTCAGTAAGGTGTGTTGTAGCTGTTGGGAGTGCATGGCTCTATCTTTAGCTTTTTAACTGAGAAACACACTAAACACACTAAACACAGGATGAACTTCATCACTTCCTTTAACTGGCCTGTTGCCACACAGCCTAGAAACTGTTACATATACACATTGCTTTCATAAGTAAACAACGGTTATTCACTGAAGGTGAATAATCCCTGGCTCACCAGGAGATTCTTTTGAAATGAGAGAGAGAATGTGATTGTGAAAGTAAAGGAATAGAGCGGAATCCACCATCCCCCTGTGTGTGTGTGTGTGTGTGTGTGTGTGTGTGTGTGTGTGTGTGTGTGTGTGTGTGTGTGTGTGTGTGTGTGTGTGTGTGTTTGCCGGCGTGCGTGTGTGAGGGTTAGGACCCTATGTACCTGCTGTGATCTGATGTGAGTAAGAGCAGCATGATATGCTTATTTAACGAGTGCTATCCGTGTGTACTGTAATCAGACATAGTTTCCATTGGGTTGCAGGTTTAATTGGGTGTTGTGGTTATGTCTTCAGTGGGAACAGAGGCTGGTATGAACATACCTCAGGGTACTGAAGCAGGCAAGCACGGCTGGGACTGGTAGTGTAAATGCTCTAGTATTGTAGTGATGACAGTACCGCGTGGGCATGCATTACATTGGCATAGGCCTACATGTATACCACTGAGAAGTGAAGTTATGGGCTAGATTCCACTCTCTCTGCATTGCTCACTCTCTCTCTCAATTTCAATTCAATTCAATTCCATTTGCTTTATTGGCATGACGTAACAATGTACATATTACCAAACTCTTACTTTTGATATTTACAATATGAAAATAATAAGAATCAAAATTGTCAACGGGACAACAGTAACAAAAATAACCAAGGGTCAAAATAACCATCTCTCTCTCGCTCTCTCGCTCTCTCGCTGCTCTCTTCCCCTCCTTTAATTTCTTCCTCTCCTTTCTCTCTCACTTATCCCAAAAGCCTTTGCAGGATTGTTGGTGCCCACTGGGCTATCTCTATAGCAACCAGAAGCCCCTCTTAGGGTCATTTTGGGGTGGAGTGGGGCTCCTGCCCAGGGTCTATTGTGGCTGTGGCCAGAGTCGGAAGGCCCAGTGAAAGAGAGCCTCGCGCTGGGTGTATCACAGTGTGTAAGTGTCCCCCTGCTGATCTGTGTGACTGGAGGACAGTAGGGGGGCTGGCTCTGTCTCACTAGCACTGTGTCACAGCCACTAGATGGGCCAGAGATACTCAGCTGCTCTGGAGTCTGGACAATGTTGAATGGAAAATGTTTAGAAATATATTGAAAAGCAATGGGCATATCAGCCTGCATCACAAGAGTCCGGAAGCAGCACTGGGTTATTCTCTCTCTCAAACACAGTAGGGCCCCCTTCCATAGGGCCAGACAGAAGAGCCAGCTGGACATAGGGAATAGAGGTAGAATAGGGTGAGCATGGGTACATTGCCAGCGGAGGATGAACGGAACAGAGGCTGGTTATTAGATCTGTACAGAGGAGATCACAGGGGGGGGGGGGGGGGGGGGGGCATTAGTCAAATGTCCCTATTCAACAACTAGGAGAGAGAACCAGTGAGCTGTGACCACACCCTCACACGGGCCAGCCATGCACCAACAGTCACCCAGTCACGGGCCCCTGCCCCTTAAACACCAACCCCTTGCCCCACCCCACCCCCCAGCGACCCTTACCCCGCTGGCTGTGAAGTCCTTTGCTAGTCTGTATTGGTCTACAAGATACGTCTACCAAACAGTCTGTGTATGTAGTCTTCCAAGTCTATCTCTCTAGGAGATACAGTACCATTACCAAATACTCCCCTATCACACCCAGTTTAGTTTCTGTTTTACTGATCTCATTTAATAACGAAACCAGTTAACTTAACCCTTAACAAATAGCCAGGCTAAAGTTGACTATTGTCTGAAAGGATCAAATGCCTCCTTACAGTACAACCCTTCCTTGGCTTTGCTGTTTAAGACGCACCCACCCGTGCATGTCCTAATAAGACTGGTCTGGAGTATCAGTTCCACTGTCATTAGATCTTCCTCTAGCTAGCTGGCTCTCTCTTGCTCTTTTTCTTTAGTTCTCCTGTCGTCTCTTTCTTTTGTCATTCCCACTCACTCTCCCTTGATTTCTTGGCTTGCTCCACTGTCTTTTGCCATCGTCTCTCTTCTTTTCTCCTACTCTCTCTCTTTCTCTTTCCCTCGCTTTTCCCCTTTCTCTCCCTCCCTCCCTCCCTCTCCGTTGGACCAGAGTCAAGTTACAGGCATTGTCCGTCCTAGTTACTGATAAACAGGAGGCTTAGTTACGTGCCCGCGGATTATTTGGCTCTTTTCAACAAAGCCAAGAAAGGGTTGCCCGGGCGACACAGAGACTTGTGTAAATTTGAAAAAGTAGAGCCGGGGCATGCAGGCGTATTCTGAGGTGGAGTGGAGGCATTTTCACAGCTATTACCAACACACAGCTAGAGATGGCATGACCCCCAATACCCTCTGGCGTCTGTCTACCCCCTGCACTGTCGCTAAGCAAGCTGTAACCCCACAGACATTCCCCGTGTAGAACTTAACAAGGTGCAAAGTGAAGGCATAGTAATAAAAGTATTGGTGTCTGTTTTAGTCAAGCCACTCCATAATGGCAGTCTTTAATTAGTGACTGAGGAGTTGAATTTAATGGGGAAGAGCCATCGGTAGTAAATCATTGATAAATAAACCATTACTATATTATGTCTATAATCCAACCTACTACTCTCTGTAAGGTCAGGCTAGTCTAGCCAGCTGAGGAAAGACAGAGATGTCCACTTATGGCTCGCTGCTCTCCAGAAGTGATTTATTAAGCCCTTGATAGTAACAACATTACGACCATATAGACCACATAGCTATCTGAAAGCGTTTGCCGTAGGATGTATGGAGACTAGAGACATACCTCTCATTCCTCTCTTTATGTGTCCTGTCACATTTCTGAGGAAACCAAATAACACGCGAACAAATGACTGCTGTTCCACGTTTTCATACCTAATTAGTTATGGGTGAAACACCCCCCCCCCACTACTTCCCCCCTACTCTATGCTAGACGTCTTTAGCTGCCTGCCGCCGCGAGGCTAGCCCCCAGACGCACTGTCATCTCTAAGAAAGGGTTCCAATTATAAATCATTGATCATTTTCCGGATGTTTAAACTGTCAGAGGGGACTTAAAACCTAATAATTATCAGACTACAGTAGATTTACGGACATAACTTCACACAGGGATTTTTTATTTCTCACAATCATTTTTCCGCTCACCATGGATGCCTATCCAATTTAAAACCAATGCCATAACTAATATATTTGACTTCTCTGCACGAATATAGCATGTTCTTGTACAAACTAGAACAAATATTTAAAGACAAAAATGAAAACAAATACAGAAGCATGCACCCTTTACATCCTCTTCAAAACTACCGGTCTGTGATCAGCTTGTGAGTTGACTTGTGCCATTGAGCCATTGACCCCGAGCCAGATGAGTGAATGGGCAGTAGGCTCAGGCCCACCTGGTGCTGCTCTTGGCTGAGTTATTGATATTTATTGGCTGGGTGCCTGCCCTGCCCACACTCTCTCTCTCTGCTGCCCAGGACCAGGGCTGTAAAACCTTGAATACCCGAGTAGCAGGAAGGCAGCCAACATCTCCTCCTACAACGTGCCTTTTTCTTGTTGTGGTTCCCCTCGGCTTTACTACCCCCTCTGGTCCAAGGAACAAAGCTGTACCGGCCCAGCCCACCACACTGGGGTTTCAGAGGAGAGAGAAAGATTAGGCAGGGAGAGAGGCAGATCAGGGGAAATCTACAGAGGAGGCAGGCAGACTAGGCCAGGTGCTCTCTATTACCCAGTCCTTCCACTCTGGTCTCTGAGCTGGATGAAAAGGCTCTCTCTTAGCTCCACTCCACAACACTTCTGAGGCGCAAATCGACAAAGTTCAAATACTGGATGCTTATATTTGTCCTGTTTCACTGCATGTGCAAGTGGGTAACCTGTACAAGTGTGAAATGTGAAATGTGCAAAGGCTCAGTAAAGGCTTGGGCCCAGAATAACACATCTGTAGTCCCATTAATGAGACGGATGGAGGAATGTGTGTAAGCCAAACTACATACGTGTGTGGAGAGAGATGGGGCGTGCGTGTGTGCGAATGAGAAAGGGCGATAGAGAAATGCAGGGCTCCTCATGGTTGAAGAGGTAGGCTCTAGACTGAAACACCAGGCAACTAATACTAAATGATGCTGAAACATGTACTTCTAAGTGTTTTCACAGAAGAATAGAGTGGTTAACTGAATATTACGAGGGCTGCTGTTTTGTAGCAGTGGAATGGGATGTAACTGTGGTCTTTTTCAGAGTGAAATGAAGCATTCTGCTTGACTGAAGGTGAATAATCCCTGGCTCACCAGGAGATTCTTTTGAAATGAGAGAGAGAATGTGATTGTGAAAGTAAAGGAATAGAGCGGAATCCACCATCCCCCTCTTCCTCTCTCCCTCCCTCCCCTCCTCCCCCCATCCTCTCCTCAGGGGAGCTGTTAAGCCACAGTGCATTGTGGGTGGTAGTGAGGGATGACAGGGAGAGCAGGAATGGAGGGATGAGATACCACCTCCTAAGTACAGTCAGTGGAGAGGCCTTCATCCTTCTCCAGTCCTCCTCCGTCTCCTTTCCTTCGTCTCCTTTCCTCCTTTCCTCTGGGAAGGGATAAGAGGCTGTCTAGGGACAAGAGGATTTCCGCTGACTTGTGTTTTGCTTTTCATGTATTGTTGTGCATAATAACATGTATTTAATGTGTAAATGTGGGGTGTATTTGAATTTGTCTATTGTATTTTGATATGTATTGTGATAAACAGGGCTCATGTGGTAAATAGCACTCAACTTTACATCCCAACCTCCCTACACAGTGGGGGGTTAAGAGGAAATAGTAAATGACTGCATGACTTCAGTAACGCGCCTGGAGTGACGACCCTCACTTTGCTTCGCATCATCACATCACACAACTATTCTATCTCTCCCCAGAGATAGAGGCGTTTCATTCGGCTGGCTTTGAGTTATGGTTCTGGCCCCACCACACTCCACTCAGTGAGAGAGATTTGAAATACCTTCAGTGTTTATTAAAAGACACACATCCACACACAGACACACGAACACACACACACACACACACACTCTCTCTCTCTCTCTTTCTCTCTCTCTCTCTCTCTCACACACACACACACACACACACACAGTCATACACACTGCTATTAAAGTTCTAGGAGCCATGTTGCAGCATGTTGACTGTGTCTTCCTGTGTGGTGTTACTGTAGACGACCAAACGCTTTATCGTAGAGGGAGATTAATTGTTGACAAAATGGAGAGAGGAGGGCGTTGTGACAAGAGCGAGAGAAGACACACAGTGTTAGGACCGCCTGTGGCTGTGGAACCAATTAACTCACATTGCCACACCCCCTCATGATTAAGAAATATACTTCTGAGAAGGGGGGAGATAGCTCTTATATTACATACAGTGCCTTGCGAAAGTATTCGGCCCCCTTGAGCTTTGCGACCTTTTGCCACATTTCAGTCTTCAAACATAAAGATATAAAACTGTATTTTTTTTGTGAAGAATCAAAAACAAGTGGCACACAATCATGAAGTGAAACGACATTTATTGGATATTTCAAACTTTTTTAACAAATCAAAAACTGAAAAATTGGGAGTGCATAATTATTCAGCCCCTTTACTTTCAGTGCAGCAAACAGTTAATTTGTGGAATTTCTTTCCTTCTTAATGCGTTTGAGCCAATCAGTTGTGTAGGAGTGGTATACAGAAGAGAGCCCTATTTGGTAAAGACCAAGTCCTTATTATGGCAAGAACAGCTCAAATAAGCAAAGAGAAACGACAGTACATCATTACTTTAAAACATGAAGGTCAGTCAATCTGGATCATTTCAAGAACATTTAAAGTTTCTTCAAGTGCAGTCGCAAAACCCATCAAGCGCTAGGATGAAACTAGCTCTGCTGCAGAGGATAAGTTAATGAGAGTTACCAGCCTCAGAAATTGCAGCCCAAATAAATGCTTTACAGAGTTCAAGTAACAGACACATCTCATCATTAACTGTTCAGAGGAGACTGCGTGAATCAGGCCTTCATGGTCAAATTGCTGCAAAGAATCAACTACTAAAGGACACCAATAAAAAGAAGAGACTTGCTTGGGCCAAGAAACACCAGCAATGGACATTAGACCAGTGGAAATTTGAGATTTTTGGTTCCAACCGCCATGTCTTTGTGAGATGTAGAGTAGGTGAACGGATTATCTCTGCATGTGTGGTTCCCACCGTGAAGTATGGAGGAGGAGGTGTGATGGTTTGGGGGTGTTTTGCTGGTGACGCTGTGAGGGATGTATTTAGAATTCAAGGCACACTTAACCAGCATGGCTACCGCAGCATTCTGCAGCAATATGCCATCCCATCTGGTTTGCGCTTAGTGGGACTATAATTTGTATTTCAACAGGACAATGACCCAACACACCTCCAGGCTGTGTAAGCGCTATTTGACCAAGAAGGAAAGTGATGGAGTGCTGCATCAGATGACCTGGCCTCCACAATGACCCGACCTCAACCCAATTGAGATGGTTTGAGATGAGTTGGACCACAGAGTGAAGAAAAAGTAGCCAACGAGTGGTCAGCATATGTGGGAACTTCAAGACTGTTGGAAAAGCATTCCAGATTTAGCTGGTTGAGAGAATGCCAAGAGTGTGCAAGCTGTCATTAAGTCAAAGAGTGGCTACTTTGAAGAATCTAAAATCTAAAATATATTTAGATTTGTTTAACACTTTTTTGATTACTACTTCATTCCATATTTGTTGTTTCATAGTTTTGATGTCTTCACTATTATTCTACAATGTAGAAAATAGTAAAAAATTATGAAAAACCCTTGAATGAGTAGGTGTGTCCAAACTTTGGACTGGTACTGTAAATAGTAAAGTAAAGTACAGATACCCCAAAAAAACACTTCAAAGTATTTTTACTTATGTACTTTACATCAAATACTTCCAAATAGTTGATTGTGTTATAGAACGGTAGTTACCTCTTCGTGCTACCACCAGACGTGTTGACCTCGATGGATCTCTATGCTGTAATCTCCGTAAAATCTCAGATTTTTAGCTGAGCACTGTGCAGAGCAAACCCAAGTTTACCTGTCTGGCAACAAGGGGGGGCTAACACTTCTGCACTCTACCACAACACTATAAGTGTTAAGTAACAAAGGAATGCCTTCAGACTCTTTCTTTCTATTGGTGACATGCACACAATAATAACATTATTGTGAATAGTCAGATTAATATAATAGTTTGATTAACATGCTTTGCAAGAAGGACGATTTCCCTATTAATCATGTTTACATGTTCACATATGAAATCAGCCTACCCGGTGGGATTTTGATAAATACAGAAAATCTGCAATCAAAATAAATGTTCTACCACAGCGACCATGTTATTTTTAAACTTTATTTTTTATTTTATTTCACCTTTATTTAACCAGGTAGGCCAGTTGAGAATAAGTTCTCATTTACAACTGCGACCTGGCCAAGATAGAGCAAAGCAGTGCGACACAAACAACACTGGATAATGTACAGTCAATAACACAATAGAAAGTCTATATACAGTGTGTGCAAATGTAGTAAGATTAGGCCATAAATAGGCCATGGTGGCGAAATAATTACAATTTAGCATTAACACTGGAGTGATAGATTTGCAGAAGATGAATGTGCAAGTAGAGATACTGGGGTGCAAAGGAGCAAAACAATAAATAACAATATGAGGTAGTTGAGGTAGTTGGGTGTGCTATTTACAGATGGGCTATGCACAGGTGCAATGATCGGTAAGCTCCTCTGACAGCTGATGCTTAAAGTTAGTGAGGGAGATATAAGTCTCCAGCTTCAGTGATTTTTGCAATTTGTTCCAGTCATTGGCAGCAGAGAACTGGAAGGAAAGGCGGCCAAAGGAGGATATGGCTTTGGGTGTAACCAGTGAAATATACCTGCTGGAGCGCTTGCTACGGTGGGTGCTGCTATGGTGACAGTGAGCTGAGAGAAGGCGGGGCTTTACCTAGCAAAGACTTATAGATGACCTGGTGCCAGTGGGTTTGGCGACGAATATGAAGCGAGGGCCAGCCAACGAGAGCATACAGGTCGCAGTGGTGGGTAGTATATGGGGCTTTGGTGACTAAACAGATGGCACTGTGATAGACTACATCCAATTTGCTGAATAGAGTGTTGGGGGTTATTTTGTAAATTACATCACCAAAGTCAAGGATCGGTAGGATAGTCAGTTTTACAAGGGTATTTTTGGCAGCATGAGTGAAGGATGCTTTGTTGCAAAATAGGAAGCCGATTCTAGATTTAATTTTGGATTGGAGATGTTTAATGTGGGTCTGGGAGGAGAGTTTACAGGGTAACCAGACACCTAGGTATGTGTAGTCCACATATTCTAAGTCAGAACCGTCCAGAGTACTGATGCTGGACGGGCGGGCGGGTGCGGGCAGCGATCGGTTGAAGAGCATGCATTTAGTTTTGCTTGCATTTAAGAGCAGTTGGAGGCCACGGAAGGAGAGTTGTATGGCATTGAAGCTCGTCTGGAGGTTTGTTAACACAGTGTCCAAAGAAGGGCCAGAGGTAAACAGAATGGTGGATCAGAGAATCACCAGCAGCAAGAGCGACATCATTGATGTATACAGAGAAAAGAGTCGGCCCAAGAATTGAACCCTGTGGCATCCCCATAGAGCCTGGCAGAGGTCCGGACAACAGGCCCTCCGATTTGACACACTGAACTCTATCAGATAAGTAGTTGTTGACCCAGGCGAGGCAGTCATTTGAGAAACCAAGGCGGTTGAGTCTGCCGATAAGGATGCGGTGATTGACAGAGTCAAAGCCTCGGCCAGGTCGATGAATACTGCTGCAAAGTATTGTCTTTTATCGATGGCGGCTATGATATCGTTTAGGACCTTGAGCGTGGCTGAGGTGCACCCATGACCAGCTCTGAAACCAGATTGCATAGCGGAGAAGGTACGGTGGGATTCGAGATGGTCGGTGATCTGTTTGTTAACTTGGCTTTCGAAGACTTTAGAAAGGCAGGGTAGGTTAGATATAGGTCTGTAACAGTTTGGGTCTAGAGTGTCACCTCCTTTGAAGAGGGGGATGACCGCTGCAGCTTTCCAATCTTTAGGGATCTCAGACGATACGAAAGAGAGGTTGAACAGGCTCGTAATATGGGTTGCAACAATTGTGGCGGAATATTTTATTAAGAGAGGGTCCAGATTGTCTAGCCCAGCTGATTTGTAGGGGTCCAGATTTTGCAGCTCTTTCAGATCATCCGCTGTTAGCTATTTTTGTGAAGACTATTTGGTTCTGAGTTCTGACATATACGTTTTGTTTGTAAAAAAACATTTCTAAGATGAATACTTTTAGTTTTTCCCCAAGTCACTTCATTTTTCCGAAGTCACTTCACTGCTCGTGCTAGCACATGCAAATAAACTTGAAAGATTGCTCAGATATGCTTACTTCGATTTTGACCTAACGACGAATAAGATAAGCAGAGTAAGGTGTTTACATGACTATTGCCATAATCAGTTTATTATTGAATTATTAGTGTGCATGTATACATACTCAGAGAGATCTAATGGTCAGGGACATGAACGCATGCACACACACACACACACACACACACACACACACACACACACACACACACACACACACACACACACACACACACACACACACACACACACAATCCCCTCCTCTACACACATGCACACGCTTGCCAAGACAGACCTGCACATATAAAAGAGCATTCCTTAATCTCTCTTCCAGATAAATGCTATATCTGAGTGCCTGTGGAGGTGATTAATAAGAGACTATGTCTGAGAAAGACATCTAGTGAGTTACACTGAGTTACACTGAGATGTCAGTCTGTGGGTGCTGCAGCCATACCAGCCTAAGGGAGGGGGAGGGAGTGGGAGAGAGAGAGGGAGATGGAGGGAGAGGTTTGGCTGCTGATGCAGAAAGCAGATGTGCTTCAGGTGGGAGGTCTATAGCTCTCTGGAGCTATAGAGGAGGGAGAGGGGGAATACTGTCTTTGACCATACGGTGTGTGTGTGTGTGTGTGTGTGTGTCTGCGTATGTGTGTGCCTGAGGCAGCTGTGTGACATTAGTCCAATACTGTTCCTACCATGATCATGAAAGTCATGAGAGCTGTTAGAAAGTTCATAGCCTTCATCTACTCTACCATTCTAACTTTGTAGGGCTGGAAATTGCCAGGGACCTCACGATTTTATCACAATACTTATGTGCCGATATGTATTGCGATTCAAAATCAAATCAAATCAAATTTATTTGTCACATACACATGGTTAGCATATGTTAATGCGAGTTTAGCCAAATGCTTGTGCTTCTAGTTCCGACAATGCAGTAATAACCAACGAGTAATCTAACCTAAAAATTCCAAAACTACAACCTTATACACACAAGTGTAAAGGGATAAAGAATATGTACTTAAAGATCTATGAATGAGTGATGGTACAGAGCGGCATAGGCAAGATGCAGTAGATGGTATCGAGTACAGTATATACATATGAGATTAGCAATGTAGGGTATGTAAACAAAGTGGCATAGTTTAAAGTGGCTAGTGATACATGTATTACATAAAGATGCAGTAGATGATATAGAGTACAGTATATATACATGTACATATGAGATGAGTAATGTAGGGTATGTAAACATTATATTAAGTAGCATTGTTTAAAGTGGCTAGTGACATATTTTACATCAATTTCCATCAATTCCCATTATTAAAGTGGCTGGAGTTGAGTCAGTGTGTTGGCAGCAGCCACTCAATGTTAGTGGTGACTGTTTAACAGTCTGATGGCCTTGAGATAGAAGCTGTTTTTCAGTCTCTCGGTCTTTGCTTTGATGCACCTGTACTGACCTCGCCTTCTGGATGATAGCGGGGTGAACAGGCAGTGGCTCGGGTGGTTGTTGTCCTTGATGATCTTTATGGCCTTCCTGTGACATCGGGTGGTGTAGGTGTCCTGGAGGGCAGGTAGTTTGCCCCCGGTGATGCGTTGTGCAGACCTCACTACCCTCTGGAGAGCCTTACGGTTGTGGGCGGAGCAGTTGCCGTACCAGGCGGTGATACAGCCCGACAGGATGCTCTCGATTGTGCATCTGTAGAAGTTTGTGAGTGCTTTTGGTGACAAGCCAAATTTCTTCAGCCTCCTGAGGTTGAAGAGGCGCTGCAGCGCCTTCTTCACCACGCTGTCTGTGTGGGTGGACCAATTCAGTTTGTCCGTGATGTGTAAAAATACTGACGTTTTTGTACATGTACAGCCGACTAGCACAAAAATAATATTGCAATATTGTCAAAACTATATTATATATTGTCAAAAATAATATCCCGAATATATAACTGCATCAATTTGTTTCCCCCATCACTACTTTGTATGTCCCTTAAATTCCTTAATCTGATTGAGTGATCAGAGAACATTCTTTGATTTTACAACCCAGGTGATTTCAAGTTTAGGTTAAGTTTAGGTTAAGTTTAGGGGAATTTAAAAGCTGTAAGTTTGAGGTCAAACTTATAACCCATAAGTAGTAGTGGTTCTTTCTCAGGTGCTTTCTTTTTGTGTGCTTCTGTGTCTCTTTAGTAGTGTGAAATGTAAGCTAAAATGTTAAGGAAATAAGATACTTTATCCTGGCCTAGTGGAATGAGTAGTTTTGACAGGCCTGATTGACTATGCTTCATTGTTGACATGTTTTGTGTGTTGTTTTGATTTGGTAGGGGGGTTTCGTCATTGTGTTGTGTTGCTGAGTGAGTTTATCACCCAGACAGTCAGAGCTATCTCTTCATCTCATACGCTCTCCCCTCTCACAGTGCAGTAGCATGCCACAGGAGGCCTATTCCACATCTTAGATAGCACAGACATTGTTTATTTTACTTTTTAAACACCGTTATTGGAGATCTCCCTCTTCTCTCTCTCTCTTCATTTATCTCTCTCCATCTCTCTTTCCCATATCCCCTCCCCACTCCTCCTCTCTATCGCTCTTTTCTCTCGCTCTAGCTCTAGTGTGACGCAGGGTTTGTGTATGCTGTAGAAAGCAAAGCTGTCTGAGCAGGGAAATATGACAATGAGTCAATCTTGTCACTGATTGACTACAGCAGAGAAGGCAGATCTCGTCAGGAACATGTGATCATAAAATCACAAAACCTGGGTCAAACCCTGGTGCATCCTCTATCTCCCTTTCCATCTCTCTTCCTGTACATATTGTATTTCTCTCTTCATACTCTCCTCTCTTCCACTCTCTCGCTCCCTCCTCTCTCGCTCTCACCTCCCTCTCTTCACCGTCTCTCTCTCTCTCTCTCCACCGTCTCTCTCTCTCTCTCTCTCTCTCTCTCTCTCTCTCTCTCTGGCCATGCTCCAAGGCCCCAGCTACAGAGGAGGATTTAGGTCAGCCCTTGGTGACTGTGTAGTTGCTGTGGCCACTATTCTTACAGAGTAAGTGTGCGTCTCCGTATGGGACAGGCACTCAGGAAAAAATGTGCATGAAAACGAGTTGTCTCCCATTGAATGACTTTATTGAAGAATCCCTACTGTTGACCAATCACTGACGAAGAGGCATAGACTTCGGCTAACGACTTTGGCTTGTCTTGAGAAAAAAATGTTTTGTGCCTGAACAGCCGGAAAAAAACTTTCTGAAGTCCAAAAACGAACAAAAACTTCACAAAATACTCCAAACTGTTTCGTCTGGGAAGCATTCGGACGCCTTGACCCCTCCCTCAATCTGTTCCTGATATACCCCTTCTCGCTCCTCCCCCATCTCTTCCCTCCATTCCTTCTTTCTAATCAACCTCTCCTCCCCTGTTTGTAATACCCCTTTTCCTCTCCCCCTTTTCTCCACCATAAAACAGTCTGGAGAGGAGTAGGTAGAAGTTGACCCTAGAAACTGATCTAAGGTCAGTTTTGCACTTTCCCTAACAAATCGCTGAGGTTAATATTTTGGGAGGGTACAACTGGTCCTAGATCAGTGCCTGTGGGCCACGTCTACCTTTCCTTCTGGTGATGAGTAGTAGACACCTGGATATGATGACCTCTGACCTTTATAATAAGGGGAAATAGAGAACCGGATCTCGATTAGAGGAGAGAAAACAGAGAGGTAGGGAGGGATGGAGAGAGGGGGGGGGTGCTGAGTTGCAGAGTTAACCGCTAAGTAGATCTAAGCGGTGAAAATCAACTAATCGCTTCCAACGAGACCAGTTTGATTGCTGCTGAATTTGGGACGTTAATGAACCCTGATAAAGCAACAGGAGCCTGTGGCCACCAGTGACCTTGTCCCCAGGATAATTGCTAGCAAATATAACAGAGTGAGAGCGAAAGAGCCGGGCTGGTGGACGAGACCATCCAGTGATCCATCGTGTGACTGTATTCCTGTAGTGTAGAAATACCCCCCCAGCCATCAGGCTCTATTCTCGGTCTCTGTCCTCACAGCAGATGAACGTCGCATGACACCCGGCGACTTATTGCCAGCTAATGTAATAGACAACGAACATGACACTCTGTCCACTCTCTCCCCCCCTCTCTCTCGTTCTTCTCCCTCCCTTCTTAATCTAATATGCTTTGTAATGCAATTCCAGCTTCCAGCCACCACCATCTGAAGTCTTAGGCCTGTAGCGACAACAGGGGCAACTGGCAGCAAATCAATCCGTTCTGTGTTCAAATCTCAGGTCCAGTGTAACAGCTGGTTGAGCAGCCCCTAGCTACGAGATAGAGGATAATGGCCTCGGCCACCCTGTTGTGGATAAGACGGAGTAACAACAGCTAAATAGCAAATCAAGCAGTTAGTCCATAATTTGGACTCATTTTAGAGGTTGTCTTTCTGTAACCGTGGCTGTTTTCTTCTCCCTGGGTCTGGCCTTAACTGGGGACAACCACAGGTTAAAATGCAAGCAGCACACAGCCTGAGATAGGGGTATTGGCTTGGTAACGGGGGGGAAGGGTCTATAACGTTACTCCTACTGTGCCTTCAGAAAGTGTTCACGCCCCCTTGACCTTTTCCACATTTTGTTGGGTGACAGCCTGAATTTAGCAAGGATTCAGTTGAGATGTTGTGTCACTGGTCTACACACAGGACCCCATAATGTCACAGGGGAATGTTGTTTTTAAAATATTTTACAAATTAATAATAAATGAAAACCTTGTTATGGCAAGCCTAAATAAGTTCAGGAATAAAACATAAAAAAAGCTTAACAAGTCACTGTTCCTAGGACGTCATTGTAAATAAGAATTTGTTCAATAGTTAAAACTTAAATAAAAAAAATGAAAATAATAAGTTGCATGGATTCACTCTGTGTTCAGTAATAGTGGTTAAAGTGATTTTTGATTGATGACTCCATCTCTGTACCCCACACATACATTTATCTGTAAGGTCCCTCAGTTGAGTAGTGAATTTCAAGCACAGATTCTACCACAAAAAACAGGTAGGTTTTCCAATAACTCGCAAAGAAGATGGGGGGGGATTATTGATAGATGGGGGGGGGGGATAAGTTATCAATTACACTTTGGATGGTGTATCAATACACCCAGTCACTACAAAGATACAGGCGTCCTTCCTAACTCAGTTGACGGAGAGGAAGAATTTCACCATGAGGCCAATGAGGACTTTAAAACAGTTACAGGGTTTAAAGGCTGTGATAGGACAAAAATTAGGATGGATCAACAACATTGTAGTTACTCCACAATACTAAAGCTGCATGACAGAAGGAAAGTATTCCAAAACATGTAACCTTTTTGCAATAAGGCACAAAAGTAATACTGCATTGAATATAGAGCTTTTTGTTTGGTGCAAATCCGACACAACACAACACTGAGTACCACTCTTCATATTTTCAAGCATGGTGGTGGCTGCATCATGTTATGGGTATGCTTGTCGTTGGCAAAGACTAGGAAGATTTTTAGGATAAAAATAAACGTAATAGGCAAAATCCTAGATGGAAATCAGTTTTTTCTGCTTTCCAACAGACAATATGAAATATATTCCCCTTTCAGCAAGACAATAACCTAAAACATGAGGCCAAATATACACTGGAGTTGCTTACCAAGACGACATTGAATGTTCCTAAGCGGCCTAGTTACAGTTTTGACTTAAATCATTTTTAATATCTATGGCAAGACTTTAAAATGGCTGTCTAGCTATAAGGCGAGACCCAGATGCAGACACGGGAGGCAGATGGTTTGAGTCTTTTGATATTTATTAAACAATCCAAAAGGGGTAGGCAAGAGAATGTTGCAGGCAAATGGACAGGCAAAAGGTCAAAACCAGTTCAGAGTCCAGGAGGTACAGAGTGGCAGGCAGGCTCGAGGTCAGGGCAGGCAGAATAGTTAGGCAGGCGGATTGATTTCTTTTGACTTTCCCATGATGTCATGCAAAGAGGCACTTAGTTTGAAGGTAGGCCTTGAAATACATCTCCTGGTACACCTCCGATTGACTCAAATGATGTAAATTAGCCTAACAGAAGCTTCTAAAGCCATGACATAATTTTCAGGAATTTCCCAAGCTGTTTAAAGGCACAGTCAACTTAGTGTATGTAAACTTCTGACCCACTGGAATTGTGATACATAAGGGAAATAATCTGTCTGTAAACAATTGTTGGAAAAATGACTTGTGTCATGCGCAAAGTAGAATTCCTAACCGATTTGCCAAAACTATAGTTTGTTAACAGGAATTTTCCGGTAATGGTTGAAAAACGTGTTTTAATGACTCTTACCTAAGTGTATGTAAACTTCAGACTTCAACTGTATACACCATGGAGAATAAGCGACACCTGGAGGGGGTGGAGACAATCACAAGGACAGGTGAAACAGATCAGGGTGTGACACTAGCAATGATCAACAACCAACATGAATAATTTTTTAAAGAATAATGGGCAAATATTGTACAATCCAGGTTTGCAAAACTCTTAGAGACGTACCCAAAAAGACTCACAGCTGTAATCACTGCCAACGGTGATTCTAATTGACTCAGGGCGTTGAATCCTTCTCTAATCAAAATATTTTAGTGTTTTATTATCCATAAAATGTTTTTGAAACATTTGCATTTTTCTACCACTTTGTCATTACAGATTATTGTGTGTAGATTGTTGACAAAAAATGACAATTTACTCCATTTTAATCCCACTTTGTAACACAACAAAATGTGGATAATGTCAACCGGTGTGAATCGGTGTGAATACTCAATTACCTCGTGATTGGAATAGGGTGTCGTGATTGCATTTCATGATCACTCTGGAAGAATTTAATGATTCCCTATTCCTGTTGTAAGGATAAATAGATAGTATGTTCCTGTGTTGTAATCCCACCTGTTCCAGTGCTGTCAAAGGGATGTTATTCCCTGCTTAGCCCCCCTCCTCTCATCCTGGGGTGAAAGGAGTCTTTTGTGTCCCTACCTGCTTGCCGCTCTGCTATCCTCTCCTCACAACTACGGCTGAGTGACTGACTGGCTAAGTGAGCAATAATCCCTGTTAGCTCACACTTGAGTTTGGAGTTGTACCGTTGGAGAGGAGGAGGAAGAGGAGGAGGAAGAGGAGGGGGAAGGGGACCCCCTGGAAAGTGCGGGTGTTGAGTGGGACAGCTGTGTGTGTTTTTAGTGTATGTGTGTCTGAGTTATGACATGAAGGGAATGTTGCTAGTCTAGTGGGATAGGACCTCTGTAACATCATCAGCAGTGCTTCCAAAGCAGCCAGAGCCGCAGAGTTACAGATAGACACAGAATATGTCAGGGTGCACTTTCAGACACTACCCCTGGCAGCCTCAGAAGAGGAGTTGTGGCCAGAAGCTCTCCTCATCTCCTCTCTATTCCTCTCCTCTATTACTGTCAGTGTGTCTGGAAGCAGTCAGTGAAAGCCCCTCTCATCTCCCCAGACATGTTTATTCTCAGGTATGTCCATGGCTTCGTTCCAAGTGGCACCCTATTCCCTTATAGTGCACTACCTTTGACTAGATCCCTATGGGCCCCGGTCAAAAGTATTGCACTATAAAGGGTACAGGTTACCATTTGAGATGCGGTCCGTGTGTCTGTCTCCAGGCCAGAGCAGATCAAAGCTGCAGCCAGACGTACATAAACACTAATCCTGTGAGATAAAGGCTTCTGGGTGTAGAGTCCACCGGGTCTGCTGGACAGACGGGGATGAGACACAGATACAGACGGACAGAGACCGTTAAAGGAGAGTGAGCGATAGGGATGGGTGAAGAGCGGGAGGGAGATATGGTGAGAGAAAGAGAACAAGAGGGAAGGAGGAAGGGATGAGCTAAAATATGTAGCAGACTATCTCCTCCTTCGCTAGAATGGACTGCCAAGTGGAGGAATTACAGTTGACACCGACAACGCTCTGCTGACCTTGCACAATTCATTCCTGGTGAAGGGGAATATGAGTGAGAGCGGCAGTGTGGATGGGAAACATATAGCCAGCGTCCCAAATGGCGCCCTATTCCCTATGTCGTGCAATATATATATGGGCAAGGGTGCCATTTGGGATGCAGGCGTAGTTCAAAACAACTTTATAAAGAGCGAACTGATAGATGAGCTCCAGCTTTTTCTAGTTGTCTAACTTCAGGTCTGAGGCCTGTAAACCTGCCAGGGTTTCTCAGTGAACCCAGTCACTCTGCGCATTCCTGTAGGGTTAACCATTGATCCTGGAACACGGTTTCATTTAAAGGGCCACTGGTCTGACTCACGGCCAAAGCTCCTACTCCCTGTCCCTGACACGTGGCCCATATTTATTACACTATCATGCTATCATGGCAAAGTCACATTACAGTTGTATGTCAACAGAGATGTTAAAGTTGTATTAGTGATAGTGGATTTTATTTGAATTGAACCTTTATTTAACTTGGCACATCAGTTAAGAACAAATTCTTATTTACAATGACGGCCTAAACCGGCCAAACCCTAACCCGGACGACGCTGGGCCAATTGTGCGCCGCCCTATGGGACTCCCAATCACGGCCGGTTGTGATACAGCCTGGAATCGAATCAGGGTCTGTAGTGGCGCCTCTAGCACTGAGAAGCAGTGCCTTAGACCACTGTGCCACTCGGGAGCCCACTAATAATGTTATTACAATGATTTGCCGTGGTGTCAGTATCTCCTGTCCTCCCTTGAATGATGCCTATGGCAGTTGTGTGGGTTTGTGTGTGGAGACTTGATTGATGTGTGTGCCAGTTGTGTGTAGGGAGAGACAGATGCGCAGGAAGAGAGGCCCCAGTCATCCCCAATCATCGGCAGTGATTACCCCTGTCAGCTACAGTTTCATTGTTTCCCGCTCTCCTATCCTCTCCTCCCCACGCTCGCATAATAAACATCCACTTGGCAACTGCTAAGAAACTTTCCTTCGCCTCCTCATTGAATCTATTACTTTCCCTAACCAATCATCTCATGTCATGCATGTTGAATTCCCGAGTAACCGATAGATAGATTGATTCTAGCATGATTGTCTTTCCGTTCTGTCAGTCTGTAGGATATAAAGGTCACTGTGGTAGAGGAGGTGAATTCCCCTGTTCTTCTTCTTATCACACAGACAGCAGGATGTCTGTAGGCCGCTGATATGTGATCCTGACATCCCAGTCTGTCTGCTCACACTGTGAGAGAAACCCTTCTCCTGGACCCAGTTAGTTACCAAGTTCTTATAGGGAAAAGTTTCACTGTGTGTGTGTTTGTCTGAGAGAGACAGAGAGAGAGAGACAGAGACAGAGAGAGAGAGAGAGAGAGAGAGAGACAGAGAGAGAGAGAGAGATTAATTACACTTTCTCGAGCTGATTGATGAGAAAGCCAAACTGTTAGTGAGAGTGTGGGATTGACTCTACAGTCAAATAACCTGTTTGTTTGCTCTGTACCTGATAGGCCAGGGGCGGTTAGGTGTGTCACAGGGAATGGGGTGCTGATATCACTCTAGACACCGATTGGTCGAGGTACAGTCGGTTTGGAATCATTGTTGGGATTCAAATATTTGAATGTTCGGAGAGAGAGAAAGGGGTCAGTTGGTCGCTTTGTGCCGTTTTCTCAGCGCCTGCTAAATAGGGCTCAGTTTTTACTGGTTTTCATTGGTCCCTGTACCTTTTAAAATGTTATTGCACAATAAAACGTGGTTGCCAGTAAAATAAAAAAAAGTCTGTATGTCTAGTATGCCCTTTTGTAATAATTGTTGGCTTTCTTCAAGGATTCAACACTTTTCCTCGTATTACCATCCTATTTGACTGTGGTAAATGTCAAAATGATTTAAACCATCACATTTCCACTGCAAACAAACCAATGCAGGGAAGGATTGGTCTTTGTGTGGAATGCAGAGGTTGTCCTTTCCTTTCTGCTGTCATAGTGATTTAGGAGCGGAACATACCACTCTCTTCCTGCTGTAGGGGGGAGGTTTGAATCGCCCCTCTGTCTCACACAGGTGAGGTTGACAGGTTTGCGAGGGGAACCTGTCGACTGTCGTACAGATGAGACGTCTGTCGTTTGTTTTACCACCCGCTCTGCTTCTTCCGTTATCTGTGAAAACACTGCTGTCGTTGTTGGATGGAGTAGGTGGCCACCAGGGTTGTGCTCTGCTTCATTTTTAATTTGGTCAATTGACTTGAAAATCACCTGTTGTCTCTATGAAAATGTTTCAATTCATTACTAACATTTTAACATGCTTCCTGAATTGTGAGTTGAAAAACAATTTAACCGACACCATGATGACCACACTCTGTGACTGTCAGTCACAGACCACAGACAGATAGTGACAGCAGTGTCATCGATCTCCAGAATGGGTGGGTGGGTGGATGGGTGGGGGCAGTCAGTGATATAGACAAGGGTGTTGTCACTCACTGTGACAGCTGGGGACCTTGGTGGAATGTCCCAGTGTCCCAGTGTCCAGCTCCATCATAGTTAAGTTGGCTTATAAACTACAGGGACTGGCTGGTGTCTCCCAGTCTGTTAACAGCCTTAGCACCTCCTGCCTCGTAAACAAGACTCTCCTAGACACTGACCTATGGCGAGTTTGGAGTTTGTCCCACTTTTGTTTAGGATTGGGGGAGTTATTGCTGACTAGATCTTTGTCTATGGAAAACAGATTGCGGGTTTATTGCATTTTAGTAACCCAATAAACACATATGCAATCATCGCGTCTATGATTCATTCGCTGCTACAGCTCGGGGGTTCACCGCCTGGATTCTTTAGCCCGAGATGACTAATAAAACAATGAGTGATACGCTGTGACGCTAATGAGTTTTACTGTTTGGATAATGTATTCATTTATTGACTTTAGCACTAGTATATCAGTCTCGTATCTTAATGGTTATTGCTAGTTCATGAATGCTCGGCATATCGTAGTTGCAACACACGGAATATTCAAGAAAACTGTAGCAACTGCTTCCAACAAATGTCATGGATCTTATTTCACCAATGTTTCAGACTCTATAGACCTTCGTCACGGCGTTTTATTGTGACACACTCAGATATACTTGTAAGCGGCATCTTTGTAATGTAGTGTGTGGTGTTTCATTGTTTCATATCACTATGGGATGGGTCCTGTCTTCTCCCATGTCACTCCCATGTAGTCCTGTTTACCCTCAGAGAACTCCACTTTCCATGGCGTCTGAATGTGACACACCCAGAGATGACTGGTTGTTATCTGCCCAGGAACACCCTGTGTGTGTGTGTGTGTGTGTATGTGTGTGTGTGTGTGTGTGTTGCCCTCTCATTGATCCCGAATAGAACAGCTGCAGGGATATAAATAGCATCTCTCTCTCTCTCTCGGGATGCCACGGGAAAGAGAGGAAAAAGATGGCAGTAAAACTCTTCCTGTATTTAACCTTGTTCTCCCGCGGTCTAAGGCACTGCATCTCAGTGCTTGAGGCGTCACTACAGAGTACAGACACCATGGTTCGAACCCAGGCTGTATCACAACCGGCCGTGATTAGGAGGCTCATAGGGCAGCGCACAATTGGCCCAGCGTCGTCCAGGTTTGACCGGTCTAGGTGTAAGGTGTGCGTGTTGGTGGCAGGGAAGTCAGGTGCAGGAGAACGAACTTGGTATAAACTGAGTCATTTATTAAGAACTACAAACAAGCTCCAAAACCAAAATATACAACAAATTATAAAATGGGTACAAAACCCGTCGCGCACCAACACATAATAGCACTAACATACAAACAAACACTCTTCAACAAGGACATGAGGGGAAACAGAGGGTTAAATACACAACATGTAATTGATGGGATTGAAACCAGGTGTGATGGAAGACAAGACAAAACCAATGGAAAATGAAAAATGGATCAGAGATGGCTCGAAGATCGGTGACGTCGACCGCCGAACACCGCTCGAACAAAGGAGAGGGACCGACTTCGGCAGAAGTCGTGACAGTAGGCCGTCATTGTAAATAAGAATTTGTTCTTAACTGACATGCCTAGTTAAAATAAGGTTCAATTTTTAAATACAAATAAATAAATTAACAAAAAATTGTAGTAGCCTGTTGTCAAACCTCATTCCCCCAGCATTGTGTGTGGGGAAGAGTATGAGGGTTCAGTGCATCTATATAGTAACTTACCTAGAGTCAGGACTGTGTGCATGTACTTCATGGCCTATACAGTAGGCCTTTTCCCGCTTAGTTTACTCAGTGAGTGAATAGCTTAGATTGCCTTTTGAGTACACTGAGAATCGGTGATGAAACATTTGTCAAACACATCATTTATCCTACAAACAAGACGGCTTGAGCTGTACTCTCAACAGCAACGGGTTTAGAGTTGTACTGTTGTCTTAAACTGAGTGCCAACAGCTAGTGTCAGGGCTTACTTCATCGCGGCTTAATGACAACACTCAACAGGCGACTGGAACCTCTTACACCTGCCTCCTGTATTGCGACTTTCTGTAGTGTGTGTGTGTGTGTGTGTGTGTGTGTGTGTGTTTGTGTGTGTGTGTGTGTGTGTGTGTGTGTGTGTGTGCATGTTTTTGTCCGACCATCCCTGCTCGCATATGTGTTTGTGTTTCAATCAATCAGGTGATTGATCTAGCTTCTAGACCACCATGTGCACTAACAGTGTGTTGTGCAGACAGACAGGCAGAGGGGACAGGTGGGGAGCGGACGACTGGGTAGGCTACTCTGTAATGGATGGCTAATGTAACAGTTACTCTGTGTGAGTAGAGCACAGTCGGGAATGCGTGTTTGTGTGTGTGTGTGTGTGTGTGTGTGTGTGTGTGTGTGTGTGTGTGTGTGTGTGTGACCACATGGGAAGCGGGTGCTTTTGTGTGTACTTCTCTCAAAGTATATGTGGTGACTGTGGGTGTAACAGAGTGGAAAACATGGGTCGCCTTGCTCTTCTCTGTCTGACAGTGATGGCACACTGGGCAACACTTTAGAGAAGAGGGAGAGAAGGAGGAGGCTGTGAGGAGACAACGGTATCAACACCCAGTCTGATAAACAGTGTGAGGCAGTCTGATGAACAGAGGCACTGACAGGGGAGGGAGCAGAGAGCGGATATAGGAAGGGGGGAGGCAGGGGTAGAGAGGGGTGTAGGGGTCCTGAGAAATGACCTAATTTGGGGGAGAGTGACTGACAAGGCACCTGCCCCTCAGCCGTCTCTCTCACACACGCATTCACATTGACTCAACAAGACTCCTGCAACCCGATCTCCCACTCAGAGACGTTTCAAAAGTATTTCAACTGCTGCAGCCACCTGTTGGCCATTCTCCTCCTACATCACAGCCCTATAGTCTCTCTCTGTATGCTTGGTGTTGAACATATAGACTAGCCCTATAGACTTTGTATGGATCAGTTAGAGTTAACAGTTTTGATTTGCCAGCTCTCTCCCTATTATCCAGCATTATATCGAACGGGCCCATGCCGAAAGGCTCTACACGGAGTCTACCAAACATTAGGAACAGCTTCCTAATATTGAGTTGCACCCCCTCTTTGCCCTCAGAACAGCCTCAGTTCGTCGGGGCGTGGACTCTACAAGTTGTCGAAAGCGTTCCGCAGGGATGCCGGTCCATGTTGATTCCAATGCTTCCCACAGTTGTGTCAAGTTGGCTGGATGTCCTTTGGGTGGTGGACCGTTCTTGATACACACACACACAGGAAACTATTGAGCATGAAAAACCCAGCAGCATTGCAGTTCATGACACAAACTGGTGTGCCTGGCACCTACTACCATAAACCCCGTTCAAAGGCACTTAATCTTTTGTCTTGCCCATTCACCCTCTGAATGGCACACATACACAATCCGTGTCTCAATGTCTCAAGATTCAAAAATGTATTCTTTAACCTGTATCCTCCCCTTCATCTACACTGATTGAAGTGGATTTAACAAGTGACATCAGCAAGGGATCATAGGTTTCACCTGGATTCACCTGGTCAGTCTGTCATGGAAAGAGCAGGTGTTCATAATGTTATGTACACTCAGTGTGTATGATATTTAGGTTAGTAAGACTTAGCAGTTTTCAGTTGTTCCACAAGTTGAAATGACACATCAGATTCGTTTAATTACTTAGGAGTGGCTTTGAATCGGGTGGAATCACAACGAGACCTACAGACACCCACTTAACTCTGAAAGCTGGCAGACTGGACAATATAAGCCAGTCCTTCCCATGTCTCACTGTAACTTAATATTTGTCAGGAAATCGCTGTGAGCAGATCACGTCTCTCGTTTGGCGTTCACACTCTTGGACAGTACTTCTGTCCGGAGCCTTGGTTTAAGTAGTACACTACATAGGGAGCAGGGTGCCATTTGGGATCTCCTCTGAGAATGATCCGTTAGGATTGAGATATTTACTGTTAGTCAGTAAAGTGTGTTTGTGGACGAGAGGGGTAAAAATGCCTACACTTTCAGGTTTGGCAAAATGCTTATTTATTCAAATGATATATCCCTACCAGTGACTGTCTACTTGATTTAATGTCTGATCGGGCCAATTAACTATTCAACGGCGGCAGGTAGCCTAGGAGGGCGGCAGGTAGCCTAGTGGTTAGAGTGTTGGGCCAGTAACCAAGAGGTTGCAAGATCAAATCCCTGTAAAAATCTCTTGTTCTGCCCCTAAACAAGGCAGTTAACCCACTGTTCCCTGGTAGGCTGTCATTGTAAATAAGAATTTGTTCTTAACTGACTTGCCTAGTTAAATAAAGGTAAAAAATGAACTATTCAACAAAGTTCAACACCAGTTTTCATGTGGCTGAACTGTGGTTGACTCTACTTCTGCTCTGCAATAAATCCACTTAGATCAGCATTTCCCAAAACTGTTTTGCACGTTTTGTTTTTTGCCCTGGCACTACACAGCTGCATCAAATAACCAAGTCATCAAGCTGTGATTATTTCATTCAGCTGTGTAGTGCTAGGGCTAAAAACCAAAACGAGCCCCGGGACCCAGTTTGGGAAACGCTGACTTAGACAATTATCACTTCTACATGCTAAACAAATATTTGCACATCTTAATGGCTTCAATTATGTACAGTAGTTCTGGTCCGCCTTTTAACTGTTGCTCTGCTCTGTAGTTCATCCATTTAACCCTCCCTCTCCCCCCCCCCCCCCCTCCCCAGACGGAATCCATCAGGTCACAGCTCTGTGCACCCTGCGTGTCACCATAATCACAGACGACATGTTGACCAACAGCATCACGGTGCGCCTGGAGAACATGTCTCAGGAGCGCTTCCTGTCCCCTCTGCTGTCCCTCTTCCTGGAGGGTGTGGCAGCCGTGCTCTCCACCAGGTAATGTGTCTGCTCCTACTGAGGGTTCCAGGAAACCTGGTTGGAAGATTCTCGGTATCAGGACGGAATAATGATCCTCCAACCGAGATTTCTGTCTAACCTGGGATTTTTGGGGAGGAAAGATATTGAAATGTTGTAACCCTACATGGTTAGTCCGTGTAGCATTCTGTTGCTGCTATGGTACTTCTGCTCCGTGTGATCACAAGACTCTCTACTCGCTATTCTCTACTCTCCACCAGCCGCCAGGCCGTCTTTGTGTTCAATATCCAGAACGACACAGACGTGCGGGGCGCCATCCTCAACGTGACCTTCTCGGCGCTGCAGCCAGGGGGTCCCCCAGGGAGGTACTTCCCCTCCGAGGAGCTGCAGGAGCAGATCTACCTGAACCGCACCCTGCTTCGGCTAATATCATCACAACAGGTTATTTGAATGAATCCCAAATCGACCCCTACCTACCCCATAGGCACTCCTGTAGAACTGGGTCATGTACAGTTGTCACGAAATTGAAGGAAATTATCAGAAACTGGAAGGTACTATCTGAACTTGTCGAATAATAAATGTTTGTTGTTTTTTTGAAAAGTTTAGCTACGGTGTGCCCTAATGAACACGACTCAGGTGTTCCCGATCTAAGTCAGCCACTGATTCGAAGGAAGGAACGAAAACCAGCAAACTCTGTTGCCAATTTCATTTTCTGGATTTGAGCAATTTCCTGATTAATTGTATCCATTCCAGGTGCTTCCCTTCGACGACAACATCTGCCTGAGGGAGCCGTGTGAGAACTATATGAAGTGTGTGTCTGTGCTGAAGTTTGACAGCTCCCCGCCCTTCATCTCCTCCGACACGGTGCTGTTCCGGCCCATCCACCCCATCAACGGTCTGCGCTGCCGCTGTCCTGCAGGCTTCACCGGGGACTACTGCGAGACGGAGATAGACCTCTGCTACTCAGGACCCTGCAGGAACAACGGGAAGTGTCGCAGCCGAGAGGGAGGCTATACCTGCGAGTGTCAGGAAGACTTCACTGGTGAGTGGCTCCACTCTATGCTGTGTTATCCTTTGCTAGCCTGTTTTTTAAGCTGTTGTGGGGTCTTGTCAATGGTGTGGAAATGGCCATAGTAGTTGACAAAGTAGCAGAAACAGGCTAATACTTTACTAGGTCTCTAAGTCACCCCATCCACCATCAGAGTGTAGCTTCCCATTTGGGTGACGCAGGCTTTGCATGGCAATCATTTTGGCTGCAGATCAACTCTGGTGTTTGCCAGCAGCAGGATGTGCCAACCCACTGATGATCCATCAACTAGAAATGACCCCTTTACTAAATGGGAAAGCATGTGGTCTGTCTCAATGTGATTTATGTTTGAGATGAGGTTGGAATGCTGTCTAGCTGGCTGCCCCAGGTACACTCTATAGTAGGCCCTACTCCCTACTCCTATCACTCTGTCTTTGTGTCTATGAGTGATGGTCGAGGGTCGGAGCTATCAGTTGCACTCGTGACATTTTTATTATGGCGTTTGCAGGTCAACTGAACGGGAGCTTTCATCTGATAGTGATACCACATCTCTCCGTCTCTCTGTCCCTACAATGGGGCCCGGTAGAATATAATGACAACCCCACCACTCCTTTCCTCTCTTTCCCTCCTTCGCTTCCTTATCAGCTGTAATTACCTGATTATACCTTCCTCCACCTCTCCGCTCCTCCAATGGGGGGCCTAGTCTTTGAAGGTCACAGTTCAACCTCAGCTAGTCAGGAGCCATTATGTGGCCGATGACAGCGGGGCATACTGTGTCTGCCTTGGGTTTCCACATTATTTCCACATTACAGGGAAACAGATCCTCCTAATTCTCCTCGGGAAAAGGGATTATACCGCAGAGAGAAGAGTCATTACCAGGGTCCAGACAGGGTCCGAAATCTGACGTTCTGGCATCCTGTGCCCCCCTCCATCCCACGCATACCTGGCTGTCCCCTCCCCTCCCCCCGGACAGATTTTGTCGGGATGATGGTTGACACAACACTGGAGCTGGAGTTGACGCCGATGGTTGGTGGCTGTCTTAGATAAGGAAACTGATGGACTCCAAGATGGAGTACCAGTCAGAGCCATGGGAGTCTGTCAGTGGAGGAATCAGGAATCTGCCTAGGCTGGCCAACTTTGGCATGCAAACTTGAGCCAGTCAGCCAGTTTCCTGTGGTCTCATAGACAGACAGTCTGTCAGTGGGAAACTGAGCTGTGTATCTGTGGTGGTGATGTCCAGACCAGTAGTTAGTCTCCATAACCCTAATTTCCTCCTTGGGCGCCGTATTAGTATGGCTGACCCTTTAAATGAGCATATTTCACTGCACCTATCCGGTGTATGTGACAATAAAACATGATTATTATTATTAGATTCTCCATGAGAACCATTCAGCGGAGCAATATGGAAACAGTGACGTCTGCTCAGTGTCTTCTGTCTCTCAGAAATGGGAAATGGGAATGCAGTCTATCAATATGACTTTGTGTGGGTCTGACCGGCTGTATATATCACTCTTAAACCTTACCGTCTCCCTCCTCCCTTCTCTCCCTAGGCGAGCAGTGTGAGGTGAACGCCCGGTCGGGGCGGTGTGTCCCGGGGGTGTGTAAGAACGGGGGGAAATGTGTAGACCTGCTGGTGGGGGGGTTCATGTGCCAGTGTCCCCCGGGAGAGTACGAGAAGCCTTACTGTGAGATGACCACCAGGTCCTTCCCTGGTCAGTCCTTCATCACCTTCAGAGGACTGCGACAGAGGTTCCACTTTACTGTCTCATTCATGTGAGTACTTGGACACCATCTACTCTCTCTCTCTCTCTCTCTCTCTCTCTCTCTCTCTCGCTCTCTGTCTCAGCTCCCCATCAATGTCTACCTCCTGTTCCTCTAGCTGAATCAACTGTACTATTCTCCCCATTTACCGTCTCTTCTCTCATCTCCTGTCGATCTTCACCTCACACACACACACGGCTACACAGACTAGGTGTGTTAACAGAGCGACATGCGTACTGTACATGTTTGCGTGTGTGTGGTAAACTGTAATTTGGGTACAGGTAGGGTTGCACAAACAAACACACTTCACTCAGTTCAGTGTACCAGTTCAGTGGGGCATGTAGAGACATCTTTATTGTGTCGGAGCTCACACCAAAACCGCTTACATTAAACACATGAGAGGGGTGTGTGTGTGTTCACGCTCGAATCTGTTGAAACTGCGTATAGGGAAATGAGCTACAACACCTTTCATAACCATATTAGTCAAGGCAGGAACACAGAAATGGGAATGCAGGTCAAGTTCTTCGTCTCTCAAATGACTCCATATTCCCGGACCATAACCTATAGTAAACTACATTCTATGAGGCAGCCCTATGTGGCTCTGGTCAAAACTAGTGCACTTGCACAATAGTGTAAATATTGTATCAGATCTGTTGCTAGTCCCATTTGAATTTCTAGGTGGGGTGAGGATCATAAAAGTGGGTTGATGTGAAAAGCAGAGTGTGTGTCGGTGAGAAGCGGTAGAACAGGGTGAAAACAGGAAGCGCCCTGTGATGAGGTACTCTTATCACTGTTTTCTTTTATCGGCTGTGTCTTCCTGCCCCCCTACCCCCCTCCGCACCTCCCACTGCCCTGCTGGCATCTGGTGTCTGACTCTTGTGCCCTCTGTGCCCCTCATAGCATACACACAGGCAGACAAACACACACACACTATGGCAGGGGTTAACAGGGAGATGGGCCACCAGGGCAGGGCATCTACTTCCTCCTTCCTGTCTCTAGACCACTGGTCTTACGACCACTTCCTTATTGTTCTTCAAGTCTCTCTTCCTCTTTTCTTCCTCATGAATTTCGCACCCCTTCCTTACACACTTCTCCAACCCCAAATCCCACCTTTCATATATACTACGTGACCAAAAGTATGTGGACAACTTAATGCCCATGATTTTGGAACATTTCATTCCAAAATCATGGGCATTAATATGGATTTGGTCCCCCCATTAGTTGCTATAAAAGCCTTTAATCTTCTGGGAAGGCTTTCCACTAGATGTTGGGACTTGCTTCCATTCAGCCACAAGAGCATTAGTGAGGTTGGGCACTGATGTTGGGCGATTAGGCCTGGTTCACAGTCAGCGTTCCAATTCATCCCGAAGGTTTCCTATGGGGTTGAGGTCAGGGCTTTGTGCTGGCCAGTCAAGTTCTTCCACACTGATCTCGACAAACCATTTCTGTATGGATCTCGTTTCATGGATGGGGGCATTGTCATACTGAAACAGAAAAGGGCCTTCCCCAAACTGTTGCTACAAAGTTGGAAGCGCATAATTGTCTAGAATGTCATTGTATGCTGTAGCGTTAAGATTTCCCTTCACTGGAACTAAGGGGCCTAGCCCGAACCATGAAAAACAGCCCCAGACCATTATTCCTCCTCCACCAAACTTTACAGTTGGCACTATCCACCGGACTGCCAGATAGGGAAGTGTGATGCATCACTCCAGAGAACATGTTTTCTAGCAGGACAGAAATTTGACAAACTGACTTGTTCGTAAAGGTGGCATCCTATGACGGTGCCACGTTGAAAGTCACTGAGCTCTTCAGTAAGGCCATTCTACTGCCAATGTTAGTCTATGGAGATGACATGGCTGTGTGCTGAAATAGCCAAATCCACTAATTTGAAGGGGTGTCCACATACTTTTGTTTATATAGTGGATCTTATCTTGCAGTTTGGGTTCAGTACACAGACACTGTGACAGTCTAACTATGCCACAAACTGTAAAAACCTAAGAAATCATTTGGCTAACCATATTTGAGATGTCAGATTTGAATGGGTGCCATTTCGCCACCAAATGTGACTTTTACAATAAAAGTTTGACCCTGTGTCCATCTTGTCCCCAGGTTTGCCACCAGAGAGAGGAATGCCCTGCTGCTGTACAATGGGAGATTTAACGAGAAGCACGACTTTATCGCCTTGGAGATTATCGAGGAACAGATCCAACTCACCTTCTCTGCAGGTGAGAGGGCGGCAGTGTGTGTGTCCACAGTAACAAATAATCATGCTCACACAAAGAGCTGGAAAATGACTTTCAAGTTGTTTGTATTAACACTAGCTTGATTAATCAACTCCGCTGTAATGATTTCATTAATGTGGCTTTCACAAACCTTGGTAAACACTCTTATCAGCTGAACTCCTTGACCAGTGTGAAACAAACAGTTCCAGGATTTCGTTGTGTCCTCTCAGTTGTCTGGCTGTGCTGCTGTGCTGTTAAACCTAGAGATGCATTGGCTTTGGCTGTGTGAAAGGAATGAGTGTTTTCCTGTGGTCAGAGAGCAGCTGCTTCCCCCGTAACAGAGCCTGGCTGACTGATTCATGACAGTATAGACACTTAACAAGCCATAAAGACCTACTTACACCTTAGCCCTGTTCAGCCCCGCTCACACACGCTCATAAACAGAGGAGCAAAGACTGGGCCACAGCTTCCTCTGGCTCAAACACCAATGTGCACGCAAACAAACACAGCTCTTGTTGAATCCACTCCGCCGAGTGTGTCTCACTGCCATTGCCTAGGGAGCCCTGGAGTTTATACCACACAGCCAACGAGAAAAGGCAACGTCGTACTGCAGAAGTCATTGCGTTTTTCTGATAAAGACTGCTAAACACCATGACTAATGGCTCTGTGTAACACAGCTACGGTGTTGCGTTACTGTTGACTGAGTCAGTGGGTAAGTTCTTCCAGGGGGGCTCCTGCCCTTGGTAAACAGTCAGTAAAAGCCCTGGGTAAATCCGGTGTGATTGTTGCTCTGTAGGCGTTGTGAATGAGAACCATCGATACGGTTGGGGAAAAGCCTGGTGTTCTTACAGTGAGTGTGATTTATGATGACTGTGTGAGCTGACTGGCCTTGTGAGTCTGGCTGCGTGTTTATTTCCCCATGTTGGAGTTTCATGTTTTAGCTTCATGAATGAACGGAGGAGAGAAGTAGGTTTCCTTACGTTGATTTGAACTTAGACGTACTTAGGGACTGTAAAAATGTTTTAAAAAATAATGCATGTTGTAAATCATGTATTGTTTGTTAGTAGTGTCGTACGATGGCACTACTATAATAGGAGACATTTATCACCCTATTAAAGTAGAGCCTATAGGTCTGGCATGCAAGGTACATTCAACAGACAATATGGTATTGAATTAACCACAGCCTCTTTTCATCTCTCTTGATTTTTCCTGTCGTTCCTCTCTCCCTCTTTCCCATCACTTTCTCTCCCTCCTCCAGGAGAGTCGAAGACCGTGGTCCATCCCTTTGTTCCCGGTGGGGTCAGTGACGGCCAGTGGCACTCTGTCCAGCTGCACTACTACAACAAGGTAAGACACCGCTACACCGTGTTTATCTCGCTGTCTCGTCTGGCTTGTTTGTTGCTGTACATAGAAACTGTAAACATATGTTGAAGACAAATATAATGGACACCCCAGTGGAGAAGTCTGCATCATGTTCACCTACTCAGATAACCTGGTTGATAGTCTGTTGATATTTTGGCCACCTTTCAATCATTTATTATGGACTATCGAAATAAAGTGTGACTACATTTAAGTACCATATTCATTTTTGGTATTTGGTATTTTATTAGGATCCCCATTAGCTGTTGCAAAAGCAGCAGCTACTCTTCCTGATACAGAACCTCAATAGACAAGAACAGCTCAAGGACAGAACTACATACATTTTAATCATAATGATCATGATTATATCATGAAGATTGTATGAGTCGTGTGTGTGTCTGAGTTAACCATCTTTTTATTACATGTGAACTGTTCGAACAGGGTGAAACACGGCTGTGATTTTCCTTACTCTCTGTATGAAAGCCAATCTTAAGGAGCATTATAATGCTTATTTCATAGTGTGGATCAAATTCACCACCAAAGGTATATATTATGACAGTAAATTGCTGGGTGTTATTTTCCCACAAACTTCCATGGCCTCGGGCCCATTGAATTACAATAGCAGGCTGACAACATCTACCTCATCTAGCTCAAACGTATCTTATAGGTTATGCTTCTCTGAACATGAGAGAGTTTCTTAGCACCGACTTTTAGACTCTTTTCCAACCGGTTTCCAGGAAAGCGTATGTTACCTGGAAGGCATGTGCCTTGTGTTGAAGCTTTAGAATAGCCTCGTACATTTTTGTCACAAAAGACACCAGTTTCTTTATTTCCTGCCTGTCTTTGATTCCCGCTTTCCGGACTTCCCTAACCCCGGTTTTATCAGATGTGAACTACTGCATTGTGATTGGCCAACCTCCTAGCAGGTTGGGAGACATCCAGGGTCTGGCTGTCGGATTGTGTGTGTGTGTGTACGTACGTACAGTGGAGTCCAAAATGAATTACACACATTTTGGACCCCACTGTACGTATAGTTTTGTTCAGCCCCCTCTTAAAGAGGACCTGCCTCTGTTCTGACTTTGCCAGGATTGCAGAAAACAATCTAGCATTTTGTTACACTACCTATCAACTAGCCTTGTTTCTACCAGGCATGCTGGCACTGACAAGCATTCGGTCTCAGAAATGTAAATAGATAAAGAGGTTCTTTAGAGCAGCATGACTGTTGTCATTGGTGTATTTAGGACTAATCCCAACCTTTCTCAATAGGAACCAGGTCTAAAGAGGATGGTTATTGTTAACGAGCGACATATCATGTAGCACTATGTGGTTACAGTGTTGGACCAGTAACCGAAAGGTTGCTGGATCGAATCCCCGAGCTGACAAGGTAAAAATCTGTCGTTCTGCCCCATGAGCAAGGCAGTTAACCCACTGTTCCCCGGGCGCCGAAGACGTGGATGTCGATTAAGGCAGCCCCCCGAACCTCTCTGATTCAGAGGAGTTGGGTTAAATGCGCAAGACACATTTCAGTTGAAGGCAGTTCCCTACTTCGTTCATCTCAATACCTAGCCATGACAAGCACAGTGTTATTTGCACTGTACAAACTTATTAAGGAATGTTGGTTTTCATTGTTCTGTTTGTTGTACTGCGAGTGTTGTGGGGGTATAGTACCATGGGAACGGGTGATTAATTTCCCTGCCATTGCCAGTCTGGGCAGATTTCTTAACCAAATCCTCCTCTTTCTTGCTTGTTTAGTTTCTCCCATGACTGGACTTGTCGCCTTTAAGCTACTAGTGTTCTGTCGGCAGCGTAAAACAAACCCAAACGCATACACACACACACACACACATGGGCAAGCTCACACGCACACTAGAGGTCTTCACGAGTCCAACAGACCTGAAATTCCGAGATCCGACCCGGGCCCCAGGTGGGTCCTAAATTCGGACTTTTGTCTCGGATCTGGGTCGGGTAGGTGTAACTAAAAATGTATTATAGATTGGACACGTCCTCTGTTAATTTAATGTGTGTGAGGTAATGACAACTGCGCAAGCTTGTTATGTGCGCCTGCTGCTGAGTAGAGAGCCAGTGAAAGGAGCCCTAGCCTAGGCTACTGTTGATTGTGAAGATGGAGGCCTTTTCCATTGAAGTAAAACAATTCTCAGACAATGAGAATGTTCTCGGGGACAAGTTTTAAAATTGTACTGGACAAAGATGAGAAGAATGTTGGCGAGGCGTTAATCTAACTGCACTGTCCAATTTACAGTAGCTATTACAGTGAAAGAATACCATGCTATTGTTTGAGGAGAGGGCACAGTTTTGAACATGAAAAGTTATTAATAAACAAATAAGGCACATTTGGGCAGTCTTGATACAGCATTTTGAACATAAATGCAATGGTTCATTGGATCAGCCTAAAACTTTGCACATACACTACTATCTAAATAGCTCCTGGGCTGGAATAATACATTATGGCCTTTCTCTTGCATTTCATGGTACAAAAAAAACGGGTGTTTTATTCTTTGTATTATCTTTTACCAGATCTAATGTGTTATATTCTCCTACATTCCTTTCACATTTCCACACACTGCAACGTGTTTCCTTTCAAATGATACCAAGAAAATGCATATCCTTGAGCTACAGGCAGTTAGATCTGGGTATGTCATTTTAGGCAAAAATCTTTTAATGAAGGGGCCGATCATTAAGAGGGACTGTGTGAATGGACTGTGTGAAACTCGCTATTCAGGTTTGTTGCAATTTTCTAACTTTTATTTATGTCTGTGTCGGGAACATGGCACCGGCATATCTCGATCTTTCTCTCGATCTCTCTAGGGCTTCTCTTACTTTATATATACAGTACCAGTCAAAAGTTTGGACACAGCTACGCATTCCAGGGTTTTTCTTTATTCATCAAAACAATGAAATAACATATGGAATCATGTAGTAACCAAAAAAGTGTTAAACATATCAAAATAGCCACCGTTTGCCTTGATAACAGCTTTGCACACTCTTGGCATTCTCCCACGATGTAGTCACCTGGAATGTGCCTTGTTGAAGGTTAATTTGTGGAATCTGTTTGAGCCAATCAGTTGTGTTGTGACAAGGTAGGGGGGTATAGCCCTATTTGGTAAAAGACCAAGTTCATATTATGGCAAGAACAGCTCAAATAAGCACATTACATCATTACTTTAAGACATGAAGTTCAGACAATCCGGAAAATTTCAATTACTTTGAAGGTTTCCTCAAGTGCGGTCGCAAAAACCATCAAGCGCTATGATGAAACTGGCTCTCATGAGGACCGCCACAGGAAAGGAAGACCCAGAGTTACCTCTGCTGCAGAGGATAACTTCATTAGAGTTCAGTGCACCTCAGATTGCAGCCCAAATAAATGCTTCACAGAATTCAAGTAACAGACACATCTCAACATCAACTGTTCAGAAGAGACTGTGCGAATCAGGCCTTCATGGACAAATTGCTGCAAAGAAACCACGACTAAAGGACACCAATAAGAAAAAGAGACTTGCTTGGGCTAAGAAACACGAGCAATGGACATTAGACTGGTGGAAATCTTTCCAGGCGCCTCACAAGTCCTCAACTGGCAGCTTCATTAAATAGTACCCGCAAAACACCAGTCTCAACGTCAGCAGTGAAGAGGCGACCCCGGGATGCTGGGCTTCTAGGCAGTTGCAAAGCCATATCTCAGACTGGCAAATAAAAAGAAAAGATTAAGATGGGCAAAAGAACACAGACACTGGACAGAGGAACGCCTCTTCACTGGTCCTATTTAGCTGCCAGTTGAGGAATTGTGAGGCGTCTGTTTCTCAAACAAGGCACTCTAATGTACTTGTCTTGTTCTCAATTGTGCACCAGGACCTCCCACTCCTCTTTCTATTCTGGTCAGAGCCCGTTTCTGCTGTCCTGTAAAGGGAGTAGTACACAGATCTTCAGTTTCTTTGCAGTTTCTCTCATGGAATAGCCTTCATTTCTCAGAACAAGAATAGACTGATGAGTTTCAGAAGAAAGTACTTTGTTTCTGGCCTTTTTGAGCCTGTAATCGAACCCACAAATGCTGATGCTCCAGATACTCAACTAGTCTAAAGGCCAGTTTTATTGCTTCTTTAATCAGAACACAGTTTTCAGCTGTGCTAACATAATTGCGAAAGGGTTTTCTAATGATCAATTAGCCTTTTAAAATGATAGACTTGGATTAGCTAACACAACGTGCCATTGGAACACATTAGTGATGGTTGCAGATAATGAGACTCTATATGCCTATGTAGATATTCCATAAGAAATCTGCCGTTTCCAGCTACAATAGTCATTTACAACATGTCTACACTGGATTTTTGATCAATGTGATGTTATTTTAACCTCTAGCACTTAGCCATCCGGGATCGTGAATACAGACTGTTAGAGTGGTCAGTCCAGTATCTGGTCAGTGTGTACACATTCTTTGATCACTATCACTAGTTATCAGTAGCTAACGGAAAGAAATGGCTAGGTAGCTAACTAGCTTCTTCTTACATGTACTACTAAAGTTAAAAAGCACTGGATTGGTGTAAACATACGCGAGCAAAAGTTTCCTTCCGACATCTTTTTTGCTCCAGTCTGTACGCTATTCCTTATAATAAATCCAAGTCACGATGAGATTTGACCTAATAATTCAACCAAAACTCACCTATGACCTGACAAATCACCTTATGTATTCCTGCCCCCAGTTGCAAGAAGTGACACAAAACATTTCACTAGCATGCTTTCTATCCCTAATACTAAAACCAAATATAAAAAGAAAATATACATATTTTTATACAACTAAAACCAAATAAAAATGAGCAAATCATAATTTCAAATAAAAATCGAAAAATGAATAGATATAAAAACACTAATAACCTTGCTGTCCACTAATTGGATGAAATTCCTTAAATCTAGGAAGAGGCTACCGCAACCAGGCACGCTGTCACCTTATGTTATACCTCACCCCAGTCAGATTTAGAACAGCTAAACCTGGCCCTGACAGTCCAGATTGCATCCAGGCCTTCATCTAAAGCCAGACTAAGCTCAGAAGACCTATCACTTTCTACATCAGAGCCTTGGAGAACTTATAAAGGGATTCTCTATGTCTGCTTTCCGCGTGGCATCCTATTCCATACACAGTGCACTACTTTTGACCAGAGCTCTATGGGCCCTGGGAAAACATAGTGCACTTTGTAGGGAATGCAATGCCATTTGGGGCACAGCCTATGATATTTTTATGGCCTATTCAAGACTTCTCAAGGCACCGGTTAGATTAAGGGTTGTCCAAATCAGAGTGGAGAGGCCCAGTCACGCCAAACAGCCCCTAACAGTCTGCTCTGAGTTATGGGGTCAGGGACCGAGGGTGTAGGGGTGCCCCTGCACGCACCCATTCCTCTTTCTCACCAAAATCATAGTTCAGAGGCCACAAGGGGATGGGCTATGAGGGGCATTGGGCCACAATGGTAACAGAAACACTTGCATTGTGCAAGGTGATTTACGGTGGTGTGTGTGGTGGGTAGACTCATGCAGGGCGGGGGTGCCGTTCCTATTGAAGATTTCACACAATAGGAGACATTTTTGAAATTCCCACTTTATTTTGGATGTAGAGCAGCGACTTCTCAAGGACAGCAAGAGGAGTTGGCACAAGACACACACACACACACACACACACACACACACACACACACACACACACACACACACACAGAGAGCTAAACAGGAAACACACAAAGAGAAAGAGAGGGATATTCTTGGACTGTTCAGGTTTTGATGATTATGAAGCAGGAAGTGATGTCACGTCATCTCTCAGAAGGATGATTGTCTGGGAAGGAAGTATCACTGTGGTGTAAACGTCAGCCTCGAAACATTAATGACTTAGAGAAGATCTGCAAAGAGGAGTGGGGCAAAATCCCTCCTGAGATATGTGCAAACCTGGTGGCCAACTACAAGAAACGTCTGACCTTTGTGATTGCCAACAAGGGGTTTGCCACCAAGTACTAAGTCATATTTTGCAGAGGGGGTCAAATACTTGTTTCCCTCATTAAAATGCAAATCAATTTATAACAGTTTTGACATGTGTTTATCTGGATTTTTGTGTTGTTATTCTGTCTCTCACAGTTCAAATAAACCTACCATTAAAATTATAGACTGATAATTTCTATGTCAGTGGGCAAACGTACAAAATCAGCAGGGGATCAAACACTTTTTCCCCTCACTGTACGTCCCGTGCCATTATTTAGCTGAATAAAATAGAAAGGATATTTTTCCCATTTGGGAGCGAGTGGAAATTTGAAGTGTCAATATTGAGCGTAAAAGTTATCATTTGAAACAGGTCCCATAGGCTAGTTTTAGAGATATTTGGAAACTTTAGTTGTGAATGATACAAACCTTACAATGCCTTAGCGAATGGGTTTGTTTTTTCCATTATGCCAGGTATTCTTTGCCTGTTATTTCACTCCACCCATCAACCACTGTTTGAGGAGCATGCATCCTCTCGATACGCGACAGGTGATATTCTGCCAGAATTCTGTATGCCATGAGCTCTCCAACCCTGTTCCTGCAGCTACACAGTGCTTAATTTGGTAAACAAAGGGAAATCTGATTGGGAACATCAATAGTAACATGTTTTCACAACGAAACATTTCATTAAACTGTTGACAGCCCCTCTCTCTGCACACTCTAGAAAGGAGGAGAGAGCGGAGGAGATGGAAACGCATGGTGGTAAGATATTCTGTAGCTAAAGGTAATGTGTCAACCTATTAATTATAATAATGTAAAAAATGCCCTATTGCTAGGCTATTCAAAATCAAATACAAATTCACTATAATTGTAGCCTAACCCTGCACAATCAATGAACCAACAGGATCGCCTAGCTCATTTAAAAAAAAAAAATTCTGCTGTGCGTAATATGCGGTAGGCAATATATATATTATATATTATATATATATATATAGGCCTATGCATAAGCTCTAATATGTATATGGGGTTTTTGAATGAATCATCACCTTAGAAAGCGCTGTCCATTTTGCTGTGTTGGGCTTTGAAACAACAAACATGTTTTCCGCTCAGTTTCAACCTGTTGTTGAACTTCATTGTTTAACTTGTTCATTCACAGTGAGGTGAGTTTTAAAAGCATGACACTGTTTTGATGATAAGGGTTTGATGTGACGTCAGAGTGGTTCGAGAGACAATAGAGCAGTGAGCACCAGACCATTAGAGACCTGACGGTCGTTAGTGAGTTGGGTAGTACCAATGCAATGTCCAGAGTGCATAAGAGGAGATTACCGTGACTCAACTGTCACATGGAATTCCTTTTTTCAAGAAAAAGTAGCACTTTATTTCTGCATTGATCTGAGTATTTATTGGCGCATACAAACCGGCTTAAGTTTCGGCATAAATCGCCTGAAGTACCCCCTCATGTGCATTTTACCAGTAGGTCTATGGTCTCATGAGTCTTCTCAAGTACCCCCTGTGGATAAGCCAAGTACCCACATGGGTCCTTGTACCCCTGGTTGGGAACCACTGTCCTAGGACCACAGGTAGTAGCACAGGCAGTGACCATGCGAGTTGGCTATACACAGTATTAGCAGATCTGGGACCAGGCTACACAAACAGGTCTAGTCTCACTGGACCCCCTGCTGGGTCATTCTCACAGGACAACGCAGTGTTTGCCTGCTCTCTCTCCTCTCTCACACTCCCTCCACCAGTTTTCTCTTATTAATTCAGCCATGCTAGCTCTACCAAGCAGAGCAGCTAGTGTTATGGCAGAGGGATTTGCTTGTGTTTCAGGAAGCATTTTTATCCAGGACAGCCAGTGTAATATACAGTGTCTCTTTTTCTCTGTGTGTCTCTGCTCTACGAATGATAATTTCTATGCAAACAGTGCAGAGAGATGTGTGGTAGTGGGGATGATCTATCTACTCACAGTGAGATTTATCCCCCAACAGATAACTGGACTCTGGGGTGGGCGTTATGCGTTCCAACACCCAGGTGGAGACCCCTGTAGGGGTGTGGGGCATAGGAGTGTGGCGTGTGTGTGTGGGTGGGTGGGGGAGCTCTGCTGCTCCCTAAATGTCTGAGGGGTTAAATGTATGTTTTCTAGGTTAAAGCCAGTCTCTGTCTCTTAGGGGAGTGTTTTAAAGGAAGCCAGCTTGTTATTCTTTGGTATGTCTTGACGCTCATTACTCCAGAGCTCAAAGGCAGAATTTGTCATCAGTGCTAGCACCTCAGAACAGTTAAGAAGGCTCTGTTCACTGCTCACAGCTGGACTCATGATCATAAACTCTGAGTGAGTTAAAATGTGTATTTTCAAATGGGAGTCATATCCGCCATAGTCATTGGTTTTGTAGGGAGATAATATTTGTGGTTCACTATATTAGCTGATATACCTGGAGTTATAACTGATATAACTTTTTTTATTTATCCGGTTCAGCACTAAAATGCTGAGCCGTACAGAATAATCCAGTCATTGAGATCTAAATGAGCAGAAGCTATTTCTCTCAAACATGCATACACATGCATACTCCCTGTCATGCAGACACAGACAAACACACACACTTACACTAGACTAGAGGATCCACTGTTGATGCTGTAGTCCACACACACACACACACGCACACACACATACACACACACACACACACACACACATACACACACACACACACACACACACATACACACACACATACACACACACACACACACACACACATACACACACACACACACACACACACACACACACACTAGTTGCAGATCTTAATGGATCTAACACACCCCTCTCTCTCCCATGGTCTACCCAGGACAGCCTGCACCTGCTGGGGTCCAGTGGGGTGCTGGGGGTCCCTCTTTATACTGCCTGGCTGGAGCTGACACACAAGGAGGTACAGTAGCATGGCCTCTAGTGTCTTAGCTCTAGTACTGGTGTTAGTTCTAGTACTGCAAGTACTGGTGGTAGTACTAGTCTTGGGGTTAGTCTGGCTCTAGTCTGGTCTCTGGTCTTGCTCTAGTTGTGGTCTAGTCTTGCGGTGGTTCTATGGTTAGTTTGGTTCTAGTCCATAGTGTGTTATCCAACATGTTGTTGAGTGTCTCACAGGTTTGCATGTCTTTACAGCAGGGTTCCCCAACTGGATTCGGCCCGCAGGTGCTTTTATTTGGCCCCCCAAGTTTTTTTTAGGCAAAAAAATGACACACCAAAATACAAAATTGGGGGGTGGGACGGGACATAAAAGACTGGATAAACACCAGTCAGCTCCAAGTGATTTTTTTTAAAAGATATCTGTTCTCAATAAATCCAACCCATAATAGAGATAATACAGAGACGTGATTGTGTGCAAATGTAAGCAAGGTGATTATGTTTTAGTCAAACATTATATCTGTATGGGCTTCTTGTCGTCAATTTGCAGTCTACAAATGACTTGTAAACATGTTCCGGCACCCCAACCTTCCCCTAAAGTAAAAATCGTCCCGCGGCTGAATCTAGTTGATGATCCCTGCTTTACAGACTCCATTCTTTAACAGAGTTACTTCACTTCTTGTCGTGGGTTTCCATTTGATTTCCATTCATTTCACTGTAGCTACATTTTCCTTCACTGAAAACACAATGCTCACCCATTAAACATGTGTGTTTGTGTTCGTCGACATCTCTCTATGCTGCAGCCTCTCAAACACCTACAGGGAATCTTGCAGGAGCGCTGCGCACCATGAGCTACAAGCACCTACTGTAGCGCTCAGCACAGGACGGGTTCAAATGGAGGGGTTTATTGTGAAGTGAGGAGTCAGATTTCAGCCAATCACCAGTCAGAATGGCCCTGACACACAGAGAGGGATCTCTTTCCCCGCTGACATATTTTCTCTTATAGGGCTGGTCGTGTGACCAAGGGAGCCAATAGGAGTAGCAGGATTAAAGAGATTATCTGGTGCTTTTGTATACTTTTTAGCCAGTAGCTCTCACAAGCCAAACGTGGTCCCCGGTAATTGCGTACTATGTCACATATTATATATATATAATATATTATATATATTATATATATATATAGTACGCAATTATCGGGGACCACGTTTGGCTTGCACGTTCACGCAGATGGGCAGGGACCCTGGGCATCTTTCTTTTGGTGTTTTTCAGATACTGTATGCACACCTCGTCATTGCTCTCTCGCTCTGCTATGTGTGCATCTTGATAGCTGTCACTCAAATGTCGAGGGACTGAAGCTTAATGGCTAGAATTCTAATTGATGTTGGCAAGATTAGGAGTTGGGTGCTTTCTGTCAGTGTGGCTGGTACTCTCTCTTTAACTGTTAATCTCATCAATTTGATTTCCTCTGAGTGATAATAAGGATACTTTGGGATAGTTGACTTGCTAATAGGAGAGATTCATTGGGATTAATGTATTAAAGATGGCTACATTAAAGGGATTGTGTGAAGGATTAATACGTGGGTTTCCAAACCTCTCCAGCTGTATTGGTTCCAGCACGGTGTATGCATAACACCAGGACATGATGAGCTAAGCGTAGTGTGTGTGTCTACTTGTGAGTTACAGTAGTAGAAAACCCCCGATGTTTAGACAGTGAGTCATAAATCTGCCAGTCTCCACCTGCATTCATGACTGCCTCTTCCTCCCATCCCCCTCTCCCTCCCTCCATCCCTCTTTTACTTTCCCTATCTCCCGGTCTCTGTTTCTCAATCTCTCCCTCTGTCTCTTTATGTCTATCACACACTCCCTTGTTCTCTCCATACCTCCCTCCCTCTGTGTTCTAATCCAGGGGCGTTCAACCGGGGATCCATGGTACTGCAGGGGGGCCGCGGAAATTATTGGGACAGTTACATTTTTTATATGTTTTTATGAATATCGCAAGCAACAACAGATTACATTAATGTTGAATTTCATACCTACAGTAGAAAAAAAGGATAGTACCTTTCCAACTTTATTTCTGGGGGGGGGGGGGGTGGCCCTATCCCTCACCCTCTGATCCAACAGGTCCCAGACATGCTCAATGGGATTGAGATCCGGGCTCTTCGCTGGTCATGGCAGAACACTGACATTCCTGTCTTGCAGGAAGTCACACACAGAACGAGCAGAATGGCTGGTGGCATTGTCATGCTGGAGGGTCTTGTCAGGATGAGCTTGCAGGAAGGGTACCACATGAGGGAGGAGGATGTCTTCGCTGTAATGCACAGCGTTGAGATTGCCTGCCATGACAACAAGCTCAGTCCGATGATGTTGTGACACACCGCCCCAGACCATGACGGACCCTCTACCTACAAATCAATCCCGCTCCAGAGTACAGGCCTCGGTGTAACTCTCATTTCTTCGATGATAAACGCAAATCATTTATCATCACCCCTGGTGAGACAAAACCGTGACTCGCCCTTGAAGAGCACTTTTTGCCAGTCCTGTCTGGTCCAGCGACGGTGGGTTTGTGCCCATAGGCAACGTTGTTGCCAGTGATGTCTGGTGAGGACCTGCCTTACAACAGGCCTACAAGCCCTGAGTCCAGCCTCTCTCGGCTTATTGCGGACAGTCTGAACACTGATGGAGGGATTGGGCGTTCCTGGTGTAACTCGGGCAGTTGTTGTTGCCATCCTGTACCTGTGTGATGTTCGGATGTACCGATCCTGTGCAGGTGTTGTTACACGTGGTCTGCCACTGTGAGGATGATCAGCTGTTCGTCCTGTCTCCCTGTAGCGCTGTCTTAGGAGTCTCACAGTGCGGACATTGCAATTTATTGCCCTTGCCACATCTACAGTCCTCATGCCTAAGGCACGTTCACGCAGATGGGCAGGGACCCTGGGCATCTTTATTTTGGTGTTTTTCAGAGTCAGTAGAAAGGACTCTTTAGTGTCCTACGTTTTCATAACTGTGACCTTAATTCCCTACCGTCTGTAAGCTGTTAGTGTCTTAACGACCTTTCCACAGGTGCATGTTCATTCGTTGTCTGTGGTTCATTGAACAAGCATGGGAAACAATGTTTAAACCCTTTACAATGAAGATCTGTGAACTTGTTTTTACGAATTATCTTTGAAAGACAGGGTCCTGAGAAAGGGACGCTTATGTTGCCGGTTTGCCTGAGTCGGGGTCCCTGTGCAAGAAATTGTTGAAGACCCCTGTTGTAATTCCTGTGTCCTATTCCAGACCAATTGCTGTTTGCCAGAGAGCCAGAGATTCCACGCAGCTCATGTAGCATAACTCAATGATAGAGAGAGAGGAGGGAGAACGTGGTCAGGAGAAAGAGAACTTGTGAGGGTGCCAAGAAGGGATTTATTATTAGTGCTGTAAACACCTGTCTCCTGTCTCTGTCTTTTACCCCCCTCTCTCTCTCTCTGTCCCTTTCCTCCCTTACTCACTCTGTCCATTTCTCTTACTCATAAGCCGTGTTAATGTGTAACAGCATTCACTGCCAGACATTCTTATGGGTGTTTGATGCTTTCAATACTCCTAGGCTTGTATAAAACATGTATAACAGTAACCTGTCACACCAATAGTGGGGAGTTTCTAGTAAGTAAGTAATTTCACAGATATTCCAACTAGCTTTAAATTTCAATATCCGCTCACGGGATTCCTATGATAGAGGCTCCATATTTGAAGGTTTCCTATTCCTCAGCATATCATTTGTCCGGCTCAAGATATTCAGAGGACAATGCTGCTGTCCATCTGGCATCGCCCAGAGAAAGAGCAGAACACTGATATATGTGTGTGTGTTATAGAGAAGGCATCGGGGTAACATATAGGGTTGCCTCATGTCCTGTGGGAGAGAGAGCAGCATTGTTACCCATTGTATATCCTCAGGGTGTGTGTGTGTGTGTGTGTGTGTGTGTGTGTGTGTGTGTGTGTGTGTGTGTGTGTGTGTGTGTGTGTGTGTGTGTGTGTGTGTGTGTGTGTGTGTGTGTGTGTGTGTGTGTGTGTGTGTGGGTGGGTGGGTGGGTGGGTGGGTGGGTGGGTGGGTGGGTGCGCATGCATGCGTGTATGAATAATTGACAGCTCTAGGTTTACAGTGCCAGAGGATAGGTGAGGTAATGGTCAAAGAACACATGGGGACGTACACGGACACCCAACCCCACACAAGACAGGCACACATACACACCAGACCAAACACACGCATACACACACCATGCATGCACAGACACACATACACACATTGAACATTTGCATTTCCCCTCCCTCCGTAGGAACACACAAAGCAAAGGATGGCAGGAGATACAGCTGTTCAAAAAAATTCTGGAGGTTGGAATGCGAGAGAGACAGAGAAAGAGAGGGCAAGAGGTTGGCGATTGCATTTCCTCGGTGAAACCCAAGTCAAATCTCCCGACTTCCTTCCTTATGAAAATACCCCCGCTCACCCTTTCCTCTCCTCCGCTAGTAACTTCCTACAGCGTGGGCCTGACTCACACACTTACTTACTTGAGGTAGTCCATCGTATGCGATGATGACTTCCACTACTGCTTGTGGGTTTGCTGATGACTGTATAATCCGATGCGGGATGCACACGATCTGCCACAGACAGAGCACACAAAGGCCTGTCCCGTTGATGCTGGTGCAGGCGTGGTCGTATGCCTTCTCTGTCGATCCTCTGGTATCCGGACGGCATGGCCGAGCCATCTAAGCTGGTGGTGTCTGACGGATGCCTCAATGCTCCTGCAGTTGGTTCTCTGAAGATTCTCTGCGTGTGGAACACGGTCCTGCCAGGTCACTTTCAAAATGCATTGTAGGCATTTTATGTGAAAGGACTCCAGTTGTTTTACGTGTCGGCTGTAGACTGTCAATGTTTCACGTCCATAAAGGAGTGTATATACACACTGCCACTTTGGTGTGTAGGTTCAGGTTGTTGAAACCCCTCTTCCTTAGCCGTCCAAAGGAGGATGAGGCCTGTTTGACCCGATTCTGGATATCCTGGTCGATGTTGCGGTCGTCTGAGAGGATGCTTCCAGGATATTTAAAGTGTGGCACAATGGCAAGTGAGGAGTCGGAGATGGAGAACGCGGGTATTTCAGGCAGAGGATCAGATGACCACTGACATAGGACCTCTGTTTTTGGGATGTTAACAGACAGCCCGATGCTGCTGTATTCCCTCAACAGCTGCTGTGAGGGTGGCTTGTAAAAAAGCTTCTGGGGTACTTGCCACAGGAACGCGATCATCGGCGTTACGTGTTCAGATTAGAGCTTTGTGGGGGCTTGGAGTGTTGAAGAGGTTCCCGTCCAATCTGATGTCCAGGGTTTCCCCGTTGTCTTTGTGCGGGAGTGTTGTGACACAGCGGAGGAAGACTGATTCGCACGCGCACACACACACTCTCGACACCACACGCACCCTCCCACTCCACGGCCCTAACACTGCCTTGCGACTCAAAATGTACTCCTGGAAAGAGGCCAGTCATGACATTAGCAGTATTACAAGTCCTCATAAAGTGGCTCGATTTTTTTCTCACCTCTTTTTGTTTGTAATCTGATACATCCACCACTGACCTTAACCTCACTCCCGGGTAGTAAAGTTGTCATGTGTGTGTCAGACAAGAGGTCTAAGGATGAAAATATAATGTTAGTTAGTCACTGTTCAGTCCTAGGGGCTGTTTGGGGGTAGTTACCGCAGTGTTTTCTATGTTGTCAGCTCTGTCAGTAATCTTACACCCTACATACCGTGCTGCAGGGCACACTGAGTGGTAAAACATTTTTTGAAACTTTCGTAAACTAACACTCACACTTGACTTTTCCCCTCTACTACCACTGACTTTGCTGAAAGCTACTTTGAGGGAAATGTACTTACTATGACTGACGTATGTGGTTGTCCCACCTAGTTATCTTAAGATCAATGCACTAACTGTAAGTCGCAATGGATAAGATCGTCTGCTAATTGACGTGAGGCCATAACATGGAGTGTTATGCCTGTACTGACTTGTGTTAGAGCTGAAAACAAGTACACAGAGCGAGAGTTAGTTGGTTCACACACTCAAAGAGGTGGTGTGAAGAGAGAGTGTGTGTGTACGCATGCGTTTGTGCTTTTGTGCGTGCGTTTGTGCGTGCGTCTGTCTGTCTGTGTGGGTTACTTGTTGCTTGTGTTCTCTGACCTTCTCCTCTTTGTCAGTCGCCGTATGGATCAAGTGTGTTGCTATGGCACCAGCTAGGCTATCGTCCCCAGAGACGAGCTAGGAGATGAACGGCAGAATTGTCAACACCCCAGAGAGAGAGAGAGAAAGAAAGAGGGGGAGAAAGAGAGAAAGAAATGGGGTAAACTGGAGACTCCCAGGGGGCCCTGTCTGTGAGCCAAGTCCACTTTTAGTCGGGGGATCAGAAACTCTGTTGAAACTGAAACTGTATAGGGCCTAGGCCTTGATTTCTGCTGAAAACTCTGTTGTAACTCGATACATTTCTCCCATACATACAGATCTAACTGTCGGTATGCTGAATAACAGTCAGTGTCACTGAAAGCCCCATTCCATATAAAGGGCAACATTATTTCACACAGGACTTAGTCAAATGTCTACTATATGTATGTCTTGGAGCTGTATTGGGGAAGTCCCTTTCCTCTGTGTGTGTGTGGGGGTGTGGGTGTGTGTGTGTGTGCCTGTGCGTGTGCGTGGGAGACACTTGTGACCAGCTGATAGCTGGGTGAATGGTAATGTTTCAAATCAAATAAAATTTTATTTGTCACGTGCGCCGAATACAACAGGTGTAGACCAGACAGCGAAATGTTTGCTTACAATCCCTTAACCAGCAATGCAGTTTTAAGAAAAATATGTGTTAAGTTAAAAATAAATAAGTAAAAAAAATAAGAAAAAAATGTAACAAATAATTAAAGAGCAGCAGTAAAATAACAATAGCGAGGCTACATACAGTCAATGTGCCGTTTAGTCCAATGTGCCGTTTAGTCCAGGTAATTGAGGTAATATGTACATGTAGGTAGAGTTAAAGTGTCTATGCATAGATAATAAACAGAGATTAGCAGCAGCGTAAAAGGGGGGGGGGAGTAGCCATTTGATTAGCTGTTCAGGAGTCTTATGGCATGGGGGTAAAAGATGTTGAAAGGCCTTTTTGGAGAGGGAACAGTCTATGACTAGAGTGGCTGGAGTCTTTGACAATTTTTATGGCCTTCCTCTGACACCGCCTGGTATAGAGGTCCTGGATGGCAGGAAGCTTGGCCCCAGTGATGTCCTGTGCCGTACGCACTACCCTCTGTAGTGCCTTGCGGTTGGAGGCCGAGCAGTTGCCCCTGCGCATATGTCAATACGTCAGACACATATCGGACCCCTATCCTGGGATTTCAGTGTGTGTGAGTGTGAAGTGAGTTTCGAGCACAGACTGCTGCAGACCCTACACTGTTCGGTGTGGACCCCCATATACCACATCTGGACCTGCATCTGTTCCTCTCCATCTTTCTTTCTTTCTTTCTCCCCTCTCTTGGTTTGTCTCTCTCTTTCTCTCTTTTTTCTCTAGATTAGAACAGACCATGCAATTACACACTCTAGTGATAAAGCACCTGCATTCCCAGCCCTGCATGGCTGAGGACATAGGGGAACACGAAGGTGAGACTGACTACATATCCTCCACTCTGTGTGGTTTTACTAACTACTAGCTTCTGTTGAAGAAAGTCTGTCACCACCACTCACATTTGCTCACTCAACAACGTGGTTCAGAAGTGAAGAACCATCACAGGCATTTAAAGGGGCAATCTGCTTTTGAAATTGGTTACATTTCTCCAGCCTCAACCCTCAGCTATTTACCAAATCAGTGACAGTTTGTTTTACTCACTGCTTTAGCACACTCTGCTAACCCTGATGTCATTGCCGTGTCAGAATCCTGGCTTAGGAAGGCCACCAAAAATTTGGAGATTTCCATACCCAACTATAACATTTTCCGTCAAGATAGAACTGCCAAAGGGGGAAGAGTTGCAGTCTACTGCAGAGATAGCCTGCAAAGTAATGTCATACTTTCCAGGTCCATACCCATACAGTTCGAACTACTAATTTTAAAAATTACTCTCCCCAGAAATAAGTCTCTCACTGTTGCCGCCTGCTACCGACCCCCCTCAGCTCCCAGCTGTGCCCTGGACACCATTTGTGAATTGATCACCCCCCATCTAGCTTCAGAGTTTGTTCTGTTAGGTGACCTAAACTAGGATATGCTTAACACCCCGGCAGTCCTACAATCTAAGCTAGATGCCCTCAATCTCACACAAATCATCAAGGAACCCACCAGGTACAACCCTAAATCTGTAAACAAGGGCACCCTCATAAACTGGCCCTCCAGATACACCTCCGCTGTCTTCAACCAGGATCTCAGCGATCACTGCCTCATTGCCTGCATCCGCTACGGATCCGCAGTCAAACGACCACCCCTCATCACTGTCAAACGCTCCCTAAAACACTTCTGCGAGCAGGCCTTTCTAATCGACCTGGCCCGGGTATCCTGGAAGGATATTGACCTCACCCCGTCAGTTGAGGATGCCTGGTCATTCTTTAAAAGTAACTTCCTCACCATTTTAGATAAGCATGCTCCGTTCAAAAATGCAGAACTAAGAACAGATACAGCCCTTGGTTCACTCCAGACCTGACTGCCCTCGACCAGCACAAAAACATCCTGTGGCGGACTGCAATAGCATCGAATAGTCCCCGCGATATGCAACTGTTCAGGGAAGTCAGGAACCAATACACACAGTCAGTCAGGAAAGCCAAGGCCAGCTTCTTCAGGCAGAAATTTGCATCCTGTAGCTCTAACTCCAAAAAGTTCTGGGACACTGTAAAGTCCATGGAGAACAAGAGCACCTCCTCTCACTGCACTGAGGCTAGGTAACACGGTCACCACCGATAAATCCATGATTATCGAAAACTTCAACAAGCATTTCTCAACGGCTGGCCATGCCTTCCTCCTGGCTACTCCAACCTCTGCCAACAGCTCCCCCCCCCCCCCCCCCCACGCAGCTACTCGCCCAAGCCTCTCCAGGTTCTCCTTTACCCAAATCCAGATAGCAGATGTTCTGAAAGAGCTGCAAAACCTTGACCCTTACAAATCAGCTGGGCTTGACAATCTGGACCCTCTATTTCGGAAACTATCCGCCGCCATTGTCGCAACCCCTATAACTAGCCTGTTCAACCTCTCTTTCATATCGTCTGAGATCCCCAAGGATTGGAAAGCTGCCGCAGTCATCCCCCTCTTCAAAGGGGGAGACACCCTGGACCCAAACTGTTACAGACCTATATCCATCCTGCCCTGCCTATCTAAGGTCTTCAAAAGGCAAGTCAACAAACTGGTCACTGACCATCTCGAATCCCACCGTACCTTCTCCGCTGTGCAATCTGGTTTCCGAGCCGGTCACGGGTGCACCTCAGCCACGCTCAAGGTACTAAACGATATCATAACCGCCATCGATAAAAGACAGTACTCTGCAGCCGTCTTCATTGACCTGGCCAAGGCTTTCGACTCTGTCAATATTCTTATCGGCAGACTCAGTAGCCTCGGTTTTTCTAATGACTGCCTTGCCTGGTTCACCAACTACTTTGCAGACAGAGTTCAGTGTGTCAAATCGGAGGGCATGTTGTCCAGTCCTCTGGCAGTCTCTATGGGGGTGCCACAGGGTTAAATTCTCGGGCCGACTCTTTTCTCTGTATATATCAATGATGTTGCTCTTGCTGCGGGCAATTCCCTGATCCACCTCTACGCAGACGACACCATTCTGTATACTTCCGGCCCTTCCTTGGACACTGTGCTATCTAACCTCCAAACGAGCTTCAACGCCATACAACACTCCTTACGTGGCCTCCAACTGCTCTTAAACGCTAGTAAAACCAAATGCATGCTTTTCAACCGTCCGCCAAACTTACCCTAGTAAAACTGACTATCCTACCGATCCTCGACTTCGGCGATGTCATCTACAAAACAGCTTCCAATACTCTACTCAGCAAACTGGATGTAGTTTATCACAGTGCCATCCGTTTTGTTACGAAAGCACCTTATACCACCCACCACTGCGACCTGTATGCTCTAGTCGGCTGGCCCTCGCTACATATTCGTCGCCAGACCCACTGGCTCCAGGTCATCTACAAGTCATGCTAGGTAAAGCTCCGCCTTATCTCAGTTCACTGGTCACGATGGCAACACCCACCCGTAGCACGCGCTCCAGCAGGTGTATCTCACTGATCATCTCTAAAGCCAACACCTCATTTGGCCTGCTTTCGTTCCAGTTCTCTGCTGCTGTGACTGGAACGAATTGCAAAAATCGCTGAAGTTGGAGACTTTTATCTCCCTCACCAACTTCAAACATCTGCTATCTGAGCAGCTAACCGATCACTGCAGCTGTACATAGTCTATCGGTAAATAGCCCACCCAAGTTACCTACCTCATTCCCATACTGTTTATATTTATTTACTTTTCTGCTCTTTTGCACACCAGTATCTCTACCTCTACCTGTACATGACCATCTGATCATTTATCACTCCAAAATCTGCAATTGTAATTATTCGCCTACCTCCTCATGCCTTTTGCACACAATGTATATAGACTCTCTTTTTTTTATATTTTTTCTACTGTGTTATTGACTTGTTAATTGTTTACTCCATGTGTAACTCTGTGTTGTCTGTTCACACTGCTATGCTTTATCTTGGCCAGGTCGCAGTTGTAAATGAGAACTTGTTCTCAACTAGCCTACCTGGTGAAATAAAGGTTAAATAAAAAAAATTATAATAAATAAACGGGGTGACAGCTTTGTTATTGTTTCAACAGCTGATTGCCCCTTTAAGGGTACAAGACAGGAAAGAGGGATGTCTGTGGTTACCATGAGATCCCAGGGGGCACCCAGGTACAGGTCCTGGGGAAGAATGGCACTGTGCCAGAGACGGAGGTGTGTTCTCATTATAAATCGCATACCTGCATAATGTATATCACCTGCTGCAATACATATATCACCTGATTTCACCATACATGTACTGTATATTATAAACCGGGTAGTTTGAGTCTTGGATGCTGATTGGCTGAAAGCCGTGGTATATTAGACATTATAAACTGGGTGGTTTGAGCCCTGAATACGGATTGGCTGAAAGCCGTGGTTTATCACGGATATGACATAACATAACTTTTTACTGTTCTAATTACATTGGTAACCAGTTTATAATAGCAATAAGGCACCTTGGGGGTTTGTAGTACAGTATATGACCAATTTATCACGGCTAATGGCTGTATCTGCGTTGCGTCGAGCAAAGAACAGCCCTTAGTTGTGGTATATTGGCCATATATCACACCTCCTCTGTCCTATCAGACCGTATACCACGGGTATGACAAAACATTTATTTTTACTTCTCTTTTCACATTGGTAACCAGATTATAATAGCAATAAGGCACCTCAGGGTCTGTGGTACATGGCCAATATACTTCACGCCCGTATGCCTTATTGCTTAAATATACCACGGTATGCAGGGTTTGTTCTGGAATAAAAAGGGGCTTAGGTGGTGGGTGTAGCAAGGGGGTGTGGCAATGGGCGTGCTCGGCCCGTCGCCGAGGCTGAATTTTAGAAGTGCTTTCATTATAAAACATTTGTTTATAAAAAACATTTTTACACTGTTTGGACCCACCCAAGAATTTCAATGCCAGAAAAATCCCTGGTATGATGCAAAATTACTTATTTACTGCTCTAATTATGTTGGTAACCAGTTTATAATAGCAATAAGGAACCTTTGGGGTTTGTGGTATATGGCTAATATACCATGGCTAAGGGCTGTATCCAGGCACTCCGCATTGCGTTGTGCATAAGAACAACAGTTAGCCGTGGTATATTGGCCATATACCACACCTCCTCGGGCCTTATTGCTTAATTATATAACGTCCTGAGTAGGGCTGTGCTGGTCATGAAATGTTATCAGCCGGCGATTGTCAAGCAAATAACTGCTGGTTTCACAGTAAATTACCCTTTAATTAACATAAACACATTTAGCATCTCCTGGCTTCCACGCATAGCCTACAAGCCACTGATGCAGACCTTTGCAACATCTACATTTTAAAAAGTCTAATAAATCCATGTAATATAGCCTACACCTTCACAATAAATGTATGATTTATTTTAGACATGTCTAAAGAAGCATGATATGAAGAAAATGTAGTCTATTTCAGAAGAACAGAATAGCATACTCTTGAGTTGTCCTTATGTTAGGTCCTGATCTGGCTGTGCCATATGGCTGTCGGCTACACTAGTGCATTTAGCAGACAAGATTTGCTTAGAATTCTACTCTGTGTTGAGCGGTTAACAAAGAAGCAGATTCTCCTATATGCTTCATTTAGAATGATTTATTCAACTTTAGCTTGGATTAAAACGTTGGGCTATATGTTTTGATGCGACTCTAATAATGATTTGAAAAAAGTCTCATGAAAGGCATGAGCTCTGCTTTGTTTCTTGTGCAGGCTGCAACTTTTGATAATATTCTCACCGGGCCTCGAATTTCCTGTGGCATCCATCCGCCTTGTGTGGCCTAAATGCCCTCATACAAAATAATCCATGCCTTTTTTTTTTGCAAATTTTTGCAAATTTATAAAAAACTGAAATATCACATTTACATAGGTATTCAGACCCTTTATTCAGTACTTTGTCGACGAGTCTGTAATCGCTGCCAAAAGGGGCAGCGATTACAGACTTGAGTCTTCGGTATAACGCAACAAGCTTGGCACACCTGTATTTGGGGAGTTTCTCCTCTCAAGCTTTGTCAGGTTGGATGGGGAGTGTCGCTGCACAGGTATTTTCAGGTCTCTCCAGAGATGTTCGATCGGATTCCGGGCTCTGGCTGGGTCAATCAAGGACATTCAGAGACTTGACCCAAAGCCACTCTTACGTTGTCTTGGCTGTTTGCTTAGGGTCGTTGTCCTGTTGGAAGGTGAACCTTTTCCCCAGCCTGAGGTCCTGAGCACTGTGGAGCAGGTTTTCATCAAGGCTTTCTCTGTACTTTGCTCTGTTCATCTTTCCCTTGATCTTGACTAGCCTCCCAGTCCCTGCCGCTGAAAAATATCACCACAGCATGATGCTGCCACCACCATGCTTCACCGTAGGGATGGTATTGGCTCGGTGATGAGCAGTGCCTGGTTTCCTCCAGACGTGACACTTTGCATTCAGATCAAAGAGTTCAGTCTTGGTTTCATCAGACCAGATCATCTTGTTTCACATGGTCCAAGAGTCCTTTAGGCGCAAACTCCAAGCGGGCTGTCATGTGCCTTTTACTGAGGAGAGGCTTCTGTCTGGCCACTATCATAAAGGCCTGATTGATGGAATGCTGCAGAGAGGGTTATCCTTCTGGAAGGTTCTCACATCTCCACATAGGAACTCAGGAGCTCTGTCAAAGTGACTATTGGGTTTTAGGTCACCTCCCTGACCAAGGCCCTTCTCCCCCGATTGCTCAGTTTGGCCGGGCGGCCAGGTCTAGGAAGAGTCTTGGTGGTTCCAAACTTTTTGCTCTGACATGCACTGTCAATTGTGGGACCTTGTATAGACAGGTGTGTGCCTTTCCAAATCATGTCCAATCAATTGAATTTACCACAGGTGAACTCCAGTGAAGTTGTAGAAACATCTCAAGGATGATCAATGGAAACCGGATGCACCTGAGCTCAATTATGTATTTGTGTTTCTGTTCTAAAGGTAACTGTAAAGAGGATATTATATTGTACCTTCCCTAACACAGCCCTCCCTGTCCCCCTGGGCATAAACACACACACACACACACTCAACTCTTTTCCAGTCCACTGCCGCTGAGTGTGTGTTGCCGCCAATGCATAAAGAGAGGCCTGGTGTCCCAAGCCAAGTATAGAGTGGGGTTTCATTGAGTGTGCATGTGTGTGTGTGTGCATGCCTCACTGTTAATGGGCCTCTCTGCGTGCCAATGGAGTGGCTTCACCCCTCGTCTCATTAATCATACAGTGTCACTAGGCTGACACTGTTCCCTATGTAGTGCACTGCACTACCTTTGACCAGAGCCCTACATTGCTGTTAAATAGGGTGCCATTTGGAACATAACCAGAGAGTGTGAGAGTGTCTGCTTAGGAGGCCAGTACTGTATACCGTTGACACTTCACCCTGAGAGCCATTGATCTGCTGGCCTGGCCTGTCATTAGGGAGCTGGCTACAACATTTACCACTAGACCTCTATGGTCATTCAGCAGACACTTCACCTACACACAGCTAAGAGGGTAATGTTCATTATCCACTCTGAGAACTGCCCCTCCTTTCTCTCATTCACTTACACTGATTCATTTAGCACAGATCTTCCTTGATGTTGAAGCATGGAGGATTGACAGGCATGTAACTCGGCCTCGTGCTATTTTTCCAGGCAACTGTTTCTTATCGAATATTGATCTTTTCTCATGGTTATGTGGCAAGGCGAGGAAGTCATTATTTTCTTGTGTTTGGCAGTAAGTGTGTGTGTGTGTGTGTGTGTGTGTGTGTGTGTGTGTGTGTGCTTGCTTGCATTCGTGGGTTCACGTGAATATGTGCACATTTGTCAGTAATGGTGCCACTACTTTCCCTCTCTCTGCTCTCTGATAAAGAGATTAGACAGAGAGCCGTGGTGCTTAGCTCTCTATTCAAGCTCTTATAGTAAATCAAACCGTTAGAGAGTTCTAGTGGTGCCTTCGGAGCGTAGCCAGCCAGCTCCCAGTGCAGCTCTTAAATCAGGCCTGGCCAGCCAGAGTTATGACACTCTACAGGTCGACCCAGTGTGAGTGCAGACCAGGGCATTGTGCGGTACTGAGCTGTACGTGGTACCAAGAGAAGTTGGCTCGACCTCAAGAAACGCCGCCGGCTCGGCTCGCTACCTCTACTTAAAAAGTTCAAAGCATTCGCGCTCTATACTTCCTACCTCTCTCTCTCTCATTTTCTATCTCTCGCTCTCTCTCTCCCTCTATGAGCCAGAGAATATCTAGGGGTTTCAATAGAGGTTACACTGCAAAGAACAGTAACCTAAAATGACTTACATCCTCAGACCAGTCCTGTGCGAACGACCTTTTTATTAAGCTTTTGTACTTTGTAAACGTCCAGACACAGTTGGTGGTGTGTTGTCTGAGAGCTATCCCACAATGGCCTGCTCCAGCTTCTGCTGCTGGACCACACCTGCCTGCCTTTCAACAGCCCATCCTCCCCATTGTCACACTTCCACAGGAAAGGGATCAAATACCCTCACTGCTAGACACACACTGTCCCTGTTAAACCCTGTGTGTGTGTGTGTGTGTGTGTGTGTGTGTGTGTGTGTGTGTGTGTGTGTGTGTGTGTGTGTGTGTGTGTGTGTGTGTGTGTGTGTGTGTGTGTGTGTGAGAGAGAGAAACGGGGACAGATAAAGAGAGTGTAATGTAGGGAGAGAGTGTAACGAGGTCAGAAGCGCACTGTTGTTTAGGTAGGTCTTTATATGGAAAATGTGAAAGTCTTTTGAAGGTGGAGAGGCGTGGAGAGTGGTGGAAAGGGGTGGGGCTAAAGGAGTGGTAGTGATAGTGCTGCTAAAGGATATTGTGTCCTGGCAACTGTGCCACCCTGGGACTGCTCTGACCCAAAATGGAGCTCGCTCTCTGTTTCTCTGTCTCGCTCACAACTTTCTCTTGTTTTTCTCTCATTTTCTTTTCTCTTTCCACTTCTTTCTAACTATAGTCTCCCTCTCTATTTCTGTATATCTTTCCTCCCACAGCCTGTCTGCCCTGCCATACACTGTCCTATTACTTTAATGTTATTTGTCAGTGGTAAACACTCTGCCGGCCCCTCTGTCACTTTTTCTTCCTCTCGCGTTCTCCCCTTCTCATTCTCTTCCTCTCTTCTAGCCCAATCTTGAAGCACCCAGGATTAAAACCCTTCCTATCTTCTGTAAACTCTGTGGTCTTCTGCATTGTGATCTGTAGTTAGTTATTGTAGGGGCAAGTTCTTTACTGTTCATCTGAGTTGGGGTCTGTACGGGAGTTATTGTACGGGTAGACTATTTACCTCTTTACTGTTTTCCAGGGAGACAGAGAGACAGATAATCAACTAATCTGTGGTCTCAGGCCAGGCTGTGGAGTAAATACACTGTGAGACAATACTGGTCTTTCCACACAAGCCCACTGCTTGCCTATTGTTAGAGGAAATATATTCCTGCAAATGAACGTTCAGCCTGAGCTTTGACACTGTGTTTAAAACCAATGAGTTGGATCAGATTTTCTAAACGGATCTTCATTTCTCTCAGATTAACATTCATAGGCCAGAGCCCTTGATCAGGATAATTGCTCTCATCAGTGTCCGTTATGACCAAATTAACCTAATAGCTTTTTACTGTTTAAGTTTCATGCAATCTTTAGAATGCAAACTGTTTTCAAACAGTAAAGAATGAGTAAAAACTGATTTTCAAACGAGGGCAACTTCTTCATTCCTCCATTATTGATGTTAGTTGTTTTTACCATTCCTGTAATAATCATCAGACCTATGACCTCTGTGTTCCAGCCCAACATTGGTCGACTGGGGATCCCCCATGGACCCTCAGGTGAGAAGGTGGCTGTGGTTGCTGTGGACGATTGTGACATTGCCATGGCAGTTCGTTTTGGCAACCAGATCGGCAATTACTCCTGTGCTGCACAGGGAACCCAAACAGGACAGAAAAAGTGAGTGTCTCTCTGTTTCTCTCTCTCTGTTTTTTGTTCACTCGCTCCCTCCTCTCTCTCTCTCTCTCTCTTTATTCTCTCTCCCTCTCTTCTCTCTCTCTGTCCCTCCCCCTCTGTCTTCAGGTTCATTCCACTACCTTCAGTGAGGCTAATATGTGTTAGGCTAATAGGAGTCAGTGTTGTAAGTGCAGGACTGATGTTCAGTCACCTTCATTACACCACATTACCTTGCCTTTCTCTCTCTTAATCTCTCAGGATTGACATGCTCTCAATTGTCAGACGAATATCTCAGACATGGCCTCTTACACAGCCTAACATGGCTTAACCTTTACTTAATCTTTCAGACGTTTACCACTGCAACTAATTGTTTCTGTATCCGAACCCAAGATCCTTTTCAAATTAGGGATGTTAGGCAAGGCAGCGAGCTAGAACACATTTAGGAAAAGAAGAAAAACACATCAAAGCAACGGGGTAATGAGGCTGCATTCTTTTAGAACCGGTCGCTCCACTATGGTAGGCTCAGAGCTGTTCTACAGTAAAGTACGTGGCTCCGTTTGACTCTGAGGCCGACACCCAAGGCTTTTAGGTTAGGTCTTTGACGAAAAGGAGTGAAAGTTACGACGCACCCACACAGTATCTATCTGTTTACCTATTTGTCGTTTCAGACCTCACCCTAGCTGCTTCTCCTGAAGTGAGAGGCAACAATCGCTACAAAGGACCGGCCCAAAATTAGCATGCATTGTGTGACACTCGTTCGACACGTACTTTGTGGCATTTTTAGACCATATGACATTGGCCTTTTGCCGTTTTCAAATTGATCATACAGTGCCTTGCGAAAGTATTCGGCCCCCTTGAACTTTGCGACCTTTTGCCACATTTCAGGCTTCAAACATAAAGATATAAAACTGTATTTTTTTGTGAAGAATCAACAACAAGTGGGACACAATCATGAAGTGGAACGACATTTATTGGATATTTCAAACTTTTTTAACAAATTAAAAACTGAAAAATTGGGAGTGCAAAATTATTCAGCCCCTTTACTTTCAGTGCAGCAAACTCTCTCCAGAAGTTCAGTGAGGATCTCTGAATGATCCAATGTTGACCTAAATGACTAATGATGATAAATACAATCCACCTGTGTGTAATCAAGTCTCCGTATAAATGCACCTGCACTGTGATAGTCTCAGAGGTCCGTTAAAAGCGCAGAGAGCATCATGAAGAACAAGGAACACACCAGGCAGGTCCGAGATACTGTTGTGAAGAAGTGTAATGCCGGATTTGGATACAAAAAGATTTCCCAAGCTTTAAACATCCCAAGGAGCACTGTGCAAGCGATAATATTGAAATGGAAGGAGTATCAGACCACTGCAAATCTACCAAGACCTGGCCGTCCCTCTAAACGTTCAGCTCATACAAGGAGAAGACTGATCAGAGATGCAGCCAAGAGGCCCATGATCACTCTGGATGAACTGCAGAGATCTACAGCTGAGGTGGGAGACTCTGTCCATAGGACAACAATCAGTCGTATATTGCACAAATCTGGCCTTTATGGAAGAGTGGCAAGAAGAAAGCCATTTCTTAAAGATATCCATAAAAAGTGTTGTTTAAAGTTTGCCACAAGCCACCTGGGAGACACACCAAACATGTGGAAGAAGGTGCTCTGGTCAGATGAAACCAAAATTGAACTTTTTGGCAACAATGCAAAACGTTATGTTTGGCGTAAAAGCAACACAGCTGAACACACCATCCCCACTGTCAAACATGGTGGTGGCAGCATCATGGTTTGGGCCTGCTTTTCTTCAGCAGGGACAGGAAAATGGTTAAAATTGATGGGAAGATGGATGGAGCCAAATACAGGACCATTCTGGAAGAAAACCTGATGGAGTCTGCAAAAGACCTGAGACTGGGATGGAGATTTGTCTTCCAACAAGACAATGATCCAAAACATAAAGCAAAATCTACAATGGAATGGTTCAAAAATAAACATATCCAGGTGTTAGAATGGCCAAGTCAAAGTCCAGACCTGAATCCAATCGAGAATCTGTGGAAAGAACTGAAAACTGCTGTTCACAAATGCTCTCCATCCAACCTCACTGAGCTCGAGCTGTTTTGCAAGGAGGAATGGGAAAAAAATTCAGTCTCTCGATGTGCAAAACTGATAGAGACATACCCCAAGCGACTTACAGCTGTAATCGCAGCAAAAGGTGGCCTACAAAGTATTAACTTAAGGGGGCTGAATAATTTTGCACGCCCAATTTTTCAGTTTTTGATTTGTTAAAAAAGTTTGAAATATCCAATAAATGTCGTTCCACTTCATGATTTTGTCCCACTTGTTGTTGATTCTTCACAAAAAAATACAGTTTTATATCTTTATGTTTGAAGCCTGAAATGTGGCAAAAGGTTGCAAAGTTCAAGGGGGCCGAATACTTTCGCAAGGCACTGTATGTTTTACCTTATGCATTGGTGTCGCGTCACAATAGTTCACGTTAAACCCTGGGCGTTGGATGTTTTGTGAGTTTAGAGGCTTGTTTAGAGGCTTGTGTGTAAGCTAAGTGGCTGCTTTAGCCAGCGTCCTTGCTGCCTGCTAAGTCTTCTGGGCCGTTGGTGGTGTTACAGAAGGAGGAATGAATCAAGCCAGCTAGCTGGGTTACAGTGGCTTTGTCCTTTCAGTCAACAAGGCCTGTGACAAATAGCTTTTTGCAGGGTAACCATACTACTCACACCATCAGTACCCTGTAATCCCCTTTAGAAAACTTAAGAAACTTTGAGGAAGACTTTGGTGTCTGTCACCAGGCACTCTGTTGTGGAACGTTGGTCCTGTCATTGCATTCATTTGAAAGAAAGAGTTCAATATAGTGTGTGACTTTCGTTTTCACTTAGTCCATTACACATCAGTTGGCACTTTGTTGGTGCATCTTTAGCTCCTAATCCATTGGGGGCTGGGGCGCCATTTTGGATCCAGAACCATTAGAGGAACTCTAAGTGCCATTTTGTCTCCATTCTGACCCCGTTTCCTGTACTCTCCCCTGCAGATCATTGGATCTGACAGGACCGCTGCTGCTGGGTGGTGTTCCCAACCTGCCCGAGGACTTCCCTGTGAGGAACAGAGACTTTGTGGGCTGCATGAGGAACCTGAGCATCGACAGCAAACCCACCGACATGGCCAGCTTCATCGCTAACAACGGAACCACTGCAGGTAACAACCTTTGTCATCAGGTAACATATTTTTGTCATCTTTACTCAGGTTAGCTGTGTTGTTTGTTTACTGCTACTGATTGACATCTATCATGACCCATGTAGGTTGTCCTGCCAAGATCAATTTCTGTACTAAGGATTTGTGTCAGAACGAAGGAGTGTGTGTCAACAAGTGGAACACCTACAGCTGTGACTGTCCTCTGGGCTACGGGGGCAAGAACTGCGAACAAGGTGAGGGTCTGTGTGTGTGTGTGTGTAGCCGATGTGAAATGGCTAGCTAGTTAGCGGTGCACGCTAGTAGTGTTCAATCGGTGACGTCAGTTGCTCTGAGACCTAGAAGTAGTTGTTTCTCTTGCTGTGCCACGGCTTTTGTGGAGTGATCGGTAACATCGCTTTGTGGAGTGGCTGTTGTCAATGTGTTCAGACGGTCCCTGGTTCAAGCCCAGGTTGGGGCAAGGAGAGGGACAGAAGCAAAACTGTTACGTGTGTGTGTTTCAAGATGGCATAAGGACTGCAGCCGTGCATGTTACAATGAGGGTCCCTCATATTGAATATCTGGGTCGGCATCTGTATGTGTCAGTGTGAGCAGGACTTGTTTGTGTTACAGTTGATTGCATAAGGAAGTGAGGAAGGACACTGGAGTTAATGTGGCTTAGCTTCCTGTGAAGGAAGTGTCTTTTCAGATAGCGATCAAGAAGGGTGTGTGTGAGTGCGTGTGTGTGTGTGTGAAGGAAGTGTATCTGCGGATAGAGATCCAGCAGGAACCTGAGGTGACTGGTCATTACTGACTCATACACGTGCTATGCAGAAGCTAAATGTTAGTATAATAGTGAAACTTAGAGCATGGCCCAAAGAGCTGTTGTCTATTTCACTAATGAGACAAAGACCAACTCTGACTCACATATCAGTGCCAGGATCAAGGGACGTGGACACACACACGCGGACCCTGTGGTTGCCCCACTGTTGTTGAGCCAGAGTGTTTACATGGAACAGACCACAGCGCTCCTGTAGTGTGTATTTACAGTACCAATCATAGCAGTCTTATATACTCCCGTGCTGATGGACAGGTGTGGGAGTGTGATAGACAGATATATGATGTGTGGTTACACTGTTACAGCTTGCCCTGTTTTGATCCTGACTGTTCTGTTGCTCATATCCCCAACTAGGGATGGATGATGGGTGGGGTGTGGTGTGTGTGTGTCTAACAGGCCTAATGATAGCGCTTGTATGACAGTGATTTACTGGTTTTGTGGTCCGGAGCGGGGTACTGAAATGGTGTGTGTGTGTGTGTTCCTCTGAAAGGGTTAAACTAAGTGACTCACACTGTGCCTGTCCTGTCTCGCACACAGAGACATCTAAAGTCATCAAGGGAAGCTGTAGTGTGTGTGTGCGTGTGTGTGTGTCAGCATTATGTCAAAAGCAATTTCTTTATTTGGGAAACTATCCCAAGGCCAGGGCAATAGAACCAGAACACTTGCCAAAAATATTGTTATTTTGAATGCTCCTACACGAATATGAGTAATATTCCTACTGAGTTATAAAACAGTAAGAGGGTGGCTTTGATTTACCCTCTAGGGCCTGCTTCCAAACAATTATAAAACACACACACATTGATATTTGATCAAATATCTCCATCTAGTCTGGGTTGGAAGAGGTAGCTGTGTAGTGATGCCAGGCAGCAGATCGAGTATCTGTAGTTGGACTTAGGAACAGAAGTAACACGGATGGTTTGGCTGCTTCCCTACTTGTTGACAAGCTGTGTAGGAAGTAGAAACCATAGACGTTATATCATGGGTACGGACAGCACGGGAATCATAGAAATCATATCACTTTTAGAGCAGCAATGGACACCATAGGCATATCCGTGATACTGTAGAGGCAGGCGCAGGAAGAGAAATATGACGAGACAGTCGATAATTCAGGATTTCCCAGACGCATTCTGTGGGTTTGGACATAAACTCAGCCCCCCAAAAAACGTCCCTTTTCAGGACCCTGTCTTTCAGAGGTAATTCGTAAAAATCAAAATAACTTCACAGATCTTCATTGTAAAGGGTTTAAACACTGTTTCCCATGCTTGTTCAATGAACCATAAACAATTCATGAACATGCACCTGTGGAACGGTCGATAAGACACTAACAGCTTACAGACGATAGGCAAATAAGGTCACAGTTATGAAAACGTAGGACACTAAAGAGACCTTTCTACTGACTCTGAAAATCACCAAAATAAAGATGCCCAGGTTCCCTGCTCATCTGCGTGAACGTGCCTTAGGCATGCTGCAAGGAGGCATGAGGATTGCAGATGTGGCCAGGGCAATAAATTGCAATGTCCGTATTGAGAGATGCCTAAGACAACGCTACAGGGAGATACAACGGACAGCTGATCATCCTCACAGTGGCAGACCACATGTAACAGCACCTGCACAGGATCGGTACATTCCAACATCACACCTGCGGGACAGGTACAGGATGGCAACAACAACTGCCCGAGTTACACTACAATCCCTCCATCAGTGCTCAGACTGTCAGCAATATGCTGAGAGAAGCTGGACTGAGGGCTTGTAGGCCTGTTGTAAGGCAGGTCCTCACCAGACATCACTGGCAAAAACGTTGCCTATGGGCACAAACCCACCGTTGCTGGACCAGACAGGACTGGCAAAAAGTGCTCTTCACTGACGAGTCGCGGTTTGGGTGATGGTTGAATTTGTGTTTATCGTTGAAGGAATGAGCGTTACACCGATGCCTGTACTCTGGACCAGGATTGATTTGGAGGTGGAGGGTCCGGTGTGTCACAGCATCATCGGACTGAGCTTGTTGTCATTGCAGGAAATCTCAATGCTGTGCGTTACAGGGAAGACATCCTCCTCCCTCATGTGGTACCCTTCTTGCTGGCTCATCCTGACATGATCCTCCAGCATGACAATGCCACCAGCCATATTGCTCGTTCTCTGCATGATTTCCTGCAAGACAGGAATGTTAGTGTTCTGCCATGGCCAGTGAAGAGCCCGGATCTCAATCCCATTGAGCATGTCTGGGACCTGTTGGATCAGAGGGTGAGGGCTAGGGCCATTCCCCCCAGAAATGTCCGAAACTTGCAGGTACCTTGGTGGAAGAGTGGGGTAACATCTCACAGCAAGAACTGGCAAGAACTGGCATGCAGTCCATGAGGAGGAGATGCACTGCAGTACTTAATGCAGCTGGTGACCACACCACATACTGACTGTTACTTTTGATTTTGACCCCCCCCCCCCCCCCTTTGTTCAGGGACATTATTCCATTTCTGTTAGTCACATGTCTGGAACTTGTTCAGTTTATGTCTCAGTTGTTGAATATTGTTATGTTCAGGCAAATATTTACACATGTTAAGTTTGCTGAAAATAAACTCAGTTGACAGTGAGAGGAAAAAAGAGGGTTTCTTTTTTTTTGAGTTGATGATGTGGTTTAGTTGCACATCAATCTGTGAGTGTTTTTAGGTTAGTGTGAAGGTTTCGTGTGAGCTGGTGGTTTTCCTCTGCTCTCCACTCTCTTCTGAACTGTATCTCGAAGGAATCCAACTCCAGACTATCTCTGATGTTGTTCTTTATGCCTCATGTACATCTTTTGTCTCTTTCCAGGCACTGCAAATGAACAATGTATCGTGTGAAAAGAAAGTTGGAGAGACACAGATGGTTCAGGAGTTAGTCCCCATGCATCTTCTGAGAGTGTGTGTGTGTGTGTGTGTGTGTGTGTGTGTGTGTGTGTGTGTGTACTCTGTGCCTCAGTAGAAATATGTGCCCTGCGGAGAAGAGGGAGATCGAGAGAGCTTAGCGCTTCAGTTGTCTCATAGGGAACAGCCTAGTGCTATGCTGACAGACATACAACTGTTATACTGACTGACTGAATGGCTGACTGACTGACTACAGCATGTCTGTTTGGCTGCAGGGCTAGTGGGTGCTCTGGAGTGTGATGTGTTATACTGAATGACTGACTGACTGACTACAGCATGTCTGATGTGTTATACTGTGGGCATGTTTGTCAAAGAAGGATTAGTGTCCTGTATGGTACAAGGTTTTTGACAGTAATGATGTCTTATAGCTGAATTAGACATGGTGAGGTGGATTAGCTACTGTAATTATTCTCCCTGGAAGAATACAAAAATACAAGATGCAATCTGTAAGTCTGACATACTTAGCATTAATGATGGGGGGGGGGGGGGGGGGGGGGGGGGGATGAATACAGTTACATATCGAGATATTGTTTTTGACGATATTGTATCGATACTTTGACTCCAGGTAAAAATACAAATGTTTTTGTTTTGTTTGCTGGCTAGCCCTAGTCGCCAGTCGCCAAAACGCTGGTATTTCTCATCCTATAGCTTGTTCTCCATCTTCTTTTTAAACAGCGAGCTAAGACGCTTTCTGCACTTTTAGTTCCATGACTAATCAGAACTCATTTTCTCATGTTCTCTTGTGTCTCTCTGTAGCAGACATACAGTGAATAATATATTTGGAACATCAAATCGCAATAAAATCGCAGTATCGAATCGCAATAAAATCGCAGTATCGAATCGCAATACATATAGAAATTGAGAATCACAATACATATTGTATCGGCATCTAAGTATCATGATAATATCTTATCGTGAGGTCCCTGGCAATTCCCAGCCCTACTTAGCATGTGATGTGTATAACACGTGATTTGCCTTAATAGCAGTGATTATTGAATATATTATGTGATTCTGATTTTGTATTATTCTCCTCCTCTAGTGATGCCGTCCCCACAGCACTTTGACGGCCAGGCCCTGGTGTCGTGGAGTGACCTCGACGTCACCATCGCTGTGCCCTGGTACATGGGCCTGATGTTCCGGACGAGGCAAGGCACTGGCACACTGATGCAGGCTAACGCTGGAGACTTCTCTACTATCAATTTACTGGTGAGTTATTGTACACGCACAATAACAACAACAGCGCAAGAAGGTAAGTTGTGTTATATGGTTGACTGAAGTTCAGTAGACTACCTGTGTGTAGTAATTGTCTTTCTATCTCTCTCTCTTTCTCTCCCCACCCTCCCCTCAGATAAGTGATCAGTACGTGAGGTTTGAGGTGTTTCTGGGATCTGAGCGGGTAGCGGTGCTGGGCTTCCCTCAAGTCCGGGTGAACGATGGGGAGTGGCACCATGTCCTTGTGGAGCTGAAGAGCGTCAAAGATGGCAAGGACATCAAATACATGGCCCTGGTGTCACTGGACTACGGGCTGTACGAGGTACTGAGACATACACATACAGACACAGATACAAACACACACACAGCAAATCTTACACTCTGTGTGTGTCTGCATGTCTCCAGAGGTCTGTGGAGATAGGTAACGAGCTGCCAGGTCTGAGGCTGAGGGCTCTGTATCTGGGAGGATTACCAGGAGAGGGGAACCACGTCCACGATGGCTTCACCGGATGCATACAGGTACGTTTTAACAGTAAACGACGTCTGGATGACATTATTCTTCACAACATAAAGTTCTGTAGCCCTCTGTATGTATATACCTACCTGTCTTTATCTAATACCTAGGGGCTGTGGGCAGAGCATGCGAGGAGAGTGTGTACCTGCGATTCTCTGGGACCTAATGGAGAGGGCATGTTTTCTTTCCCACAGGGTGCGCGCATGGGTGAGACATCCACCAACGTGGTCAACGTGAACATGCTGCAGGGCTTTAAGATTCGCGTAGAGGACGGCTGTGACCTGGCTGACCCCTGTGACTCTAACATCTGCCCTGAGAACAGCCACTGCAGCGACGACTGGAGCACACACACCTGCGTCTGTGACCCAGGTAACACACACTCATGCGCTCGTAAGGGGGCGCACACACACACACACACTGTAGTAGACACACACACACCTGCGTCTGCGACCCAGGTTACACACATGCTGTCAGCACACACGGTGTACACACACACACCTGTGTCTGCATCTCGTCACACCATTCAAAAATGTTCACCATAGGAATGCTGTTTTGTAGTCTCCAGCTTTGACCGAGTTTTCATTCCATTAAATAACTGTGTATAGTTCTGCCATGTTGAAGACCTGCTGACCAGGTGTCTCTCTCTTCTCTCTGTGACTTGTGTCCTTTCCCAGGTTACTTTGGGAGGGAGTGCGTTGACGCGTGTCACCTCAACCCCTGCGAGCACGTGTCCACCTGCGTCCGCAAGCCTAGCTCCTCCCATGGCTACACCTGCGAGTGTGGACAGAACTACTACGGACAGTACTGCGAAAACAAGTAAGACCTGGCCGCTTTGTGCAAGTGCCTGTGTAAGTGTGTGCACGTGTGGGTATGTGTGTGTCCTGGTTTGGCTCCACAGTGCAGGGGAAACACACATTCACATGCCTCCAAAATCAACGCAACATCTGATTGTTTTCATGTTAGCCTAATCAACCTCTGCTCCCTTACCTTCCTCTCTGTCTTTCACAAATATGCGCCTCACCGTTCATCTGACTGGCAACAGGCTCTACTTTTACTGGCCTTAACTCAAAACAGTCCTTCTCCAGCACCTGCTGGTAATGAACCCTAGCTGTGGCTTTTCCCAGACCTGTGATCTGAGCTCTCTGGGGGATTTTTATTCTTCCAAAACTGGTCCCAGATCTGCCTTTGATCAGAGCAGGAATCTGGCGTGAGTGTCAGAGGCAGGAGCCAGAGGGTTAGATGAAACCACTGTGTGTTGTTCTAGACATTAACTGGGTCTTGTAACAAGTGTCTATGTGTGTGGTTGTGTATGGTTTAAATGCAAACGGGGTCTCTAGTGGGCGTTTGTGTGAGTGTATGTGTGTTTTTGGCCATATATATATAACAGTAAGCCAAGCCTCAGGCCAGCTTTGGCTATATTAGGTTCTGGCCATAACTGGCTCCTGTAGGACTGTAGTTATGTAACAGTAGCTAGCAACGTACTCCTGACTATTCCTCTGGGTGGTAGATTGCATGTCAATTCTTTACCCACTGACCTTTGACCCATATGTCACACATCATTTCCTGTCTAAGGCAGGCTGTGGGACCACCTCACGCTTCAGTGCTCCTCCATAGGTGTTTGGTCTCCACCTGCACTGATACTCTGCTACTGACTACCCTGCCCCTATCATAACCCACTATCTTACCCCTCCATCAGCTCAGAGACATGAAAGTGTTGGAGAAAGAGTGTTTGACTCACTGTGTTGTGTCTCTCTTCTAAGGGATAGAACATTTATGCTAGATTCATGTTGTTAAGTGATACCGTTATATAGCAGGTATGTGATGTAAGGATAAATGCAGTCTCCTTTTTTCTCGTACTTTTTTTCCTGCCATTTTATTTCCATTCATTATGTGCTGAAGGCAACTAAATGCGTTGTTATTGTGTGATGTGTCAGGGTTGAGAAGCCGTGTCCTCGGGGCTGGTGGGGGAACCCCATGTGTGGCCCTTGCAACTGTGACATCAGCAAAGGATTCAACCCTGACTGTAACAAGACCAGTGGAGAGTGTCGGTGCAAGGTAAGAAGATAATCACAGGTACTCTTCTCACAGGCTATGCCTTTTGAATCGAACTATCTTTCCTCTTGAAGCCCCCCAATTGTAAACTATGACAAACCTAGTAGGAATTGGCCACAACTCACCAATAGGTTCCAAATCAACCAACCATTCTTAAACAATGGGCTGGTAGATAATACTGCATGTTGTAGGCTTAGTAAACTAACCGTATCTTCTCTCTCCCCAGGATAACTACTACCGGCCCAAGGATGAGGACACCTGTTACCCCTGTGAGTGCTTCCCTCTAGGGGCCCACTCCCGTACCTGTGACACACACACCGGACAGTGCCCCTGTAAGGCCGGGGTCATTGGGCAACAGTGTAACCGCTGTGACAACCCCTTCGCCGAGGTCACCGCCACCGGTTGCGAAGGTATGTGGAAGGAAATGATGCACGTGCAAATGTTTGTTACTCCTAAATGTGACCTTGAGAGCCTGTGAGGGCATTCTGTCTTTTTGAATACTTTGACAAGTATTCCCTTCCTTGATGTAATAATTGATCTCACTCAATTTGGATTCATGTAAGCAAGGATTCCTCTTATCCAGACATGTCAGATCAGTTATAACGCCAAGGACTGGAGGAAGGAAGGATTCATCTTCAGAGTATTTGAACAGAACCTCTGCCTCCCTATAGTCTGGTTCAAGGCCTTCCCTCTTTTAGATCCCACTCTAGCTTCAGTAAAGAACCACAGTCCCCATACCGTATCTGTCACCTAAGTGCTTCAACCCAACCTTGTGGCTTACTCTATAAAAGGTCTTCAAAGAGTTACAATCATGGTCACTTCTTAGGATATAAGCACTTGGGTGTGTATACAGTACAGCACATGATCAGACTGCATTACTTAGAAAGCCATAACAACGCGCGTACAAGTCTTAACCAGGTTTTGTTTAGGATTAGGCTACAAAATTAGAAATCAGGTGAATAATTTATTAACATTGTGTAACCACTCTGTAGGATTATTGATATAATTCCTGGCCTGTTTGGCTGTTCTGAAAGACTCGTAAGAGTCGTTAGCAGTCGTGTTTCTTGGGCGTGTTAGATATGTGAAATACAGCCCAAGGCAGCCCTTGACGCTCAAGGCAGAAGTTGTTCCTAACCATCTAGGATCAGATTACACAAGCCTCACTACCAACCAGAACCATTAGGGGATCTCAACACATCTGACCCTGTGTCAGTGGTTAGGGATTATAGGGACCACTTCTAACCATGTGCCATCTGTCTCCTCTCATCTCTCAGTGGTGTACGAGGGCTGTCCCAAGGCCTTCGATCAAGGGATCTGGTGGCCTAAGACCAAGTTTGGCCGTCCTGCAGCCATGAACTGTCCCAAAGGATCTATCGGTGAGTTCCTCTGCACTCAACACAGCTCTTAGCATAGCAGGTACAGTCACAATAATAGAAAGCCCAATTCATACGGATATCAAATGCTTCAAAGGATTTTATTCATAATAAAGATTGTATGGGTGGAGAATGGAGGTTATGTACTGTGGAGTCCCTTAGTTCAAGGCCTTCTGCTGTCCCTAACACCTCTCTATTGTCGAGGGAACTCATTAACGCAGCACACTAACGAGGCCATCTCATTGGTCTATCAGGGCCTTTTGAGATTTGTCTTTGTCCAATGGTGTTAAAGAAACTCTGTCTCTGGAGGGCAGTAGCCGGAGACAGAGACAAACACAAGGTATTGTGTAGAAGACTTGGCAACGTCTGCTTGGAGACACATTCATAATACTGCAGAACCGTGTGTGTGTGTGTGTGTGTGTTCCGCGCGTGCGCACGCTTGGGTTAGGTCTCCTGCTCCACATAGAGCCTAAGCAGTAGAGACAATATGGGCAGGGCCAAGACGTAACATCACTGACCTGCTCCCATTAAACCACATTAACCTCCCTAGTTACCCCCTTAGTTACTCTTGTCACCACGGAAACCCGTTGTTGCCCCGCAGGACTCTCTTGGGCTGTTTTAATTGGGTGACTCGCCTTGGCTCACATCAACCAACTGTCAGTTCTAACCGTAAAGTCTTTTCTCTGTTTAATGATTGTTTGGAATTAATGGTAATGATGTTGGCATTTAGATTGTGCTTTTAACTAATTTATTATATGAAGTAACTCCCCATTTTCACCCATGTGTAGAGAGCCACCTGGTGCTAGGAAGAGGCCGGTTGAACTCTTTCACACGCCAATATTCCTTTTTGTTTTTTCTATTCTTACTGTGACTATAGCTATCAATGAACTTGTTTCTTTTCGAACTGTAGGAACTGCTATCCGCCACTGCAATGATGAAAAGGGCTGGCTGCCTCCTGAACTCTTCAACTGTACCACAGTCTCCTTCTCCCAGCTCATGAAGATGGTGGGTGTGCTCCTCTTATCCAGTCCAAGTTCACTCAGAGACCTATTTTAACTACAGATCTGCATATGCAGAGCTCTTTCTTAACTTGCAAATCTCCCACTGAAAGATTATACACAATTTGGAGTCACTTATGCGAATCTGGAGTTCAGTGGTGAAAGTAAGCTGGTACGCATCCCAGCAAAATAAATTGTGGAGGTACGCCATATTGGTCAAAAGTCAGGCTATCAGAAGTAATACCCTTATTTAACATTACTGAATGTCAGCCACATGGAAAATGTGCAAATTGCTCCAAATTGCATTGTGGTTCAACGAGAGCACTTGCATTTTTGCCAAAGCGGAGATGAATGGTCAAGACGTGCGAGGACAAGGCACAAATTAGTGACTGAGACCGAGCAGTGCAGATGGGTGGCTGAGATCAAAGCACGCGTTAATAACAGTGGACATCCATTCGGGCTACAAGTGTAGGCCTAATGACAATGGCAGAATGTCAGTACATTACAAGTGGGTGTTTTATAACAGATGTCTCTTTCCATTCATCAAATTGTGGGTCCACAGTGCACTGTTGGGGTTTGGATGCTGGAATTATTTTGTGAGTGGATGAACGTGCGTGGGTAGCCTACAGGTGTGTATTCTTTACATGATCGTTTGACAATCAGATGAAAACATCATGACTGGTTGTGTTTATGCCACATTAAAAGGCAGCCAGGCATATCGTAATATTTAAAAATACAATCGTGGAAAGCCTGTTTGGAAAGCAAATGGCTATTGCTGTACAGAGATGACAATGAAAATACTCCAATCTGTCTTTTAGTTATCAAAATGCTCATCTTAATTGAGCGAACAGTAGCCTATCTTATTGGCACTAGCGGAGAACATCGGCCACGTCTCCGGTGAGTGTGCATATTCACTGTCTTTATCATTGCGCCAATGCCACTTTTGTTGGTTTTTGGACAATCCTTTCCTCCTCCAGGTTAGATGGACGTCATGTTGCATTTGCATAGGTCGATTGTATGGATCCGACAACGTTGTTTTTATCGAGCTGTTTGTCAATGGCAGCAAAGTAGGCTACCCTGTCATTTTTGTCGTATTAAAACAGTTTCTGTTAACGTCTCCAGTCTTATGAAGTGTAGTACAATTGCATGCTATGTTTTTATAAAAGGCCAACAAGAAATACATGTGATAGGCCTATAGCTTGTAGCCGAGGCCTACTCTACGCCGCAAACGTGCTGCGCTGAACAGTCTTTTTTTTTTGCAACCAGTGATTGAGTTATATTATAAACTTAAATTATGACTATCCGATCTAATCATCACATTAGGAAAAGTAGGTCGTCTTACATAAGTCTGCAAATACGAGGATGCATGGAATATTTTATGACAAAAGTGCATGTGACAAATCTTGACTTGGCCTAGGCTACTAGGCCCACAGAGATCATGTATGAAACGAATACGTGCGTGTGCTTGGGTGTCGCGTATCGGTAAGAAATTCAATCTACTTTCACCCCTGGTTAGGATTCATCTATTAGTACCAACCTACCACAGACAGTCCATATAGTTGTACCTGTCTCCAGTATCTGTCTGTATTCTTGACCTCCTTCTCTTCCCCTCCGTCCCTCCAGAATGAGGAGATGCATCGTAACGAGTCCCGGATGGATGGCGAGCGCTCCAAAGCGATCGTACGCCTGCTCCACAACGCCACCAACCACACGGACAGTTACTACGGCAACGATGTGAAGACAGCGTTTCAGCTGCTGACCAGGGTCCTCCAGTACGAGAGTCAGCAGACAGGCTTCGATCTCACCGCCACGAGGGACGCAGAGTTCAACGAGGTCAGAGTTTGTTGTTTTTGGTATCTTTGAAAACAACATTGAAAGTATGCTGATTGCAAACAGTCTAATTGCAATGTTGTTGTTTTTTTTTACAAAGATTAGTTTTTGTATGCACAGTATTTCTCAGTATTGCGCTAGTTGTCTGTTGTGTCAGACAGCAGGGCATTAGGTGCATTACCAGTGCATTATTCAGGAGTAGCCTACTGGGTGGGCTCAGTTACACTGGGAAGACTGGAGGAATACTGCCCTCCACTGGCTCTCTCCCAGTTCCAATGACAGGGGAAGCTGATCTGGCCAATGTGAACACAGGTTGGATTTTATATAGATGACTCATGTCCTGGAGGCAGCTCTGCAGAGTGGTTACTAGCTGGCACAGCCACAAAGTTCTATAATGAGATTTTAAACATAACATTTACCACACTGCTGACCCTAATGCCTAACCCTAACCTTAAATTAAGCCGTTTTTTTAACGATATAGACAATTTTGACTTTGCAGCTGGCCTATCTAGCGGAAACTGCTCAGTTCTCGTTGCGGGGAAAGATTCATGACAATAAACGTCAACCTGCAATACGAACACTAATCTACAAAAATCTGAGCCATTTTATATCTCCACATTTTATTATGGCATTTCTCTTTAGGTTGTGAGTTTGAGCTGTGGCCATATTCAAAGCGACTTACTGTCAGACCGTCCTGCTATTGTTAAACCCTTCAGAACCTGGTGAGAGCGGGCAGTGCCATCCTAGACCCTGGCACCAGAGACCACTGGGAGCAGATCCAGCGCTCTGAGGGGGGAACCGCCCACCTGCTGCGCCACTTTGAGGATTACACCAACACCCTGGCACGGAACATGAGGAAGACCTACCTCATACCATTCACCATCGTCACTGACAATATGAGTGAGTGAAGACACATTTACAGACCAATGAAGAGAGGATTTCAGAGAGTCTAGGAGCAGATTCCTAACTCCCTAACACAGAATTTGAACAAATCGTCCATTGATAATTCGGCTCTGGGTAAACTGCAGTCAAGTTTTACTTCCATTCAGTGCAATTGTAAAATGTCACCTTTATTTGATAATGAGCTGGTCTTGATGTGTAGTTCTTTCTCTCTCCTTAGTCATTGTCGTTGATTACCTGGACACGTCTGTCCCTGGGCAGGCCTCATTCCCTCGCTTCCATGAGATCCAGGAGTACTACCCCAAAGACCTCACGTCCTCTGTCCATTTCCCACAGTTCAACACTAGGCCCCAGGAGGTCCCCAACAAAGGTACAGTCGTCTGCTCACACTACCGCTGGATATGGAGTACTGCACAAACTCGTACAAACTCGTTTGGGCTGTAATCCATCACAACCTTTCGGATTTGTGGGTGACCTACCAATTTAACAGATCCAGTGCCTGTAGTCAAGCTTGATATCATGTGTGTGTGTGTGTGTGTATGTATGATTTTATGTGTGTGTGTATGTATGATATCATGTGTGTGTGTATGTATGATATGTGTGTGTGTGTGTATGTATGATATCATGTGTGTGTGTGTATGTATGATATCATGTGTGTGTGTGTATGTATGATATCATGTGTGTGTGTGTGTGTGTGTGTGTGTGTGTGTGTATGATAGCATGTGTGTGTGTGTGTGTGTATGTATGATATCATGTGTGTGTGTGTGTGTGTGTGTGTGTGTGTGTGTGTGTGTGTGTGTATGATATCATGTGTGTATGTATAATATCATGTGTGTATGTATGATATCATGTGTGTGTATGATATCATGTGTGTATGATATCATGTCTGTGTGTATGTATGATATCATGTGTGTGTGTGTATGTATGATATCATGTGTGTGTGTGTGTGTGTGTGTGTATGATATCATGTGTGTGTGTGTGTGTGTGTGTGTGTGTGTGTGTATGTATGATATCATGTGTGTGTGTGTATATGATATCATGTGTATGATATCATGTGTGTGTGTGTGTGTGTATGTATGATATCGTGTGTGTGTGTGTGTGTATGATATCATGTGTGTGTATGATATCATGTGTGTATGATATCATGTCTGTATGTATGATATCGTGTGTGTGTGTGTGTGTGTGTGTGTGTGTGTGTGTATGATATCATGTGTGTATGTATGATATCATGTGTGTGCGTGTATGATATCATGTGTGTATGATATCATGTGTGTATGTATGATATCATGTGTGTATGATATCATGTGTGTGTGTGTGTGTGCCTCGTCACAGTCCCCGGTGTTCCGTTTTTTTATCTGTATTTTTACTGCTTGCATGAGTTACTCGATGTGGAATAGAGTTCCATGTAGTCATGGCTCTATGTGGTACTGTGCCTCCCATAGTCTGTTCTGGGGATTGTGAAGAAACCTCTTGTGGCGTGTCTTGTGGGGTATGCATGGGTGTCTGAGCTGTGTGCTAGTAGTTTAAACAGACAGCGCGGTGCATTCAACATGTCATCACTACTTGTTTTTGTAAGAAGTGTTGACGTCAATCTCTCCTCTACTTTGAGCCTCTTTACAGAATTCAAAATGACAATGCTTGTCTTTCATAATTTGGTCAGCTATACATGGATGTGTAGGTTCAGAAATAGTTGTTGGCATGTCATGCCTACATTTGCTAATCATACCAATGGAAAAAACATTAAAGTAGTTGGCAATATTAGTGGGTTTTGTGATGAATGAGCCAGCTGATTCAGTGAATGATGGAGCCGAGTTTGCCTTTTTGCCCAAAATTTAATTTAAGGTGCTCCAAAGCTTTTTACTATTATTCTTTATATAATTTATCTTTGTTTTAATGCATCAGTGGGTCCCAATCTACTATGTAGCAAGGACTTTAATAGGTGTTCCAACTCTCTCTCTTACTCTCACTCTCTAGTAGTCGAACCCAGCCCCAGCGCCGAGCCCTCTAAGACCGACGCCCCTGAAGAGTATCACACCCTATCCAATAAGAGACGCCGCCATGTCGAGCCCGCCGTCCCCCTGCCTGTTGCCGTGGTGATAGTGTTCAGGTCGTTGGGTCAGCTCCTCCCTGAGAGATACGACCCGGACCGTAGGAGCCTCAGGTGACCAGCACTTTACTACATTTTACCACACTTTACTTCAATCTTTCATAAAATCTGACATAACCAGACACTGCCTTTATCAATTTCTATGTAGCTAATCTAGCCATCATAATAAAGACATAACGTATGTCATAAGTTACTCACGCGTGGCAACAGATATGACAACTGCGTTGGCACAAACCATTGTTTACTTTAGGTGCGATTATTGCCCTGGCATACTGTGGGTGTTTGTCTCACATATCATTGCCATGCTGTCTGAATCTTTCACTGTATACATTTAGACCACTCAAAACTCTATACATGACTAAAACACATCATTACAAATGAAACATACACGTGTAAGGCGGAGTTAAATGTGGAACAGTTTGGTTGGTATGTCATAATATTTAGCGCTGTGTGTGTATATGATAGCTGCTACACTGGTACTAGAAGGGCTCGTAAAGCACTATTTGGCCGGTCGCCAAGTGGCCACAAACAGCTGAGAATGTATATTTTGGGAACTCCCTAAAAGGAGTGTCTGTGGTCATATGTGCGTAAACAGTACTTCAAAAGTTATCAAAATGAGGGTGCCCGTTCATATGTATGTGTTGTGTGTGTGAGCAGGCTGCCCAACCGTCCAGTGATCAACACCCCCATAGTGAGCACGTTGGTGTACAGTGAGGGTTCGCCCCTCCCCTCTCCCCTTGACCCCCCCATCACACTGGAGTACACACTACTGGAGACAGAGGAGAGGACCAAACCTGTGTGTGTGTTCTGGAATCACTCCATCGCGTGAGTACTACATACGCACACACACACGCACACACACACTCTTTACATGGTATTTATTCTCTTTCCTCTGTGTGTGTGTGTGTGTGTGTAGGATTGGTGGCACGGGAGGCTGGTCGTCTAAGGGATGTGAGCTGCTGAACAGGAACAACACACACATCAGCTGTCAGTGTGACCACATGAGCAGCTTCGCTGTGCTCATGGACATCTCCAAGAGAGAGGTAGGCTCATAGAGATACACTGTACATAACTCTAAATATTGTTGTCATTATATTGCTATGGGCAGGGTGGGTAGTTAATGTCCTCTCACTCTTTGCTGCTATCGAGTTTGATTATGATCTTTATTTGAGCTAGTTCTATAACAATGTAATACACGTCTCTCCCTTCCCCTCTCCCCAGCATGGTGACGTGTTACCCCTAAAAATTGTGACCTACACCACGGTGTCAGCCTCCCTGGTAGCCCTGCTCCTCACCTTCATCCTGCTGGCTCTACTCAGGAAGCTACGCTCTAACCTCCACAGCATCCACAGGAACCTGGTGGCCGCACTCTTCTTCTCCGAGCTCGTCTTCCTCATCGGCATCAACCAGACTGACAACCCGGTGAGAAACAATTAACCTATGACCCCTGACCTCTTACTCTGACTTCTACGACCCTAGCCCCGATGAATCGACCAGGCTGACAACCTGGTGAGGTAAACGGAACTAAGGAAGCCTAATTGTGACCTCTAATCTCTGACCGATCAACCAGACTGAAACCCCAGTGACTGAAAACTAAGGAACCCTGACCTCTAAACTCCTGAAAATGACATTGACCATGCTTTAGCAGGGATGGTTTGGAATGTTTAGTATTTGTGACTATCTAGATATGATTCTTAAGCTTAAGTGCCCCTGTTCTCTCTGCTTAGAGCACAGGTGTGCTTTCCATTGTATTCACAGTTACATTTAATTATTTTATTATCACTTCTGTGAATTATGTGGATTATGGAGTCGCCGCATTTTGTTTACAAATTGAAGGGATCACCTGGGATAACACCCCAGGAATACAGCCCTGCAGCCATTTTCTCCCTGGCGTTATGGGAATTCATAGTTGTTGTTGGGCTGAGAAAAGAGTCAAGCTCTACAACATCACTATGGAAAGTCTTAGTGTCTGTCTGCCTGCACGCGTTTCTCTTTTTGTCCAAAATCATGTTGCAATGTTTAAAAAACACACTCACAACCCACGTTCATTATATGCACACACAAACACACCTCCCCAGTCCCTCCACATACACACCTCCCCAGTCCCCCCACATACACACCTCCCCAGTCCCCCCACATACACACTCCTCTCCAACAATTACAGTATTTGTCCTATTCCTGTAGTGAGGTGGATTTTCAGGTAGGATAAGGGATAAAGCAGGGATTTCTGTTTCAGGTTCACTCCAGTTAGCGGTTTCTGGTAAGTAGCTGATATTTGTTTGCCTGTAGCCATTCAGGTACTGGTGCTGACAGGAGCTTAGAGGGATCGGTCCTACCTGAGAGTTTGTCTTTGTCTGCTCGATTTTTTTGTTGTTGTTTGGATTATACATCTGATGCTTCACTAATAGTGTTCGAGCTAAGGAATTTACTGTACTGGATGGGACTAACCATTTTTTTGTTGTCTAAAAATAGATTTTCTATTTAAGGCACTCTGAGATGCCGATACTGTGTATTCACATAGCATGTGATTCCTTTAACTTGTAAGTGCAGTATAAAGGTTTGCCTATAAGCAAGTAATCTAATAGTGTATTTTGACATATATGCAATTTACTCTGAAATGCGCACACACACACACACACACACACACACACACAGACACACTAATAGGCCTGATGTCCCTCCGGGCCTGTGATAATAGAGACATGCTGTTACTGGTGCCTGACTGTTTGAGCCTCAGGGCAGTAGACCCTGTCACAGACAGACATACAGGTCTGAGTCTGTCTCCATAGACTGTTACTGTTCAAATTCAAATCAACTTCTTTGATATCATGAGCTTTACAGAAACCCAGCCTAAAAACCTCAAAGAGCAAGCAATGCAGAGGCAAAAGCACAATGGCTAGGCAAAACTCCCTAGAAGGCAGGAACCTACAAAGAAACCTAGAGAGGAACCAGGCTCCGAATGCTGGCCATTCCTCTTCTGGTTGTGCTGTTGCAGCAGTAGTAACGATTGACACTTACTCACTGACTCACCCTCTTGTTTTTCTGAAGTTAGAAGCCTAGCCGTGTGTGTTTGTGTTTGTGTGTCAGTGCGCTGGAATGCTGTCACCAGTCACAGCCCTGAGCCGTCTTCTGTTAGATTGATGACCCTCAGCTCCGTGATCTAGCTCTAGTCCTCTCCCTCCTCTACCTGCTGGGGGATTCCCAAGAACACTGCATTCTTCCTAGAACAAGGCATGGGGGGAGATAAAGAAAAGTAGAGCGAGATGGAGGCAGGGAGAGAGAGAGAGACCCACTCAGGGCTAGACAGAGTGTACAAAACATTGTGAGCACCTGCTCTTTCCATGACATAGACTGACCAGGTGAAAGCTATGATCCCTTTATTGATGTCACTCGTTAAATCCACTTCAAATCAGTGTAGATCAAGAGGCGGAAACAGGTTAAAGAAGGACTTTTAATCCTTGAGACAATTGAGACATGGATGGTGTATGTGTGCCGTTCAGAGAGCGAATGGGCAAGACGAAGCTTTATTAAGGTGGTGTTCTTGATGCTTTTGTACCCTCAGTGTAGTGTGGCCAGTGCTGAAGAATGTAACCTGGATTAGTGGTTCTCAATGTGATTGAAATGGATGTCCCTGGAGACCTCTGACCTTGTCCCTCCACGACTCTCTGTCTGTAGTTTGTGTGTACGGTGATCGCCATCCTGCTCCACTACTTCTACATGTGTACGTTTGCCTGGATGTTTGTGGAGGGCCTCCACATCTACCGCATGCTGACGGAGGTCCGGAACATCAACCACGGTCACATGAGGTTCTACTACGCCATGGGCTGGGGCATACCTGCAATCATCACAGGTGAGGACACACACACACACACACACACACACTTACTTAAACTCAGTCACCCCAATCCCAGGTAAACAAACCTAGTCACATCTATGAGTCAGAAGCCATCTTGTCTGTATTCTGGCGTACTTGTTGATCCCTGTGGGAAACCTGGAGGAGAGAGAGGGAGAAAGAGAGAGAGCAAGAGCAGTAGGAAAAGCCAGATAATGTGAGGGAAAGCGCCGAGAGAGAGAGAGGGAGAGACATCCTGAAGTCTCTGTCCAGTAGTAGTCTCCAGTGCTATATGTCTCCTCCTGTACTGAAGACTTCCTCTAGTTGATTAGACCGGTGTCTGCTGATGCCAGTCGGCCCATAATGCTATATCACCTTCCACCCTGGCACACGCACAAAGCCTGGGGAGAGAATAAGACGCTAACCCAGCCCAGCTCTTCTCTTCTCTCGTGGATAATACCGGTAGATCTGCTTACACCGTTGTGCACTAGAGTGAGGTGTTTTATGAAGCCTCTGTGTGTATCTATGGATTTGAATGAAGGAAGAAAGCCTGTACACAGTATACACTGTTCCCACGTGGTTTGCTTGACCTGCAACTTCATTTGTGGACGAACCATGCACAAGCGTTCTAGACTTTTCTCTGCTATTCTCTTCTCCCGTCAATAATAGCCCAATTCATCTACTTGCATAGTTTATTTTGTGGAGGTTTCTAATAGATGCCTCTGATTTATTTTTCTCTGCATTTGAATGAAGAAAGAATTCCTGCACAGTGCAAATTTATTATTGGCCCAGTACAGGTGATGCTCGTACTTTACAGTAGGCCTGTAGCTAACACAGTGTTGATGTGTTTCTCTGGTTCTCCCCTCCTCAGGTCTGGCAGTGGGTCTTGACCCTCAGGGCTATGGGAACCCAGACTTCTGCTGGCTCTCTGTCCACGACACCCTCATCTGGAGCTTCGCAGGACCCATCTCTGTAGTCGTCCTGGTGAGTGCCTGAGATAAATGGTGCCTTTTTTAAACATGTAATAGTGATAGATTTTTACTTACTGGTTTTTACTTTACTTACACGGTTCTTTTCAATGTCACATTCTTCTTTTTATTTCTTTGCTCTTTCTTCTCTCCTTGCCCCTTCTGTTTCTTTTTGTTCTTCCTTTGCTCTCTCTCTCTCTCTCTCTCTCTCTCTCTCTCTCTCTCTCTCTCATTCCTTAGTGAATGCCATGCCTGAGCCCTCTCTCCCCCATTGATTTGCAGTTTAAGGTCTTGAGTGTATCTGTTGACTGTAAGTGGATTACCCTGTTGTCTGCCATGGTACTAATGCTTGTCTCTATCTCTCTCAGGTCAACATTGTCATCTTTGTACTGGCAGCTAAGGCATCTTGTGGACGCAGGCAGAGGTCCTTCGAGAAGTCTGGAGCCATGTAATTATTTTTACACACGCAGGCACACACCCTTGAGATTAAGAACATCAAAGGCCATTCTCTACATTCCATTGTTAAGCTACACCTATGTTACATTAACCATCTATTAGTAGGACTTATGTGTGTGTCTCCTATGTTACATTAACCATCTATTAGTAGGACTTACGTGTGTGTCTGTGGATGCGCGACTGTGTGGGTGTGCATCCATGCGTGTATGTATGAGTGTGTGTGTGTGTGTGTGTGTGTGTTATAATCCAAGTTTCTCCCTCTACCTACATAGTCCTGCTCTGAGGACAGCCTTCCTCCTCCTATTGCTCATCAGCGCCACCTGGCTGTTGGGCCTCATGGCAGTCAACAGTGATGTCATGACCTTCCACTACCTGTTCGCCATCTTCAGTTGTCTGCAGGTGAGGGGTCAGGGACAGGGCTCAGGGTTAAAGGTCACGGGTCAGGCTGTACGACTCTAGAGGTTAAAACTCTCAGCCTTACTGTACACCAGCCGTTACAAAATCCATTCTCTTCATTAGGCCAGGGCCTACATCCATAAAGCTTGTCAGAGTAGGCATACTTATCTTCGATCAGTTTTGCCTTTTAGATCGTAATGAATAAGATTATATCGCCGGGGGGAGACCTGGTCCTAGATCAGCACTCGTACTCCGAGACAATTTACGAATGCAGGCCCTGGCCTAATATCAGTGAAGAGAATGGATTTTTGAAAAAGGCTTTCACTGACCCTCTCTCTCTCTGTCTCTCTCTGTCTCCTTATAGGGCATCTTCATCTTCTTCTTCCATGTAATCTTTAATAAAGAAGTGAGGAAGAATCTGAAGAATGTCTTTACTGGGAAGAAGGCTTTACCGGATGAGTCCAGCACTACCAGAGCATCTCTACTGACTGTGAGTATACACATGGATAAACCCACACAAGGGGATGAACAGATGTCTTTACTGTCTGGTACTGACTGGGTTCTTTCTCCACACCCCCCTCCCCCTCTCCTCCTCTCTCCCTCCCTCCTTCCAACCAATCCCCCCTCGTCCCTCCCTCCAGCGGTCTCTGAACTGTAACAACACGTACACTGAGGACGGTCCTCTGTACAGGTCAGCCATTGGGGAGTCCACTGTTTCTCTGGAGAGTGCCGTCAGGTCAGCCAAAAGCCACAGCAGCTACCTCGCTTACACACTCAGGTAACATGGTGGCTGCCGCATGGCTATGGCAATGGCATAACTGTCTGTCCTGTCTCAGTCTGGATCTCTCTTTTTTTCTCTGTTACTCTTTTGATCTCTGAGCCATATCTCTCTCTCCACACTAACCCCAGTTACAGCCTCCACAGCATCTCTGAGCCCTCTCTCTCTCTCTCTCCACACTAACCCCAGCTACAGCCTCCACAGCGTCTCTGAGCCCTCTCTCTCTCTCTCTCTCTCTCTCTCCACACTAACCCCAGTTACAGCCTCCACAGCATCTCTGAGCCCTCTCTCTCTCTCCACACTAACCCCAGCTACAGCCTCCACAGCATCTCTGAGCCATCTCTCTCTATCTATCTCTGTTTTTTCGTGACTGTTTTTCTACCTTTCTACAAATATTATTTCACACGCATGCAGGCAAAGCATGGCTCAGCTTAACACAGCAGTGTGTCAACGACAAGCACACATACACACACACTTACACAGGTCAACTAGGGCTAGGCCCAGTGGGTGGGGAGTGTCTGGCTGGAGGAGGGAGGTATATACAGTACCTGGTAGAATATTTCAGACACACACAGCTGGCAGTTCGGCTTGTCGGGGCTGGAGCCTAGATAAGTCTTAGATCAGAAAGCATCAGACAGGTTAGCTACAATACAGTATTGCTGTCGGCCCTCTGGCTAATGTCTCAAAAGGTATTACTCTTACAATATGTTCAGGGAAAAAGAGACAAAATGGGGGGGATCCACTTCATCCATTGCCCAGGTGAAGTTAGTCATCATGGCCTCCCGAGTGGCGCAGCGGGCATCGTAATGCTAGAGGTGTTACTATAGACCCGGGTTCGATCCCAGGCTGTGTTGCAGCCAGCCGCAACCGGGAAACCCATGAGGCAGTGCACTATTGGCCCAGCGCCGTCCTAGTTAGAGGAGGGTTTGGCCGGCCGGGATTCCCTTGTCCCATCAGGCTCTAGCGACTCCTTGTGGCGGGCCGGACTTCAGTTGCCAGTTGTACGGTGTTTCCTCCGACACATTGGTGCGGCTGGCTTTCGGTTTCAGCGAGCAGTGTGGCTTGGCAGGGTCGTGTTTCGTAGGACCGTTGGCTCTCGACCATCGCCTCTCCGGAGTCCGTACGGGAGTTGCAACGATGGGACAAGACTGTAACTACCAATCGGATATCACCGGAAAAAGGGGTGAAAAGTCAAAAAATAAAATAAAAAAATAAGAAAAGGAAGTTCGTTATCAGTTCTTCCGCTGCTCTACAGTAAGTCCAAAGGCTCCAATGTGATTCCATCTAGACGTGTAACTAACCTCAGTTTGGCCTGCTCTCTGATGTAGGGGTGACTCTGGTCAGAAGCCCAGTGTGTCGTCGGCCACAGCGAAAGCAGGACACACTGACCTGGACGGATCTCTGTTCCACAGGAACGGCACGAAAGGAGGAGACGGTAAGCTGCATCATGATCCGATTCAAACTCCCATCAAGCTGTCCTTTTTCATGAAAGGGTTGATGGAGATGGGGTGCAGTCCTCACAGCAGTGAGCTGTGTGTGCATAATGTGTTCATGTGTTGCTCTTTCTCTCTTTTTGTCTTTTGGTCTGCCTCTTTCTCTCTCTCTCTCAGACTCGGACTCGGATAGTGAGTTGTCTGTAGATGAGCACAGCTCGTCCTATGCCTCGTCTCACTCTTCCGACAGCGAAGATGATGACATGGACATCAAGCCCAAGTGGAACAACGAGAGACAGCCTCTACACAGCACACCTAAAGGGACCAGCATTGCAACCAAAGGTAGCCATCCATTTCCAATCCAAAACACCCCTCAACGGTACCTATCAAAACATCCATGGTCTCGCTGCTCAGAAAGCACTGTAGCTTTTTATTGATTCTTAATGACTCACTGATAACGGTACATACGTCTGAGAATACATTATAACTGGATTATAGTGCATTATACCTGCAGACTTTACCATAAGTAAAGTGTTATCGACATATTTAGTATTGTACTGTGGTATGGTAGTACTACCTACAACCACAGTACTGATTGGCTCATATTTCTTCTTCCTCTGACCCTAGTGGAAGCAGTGTCCAATCACGTGAAGCCTTACTGGCCCAAAGAGGCGACAACAGCCAGTGACAGCGAGGATCCTGGGGGTGCAGAACGGCTGAGGGTGGAGACCAAGGTGAACGTGGAGCTGCACCAGGAGAACAAACTCAACCATGTAGGAGAGAGAGGAGAGACACCGCAGGACAGGGAGACCCCCACTAGGGAGAATGGACCTCCCAGTCTACCCTCCAATGGACCCTCCAATGGACCTCCAAGCCTACCCAACAGCACCCATCAACCGGAGCCGAAGAAGGGTGAGATATGTAGACATTCCTCATTTTGTTTATTTGGTTTGTTGGTTTGGTTTGTTTGTTTGTTTGTGTTTGTTTGTTTGTTCATTCAATCATTCATCCAAGCATACAATATATTGGCCCTGTAACTGGGTCTTTATCCATTTGTGAAAGTTTTTTTTATTACACCTTAAACAAATCTAAAGTGACTCTGTATTCTTCTTCCTTCAGGCATCCTGAAGAACAAGATCACGTACCCTCCTCCCTTGACCGACAAGAACATGAAGAACCGACTGAGAGAGAAGCTGAGTGACTACAACCCTCCCACCATCTCTTCCTCCATCCCTCCACCCATCATCCCTCCGTCCAAGACCCCCTCTGTGGCCTCCAACGACGGGGTACACCCCGTATCTGTGGGCAAGAGCAACAGTGTAGTCATCAAGCCGCCGATTGCCCCACGGCCACAATTACCACAGAACGGGGGCGTGGCTATGAGCATGAAGGCGATAACGACCAACGGAGGCAACGAATCAGACTCAGAGTGGGTAGTCGCGTGATGATGTCATAGTGTAATTGTTGTGTGTGGTGTTTTTCAATAGGGCAGAGAATGCAGCGCAACTCAGCATGAAGTGATGTATGAATCCTTTTAGCCTAAATAGTGAATGAGTGGATTTTTTTAAATGTCAGATTGCATCTGAATGGTATTTCATTATAGACACGTTAATGACATGCATCTGTTGATCATGGAGTCTATTGATGCTGACTTGCATGTGTTAGGTGAAGTTATCACATAAGGAGGACATATGTCGCTGTTGCACATGTCTATGTGTACTGTATGAATGAAAGTTCCCATCCCACATATGAATGTTGCACGTGGTTGTTTAGTGGTTAGCCTGCATCCCCTACCTCCACACATCTAACCCAGCATGTCTCCCCTCCCTCTATCCTTCCCTCCCCTCCCTCTATCCTTCCCTCCCTCCCTCCATTCCTTTTTCTCTTCCGGAACAGCGGCAGTAATGAAACTTCAATCTGACCCTGCAGGAAAACCAGAGTCTCTCTGCCCTTATGAGAGGAGAAAAGATGATCTCTCACTGAAGGGGAGGAGGAGGAGGAGAAAGGACAAGAGGAGAAAGGACAATGAAAGGAAAAGAGAGGAGAAAACAAGAGAGCAATGGCGAAAAGAGAGGCGAGAAAGGGATAGGTATAATTAAAAAGAGAGAAGGTATCACACCCATGTGCAACGGAGAGGTGACCTCTCATCCTTCACCTCTCACCCTCTTAATCTCGTAAGGAGAGCAGTATTACTGCAGAGCCACGCCTGCCGGACTAAAGTAAAGGCAAGAAAAGGGAATGTATGTGTCAGACTAAACCAAGTAAAGGATGGGGTCCTACTTACTGGACTAATGGAACCTCTTGTGCCAAACCACATTTTTGAAATCCTTGAAGACTCCACCCCCCCAGAATGAGTGACTCACATTGGTCGATCAGAGACTCTTAAGAGCCTCAGGACTGATACAGATATGGATGTATGACCACTGCGTGCCGGTACAGTCAGAGGTAATCCAGAGAAAGACTTCTAAGACTACAAATCCTATGGGAGAAACTCAGGAGAAACTCAAGAGACTTACCAAGTGCCCTGTTCCTCCAAGCGAATCATAGAAAGAGGAGCATAGCCTTTCACCCAATGCTTTTAGAGTGTAATTAATATGTAGATATTTCAACAACAAAAAATTCTATATTTTGTATTTGAACTGTGTCATCATGGATGAGACAAAACGACATATTTGTAAATTGAAAAGAAAATGCTTTTGTAAACACAATTGTAGAAATCCTTTCTCATTGTGGAGAAATCACACTCTGTTATAGGACATGCTCTTCTGTGGCTCAGACTAGCAAACCTGTGCCTTATCATTGTGCAAACCATACCCATCATGCCCCCCCCCCCCCCCCCAAAAAAAATGTAACACAGGTCAACAGCACACACCCATTATTCTGCTTACCAAAGTAGATCAAGAACCACTGCAGTACATATACGGTATGGAGTCTCTAATGTCAAGCTAACCACTACACAAGTAATGCCTATCATGTGATCGGCACTGTACAAAATGTCTTCTTTTTTTTGTATGATCAAAGACACTGGAATCGTTTTGTAACACGTATATTTATTTTTATGGTTTCAAGACACTGGAAAAATTGATTGTAACTGTAAAATTAAAGATGACACGTTGAATTTTTTTTATGCCTTGTCCGAATTCTGACATCCCACCCACACGTTATGAAAAGTTGATATAATACCCTTAAGGAGGGAGATAAAACTGAAATGAGCTGTGAACGAGGTAAGGGAGGAAAGAAAAGAGATGTACTTTGAATGGTATTTTTCCTTAAAAGGTAGTGTAGCTATGTCTTAAATGACTCCCTGTATATCCTTACACTGGCCAAGGAATGTAATGTCTCTTTACACTCCTTGAGACTGTCCTGTGCTGTGCCAGGCACAACTGGGAGTTTGTGTGTGTGTCTGGCTGGCTGATGGACTGTCTGACTTGCCTGCTGTGGGGTCCAAAGTCCAGACAGTGACTGAGGTCCAGGGCTAATCCTTTATGAAACAATGGTGCCTACCGGTCCTGCTGTCTGTCTGCCTGTCTGTCTGTCTGTTCCAGTGTGGTTCCAGGGTAGCGTATGTTCACATACCAGAATAGTCACACATGAAACAGAACAGTTAACCCCAGACATCACACACACCCTACAGAACATGCTCACTGTACCAGGCAGACACCCTGAGAGACAGCCACAAACTCTCACACAGGTTTCATTATCCACATGACAGGTGAGTGTGTAATAGAAGGCACATTTTTGAAGTGCGTTGAGTTTTTCTTGACACCCCGATAAAGAGTTTAGGTATTTTATCACACTTTCTTAGTCGTTCTTCAACAAATGGCTCTGTAAGTTCACGGAAAAGGTGACCTGGGGTTTAAGCGATAAGTATTGATGATGACAATGAGGATGAACAGGAATGTTTCCTGACATATTCACAAAGAATAGAATAGGAGTTCTGATCTTGGATCTGTTTTGTCATGAAATGGGTTATACTAATTTTTATTTTACCAGGTAAGTTGACTGAGAACACTCATTTACAGCAACAACCTGGGGAATAGTTACAGGGGAAAGAAGATGAATTAGGAGGAGCTGGGGATGATTAGGTGGCCATGATGGTATGAGGGCCAGATTGGGAATTTAGCCAGGACACCAGGGTTAACACCCCTACTCTTATGATAAGTGCCATGGGATCTTTAGTGACCACAGAGTCAGGACACCTGTTTAACGTCCCAACCGAAAGGCAGCACCCTACACAGGGAAATGTCCCCAGTCACTGAACTGGGGCATTTGGGATATTGTAAAACATTTTGACCAGAGGAAAGAGTGCCTCCTAGTAGGGTTGGTCCCTGGACGGCCAACACCACTTCCAGCAGAATCTGTTCTCCCATCCAGGGACCGACCAGGACCAACCCTACTTAGCTTCAGAGGTTGGGGAGGACCTGAGCCTAGACAAGCACTCCTGCTCGGAGATGCTTTATGAATACGGGCCCCGACCCCCCCAAAAAATGGTTTCTAGTTAATCTAGACTTTAATTATGACCCAGAGTTATTCCTTACCAGGTTATGAGGTCAGGGAAAACCCCTGTAAACAAACACTATATAGCCTAGAAATATGGTTTAAACTATAATTGTGATATAATAGATGGTCAGTGTTTGCATCCATAGCTCTGTCTATGAATTTGAGTGGTTACATTTCTCTAGCCCCATTTTTACCGAAACGGGCGGGGAAACCCTTGTTATTGTTTCAATTACTGTTATTGTTTCAATTACTGTTATTGTTTCAATTGCTGATTGCCACTTTAAAGTAAAGCCACATGATTTATTAAACGTTTGACATCACACAATCTCCTCATGTACATTATACCTACCTAAAAAGCAGGCAGGATTATCCACCTCTCAGACCCGAATTCCAAGGTAAGCCTCTCGCCCTTTTCAGATTTGGGTATTTCAGCTCCAGCGTGACGCATCTCCTTCGCATAGAGTTGATCAGGCTGTTGATTCTGGCCTGTGGAATGTTGTCCCACTTCCTCTTAAATAGCTGTGTGCGAAGTTGCTGGATATTGGCGGGAACACGCTGTCCTATGTCGATCCAGAGCATCTCAAACAGCTCAATGGGTGGTATGCAGGCCATGGAAGAACTGGGTTATATTCAGCTTCCAGGAATTGTGTACAGATCCATCTGGTCTCCAGTGCGTCTCCTCGGGCCGGGGTACATGGCACCAGCCCTACGCATGGTGTCCCCGGTTAGCCAGCACAGCCCAGTGCGGGCTATTCCACCTTGCCGCACTGGCCTGGCTACGGGGAGCATTCAGCCAGGTAAGGTTGGGCAGGCTCGGTACTCAAGACCTCCAGTGCACCTTCATGGTCCGGAATCGCCCGTCACTCCGGTGCTGCCCGGAGTCTTCCTTCAATCCGGGCCCGCCGGAGTCTCCCGCCTGTCAGGTGCTGCCGGAATCTCCTGTCCATTCGGGACCCATTGCTAGGGTCCCCAGTCCGAGGTCGGCGGCGAGGGTCGCAGCTCGAAAGAGGCCACGGAGGCGGTTGAGGAGGCGGACAAAGACTATGGTGGAATGGGGTCCACATCCCGCGCCAGAGCCACCACCGCGGACAGACACCCACCCAGAACCTCCCCTATAGGTTCAGGTTTTGCGGCCGGAGTCCGCACCTTTGGGGGGCCGATTACATTGCAATCCAAGAGGAAACCGCGTGGCAGGCTGACCACCTGTTACGTGAGTGCAGCATCAAAAGGACCTTGCGGCTGCAATGAGCCAAGGTAAGTTGCTAGCTAGCATTAAACGTATCTTATAAAAAACAATCAATCTTCACATAATCACTAATTAACTACACAGGGTTGATGATATTACTAGGTTAACTAGCTTGTCCTGCGTTGCATATAATCAATGCTGTGCCTGTTCATTTATCAGCCTTTGTCAACTTTGCCAAACGGGTGATGATTTAACAAAAGCGCATTCGCGAAAAAAGCACATTTGTTGCACAAATTTACCTAACCATAAACATCAATGCATTTCTTAAAATAAATACACAGAAGTATCTATTTTTTTAAACAGACATATGTAGTTCAAATAAATGCATGTTAGCAGGAAATATTAACTAGGGAAATTGTGTCACTTCTCTTGCTCAGTGCAAGCAGAGTCAGGGTATATGCAACAGTTTGGGCCACCTGGCTAGTTGCGAACGGTTTCTTCCTAACAAAGACCGTAATTAATTTGCCAGAATTTTACACAATTATGACAACATTGAAGGTTGTCCAATGTAACAGCAATATTTAGACTTAGGGTTGCCACCCGTTTGACAAAATACAGAATAGTTCCGTATTTCACTGAAGAAATTGTTTTCGAAATGATCGTTTCTGGATTTGACCATATTAATGACCAAAGGCTCATATTTCTGTGTGTTTATTATAATTAAGTCTATGATTTGATATTTGATAGAGCAGTCTGACTGAGCGGTGGTAGGCAGCAGCAGGCTCGTAAGCATTCATTCAAACAGCACTTTACGGTGTTTGTGAGCAACTCTTAGCAATGCTTGAAGCACAGAGCTGTTTATGACTTCAAGCCTATCAACTCCGGAGATTAGGCTGGCAATACTAAACTGCCTATTAGAACATCCAATAGTCAAAGGTATATGAAATACAAATGGTATAGAGAGAAATAGTTGACGCGTCACAATTCCTATAATAAGTACAACCTAAAACTTATTAACTGGGAATCTTGAACCACCAGCTTTCATATGTTCTCATGTTCTGAGCAAGGAACTTAAACGTTAGCTTTTTTAAATGGCACATATTGCACCTTTACTTTCTTCTCCAACACTGTGTTTTTGCATTATTTAAACCAAATTGAACGTTTCATTATTTAATTGAGACTAAATATATTTTATTTATGTATTATATTCAGTTAAAATAAAATGGTTCATTGTTCATTCAGTATTGTTGTAATTGTCATTATTACAAATATATTGTAACGGCATTCTTCCTCCTCTTCTGAGGAGGAGTAGCGAGAAGGATCGGAGGACCAATGCGCAGCGTGGTAAGTGTCCATAACGTTTATTTTAAGATATAAACAGAACACTATGAAATACAAAACAATAAACGTGAACGAAAACCGAAACAGTACCGTGTGGCAACAAACACTCACACGGAAACAAACACCCACAACTCAAAAGTGAAACCCAGGCTACCTAAGTATGATTCTCAATCAGAGACAACTAACGACACCTGCCTCTGATTGAGAACCATACTAGGCTGAACTCAAAACCCCAACATTGAAAAACACACATAGACTACCCACCCCAACTCACGCCCTGACCATACTAAATAAAGACAAAACAAAGGAAATAAAGGTCAGAGCGTGACACCTATATATATATATATATATATATACATTAATTAATCGGACGATTTTTAAATTATTATTATTTTATTTTTTTAAAAATATATATATCTATTTTTTATATATATACATACATACATACATACATACATACATACATATATATATACATACATATGCATATATACATACATATATATACATACATACACATATATATATATACATACATACATATATATACGTACATATATATATATATATATACATACATACACATACACATATATATATATATACACACACACACACACACACATAAATATATATATATATACATATATATATTCAAAAAAATAAAATAATAATCATTTAAAAATCATCCGATTAATCGGTATCTGCTTTTTTTGGTTCACCGATAAATAGATATCGATGTTGAAATTAATAATCGGTCGACCTCTACTGTCAATCTTCCTAAATTCACGCTTTCACCAAATTTACTTAACAAAAGACACATCTCAATAGGTGGTCCAGGTAAGTCATGACCTAGCACAAATGGGGGGGATGAGCCTTGCCTCTTTAGTTCTATATTGCTTGTCTATTGTTCCTCAAGCAAGGGGGAGGCCAATGATTCCCATCAGACCAACTCCTTTAATGCCTTACTTCTTGAAGTTTGCAATATATATATATATATATATATATATATATATATATATATATATATATATATATATATATATATATATATTGTATTATATTATTTTATAATATATTTTTAGATTATTATAAAATGTATTTTTTACCCTTTAGTATGTGTACTTAACTGTATTTATACTTGGGATATCGCTTTTCAACAGTAAATGTAAAAAAAAAAAAAAATGTCACTGGAGGATGTCTTTAAAGTTGAGGAGGACTACCAAATGAGGGAGCATCTGTCTCAAATGGGCGTGACTGACATGTTTGACCAGGACAAGGCAAACCTACCTGGTATGAACGGAACAGAAGCTGACACATGTAGTGGGGTTAATGCGAGGCAGATCATGTGATCCTAAAAAGAGGTACTACTTCATTGAAGACCACCCCTTCCTCATCTTCATCAGACAAAACAATACCAACTCCATCCTCTTCCTCAGCAGGTTTGTATCTACTATGGAAGCCCTGAAGCCCCCCCCCCCCCAACAAAAATTGGAGTCTTGGAATTATCTCGTCCGAACGACTTAGGATCTCGTTCCAATGAAGATACTAAGTCATTCCAACAACATATAAAGCAAGGGCATACTTATCTGTACCACACTTAGCAAGGCATACTTAGTCAGAAGTAAGTGGAAATGCTAGAGTGGTCTTGCTTTATCAAGGCACACTAATAAGTAGAGTATGTTGTGTGAGTGAAAGGATATATGTGTGGTTCGGGTTACTGGCGGCCGGGTGACGGGATGTCAGTCAGGCCAGTGACAACAGGCTCTACCTCAGGTGACAGAGCTGGTGTGGGACACAGACAGTTGAGGAGGACGCGTACAGGTAGTAATGGGGTGTTAGGGATAGAGGTAGTCTTGGGGGCACCTGAGACCGATAGCTTTAAAACCTCAAGATGTTGTGATCTCTAAATTGTGTTAAAAAATTTAAAAAAACATATGTTTTTGTCCGAGATGAACAATCAGCGAATATTCCTTTCATTTCATACTCTTCAGAATCATATTGTCACTGTATAATCACACTCAGTGTGTATCGTTGGGGGTTATGTGGAGACACTTTAGCCGACTGGCACTGACCTTTCCTCTCTAAATGATCTCTGCCTCACCTGAGTGTCTCTCAGGCATGGCTATCACTTAAATAATACATTTTCCTGTGGGCGGGCCCATGTTGGCATGACTGGAAAAAAGTACCATACAGCAGATACACAGACTTCAGGAAACTGTCCTATTTGTTGGCTCAAAAAAGTCCATGACAAGAATCCTACACCGCCATCTATTGGTTGTAAAATAGTATCACAACAAGTATATTATATTGCAGATACATTAGTCTCGCCTGCCCTGCCACAGTGGATACCAGGGCTGATGGGTAAGGGCCCTGATTGAATACCTCTTTGTATGCTCTAATTGTATTAAATCTGGACTAAGGGCTCCCTCTTAGGCTTTTCTCTGGCATGTGTGTAGTCTATACTGCATACAAGCACACATTTTTATTTAACTGGCAAGTCAGTTAAGAACAAATTCTTATTTACAATGACGGCCTACACCGGCCAAACCCTAACAACGCTGGGCCAATTGGGCCGCGCCCTATGGGACTCCCAATCACAGCCAGTTGTGATATAGTCCAGGATCGAACCATGGTCTGTAGTGACACCTCTAGCACAGTATTGCAGTGCCTTTGACCTCTGTGCCACTCGGGAGCCCACTTAGTGTCACTAAAATAAAAAAAAGCCACCTCTTTCTCCTTTCATTTCCTCTGCCTCTAAGCGAGGGGTGTCAAACATACGCGAGGGGACCAAATCCGACCCCCAGGTAGTTTGAGTAAAATAATTATATTAAAAAATGACTAATACCAAATCGAAACTGTCTAGAATGGACCTACATTTATACAGCTTCTTCACTGTATCCAGCTCTCTAATAATCACCGAAATTAAGCTAAACAGTCAGTGCAACTGTGTTGGTTATTATTCTTGTTTTTGTTTGTTTTTTGGGGGGAGGGGTCAAGGTGAAGAGGTAGGGTTTCAGGTGTTTTTAGAAGATAGGCAGGGACTCTGCTGTCCTAGATTCAGGGGGGAGCTGGTTCGAACTCGTTGAATACCGAATGCGGCCCTCGGTGTTAGACACCCCTACTCTAAACTCAACCATCTCTGCACACCAGCCTCTTGACATATTACAATGCATTTGTATTTATTAAGGATCCCCTACTCAGCCTGGGGTCCAGCAACATTAAGGCAGTTACACTAGATTACCAAAAGTATGTGGACACATGCACTCTCATTTCAAAATCATGGGCATTAATATGGAGTTCACAAGAGCATTAGTGAGGTCGGGCACTGATGTTGGGCAATTAGGCCTGCCTCACAACCGGCATTCAAATTCATCCCAAAGGTGTTTGATGTGGTTGAGGTCAGGGCTCTGTGAAGGCCAGTCAAGTTCTTCCACACCGATCTCAACAAACGATTTCTGTATTGACCTCGCTTTGTGGATGGTGGGCATTGTCAGGCTGAAACAGGAAAGGGCCTTCTCCAAACTGTTGCCATAAAGCAAGAAGCACAGAATTGTCTAGAATATCATTGTAAATGCTGTAACGTTAAGATTTCCCTTCACTGGAACTAATAGGCATAGCCTGAACTATGAAAAAGAGCCCCAGACCATTATTCCTCCTCCACCAAACTTTACAGTTGGCACCATGCATTTGGGTAGGTAGCGTTCTCCTAGCATTCACCAAAACCAGACTTGTCTGTCGGACTTCCAGATGGTGAAGTGTCATTCATCACTCCAGAGAATGTGTTTCCACTGCTCCAGAGTCCAATGCTGGCAAGCTTTACACAACTCCAGCCGATGCATGGCATTGCAAATGATGATCTTAGGCTTGTGTGCGGCTGATCGGCCATGGAAACCAATTTCATGAAGCTCCAGATGAACAGTTTTTGTGCTGGCGCTGCTTCCGGAAGCAGTTTGGAACTCGGTTGTGAGTGTTGTAACAGGACAGACAATTTTTACGCGCTATGTGCTTCAGCATTCAGCGGTTCTGTTCTGTGAGCTTGTGTTGCCTGCCACTTCACAGCTAAGCTGTTGTTGCGCCTAGATGTTGCCACTTCACAATAACAGCACTTACAGTTGGCCGGGGTAGCTGTAGCAAGGTAGAATTTCGTTGGAAAGGTGGCAATAAGGCCATTCTACTACCAATGTTTGTCTATGGAGATTACACGGCTGTGTGATCGATTTTATGCACCTGTCAGCAACGGGTGTGGCTGAAATAGCCATATCCACTAATTTGATGGGGTGTCCACATACTTTTGTAAATATAATGTATTATCTAAGTGAGTTTCAGAGATAGTCAGTATATGAATGTCATCTCTTACTAGCAAGTTATTGATTTCATAAACCTTGTTTCTTAAGACACATATGTTAATGTAGGCTATTTTTAGCACTTTTATGGGACTCTTGGATTGTTTTTATTGCTTTACCAGGAAGCTTATCAGAAGTAGACATGACAATGTTATTTATGTTTGAGCTGATAGTGCAGGGTGAGCTGCATACAGTGGACTTCCTACTAGAGCACACCGCCGCAGTGCTTACAGTATAACTCTGGTTCATATGCACATGATTACTGTATACAACAGCTGTAGGATCAACAGAGGCATTCAGGGGTGTTAGAGGGACATAAATTAGGTTACTTATAATGTGACTGCCAATGCCCCTGGGATAATGTACATTTGCTGCAGCATTACGCCAACTCAGCGACACAGTGGTAGGGATTACCTGATCTGATAAATCATTGTCCTCAATGCAGCCTTAAAATGGGTGGATAGAGTCCAGGAGTCAAGATGATTTGGATGCACTCCGTCATTCCTGTAGAGCATCGTCTGTTTCCAGACGGCATCAAAGTTACCTATAAAAGTTATTCCAACAGAGCTACAGTAATATTTTAGCCAGGTGTGTAATACCAGTAGCCTGCTGAATCGTTCACACCCACAGCCCAACGATGGAACCGGACCTGAAATAATTGTCTGCTTTTTGGAATCTTTCAGAGCTATAATCAGTTCTTTAAAATCAATTTTCAGCAGTTCCGAACTATCCCTAATGTAATTCGACCCCACATGGACTATAACAGTGTCAGCTCCCGGCAGCTGTCGTAGAAAGGTCAGAAGCTGCCTTGTAATGCCCCGTACTCCAGGACAGCACAGGGTGTTTACCCCGTGAACTGAGATGTTTCTTACCATAGAGCTGCCGATGACGACAGCTGGTGCAATGGCTGAGGAGGTACATCCGTTCTTTCGCTTCGAGTGGTTTCGCAAACCCCTCGAGGACCGAAGGGTTGTTGTGACCGATGGACCCGAGCCAGCTGTAGTATGCATTGTGGATGATGAATGGTCCGGTATCTTAGATAGCCTCACGGTCCGATGAGGTGGGGAGCTCTGAGGATCTGAACCCGAGCTCGAAAGCCACCGGAGAGGGAGACAGAACAGAGGGCGAAGGCGCAGGTACCTCAGGATCCGATCTCGAATCGGAAGCCCCCAGGGAAGAAGGCGCCGGAAACTCAGGATCAAGGGCGGCGAAGCTGTTTCCAGTCTAGGCTTACCTTCGCCAAGGAGGCCCCCATTGCCAGAGTTTGCTGTTTATGACTTCCACGGTGAGTGATATTTTCATGGTTGGTTGGTAGGATCGAGAACATGAACATCCGCCAAGTCATCCAGGAGCATCCTCCTAACGCCATTCTCCAGGGAAGGGGGAGACCCCTTCGGGGATGGGATCCATGCAGAGTACTGACCAGTCTGGTGTGGAGAGCCGACATGGCGGCAACACTTCCAACAGACCATAGCATCATCTGGCGACTGGGTAGAAGAGAAAGAAAAAGTAAGCGGGCGTGTATTCCCCAGTAGCTTGTGTAAGTTTGCTAAGAGTAGCCACTTTGCCCCTGTAGTCCTCTGCAAGCAAACAGGGCTACATTGAAAGTCCGGGCGGTCCACGTTGTCCCAGAATAAAGCAAAATAAACACAGCTCCTGGAGCATTGAAAACATTTGTTAGCGTCCTCCATTTGAGGCTACAGGCTATCTAAGCTAGCGGGGATTCCGTGTCTCTCCTCTTGACAGGGAATTCTCAAAATGACGGCTATCAAAAATGTCAGGCCAAGGTAAGTCTACACCAAAGACACAATATTTTTTTTTTGTAAAATTCACAATGTGAAAAATGAATGCAAACTCATCTTATATAGAAATAGGATATCAATATATCAAATACAATTATCAACTTCAGGTCCATCATTTCAGAAAGTGAATTAAAATTCAATTAATAAACTTATTTGACAAAAACAATTGAAAATAAATGTCACTTTTTTCATCACAGACTGGTATATCAATTCATATTTGATCTCCTTTCTATTTCTTACAAAATGTCTAATCTCATTTCCCCTCATACAATTGTGTGTTTACATCATTAAAGCAGCACCAACCTCTCCAACCTGTTCTGTAATTGAGTCAAAGTGTGGTAGTTATGATTGCATAAGAAGAAAACATGTGCAATGAACGCTCTAGAAAACACTCAATTGGGATTAGGACTTTAATTAATAACACGGAGGGAGGATTTGGGCGCTTCAGCCCCACAGCTCTGATATGGGACATCGAGAGAGAGAGTGATGGTTGTGTTTAGGCCAGAAATAGAGAAGGGATTACATACTGTAAAACCATGGTATAAAATAATTTAGTTTCCACAAAACATACCTCCTGCTATTGTAACATGTCCAATGAGAAATTTGGGATCAGGATTTTATGTCGTCATAATACTGCGATACTGTGTCAAATAAAATGTATTACAATTTCGTAAAACGGTAATTGAATTACCTAAAACATGGTCACAGCGGACTTACGTAACCCAATTCATATGCACAGTGGTGATTGAAGTCTTTAAGTCTTGATCTGAATTTTCCACTTAATCTTGCATACTGCTGTATTACTTCACCATATAAGATAGTGTTTTGAGAGGATGACTTGGCATTTTATATGATTGGTTATAGTGTATGATGCGTGTAATGCAAAGCAGTGTTTGCTTTGCTCTTACAGTGCAATGACTAACGGCTCAATTACATTTTAGTGGGGTCCATCTGTTTCATGATTGTTAAGTGACCACCACCTAGTGGAGAACATTAAAAGAGAGGGAGAGATTGAGAAGGAGAGAGAGAGAGAGAGAGAGAGAGAGAGAGCGAAAGAGACCAGACTTCAGCCCAGTTCAAAATCAAACCCTTTTCTCCTAGACACTTTGTTGGTCTGAAAGGATCAGATGGATTTAAGCCATATCATTAATATTACAGCAGCTCCACCTAGCCCTCCATTCTCAGATATAGGTTTACAAGGACAGACAAGCGACAGAAGGAGGCTGGTTTTAGACTGGGCCAACACATTTCTTGGTCCACTTGGCTGACTCAAACCAGGGCCACGTTCAGTGAACAACCTTGCAGAACGTTGCAGATAGATATGCCAAGGATAGGGCTGATGTGATTCCTTATTCTATACTGAACAAAAATATAAATGTATCATGTAAAGTGTTGGTCCCATGTTATATTAGCTGAAATAAAAGATCCCAGAAATGTTCCATATGCACAAAAAGCTAATTTCTCCCAAATTTTATGCACACATTTGTTTACATCCCTGTTACTGAGTATTTATCCTTTGCCAAGATAATCTTTCCATCTGACAGGTGTGGCAAATCAAGAAGCTGATTAAACAGCATGATCATTACACAGGTGCATCTTGTGCTGGGGACAATAAAAGGCCACTCTAAAAGGAGTTTTGTCACACAGCACAATGTTACAGATGTCGCAAGTTTTAAGGGAGCGTGTAATTGGCATGCTGACTGCAGTAATGTTCACCAGAGAATTTAATGTTCATTTCTCCACATAAGCCACCTCCAAAATAATTTTAGAGAATTTGTCAGTATGTCCAACTGGCCTCACAACCGCAGACCACGCGTAACCACTCCAGCCCAGGACCTCCACATCTGGGGGCAGAGTTCACTTTATTCAGACAGCCAATCCAGTGAGATGTTGTGTAAGGGTCAGGGGTCATTCCCTGACCAGGATGGAACAACAGTAGTATCAGACTATCAGCTGCTGGAGAGTATAGAGAAGACCATTGTATGGTGTCAAATGCATGTCGACTAGTCTACAATAATTTTTGCAACAACTGCATAACAGGACAAACGGACTATACAGTCGTGGCCAAAAGTTTTGAGAATGACACAAATATGAATTTTCGCAAAGTCTGCTCCCTCAGTTTGTATGATGGCAATTTGCATATACTCCAGAATGTTATGAAGAGTAAACAGATTAATTGCAATTAATTGCAAAGTCCCTCTTTGCCACGCAAATGAACTGAATACCCAAAAAAACATTTCCACCACATTTCAGCCCTGCCACAAAAGGACCAGCTGACATCATGTCAGTCATTCTCTCGTTAACACAGGTGTGAGTGTTGACGAGGACAAGGCTGGAGATCACTCTGTCATGCTGATTGAGTTCGGAAAACAGACTGGAAGCTTCAAAAGGAGGGTGCTTGGAATCATTGTTCTTGGAATCATTTTCTCTGAATCCCCTTTCCGATTGTTTGGGGCATCCGGAAAAAAGCTTGTCTGGAGATGACAAGGTGAGCGCTACCATCTGTCCTCTGTCATGCCAACAGTAAAGCATCGTGAGATCATTCATGTGTGGGGTTGCTTCTCAGCCAAGGGAGTGGGCTCACTCACAATTTTGCCTAAGAACACAGCCATGAATAAAGAATGGTACCAACACATCCTCCGAGAGCAACTTCTCCCAACCATCCAGGAACAGTTTGGTGGTGAACAATGCCTTTTCCAGCATGATGGATGGAGCACCTTGCCATAAGGCAAAAGTGGCTCGGGGAACAAAACATTGATATTTTGGGTCTATGGCCAGGAAACTCCCCACACCTTAATCGCATTGAGAACTTGTGGTCAATCCTCAAGAGGCGGGTGGACAAACAAAAACCCACAAATTCTGACAAACTCCAAGCATTGATTTAGCAAGAATGGGCTGCCATCAGTCAGGATGTGGCCCAGAAGTTAATTAACAGCATGCCAAGGCGGATTGCAGAGGTCTTGAAAAAGAAGGGTCAACACTGCAAATATTGACTCTTTGCATCAACTTCATGTAATTGTCAAAATCCTTATGAAATGCTTGTAATTATACTTCAGTATTCCATAGTAACATCTGACAAAAATATCTAAAGACACTGAAGCAGCAAACTTTGTGGAAATTAAAATGCGTGTCATTCTCAAAACCTTTGGCCATGACTGTACATTGTTTTGGAGCTCATTTCTGTAGATGATGGAAGTTTAGATGTTTACCTTGCTAATCTGAGTGGAAACATGCAAAGGTTTGCATTTCAAAAACACTTGGCAACTGTTTGGTGATTTTATTAAAACATTGTTTCATTGCTGTTTTATATATAAATGTTTATACGTGCAAATGTCAATTCATTAAATGTATTATTTATTTATCACCTGTATTACATGAAAGAACTGTCGAATAATATATGAAATCAACTGTGTACATGCAATACTGTTGGTAGGCCTGCATTGTTATAATATTGTCATCCAACAGAGGATGCTGATGGGCATTATGAAGGCAGACGAATACAGAGTGGGCGGTACAATAACAGAAAGGGAAGGCTTGTTGATAACTTTGAAACTCCATAAACGGCCCCTTTAAGAAAGGAAGTCTGCTGACATTGACGGAATTCCCTGATCTGGCTTGCGAGAGCTATGGAATTAAGAGAGAGAGAGTGACTGGTTTCAAACGGTACTGACGGAGATCGCCTATACTATTATCTATCGGGGGGGAACTGGCATTCCTGCAAAACTAATCAAGGCTGCAGCGGGATGTAAACTCGTTTCTTTGGTTTACAAAAGAGCGGATTGCGATGGCGGGGCTGAGGCTCAATGAACAGCTTGTGGCTTGGCGGATCTGAGCAGGTGGACGCTACTGGATACATTCAAAGGCAATTCTCTGTGTTAATGAAACTTTGCTACGATTTACGGGCTGGGTAAGAAAAAACGTATTTTTTTTATATAAATAATATCATGTAAAGTAGCCTAGCTCAAGTCTTTGCGTGTGATGTTTATGTAAACGTCTGGCTTTTAGTTGGGTAATTAATGTATTTAATAGAGCGCAAGGGCTACTGTGCATAGTCTGTCATCTACGAAGATTACAATTTTAATTGAGAAATGGGAACTACAAGTAAATTAAAGTATTACAAATGAAATGTTGCATCGCCATAGTTTCAATAATGAAGCGAAGACGAACATAACGGACTTGTCACGTTGTCACCACGGGCCAACACCTACTGTTGCTCACGCGGATTGTTACAAATCGTCGCGGGTACAGTGAAGCCATACGTTCTTGGTCCTTCGTACCCCGTAAATTATCACCCTGTGTTAGGCTCATTTTATAAGCCGTTTTATTTGTGTTTGCTGCGAAGCTATGACCGCTCACAGTGCCTTTAGCCTTTGATCATAACTCTGTTCCATTACGTCACACAAGTAATTGGACGAAGGCGTCTTCTGTAAGGGGAAGGTTTGTTAAAAGAACCCCGAAGCTCTTTCTGAGTGATCGGAAGCCTGAGCACCAACACCAATCAGCCTACACCACTGTACACACGCGTGTCATTATTATGACAACCATGTCAGCAAATGACTGCTGTCTGAACACACACAAATCCAATTAGGTCACTTGTCTATGGACAGTCAGTGTTACAAAACTGATTTGAAAAACAAAACTGAAATGGGCATTAAGGCCTTCATTATGTACAAGGCTTTGATTTATCCCAGTTGCAGACATGTTTCTGGCGGCCTTCTGTTACACACAGGTGTTCGGGGGCATGCTAGATAGCTACTTAGCACAGGTGGTCCATGTCTTCTGTAAGCACACACTAACATGGAGATATGGCCATGTGGGAACACTAACCCCAACCCTATTAAAAAAAGGTGTGTCTCAATTTAACATTGTTTCTTTAAATCTTTTTTTTTTCCTGATATGAAAGATAAGGTCCTTCCAAGCGATGCGTGTTAATGTTCAGAAGTTCTGTGGTGCGCTAAGGTGACAACAATGCCTGCCATGGATATTTCCCAGTAAGAACGCGTTTAAAGCCTCAAAGGATAAGATCATCCAACTTTCAAAACAAGTCAATTGTCAATTTTGGCTAGTCGAGGCAGTCAACTTAGTTAGAAAACTATACAGCTATCTAGCTTGTTATCACATTCATTAATTTGTTTGGAAACCATTAACAAGCTAATTGGCTACCACATGTTATTGTCACTGTGATAGTAGGTAGTAAGCAACAAGAAATGCCAAATAACAGTCTAAAAACCACAAGGGTAAAAAAAATATCAGATTTGGCCATTCAGACAAAAGTCCAATAGCTTTCTGGTGTCCTCAGATAAAATATATCAATATTATTTCATATTTTCTAAATAATAATAGTTGTTGAAATCAGGTTGTTTTTGTTCCTATTTAACTGAATTTTTAATAAAAATGACCAAACACTAAAACATTTAGCCTAACGTTGACATTCATTCAGAATTCAGTCTCTGAATGAACAATCGCATGTCGACTACAGGTTCAATGGGTCTGTAACCAGGAATGACATTGACAGGGGGTTTGGTGTATTTCATGTGAAACAAAACCTGTGAGGTGACTGTGCCTAAAATAAATGTGATGCCTACAGGTGGGTGTGAGAGGTGTAAAGCACTTGCCAATGGGGGTCTCAGGAGGGGGTTCCGGGTGGGAGTTTTTAGTTTGTATTATGCTCAGAAAGATCTGTTCATTTATCTCTCACCCTAAACCTAACAATGTCTGATTAATGTCTTTGTTTAATTCAACAATGTCCTATTTTCTATGCAAGTGTGGGGCCTTCCATCACTACTAAACGATGCCATTGACTATCCAGTTCCTAGAATGCGGTTTTCTTAATCTCAAAGTGCTCAATCAAACACACACTAGGCACTGAGGGGAGCATAGTCAAGTCTCTGTGGCCCCTTCTCTTTTATTCAGAAGATTCACATCAGAGGTGGTAATCTCATTGAAGTGAGACACGACAGCACTCATGGCTGCCATTGCAATGGCTCTCATAGGCGTATAGACTGATGTGCAGTCTACTGTGTCAAGAGTACAGTGTCAATTCGCCTGAATATTTGAGGTTTGGGTGAGTGTCTTGAGTCTGTGTAGTCTAACCTTGTATATGTGTGACTGTGAGTATGATTAAGCAGTACTTAAGAGCTCTCTAGGTATATCCCATTGAGAAAAACTCACTCTTCTCTGAACAACATTACAGCTTTACCCTATGGTACCCTCTCACCTCACCTTGCTCCTGCAACTGTCTAGATGCTTCACTAAGCTAAGCTGATGGTGGTGAGCTCTGGGCTATGGGTGCATTAACATAGAGAATGTTACCTAAGGACTGATCTAATGTCAGAGGTTAATCAACCTCCTAAATGGTCATGGTTAGGATTGGGGCAGGGGTAATCTGATTCTAGATCTGTGGTTAGGGGTAACTTCTACCTTGAGCATCATTAGCTAGGAATATGGGACAAGATTCTAAACTTTTGACAAAATGTAGTCCACCAAATATGTATGATACCTTCAAAATGGGGGGGATTAGATACAGAGTGAGAAAGTTGGAGGCATTAAAATGCTAACTTCTCCTGTTATTGGTAATGGTGAGCGATTAGCATGTTTTGATATTATGGCCCTTTCAAATGGGGGGACTAGATGCATAAAGTACTTTTATTTCTAAATGGTAGAACAGCTATGTATGAAAATACCCTCAAATAAAATGTGACATTCTGTGCTGTTGCCTCATAAAACATTTGATCTCAAATTCAAAATACTGGAGTAGGCTATAGAGCCAAATTAAATGTTTTAGCTTCAATGCCTAAATAAATACGCAGGGGAGTGTAGATCTAGGTCAAAAGGATTCACATGAATCAAGTCGTTAAGTCATATATATTTTTGGTGACAGTGTTTGAAGTGAGAGGGTGATCGCCTCTTGTCTCCATCTCGCTCCACACCTCGTTGTGATAATTTCCTAAGCAGTAAGAGGCCCTGGATGATGGCGGATGACTCAAACACTGAGCCTTCGATGGATCTACCGCTAGATCTATATGTTCCAAATGGCACCCTATTCCCTTCATAGCTCACTACTTTTGACCAGGACCTATAGAGCTCTGGTCAAAAGTGCACTATATAGGGAATAGGGCACCATTTGGGACACAGTCTCTGTCATTAGGCTGTCTGAGTCATAGACAGAGATGACAAACACAATTATGAAAGGTGATAGTCTTTAACTGGATACTGGGGCAGAGATGACATCTTAAATGGAGTGATCTGCTACATTATTAGGATACTGTGGCTCCTAGCTGGCCTATATTTTAGTTTGTCTGTATGGTGTCTATTTATGCATCTTATTTAAAAAAAGGCTTGTATTGGCCACACTCAACAATTGTCTTAACTTGTGCATCTGTGTTCTGTAGTGTTTAGGTACTTATTTACAAAAGCAACTTCTAATGCAAATAAATTTGTCCCTTTCATTTTCACTGTGTTTCAAAGGGGAACCTTTGACCCTTCTCTGTTTTGTCTTTTCAGAAATGCTGTACACCATGCTAAGGTAAAGCCGCCGACGAGAGGGGTGTTGAACATGCTAAAGCGGCTGGACAAAATCAGGTTCAGAGGTCAGAAGCGAGACGACTTCCTGGATCTAGCAGAGTCCCCCAATGGATCCGACAATGAATGTAGCGATGACATCCTGCTGAGGACGAAGCCTTCACTCAAGACACAAGACACGGAGGAATTAGGAGACCCTGTAAGTATTCATTCTACTTAGCTGTGTTCTTTGACTCAAATGAGAGACCATGAGCAGGGACAGCAGTTTTTCCTTTCAACGGGACCCGACCAGGAAAAACTCTGGGTCATAGTTATAGGCCGTATCAGGTGGTCTGGAAAAACTCTACGTCAGTGTTTCCTAACAGGTCTTGAAATATTGTGTGGATGAAGGGCGGGTGGGTGGCAGTCAGGTTGCATCAACAGAAAACCATACAAAATAAATGGTATAATTCTTGAGCAATTTAGATCTATAGGCTACATTTGAGTTTTTTTTTCTATATAATGTTTACGCTATGGAATTAGTGTGTAGGCCCTAAATCTTAGGCTTTACGCGTGACAGCCTACACACCAATTGCCAAGCTCTTGGGAATGGTCAGAAAAAATTATCTTCAATCCACTGAGGCAAAAAGAACAATGTCTGTTTAAAAAAAAAAAACATTATTCAAGAGAAAAGCTGCAAAATGGAGAGTTAAAAATAAAGAAGTGAGGGCCAGAAATGTAATGTTTGGTAAAACATTTGATGACGTGGTAATAGTGGATGTTGTGTGATGATCTGTGAGGCGCTATACAAAAGGACTTCAAATAGGCCTATGGCACGTCAAAGGAACGGTAGCCTACTGTTCAGATGGGTTAAATGTAAACTGAAATCTGGACACAGACTACAGTGCATTTGAAAAGTATTCAGACCCCTTGACTTCTTCCACATTTTGTTACAGCCTTGTTCTAAAATTGATTGAACTGTTTATTCCCTCAATCAACACACAAATCCTCAATGACAAAGCATAAACAGGTTTGTAGTAATGTTTGCTAATTTAAAAAAAATTAAATATGACATTTACATAGTGGTTCGTCCTTTAAAAGTTGCAGCATATTGCAGCACAGCTTGCGTGGTGCCGCAGAATTCTATGGCACGTTATTTAAGTGGCAACCACTGGTACCATTAATGCTAGTCCCCATGATTGTCTCACAGGAACGCGAAACGGTGCTAAAATAGTTGTAGGCTACTGCTTCAAATCCTATTGCTTCTAACTTCAATATGCTCTTTTTTAACAGCACATTACTCAACACCAGTAGGCGACATGAGACATGTCGCCTACAGTATATCGAAAAATATGACGCGACTCTCTGCCAATAATTACATAGAGGATTGGATGATTCTAAATTAAAACCAAAAGCCGCCTCATGGGGCTCCCGGTGGCGGCCGGCACGGGTATCTGTAGCAACTCATTTTACATTGCGATGTGGTGACTTAGACCGCTGCGTCACTGGGGAGGCCCCATCCACAAAGTATCAAAATACAGAGAGGTGTTGGTAAAGGTATATTATCCTGCTAATAGACCATAACGGGCTATTATAATACTGTACATGGTGTCCAGGTCAGGATAACCAAAGCATTTCTTTATTAAAGACTATCAGAAAGAATGTTGGTACTTATTTATTTTGATCCAAAGCCATGAATGAGTTAGTCACTCAGCTTTATGTAGGTGCTGCTACATGACTGTGCCATCAACTTGATATCTAAAAATATTTGAGGTTATTTATTAAATAAATAAATAATCGAAAGTCAGTGATTGTAAAGTGAATATAGACCAAAATAATATTAGTATTGACCAAAACATTTCTGTTTTAAGAGGAGAGAAACACTGGACCAATTGTGCACCGTCCTATTGGACTCGGAAGTCGGATGTGATACATAATACCTTTTGATGTATTATTTGTTTAGTCTTTTCTGGTGGATTAAACTGAAATTGCAACCAATCATGGGCCGGTTATGATACAGCCAACCTAACTAATTTGACAATATAATTCTCCCGCCACCCCCCTCCTAGGCAAGTCTATTGTCCAGCTACCTGCTAATAGCCATAATGGCGCTGTACAACATGACCATGTGTGTTGGAAATAGTATTTTCCAGTAAGCAACAATTTGTTTACCTTCATTAGAAAACTTTGTTCCAATATTTCTGTAATTCAGTGATATTTATTCCCATAGTAATTAGCTATGGATCCTTAACTAAGTAAACATTGGCATTTTGAAAGTTTATCAACGAAAGCATAAAAATGCCATTATTAGTTATGTTGTCTTAGTTTGAACGTGCAGACTGGCACTAAGAACAGCGGGAACGTTTCCCTAGTTGGGGCCATCATTAGTGCAATGCCCCTTCTGTGCGCAGCTCTGCGGCCCATCCCGTGCCCCCTGCCCTCGTGCCTTGAACCTCGCGCGCTTTCAGTGGATACACCTGTAGAACTGCAAGGAAATCCCATTGTGCGCCACTCGGGAGCCATGACCAATATATATTGTCCTGCTAATAGGGTTAATAATATCTGAGAATATCCAGAGGGCTTTTTATATCATTGTAAATTAAACAAAGTGATTATTATTTTAAAAAAAATTCAAATAAAGTAAAATGCCTGAGGAAAAAGGCCATTCTTGAACATGGAGTGAGACATTGTTACTAATTTGTAAATAAAGCCAGTTTTGTTATTTATTTCTGTCATCTCATGGGCCTCCCAGTAGAGGCCGGCATGGGTATTCAACCAGCATCTGTAACACAGCTGGCACTGCTATACAGTGTCTTAGACCGTTGTGCCACTCAGTTGCTGTACAACGTGACCATTCGGGAGTGCGCTACACTACTACAGTAAGAGTAAAATAATTTAAACCTTAGTGTAACAACAGTTTTAGTAAATATTACTGAAGGTGTGCACAACTCAGTTTCTATTTAGGTTTATGTTGCATGTTCATTGTCAGTTAGACTCAGTAGGTCCCAAAAGCATAATCGGTGCTCTAGCTCACCCTTGTGGTGGTCTGGAGCAATGAAGTGGTGACACAGGGTACTGTACTGAACCACAAATTACCTCTCAGTACCGCAGCATAATCACATAACTTTTAGTGGAGCAACCACTTAATATTCAACCCCTTTAATCAGTGCTTTGTTGAAGCATCTTTGGCAGAGATTACAGCCTCTAGTCTTCTTGTGTATGATGTTACAAGCATGGCACACCTGTATTTGGGGAATTTCTTCCATTCCTCTCTGCAGATCCTCTCAGGCCCTGTCATATTGGATGTGGAGTGTCGCTGCACAGCTATTTTCAGGACTCTCCAGAGATGTAGATCGGGTTCAAGTCTGGGCTCTGGCTGGGACACTCAAGGACATTCAGAGACTTGTCCCGAAACCATGCCTGTGTTGTCTTGGCTTAGAGTCGTTGTCCTGTTGGAAGATGAACTTTCACCCCAGTCTGAGGTCCTAACCTGCTCCAGAGTGCTTTTCATCAAGGATCTCTCTGTACTTTGCTCCGTTCAGCTTTCCCTCGATCCTGATTAGTCTCCCAGTTCCTGCTGCTGAAAAACATCCCCACATCATGAAGCTGCCACCACCATGCTTCACTGTAGGGATGGTTCCAGGTTTCCTCCAAACGTGACACTTGGCATTCAGGCCAAAGAGTTCAATCTTGGTTTCATCAGACCAGAGAATCTTGTTTCTCTTGTGCCTTTTTACTGAGGAGTGGCTTCAATCTGGCCACTCTACCATAAAGGCCTGATTGGTGTAGTACTGCAGAGATGGTTGTCCTTCTGGAAGGTTCTCCCCATCTCAACAGAGGAGCTCTGTCAAAGTGACCATCGGGTTCTTGGTCTCCTCCCTGACCAAGGGCCTTCTCCCCCGATTTCTCAGTTTGGCCCGGCGGCCAGATCTAGGAAAGAGTCTTTGGGGTTACACTTCTTCAATTTAAGAATGATGGAGGCCACTGTGTTCTTGGACTTTCAATGCTGCAGAAATGTTTTGGTACCCTTCCCCACATCTGTGCCTCGACACAATCATGTCTTGGAGCTCTACGAACAATTGCTTCGACCTCATGGCTTGGTTTTTGCTCTGACATTCACTGTCAACTGGGGTGTTTAAACAGGTGTGTGTGCCTTTCCAAATCATGTCCAATCAGTTGAATTTACCACAGGTGGACTCTAATCAAGTTGTAGAAACATCTCAAGGATGATCAATGGGAACAGGATGCAATTGAGCTCAATTTTGAGTCTCATACCAAATGGTCTAAATACTTATGTAAATAAGGTACACTAACGATCAATTTTTAGAACACCGACTTATTCAAGAGTTTTATTTCTATTTTCTACATTGTAGAATAAAAGTGAGGACCTCAAAACTATGAAATAACACTTATGGATTCATGTAGTAACCAAAAGTGTTGAAGGATCTCAAATATATTTTGATTTGTTTAAATAGCCACCCTTTGCCTTGATGACAGCTTTGCACACTGTTGGCATTCTCTCAACCAGATTCACCTGGAATGCTTATCCAACACTCTTGAAGGAGTTCCCACATATGCTGAGCACTTGTTGGCTTCTTTTCCTTCACTCTGCAGTCCAACTCCTCTCAATTGGGTTGAGGTCGCGTGATTGTGGAGGCCAGGTCATCTGATGCAGCGCTCAATCACTCTCCTTCTTGGTCAAATAGCCCTTACACAGCCTGCAGGTGTGTTGGGTCATTGTCCTGTTGAAAAACAAATGATAGTCCCAATAAGCACAATCCATTGGATGGAGAATTGCTGCAGAATTCTGTGATAGCCATGCTGGTGTGCCTTGAATTCTAAATAAATTCAAGACCGTGTCACCAGCAAAGAACCCCCACACCATAACACCACCTGCTCCATGCTTTACGGTGGGAAATATACATGTGGAGATCATCCGTTCACCCACACAGCGTTTCACAAAGACACTGCGGTTGGAATCAAAAATCTCCAATTTGGACAAATTTCCACCAGTCTAATGTCCATTGCTCGTGTTTCTTGGCTCAAGCAAGTTTTTGTCTTATTGGTGTCTGTTTAGTAGTGGTTTCTTTGCAGCAATCAACCATGAAGGCCTGACTCGCAGTCTCCTCTGAACAGTGGATGTTGAGATGTCTGTTACTTGAACTCTGCAGCATTTATTTGGGCTGCAATTTCTGAGGCTGGCAACTCTAACTTAACCTCTGCAGCAAAGGTAACTCTGGGTCTTTTTTCTGTGGCGGTCCTCATGAGAGCCAGTTTTGTCATAGTGCTTGATGGTTTTTGCGACTGCACTTGAAGAACCTTTCAAAGTTCTTGACATTTTCCAGTTTGACTGAACTTCATGTCTTAAAGTAATGATGGACTGTCTTTTCTCTTTGCTTATTTGATCTATTCTTGCCATAATATGGACTTGTTTTTTTTTACCAAATAGGGCTATCTTCTGTATACCACCCTAACTTGTCACAACACAACTGATTGGCATAAATGCATTAAGAAATTTTTTTTCCACAAATTAACTTTTAAGAAGGCACACCTATTAATGGAAATTCATTCCAGGTGACTACCTCATGAAGCTGGTTGAGAGAATGCCAAGAGGGTGCAAAGCTGTTATCAAGGCAAAGGGTGGCTTTTGAAGCATCTCAAATATAAGATATATTTTGATTTTAAACACTTTTTTTTGGTTACTACATGTTTCCATGTGTGGTATTTCATAGTTTTGATGTCTTCCCTACTATTCTACAATGTAGAAAATAGTAAAAATAAAGGGTTTTCAAAAAATTCTGACTGGTAGTGTGTTTCTATTTTTTTTTTAATAGACTTTCAAAAATGTCTAAACCTGTTTTAAGAGTTTAAAGAGCCACATCTGACGGGCCAATAAAAAGAAAAGGATTAAGATGGGCTAAAGTACACACACTGGACAGGAACTCTGCCTAGAAGCCCAGCATCCCGGGGTCGCCTCTTCACTGCTGACGTTGAGACTGGTGTTTTGCGGGTACTATTTAATGAAGCTGCCAGTTGAGGACGTGTGAGGCGTCTGTTTCTCAAACTAGACACTCATGTACTTGTTCTCTTGCTCAGTTGTGCACCGGGGCCTCCCACTCCTTTTTCTATTCTGGTTATAGCCAGTTTGCACTGTTCTGTGAAGGGAGTCGTACACAGCGTTGTACAAGATCTTCAGTTTCTTCGCAATTTCTCGTATGGAATAGCCTTAATTTCTCAGAACAAGAATAGACTGATGTTTTTCAGAAGAAAGGCCTTTGTTTCTGGCCATTTTGAGCCTGTAATCGAACCCACTAATGCTGATGCTCCAGATACTCAACTAGTCTAAAGAAGGCCCGTTTTTTTTATTTTTTTATTGCTTCTTTAACCTTTCTGATCTCCCCATCCCGGATCCGGGTTCGTGAATACAGACTCAAGCTCATTACCATAACGCAACGTTAACTATTCATGAAAATCGCAAATGAAATGAAATAAATATGCTAGCTCTCAAGCTTAGCCTTTTGTTAACAACACTGTCATCTCAGATTTTCAAAATATGCTTCTCAACCATTGCAAAACAAGCATTTGTGTAACAGTATTGATGGCTAACGTAGCATTTAGCATTAGCATTCAGCTGGCAACATTTACACAAAAAAACAGAAAAGCATTCAAAAAAATCATTTACCTTTGAAGAACTTCAGATGTTTTCAATGAGGAGACTCTCAGATAGCAAATGTTCAGTTTTTCCTGAAAGATTATTTGTTTAGGACAAATCGCTCCGTTTTCTGCGTCACGTTTAGCTATGAAAAAACCCCTGTATCCAGGATTGTGTAAATCTATCAGCAAGCTCATTAGCATAACACAACGTTAACTATTTATGAAAATCGCAAATGAAATGAAATAAATATGCCATCTCTCAAGCTTAGCCTTTTGTAAACAACACTGTCATCTCAGATTTTCAAAATATGCTTCTCAACCATAGGAAAACAATCATTTGTGTAAAAGTAGCTAGCTAGAGTTAGCATTTCGCGTTAGCATTTCGCGTTAGCATTAGCGTTAGCATCCAGCACGCAACATTAACAAAAACATAAAAGCCTTCAAATAAAATCATTTACCTTTGAAGAACTTCTGATGTTTTCAATGAGGATACTCTCAGTTAGATAGCAGATGCTCAGTTTTTCCAAAAAGATTCCTTGTGTATTAGAAATAGCTCCGTTTTATACATCACATTTGGCTACCAAAAAAAATCCATAAATTCAGTCCTCAAAACGCAAACTTTTTTCCAAATTAACTCCATAATATCGACTGAAAACATGGCAAACGTTGTTTAGAATCAATCCTCAAGGTGTTTTTCACATATCTCTTCATTGATACATCGTTCTTGGACACATGCTTTCTCTCCTGAATCCCAGGAGAAAATGACCGCACCTGAAGATTACGCACAAATTTAGACAAAGGACACCGGGCGGACCTCTGGAAAATGTAGTCTCTTATGGCCAATCTTCCAATGATATGCCTACAAATACGTCACAATGCTGCTAAGACCTTGGGCGAACGACAGAAAGTGTAGGCTCATTCCTTGCGCAATCACAGCCATATAAGGAGAGAATGGAAAACAGAGCTTCAGAAATTCTGCTAATTCCTGGGTGATGCATCATCTTGGTTTCGCCTGTAGAATGAGTTCTGGGGCACTTACAGACAAAATCTTTGCAGATTCTGAAACTTCAGAGTGTTTTCTTTCCAAAACTGTCAAGAATATGCATAGTCGAGCATCTTTTCGTGACAAAATATCGCGCTTAAAACGGGAACGTTTTTTATCCAAAAATGAAATAGCGCCCCTAGAGCTCTAAGAGGTTAAGCAGTACAACAGTTTTCAGCTGTGCTAACATAATTGCAAAAGGGTTTTCTAATTATCAATTAGCCTTTTTAAAATGATAAACTTGGATTAGCTAACACAACGTGCCATTGGAACACAGGAGTGATGGTTGCTGATAATGGGCCTCTACGCCTATGTAGATATTCCATCAAAATATTTGCCGTTTCCAGCTACAATAGTCATTTACAACATTAACAATGTCTACACTGTATTTCTGATCAATTTTATGTTATTTTTAATGAATTAAAAAATAGCTTTTCTTTAAAAAACAAAGGACATTTCTAAGTCACCCCAAACTTTTGAACGGTAGTGTAAATCGGGCACAAAATCATTCCATCTGACTGTAGCCTACAGAACATTTTCTATTTTTTTTCCCACTGAAATGTTCCGCTTGTCCTCCGTTTGATGTTTCCCCGAAAAGCTCCTACTGGCAGACGTGTTTTATCTAGCCTACATCTAGCCTACTTTGCAGACCGAAGTTTGATCTTAGCTTAACATCTCCAGCACCTCCTGGGGAAAGCAAAGAGACTGTTTTAATGTTGCTACAGACGTGTGTGTGTGTGTGTGTGAGAGACAGGTTCCAGTGAAGTTGATTACTTATCCCTCAGGGAGACTTAATGGAGAACGTACTTCAGCAAGAGTGGGAGGGAAAGAGAAAAGGAAGCACAGGGTGGTTTGATAGGCATTCTTCCTGTTTACTCTACTCATTCCTCAGAGGGAGGGTTGGATGGAGGGAGGGATACAGAGTACACACACACACGACCTCTTATAGGCTTTCAGCCACCATGGTTACTCTGAATTTATCGTCCCCTGCTTGCCAATTTAATATATCATTACTGCTGATGATCTCAGTGTTTGGACTTTCTCAACGGGATATTTTAAACTGCACTGTCATCTTGACTTTTTCATGCTTCATGTACCATCAGCCAGTCAGTGTTTTCCCCCATATTGAAACAATAGATTGGTCACTTGATTGTCTAATTTCCTCAGAGGTCAGTTTCCTGTGCTCATCTGCTGATTTTCTAATATAAACTGAGGCCTTTGCAGAGTTAGGACTTTAGTGTACACATTTTGAGTGTGTGTGTGTACATTTTGTGTGTGTGGATGTCGCAAGCTGCCCGCCCTGTGTGTTTCTATGCCACTGACTGGAGGAGGCCTCAGGAAAAGACAGTCAGTCGTTGCGTACACAGTCCCCTTGACTTTTTCCACATTTTAGTACTTTACAGCCTAATTCTAAAATGGATTAAATAAATACAAATCCTCAGCAATCAACACACAATACTCCATAATGACAAAGCGGAAAATGTTTTTCAAATGTAGAAAAATAAGATACCTTATTTACCTAAGTATTCAGACCCATAGCTATGAGACTTGAAATTGAGCTCTGGTGCATTCAAATGATCGCACATGATTTGGTAAGGCGCACACACCTGTCTATATTAGGTCCCAAAGTTGACAGTGCATGTCAGCAAAAACCAAGCCATGAGGTCGAAGGAATTGTCCGTAGAGCTCCGAGACAGGATTGTGTCGGCACAGATCTGGGGAAGGGTACCAAAAAAATGTCTGCAACGTTGAACTTCCCCAAGATCACAGTGGCCTCCATTAAATGGAAGGAGTTTGAAACCACCAAGACTCTTCCTAGAGCCGGCAGCCTGTCCAAACTGAGCAATCGGGGGAGAAGGGCATGGCATGTAACACTTGCTGTAGGCTACTATTTACTAGTTAACAAAAAATCATGTACAGTGGGGAGAAGAAGTATTTGATACACTGCCGATTTTGCAGGTTTTCCCACTTACAAAGCATGTAGAGGTCTGTAATTTGTATCATAGGTACACTTCAACTGTGAGAGACTGAATCTAAAACAAAAATCCAGAAAATCACATTGTATGATTTTTAAGTAATTAATTAGCATTTTATTGCATCACATAAGTATTTGATCACCTACCAACCAGTAAGAATTCCGGCTCTCACAGACCTGTTAGTTTTTCTTTAAGAAGCCCTCCTGTTCCCCACTCATTACCTGTATTAAATGCACCTGTTTAAACTCGTTACCTGTATAAAAGACACCTGTCCACACACTCAAACAGACTCCAACCTCTCCACAGTGGCCAAGACCAGAGAGCTGTGTGCAGGTCTACAATTTTATCCCTGATGTCCTTACAAGGCTGGGATGGGCTACAGGACAATAGGCAAGCAGCTTGGTGAGAAGGCAACAACTGTTTGCACAATTATTCGAAAATGGAAGAAGTTCAAGATGACGGTCAATCACCCTCGGTCTGGGGCTCCATGCAAGATCTCACCTCGTGGGGAATCAATGATCATGAGGAAGGTGAGGGATCAGCCCAGAAGTACACGGCAGGACCTGGTCAATGACCTGAAGAGAGCTGGGACCACAGTCTCAAAGAAAACCATTAGTAACACACTACGGCGTCATGGATTAAATCCTGCAGCGCACGCAAGGTCCCCCTGCCCAAGCCAGCGCATGTCCAGGCCCATCTGAAGTTTACCAATGACCATCTGGATGATCCAGAGGAGGAAGGTCATGTGGTCTGATGAGACAAAAATATAGCTTTTTGGTCTAAACTCCACTCGCCGTGTTTGGAGGAAGAAGAAGGATGAGTACAACCACAAGAACACCATCCCAACCGTGAAGCATGGAGGTGGAAACATTCTTTGGGGATGCTTTTCTACAAAGGGGACAGGACGACTGCACCGTATTGAGGGGAGGATGGATGGGGCCATGTATCGCGAGATCTTGGCAAACAACCTCCTTCCCTCAGTAAGAGCATTGAAGATGGGTCGTGGCTGGGTCTTCCAGCATGTCAACGAACCGAAACACACAGCCAGGGCAACTAAGGAGTGACTCCGTAAGAAGCATCTCAAGGTCCTGGAGTGGCCTGAAACCAATAGAAAATATTTGGAGGGAGCTGAAAGTCTGTATTGCCCAGCGACAGCCCCGAAACCTGAAGGATCTGGAGAAGGTCTGTATGGAGGAGTGGGCCAAAATCCCTGCTGCAATTGTGTGCAAACCTGGTCAAGAACTACAGGAAACGTATGATCTCTGTAATTGCAAACAAATGTTTCTGTACCAATTATTAAGCTCTGCTTTTCTGATGTATCAAATACTTATGTCATGCAATAAAATGCAAATGAATTACTTAATCATACAATGTGATTTTCTGGATTTTTGTTTTAGATTCTGTCTCTCACAGTTGAAGTGTACCTATGATAAAAATTACTGACCTCTACATGCTTTGTAAGTAGGAAACACTGCCGATTTTGCAGGTTATCAAATACTTGTTCTCCCCACTGTATGTAATCAAATATATTCACCCCACCCAGTATTGTAATCAAAACTTACCAGAAAGCATGTAGTCCTTGGCTCAGACAGTGTAGTAGTCTGGGCTCAATAGCATCTCATTACTATGCAAGATCTTGAGAATCACATGTACATGTGATTCTCAAAGGTTCACTGTTATAAGCAAAAAATGTTCACTGTTATAAGCTAACTTTTTTTGATGAATTTAAGCAAAATTCCCAGGCTTAACTTCCCATGGAAAATTTCTGGGAAAATTCTGGAAATTTAACCTGAACGTTTCCGACCCTTTGCAACGCTCCCCATCCAACCTAACAGAGCTTGAGGGGATCTGCAGAGAAGAATGGGAGAAACTCCCCAAATATAGGTGTATCAAGCTTGTAGCTTCATACCCAAGAAGACTTGAGACCGTAATCACTGCCAAAGGCGCTTCAACAAAGTACGCAGGTGGCTTTTTAAATGTAATATTTCAGAAATGTTTGCTAATTTATATATATTTTTTTAAATGAACAGTTTTTGTTTTGTTATGGGGTATTGTATGTAGATTGACTGAAAAAGGGAAGGGGTCTGAATACTTTCAGAAGGCTTTGTATACACATACTTTACCCTCCGCTGTATTCTTCCTGTTCCTCCCCTTATTGCGCCTGTCAGAGCAGATGAGTCCGACAGGGGCATTTGGATACATATACAGACTAGGAAGGTGAAACAAGGAGAGTAGGACTCTAGACTATTGAGTCTCCCATTCCCCTGTGGCCCGGACCTCTAGCCCTTTCAATCTGGTCCGCGGGTGGCTTTTCTGGGGGAAAGCTTCTGTTGACTTTGAAATGACTAAAACCACATCAAAACTGTGTAGACTTAATGGACCTACATTTGTGGTTGGTTTACTTTGTGCTGCTTGCTAACAGTCATCAAAACTAAATCTAGACAACTACATTTTGGGAAAGCATTGAAAGTTCCAAAAGTGATGGAAAAATATATTTTTTGCTAATTTTGAGGGCAAGGAAGTATAATAAATGAAGTGTGGCCCTGCAGACCTTGGTGAAGACTGAGTGCGGCCCCTGGGGAAATGAGTTTCACACCCCTACTCTTACTGGTTAACTGGCACAGAGGCCCTGGTCACGAGTATTAATCCCCTGGCCACTGCACACTCAAAATGTCCTCCCTCTGTGATTAAGGCTGCACTAGGACCAGTGCCAGAGATACTGGATGACCAACCATTGCCACGCCAGCTTCCCAGTTGCCTAGAGTACTGCTGCTGCTTCAGGTTACTGTGGTGTTAGCGTTACATCACCTTATGCCTGATGGCCTCTGGCATCAGAGGATACAAAAATAGTTGTTTTCCTCCATTTTTCTGTCTCTCCTTTCTGTCTTGTCTCTGTGGGTTAGATGATGACAGGAGAACGCTATTGATGGATGAGAAGTGGAGTAAATGTTTATTTTCAGCTCAATAAGATGTCTCAGCCGGTCTGTAGCTTAAGGGAGAATAAGCCAAAACGAATAACATGACGGGAGGCAATTCCTCAGCTGAGATATTCAGGCCGTTCTAGAACGGCCTATCTAGCTCTCATTCAATATCTCATACCACACAGATTGTAGGTGCAAGTGATTATCCACATGTCAATCCACTGTCCTCATTCCTGATTTTTAAGTCTTTCTGCAAAGGTACAAGTCACAGATGCATTCTAATCCATATTTAGCTTAACTATGGAACTGTCCGGATTGGTTGTATTGAGCATGAATACTGTAACATCTGATGACTCGATCTCGGATCAATCCATGAATCTATTCCATGCTTCTGTAATGTTATGGTTTTGCCCATTTTAATCCCCTTCTAAGTAGAGCAAATCTCAGCAGGAGTGTTTTGCAAGTCATTTGCATGGCCTGTAACCGAACCAAGAGGAATAGAAGCAGTAGAAACACCGGTCTTTTCTGTCAGACAGAGGTAAGACTTGCTTTTTAAACTCCAGACCTTTGCTAAGGCGCTGTCTGTTTGCTTAACCTTCTAAGATGGAAGGAATTATATCACTGCGAACAGGCCTTAGTAGTCTGTCTGGCAGACTGTATAGCAGTCCAGTCCAGCTACTCTGCTCTTCATCAGGCCACGCCTGAGATGTACAGCCTACAGCTTGCTAATGGAGCCCTTATTGCTCCCTATATGAACAGACTGTTTTGCACACATCCAACTGGGCACTAGAGCTGGAAAAAAAGTATGTGTGTGTGTGTGTCCTCAATGTTTTCTGCGATAAAACATCCATCCTTTTTCCCCTCACTCCCTCCCATCACAGCAGCCCAGGTGGGTTGATCGGTCATTGATCTTTGCTAGAATGCTCTAATAGGGATGATATCTTTCTGTTATCTCTCTGATTATGTCCCACAGGGTCTGATTGTGAGTGGTCTGCCTCTGTGCTGTTGGTGTCTGTTATTGGTCTTCAATTGGACAAAACCATTTTTATGCCAATCCCCTGATGATACGACACCTGCTACAGCACCGATGAGTCATGATCAGGAAACGCTCTCCTGTTGGGCTGAAACGCACAGCTAGATTTTAATCGTGGATATTTATGGCTAATTGTTTTCCCCTTTAATCAAACATCAAATGTACCATTTATGTAGCCAGCTTGTGGTTTGATTGAAGATTTAATTTCCTGCCACAGATATAATTATTAGGGTTGGGCGGTATCCAGTTTTATCATACCGTTTCTGTACTGTATTACTGAAACTTTTCTTAAGGGGCGCCATTAAACAGAATAAGTGTGGATGGATGGATACAATCAAAAGTTTGGACACCTACTCATTCAAGGATTTTTCTTTATTTTGACTATTTTCTACTTTGTAGAATAATAGTGAACATCAAAACTATGAAATAATACGTATGGAATCATGTAGCAACCAAAAAAGGGTTAAACAAATCAAAATATATTTTAGATTTAAAGTAGCCACCCTTTGCCTTCATGACCGCTTTGCACACTCTTAGCATTCTCTCAACCAGCTTCATGAGGTAGTCAACTGGAATGCATTTCAGTTAACAGGTATTGCTAGTTAAAAGGGGTGGCAGTTAGCTTAGTGGTTAGAGCATTGGACAAGTAACCGAAAGGTCAGCTCGGGGATTCGATCCAGCAACAAGGTAAAAATCTGTTCTGCCCCTGAACAAGGCACTGTTCCTCGGTAGGCTGTCATTGTAAATAAGAATTTGTTCTTAACTGACTTAATTGGAAGGGTGGTATACAGAAGATAGCCCTATTTGGTAAAAGACCAAGTCCATATTATTGCAAGAACGGCTCAAATAAGCAAAGAGAAAGGACAGTCTGTTCATTTTAAGACATGAAGGTCAGTCAATCTGGAAAGCTTCAAGTGCAGTCGCTAAAACCAAGCGCTGTGATGAAACTCTCATGAGGACCGCCACAGGAATGGAAGACCCAGAGTTACCAATGCTGCAGAGGATAAGTTAATTAGAGTTAATTGCACCTCCGATTGCAGCCCAAACACTTAACAGACATCTCAGAAGAGTTCAGAAGAGCCTGCGTGAATCAGGCCTTCATGGTCGAATTGCTGCAAAGAAACCACTATAAATGGACTCCAATAAGAACTTGCTTGGGCCAAGAAACACAAGCAATGGCCGTTAGACTGGTGGGAATCTGTCCTTTGGTCTGATGAGTCCAAATTTGAGAATTTTGGTTCCAACCGCCGTGTCTTTGTGAAACAGAGTAGGTGAACAGATGGTTCCCTCCATGAAGCACGGGGGTGTTTTGCTGTTGACACTGATTTTATTTAGAATTCAAGGCACACTTAACCAGCATGGCTACCACAGCATTCTGCAGCGATACGCCATCCCATCTGGTTTGTGCTTAGTCCGACTATCATTTGTTTTTCAACAGGACAATGACCCAACACACCTCCAGACTGTAAGAGCTATTTGACCGAGAACGAGAGAAGGAGTGCTGCATCAGATGACCTAGCCTCCAGAATCACCAGACCTCAACCCAATTGAGATGGTTTGGGATGAGTTGGACCACAGAGTGAAGGAAAAGCAGCCAACAAGTGCTTGGCATATGTGGGAACTCCTTCAAGACTGTTGGAAAAGCATTCCTCATGAAGCTGGGCGAGAGATTGCCAAGTGTGTACAAAACATTAAGAACGCCTGGTCTTTCACAATCTTTTGTACAAAACAATACTTGTATGATTTATTTAAAAAAATGTACACACACCTATTTAGGCTACAGGGATCTTGATCCAGGAGGGGATTAACAAATAATTTCCCTAGCTCAGTGCTCTAGCTATCCTTTCATTTGCTAACTAAATGTTAAGATGAAGCTTTTTGGTTACACCAAATACATTCATCTTAACATTTAGTTAGCAAATGAAAGGATAGCTAGAGCACTGAGCTAGGGAAATTATTTGTAATCTTAGATTTCTTATAGTTATATTTAAGTTTAAGCAGTGGCACTTATAACTAAGGAGGGGGGGGGGTTTATGGGTACCCACAAAACCGGTATCGAAAGTCATACTGTCGATATTTCAAAATAACCAGATAAACGGTATGTGGCCCAAGCCTAATAATTATATATATTTTCTGCCCAGGAACAGTCATGAGACCAGCTCTGTGCCACCTGTATGTGTGAGGTTGCTGCTGACTTTCTAGTCATTGTCTGAAAAACTACTTTCGCAATCGTAGAAGCATAGAACTGAGGGGAGTAGAACAGAACAGTGGTTTTGTAAATGAAGATGCCAGTAATATGCCTCTCCCAGTAATTCAAAGAGTTAGCCCAACAAAGGTTCTCTCTCTATGCAGGGTCCTAGTTCTTTAAGATCCTGGGCTCTGCTGCAACGATCCCCAACAAACACACACACACCATGCTGTGTTGTATTTGGTCTCTATATAATGTTGTGGTGTCTCTATCATGCTGTGTGTTTTTTGTCCTAAATTTTTAATCCCAGCACCCGCAGGAGGCCTTTTGGTAGGCCATCATTGTAAATAAGAATAAAGGTTGAATTAATCAAATACACACACACTGCTCCTTCCTCAGTGCTAGTTCTGCACTGCTTCTTCTTTGCCCCTCAGGACCAGGTCACATGACTTAGGTGTTTACTTCCAAATCCTCTTCCTGTTTCAGACCCACCCAGTCTAGCCCCTCCCCTCTCCAGCTCGCTCTTTCTCTCCTCACTCTCATCATCCCTCTCTATTGTTGTCCTCTCCCCATCTCCTCTCGATCCTCCTTCTCGCCATCTCTCTCTGACATTTGAGCTACAGAGCGAAGGCTGTCTGTTTAGTCTTTCATTTGTCTCACTGCCTTTATTCTTCATCCCTTGTTGATCACTGGCTGCATCCTAAGTAGGGCATCTTTCCTTCATTCCTTTCTCTCTACTCATCCCTTGTTCTCGCTTTCTCATGCGGTGTGTGTGTGTGTGTGTCTCTCGTGGACTTGACAGGCAGCATAATAGATTAAGACACGCTGCAGTCAGGACTGCTGCAGGGAGAAGAAGCTGCTGCAGTGTATGTGTTGGTCCGTGTGTGTCTTTGTCTGTGGCGGGAGCCTCTTAAAGGGACACCCTGCCTGCGTTGGTCAGTTGGTGGCTGGTAAACCTGCAGTGGCTCAGAATAGCAACACAGCACGGTAGCTTCCACACTCTCCTCCCTCGTTTCAGTCTGTCGCTTTCTTTAACACTCCTATTTCTGTTGCTTTCTCTTGACACTTCTTTTCATCTGCTCCTCCACTCTTCCCCTCTCACCATCTCGCTCACCTGGTATTAGTCTGGTAATCTATGGAGTAATGCGGTTACGTGGTCTAAAGATCTGAGTCAGTCAGTTAGGGAGAGTGGTTGAGTCATCAGTGTAGTGTTTAGACTAGAGGACAGACAGTCGGTAGGGATCTCCTTTGCAACGCGTTTCCAAACGGGAGGGAAACGCACTGCCTGTGAGTCATCATACTGGAGATATAGCTACTCCGCCATGGTGTGTGTGTGTGATGCGTGTGTCAATTTTTAATTCATGCATGTTTTGTTGAAAGTCGCTCTCATGCATGTTTTGGCGTGCGTGTGTACCTGTGTGTTGCTGTCATGCCTGTATTAATGTCAGTTTCGCCTCTCTTTGTTGTTCTTGCTTTGACCGGTTCTGGGGCTCTTGCCATGGAGGCCGCCTTTCAGTTCTTCCAGTCTGTGTGCGTTGATATTACTTCTGTATGAACGTGCGTATCTCCTCTGTGCAGGCGGGTTCGGGGGCTCTCACCATGGCTGCAGCATTTCAAGACTTCCAGAGGAGCGAGTCAGACCGGCTAAATGAGATGAAGGGTCATCTAGAGATTGCCTTACTGGAGAAGCACTTCCTACGTAAGTAACCTTAACAACTCTAGCACACATTTTTAGCTGTTTATTCATCCTCCATTGCTGTAGTAGCTATCTGCTTGTGCACATTAATTGGTGAGTCAGTGTGAGAATGGGAGGGGCTGGAGGATTGGCTGTTAACGGGGAAAGAGGATGGTGGAGGGATGGGTGGCGGAGAGGAATGGACGAGGGAGTTGGGATGCGCCGTAGCCTGAGGGGGAGCACATTCAATTGTGCTAACTCATGTTTATTCTTTCACACACACCTCTGCGCTGGGTCAGCCACTAATGCCTCTGGCCAATGTGGCTGCCCTGCCCCATTTAACCCCACTCAGGGATGGGTACACACTGTACCAAGCCTTCACTACGGTGTAGTGGCCTGTGCTGTTTGTGTGGGTGTGCTACCCCACGTGTAGCTGACGTACGTGCATGCGCGCAGTTTTTCCATCCACAGGTCTGCCAGTGTACCTCTCCATCCGAGAGTGTGAGCTTGCATTGCTGAAGCTGTATGACTAAAGCCTATTGCTAAGGCTATATGGCTAAAGCTATAGGTTATTGCTAATTTCCAAGGCTAAAGCTATATGTCCAAAGCTATAGTGCTACAGTGAAGCTAAAGCTATATGGTTAAAGCTATGGCTAAAGTTGCAGTGCTTAATATACACTCTCTAGTATTTATTTGGACAGTGAAGCTAAAATGTTTACTTTAGCTCTCTACTCCAGCATTTTGTTTTATGTGGCGATAGTACAGAATATCACATTTTTATTTTAGGGTATTTTCATACATATCTATCTGTTTTATCATTTAGAAATGAAAGCACTATCCCCACATTTTGAAGGTGTCAAGTATTTGGATAACTCATTTAGTGTGTCGGGGGGGGGAGGCAGCAGGTGTAAAAAAATAAAATAAAATATTTAAAAAAAAATCAATAAATAAAAACAGCACACAGAAATAAACTTCCATAATTCTTAACATACCAACTGCCTCTGTAGTGAAATTTTTAATTGTAATTTTTTGCAACACTCGCTCATCAGACTTTGTAAGCAAGCTAATGACAATGCCTCCTAAAGACATGATTGACATCGGGAAGTTGATTATGTAAATCTGCTAGTTAGTTAGCTATGCTGTCCCCCAATTATTATATATATTTTTTTTCTGATGCTGATGTGCCCCTTACCAGTGGCAATTTTGGCATGTAAATCTTTTTGTTAATGCATGCCACAACGGAACACTTACATTAATTTCACTATAGCGGTGACAAACGGTGCCCACAAACTGTTAGGGCCTACATTATAGCACCGTGGAGTGAATCCTTACCACTGCTTCACCTGGCTGTCAGCGGAGCCTTGTCTGGAATATTTTACTGCCTTTAAAAAAAACATAGCTGATATTGCTGACTTGCTTAAACAAATGTGGTTTCTACTGACAATTGAGATGTTGTCCCTCATGCCATAGTTTGTACAAGCAAATAAGAGGCAATCTGTAATTTCGATTTAAGACATTTAATGAGCAAGCTCGGACGGACGTAGTGAATATAACTTTGTTCAGCACTTGAAATATACAGCGACAGGGGAAAGAGGTGACAGTATTCTCCCTGTACACCAAGTCGGAACCGTAGGATAAATAAGAGGGGCATATAAGCAGACAATGAAAGCTCTTACAATGTTCAATGATTACATTTCTCTAAAACAGGCTATAGGCTACATGTGCACCAACAATTCAGAACAGTAGGCTAAGTTATGAGGGGGGAAGGGACTAAATTGTTAGGGTGAAGCACTTGAGTTCCCAATTGTCTTGAACTCACTGAAGTCTGAGATTTCCGAGTTTCCAGTTCTTTTGAACGTGGTAGAAGTCATGCTGGATTGGCAGCGTGGGCAATATATTCAACCCTTTCTGACATGTGAATGTCTATTACCTTTTAAGCTTGGAAAAGAGACCATAAACCCAGACTTGGACCATACACCCACTCCACTGAATAGAAGGCAAGTGATTGCTTTACAAACCACTGATTCCTTCCAAACCACTCATTGTTGAGTTTGAGATTTCCAACTTGTTGGGTAATGTTTATGGCCAATGAGCACCAATATGTTATCTATAATTTCTCTTCATTATGACAAGGATAGAAAAGGGTTTACCAGTAGATCGACTTGATTCATGATGACTGCTAACTAAGACTTTGAAAGTTAGATGTTGACATGATCACTCCAATCAATGCTATGGTAGATGTGATTTTATCTGTGGCCAATGACATTGAGCCTTCTTGGATGGGCACTTCTAATGTAAATCTATGGTAGCGTCCAAGGGGCTCAAATTTTTGAGCTCTCCCCATATATTTTGCGGTGACTTGGTGTCCCCATGAGTAACAGAACACTGAGCCAATCACATGTGGATACTCACTCAAAATAATTAATAAAATTAAAAAAATCCAGTGAGGGCACTTTCTCTTAGAAGGGCAGGTGCTCGGGCACTGGTTGATTCCTATCTACATGTCTGTAGTCAGAATTTTACTATTTTGGTTCCATATTCCTAGCATGCAATGACTACTTCAAGCTTGGCACTCAACAAACTTGTTGGATGCATATGCAGTTTTTTGTGTTTCGGATTATGTTGTGTCAAATAGAAATGAATGGTAAATAATGATTTGTGTCATTTTGGAGTCACTTTTTAATTGTAAATTAGAATATATTTCTGATCAATTAGTCTATTAATGAATTATTCTTTACCTTACGTTAGTGTCATTTCAAACATTGTAGGATTCTTGGTTATCTGCATGAACCCAGCCTAAACCATAAATCATCCATTCACCAATTGGCTTAATCATTTATTTACTAACTAACTAATCACAGAAATGTTTAAACAAACAGTAGCTATTGGTTACTAACAATGATAAGGAAGATCCCCTAGTGGGCTGAGCCGATATGACGGCTTGGTGGACAAAGGGAAGTGGGTGTGGACTGAGAAAGAAGCGGGAAAGACAAAAGGGATCATTACACAGTTAAATTATATTAATTGAAATGCTAATCCTTTGTGCTTAAATGCTCATTCATTCGGGAATAATTGCATTCAATGTATATTTACGCCCCATGTGTTGTGATCTTCTCTGTTGGAATCTGATCCGTCTGCTGGAGAGTTCATCCGAGTCGGTTTCCCTGAAGATCAGTATTTCGTGGTTAGAATGGATTCTTCAGAGTACCATTCAGAAATGTTCTCATAGAATAATGTTTCGGCGGCTGTCGGTATTCTCGTCCCAGGTTTACATAATTTCTAGCTGCAGACTAGTATCCAAGATTTGCTCTTATTCTGTGGGGATCGATAGTCTCTGAGTTGAACTATTTCCAGCCGTGTAGCCAATGCTCCACGTGGTATGGTTAGGAATTCAATAACTATTCGCAATCACAGCTCACGCTGTGGCTTTGCTTAGTCTTGGTACTCAAACCTGTGCCACCTCAGCATGCGTGGTCTGAAGAGGATTTTCTCAGGAGGGGTTTTTATTCATAACAGTAGAAAAGGTGGTTCCATGACGCCAGATCATGTCTGTGCTCATGGGGGCGGGCCAATGACTTAGTTAAACTTTAAAGGGAATACAATTCTCTCACATTAAAGGTTTAACATCACTTTTCACTTATAGTTTCATTTTATACAATAATTAGATGCAAACCTCATAATGGAGGCACCTGTATAAACCGAGTTAAGGTAATATGGCTGTATTGTCTTTCATGAGGTCACAAACATGAAACAAAACGGACCGGGTCGTAGCTGGATTCTCCACCGACCGTTTACACATTCTCCAAAATATGGATATTGTTCAGTTCTCAAATTCTGTGATGTAGTAGAAGTTCTACTGTGAAACTCACTGCATGGCCAGGGAAAGCCTCTTTACCCAATTTATGATGTGGGGGTTAAATTGTAAACCTGACCTTCCCAATAGGGGACGGGGTTGTTCACATCTCTGCTAGGCAATTCACTGAAAGGGCTAGCGTCATGACACATGATTACGGATAATCTGTTACATATACGCCGGGAGTCCGAAAGCAGGTGCAGATGGTGAGTTTTTAATATGGAACAGATGCAAAAGAACCAACATGAGAAGTCTACTGAACGAGAGATGATAACATCTAAAGACTGATTAACACAGAGGGCTAAATAAAGGGCAAGTAATCAGGGAAGTGATTAAGTCCAGGTGTGCCTAATGAAGCGCAGGTGTGTGTAATGATGGGTTGCCAGGAGCTGTGGTTAGTAAACTGGCGATGTGACAATCATGAATGAATTGTGAATAATGAGTGACAAAGTTACAGAAGCATAAATATCATACCCCCCCAAAAAATTCTAACCTCCCTGTTATTGGTAATGGTGAGAGGTTAGCATGTTTTGGGTGGACTTCAAGATGGTGCTGACGGAGAGGGTCGCCTCGCTTTGAGTTCTTAGGAAACTATACAGTATTATAAAAACATTTTAATGTATTATTATTACATTGTTACCCCAGGAAATCTTATAACATAAACTAACAAGAACTATTGGATATAAGAGCAACGTCAACCAACATTACAACCAGGAATACAACTTTCCCGAAGCGGATCCTCTGTTCGGAATCACGACCCAGGACAATGGATCTAATCCCAGTAGCTGACCCAAAACAACGGCGCCGCAGACGGAGGGGCCACCTGGTCAGGCTCCGTAGACGTGCACATCACCCACTGCTCCAGAGTATACTACTCGCCAATGTCCAGTCTCTTGACAACAAGGTAGATGAAATTTGAGCAAGGGTTGCCTTCCAGAGAGACATCAGCTTGTAACATTCTCTGTTTCACGGAAACCTGACTCTCTCGGGATATGTTGTCGGAATCGGTTCAGCCACCTGGCTTCTCCATGCATCGTGCTGACAGCAAAACCCCTCTCTGGGAAGAGGAAGGGCGGGGGTGTATGCTTCATGATTAACGGCTAATGGTGTAATCATAACAACATACAGGAGCTAAAGTTCTGCTCACCCGATCTAAAATTCCTTACAATTAAATGCTGGCCATTTTACCTACCAAGAGAATTCTTACTCAATTCTTACCCCCCTCCCCCCCCCCCCCCCCCTATCCACATCGAAGGGACAGCAGTGGAGAAGGTGGAAAGTTAAGTTCTTCGGCGTACACATCACGGGCAAACTGAAAAGGTCCACCCACATAAGACAGTGTGGTGAAGAAGGGGCTACAGCACCTCTTCAACCTCAGGAGGCTGAAGAAATTTGGCTTGACACCCAAAACCCTGACAAACATTTACAGATGAACAAACGAGCGCACCCTGTCGGGCTGTATCACCGCCTGCTACGGCAAACTACCTGCCCTCCATGACACCTACAGCACCCCTTGTCACAGTAAGGCCAAAAGGTTTAAGAAGAAGAAGAACAACAACCACTGCCTGTTCACACTGCTACCATCCAGAAGACTAGGTCAGTACAGGTGCATCAAAGCTGGGACCGAGAGACAGAAGCTGTTTTTCAATCTCAAGGCTATCAGACTGCTCAACAGCGCACTAACTCAGAGGCTGCTGCCTACATTGAGACCCATTCTCTGGCCACTTTAATAAATAGATCACGAGTCACTTTAAATAATGCCACTTAAATAATGTTTACATATCTTTACATATCTTATTATTCATATCAAATGTATATACTGTTTTATACCATCTATTGCACTTTGCCTATGCCCCTCGGCCATATACTTATGTACATATTCTCATTCACCCCTTTAGATTTGTGTGTATTAGGTAGTTGTTGGGGAATTGTTAGATAATACTGCACTGTTGGAACTAGAAGCACAAGCATTTCGCTACACTTATATTAACATCTGCTAACCATGTGTATGTGACCAATAAAATTTGATTTGACACAAAATGCTTTAATTTCTAAGTGGTAAAATGGATATGTATGAGAATACCTCAAAATATAAGGTGACATTTTGTACTGTTGCCTCCAAACATTTTGATCTCAAATCCAACATGACGTCAGATTACACATTTTTAGCTAAAGCTAGGACTACTGCTACCAGTCTCAATATTCCTTGATTGCTCGGCCTGTGTCGCTCAGTGTGTGTGTCTCTCTCTGTCGGTCTGTTCTTATCCCCTCGGCTATTGTTCTCCTGACATGAATTCAACTAATCAGGCGTAGTCCATCTCAGCCCTGTAGAGGGTCCTTATGAAGAGCCTGTCTCACACACACACACACAGATGGATGAGAGACTCAGCATCTAATAACAATAGGGTCTCATCACCACTACTCATCTAGACGGACAAATATGTCCTGATGAATGTTGTCTACAGAGTTGAGTACCATTGTGTCATTAGTACTGAGCACACTCTTTTCTCAGGGTAATTTGCCGTTTTCAAGTTCACTCCTGTTTTGTGTAGGATCTTTATGGAGAGGGAAGGTGGACTGTTGTATAATAATCTGCATATATACTGGACATACTCATGCATTATTAAACTCTGCTTTGCTATCAATGACAGTCTTCCATAGCTGATGTTTGAGTTAGCGTTTAGCATGCTATAAAATACTGTCACAACATGGCAGCTTTGCCTTGCTGAAGGTCAGAATAGAGATGTCAGGCCAGGGACTAAACATATCTGCACACTTCATACTGAATGGCAGTAGGTGCCTGTTGTATTCGTGAACTAGAGTGAATCTGTTTCTGGGTAATACAGGTCCTGACCAGGCCCCTCTGCTCTCTTTCTCCCGTCCTCTACCCCTCTTCCTCCCAGTGTAATTGGAGCGGTGAAGCAGGAGAATCCATTAGCAGCTAAATGGACTTTGCTCTGTTCATCCTTGCTTTCTTCTGTTAATCTCTGCTTTCTTTTGTGTTCATCTCTGCACAGTTGTGTGTGTGTGTGTGTAGTGGAGCAGGGTGAATTGAGAAAGAGATGGGCATGTGGGGTCTGAGTGGCTGAGACTTGACTGGCTAGTGGTTAGACTATAGCATTACCTATAGTCCATCTGATGCCCCACTCTGAACAGCTGAAACAACCTTAAGCTACTAGACAGGCTAATATTCTACTAGAACTCTGAAACAATCTGTATACATGCGATAGAGATCAATCGACCAAAAACTATACATTTCGTCTCTTGGTTGTGTATTTTACACTATGTTGAGAAAAAAATCAGAGTATAATGCTTGTATGGATGTCAACCCCAGTACATGTTCATGTCATCACCAATAAACTGCATTACACTTCAAAACGACCACCGATTACTGTATGCTAGCTATGCTACCAGCTTATACGAACAGGAGCTAGCATTTAGCACTTACTTCTAAACCTGGAAAGGGGCAACTTCTAAATGTTTTGCTGCGATAACAGCCAAATGTATATAAAATCGGACTATAGTAGACACATTGTGGGCCTGTTACAATAAGTAAATCATGATTGATGTGACGAATAGCCACTGGCGCACATTCAACAAATCTGGTCTAACAATCTGGCATCCTTCTATCCCCCGCGGTCTGCAGTCCATTGACCTTTTTACCACATCTATTAGACATGGCAGCATGGATTTGATAGAACCCATGAAGGTTCATAATACATAATACTGATGAAATGGTTGCGCTCGGTCAACCAAGGTGTGTCCCAAATGGCACCGTATTCTCTATGTAGTGCACTACAGTTTACCAGCCCTCATAAGGCTCTAGTAGTGCACTATGTAGGGAATTGGATGCCATTTGGGATGCAACCGTAATTGACAAGTAGCTTTTGCAGTGCTAGTTCTATATGTTTTACTGTTTTGAGGCTAGCAGATTAAAGCGGAAGACGTCTAATCTCTGTGCAGTCAGAGGTGATGTGCTAATAGTACAGTCAATCAGTCCTCTGAAGTCACTCGCTGTAAGCGCTCAACTCACCCCCTGATCTGCCTTTATGGGCTTCTTTCCCATCTACGCCTTTCATGAATTCACTTTTCATCGATTCCCTGTGAGTGCCGTAATCGTAATCGTAATCCCTGTGAGTGCTTCCCCCTCACCCATGGTCTCTCATCACCCATCTCTTTCTCTGGTGACCTCTGCAGCAGAGGATGCAGATATGGCAGAGTAGAGCAGTCTCTGGAGGTTGCAGGAAGGCATTGTGGTCTTCACCAGTACCTGGATGATAATCCAAGCCCACTTTGTTTGTTTAGGCCAGGGCCCAAAAGTTGTGCGCTATGTAGGGAATAGGGTGCCATTTGGAATGCATACAGTGTTGCTATGTGAGATGGCGAGCCAGTGAGGGAACAACTGGATTGTCTGTGTTGTGGGGATCCTGTTTGTTCTTGTGTTGCCTGATCACCTTTATCACATTAGTTGACAATATCAATACTCAATCACTACTTTCAATTCAGTTCTACAGGGACCATTTTAGCAAGTGCCGTTGTCGGACTAACCAGAGTCATTGACACAGTGTAGGTTTGTACAGTGCAGAACTTGGATGCTGTTGACTAAGGCGCACTATGCTACTACTTAGACACCATTGAGCAGAGGCATGTACTGTGTGTGAACGGTTCACCGATTCTCAATGTATTTAGCGCTTTTTGTTTCGACAATGAAAGGGTAGTAAGTTTTAAGTTCCTCGGTGTACACATCACGGACAAACTGAATTGGTCCACCCACACTGTTACACAGACATCACTAACATAGAGACTGCTGCCAACCTAGACTCAAATCTCTGGCCACTTACCTCAGGAGGCTGAAGAAATTCTGCTTGTCACCAAAAGCACTCACAAACTTCTACAGATGCACAATCGAGAGCATCCTGTCGGGCTGTATCACCACCTGGTACGGCAACTGCTCCGCCCATAACCGCAAGGCTCTCCAGAGGGTAGTGAGGTCTGCACAACGCATCACAGGGGGCAAACTACCTGCCCTCCAGGACACCTACACCCGATGTCACAGGAAGGCCATAAAGATCATCAAGGACACAGGTGCATCAACGCGGGGACCGAGAGACTGAAAAACAGTTTCTATCTCAAGGCCATCAGACTGTTAAACAGCCACCACTAACATTGAGTGGCTGCTGCCAACACACTGACTCAACTCCAGCCACTTTAATAATGGAAATGGATGTAAAAATGTATCACTAGCCACTTTAAACAATGCCACTTAATATAATGTTTACATACCCTACATTATTCATCTCATATGTATATATTGTACTCTATACCATCTACTGCATCTTGCCTATGCCGTTCTGTACCATCACTCATATCTTTATGTACATATTATTTATCCCTTTACACTTGTGTGTGTATAAGGTAGTAGTTGTGGAATTGTTAGGTTAGATTACTCGTTGGTTATTACTGCATTTTCGGAACTAGAAGCACAAGCATTTCGCTACATTCGCATTAACATCTGCTAACCATGTATGTAGATAGTTCTGGATGAGATCTTTAAGGTCAGGGCCCTCCATAAGGCTCTCAAAATGATTTTAGACCCAAGTCACCACCTGTACCTGGAGTTTGAATTACTCCCCTCTGGGCGCAGGTATAGGGCACCCCTCAGCAGGAAAAACAGAACGAGACAATCATTTGTGCCAGGTGTGATATCCCTCCTAAATAGCTCGGGCGACTGTTCCTATTGACTCCGTAAGGCCAGCAGGCTAGTCTTTTTCTTTTTTTATTTAATGTTTTATTTCTTACTATTATTTTTATTGGTGCGTAACTGTTATGAAAGCTGTATTGTAAATTTTGTTTTGTATTTAAACGCCACTTTAAATGTGTACATGACACTGCAACAAAATCTCCCCATGGGGACAATTAAGTAAGTATGTGACAAAATAGAGGAACAGCGGAGTTCATTCAAGATTTTATTTCACCTTATTTAACCAGGTAAGTCAATTGAGAACCAAAACCAGTGAACAGGGCAACTCACAATGCCACTAAAAATACATAAAATGCTTTACAGAGGAAAAATATATATACATCAAATATACAACAATAAGAAATGTACAGTGGGTACAAGGCAACACAGCAGGGCTCCTGGGTGGCGCAGTGGCCTAAGGCACTGCATCTGTGCTAAAGGCGTCACTACAGACCCTGGTTCGATTCCGGGCTATATCACAACCGTCCTTGACCGGGTGTCCCATATGGCACCGCACAATTGACCCAGCCTAGTCCGGGTTAGGGGAGGGTTTGGCCGGGGTAGGCCGTCATTGTAAATAAGAATGTGTTCTTAACTGACTTGCTTAGTTAAATAAAATACTTAATGATCAGCAGGAATCTTGATCAGATTGCAGTTCAGTTAATGTTTTTGAAGGAGTGTAGTGGGATGAGTGTGTCAAGTTTTGAGGGTCTTTTGCAGCTCGTTCCAGTCATTGGCGGAGGAAAACTGTAATGAATGATGGCCAAAGGAAGTGCAGGCTTTGGGAATGACCAGTGTGATACATTTACCAGAGCGCAGGATCATTGCTATTCTAACTTCCGCGATGCATATAAGGCCCTGCCCCGCTCTCCTTTCGGAAAAGCTGACCACGACTCCATTTTGTTGATCCCTGCCTACAGACAGAAACTAAAACAAGAAGCTCCCGCGCTGAGGTCTGTTCAACGCTGGTCCAACCAATCTGATTCCACACTCCAAGACTGCTTCCATCACGTGGACTGGGATATGTTTCGTATTGCATCAAACAACAACATTGACGAATACGCTGATTCGGTGAGCGAGTTCATTAGAACGTGCGTTGAAGATGTCGTTCCCATAGCCACGATTAAAACATTCCCAAACCAGAAACCGTGGATTGATGGCAGCATTTGTGTGAAACAGAAAGCGCGAACCACTGCTTTTAATCAGGGCAAGGTGACCGGAAACATGACCGAATACAAACAGTGTAGCTATTCCCTCCGCAAGGCAATCAAACAAGCAAGGCTGCAGGCCCAGACGGCATCCCCAACCGCGCCCTCAGAGCGTGCGCAGACCAGCTGGCTGGTGTGTTTACGGACATATACAATCAATCCTTATCCCAGTCTGTTGTTCCCACATGCTTCAAGAGGGCCACCATTGTTCCTGTTCCCAAGAAAGCTAAGGTAACTGAGCTAAACGACTACCGCCCCGTAGCACTCACTCCCGTCATCATGAAGTGCTTTGAGAGACTAGTCAATGACCATATCACCTCCACCCTACCTGACACCCTAGACCCACTCCAATTTGCTTACCGCCCAAATAGGTCCACAGACGATGCAATCTCAATCACACTGCACACTGCCCTAACCCATCTGGACAAGAAGAATACCTATGTGAGAATGCTGTTCATCGACTACAGCTCGGCATTTAACATCATAGTGCCCTCCAAGCTCGTCATCAAGCTCGAGACCCTGGGTCTCGACCCCGCCCTGTGCAACTGGGTACTGGACTTCCTGACGGGCCGCCCCCAGGTGGTGAGGGTAGGAAACAACATCTCCACCCCGCTGATCCTCAACACTGGGGCCCCACAAGGGTGCGTTCTGAGCCCTCTCCTGTACTCCCTGTTCACCCACGACTGCGTGGCCACGCACGCCTCCAACTCAATCATCAAGTTTGCGGACGACACAACAGTGGTAGGCTTGATTACCAACAACGACGAGACGGCCTACAGGGAGGAGGTGAGGGCCCTCGGAGTGTGGTGTCAGGAAAATAACCTCACACTCAACGTCAACAAAACTAAGGAGATGATTGTGGACTTCAGGAAACAGCAGAGGGAACACCCCCCTATCCACATCGATGGAACCGTAGTGGAGAGGGTAGTAAGTTTTAAGTTCCTCGGCGTACACATCACAGACAAACTGAATTGGTCCACCCACACAGACAGCATCGTGAAGAAGGTGCAGCAGCGCCTCTTCAACCTCAGGAGGCTGAAGAAATTCGGCTTGTCACCAAAAGCACTCACAAACTTCTACAGATGCACAATCGAGAGCATCATGTCGGGCTGTATCACCGCCTGGTACGGCAACTGCTCCGCCCTCAACCGTAAGGCTCTCCAGAGGGTAGTGAGGTCTGCACAACGCGTCACCGGGGGCAAACTACCTGCCCTCCAGGACACCTACACCACCCGATGTCACAGGAAGGCCATAAAGATCAAGGACAACAACCTCCCGAGCCACTGCCTGTTCACCCCGCTATCATCCAGAAGGCGAGGTCAGTACAGGTGCATCAAAGCTGGGACCGAGAGACTGAAAAACAGCTTCTTTCTCAAGGCCATCAGACTGTTAAACAGCCACCACTAACATTGAGTGGCTGCTGCCAACACACTGACTCAACTCCAGCCACTTTAATAATTGGAATTGATGGGAAATGATGTAAAATATATCACTAGCCACTTTAAACAATGCTACCTAATATAATGTTTACATACCCTACATTATTCATCTCATATGTATACGTATATACTGTACTCTATATCATCTACTGCATCTTTATGTAATACATGTATCACTAGCCACTTTAACTATGCCACTTTGTTTACATACTCATCTCATATGTATATACTGTACTCAATACCATCTACTGTATCTTGCCTATGCCGCTCTGTACCATCACTCATTCATATATCTCTATGTACATATTCTTTATCCCCTTACACTTGTCTATAAGGTAGTAGTTTTGGAATTGTTAGCTAGATTACTTGTTGGTTATTACTGCATTGTCGGAACTAGAAGCACAAGCATTTCGCTACACTCACATTAACATCTGCTAACCATGTGTATGTGACAAATAAAATTTGATTTAGGTTGCTATTGGTAGCGGAGATGTTGAGGAGTGAGCTGAGGTATAGGGGAGACTTGCCTATGAGGGACTTTAATAAATTGGTACCAGTGGGTCTGACGTGTATATGTAACGAGGGCCAGTGATGTGTGTTGCAGGGACCACTGGTAACAAAGCGGATAGCAGTGTGATAAATTACATCTAGTTTGAGGGAGGTTTAGGGGGCAAGCCTGTAAAACCACATCGCCAATTGGCTGGATGGTGTGCTTGGCAAAGTGGGTAAAGGATGTTTTGTCACAGTACAAATCCAGAATTGGTTCTAACTTTCAACTGAAGGTGGGTGACGTGTGTGTGGATTGGGAGTGAGCAGTCCAGCCATATACCAAGGTATGTGTCGACATACTCTAGCTCTGACCCATTCGTGGTGAGAATGTTAAGATGGCATGCAGGTTGAGGTAGATTCTGGTTGAAGAGCATACTTTTTTTTGTGTTATTGAAGAGTAGGTGAAGGTCAGAGAAGGCACGCTGGATGTTAAAGCTATGTTGTGGGATGGTCAGCACAGTGTTCAGGGAGGGGCCAGTTGTGTACAGGATAGTGTTGTCGTCGGCATAAAGGTGGATGAGGGAGTTTCCAGCAGCATGCGCAACATTGGATTTGACACGTTGTAATAGTTTTCAAACCAGGCTAGACAATTTTCTGAGAACCCTAGATCGACGAGTCTATTGAGCAGGATGCAGTGCCTAACTGATTCCAAGGCTTTAGCCAGATCAATAAAAAGACGCAAAACACTCCTTGTTGTCAAAAGCAGATATGATTTAGAACCTTCAGTTTGAAGCCAGACTGCATCGCAGAAAAAACACTGGGATCCAGTTGGCGGGTTAACACTTGGTTGTGTGAAGGAACTCAAAGTCCATACCATTGCTAGGCTTAACTAAAGCCTATATCATAGCATACTTAGGCTAAAGCCCATACCATACACAAACTATATTTACATTTTAGTAATTTATCAGACGCTCTTATACAGACCGAGTTACAGGAGCCATTAGGGTTAAGTGCCTTGCTCAAGGGCACATCGACAGATTTCTCACCTAGTCAAACAAGCAATATTTTGGTTACTGTCCCAACCGCTAGGGTACCTGGCTACCTGGCACCCTGTCCTACCAGCGCCTCTGCCTCTATCACAGGAGAGCCCAAATGGCTTCGGTGTGGCTATTGAACATGGAACAGTATTAGCCTTGTGTTTATAAGTCCGTAAGAGACTCTTAAAAATAACAGACCATAGCTAGGCCAAAGCCCCTACCAGACCACAGCTAGACTACAGGAAGGTTCAAGACCCTATTATGGAACTGGCCCAGAGGGTGTCTATTGAGTCTATTAACAGTATTAGCCCTGTGTGCTAATGGTTGATAAGCACTGTAGCTGATAAGTCATTAAAAAATACGTGTGAGGTAACTATGTGAATAGGATCAGACATCAGATGTCTACTAGGCCGCTTGATCTTTTTGGTAAATAGGAAAATGTAGAAATGAGAACTGGAACACTCCGGGGCTCAGTTGCAATACATGTAATAGATTCCAGGTATCGTTTTGATAGCTATGCTGCCTTTTATCAGGGTTTTATCTGATAGGGCCTGAGTCATTGTTGGAGGCACAAACTGTGTTTTGTGCTTACTAGTCGATTTTTTTTTAAAGACGATCATAGCAGGTAGGTGGGTTGCTTAATTGTTCTACCTCCCTGTTCTGCATATTCCGCTTCTGCACAGTCATTGGTTTGGTTTCTATTGCTGCAGCCTGTTATGTGTGGTTGTCGGGGGTGTGTCTGTACTTCTTGACTCTGCAGCCTGCGTTCTGCAGGCAGATGCCTCCTTTTAGCATAAAGTACTGCAGATATCACGACATTGCACAATGGATGCTTAAATTATATAAGGAGTTTAGCTCAATATATAAAACAGTAAGCAGCAGCAAACTAGCAGCATCCTCCTCCAGCATCTCCCTGGTTGTCAGCAGGCTAATACTGTAATAATGCTGCTAAGGACACACAGCAGTTAAACTATATTCAATGAGTTATATGAATGAGTTATATGATGACAACATGGGCATATACCATCAAGTAGTTTAATTTATATAGAATATAATTGTAGTTCTTTCAGTCAACTCAGATCTCACTATGTGTCATTGGTTAAGCCTTATTCAAGCACTTCTAACAGGCCAATCTATATAATGCCCTGGTTTCTACATTCTTTGCCTCTTCACAAGTCTGTTTGGTTACTGGCTCGTTAAGTAGCTTCCTTCAGAAAACTAGCTCTTAACTGTTCATTTTGGTGTGGATTTGATATTTCACTAGGATCACCATTCGCTGTTGTGAAAGCACCAGCTACCCTTCCTGGGGGATTCCACCCACCACGGAGCTTTGAGTGGCTTCTTTTCCATTTTCAGGAATTCTGTTAACTTCAGCATCACTTTACCGATTTTGAAGTGAGCTTGTTAAGAGCGCTTTTTGTAGTCGGCTAGCTACAGTTCACCTGTTGCCTGGCCTACAAGCAATTAGCATTGATAGCTCGCTAGCCACTGCTTTAGCATCCCGCAGGTTTCCAATAGTTTTAGCTACTTTTACCTGTGGTCTCTATCTCCCCATCGGTTCCCATCGTTCAGAGTTCGCTGAACATTCCCATGTCTTCGCTAGCTAGTGGACTAACGGCACCACAGGGGTTTTAGCTGTCAACCCCCATTCAGTTTGTTTGGTTAACACGAGCGGTGCTGTTTTTTTCCTAGCGTTACACCACCATTGAAGCACCATCCCTTTTTAAATTATCCTGTTAAAGATGACCTAGCTGTGTGTTTCTACCTCGTTCTTGGTTTACAAACCGAGTCACTACTCTGTATTTGACGCGATGGCTAGCTAGCATCCTTGTTAGCTCTACTTTCACTACACTGAAAGTATAAAGACTGCATTTATTTCCCACCACTCGTAAATAAAGCTGTCTGTTTCTGCTTACCTGGCTCAAGCGCATGTTACCCTGTGTCTCTCACAACTTTGCGTTGTAGTAGCAGGGTGTTGAGTAGCTAGCTATCCCCACGATTATTCCATTTGCTTTCGTCTTTAAAAAATACTTTTTTTTACCTCGCCAATTTCGTAGTATCCAATTGGAAGTTAGTCTTGTCCCATCGCTGCAACTCCCGTACGGACTCGGGAGAGGTGAAGGTTCGAGAGCCGCGCATCCTCCAAACATGACCCTACCAAGCCGCACTGCTGCATGACATAATGCCCACTTAACCCGGAAGCCATCCGCACCAATGTGTCGGAGGAAACACCGTACACCTGGCTACCGTGTCAGCGTGCATGCGCCTGGCCCGCCACAGGAGTCACTCGATGGGACAAGGACTTCCCAGCTGGCCAAGCCCTCCCCTAACCCGGACCATGCTAGACCAATTGTGCGCCGCCTCATGGATCTCCCGGTCACGGCCGGCTGTGACACAGCCTGGATTCGAACCAGGATCTGTAGTGACATGGCTAGCACTGGCTTAGACTGCTGCGCCACTCGGGAGGCCCCGTCGAAACGAGATGTTGACTTACCAGCCTGTCAGTACATGCTCACATCCATTAGTCCACAACGCTTGGAGAATGTGTTTACTTCTGAACAATGTTTCCTTTATTATCACCATTTCCTGCCATAATGTTCCTGTCATAACCTTGTTTAGTTCTAAACTGTGTGTGTGTGTGTCGATCTAACCCAGTGGGAAGTAGGGCAGCTAGAGGAGAATATTGATCAGTCACAAACAGAACTAACTGTTCCACAACCTGAATGCATACAGTAAAAAACAGAATAAACTGTAATCTTCCCCCCTCTGGCTCTGTATGGAATGCATTTGGGTTGTGTCAGGACAGCAGGGAAATCAACAGTAGCATGAGGCATGGTGACATCAGGGTCACAGTAGGGTAGAGTTGGGGTCAATAGTGCAGTGTCCCTGTGACCTGTAGGGTCGGTGTTGATGTTAAACAGGTGTGTGTGTATATATGAGTACATGGGCTTTCCATGTCTGCCGGGGTTAATAGATCAGCCAATCACAATCTCTGAATGTCCTCACCTACCGATGGTCAAATCAGCTTTTCTTGTGTGTTTTAAACCGAAGACTACATACTATACAGTACGTAACGCTACCATGTGTTTTATTTTTAATGATGTGAACATGTATGCATTGCATAGCGCCGTCTTGCACTAACTACTGATCCTCGTCAGTCAGTCGTCGGCGTGTTAAGTACTGTACAGAATGTGAACAATAAACAGCCGTACACCAGCAACAGGTCTCTGTGTGTGAATGGACCCATTGTTCTGCTGGTATAATCTCATGCATTACTTTTCCTTCTCCCGGCTCTTTAAGCCTCGATGAGAGGGAATGTATTTATCTGCTTGCATACACACTGGACACTGCCTCGGGACTAGGACAGGGGTCCTGGGGTTCTGTAGGGAAAGACACCATGGGAGGGGAGTGGTGTATGGCTTCAACGTACTTGGTTGGTAGATTCCAGGCTTTTTTAGGGACTCTACAAGGCTCCATCTCTAACTCTGCAGACTGCAAAGCCTCTTGTATTTATGCTGTAGGATCCAACTGTGACCAGTTCAAAGCAGACCAGACCCACATTCCCTCATTCTCTCCTCTGGAGTTTTGATCAGCTGTGAGGTTTGTTTGTTTGTTTGGTACACCATGTCGCTGTGTGAAGCTAGGCTATAAACTTGACACCTAGACGGGCTGACTGGGAGCTGTATTTGAGTGCAGGGAGATTCGGAGTTGATTGGGGTCAGGCCCGTTAGGCAGTAAACTTCCACTGAATCCCGGCTTCAGCGAAGTTTGGGCCTGTATCAGATAGGTCGACCGATTTTATGATTTTTCAACGCCGATACGGATTTATTGGAGGACCAAAAAAGCCGATACCGATTTAATCGGCCAATTTTTATTTTATTTGTGATAACGACAATTACAACAATACTGAATGAACACTTATTTTAACTTTTATATAATACATCAATAAAATCTATTTAACCTCATGTAAATAATGAAATAATGCAAAAACAAAGTGTTGGAGAAGAAAGTAAAAGTGCAATATGTGCTATGTAAGAAAGCTAACGTTTCAGTTCCTTGGTCAGAACATGAGAACGTATGAAAGCTGGTGGGTCCTTTTAACATGAGTCTTCAATATTCCCAGGTAAGAAGTTTTAGGTTGTAGTTATTATAGGAATTATAGGACACTTTCCCTCCTTTACCATTTGTATTTCATTAACCTTTGACTATTGGATGTTCTTATATACACTTTAGTATTGCCAGTGTAACAGTATAGCTTCCGTCCCTCTAGTTAGCGCGCACTAACTAGCTAGCCATTTCACTTCGGTTACTCCAGCCTCATCTCGGGAGTTGATAGGCTTGAAGTCATAAACAGCGCAATGCTTGACACACAACGAAGAGCTGCTGGCAAAGCGCATGAAAGTGCTGTTTGAATGAATGTTTACGCGCCTGCTTCTGCCTACCACCGCTCAGATACTTGTATGCTCAGTCAGATTATATGCTACGCAGGACACGCTAGATAATATCTAGTAATATCATCAACCATGTGTAGTTAACTAGTGATTATGATTGTTTTTTTTATAAGATATGTTTAATGCTAGCTAGCAACTTAACTTGGCTTACTGCATTTGCGTAACAGGCAGTCTCCTTGTGGAGTGCAACGAGAGAGAGGCAGGTCGTTATTGCGTTGGACTAGTTAACTGTAAGGTTGCAAGATTGGATCCCCCGAGCTGACAAGGTGAAAATCTGTCGTTCTGCCCCTGAACAAAGCAGTTAACCCACTCGTTCCTAGGCTGTCATTGAAAATAAGAATGTGTTCTTAACTGTCTTGCCTAGTTAAATAAAGGTGTATAAGGGCCTCCCGGGTGGTGCAGTGGTTAAGGGCGCTGTACTGCAGCGCCAGCTGTGCCATCAGAGTCCCTGGGTTCGCGCCCAGGCTATGTGGTTACCGGCCGCGACCGGGAGGTCCGTGGGGCGACGCACAATTGGCCTAGCGTCGCCCGGGTTAGAGAGGGCTTGGTCGGTAGGGGTGTCCTTGTCTCATCGCGCACCAGCGACTCCTGTGGCGGGCTGGGCGCAAGTGTACGCTAACCAAGGTGGCCGGGTGCACGGTGTTTCCTCCGGCGCATTGGTGCGGCTGGCTTCCGGGTTGGATGTGCGCTGTGTTAAGAAGCAGTGCGGCTTGGTTGGGTTGTGTATCGGAGAACGCATGTCTTTCAACCTTCGTCTCTCCCGAACCCGTACGGGAATTGTAGCGATGAGACAAGATAGTAGCTACTACAACAATTGGATACCACGAAATTGTGGAGAAAAAGGGGTAAAAATTAAAAATAAAATGAATAAATAAATAAAGGTGTATAATATCAAAAAAATATATACAGTGGGGCAAGAAAGTATTTAGTCAGCCACCAATTGCAAATTATGGTGGAAAATAAGTATTTGGTCACCTACAAACAAGCAAGATTTCTGGCTCTCACAGACCTGTAACTTCTTGCAACCTTACAGTTAACTAGTCCAACTCAATAACGACCTGCCGCTCTCTGTCCTCCACTCGTTACCTGTATTAATGGCACCTGTTTGAACTTATCAGTATAAAAGACACCTGTCCACAACCTCAAACAGTCACACTCCAAACTCCACTATGGCCAACACCAAAGAGCTGTCAAAGGACACCAGAAACAAAATTGTAGACCTGCAACAGGCTGGGAAGACTGAATATGCAATAGGTAAGCAGCTTGGTTTGAAGAAATCAACTGTGGGAGCAATTATTAGGAAATGGAAGACATACAAGACCACTGATAATCTCCCTCGATCTGGGGCTCCACGCAAGATCTCACCCCGTGGGGTCAAAATGATCAGAAGAACGGTGAGCAAAAATCCCAGAACCACACGGGGGGACCTAGTGAATTACCTGCAGAGAGCTGGGACCAAAGTAACAAAGCCTACCATCAGTAACACACTATGCCGCCAGGGACTCAAATCCTGCAGTGCCAGACGTGTCCCCCTGCTTAAGCTAGTACATGTCCAGGCCCGTCTGAAGTTTGCTAGAGAGCATTTGGATGATCCAGAAGAAGATTGGGAGAATGTCATATGGTCAGATGAAACCAAAATATAACTTTTTGGTAAAAACTCAACTCGTCGTGTTTGGAGGACAAAGAATGCTGAGTTGCATCCAAAGAACACCATACCTACTGTGAAGCATGGGGGTGGAAACATCATGCTTTGGGGCTGTTTTTCTGCAAAGGGACCAGGACGACTGATCCGTGTAAAGGAAAGAATGAATGGGGCCATGTATTGTGAGATTTTGAGTGAACCTCCTTCCATCAGCAAGGGCATTGAAGATGAAATGTGGCTGGGTCTTTCAGCATGACAATGATCCCAAACACACAGCCCGGGCAACGAAGGAGTGGCTTCGTAAGAAGCATTTCAAGGTCCTGGAGTGGCCTAGCCAGTCTCCAGATCTCAACCCCATAGAAAATCTTTGGAGGGAGTTGAAAGTCCGTGTTGCCTAGCAACAGCCCCAAAACATCACTGCTCTAGAGGAGATCTGCATGGAGGAATGGGCCAAAATACCAGCAACAGTGTGTGAAAACCTTGTGAAGACTTACAGAAAACGTTTGACCTCTGTCATTGCCAACAAAGGGTATATAACAAAGTATTGAGAAACTTTTGTTATTGACCAAATACCTATTTTCCACCATAATTTGCAAATAAATTCATTAAAAATCCTACAATGTGATTTTTCTGGATTTTTTTTCTCATTTTGTCTGTCATAGTTGAAGTGTACCTATGATGAAAATTACAGGCCTCATCTTTCTAAGTGGGAGAACTTGCACAATTGGTGGCTGACTAAATACTTTTTTGCCCCTCTGTATACCATTTTTTTTTAAATCGGCGCCCCAAAAATACTGATTTCAGATTTGTTAAGAGAACTTGAAATCAGCCCTAATTAATCGGTCGACCTCTAGAATCAGAGTGCTGGCGGGTATTTTCTGAGGTGTGGCGAGTTGGGTTGCTTCTGGTTTTGGTCAATACCATTGTCCGGTTGGAGAGTGGGATCCTGTGGTGTCAGTCAATATCCGAACACAGCAGGGTGCTGGCTATGTATGTGAGGTGAGTGGGTTGGTTCAGTGGGTCTGGTGGGGGGGGGTTCAGAGGAGATGGAGGACTGCAGTGGCCTAGATTAAATCTTGCAAGCGCAACCTAAGTAAGTTAACATGACCTATCTGTTTATAAGACCTCTGTCTCCCTCAACGTCAGTAGGTTCATATGACCCATTTGTCTGTCTGTCTCGATAGCCCCAGAATATTTGACCTGTCTTTTCTGGGTAACCGTCTCCTAGCTATCTGACCTGTCTCTGTACCTCTAGATGTCAGTTCATTGGTTAGACCAGCAGCTCTGGGTTGTGAGGCACAGCACTCTAACTGGAGGGCTCAGCCTCCCCACTGTGTGTGGATAAATGGGATATGGATTCATAGGAGATTGCACTCGAACAGCAAATCAGTTTATTCTCAGCTGGTTAGTGAAGAGAACAGGAGAGACACTCTGGCATGTGACAGATTGTCTTACCTATTTAAGGACACTTGAACCACAAACATGACATTTGTGCATGCCTTAAACCCAGGGACAGAGTCATTGTACTGGGGTTCATTGTGGCCAGAGAAGGAAGTGAAAGACACGCTCTGTTACTGTGCCTTGGTGACCCAGGGTAAACTGCACTCGTGATTTTAAAGCTTACGTGTTTGTGAAGCACACTAGTGCATCTGTTCTCTCTGCTTGGGAGCACAGGTGTGCTTTCCATTGTTTTCATAGTTCTATTTAATTATCACTTCTGTATAAATGCTATTTTAATGAGTATTTCCAGGCACTAGCATTTTGTCCCATCCTAAATTGTTTTAGACATGATTCTTCCGCTCCCTGGCTGGGTATAAAGAAATATGGTGTCTCCTATTACCCTGGAAGAGGTGGTCTTTACTGATACAGTGAGGAGAACAAGTATTTGATACACTGCCGATTTTGCAGGTTTTCCTACTTACAAAACATGTAGAGGTCTGTAATTTTTTATCATAGGTACACTTCAACTGTGAGAGACAGAATCTAAAACAAAAATCCAGAAAATCACATGATTTTTGAGTAATTAATTTGCATTTTATTGCATGACATAAGTATTTGATAAAGCAGAACTTAATATTTGGTACAGAAACCTTTGTTTGCAATTACAGAGATCATGTTTCCTGTAGTTCTTGACCAGGTTTGCACACACTGCAGCAGGGATTTTGGCCCACTCCTCCATACAGACCTTCTCCAGATCCTTCAGGTTTCGGGGCTGTCGCTGGGCAATACGGACTTTCAGCTCCCTCCAAATATTTTCTATTGGGTTCAGGTCTGGAGACTGGCTAGGCCACTCCAGGACCTTGAGATGCTTCTTATGGAGCCACTCCTTAGTTGCCATGGCTGTGTGTTTCGGGTCATTGTCATGCTGGAAGACCCAGCCACGACCCATCTTCAATGCTCTTACTGAGGGAAGGAGGTTGTTGGCCAAGATCTCGCGATACATGGCCCCATCCATCCTCCCCTCAATACGGTGCAGTCGTCCTGTCCCCCTTTGCAGAAAAGCATCCCCAAAGAATTATGTTTCCACCTCCATGCTTCACGGTTGGGATGGTGTTCTTGGGGTTGTACTCATCCTTCTTCCTCCAAACACGGCGAGTGGAGTTTAGACCAAAAAGCTCTATTTTTGTCTCATCAAACCACATGACCTTCTCCCATTCCTCCTCTGGATCATCCAGATGGTCATTGGCAAACTTCAGACGGGCCTGGATATGCGCTGGCTTGAGCAGGGGGACCTTGCGTGCGCTGCAGGATTTTAATCCATGACGGCGTAGTGTGTTACTAATGGTTTTCTTTGAGACTGTGGTCCCAGCTCTCTTCAGGTCATTGACCAGGTCCTGCCGTGTAGTTCTGGGCTGATCCCTCACCTCCCTCATGATCATTGATGCCCCACGAGGTGAGATCTTGCATGGAGCCCCAGACCGAGGGTGATTGACCGTCATCTTGAACTTCTTCCATTTTCAAATAATTGCTCCAAAGGTTGTTGCCTTCTCACCAAGCTGCTTGCCTATTGTCCTGTAGCCCATCCCAGCCTTGTGCAGGTCTACAATTTTATCCCTGATGTCCTTACACAGCTCTCTGGTCTTGGCCATTGTGGAGAGGTTGGAGTCTGTTTGATTGAGTGTGTGGACAGGTGTCTTTTATACAGATAACGAGTTTAAACAGGTGCAGTTAATACAGGTGATGAGTGGAGAACAGGAGTGCTTCTTAAAGAAAAACTAACAGGTCTGAGAGCTGGAATTCTTACTGGTTGGTAGGTGATCAAATACTTATGTCATGCAATAAAATGCTAATTAATTACTTAAAAATCATATAATGTGATTTTCTGGATGATAAAAATTACAGACCTCTACATGCTCTGTAAGTAGGAAACACTGCCGATTTTGCAGGTTATCAAATACTTGTTCTCCCCACTGTATATCCCTTAAACAATGTAAACTACGCCTTGGTCCAATTATTGCTCTCACAATTTCTATTTGGCGTAAAATTGAAAAATTATGTAACTGGGAATCAAAATGGCATGCTATGCTCCAATATTTCACAATAATGCCTTGCGAACTGGAGGGAAGCCTCCAGTTGGAATCTGTACCCATGCCGAAATCATGGACATAATGATTTGAAAACATTCCAATATTTTAAAGACCCATATACACGGAGTATACCAAACATTAGGAACACTTTCCTAATATTGCATTGTACCTCCTCTCCTTTTGCCCTCAAAGGCCTCACTTCGTGCATGGAAAATGTGTCAAAAGTGTTCCACAGGGATGCTGGCCCATGTTGACTCCAGTGCTTCCTACAGTTGTCAAGTTGGCTGGATGTCCTTTGGGTGGTGGACCATTTTTTGATACACACGGGCAACTGTGTTGAGTGTGAAAAACCAAGCATTGTTGCAGTTCTTGACAAGCCGGTGAGCCTGGCACTTACCATACCCCGTTCAAGGGCAGTTAAATATTTTGTCTTGTCCATTCACCCTCTGAATGGCACACATGCACAATCCATGTCTCAATTGTCTTGAGACTTTAATCGGTCTCCTCCCCTTCATCTACACTGATTGAAGTGGATTTAACTAGTGAGCTCAGTAAGGGATCATAGGTTTTACCTGGTCAGTCTGTCATGGAAAGAGCAGGTGTTAATGTTTCTCAGTGTACGTTAACGGGCAACTCTTTTTTTTTTTCTCTCTCTCCTATTTTTACAATTTAGGGCAGCTATGCTGGCCTATAGAATCCCTTGGGGAAACCCAACTACAGAACCATCCAATGATGGGATTTATAAATAAATTCTCGGTCCTCCCGAAAGGATTGATCTCTAATATATAAACAACTTCTGGAAAGCTTATATTCTGAGCTAGCCATTTTTTTTAAAGTATGGTCCACAGATCTAAGTGAATCTGAACAACACTTTAACTGGAACAGAATATGGAAAAATTATAGTCTTGACATCCCGTAATCCAAACCATCAATTTAAACATTTTAATTTGACCCAACTGTTTACTGTCCCCCCCCCCTAGATCAGGTAGGCACATTCCTTCATATAATGTGGGAGTGCCCTGCAGTTAAATGCTTCTGGGACAAAGTTACAAAATTCATTGAGGTGCATGAACATAAATATTCAATGCGTTGCATCTACTATGTTACTACACTTCAGTAGCTCCATGAATCTCTCAATCAATCAGACTTACTACTGGCAGGCAGCACTGCCTCAAATTTTTTTGGCACTTAGTGGGGCAAAAAAATATTTAGTCAGCCACCAATTGTGCAAGTTCTCCCACTTAAAAAGATGAGAGAGGCCTGTAATTTTCATCATAGGTACACTTCAACTATGACAATTGCTCCCACAGTTGATTTCTTCAAACCAAGCTGCTTACCTATTGCAGATTCAGTCTTCCCAGTCTGGTGCAGGTCTACAATTTTGTTTCTGATGTCCTTTGACAGCTCTTTGGTCTTGGCCATAGTGGAGTTTGGAGTGTGACTGTTTGAGGTTGTTGACAGGTGTCTTTTATACTGATAACAAGTTCAAACAGGTGCCATTAATACAGGTAACGAGTGGAGGACAGAGGAGCCTCTTAAAGAAGAAGTTACAGGTCTGTGAGAGCCAGAAATCTTGCTTGTTTGTAGGTGACCAAATACTTATTTTCCACCATAATTTGCAAATAAATTCATAAAAAATCCTACAATGTGATTTTCTGGATTTTTTTTCTCATTTTGTCTGTCATAGTTGAAGTGTACCTATGATGAAAATTCGCCAGGCCTCTCATCTTTTTAAGTTGGAGAACTTGCACAATTGGTGGCTGACTAAATACTTTTTTGCCCCACTGTAGATGGCAATCGCCCCAGTCACTGTTAGAACATTTAGAATTATTGACAGTGAGAGCGAATGATGCTAGTCAAGTAGCAATTGAGGCCTGGACAGTTGTGATTTTTTTTATATATAGATATAAAAAAAACCAAAATGTAACCTTTTTATTTAACTTGGCAAGTCAGTTAAGAACAAATTCTTATTTAGTGTGACGGCCCACCCCGGCCAAACCTGGAAGATGCTGGGCCAATTGTGCTCCCAATCACGTCCGGATGTGATGCAGCTTGGATTCAAACCAGGGACTACAGTGACGGCGCTTGCACTGAGATGCAGTGCCTTAGACCGCTGCGCCACTCGGGCACCCCCCGAGCCCCCCAAATATACTTGACTCTGTAAAGAATCTTAAAGTCCAACCTATACAAATAGACAATAAAGCCCAACATATTTTTACATTTTATTTTTTAACTTGTTTCCGGCCCACAAGGAAGGGGTGGAATGGGGAGAGTGGATGTAAAAGCATCCTCGGTTGATGAGCAACCTTAGATGTTTAGGGGGGTAGAGTGGGTGGGGGCTTAGGGCAGGCAGGCCCAGTGTCGGGTCCACCTCGATGACGGGATGAAGAGTGACAGTGTAACTGGCTCTGCCTGATTACTCCAATCATTCAATACCCATTACACAAGCATGGGGAGAGGGACGGAGGCCTTTCTGTTACATTACCTAGCATGCTTCTCTCTTATTACCTAGCCTGTCTCTCTGTCCTGTCAGCTGGTGTCTAATAGGGTTACAGGCATTCTCTGGCACTTAGCACGAGGTCACAACTAAGCTACTTATACCACACAGGGCTCTAGTCGAGACTAACTTTTTCCACGGGTGGCACTGGTGCAACTAACTTTCAGTTGATGACCACATCACATGATTTGGTTGCAGTAATTTTTACCGGACCGGTGTCCCTTAACGTCGGCTCTGGGTTACTATCCAGCAACTTTTCTGTTAATGTCCCAACATGCTTAACCGGTACGCTACCTGCCGACCCTATCGTGACCTACCCTCCATCCACACATACTTACACTGAACAAAAATATAAACGTGACATGTAAAGTGTTGGTCCCTTGTTTCATGAGCTGAAATGAAAGATCCCAGAAATGTTCCAAATGCACGAAAAGGTTATTTCTCTCAAATTTGGTGCACTAATGTGTTTACGTCCCTGTTATTGAGCATTTATCCTTTTTGCCAAGATAATCCATACACCTGACCGGTGTGGCATATCAAGAAGCTGATTAAACAGCATGTGCTGGGGACATTAAAAGGCCACTCTAAAATGTGCATTTTTGTCACACAGCACAATGCCACAGATGTCTTAAGTTTTGAGGGAGCGTGCAATTGGCATGCTGACTGCAGGAATGTCCATCGGAGCTGTTGTCAGAGAATGTAATGTTAATTTCTTTACCATAAACTGGGTCCAATACTGTTTTAGAGAATTTGGCAGTATGTCCAACCTGCCTTACAACCGCAGACCTTGTGTAACTATGCCAGCCCAGGACCTGTGGGGTCGTCTGAGACCAGCCACCCGGGCAGCTGATGAAACTGTGGTTTTGCACAACCGAAGAATTTATGCACAAACTGTCAATCGTCTCAGGGAAGCTCATCTGCATGCTCGTCATCCTCACCAGGGAATTGACCTGACTGCAATAGATGTCGTAACCCGCAATTTGAATGTCGTGATGAGATTCTGAGGCCCATTGTTGTGCCATTCATCCGCCGCCATCACCTCATGTTTCAGCATGATAATGCACGGCCCCGTGTCACAAGGATCTGTACACAATTCCTGAAACGGAACATTTCCTAGTTATTCCATGGCCAGACATGTCACCCGTTGAGCATGTTTGGGATGCTCTGGGTCGACATGTGCAACAGCGTGCTCCAGTTCCCACCAATGTTCAGCAACTTCGCATGGCCATTGAAGAGGAGTGGGACAACATTCCACAAGCTACAATCAACAGCCTGATCAACTCTATGCGAAGGAGAGCTGTCGCGCTGCGTTAGGCAAATGGTGGTCACAACAGATGCTCTCTTGTTTTCTGATCCATGCCTCTACGTTTTGTTTTTAAGATATCTATGACCAACAGATCCGTAGTATCTGTATTCCTAGTCATTTCAATTTATTTTTCTTACATGAACTGTAACTCTGTAAAATCTTCGAAATTGTGCCTTTAAAAAACATATTTTTGTAAGATGACAATCATGTTTCCAATTGTTTGTTTGGAGCAAAATCTTTGCTCTAAACAAAGGTTATTATGTTTGAGGGGTAACAGGTAGAAATGAGAGTGATGGAGAGAGAGAAGAGTGACACTGCGGTAGTATAAATCTCCTATGGTAGATAATTAAGGAGATGGTGGTAGAGAACTGAATTATACATGTAGCCCTACAGGTGGGAGTAGCTGCTCTCTTTTGTTCTTTGTCAACCTTTCTCCACCCCCCCCACCCCCCTTCTCTTCTCTCAACATGCACTCACCGGGTGGACATCTACTGATTGGTGTACTTACTACTTCTTTTTTTTTTCTTCTCATCCTCTGATTTTGTTCTGTTTGATTTTTGACCCCTAGTGTCGCAGTGCTGTTTTGGGATCTGAGAGTGATCCTGGTGACGGTGTCTAATCACACTGTACAGGCTAGCATGATTGCCATGGAAGGTTGCTTCAGTACATAGTCGACTCAGAATAAGATGGTACGTTAGTATCGGCATGTTTTTTTTGGCGCAGCACTATTAAGAGAAAGACTGATCAAAGGCTGTGGAGTAAAGTAATACCAATATCTATATCGGGGGGGGGGGGGGAATAGTCATTTATATTGGATGTTAGTTCCACAGGCTGTTGAGCTGTGTTTCTTTACTGTAATTGACATTCCCATAGACAATAAGTACCATGAGGGGTGAGCCTACGCACGACAACACAGTGGTGTAGTGAGGGGTAAACACTGTTTCTACACCTTTTTTTGCCGAAAAATAAAATTGCATTGAAAATATGGGGAGCGTTACTTGACTCACCGCGAATGCCGATCAGCGTTTGGCCACCTATTTTTATCACTGATATTCATTTTGACAACAGTCACCTCAGCATTGATCTACAGTATGGCAGTGTTTACCCTACCATTCCTTACCATTTGTATAAGGGCTGTGGATCCCCTCACTTAGCTCTGTTGCTCCCGAACAAAGAGTATGGCTTCTATTGTTTTCAACTGACAACTCTGATTCCCAGATGGACTGGATCTTGCTCATCTCGTCCTCTCCTCCAGTCCTTTTTTATTTATTTTTATTTTTTATATTGCAAATTGAGATATATATATATATATATATATATATATATATATATATATATATATATATATATATATATATATATATATATGCACACACACTACCGTTCAAAAGTTTGGGGTCACTTAGAAATGTCCTTGTTTTCCGTGAAAACATACATGAAATGAGTTGCAAAATGAATAGGAAATATAGTCAAGACATTGACAAGGTTATAATGATTTTTAATTGAAAGAATTGTGTCATTCGAACTTTGCTTTTGTCAAAGAATCATCCATTTGCAGCAATTACAGCCTTGCAGACCTTTGGCATTCTAGTTGTCAATTTGTTGAGGTAATCTGAAGAGATTCACCCTATGCTTCCTGAAGCACCTCCCACAAGTTGGATTGGCTTGATGGGCACTTCTTACGTACCATACAGTCAAGCTGCTCCCACAACAGCTCGATAGTATTGAGATCCAGTGATTGTGCTGGCCACCATTATAGACAGAATACCAGCTGACTGCTTCTTCCCTAAATAGTTATTGCAGAGTTTGGAGCTGTGCTTTGGGTCAGGAAATTGGGTCCAATTAAGCACCGTCCACAGGGCGTTGCAAAATGGAGTGATAGCCTTCCTTCTTCAATATCCCTTTTACCCTGTACAAATCTCCCATTTTACCACCACCAAAGCACCCCCAAACTATCACATTGCCTCCACCATGCTTGACAGAGGGCGTCACGCACTCCTCCAGCATTTTTTCTGCGTCTCACAAAATGTTCTTCTTTGTGATCCGAACACCTCAAACTTAGATTTGTCTGTCCATAACACTCTCCCCCCCCCCCCCCCCCCCCCATCTTCCTCTGTCCAGTGTAATTTTGTATAATTGAAATTGATAAACTCTTATGATTTGAATCCGGCGTCGTTTTGTGTAGCTGTTCATTTACCATGTGCCTCCAGTCTGTGTGAGGTTGTGAGAGGAGCTGCCCTCTCTCTCTTCCAGTATTCATGAGACTCTGTGGTTGTGTGTGCAGGGACAAAAGGTGAGCAGGAACACTGTGTTGAGCTCCGGTGTGTGGCTAAGAGGAGGCATGGTCTGCCCAGTCACCCGATGACACCTGACACTACTGGAGTCAGCCAGGCGAGGAGAGGGGGAAGGAGGGGAAAGTGGTCAGTAAGAAAAGAAGAGGATGAGCGAGAGAAGTGAGGAAACGAGAAAGAAACGAGACGTTTAGTGAAACAATTACCAGTGTCTCCTCTCGTCTGTCAGGTGTGTATCGACTAGTGACCAGCCTCTTAGCACCTCGATCACTCTGTAACCTTTGTGGCTCTGTACAGGGCAGAGCAGTGAAAGGAGCCAAGTGGGACAATGTAAGAGGATCACGATCTCATCCTGTGATTATCATTCTGTACTGCAGTCTGCAGGGGTTGAAATTGTATCACAGCACAGAAGCTACCAGAATAACACAGTTATTATTCTGAAACGGCCCCTTGTAAAGATGTTACAATGTGATCTGGAACATCTCAAAGGTTTTGGGTTTTCGTTTTTTTTTTTTTACCAGATCTTGAACAAAGACACACAGACTGATGTGTCTTCTGGAATCTATGTGCATTAACAAAGGGGTTAAAGAAATCTGATGATGATAATCATCAAATTTTATTGGTCACATGGTTAGCAGATGTTAATGCGAGTGGAGCGAAATGCTTGTGCTTCTAGTTCCGACTATGCAGTAATATCTAACAAATAATCAAAAAAATTCACGACTACCTTATACACACACGTAAAGGGATGAATAGAATATGTACATATAAATGTATGGATGAGTGATGGCGTGCCCTATAGGCAAGATGCAGTAGATGGTGTAGAATACAGTATGTACATATGAGATGAGTAATGTAGGATATGTAAACATTATTTAAGTGGTGTTATTTAAAGTGACTGGTGATATCTTTTATTAAGTTAATTTATTTAAGTGGCCAGAGATTTGAGTCTGGGTTCGCAGCAGTCTCTCTATGTTGGTGATATCTGTGTAACGGTGTGGGTGGACCATTTCAGTTTGTCCGTGATGTGTACGCCGAGGAACTTTAACTTGACACCTTTTCCATTACTGTCCCGTGGATTGGGGGGTGCTCACCCTGCTGTTTCCTGTAGTCCACGATCATCTCCTTTTTGTTGATGTTGAGTGAGAGGTTATTTTCCTGAAATCACACTCCGAGGGCCCTCACCTCCTCCCTGTAGGTGGTCTCGTCATTGTTGGTAATCAGGCCTACCACTGTTTTGTCGTCTGCAAAACTTTATGATTGAGTTGGAGGCGTGCATGGCCATGCAGTCATGGGTGAACAGGGATTACAGGAGAGGGCTGAGAATGCACCCCTGTGGGGCCCCAGTGTTGCGGTTCAGCAGGTTGGAGATGTTGTTTCCTACCTTCACCACCTGGGGGTGGCCCCTCAGACCCAGGGTCTCGAGCTTAAGGACGAGTTTGGAGGGTATTATGGTGTTAAACTGAGCTGTAGTCAGTGAACAGCATTCTTACATAGGTATTCTTCTTGTCCAGATGGGATAGTGCAGTGTGATGGCGATTGAATCGTTAGTGGACCTATTGGGGCGGTAAGCAAATTTGAGTGGGTCTAGGGTGTCAGGTGCGGTGGAGGTGATATGATCCTTGAATAGTCTCTCAAAGCACTTCATGATGACAAGTGAGTGGTACGGGGCGATAGTCATTTAGTTCAGTTACCTTCGCTTTCTTGGGAACAGGAACAATGGTGGCCATCTTGAAGCATGTGGGGACAACAGACTGGGATAGGGATTGGTTGATTTTGTCTGTGAACACACGAGCCAGCTGGTCTGCACATGCTCTGAGGACACGGCTAGGCATGCCTTCTGGGCCGGCAGCCTTGCGAAGGTTAACACGTTTAAATGTTTTACTCACGTTGGCCATGGAGAAGGAGAGCCCACAGGCTTTGGTAGCGGGCCGTGGCACTGTATTGTCCTCAACGCGAGCAAAGAAGTTGTTTAATTTGTCTGGGAGCAAGACGTCAATGTCCACGACTGGGCTGGTTTTCTTTTTGTAATCCGTGATTGACTGTAGACCCTGCCACATGCGTCTCGTGCTTGAGCCGTTGAATTGCGATGATACCAGTCGTGTGTGTGTATGTGTGTTTTTCAGAAGAGGAGTTGAGGAAGCTACGAGAGGAAACCAATGTGGAGAAGATGAAGGAAGAGCTGGAGAGAGAGCGAGGGAAGAGGCTCGACCTTGAACTGAGGATGAACGAGGTGCTAAAATCCAGGTGTGTGATGGAGAGAGTGAGGGGAACAATGTGTGTCGTCTCATTCTCAAAGTGTTGCTTGCTTAGAGAAAACTTAGTTAGTCACTTCACTCTGTCTGTCTGTGCTGCCTTCAGTGCTGCAACACTCTACTCCCTGCCTACCATCCTGCCTATCCCAGTGAGGGGTCCTTTGGTGGGGTGGATCACCCTGGGCTGCAGCGGGTATAAATAGCTGCAGCTTGGTTGGCACATGGCAGGGAAGTCCTCAAGGACCGTGTGTGTGTGTGCTCACTGTAGTGTTTGTATGTGTCATAATCAAATCACGCGCTTCTATATCAGAGCACAGAGCATGACGCAGCAGTTATGTTAGTCTTGGGACGTTCACTTCTGTGTCCCAAAACTATCTTTTGGTATTTGTTTCATTAGTCCATTGTTGATTTAGTCCCAAACATGTTTTGCATGTCAACAATCAAGTTTAACACGTATAACTTTCAAAATACAGAAATGCTGCAAATACCAAAATAGCTGTTTTTTTGGGGTGGAATTTTCCTTTTAAGTAAAGCTTCGGGTTCACCCTGTCTACTCAGAATGGATTTCAGTGGCATTTTAGCTCCTGCCAAAAGGACACCATGTGGAATGTCTCCTTGGCCGTACAGTAAGGTCCACAAGGCCATAGTGGGGGCATGAAGACACATTACACATCAAATAACCAAAATCTTGGGGTGCATAAAGCCCATGAATGTTTGTTTACATAGTGTTGCAAAGACTCACTCTTTCTCCTCTCCTCTTTTTCTATACTTCTATCAGTTTGGAAGACTCGCCGCCACAGCCTGCCCGTAAACCCCCGTCTCCAACGCCTGCTGCCAATGGCAAAGACACAGGTAAGCAAGGCAGAAAGTGGACTGTGGCGTAACACCTATGACTGCTGATTAGTATACACCAAAAACTGCCCCTACCTTTACTGTTTATGGAATTGAAGAGACCGGATTGATACTGCTCACACCTATCCCAGTCCTTCAGATCTGCAAAGACTGAAAAGGATAAGGGAATCATCATGTAGAAAAGTCACTTAAATCAGATGCTAGTTTCGGTATTTTAACGAGCTAAGCTTTCAAGCTTTGGGTCAGAAGAAACCTTTGTTAGAAATTGCAGTAACTCTCATAGATCACTGAAATAAAAGGGTTTGTAGGGCCACAGGGCAGCTAGGGACTGAGAGACTGTGGGAAGGCATTCAGGAGTTAGGTTGAAGCCAGTGGGAGTCTGGTGGGACTGTAGAGCTGAAGGGAAAAGGACAGGAGACAGAACAGGGGGAGGAACCGACGTTTGCTCTGACACTTTAGGGACTGGGATATGTGGATGTGTGTGTTTTACATTGGGAGTGTGTAGTGATGACTATTCTTGGAAGACTGTAATAACCCTGTGTGTGGGGGGGGGGGGGGGTTAGGATGGTGGGGTATCTATTTTCTCCATGGGGGATTTCACATATGTGACTCACCACCAGGATTCGATCTTATGTAGCAAAATTTGAAATGGTGTTTTTTACATTGAATAAAAGTAGAGACTCAGCACTACAAAACGGTATGTCATACACTGCATTTTTGAGGAACAATGAGAAAGTAATTCTGCGTTGAAAGTTAATAAACTTGTAAACTCACTTTTGAGAAAATGTCCGATGAATGTTTTCGTATCGATTTGAAGAGCTCTTCTTTGTCTACGCCCATTCAGCATTGTTCACACCCTCTTAAGCTTTGTCCCCGCCCATCTCGTTTTGCTTTCTGAGCGTACAATTGACACTCTGTCCAATGATTTGTTTACTGACACCGGCCATGTTCAATGGGTGTTGTACACTTTAGCTTAATAAGACATGTACAGTTGAAGTCGGAAGTTTACATACGCCTTAGCCAAATACAATTAAACTCAGTTTTTCACAATTCCTGACATTTAATCCTAGTAAAAAATCCCTGTTTTAGGTCAGTTAGGATCACCACTTTATTTTAAGAATGTGAAATGTCAGAATAATATTACAGAATATTTTACACTCAATTAGTATTTGGTAGCATTGCCTTTAAATTGTTTAACTTAAATTGTTTAACTTGGGTGAAACGTTTTGGGTAGCCTCCCACAATAAATTGGGTGAATTTTGACCCATTCCTCCTGACAGAGCTGGTGTAACGGAGTCAGGTTTGTAGGCCTCCTTGCTCACACGTGCTTCTTCAGTTCTGCCCACACATTTTCTATAGGATTGAGGTCAGGGCTTTGTGATGGCCACTCCAATACCTTGACTTTGTCCTTAAGCCATTTTGCTACAACTTTGGAAGTATGCTTGGGGTCATGACCCATTTGCAATCAAGCTTTAACTTCTTGACTGATGTGTTGAGATGTTGCTTCAATATATCCACATCATTTTCCTCCCTCATGAAGCCATCTATTTTGTGAAGTGCACCAGTCCCTCCTGCAGCAAAGCACCCCCACAACATGATGCTGCCACCCCTGTGCTTCACGGTCGGGATGGTGTTCTTTGGCTTGCAAGCCTCCCCCTTTTTCCTCCAAACATAACAATGATCATTATGGCCATACAGTTCTATTTTTGTTTCATCAGACCAGAGGACATTTCTCCAAAAAAATATGATCTTTGTCCCCATGTGCAGTTGCAAACTGTAGTGTGGTTTTGGAGCAGTGGCTTCTTCCTTGCTGAGCGGCCTTTCAGGTTATAGGACTCGTTTTACTGTGGATATAGATACTTTTGTACCTATTTCCTCCAGCATTTTCACAAGGTCCTTTGCTGTTCTTCTGGGATTGATTTACACTTTTCGCACCATAGTACGTTCATCTCTAGGAGACAGAACGCGTCTCCTTCTTGAGCGGTATGACGGCTGTGTGGTCAAATGGTGTTTATACTTGCATACTATTGTTTGTCCAGTTGAACGTGCTACCTTCAGGCATTTGGAAATTGCTCCCAAGGATGTACCAGAATTGTGGAGGTCTACAATTTGTTTTCTGAGGTCTTGGCTGATTTATTTTTATTTTCCCATGATTTTCCCATCAAGCAAAGAGGCCTTGAGTTTGAAGGTAAGCCTTGAAATACATCCACAGGTACACCTCCAATTGACCCAAATGGTGTCAATTAGCCTATCAGATGCTTCTAAAGTCATGACATCGTTTTATGGAATTTTCCAAGCTGTTTAAAGGCACAGTCAACTTAGTGTATGTAAACTTCTGACCCACTGGAATTGTGATACAGTGAGTTATAAGTGAAATAATCTGTCTGTAAACAATTGTTGGAAAAGGTTACTTGTGTCATGCACGAAGTAGATATCCTAACCGACTTGCCAAAACTATAGTTTGTTAACAAGAAATTTGTGGAGTGGTTGAAAAAACGAATTTCAATGACTCCAACCTAAGTGTATGTAAACTTCCGACTTAGCTAGCTAGTTAGGTAGGTAAACAATGAACCTAGCTAGGTCAACAATGTGTAAGATCACACTACGAACGACCCAGCCAGCTAACGCTAGTTAAACAGCAATGAACATAGTGGTTCTTCCTTTAAAAGTTGCTGTGTACTGCAGCACAGCTTGCAGGGTGCTGCAGAATTCTATGGCATGTTATTTAAGTCTCAGCCATTGTTGCCAGAATGATGCAATTTACCACAATATGCCACCATCTATCACGAATGACCGCAGCATAAGCTCAAATTTTTTACGGAAGAACCACTGTATTAATGTTACCCTGCATGAATCTGCTGGGCACTAACCAACCAGGTTCAATGTTGGCTAGCTAACATTAGGCTCTAACTAGCAAAGCAAATAGCTCTGGGATATGAATAATAACGTCAGCTAGGGAGCCAGCCAGCTAACGTTAGCTAGCTAACATTACACTTTAGCTTAAGACATGTAGCTAGCTAGCTAGCTAGGTAAACGTGTAAGGTCACACTATCGTGCATGATGGAGGCGTCTCCCTGTCACGGATGCCATGCCACTGTTGCCCTAAGTTTGAAGATGTAATCTGGAAATAGGTGTTTTCTCTATCATACTCTAATTCCACCGATTTTAAAACTCGATCCTCCAGAAAGTGGAGAGCAACACTTATGTAGCTCCACTACACAATACATATATTTCTTTAAAGCCGTATTCGACAGGATTACCAACAGACTGACCAGCCCAAATAGACAGCGTTCTATATGGCAGATCAATCTGAACTCCTCTCTCTGCATGTCTAGCCCACTCATTATCTCAGCCAATCAAGGCTTGTAATTTTAACAATTTTATTGGTATTTACAGATTAAACATACAACTTTAAGGCACATGAAAGATCACATGTTCCAGAAGGCATTTTTTTCTGCCAACAAGAAAAATGAATGGCTCTCATGTTAAGTTGTGACTTGTGACATACGCATAGATTCCTGAAACGGATCACATATTCTCACACACACACACACACACACACACACACACACACACACACACACACACACACACACACACACACACACACACACACACACACACACACACACACACACACACACATTAACTTTAAAACTATAACCCAGCAGTAAGGACAGGCAGCTTTAATAGCAGTGTTTAGTGCAAAACACTTTCTGGGTGCTGAACATCCTCATTAGCAGAGATATTTTAGTGTGCGTGCCAGGCAGCCTATCCGTCAGCAGGCTGGAATAATACACTGTTTGTGTGCGTGGGTTGGGGGAGAGGCGCTGTAGAAGTATCTCTTGAAAATAAATTATTTTAGGGTTCCAGAACCAGTTGTTCGTCTTGTAGCTTCAGGTGCTGGTGACACTGGCAAGGGTGTTTTTTTATTTTAGGAAATGGGCTAAGTTTTTAATCTAGGCCAGACAGGCCCACAGTGTTAGAGCAGCCTCACCAAATGTAGAGTGTGTGTATGTGTGCGTACATGAATTTGTTTCTGTAAGAGAGACACAAGGAGCTCAGTGTGTAATTTAGGTTAATGGGTCTTAACTTCTAAATTAAAGCAGCTTCTGAACTGGGAGATCTACAGACCTGTATCTCCTTCTGTACCTGTCTTCATTTCAATAAACAGCTCCAGGTAGTTATAGAAGTTGCCCCTAGGCACAGATCTAGGAACAGAAATGCCAAACCGACAGGGAGGCAACTTCATTGTACTAATTATAAACCTGTGCTGCCTGTAACCTCTCTTCCTGTCTCTCTCTTGTTCTCGCTCTCCCTCTTTCTGTCTTTTGAATGTATGTTTATTTATATTCAGTAACAAGATAAAAGACGAAAGAGCATACATGAGTCCTCTTCCAAGTATACAATAACATAAAACACCCACACACAAAAAAAGAAGCCTAATGACAACATGATCTTCAACTCGGCCCCTCCAGACAAAGAGAAGCCGCCACAGGGGGAGACCCTGTACTTGCGGGCGTGGAGATGGCTCTACGACAGGGTGGGGGTCTACATAGAAGACTTCCGCTTCGTCCCGGAGGAGAACACTGTGGAGGCTGAGGAACCGCTAAGTGCTAAAAGGTACATTGTTGTGTTCCTACGATGTGCTGAATGAATGGGTCCACCCATCATGGAATATTTGTTTTGAATGGCAATGTCTATTCTTGTAATCTTATTTCTATGTACTGGACTAGGTGGTGAAAACAGCAGTCACATTGAGAGGCTGTGTTGTAGTAGTCATTATCTGAACGTTGTGTATTTGTTGCACCCCTCATGGCCAGTACGCTACCACTCACAGAAACAGTAGTAGTCTTCTACCCTAACCTTAATGGTAGTGATGTGAATTCTATACAGACAGAAGACCTCTGGACATTCTGAATATGTTGCACATCACTGCATGAGCAACATGACCAGGGTGGTTTTCAGTAGGAAGTAAGCTATTTTAAAACGGTGTGAAACCATGTAACACTCACAGAAACATTAGTGTTTGTTCAGACATTTGATTGGCTGGTAGGCCCTTCCTGTCTGGGTTTAATATGAGGTCATGTAAGGCATATTGGCCACAGGGAGTGAATACAATGTCTGTGCCCTCTGGTGGTGGCTTGACCACACTACGACTCCCTGCAGCCATTGACTGAGGCTATAGACATTGCCCTCGGCGTACTGATTTAGGATCAGCTTCACTATCCCGAAATTCTAACCTTTACCATTAGGGGGTAAACTCCTAATGGTGACATATGAGATGCAACTCATATGTCATGCTCCTCTTTACTCCACTTTAAGCTGGCTGGGTTCAGTCTAGGACTTGGCTCATTTTCCTGCTAAGCACACATCCGATTGTGACCTTAGGCAGGAAGCTACTGTAAACACACAAATACATACACAGTTTGAAGCGCCCACGGATTGGATTAAAGTTGTCAGTGCAGGTAGAAAGCTCTAGGAATAAAGGATGTGCTGTATTGTAGCTGACCTTGTGGAGAGGGGAGAATGGAGAGGACAGAGAAATAGATTGAGCTCTTCATTCTTTCCTCCTCCTCCTCGCCTCTGCGTGACTCATAAACAGAATGATCAGTGGGTTGAGGTGTAGCCACCTCCGCTAGCAGGAAACATTTCGCTCTTTGTAGTAGATGTTTGAGAATTCTGTTCCCCCACGGTGTGGTGTCTGTGTGTGAAGTGCTTGCTAAAGTTCATGTTGTTTCATCTACCATTGTATGTCCCCCCTCTCTCTCTCTCCAGGCTAACAGAAAACATGAGGCGACTCAGTGAGTGTTTATAGATTAATACCCACTCAGAACTTTCTGCCATTGAGCTACTGTTGTCAGATATTGTTGTAGTGTGACAATGGGTTGACGACGACTGATTATTATAATTTTTTTTCAGAGCGAGGAGCCAGACCGGTAACTAACTTCATGAGGAACCTCTCAGCCTTATCCAACTGGCACTCAGTATACACCTCAGCTATTTCCTTCATAGTGAGTACAACTTCTCCTATCTGTCTTTTTTAAAGGGATATGCGAGTCATGTCCAAATCCATCTGAGCTACACAATTCATTTGAGGAACTTTAGGATGATTTGGACATGAAGTGTGAAAAATGCTAATATCGGTACCATTGACTTGCCTTGGATGTAATAATAATAAGTTAGCATTTGGAAACATGGCCAGGCAAACAAAACCAAAGCATGGATTTCTGTCATACCGTGTCCATAGACTGCTTACTGGGTAAGGAAACTAATATATAACTTGGGAGAACTATCCCTTTAGTGAGCTGTCCTGTATAAGTTTGACCAGTTAAATAAAGTTTTTTTTTTACTACTGTAAACATTATCTCACGGCTTTGACACATGCTATAATGCTTGTCTCTTCAAGTTCCTCTCATTCAATATCCCAAATTTCCCACTCTATTCAGTAGTGCTTGTCATTTGGAAGACTTATATATTAAATCTGATTGTGAGAAATAGGATGTAGGCTAAGTACTGTATATAAATTATGAATGTCGTTTGTGTTTCCTCCGGGCTCAGATCTACATGAATGCTGCGTGGCATGGCTGGGCCATCCCCATGTTCCTCTTCTTGGCCATCCTGAGGCTCTCCTTGAATTACCTCATTGCTAAGTAAGACAAGCATACCACACACACACACACATTTATATATATTACATTTATTGATGATAATGAGTGATGCAGCTACACTGAACCAGAGTATATGAGCGGAGCTGGAGCGAGTAGCGGAGCGTGCCCAATTTGACGGGAGCGTGGAGCGAAATTCCCAAAGGCTGGAGCGTCGGCCTCCTCACCCGCTCCAATTTTGCTCCAGCAACGTTCACTTCACGAGCTCCGAGCATGCCCACCCTAGCATGCATTTGTAGTTTACTTGTGTGCTGATATAGCCCCTTGCTTTAGCTACTGAAATGGTGTTCCCTAAATATTTTCATAAAGAAACTGATAAAACACACAGGTGCTAAATCAAGGTGACTTACAAAGATGAGGACCGAGAGAGGGAGTGCGGTGATAGTGTCCACAACTAAAGAATCATTGTGGAGTCTGAAAAGACATGTATCCAAAAAGCATGATGGTGTACTTACAACGTGCACATGCTAAAAGAAGGGAGTGGTGTGTGTGTGTGTGTGTGTGTGTAACAGTATAACTTTAGACCGTCCCCTCGCCCATACCCGGGCGCGAACCAGGGACCCTCTGCACACATCAACAACTGACACCCACGAAACATCGTTACCCATCGCTCCACAAAAGCCGCGGGGATCCACTACTTCAAGGTCTCGGAGCAAGTGACGTCACCGATTTGAAACGCTATTTAGCGCGCACCACCGCTAACTAAGCTAGCCGTTTCACATCCGTTACTGTGTGTGTGTGTGTTAAACATCGTGTGTCATTGTAGCAAAGTATTTATAAACAAAACATTTGAGCTGTTAAACTTTCGTTCATTTTCATTCTATTATCTATTAGAGGTTGACCGATTATGATTTTTCAACGCCGATACCGATTATTGGAGGACCAAAAAAAGCTGATACCGAATAATCAGCCGATTTAATGTATTTGTAATAATGACAATTACAACAATACTGAATGAACACTTAATATAATACATCAATAAAATCAATTTAGCCTCAAATAAATTATTAAACATGTTCAGTTTGGTTTAAATAATGCAAAAACAAAGTGTTGGAGAAGAAAGCACAAGTGCAATATGTGCCTTGTAAGAAAGCTAACGTTTAAGTTCCTTTCTCAGAACATGAGAACAAATGAAAGCTGGTGGTTCCTTTTAAACATGAGTCTTTAATATTCCCAGGTAAGAAGTTTTAGGTTGTAGTTATTATAGGAATTATGGGACTATTTCTCTCTATACCATTTGTGTTCATATACCTTTGACTATTGGATGTTCTTATAGGCACTTTAGTATTGCCAGTGTAAGAGTATAGCTTCCGTCCCTCTCCTCGCTCCTCCCTGGGCTCGAACCAGGAACACATCGACAACAGCCACCCTCGAAGCAGCGTTACCCATGCAGAGCAAGGGGAACAACTACTCCAAGTCTCAGAGCAAGTGACGTTTGAAACGCTATTAGTGCGCACCCCGCTAACTAGCTAGCCATTTCACATCGGTTACACCAGCCTAATCTCGGGAGTCGATAGGCTTGAAGTCATAAAAAGCACAGCGAAGAGCTGCTGGCAAAACGCACAAAAGTGCTGTTTGAACGAATGCTTACGAGCCTGCTGGTGCCTACCATCGCTCAGTCAGACTGCTCTATCAAATCATTGACTTAATTATAACATAACACACAGAGAAATACGAGCCTTAGGTCATTAACATGGTCGAATCCGGAAACTATCATCTCGAAAACAAAATGTTTATTCTTTCAGTGAAACACGAAACCATTCCGTATTTTATCTAACAGGTGGCATCCATAAGTCTAAATATTCCTGTTACATTGCACAACCTTCTATGTTATGTCATAATTACGTAAAATTCTGGCAAATTATTTTGCAACGAGCCAGGCGGGCAAAACTGTTGCATATACCCTGACTCTGCGTGCAATGAACGCAAGAGAAGTGACACAATTTCACCTGGTTAATATTGCCTGCTAACCTGGATTTCTTTTAACTAAATATGCAGGTTTAAAAATATATACTTCTGTGTATTGATTTTAAGAAAGGCATTGATGTTTATGGTTAGGTACACGTTGGAGCAACGGCAGTCCTTATTCGCAAATGCGCATCACATCGATTATATGCAACGCAGGACACGCTGGATTAACTAGTAATATCATCAACCATGTGTAGTTAACTAGTGATTATGATTGATTGTTTATTACAAGTTTAATGCTAGCTTGCAACTTACCTTGGCTTCTTACTGCATTCGCGTAACAGGCAGTCTCCTCGTGGAGTGCAATGTAATCAGGTGGTTAGAGCGTTGGACTAGTTTAACTGTAAGGTTGCAAGATTGAATCCCTGAGCTGACAAGGTAAAAATCTGTCATTCTGCCCCTGAACGAGGCAGTTAACCCACCGTTCCTAGGCCGTCATTGAAAATAAGAATGTGTTCTTAACTGACTTGCCTAGTTAAATAAAGGTGTAAAAAAAATAATAATTGGCCAAATCAGTGTCCAAAAAATACCGATTTCCAATTGTTATGAAAACTTGAAATCGGCCCTAATTACCATTCCGATTAATCGGTCGACCTCTATTATCTATACAATAGGCCATCATTGATTATGGCCCAATATTATTTTTATTTTATTTAACATTTATTTAACTAGGCAAGTCAGTTCTTCATTGTAAATTCTTATTTACAATGGTGGCCAAACCCGGACGATGCTGGGCCAATTGTGCGCCGCCCTATGTGGCTCCCAATCACGGCCGAATGTGATACAGCCTGGATTCGAACCAGGGACTGTAGTGACACCCAATAGGCCTGGAATATTCCCACATTCAAGCAGCTTTTTGTTTTGATTGGGTTATTTAGCCTAAAAACCTTTAGGCCTACATATAGAAAGTAAAATAAAAAAACAACTCTGCATCTCTGCCCAGCCTGGCGAGTGGCCAAAAGGGTGTTTAGAATCCCCAGTGGCTCTGCAAGTGTGGAGAGAATATTCTCCGCTGGTTTCAATACTGTACAACCAATTGGTAGGTCCAGGTAGTCACAAAAATGGGTGGGTGTTGGTTAAACTTATTTTAATGAATGGAGCTTATTTGGAGCGTTTTTTAGCAGAGCGATAGGAAAGGACAGAGCAGGATTTCCAACCGCTCAACTTGGCTCACATGCTCTGCACTGAACAAAATATAAACGCAACATGCAACAATTTCACGAACATCCCAAACATGCTCAATGGGTTACATGTCTGAGTATGCAGGCCATGGAAGAAACCGGGATATTTTCAGCTTCCAGTGCATTATCATGCTGAAATTAGGTGATGGTGGCAGTTGAATGGCTCAACAATGGGCCTCGGGAACTCGTCACGTTATCTCTGTGCATTCAAATTGCTAACGAAAAAATGCAGTTGTGTTCGTTGTCCGTAGCTTATGCCTGCCCCTACCATAACCCCACCGCCACCCTGGCGCACTCAGTCCACAATGTTGACATCAGCAAACCGCTCGTCAACACAACGCCATACACGCTGTCTGCCCGGTACAGTTGAAATCAGGATTCGTCCGCGAAGAGCACACTTCTCCAGTGGCCATCGAAGGTGAGCATTTGAGTCTGTTACGACGCAGAACTGTAGCCAGGTCAAGACCCTGGTGAGGACGACGAGCACGCAGATGAGCTTCCCTGAGAAGGTGTCTGACAGTTTGCAGTAATTCTTTCATCAGCTGTCCAGGTGGCTGGTCTCAGACGATCCTGCAGGTGATGTGGAGGTCCTGGTCTGGTGTGGTTACACGTGATCTGCGGTTGTAAGGCCGGTTAGACGTACTACCAAATTCTCCAAAATGACGTTGGGGGCGGCTTATGGTAGAGAAATGAATTAAGATGAAATTCTCTGGCAACAGCTTGGACATTCCTGCAGTCAGTTTGCCAATTGCATGCTCGCTCAACTTGAGACATCTGTGGCATTGTGTTGTGACAAAACTGCACATATTAGAGTGGCTTTTTTATTGTCACCAGCACAAGGTGCACCTGTGTAATTATCATACTGTTTAATCTGTGTCTTGATATGCCGACCTGTCAGGTATATAGATTATCTTGGCAAAGGAGAAGTGCTCACTAACAAGGATGTACAAAATTTTAAAGAAATTAGATTTTTTTTTTTGCATAAGGACCATTTCGGGGACATTATTTCAGCTCATGAAACAAGGGACCAACACTTACATTTATTTATGTTCATTATTTTTGATCATATTTACCAAGCTGGGATCAATAAATCCATACTCTGCTCTCAATTACATGTAATTACACTGAACCTACCTATTTTAATGTGGGGCAACTCATTTTCACTGAGTCCTTTAGAGCAGGGATGGGCAACTTTGATGGGGGTGGGGGCCACAAAATCTGAACTCACTGCAGTGGCTCGCAGGTCTCTGTACCCTCATCCATACCCACACATGCAGTCAGAGCCATCTCTTTAAGGGGACCCTAAGCAAAACCTTGTAACCCACCCCGCCTTGCGAACAAAACATTTTTAGCGGCCCTCTTGACAGCAGAGTGAAAATTTGAAGTTGCAGATTTAATTTCCTGCAATTCTACTCATTTTGCCATTGGCTGGAGAGAGAGAATTGCATGAATTCTGAGTGACTTATAAAATCAATGGGTCAGTAATTCAACAACGATTACTACAAGTGTAGATAGCTGGCCGCTAGACTAACTTACCAATCTAAAGAAATTTAGCTGACATGGGCTAATTGAGTGACTGACATAAGAGAAACTTCTGATGCACAACCAAATGTTGTGTATTCTATTATTCTAACTCTCAACAGTAAGTTGAGACCCCGACTGAGTTCTAAAAAAAGGAATTGAAATTGATCCGCAGGTGCGGGCCACCAGTTGTCCATCCCTGCTTCAGAGTTTTGACGTCTTTACAGTTATTTTGATCTCTTCCCTTTTTTTTTCCCTTTTCAGAGGTTGGAGGATTCAGTGGAGCATTGTGCCGGATATTACGGATCCTATAGTAAGAGACCTCCCATTTTCACATGTGTCGTATTTCCTACCTTTTTGAAATGGAATGAGCTGATTTTTAAATTTTTGGGTTTGTTTCATGTAGGAACCGTCAAAGGATGACTTGACTGTGTCTGAAAAGTTCCAGTTAGTGCTTGACGTTGCACAAAAAGCCCAGGTACAGTAGTAGTGAACATACACAAGCATGCGTACATACACGCAAACACACCACATTCAGACATTGTATGTTTCGGAAAAGTCATTTTTTTTGCCTTTCTTCACAGAACCTTTTTGGTAAGATGGCGGATGTTTTGGAGAAAATAAAGAAGTAAGTAAGAAATGGCTGTTTCACTGTCTTACCGTTCTGTACTTCTTCTCTAAGTTGGTCTGAATAGTTGATCAAACGGTTTCCCTCTCACTATCGCCCTCTCTCTCTCTCTGTGTGTGTGTGTTCAGCCTGTTCATGTGGGTGCAGCCTGAGATCACTCAGAAGCTCTACATAAGCCTGTGGGTTGCCTTTCTCTCCTCCTGCATACTGCCCTTTAAACTTGTGGGCTTCATGATTGGTGAGTACACGCACACACAATCATACACACGCTGCTGTAGCCCTCACACACACACACACACTGAGTGAAATGCTATGGTTACGTAACATTCAATATAAAAACACCATTTTATTCTCTTTGCTGCTCGGGGGCATTGTCTCTTGGCACAATTTTTGTTCCTCTCTAAAGCAAATGGTCTTCTCCTGTGTGTTCCCTGTTGGTGGCTGTGGAGGCTTTAAGAGGAAGGAGACTGACTGAGCCATTTAGTTGACAGCAGACACATGTTTTTAGAAATACATAAAACGTGTAATTAAAAAAGTATACCAACATATATGTTTTGGTACAATCATTGTACTTTACAAAATTACTGTCAACTTTTTTTTGTTTTAGAATAATTTTACTTTTTTTTTCTCTCGCTCTCAGGACTGTATGCAGGGATCAAATTCTTCATCATAGACTTCTTGTTTAAGAGCTGTCCCAAGCTGAGGGACAAATATGACACACCTCACATCGACTGGAACAACCTACCAACTGATCCACAGCTGAAGGAGAGGACCAACGCTACAATGTCCCGACGGGTGAGGACACGCACTTATGAATGCATACATATGTATACATATCCACACACACGTACACAGCATATACGGTATACAATAACACACAGGCTGTCATCTGACAACTTAAAAAAATAACTTGGCCCCATAGAGAAAGGAACCAATTCTTTATCCAACCCAAACTTCCCTAACACTGGCCTATATCCAAATGCTAAATAACTAAACCCCAAAGTTTCTATTACAACTGAAGGATATATATATATATATATATATATTTTTTTATAATTGTCGTAACTACTGTCAAACAAACATTGTAATTATTTTATCTTATGAGGAGCCTTAACCCTTTTTTTATGTTGAGCCCTTACTTAATTTACCTCGACACTGTCACCTGAATGTCATGATCTGTCGTGTGTGTGGGTGTGGTGTGTGTGTGGGTGTGGTGTGTGTGTGTGTGCGCGAGACTGTTGAGTGTTTTGCAATGGCTATCTTGGTTTGTTTCCTCAGCCAATTGGCAGATGGGCTTTGCTTTAGTGACTGTCACTATACGTTGTGTTTTGTTTCTCTCTCTCAGCTGTCTGGGTCTGAGAAGGTAGGGACTCTGGTGTGCCTCTGTCCCCTTACGTTATGTAGTGCCTGTGTGTGCCACCAGCTAAAACATGTATATACACTACCGGTCCAAAGTTTTAGAACATCTACTCATTCAAGGGTTTTTATTTTGTTTTTACTATTTTCAACATTGTAGAATAATAGTGACGACATCAAAACTATGAAATACCACATATGGAATCATGTAGTAACCCAAAAAAGTCTTAATCACCCTTTGCCTTGGTGACAGCTTTGCACACTTGGTGTTCTCTCAACCAACTTCATGAAGTAGTCACCTGAAATGCATTTAAAATAAAAGGTGTGCCTTCTTAAATGTTAATTTGTGGAATTTCTTTCCTCCTTAAGCCAATCAGTTGTGTTGTGACAAGGTAGGGGGGTATACAGAAGATAGCCCTATTTGGTCAAAGACCAAAGCATTATTATGGCAAGAACAGCTCAAATTAGAAAAGCAAAACGACGGTCCGTTACTTTAAGACATGAAGGTCAGTCAATATGGAAAATTTCAAGAAGTTTGAAAGTTTCTTCAAGTGCAGTTGCAAAAACCATCAAGCGCTATGATGAAACTCTCATGAGGACCGCTACAGGAATGGAAGACCCAGAGTTACCTCTGCTGCAGAGGACAAGTTCAGTGGAGTTACCAGCCTCATAAATTGCAGTGCAAATAAATGCTTCACGGTTCAAGTAACAGACACATCTCAACATCAACTGTTCAGAGGAGACTGTGTGAATCAGGCCCTTAATGGTCAAATTGCTGCAAAGGAACCATTACTAAAGGATCCCAATAAGAAGAAGAGACTTGCTTGGACCAAGAAACACAAACAATGGGTATTAGACTGGTGGAAATTTGACCTTTGGTCTGATGAGTCCAACTGAGATTTTTGGTTCCAACCGCCGTGTCTTTGTGAGACGTGGTCTGTCTGGGTGAACGGATGATCTCCGCATGTGTATTTCCCCAGGAGGTGTTATGGTGTGGAGGTGCTTTGCTGGTGACACTGTCTGTGATTTTATTTAGAATTCAAGGCACACTTAACCGGTATGGCTACCACAGCATTCTGCTGCGATACGCCATCCCATCTGGTTTGTGCTTAGTTGGACTATCATCTGTTTTTCAACAGGACAATGACCCAACACACCTCCAGGCTGTGTAAGGGCTATTTGACCAAGATGGAGAGTGATCCCTCGACCTCAACCCAATTGAGATGGTTTGGGACGAGTTGGGCCTCAGAGTGAAGGAAAAGCAGCCAACAGGTGCTCAGCATATGTGGGAACTCCTTCAAGAAGACTGTTGGAAAAGCATTCCAGGTGAAGCTGGTTGAGAGAATGTCAAGAGTGTGCAAAGCTGTCATCAAGGCAAAGGGTGGCTATTTGAAGAATCTCAAATATAAAATATATTTTTTATTTAACACTTTTTTTGGGGGGGGGGGGGTTACTACATATCTCCTTATGTGGTATTTCATAGTTTTGATGTCTTTACTATTATTCTACAATGTAGAAAATAGTACAAATAAAGAAAAACCCTCGAATGAGTATGTGTTCTAAAACTTTTGACCGGTTAGTCTGTCTGTATGTGTGTGTGCGCACTGAGTGTGTGCGTGTGGTTCACGACAAACCTCCCAACATTAACTGAGTGTTTGTGAATAAATGGATCAAAAATATCAATGCATGTATCCATTTTTAGTGGGCCATAATGACATAACGTTAAACTCAGTCCAAAAGAGACACTTTCTAAGCTTTTAATTGAACCCGTCTTAATTGATACAATTATGAATTCATTTGACTTTTTTTTTCTTTTTTTTTATCCATTTTCACAGACATACTCTGTAGTAACCAGGTGTTCAGTGTAATGACACAACTCCAAACCAGCACTGTCAAAAGCAACTTTAGTGTGACTAGAGTAGGATACACTATTGTCTGGTTTTCAGTAGCACTTTTATTTCCCCCATAGTTTACATCTAGAACACTAAAATGTTTATTCCTTCATATCGATGGTAAGACAATCAGGTAAGGTAAAAACTTTCTTGTGATTCCAATTAGTAGTAGGCTTTGTATAACAATCACTCAATTAGAATAATTTACCAGGTAACCCTTGAAAAACAGAGCCAACTAGTGTCTGAATTTCCCAACCATGTAACTAAGACTTATTCTACAGCTATTCGAAGACTTCTACTCTATTCTACTTCTACGTAACATTACAAATAATCCCGTCTACCTGCTGGTATAGCTAGGGGCCTGCCTGCCTGCAGCATGAGGGAGTATATTGTACTGTAGCTGTAAATGGCATGGCCATTTATCTGCAGAGCTCCCTACTCTCACTCCCAGCATTACAAACACTAACTAATCCACTACTATACCATCCTGTCTATACTGTACACTGACATCTGACCCCCCCCCCCACCCCCCACCCCTCTGCCTGAAGTGTGCACTCGCTCACCCCCCTTCAGGGATTTAGTCTTCACTAAAACATTGGATTGGTGGGTGTAAGGATGCATAGGCAAAAGACAGGTGGGCAATGTTCCACCATAATTATATACACTAGTGAGGGGTAGTGAACCAGTGAACACTTCAGGGCAGAAGGGTAGAGGATACCCTTAGAACACAGACAATTAAATAAATTAAGTGAAATAAAAATGTCCTCACTTAGAAATGAAACTAACGGAGATGACTGACTACCTACATGTACTGTAAGTGTACTGGGGGGGGGGTCGGAACTGCTCTGCGCTTTGCACGAGACCCTCACCCTGAGGCTGATGTTAGATAAGCCGCAAGTTGTTTGCAAGGCTATGTTACGAGGAGCACGTACTCCTCCTGTGTACAGATGAATGGCCTCCATCTTATGTTTCCTCTATGTGAGAGGCTGTCTACCAGTTTAGTCTCCGAGAGAATCCATAGTGGAAGATGGCTACAGTAGTGCTCTGTAGTATAATTCTTCCTCTTCCTCCTCCTCCACCCGCTCCCCAAATCCTCCTTCTCCTCGTCCCCCCTCCTCCCACTTCCCCTCCTCCTCCCGTCTAGATTCAGCCTGTGGTGGCAAGAGGTAGCTTAGCAACCGTCCCATGCGGTGTAAACCTGGATGGTGACAGCGCCAGGATTCATAGCACCAAGAAGGGAGCCTTTCATGAGATATTCAATGTCTCAGAGAATGAGCGCCCTCTACCAGGTCAGAGTACTTACTGCACCTAAAATATTTTTATTCAAAAAAACATTTCCCTCTGCTGTCCAGACGCTTGTAATAACTATTGTTGTGTGTTTCTACAGTGTGTGAGAATGGGTGGAGGTGCTGCCTCATCAACAGAGACCGGAAGATGCCAACCGACTACATTCGAAACGGCATGCTCTACGTTACAGAGAAGTAAGTAGACCTACCTCATCACACTAGCTTGTCTCTTCAAGTACTTAATCACAATAGCTTTTCACCTCGTGGTCTGCTATTCCCTTTTGGTGTGCTATCTTTACTCTCTAATGTGGGTGTGTACAACAATGCCACGAAATAGTGCCATTATGTTGCAGATTCTCAGAGCTAAATCCAAGAGCGGCTGCTTTGTGCTGACTCGTCTTTCCATCTCTCCTCTCTCGCCATCTGTCTCTTTGTCTCTCAGTTATCTGTGCTTCGAGAGCTCCAGTTCCAAATCGGCCTCCTCCAAGAAGAATAAGGTTATTAAGCTGGTGGACATCACAGATATCCAGAAGGTGTCTATCTACACTCAGCTAATTCAATATTTTTATCATATCGTTTCTATGTTTTCTGTGATATCACATCCTGAAATGCATCTTCCAACAACTGATAGGTTATTTTGAAATGAAGCTATCATAGTTGTATGCATCTGATACCATCTCTTCTCTGTTCCCAGTACAAAGTGCTGTCTGTCTTACCTGGATCTGGAATGGGAATCTCCATAGCCACTCCCTCCACACAGAAGGTTTGGAAATAAAGACTCCTTTGACCATTTATCCTTCACAGATTTGCAAACAAATGCAATTAATTTGTGGATTTCTTTGTCTCCTCCTCAGCCTCTGGTGTTTGGTGCCATGATCCATCGAGACGAGGCCTTCGAGGCGATCTTCACCCAGTACATGAAGATCATTACCACCTCCAGGCCACCCTCGGGCAGCCCTGAGCTGTAGCCCTGCCATCCCCATGGACAGAGGGCTAGGCTGGGGTCAGGGCTGGGCCACCTTCCCCTGAACCCTCCCTGGCTGGAGGAAAGTGACAGGACACACACCTCTTCTCCTCCCTCTCTTATTTACAGTGACTGGACAATCTTCTCTTTTATGACTGAGAGGTGTCTGTGCGCGCGTCTGTCTGGAGGTGGGACTTGTAGTCCAATAGGGATGGTGCACACATTCCTGCACTCTTTCTATGTCGGACCGTGGATGAGGGGGATGAAGAAGAGGGGATGGGGGGGAGACATTTTTAACACACATCTCATCATAGGAGAAGGAGCTGGCTCTCCTGCCTGCTTGCCTGACTGACAGCTTTAATTCGCTTCAGAGGTGTGTGTGTGTGTGTGTGTGTGTGTGCCTGCCCAGACAGCGTGCGTCTCTACTCACCTGTCTTCTTTCTGTCTTTCTCGCAAAGTCTGAGTCAGTGTAACTGTTACTGCTGGTCTTGCACGGAACCGTACAGACAGTATGCCGTACGGTAGCTAGATGTTTGTGTAGAAAACAGAAAGCTGTGAGAAAGTCGAGCCAACATCTGAACAACGTTCAACATGACACGAAGCCTTTTTCCATTAGTTTACATCGTTGCTGTGGATTTTCTGTGGAGACAAGCACGTTTCAGCAACAAACCGTTTGCTTTCAGGTGTCTTTTTGCATATGACGTGTGGTATGTGTTATACTTTCAACACTCACTACTGAACTGTACTGTGTCACGTACAGTAGTGGGGACCTTGGCGATGATGTTCATTGTGAAATGTTTTCAAATGCCTTTCTTTTTGAATTCTGCTTATTTTTGTAATAACCAATGGAATGATGAGGATCTGGACTTTGTTAAAGTATGTCCTGGATCTGTGGATTGTGTTATAAAACTAAAGCACACTCGCTGTTAGAGAGAGTCATAACAGACCTAAACCCTGAATACTGTGTCTAAACTGAAGGTACATGGTTTAAATGTAACATAACTGGTTCAGTGAACTAAACCTGTGTGCTGAGTAACCCCGAGGCCTAAGACCTAAAGATGAGTTAATGCCTTGGCTTTAGCCTCGTAGGCTAACACATTCTTAAGGTGCATACTGTAGGTCACATAAACATACTAAGGCCCAAAACCTGTGTTTACTTCAGTCTTTAGTGACATGTTATGGTATAGTAGTACTATAGTAGTCCTACGGTAATACCAACCTGTAGTATTAACACTGGAGTGGTCAGATGTGTACAATGTGCTGTCCTGTTAAATTACTTCTTAACTTGGTTAACTTGACCAGTAACTAGTTAACTCCTGGATGACTTATCTCAGTATTTCAATGCAAAATCGAGTCAGTCAACTGGTCTAGTTCTGTAGTATTCATTGACAGCAGGAGGAAGTAGAAGTTTGAAAGGAATATTTTAATGTCACTTTATTGTCACCATTCTAGATTAAAAGCTGGTCTTTTATTTCTCAGATAGGTTTGATATGTAGAATTGTAACGAATGCCAAACCAAGTGGATGTGCACACTTTCTGTAGTTTTGTAAGATGGCTGGAAGAGTTATTGTGGGTACATATTTCTCGTTTATCGTTTACTGCAAATGAGAGGGGAGGTTATACCATGCTCTCAGATCTTTTTTTGCCTCCGCACAACAAGCTAGTCCCCTAAAACGCATTCATCTTCCCACACTGTTAACAAGCCCATATAGACTTAGTCAGTTATTGTCTTACAAAACCCAATCTCCAGTTGTGTGACAGCTGGATATGAAATTTCATTTCTGGAGATGGTCTATTGTCTAAGGAACTCATGCTGTTGGTGTGTTGATTTTGAATGATTGTCTGACTGTACTTTACTGTAGTCTTAATGCTTACCTGGAACCTTTCTTAGTCGATTAGTAACAACTAACTTTGAAATCTGCAATCAGGGTCTGTCCTAAAAGAAGCACACTGAATGTATTGTGTTACTGCTGTAAACGCTTAGTTACATTTTTTTTTGCTGCCAAAATGTAATTTTTCTTTCTTTCTTTTACTGCCCGCCATACTCTGCCTACACTGATGTTTACTGAAGGTTGGGTTAAAAACCTTAATTGATTTGTTTTTCTTTTGTTTGGAATGTCGGTTTGAGCTCCTAGCCACAGGTGGAGTCATGAAGACTGGACAGATATCTTCCTTTTGCGTTTGAATCACTGTGTCAGCTTTTAAATCTGCTCGGACTGGTCTCAGGACAACCTCTGCTGCGCACCTTCATCCCAACAGCAAACGTAAGCCTGATCTTTGATCTGTTTTATAATGCTTTAATAGCTAAAGCTAAAGTTTAGCTCTTCTGTTGAGTTTGTTGTCATGGCAAATACTATACATGTACTGCATAGCGTGGTAATGAAAGTCAGGAGTTGGATCAAGCATATAGTAACAGATCTGGGATCAGGCTAAAAGTAGATAGATGGTGACATCAGAGAACATTCTAGTCAGATTATATTGTACGTCAATCACGCTGCAAAAACAACTGTCAGTGATCGTTCTAATGGTAGTGGCGTGCAGTACATGCTTCAATCATCATCTTTTAGCTTTTTGGATCACTCACAGGCCTTCCTTACAGACAGGCAGAGGTCGTCATGGCGACTCCGAGAGCTTCTGTCCACTGGTTTCTATTGGTTTCCACTTCTGTGGCTCTCGTTGTGTTAACCAAGTATTAGTTGTAACGCAAATGTAAACATTAGTCAATTACTTTCATGATATTCCCATACAGTATATCACTGCAAAGTTCAATATACTGTAATCATCTGTCAGTTGTGGGTAATTATTTGTCATCTGTGGGTCCGAGGACTAAAATGACAAAAAAGGAATTTATATACAATAACGTAATCTATTGATTTTTAAAGAGAACAATGTCCATTGTAAAATATGTGGTGTCCATTTTTTTTATTTAAATAAAATGAATTAAGTATTTGCCCTTCTCTGTATTGTTATCATTTGTAGTACACCTATAGATAATTATAAGAATAATGTTAGACATTCCAAATTAACACGAAGGTACTGTAGTAGGAGATGGTGTGGTCGAGTGCTGACTGCAATTCCCACATTCGGCAACTTGATGTCACTGCAGGACAGATGGATGGAGGCTGATAATGACCCTTTAGACACTAGAGGGGCAGTGGCATAAGGTGAAGAACTCCCAAAACCTTTTAGAGCCTGCCTGGTTGTATACACAATTCAGCGTGTGTGTTTTATATAAATATATTTATATACACACACACACACACACCGTTGAAGTCGGAAGTTTACGTACACTTTAGGTTGGAGTCATTTAAAACTAATTTTTCAACCACTCCACAAATATCTTGATAACAAACTATAGTTTTGGCAAGTCGGTTAGGATATCTACTTAGTGCATGACACAAACAATTGCTGAACAAATTACTTATTTCACTTATAACTCACTATCCCAATTCCAGTGGGTCAGAAGTTTACATACACTAAGTTGACTTTAAACAGCTTGAAAAATTCCAGAAAATGTCATGGCTTTAGAAGTCAATTGGAGTCAATCGGAGTTGTACCTGTGGATGTAGTTGTACCTGTGGATGTATTTCAAGGCCTACCATCAGACTCAGTGCCTCTATGCTTGACATGGGAAAATCAAAAGACATCAGGAAAAAAATTGTAGACCTCCACAAGTCAGGTTCATCCTTGGGAGCAATTTCCAAACGCCTGAAGGTACCAATTGTGAATTTTGGCCCATTCCTCCTGACAGAGCTGGTGTTACTGAGTCAGGTTTGTCGGCCTCCTTGCTCGCACACGCTTTTTCAGTTCTGCCCACAAATTTTCTATAGGATTGAGGTCAGGGCTTTGGGATGGCCACTGCAATACCTTGACTTTGATGTCCTTAAGGCATTTTGCCACAACTTTGGAAGTCTGCTTGGGGTCATTGTCCATTTGGAAGACCCATTTGTGACCAAGCTTTACTTCCTGACTGATGTCTTGATGTTGCTTCAATATATCCACATACTTTTCCATCCTTATGATGGCGTCTATTTTGTGAAGTGCAGCAGTCCCTCCTGCAGCAAAGCACCCCCACAACATGATGCTGCCACCCACGTCCTTCACGGTTGGGATGGTGTTCTTCGGCTTGCAAGCCTCCCCCTTTTCCCTCCTAACATAACGGTGGTCATTATGGCCAAACAGTTGTATTTTTGTTTCATCAGCCCGGAGGACATTTCTCCCAAAAGTTTGATCTTTGTACCCATGTGCAGTTGCAAACTGTGGCTTTTTTATGGTGGTTTTTGAGCAGTGGCTTCTTCCTTGCTGAGTGGCCTTTCAGGTTATGTCGATTATAGGAATCATTTTACTGTGGATAAAGATACTTTTGGACCTGTTTCCTCCAGCATCTTCACAAGGTCCTTTGCTGATGTTCCGGGATTGATTTGCACTTTTTGCACCATAGTACGTTCATCTCTAGGAGACAGAACACGTCTCCTTCCTGAGCGGTATGACGGCTGCGTGGTCTCACGGTGTTTATACTGGCGTACTATTGTTTGTACAGATGAACGTGGTACCTTCAGGCGTTTTGGAAATTGCTCCCAAGGATGAACCTGACTTGTGGTCTACAATTTATTTTTGAGGTCTTGGCTGATTTCTTTTGACTTTCCCATGATGTCAAGCAAAGTGCCACTGAGTTTGAAGGTAGGCCTTGAAATACATCTACAGGTACACCTCCAATTGACCCCAATGATGTCAATTAGCCTATCAGAAGCTTCTAAAGCAATGACATTATTTTCCAAGCTGTTTAAAGGCACAGTCAACTTAGTGTATGTAAACTTCTGACCCACTGGATTTTGGATACAGTGAATTATAAGTGAAATAATCTGTCTGTAAAAAATTGTTGGAAAAATTACTTGTCATGCACAAAGTAGATGTCCTAACTGACTTGCCAAAACTATAGTTTGTGAACAAGAAATTTGTGGAGTGGTTGAAAAACGAGTTTTAATGACTCCAACCTAAGTGTATGTAAACTTCCGACTTCAACTGTGTGTGTGTGATATATCTATCTATCTATCTATCTATCTATCTATCTATCTATCTATCTATCTATCTATCTATCTATCTATCTATCTATCTATCTATCTATCTATCTATCTATCTATCTATCTATCTATCTATCTATCTATCTATCTATCTATCTATCTATCTATCTATCTATCTATCTATCTATCTATCTATCTATCTATCTATCTATCTATCTATCTATCTATCTATCTATCTATCTATCTATCTATCTATCTATCTATCTATCTATCTATCTATCTATCTATCTATCTATCTATCTATCTATCTATCTATCTATCTATCTATCTATCTATCTATCTATCTATCTATCTATCTATCTATCTATCTATCTATCTATCTATCTATCTATCTATCTATCTATCTATCTATCTATCTATCTATCTATCTATCTATCTATCTATCTATCTATCTATCTATCTATCTATCTATCTATCTATCTATCTATCTATCTATCTATCTATCTATCTATCTATCTATCTATCTATCTATCTATCTATCTATCTATCTATCTATCTATCTATCTATCTATCTATCTATCTATCTATCTATCTATCTATCTATCTATCTATCTATCTATCTATCTATCTATCTATCTATCTATCTATCTATCTATCTATCTATCTATCTATCTATCTATCTATCTATCTATCTATCTATCTATCTATCTATCTATCTATCTATCTATCTATCTATCTATCTATCTATCTATCTATCTATCTATCTATCTATCTATCTATCTATCTATCTATCTATCTATCTATCTATCTATCTATCTATCTATCTATCTATCTATCTATCTATCTATCTATCTATCTATCTATCTATCTATCTATCTATCTATCTATCTATCTATCTATCTATCTATCTATCTATCTATCTATCTATCTATCTATCTATCTATCTATCTATCTATCTATCTATCTATCTATCTATCTATCTATCTATCTATCTATCTATCTATCTATCTATCTATCTATCTATCTATCTATCTATCTATCTATCTATCTATCTATCTATCTATCTATCTATCTATCTATCTATCTATCTATCTATCTATCTATCTATCTATCTATCTATCTATCTATCTATCTATCTATCTATCTATCTATCTATCTATCTATCTATCTATCTATCTATCTATCTATCTATCTATCTATCTATCTATCTATCTATCTATCTATCTATCTATCTATCTATCTATCTATCTATCTATCTATCTATCTATCTATCTATCTATCTATCTATCTATCTATCTATCTATCTATCTATCTATCTATCTATCTATCTATCTATCTATCTATCTATCTATCTATCTATCTATCTATCTATCTATCTGTATAGAAAAGGTATATGTATTAAAGAGCTCTAGACCAATCACATCCCTCCACTGTCATGGACCGTACACGCACACACAATGTTCTCTCTCTCTTGGTGAAAAGCAGAAATTAAGGCAATGTGGTGACAGCAAGTGACAGTGTCACTTTTTATTATCCATCCTCCCCTTGCTCATACTAAGCTGCCAAACTCTGCGGAATGAGGGGAGGCTAGTTGGGGTCAAGCCACCGTCAAGACTCATTCGCGGTGTTTTCCATTTTGGCTAGTGTTTGCCCACAATACACAGATTATATGCTCAGAGCCTCAGAGAAAGCAATTACCGTTACTGTTGTTTACTGTTATGAAAGGCAGGGCTATTGATCCTCTGTCATTAGAGTGATTTGAGACGAGGGGCTCTATTCGATCTGTGTCGACGAAGTGTTCCAGATTCCACAATTGAAATTTAAAGGATTTTTTTCGACTGAGCCAACGTGTATGCAGTCTCCACTGACTTGGGAACATTGAAATTTAAACAATCATGCTGTAATGCTGAACTTCCATGGTACAGATTGAATAGGGCACAAGGTCTGCAGTAACGTAATGGATAGTCTATGGACTTTGCCTCTGGCAACCAGTGAGCACGTTTTTGTTTACTGTTGTTCAGGAGGGAAAAATAAGAAAACACAAAACATGTTGCTTGAAAATTTACTGATGAAGAGACAACTAAAACAAACCCAAGAAATGTTATCTCTCCGGTACACTTGTTGAATTTATCTGAGAGGCCAAGACCCTTTCAAATATGTGTGGGGGAAATAGCGGTGTTTCTCTGTGCAACGTTGAGCAAACATCTGTGGTGTGCCCCCTTAAACTTAAGCATCTGCTGATCAGTCAAAACGCTCCCTCTCCTCAAATATAAGGCAAATCAACATCATTAAAACAATTCTTCCCACCTCCCCCGCGTGTCGCAGACCATGCGTCTCGGGTAAACACTGCACCAGCTCATTACCATCCACAATCATCTAACAGTTTGGGCTCTACGCCAACATTAAGGATGAGAGAGAGCGAGAGAAAGAGAAACAACAGGAGATTATCCCCTTAATTAATGAAGGGTTTTCATGCAGGGAGAACCACTAAATCCTCTGATAGGAAACTTCATATTCAAATATTAAATATTCATAAGAAGTCAGATAACTTTGACAACGGAGATTTGGGTGAGGAGGCTTTGGTGATGAAGTATTAGGGAGTTTACGGCTACATTATCAGATCTCTGCTTGCTGACATCCGCATTGTGTTTGTTTTGGCGGTGTCAGAAGTGGAACCCTGTTATGCCCATACACATTGTGACATATTTATTATGACCTACGTCACCTTCACAGAATCTCGTTCCGCACCTGGACGCAAAATTCCCTGGCAAAGGATGACTGGGGACGGCGTCATAAATATTCACGAGTCCCGTCGGGTGATTGGTTGACCCGTCTTGGGTGCGCGACGTCACACAGATGCTCCTCAAATCCTTCTGTTTAGCTAGCTCGTACCGCCTGAATAAGCAGAGCACCGACTGAACTACCAGCTTTAGCTTGATCACCAAATTAATTTGGAAATAAATAAATAACTTACTCCAGCTAGCTACCAATCTTTTTTAGTTTCACTGTGCTATCATTCAAAAAACAGTGGGGGATTTTGGCAATTGTCAATGTTATTGGTGCATTACCGCCACCTACTGTGCTGGAGTGTGGGCCAGAGACAGCACTAGCAACATCAATGGCAGTGGGCACTGCTTGTATTGACGTGTAGTGGGCGCGGCATGTAGTAACCTCAGTCCATATAGACATTGCAACATTTGGGAATATTTTAAGTGTGCGGTATCCATTTCGCAATGGCGCCTTCAACAGGCAAGGGGTTGCTGCGATACCAGTTCGTTGCGAACGGTCTCCACTGAAATGAATGACATCTGCCGCAATGCAATGCAACGGACTGCTCATATGTGATGTGAATGAGGCATTAGAGCTGTCAGATCTACAAGCGGCTCCCGGCAATTTATACCTAAAGAGGACATTGCCATTGGCTGCCCGGAGTTGCATTAAAAGTAGTCCCATGCAGCCTTGTTGGTTGCTTTGCGCCATTTTACGGGCTCATGACCAATTATGCTATTTTGTGTTTTTTTGCTCTGGTCATAACTTTTTTTGTACATAATGTTTCCGCCATCGTTTCCTATGACCGAAAAGCGCTTCCAAACATCAGAACAGCGATCACAAACCTCAACTTGGAGGAAGATTTCTACTTCATAGAGTCAGCAGCGCGGGCACCCTAATGAAACTATGTTGGTGAATGTATAATCCGCCTCAACCCTCCGTTCTATTGGCGAACATACAATCAGTGGGAAACAAACGGGACAGGCTCCGTTCGAGACTATCCTACCTAAGGGACCTGAAGAACTATAATACCCTATGTTTCTCTGAGTTGTGGATGAACAAGGACATGGACAATATACACTGATTATACAGAACATTAATAACACCTGCTCTTTCCATGACATAGGCTGACCAGGTCAATCCAGGTGAAACCTATGATCCCTTATTGATGTCACTTGTTAAATCCACTTCAATCAATGTAGAGTAAGGGGAGGAAGACAGGTTAAATAATTATTTTTAAGACTTGTGTATGTGTGCCATGCAGAGGGTGAATGGGCAAGACAACAGATTGAAGTGCCTTTGAGCGGGGTATGGTAGTAGAGGTGCCAGGTGCACCAGTTTGTGTCAAGAACTACAACGCTGCTGGGTTTTTCAAGCTCAACAGTTTCCCGGAAGGTGTTCCTAATGTTTGGTCTACTTAGTGTACATCTAGCTGGTTTTTCTATGCATCGGCAGGATTGAACGGCAGCATTTGGTAAGCTGACGGGGGAGGTGTGTGTCTCTTTGTTATCAACAGCTGCAGTGCTATCTCTAATATTAAAGAAGGCTTGAGGTTCTGCTCGCCTGAGTTAAAATACTTAATGATAAGCTGTAGACCATACTATTTACCAAGAGAATTTTCCTCTATATTTTTTGTAGTTGTCTATTTACCCCCAGAAACAGATGCTGGCACTAAGGACGCACTCACAAAGCTATGTAGTGCCATACGCAAACATCTCACCTGTGCAGCTAGTGGAGACGACTCTAGATCACCTTTACTCCACACACAGAAACACATACAAAGCTCTCCCTCACTCTCCTTTTTGAAAATCTGACCATAACTCTATCCTCCTGATTATTGCTTACAGGTAAAACCTCAAACAGGAAGTACCAGTGAAGCGCTTAATATGGAAGTGGTCCGATGTAGCGGATGCTAAATCACAGGACTGTTTCGCTAACAAAGACTGGAATATGTTTTGGGACCCATCCGATGGCATTGAGGAGTTTACCACATCAGTCACCGGCTTCATTAATAAGTTTGATAATGTCATCCCCACAGTCACTGTACATGGTACATATCCCAACCAGAAGCCATTGATTACAGGCAACATCCGCACTGCGACAAAGCTAGAGCTGCGGCTTTCAAGGAGTGGGAGACTAATCCGGTAGCTCCCACTACGACCTCTGACGAGCCTTCAAACAGGCAACAGGACTAAAATCAAATCCTACTACGCCGGCTTTGACGTTCAACGGATGTGGCAGGGCTTGCAAATTAGAAGCGATTACAAAGGGAAACCCAGCCGCTAAATGCCCAGTGACGTGAGCCTACCAGACAAGCTAAATTCCTTCTATGCTCAGTTTGAGGCAAGCAACACTGAACCATGCATTATAGCACTAGCTGTTCCGGATGACTGTGTGATCCCACTCTCCATAGCCGATGTAAGTAAGACCTTTTAAACAGGTTAACATTCACAAGGCCACAGGGCCAGACGGATTACCAGGATGTGTAATCAGAGCATGCGGTGACCAGCTGGCAAGAGTTTTCACTGACATTTTCAACCTTTCCCTGACCCAGTCTGTAATAACTTCATGTTTCAAGTGGACCACCATAGTCCCTGTGCCCAAGAACGCCAAGGTAACCTGTCTAAATTACTATCGCCCCATAACAATCTTCCTAATTAGCCATTCAATTATTTAAAGGCTGGTCATGGATCACATCAACACCCTCATCCCAGACACCCAGGACCCACTCAAATTTGCATACCACCCCTACAGATCCACAGATGACACAATGTCTATTGCACTCCACGCTGGCCTCTCCAACTTGGACAAGAGGAACACCTATGTGAGAATGCTGTTAATTGACCAAATTGACCAAATTCATCACTAACTAAGGACCCTGGGACTGAACACCTCCCTCTGCAACTGGATTCTGGACATCCTGACGCGCCTTTCCCAGGTGGTGAGGGTAGGCACCGACACATCTACTACGATGATACTCAACATGGGGGGCCCTCAGGGGTGCATGCTCAGTCCCTTACTGTACTCCCTGTTCACCCACAACCGCGTGGCCGCGCATGACTCAAACACCATCATTAAGTTTGCTGACGACACGACGGTGGTAGGCCTGATCACTGATGACTAGGGTTGGGTATGTTACTTTCTAAATGTAATCTGTTACAGTTACTAGTTACCTGTCCAAAATGGTTATCAGTAATGTAACTTTTGGATTACCCAAATTTAGTAATATAATCTGATTACATTCTGTTACTTTGAGATTACTTTCCTCTTAATGGCACCTGTTTGAACTTGTTATCAGTATAAAAGACACTTGTCCACAACCTCAAACAGTCACACTCCAAACTCCACTATGGCCAAGACCAAAGAGCTGTCAAAGGACACCAGAAACAAAATTGTAGACCTGCACCAGGCTGGGAAGACTGAATCTGCAATAGGTAAGCAGCTTGGTTTGAAGAAATCAACTGTGGGAGCAATTATTAGGAAATGGAAGACATACAAGACCACTGATAATCTCCCTTGATCCCGTGGGGTCAAAATGATTACAAGAACGGTGAGCAAAAATCCCAGAAGCACACGGGGGGACCTAGTGAATGACCTGCAGAGAGCTGGGACCAAAGTAACAAAGCCTACCATCAGTAACACACTACGCCGCCAGGGACTCAAATCCTGCAGTGCCAGACGTGTCCCCCTGCTTAAGCCAGTTCATGTCCAGGCCCGTCTGAAGTTTGCTAGAGAGCATTTGGATGATCCAGAAGAAGATTGGGAAAATGTCCTATGGTCAGATGAAACCAAAATATAACTTTTTGGTAAAAACTCAACTCGTCGTGTTTGGAGGACAAAGAATGCTGAGTTGCATCCAAAGAACACCATACCTACTGTGAAGCATGTGGGTGGAAACATCATGCTTGGGGCTGTTTTTCTGCAAAGGGACCAGGACGACTGATCCGTGTAAAGGAAAGAATGAATGGGGCCATGTATCGTGAGATTTTGAGTGAAAACCTCCTTCCATCAGCAAGGGCATTGAAGATGAAACGTGGCTGGGTCTTTCAGCATGACAATGATCCCAAACACACCGCCCGGGCAACGAAGGAGTGGCTTCGTAAGAAGCATTTCAAGGTCCTGGAGTGGCCTAGCCAGTCTCCAGATCTCAACCCCATAGAAAATCTTTGGAGGGAGTTGGAAGTCTGTGTTGCCCAGCACAGCCCCAAAACATCACTGCTCTAGAGGAGATCTGCATGGAGGAATGGGCCAAAATACCAGCAACAGTGTGTGAAAACCTTGTGAAGACTTACAGAAAACGTTTGCCAACAAAGGGTATATAACAAAGTATTGAGAAACTTTTGTTATTGACCAAACACTTATTTTCCACCATAATTTGCAAATAAATTAATAAAAAATCCTACAATGTGATTTTCTGGATTTGTTTTCCTCATTTTGTCTGTCATAGCTGAAGTGTACCTATCATGAAAATTACAGGCCTCATCTTTTTAAGTGGGAGAACTTGCACAATTGGTGGCTGACTAAATACTTTTTTGCCCCACTGTATATTAATGCATACATACATACATACAGTTGAAGTCGGATGTTTACATACACCTTAGCCAAATACATTTAAACTCAGTTTTTCACAATTCCTGACATTTAATCCTAGTAAAGATTAGGATCAGTTAGGATCACCACTTTATTTTAAGAATGTGAAATGTCACAATAATACTATAGAGAATTATTTAAGCTTTTATTTCTTTCATCACATTTACATACACTCAATTAGTATTTGGTTTACATACACTCAATAAGTATTTGGTGGCATTGCCTTTAAATTGTTTAACTTGGGTCAAACGTTTCGGGTAGCCTTCCATAAGCTTCCCACAATATGTTGGCTGAATTTTGGCCCATTCCTCCTGACAGAGCTGGAGTCAGGTTTGTCGTTCTCCTTGCTCGCACACGCTTTTTCAGTTCTGCCCACAAGCTTTAACTTCCTGACTGATGTCTTGAGATGTTGCTTCAATATATCCACATAATTGTCCTGCCTCATGATGCCATCTATTTTGTGAAGTGCACCAGTCACTCCTGCAGCAAAGCATCCCCACAACATGATGCTGCCACCCCTGTACTTTAAGGTTGGGATGGTGTTCTTCGGCTTACAAGCCTCCCCCTTTTTTCTCCAAACATAACGATGGTCATTATGGCCAAACAGTTCTATTATTGTTTCATCAAACATGACGACATTTCTCCAAAAAGTACAACCTTTGTCCCCATGTGCAGTTGCAAACAGTAGTCTGGCTTTTTTTATGGCGATTTTGGAGCAGTGGCTTCTTTCTTGCTGAGCGGCCTTTCAGGTTATGTCGATTATAGGACTCGTTTTACTGTGGATTTAGTTACTTTTGTACCTGTTTCCTCCAGCATTTTCACACAGTCCTTTGCTGTTGTTCTGGGATTCATTTGCACTTTTCGCTCCAAAGAAGGTTCATCTTGAGGAGACAGAAAGCGTCTCCTTCCTGAGCGGTATGACGGCTTCGTGGTCCCCTGGTGTTTATATTTGCATACTATTGTTTGTACAGATGAACATGGTACCTTCAGGCATTTGGAAATTGGACCCAAGGATGAACCAGACTTGTGGAGGTCTACAATTTTTGGCTGGTTTCTTTTGATTTTCCCATGATGTCAATTAAATAGGCACTGAGTTTGAAGGTAGGCCTTGAAATACATCCACAGGTACACCTCCAATTGACTCAAATTATGTCAATTAGCCTATCAGAAGCTTCTATGACATCATTTTCTGGAATTTTTCAATCTGTTTAAAGGCACAGTCAACTTACTGTATGTAAACTTCTGACCCACTGGAATTGTGATACAGTGATTTATAAGTTAAATAATCTGTCTTTAAACAATTGTTGGACAAATTACTTGTGCATGAACAAAGTAGATGTCCTAACTGACTTGCCAGACTATAGTTTGTTAACGAGAAATTGTGGAGTGGTTGAAAACAAATTTTAATGACTCCAACCTAAGTGTATGTAGACTTCTGACTTCAACTGTATGTTTACAGTATATTGGTGTGTGTGGACCATGATACATCCTTAGTGATGTGGTGATCCTTAGTGATGTAGACACCATATATATATATATATATATATATATATATATATATATATATATATATATATATATATATATATATATATATATATATATATATATATATATACATACACACACAGTACCAGTCAAAAATGTGTACTATTTTCTACATTGTGGTGGAGCAGGTCGAGATCTTCAAGTTCCTCGGTGTCCACATCACTAAGGATCTATCATGGTCCACACACCAATGCAGTCGTGAAGACGGCACGACAACGCCTCCTCCCGCCTAGGATGCTGAAAAGATTTTGCATGGGCCCTCAGATCCTCAAAAGGTCTGTCCTCAAAATGACTGTTCTCTCTGCTACCGCACAGCAAGTGGTACCTATGCACCAACTATGGAACCAGCAGGACCCTGAACAGCTTCCAACTCAAGTGCAAGACTGCTAAGTAGTTTGTTAAATAGTTAACCAAATAGCTACCTGGACTCTCTGCATTGAGCCTTTTACACTAACTTTTCTGATTCATAACATATGCTGCTGCTACTGTTAATTATCTATCCTGTTTCCAAGTCACTGTAGTTATATGTACAATACATGTCTGCCTCAACTACCTTGTACCCCTGCACATCGACTTATATACTGGTACCCCGTATATACAACTAAGTTAGTTACTCATTGTGTATTTATTATTCCTTTTGTTATTCCTTTTCTATTATTTCTCTATTTTCTTTCCCTCTGCATTGTAGGGAAGGGCCTGTAAGTAAACAATTCACTGTTAGTCTACACCTGTTTTTGATGAGGCATGTGACAAATACAATTTGATTTGATTTTACAATTTGGAACACTGACATGTGAGATGTTATCTACACCTCGATTAGGCTGATAGAAATCCTCATTATTTAGTTCAATGATTTTCAATTTGAGTGTGATTATTTCGATATAGCCTACACTTTCCCGTTCTGAACTTCTAACTTGTCGGGACAGGTGCGGCTTGACAATGATCACAAGAGCAGCTGCTCACCGATTTGACAGCTCCAATGCACTTATTCCTCCCACACCACCAAAACATCAGCTATGCAGGTATCGGCTTTCACCTGTTAATGCTTGATCTGATTGAATGTAGGCCTTAGCCTACCAACATGAACTAAACTATGTGAGATTCCCAGCTTCCCACCCATCCCCTCCCTGCATAACACTGACTAATAATGGACAGATAGTTTGGTATTAAGCACTTCAGTGCATTTCCCCACCACGGGTCTGCTGCTCAATGGCCTGCAAACATGCAGACCATGCAGATGTAGATTTTACCATAGCGCCTAGTGATTTATATAGGCCTAACACAAGACGTCAGGTCTCAGGCAAGGTTCCTTATCGTGTAAGCGTGGTTCACCAAACTGTGAGCGGTAAATCCAATCTAACTCTCCTTTAATACCCCTCTCTTATCATAATAAAGCCTGATGACGTTGCCTTCCTACAATCACTCTTTAATTTCCTTCTCATCCAGGTCCCAAATGGCACCTGATCCCCTACATAGTACACTACTGTGTAGTGACTAGGGTGCCATTTGGGATGTAACCACTGTCCACACTACACTGGCAGATTAAATTACCTTTGTGGCATACGCTTCTGTGTGATGCACACAGCGCTGGCTAATCATACGTGGTGATTCGGACGGTAGCGGTAGCTAAGATACTAAAGGAATGTATTTGCTGTAAATGTGGACATGCTCCCCAGTTAGGTTATGCTAATTAGGGATATTTTAATGCTGTATGGAGGTGGTAGAGAGCTGTAGCCAAGGCACTTCCAAGTCTGGAGAGATATGAGTGTATTACAGTACAAGGGGCAGGCAATCGGTAGGTCAAGGCAGGCAAAGAGTCGTAATCAGAGTCAGGCAGGTACAGGACGGCAAGCAGGATCAGGACAGGCAGAAAGGTCAGAACTGGGAAGACGAGGAAAAGCAAAAACTAGAGCACAGGAAATACAGGAACATGCTGGTAGGACTTGATGAGTGAGACAAGACGAACTGGCAACAGACAAACAGAAAACGCAGGTATAAATACAAAAGATAATGGGAGACACCTGGTGGGGGATGGATACAATCACAAGACAGGTGAAACAGATCAAGGTGTGACACTGAGCTGATGTTCTCTCTAAAACCTCAAGCCTCTCTTCACTTCTCTACTTTCTCCACTCTCCCCTTCCCCATGTCAAATATTCTCTCCTTATCCTCCAATGGTTACCAAACCTTTTTGTGCAGTGGCCCACCAAGACCTTTCTATTTTCACCAACCCATGTTGATTCTCGACCCACCATTTGTGGACCACTGCGTTTAGTTATGGCCAATGGTAGGAAAAAGTACTCAATTCTCATACTTGAGTAAAAGTAAAGTTACCTTAATAAAAATGACTCAAGTGAAAGTGAAAGTCACACATTAAAAACTACTTGAGTAAAAGTCTAAAAGTATTTGTTTTTAAATATACTTAAATATCAAAGTAAATTTAGTTGCTAAAATATACTTAAGTATCAAAAGTAAAAGTGAAAATACGAATAATTAAAAATTCCTTATGTTAAATAAACCAGACGACACAATTTCCTTTTTTCCTTTTTTATTTACGGATAGCCAGGGTCACACTCCAACACTCAGACATCATTTAAAATCAAAGCATTTGTTTTTAGTGAGTCTGACAGATCAGAGGCAGTAGGGATGACCAGTTCTCTTGTGTGCGGATTGGACCATTTTCTGTCCTGTTAAGCATTCAAAATGTAACGAGTACTTTTGGGTGTCAGGGAAAATTGTATGGAGCAAAAAGTACATCATTTTCTTTAGGAATGTAGGGAAGTAAAAGTTTTAAAAATATATATAAATAGTAAAGTACAGTAGTATTTTACTTAAGTACTTTACACCACTGGTTATGGCCATTTCAAAAAGAGTTGTGTTAAGGTCACTTTGTTTACTGGCTTTAAAAGGATTCTTTTTTTACCCCATTCAGAGGGTTGTAGCAGACAGGCAGACACTGTGCTGGAGGAGGAGAGAGAGGAGAGAAGGAGATGTTCTGAACAGCAGGTGATGGAAGATCAGGCCCTTTACTTTACTTAGGCTGCTGACTGGAGCTGTAGAGAGCCGAAGGGGGCTGAGGCTAAAGTAACGGCCCAAATAGCACCCTATTCCCTGGCTACAAAGTGCACTACGCTATGGGCCCTGCTCAAAAGTAGCACACTTTTTGAAAGGAATAGGGTGCAATTTGGGATGTAGGATACTGTACATCCTGCAGGGAGCAGAGGAAACACTAGGATGGAAAGGAGAAAGTGGTTATGAGGTATTTTGAAGCCTCTAACAGCACTTTAAGTGGTCTGTTTAGTTGGACAGACTGGTGCTTGCTGTGAAGCTAAGATGGTGGAAACAACAAAGTCTAGACATTTGATGTGTGATAATAACGACAATAAGTCTGACGTCCTGTGCAATTACCATCATCTCCTTTTGATTTAGAAGAAACTGTTGAAAATGGTGAACTGTGTATGGGTTTACTTGAATATAAGACTAAATCATATTTTACAATATTTTTCTATGTACTTGATTCACAAGTAATTAAATGTATAAATCACACTGGTGTTGAAGAGTCTTACTCTATCACACCCTACTGGGCACAAACATCAATTCAACATCTATTCCACGTAATTTAGTTGAAATAACATTGGGTTCAACCAGTGTGTGCCCAGTGAGACCTGATTTAGGTGAGAAAGTATGATGTGATGATGATATCAATAACAACAACTCTTTGTGCTCACAATTATGCTTTGCGGTGTGATTTCACACAATTTACCTATGTAATAGATATGGTGTTATATCTGTATGTTAATATGTTTGTAAGTGCATGCTGTTTAGCTCGAACTCTGTGGGTGCTGTACTATCTGTAATACCCCAGGTGACCACTGTGTGGCAGTCTCTGAACATGGTAGTGAGTACTGTACTGAGGCCAGTAAAAACAGGGAGGTCCCTGATCCTTGACTGCTGTCCACATAGTAACAGAGGACGAAAAGCATCCTGTGTTAGTGCAGCGCTCTCATGTTGCACTACAAGAGTGTGTGTGCGAGAGAGAGAGCGTGTGTGTGTGTGTGTGTGCTCTTATGAGTGTGTGTGCATGTGTGTAAGGACTGTCAATGGATGCCTGTTTGTCTGGTCTCACACCCATACTGAGGCTCATGGGAGCGCTAACACTGTAAAGGTTCTTGTTATCCTGAGAGCAGTTGCAGTTACCAAGGTTACCCTTCTAAAACGCTTTCCGTCTAATGGCAGTTGTATCTCACTGCGCTGTACCAGACTTAATAAACTGCTGAGTGACTACATGAGTGTACCTCTCTCTCTCTCTCTCTCTCTCTCTCTCTCTCTCTCTTTATTGCTCTGTCAAGCAAAAGCTTTCGTCTTCAACAAGTGAGAGAAGCAAACAACACTGGTGATTTAGTTTACTGTGGTCGACACCCCGCTCTGTTCAGTGCTTTGGCTGGTCCATAAGTGAATGTCTACCTGCTGTGTGTACCTGTGTGTGATTATGTACCTAAGTGTGTACCTGCTACTCACATGTTCCCTCACCTTTGGTGGTTTCTAGGTCTGAAAGGTTTGGTTCTGCTATGTTCTCTGGGCATGGTTCTTTAAATGGTTTGAAAATAGACCAATCAAAACACAGTGATTAGTTATGTGTGGTGGTAAGTGTGTTAATTCTACCAAATCTCTCCTCTCTCCTCAAGACAAGTTCACAAAATGCTTAATGTTCTCATTTTAGAAGCAATTAACAACCTGACAGTATGTTATAAAGGCAAATCAGCTTTGGAGGTCTACAGTCAGAGCTTTCAAACACTTACAACGTGGTTTAAAGTATCAAAGAAGCATAACGAATTATCTTCAATTAAGAACTGGTCCCTTTGTTGGGCTAAGCTATTAAAAGACCAACATTTCAGTCCTGTCATCTATAATTGTTCACTAAAAAAGACAAGTGATATTCTTCTCATCCCACTCTCCTACCTACCTCCTACCATCTTCTCTCTGGTCTGTCCACTAACTACAGTGAATGGCACTGGAGAGAATGGCTGCCCTTATACAGTCTCCTAACCAATAGGGCTATTGTGGGTGTTTTTTCGTGTTATTTGTAACTTATTTTGTACATAATGTTTCTGCCACGGTCTCTTATGACCGAAGGGAGCTTCTAGAAATCAGGACAGCAATTACTTTTTAACGTGTCGGACGAGAGGGATTTAGTCCAGACACCCGACAAGGCCCTCATCCCCATCATTCGCAGGAGAAAGAGACAGAGATATTGAGGATGAAGGTCGGGGTACCTTGTGAGGTTCCTGAGGAGAGTGGGTCATTTGACATTACCATCGGTCCTATTAGCCAAGCTACAATAATTGGATAATAAAATAGACTAACTCCAAGCATGTATATCATACAACGGGACATTAAAAATTGTGATATCTTATGTTTCGTGACTAAACGACGACATGAATAACATATAGCTGGCGGGTTATACACTGTATCGGCAGGATAGAACAGTAAACTCTGTTAAGACAAGGGGTGGCGGTCTATGTATATTTGTAAACAACAGCTGATGCACGATATCTAAGTCTCAAGGTTTTGTTCGCCTGTGGTAGAGTATCTCATGATAAGCTGTTGTCCACACTATTTACCAAGAGAGTTTATCTATATTCGTCGTAGCTGTCTATTTACCACCACAAACCAATGCTGGCACTAAGACCGCACTCAATGAGCTGTGTACGGCCATAAGCAAACTGGAAAATGCTCATCCAGATGCGACGCTCCTAGTAGCCGGGGACTTAAATCCATTTTACCTCATTTCTACCAGCATGTTAAATGTGCAACCAGAGGGAAAAAACTCTAGACCACCTTTACTCCACACACAGAGACGCATACAAAGCTCTCCCTCGCCCTCCATTTGGCAAATCTGACCATAATTCTATCCTCCTGATTCCTTCTTACAAGCAACAATTAAAGCAGGAAGCAGCCGTTACTTGGTCAATAAAAAAGTGGTCACATGAAGCAGATGCTAAGCTACAGGACAGTTTTGCTAGCACAGACTGAAATATGTTCCGGGATTTTTCCGATGGCATTGAGAAGTACACCACATCAGTCACTGGATTTATCAATAAGTGCATCGATGACATTGTCTCCACAGGGGACTGTACGTACATACCCCAACCAGAAGCCATAGGTTACAGGCAACATCCGCACAGAGCTAAAGGGTAGAGCTGCCGCTTTCAAGGAGCAGGACTCTAACCCGGAAGATTATAAGAAATCTCGCTATGCCCTCTTATGAACCATCAAACAGGCAAAGCATCGATACAGGACTAAGATCGAATCGTACTACACCGGCTCCGATGCTTGTCGGATGTGGCAGGGCTTGCAAACTATTACAGACTACAAATGGCAGCACAGCCGCGAGCTGCCCAGTGAGCCTACCAGACAAGCTAAATTACTTCTATGCTTGCTTCGTAACACTGAAACATGCATGAGAGCATCTGCTGTTCCGGATGACTATGTGATCACGCTCTCCGTAGCCGATGTGGGTAAGACCTTTAAACAGGTCGACATTCACAAGACCGCAGGGCCAGATGGATTACCAGGATGTGTACTCTGAGCATGCGCTGACCAACCGACAAGTGTCTTCACTGACATTTTCAACCTCTCCCTGTCTGAGTGTAATACCAACATGTTTCAAGCAGACCACCATAGTCCCTGTGCCCAAGAACACTAAGGTAACCTGCCTAAATGACTACCAACACGTAGCACTTACACCTGTAGCCATGAAGTACTTCGAAAGGCTGGCCATGGCCAACATCAACACCATTATTCCAGAAACCCTAGATCCACTCCAATTTGCATACTGCTCCAACAGATCCACAGATGGTGCAATCTCTATTGCACTCCACACTGCCCTTTCACAACTGGAAAAAAGGAACACCTATGTGAGAATGCTCAGAGTTCAACACCATAGTGCCCCCAAAGCTTATCACTCAGCTAAGGACCCTGGGACTAAACACGTCCCTCTGCAACTGGATCCTGGACTTCCTGACGGGCCGCCCCCCAGGTGGTAAGGGTAGGTAACTACACATCCGCACGCTGATCCTCAACACAGGGACCCCTCAGTGGTGCGTGCTCAGTCCCCTCCTGTACTCCCTGTTCACTCATGACTGCATAGCCAGACTCAACTCCAACACAATCATTAAGTTTGCTGATGACACAACAGTGGTAGGCCTGATCACCGACAATGATGAGAGCTTTAAATTCCTTGGTGTCCACATCACAAACAAACTATCATGGTCCAAGCACACCAAGACAGTCGTGAAGAGGGCACAACAAAACCTATTCCCCCTCAGGAGACTGAAAAAGATTTGGCATTGGTCCTCAGATCCTCAAAAAGTTGTACAGCTGCACCATCGAGAGCATCCTGACTGGTTGCATCACTGCCTGGTATGGCAACTGCTCGGCCTCCAACCAAAAGGCACTACAGAGGGTAATGCGTATGGCCCAGTATATCACTGGGGCCAAGCTTCCTGCCATCCAGGACTTCTATACCAGGCGGTGTCAGAGGAAGGCCCTAAAAATTGCCAAAGACTCCAGCCACCCTTGTCATAGACTGGTCTCTCTGCTACTGCATGGCAAGCAGTACCGGAGCGCCAAGTATAGATCCAAAAGGCTTCTCAACAGCTTCTACCCCCAAGCCATAACACTCCTGAACAGCTAATCAAATGGCTACCTAGACTATTTGCATTGCCCCCCCCCCCCCCCACCCCCGCTTTTATGCTGCTGCTATTCTCTATTTATTATCTATGCATAGTCACTTTAACTTTACCTACATGTACATATTACCTCAATTTCCTCAAATAATCGGTGCCCCAGCACATTGACCCTGTACCGGTGCCCCCTGTATATAGCCTCGCTATTGTTATTTTACTGCTGCTCTGTAATTATTTGTTACTTTTATTTCTTATTTTTTACTTAACACGTATTTTTCTTAAAACTGCATTGTTGGTTAAGGGCTTGTAGTAAGTAAGCATTTCACCTGTTGTATTCGGAGCATGTGACAAATCAAATTTGATTTGATAACTCCCACACACAACTAAATCCCTGAACCCCAGCCAACTTTTCTCACGAGTAAGGAATGGAGTATGGTTGGTGTCTAGACTTGGCTCCACCTTGCTATGTTTATTTATTGGTTTTATTTCACCTTTATTGACCCAGATAAGTCCATTGAGAACCAATACTCATTTAAATAACATTGCAACAGTGAACAGGACAACACACGATACCACTAAAAATAAATAAAACACAATATACAGAGGACAAATGTATCAAATATACAACAATAAGAAATATTCACAGTGGGTTGGTTAGAGCAGAAAAGTCCAAGGCAACACAACAGACTTAATGATCAGCAGATACATTGATCAGGTAGCAGCTCAGTTAATGTTTTTGAAGGAGTCTAGTGGGATGAATGTGTCAAGTTTGAGGGTCTTTTGCAGCGTTGGTGCAGTCGTTGGTGGTGGAAAACTGGAATGAATGATGGCCAAAGGAAGTGCAGGCTTTGGGAATGACCAGTGTGATACATTTACCCGAGCGCAGGTTGCTATCGGTAGTGGAGATGTTGAAGAGTGAGCTGAGGTAGAGGGGAGACTTGCTTATGAGGGACTTGTAAGTAAATTGGTACCAGTGGGTCTGACGTTGTGTATGTAACAAGGGCCAGTTGACCAGGGTGTAAAGGTCCCAGTGATGAATGTTGCAGGGGGCACTGGTAACAAGGAGGATAGCTGTGTGATAAATTACATTGAGTTTATTGAGGGAGGTTTACGGGGCAAGCCTGTAAACTACAGTACCAGTCAAAAGTCTGGACACAGCTACTCATTCAAGGGTTTTTCTTTATTTCTACTAATTTCTACATTGTAGAGTAATAGTGAAGACATCGAAACTATTAAATAACACATATGGGATCATGTAGTAGTCAAAAAAATGTTAAACAAATCAAAATACTACACGATTCCATATGTGTTTTTCATAGTTTTGATGTCTTCACTATTATTCTACAATGTAGAAAATAGTTTTAAAAAAAGAATGAAAACCCATTGAATGAGTAGGTGTGTCCAAACTTTTGACTGGTACTGTATATCGCCATAGTCCAGGATTGTCAGGATGGTCCTTTTTATGTCTATGTCTTTGGTTGTAATACTCCCCTCTGTCCCCTGTAATCACCACACAATGGTATAAGAAGAGACAAATATTTGGCCAAATTCTGAAAAGGATGAGCAAAAGATAGAGGCTAGTTAGATGCTAGGTGTACTGTAGGTTGTGTGGTTGTGTTGTCACCCTCCTTTGGATCCTGCAAGGACATGCGGCTATAGGGTGACTGTCTAACTGTTGGTGGCAGTTAGGTCTTTCTCCCGGTTGCCATGGTGAGCTCTGAGCAGTATGAAGATGAAAAGCTTGAGGGGAACTGTAATCAGATTGTCTCCCGCAGTCTGCCTCTGGATTTATCTTCTCTTGCTAGCCTAAAACGCACACGTGCATGCGCCCCGCACCCCCAAACTCAGCGGCACATTAATAACCATCCAGCCCCAGTCAGATCTCATTCCACCAGAGCCAGGGAGAGGCTGCCACCGCTCTGCTCTAAGCCCAGATTCAGGCACTTCGACTGGGACACACTCAGTAGGCCTCCTTCTCCACCACCCACCACCAGCCATCCACCATTTCTTCTTTACACTAGATATTGTTTGTTACACCCAGAGCCCCCAAATGAGACAGGATTTAGGGCTAAGAGTGTAATGATTTTGTCTACAGGGAATCACAGTGACTTTCTCTTTTGGATTTCCTTTGTAAAATAGTAAAGCTCAACACCAAGGCTCTCGCTTGCTCTCCGTTGTTGTTCGTTATCTTCGCCGCAGGCAGCTAAGAGCAGCTTAGCGTGTCGCGGTCATAACACCGCTACGAAAGCAATTCATTATTACAAAATTGTTTATAATTACGCTGTGGTCACGGGTTATTAGCTGACTCCGTATGAGTCCTACATTGTGCTCCAACCTCCTGTGGTTTTACCTATTAAACCCTCTTTCTGTCTCCCGCTCCCCGTCTCTATCTCTCTATCTCTCTCAAATTCAAATTCAGATTGCTTTATTGGCATGAAATGCAATTTGTGGATATTGCCAAAGCAGTATAGTGGTACAGCATAAATACAGTAGAATGCAATGAGGATAATAGCAGTAATAATAACAGTACATATAATCATGTATGCAGGTACAACACTACTGCTGTTGTATTGTGTAATCGTAGGTCAATAAATGGAATTGAATAAAAAAGAAGATTATCATGGCAGTTGCATCTCACTGCAATGTACCACTCAATTTTAGGCCTCCCCCCCCCCACACACACACACACGCACGCACGCAGACAGACAGACAGAGGTCACTCAGATCTACCCAGCAAACGAGTCTCCCAGCTCCCAGATATGCCATTCCATATTTATTTTCGCTCCGGGCTGCCCCAGTACTTTAGTGACACACAGACCACATGAGTAGTTTGATTTGATTTGAAAGAAGACATCTGGTGGCCTTCTGGCTGTGATAGTGGAGGGTGCAGGTATATGTGGGACCCTATTCCTTGTATAGTGCACAACTTTTGACAAAATCTACATCGGGAATAGGGTGCCAACAGCTGAACAGAAAGACTCCTCTGTAATTTGAAGGCCAAATTACAGAGGAGGAATTTCTTGCTGCAATTAAAGCCTTTAAGTCCGGGAAAACTCCAGGGCTGGATGACATACCAGTTGAGGTATACCAAACATGTTTTGATGTGCTCAGAGGACCGTTATTAGCATGTTTTAACCACTCCTACAAAAATGGTAGATTATCAGATACGCAACAATAATTTCATAATTAGGACCGAAGTGGTAAATATAAAGATCCAGTCCATCAAAAAAAGTTACAGTTCAGTGTTGTGACGCAAAAATTCTACCAAAATGCATAGCGCACAGTATTAAAAAGATATTGTTGGATGTTATTCATCCTAATCAGACAGGTTTGTTTTTACATGGATGATACATTGGAGATAAGACAAGTATTGGAAACAATAGAACACTATGAAAAATCTGAGACGCCAGGCCTGGTATTCATAGCTGACTTTGAAAAGGTCTTTAATAAAGTACGACTGGAGTTTATATATAAATGCCGGGAATATTTCAATTTTGGAGAATCTCTTATACAATGGTTTAAAGTTATGTATATTAACCCTAGGTGTAAAATATGAAATAATGGCTACTCATCAAAAGTATTAAACTGTCAAGAGATGTAAAACAAGGTTGTCCACTATGAGCATATCTATCTAAATCAACAATAATATCAAGGGCCTAGAAATGTGGGGTTTAAAAACGAAGGTGTCATTGTACTCTGAGGAATCATGTTTTCTTTTAAATCCACAATTTGGATCCCTCCACAACCTCATAGAGGATCTAGATACTTCCTAACCTCTCTGGATTACAACCAAATCATGATAATTGTACTATATTACGTATTGGATCACAAAAAAATACAGCTTTTACATTACCGTGTAGTTGACCAATAACATCATCTGAAGTGAACATACTATGTATTCATATCCCGAAAAAAAAAAAAAAATGCTCTCACTACAATACATTTGAATAGAAAGTTAGCAAAAATAGATACAATTTTGCTACTATGAAAAGGATAATACCTGTCTATTTGTGGGAAAGAAATCACCCTGATTAACTCTTTAGTCAAATCCCAGTTTACCTGTTTGCTCATCTTCTTGCCTATACCTTTCGACTTGTTTTTTTTTACATGAGCAGAAAATATTACATTTTATTTGGAATGGCAAGCCAGACAAAATTAAATGGGCCTATTTATATAATGAATATGAATTCAGAAGGTAGAAATGATGAAATATTAAAGCATTAGACCTCTGACTAAAGGCTTCAGTCATACACAAGTTATACTTAAATCCAAACGGGTTCTCTAGCAGATTATTAAGAATGACTCACCCCATGTTCAAGAATGGCCTTTTTGCCTTTATTAAGATTACAACCTCTCACTTTTGGTTATTTGAAAATGAAATATTCTTAAAAATATTGCTATTTAAAAAAAAAGCCGTAGAAAGGTTGTTGCAATGTCAGTTTAATCCACCAGAAAAGACAGAACAACTATTTAAACAAATGGTTCAACTAAAATATAGTAATAGATATTTTTAGAAAAAAAATGTGACTGTATAATCTTTGTAAATTCTAACATACATAGGACTAGGTAGGTATGTCACACATGATGCTAGCGAAAATATATGGAAATGTCTGCTCTACTCAAAATGACAACTAACTGATTGCAGTATTACAGCAAAAATGGAAGAGGCAAGAGGAACTTGTCTGTCGACCCTGCATTAAAGACCAGAATTGGTTAAAGACAATTGTGAAAAATTGAAAAGTATACCACTTCCATTTAAGGACCATAAAATTGACAGCTGTGCCATGTAGATTGCTAAATAGTTGGAAAGAGGTTTTCGATGTACCAATTCCATGGCACTTGGTTTATGAACTTAAAGTTTTTCAATTTAAATGATTTGACAAAATTCTTGCAACCAATATAATGTTATATATATATATATATATGGGGGATACAAGAATCCCAGCTCTGCAGATTTTTTACATTGTTGGGAAAAAAAAGTCTGATAGCGGTGTTAACAACCCAAGGTGCTGCTGTCGGAGTGCTGTACAGACCTCCCTCTCTGTTCTCAAAGCCATGGCCAGTCTATTGAATAGACTCAACTTATATTCTCATCTCAGCCAAGGAGACAAAGGGAAATGTCTGTCTGGTTATAACAGACCTGTGTAATGAAACATGACTTCAGGGCATTGTGTACATCTGAGCCTCTTTAGCTAGTGCCCAAGGTTTCTGAGCCTATTTAGCTAGTGCTCAAGGTTTCTGAGTCTATTTAGCTAGTGCTCAAGGTTTCTGAGTCTCTTTAGCTAGTGCTCAATGTTTCTGAGCCTCTTAGCTAGTGCTCAAGGTTTCTGAGCCTCTTTAGCTAGTGCTCAAGGTTTCTGAGCCTCTTTAGCTAGTGCCCAAGGTTTCTGAGCCTATTTAGCTAGTGCTCAAGGTTTCTGAGTCTATTTAGCTAGTGCTCAAGGTTTCTGAGCCTCTTTAGCTAGTGCTCAAGGTTTCTGAGCCTCTTAGCTAGTGCTCAAGGTTTCTGAGCCTATTTAGCTAGTGCTCAAGGTTTCTGAGCCTATTTAGCTAGTGCCCAAGGTTTCTGAGCCTATTTAGCTAGTGCTCAAGGTTTCTGAGCCTCTTTAGCTAGTGCTCAAGGTTTCTGAGCCTCTTTAGCTAGTGCTCAAGGTTTCTGAGCCTCTTTAGCTAGTGCTCAAGGTTTCTGAGCCTCTTTAGCTAGTGCTCAAGGTTTCTGAGCCTCTTTAGCTAGTGCTCAAGGTTTCTGAAGATGCATACATACAATAGAAATAAATAGGCACACACACATACGAAAACACGCACACATGCGCCTCAAATGCACACACACGCATAATGTACTCTCTCCCCTCTCTCCCCCCACACAAAATACTGTACGTTTTACTCCATACATTTCCCCTGACACCCAAAAGTACTCGTTACATTTTGAATGCATAGCAGGACAGGAAAATGGTCCATTCACACACTTATCAAGAGAACATCCCTGGTCATCAGGTGGACTCACTAAACACAAGTGCTTCATTTGTAAATTATGTCTGAGTGCTGGAGTGTGACCCTGGCTATCCGTCAATAAATAATAATTGTGACATCTGGTTTGCTTAAATATAAGGTATTTGAAATGATTTAAACTTCTACTTTTAACAATTAACAATTACATTTACTTTTGATACTTAACTGTATTTAAAAACCAATACTTTACTGGGTGACTTTCACTTTTACTTTTACTCATTTTCTGTTAAGGTATCTTTACTTTTACTCAAGTATGACAATTGGGTACTTTTTCCACCACTGTTATGTTCTAATCTTGCTGGTCCTGGACCCTGTACCATGTCAGTGGGGCAGAGAGAGACGCAGATCCCTACTGATAGTCTCACACATGCACGCACACACACATTCAGGAACGCACGCATGCACAGCCCTGAGCGCACAAGCATACACACTTGCATGGAAGCATACATGCATGCATACACGCACGCACGCACACATACATAATACATACATACATACATACATACACATACACAGACACACTCAAACACACACACACTTGCACGGAAGCATACACACACACACACACACAGTAGGTCTCTGTTGACGACCCTTGTCTGAATAGATCCTTGCTCTCATTACCATGCCTTTGTGTGAGCCACATTCATTCCCACATTGTTTTGTGTGTGTGTGCATGCCTGCGTACACGTGTGACTGCTTGTGCGAGTGTGTGTGTGTGTGTGTATGCGTGCTTCGCAATGTGTCCAGAGCCCATTAGGGGACTCCAGTAGACAGACTGTACTGTGCTGATACGGAGAGTCTTTTGTCTGCCTTAGCGGGATTCCATAATAAAAATCAAAAAGGTGCAAATCTCTCTGAGTCAGTTCATTACTCTGCACTCCAACTGAAAAATGGGGACCTAATCCATTAGCCATAACGGTTTTGATACATTCTGAATTTACAAGCAACCTTCATAGTATGTTTGTGTAAGGCTGTAGAATATGTCAAATCTCTTAGAGAGCTGAGTGGCTTTATATTATATTCCCAGTTTTCTTTAGCTTCTTTTATTACGCTCAATTCAATTAAGTATAATTGAACAATGGATTTTCAGTTTTGTTCCTCTGTGTTTTAATAACAGGGTATTTATTGTGTGTGCTTTTCATACCCTGGGTATTCCCCGCAGAGCGGAACAGCAGTGTGGATGAAACTTTGTCTTAGAGCTCTATTTAATCGCTGAAGCATTACAGATTGTGTGATAGAAACGTTAAGGTCATTTCCAATTGAGCCTGCGTAGGCAGCATTTGCCGTGAGAGTCTCCGCTAAACGCAGGAACATTCCTTTTAAATGTCAATCACGCTGTAACGTTGAACTTCCCCCGTACGGGTTGAATAGAGCCCCTTACATTACTCTCAAAAATCAACATCTAGTCATGTTCAAATCAACATTCCTGTGTCCCTAACCTCGATACAGAAATCAACATCTACTCATATTCAAATCAACATTTCTGTCTCCCTAACCTCGATATAGAAATCAACATCTACTCATATTCAAATCAACATTTCTGTCTCCCTAACCTCGATACAGAAATCAACATCCAGTCATATTAAAATCAACATTCATGTCTCCCTAACCTCGATACAAAAATCAACATCTACTCATATTCAAATCAACATTCCTGTCTCCCTAACCTCGATACAGAAATCAACATCCACTCATATTCAAATCAACGTTCCTGTCTCCCTAACCTCGATTAAAAAAATGTTATTTGAGGCTGACATTTACTTTCTTTTCACTGCCTTTCGTTGTCCCTAAGGTGCAAAGGCAGACGGTCTGCTTATCGAGGACAGATCTTGACGGTAGCGACGGGTTTCTCCTCCTCCACTCTGACTGGACCTTAACAAATTGACCTCATTACCTGGTTGACCATTGGAGTGCCTGTCAGAAAATCGCAGGTATAGACTAAGGGTTCCCAAACTTTTTCACTTAGGGCCCAACTTCCAGCAATGGGGAACATCCCGCGCCCCCACCGGCGTGCGCACACATGCACAACGTCTATTTCCTTGGGCACAAGCACCGCTCATGACACAAACTGTTCACACCCCTCTTGTTGGTGGAGAGAATTTTGCAGGTTTAAGCTTGTTTCCTGCAATTCTACACATTTGTGTTCATCGGGTGCAAAGAAAATGTTGCAGTTTAAAGCAAAGTTTCTTGCAATTCTATACGATTTTACATGTCTAATGTGTATTCATGTGATTTGAGTGACAAACAAATTACAACAAAAACAAAATAATGAAACGTTAGCTGACATGGGCTAGTTGAGCTAGACATTTCTGACAAGTTATAAATAGCTCTCTACGGTATGCAATGACTGACATGAAAAGAGGATAACTACCCAATTTCGAAATTGCAGCTTGTGCATTTTACCATTACAACAGTCAAGAATAAGTTTGAAGCCGGATCGAGTTTCGGACTGAAACACTGGAATAGACAACGGCCTAGCCATTTGTGTGTGCTCGTGTGTTCAGAGCGTACAGGGGTGGGGCCAGGATGTGGACATGAAGCTAGGGTAAGGGTTAGGGTTCCAAGCTCACATCACAACTTCGTTAGTGTCTTAAAGGACCCAAACTATGCCACTGTTTTTACTCTTTGCGCTATTGTCAATTGTTTGTTCATGTTGTTTTGTCTTTTATTGCATGAATCTGTTGTTTGTCCCCCACCAGGTGGAATGGTCTTACACAAACAAAACAAGAAAAACGTCAACAAAAGATATGAAAAGAAAATAGGATTAGGGTTATGTTTGAGGCTAGGGTAGCAGCTGAACTGAGATGTGGACATAAAGCTAGGGTCAGGGCTAAGGGCTAGGTAGGGTTATAGTTAGAGACGATGGCCTTGTGTACTCTCTTCCTTCTCATGGTCAGTGCTGCCATTTTCCATCCTTTCAGCAATCCGCAACCTATGCTGTCGGTGACAGGGGGGGAAATCATTAGCATCCAATCTATCTGAATGTCACATGGCAAATATAGTGCTTACTCAAACAAATGCTGCTGTAGATGGCAGCTGTTTATGTGTTTGCGTGATCATACATATGCATGTGTCTCCTGGGCCAGTGCTGCCTAGATTGACTGGTGGTTTGCCCTCATGAGGAGTGGGTGTAACCAGACTGTAACAGGCAGGCTTGCGTCCCAAATGGCACCATTTTTAGTGTAGTATACCCTGGTCAAAAGTGGTGCACTAAATAGGGAATAGGATGGCATTTGGGACACATTGCAGCCTCCTGTTTGCCTGACGCACAATGTAACCTTTGAGATGATGGATCCTGACACAGCGGGCCATATTTGACTTCACAGCCCGGGAATGTGAGAATCCAACTGTCAGCAGCGAGAAATCATCAGCACAGCCATGCTTGCTTCACCGCAGACACTGCCCTGAACACAGACGCACACACGCAACATGCGCCACACACTCACACACAACATACACCACACACACGCAACATACACCACACACACACGGCCGACACTCGGAAGGAGTTTTTTTTTTAGCATGCCATGTTGGAGAAGTGAGGTGAATGATTGCTCTGCTTCTGTGGGCCAAAATGTTTTTGCTGTTTAGGTTCAATCATATATTTAAGAGAATCTTAATGGAAGGCTGGACCTGTTGAATATTTATTGCTTTGTTCATTTCAATGATTCTGTTAAGTTAGGGCCTAAATGAAAGGAGGACTTGAGGTTGGGCTGGGGCTTAAAGAGATAGTTATAGGACTCAATGTGGATATAACCCGTTTTTTTAATGGACCTTACCATTGAGGGCTTCCACCATTTTAAAGTAGTCGACTGGGTGGGGATTCCTATGGGTTGGAAGCAATCAGTCAATGAGTAGAGCATTGTCTTCTTCAAATTGGATGCTATGGTTTGTAAATGGCTTTAAGATATATCACCGCCGTCTAGTGGCCACAATAAATGAATGAATAATGATTTGGTACAGAACTCCAGCACTGCAGATGGCAGTATATCACCAATATTAGCTTTACACTTTTTTTCAAACACAGAAGAAGAAAATATACTACTTTAAATGGAGAAAGCCTCAATGGCACTGCCCATGCCATCACAGACGCCATAATGGCACAGATACAAGTTTAGACCTCTTTCCATATCTATGGGCTGGGGTTAGATGGTGGAGAATGGATGTGTTTCATAGGTGGATGAGTTACAGGGGGAACCATCTTGCTGGCTGTAACTGAAATAAGAGCAGGTTAGAGAATTATGTCTGTTCTGCACAAACTGTTTCTGTCTGCAGTGGTCTTTAACATTTCAACCACATGAATGCACCCAAGGTATGAGGGTATCTGCAGTGAAGGAGGTGGCACACAGAGTCATCTGCATTCAAATCAAATCAAATGTTATTTGTCACATACACGTGTTTGTCATGACACTAGGCGAGACACAAATGCAGACACAGGAGGCAGATGGTTGGAGTTTACGATGTTTAATAAATCCAAAGGGAATAGGCAAGAGAATGGTCGTGGACAGGCTTGATTGTGATTTCAATTCTATGTATAGGGCAGCAGCCTCTAATGTGCTAGTGATGGGTATTTAACAGTCTGGTGGCCTTTTCAGTCACTTGGTCCCAGTATTATTGCTTCTGGATAATAGCGGGGTGAGCAGGCAGTGGCTCGGGTGGTTGTTGTCCTTGATGATCTTTTTGGCCTTCCTGTGACATTGGGTGCTGTAGGTGTCCTGGAGGGCATGCCCCTAACGTTAGGCAGACCGCGCCACCCTCTGGAGAGCCCCTGCTGTTGCGAGCAGTGCAGTTCCCGTACCAGGCGGTGATATAGCCTGACAGGATGCTCTCAATTATGTATCTTTGTGAGGCCCTAGTGTTGAGGATCAGCGAAGTGCAGGTGTACTTTCTTGCTGCTGTTTGGGGTTGTATAGCACTTTTTGACATCTGCGGACGTAAAAAGGGCTTTATTAATACATTTGATTGATTGACTGGGCCTTGACGACGGTCAGAGCGACCACCCTTTGGGGACCACTGTGATCAATGATGCCATTACCTGTCCTCAGCAGCCTCTCCGGACCAGTACACCTCTAGTCCATCTCAACCCCCCCACACACACTTAGGGAATACATGAGTGTGGTCAATGGTCTATGAAATAAGTAGGTCAGTGCTGTATGATATAGTATATGCCAACCGGGATCTCATCCATTAACCAGGCTGCAGAAGGTGTTGACATCTGAACACACGGAGGGAGGGAGGGAGGGAGGGAGGGAGGGAGGGAGAGAGGGAGAGAGAGAGATTTACTATTTTACAAAGGGAATCCAACAGAGAATGGCACTATGATTCCCTGTAGACATCATTACAGACATGCATGCAGGAGTAAGGTCAAATATTAGCACCCCAGCAGGTGTAGAAATAGTCTACTGTTCCAACAAACCTACCTGTTTACCGTCCCAGATGGTACGCAGTGACCTGACAGAAGTGTTATCATTCCAACACTGTGTGTGTGTGTGTGTCACTAACCACGTATCCATTCACAGTTTTTATGCGAGTAAAGTCATACCGTATTTAAAAAAAAAACACAACGGCTGTGATGGAAACAGGAAGTTTCGGTACAATTTTAGAAATGCCAACAGATCATTTGTTAGTTCGACATGGTGGGATCTTTTTGTGTGGTAAATTGAATTATGTGAGAAATGGCTAATATTAACCATCATATTGAAGTAAACTTGGAGTCACGCAATGATATGGTGTGTGGTCCTCCCACTACGACTCAGGAAACCATGCAGTTTATGCTACAGACGAAACAACTTATGGTGAACTTCGAAAGTGCAGTGTGATCTTGATGCTCCTTTCCCTCTTATTTTCCAATAAATATTGAGGGTCTTTTCCTGGTGACATGATGGTCGATTCTTGACGTGTTTTGCGCTAAACTATATTGAATGTTGAACCTGTTGCAAACTACAACTCCCTACTACATCACACAGTTCAGGCTTCATCTGATTTATCTCTACAGAAACTCCACATCTAGCTCACAGAAAAAACCCTAAAGAAATGGAATTTAAATCATTGAACTGACATTGGTCAATTAGTTGTTTAACAACAAAAAAAAAAGGTCAGTTACTCGTTCAGCACTATGTTTGACGAATTGAAACATTCTTATCCATAATAATATGATTATGTAGACTTGCCTGAGCGCGCACCCTACCTGCACTGTATAGGTACATTTAGCTATTTAACGCAACCGTTTTTGTGACCAAACTAGTTGAAAATGCGATGGAAACACATTGAACTTTAGATTTTTTTATTCGGTACACGGAATCTTAAGTGAAAAAAGTACATTTGTGTGCACTACATCATCATGCACTGATTTTCATCCGCAACAAGTCTGTTCGGTGAAAAACACAACACTGGCAGGAAAATGTGCAGATTTTAGAATATTCACATGAAAGTCTGTCGCCAATTGGATTGGAAACCTAGCTAGTGTTATCATTCCGTGCTGTGTTCACACTCCAACACACCTAGCTAGTGTTATCATTCCATTCTGTGTGTTCACACTCCAACAGCCGCACAGTATTTGTGGATCTGGATGTTCTCTTTGCTCATTTTAATGGGTTCAAAGGCACGGCTCCAGGTGCATGATAAAGGGGGAAAGACTGTAGAGAGACAGGGAAGGAGGGAGTGAGACGTAGGAGAATGAGAGGGAAATAGGCAGGGTAAGAAAGAATGAGAAAAGAACGGGATTGAGAGAGGGTAGAGAGTAGAAGGGGGAGATACACGAGAGAGAGAGAGAGAGAGAGAGAGAGACGAGTGTCGAGAGAGAAGAGAGAAAAGAGAAAGTGACAGGACAACCTGAGGGGGGCACTGTAGGACCATCTATCCTCTTTCCTCTTCTCTCCTCCTCTCTCCTCTTCTTTGCACAGACAGTTTAACAAATGGGGACGGCAGACTCAGGGACATGTCCTCTCTCTCTCTCTCTCTCTCTCTCTCTCTCCATCTCTTGGAGAGCCAGGTTGGGATGATTTATTGTGCCGTAAAGAGGAATAGGATGTGGCTGCTCTCTCACAACAACGCTTCTTCCCTTCCCACAGACAATGTGTGTGTTTGAGTGTGTGTGCCCTTGCTTGTGTGTGTGTGCGTGCTTGTGTGTGTGTGTTTTCCTCCCCGACACAGATAAAAATGTCTCCGTCCTGGAGGTAACGTCAGTTTAACCCCATCAGATAATGACAATATTTGTTTGTCATTGTCATGCTGTGCTTCCAACAGGGACCTTTCCACTGACGCAATGGCCCATGATCCCCATCAATGACAAACAGGAAGAGAGTCATGTGAAATAAAGTGACACAGGAGGGGGGAAGAAACTAATGTATTGTAAACTTCTAGTCAAACATCCCCAAGCTCTATGAGACCAATGGAGAGACAGAAATTGAGGCAGGGGAAGAAGTACACTATACATACAAAAGGATGTGGATTCTCTGCCTCTAACCCTATTACAGGGGCTGAGTCACTGGCTTACTGGTGCTCTTTCATGCCGTCCCTAGGAGGGGTGCGTCACTTGAGTGGGTTGAATCACTGATGTGATCTTCCTGTCTGGGTTGGCGCCCCCCCCCCCCCCCCCCTTTGGTTTTGCCGTGGCGGAGATCTTTGTGGGCTATACTCGGCCTTGTCTCAGGATGGTAAGTTGGTGGTTGAAGATATCCCTCTAGTGGTGTGGGGGCTGTGCTTTGGCAAAGTGGGTGGGGTTATATCCTTCCTGTTTGGCCCTGTCCGGGGGTATCATCGGATGGGGCCACAGTGTCTCCTGACTCCTGACTCAGCCTCCAGTATTTATGCTGCAGTAGTTTATGTGTCGGGGGGCTAGGGTCAGTTTGTTATATCTGGAGTACTTCTCCTGTCTTATCCGGTGTCCTGTGTGAATTTAAGTGTGCTCTCTCTAATTCTCTCTTTCTTTCTCTCTCTCGGAGGACCTGAGCCCTTGGACCATGCCTCAGGACTACCTGGCATGATGACTCCTTGCTGTCCCCAGTCCACCTGGCCGTGCTGCTGCTCCAGTTTCAACTGTCCTGCCTGCGGCTATGGAATCCTGACCTGTTCATCGGACGTGGTACCTGTCCCAGATCTATTATTTGACCATGCTGGTTGGTCATTTATGAACATTTGAACATCTTGGCCATGTTCTGTTATAATCTCCACCCGCCACCCCTCATAGCCTGGTTCCTCTCTAGGTTTCTTCCTAGGTTTTGGCCTTTCTAGGTAGTTTTTCCTAGCCAACGTGCTTCAACACCTGCATTGCTTGCTGTTTGGGGTTTTAGGCTGGGTTTCTGTACAGCACTTTGAGATATCAGCTGATGTACAAAGGGCTATATAAATAAATTCGATTAGATATGATTTTGATTTGATGTGGACACCCCTTCAAATGATTGGATTCGGGTATTTCAATCAAGCACACCATACACACACATGCAATCTCCATACACACACATTGGCAGTAGAGTGTCCTTACTGAAGAGCTCAGTGACTTTCAATGTGGCACCGTCATACCATGCCACCCTTCGAACAAGTCAATTCGTAAAATGTTTGCCTTGCTGGAGCTGCCCCGGTCAACTGTAAGTGCTGTTATTGTGAAGTGGAAACGTCTAGGTGCAACAATGGCTCAACCTCAAAGTGGTAAGCCACACAAGCTCACAGAACGGGAGTGCCTAGTGCTGAAGGGCGCAGCACATAAAAATCGTCTGTCCTCGGTTGCAACACTCACTACCAAACTGCCTCTAGAAGCAACATCAGCTCAACTGTTCATCGAGAGCTTCATGAAATGGGTTTTGCATGGCCGAGCAGTCGCACACAAGCCTAAGATCACCATACGCAATGCCAAGTGTCGGCTTGAGTGGCGTAAAGCTCGCCGCCAAATGGACTCTGGAGTAGTAGAAACACGTTCTCACGCTTCACCATCTGGCAGTCTGGTGGACGAATCTGTATTTGGCATACACCAGGACAACGCTACCTGCCCGAATACATAGTGCCAACTGTAAAGTTTGGTGGAAGAGGAATAATGGTCTGGGGCTGAAAATGTCTCTATTTCCTCCAAGGTAGCCTCTAAGGTTGTGGTGATGAATGTATAACAATGCACAACAGATCTTATATCAACTGCCTAATGACATAAATCCCTTCTAACCAATTGTTATGCTGTAGTTGTTTTCTATCCAACCATGGAATCTTTTAGATAAACCTTGTATCCGGTCAATTAAACTCTCAGTGAACCGAGCCTCATTTGAGTTCAGTTGCCTGAGAGTCAGCAAATGCAACATGGTTAATAGCGTCATTTAGAGGGGAATGGAAGACATTGAGTGTGTCTCAAATGGCACCCTATTCAACTTTTGACCAGAGCCTTATGGGCCCTGGTCAAAAGTAGTGCACTAGGTAGGGAATAGCGTGCCATTTGGGATGTATACATTGTTCCCATTGGATTGGGCTGATCTGATGGGGCTCGGTGAAGGGGAAAAAGGAGGAACATTACGAAGTGTAATTACTTTAAGCACCATTAGGAATGCAATAACTTGGAGTGTCTCGCTACAAGTTCAGCTAGGCTGGTCTGAATTGGACGGAGAAAAAGCTACGTTGTTTCAGTATACACACAGTCCTAATCAACTGACTAACTGTCTTCAGTTTACTTCCTGAATTGACTGCTTTCAATAAAACATTTACCTAAACCCTGGTACCTGCAGTAGCCTGTTACTACACCTGAGGGTAAATTGCTACAGGCAGAAAGGTCTCTGCTCACCTTGCCATGTCATGCATCATCTTCTGTTTCGAACTAAATAGGAAGTAAATGACAGCAGCAAATATCAGTGTTTTGGGAATTACATCTGACAGCTGATTATTGTGGATGACAAATCATTCGACTGCAATGAAGCATGGCTCCAATCGTAGACAGAGACCGGTTCTTTACCAATACAGTCATTTACTCACCACACTCTCTACAGTGTTCACTCCTGTCTGTGACCTCCCAGTAGGTAACATTCTCCCCAGCCAGTCCTGTGAAGCTTTTATTAGTGTCCCACTGAGAGGCTATGAAGGGTTACACTGTGAGGGCCGGTGTAGGCCCAGCAGGCACTGAGAGCTAGGGGTTGGGGTAATTGGGTTTACACGGCTCTCATAGCAGGCTGCCTAGACTGGCACAGTGGTTTTTGTGTGTGTATGTACTTGTGTGTCCGTCTGTGTGTGTGGATGCGTTTTTGTTTGTGCGTGTGTGTCTTGTATGTGTGGTCAGTCCTCTCATGGTCTGCTGTGATGGGGGCAAGGTATCATGGTGTTTGAAGTGAGAGTGTTATAGACTCATTGATCTGTGGCAGTCTCACAGGAGTTCATTGCTGAGACATGGAAACGGGAGGACTGCTACAATCAATAGACAGATAGAGCCCTGTGGCAGCCAGCAACAGTTTGGGTTCACTCTTCTGATCCCGGTTCTCTCTCCTCTGCTCACAGCCACCACCTCAGGAAATACAAAACACTCTTTCTCCATCTCTCCCACTCAGAGGCGGTGGCAGTTGGCCCTGTAACTGAAAGGTTGCTGGTTCAAATCCACGTGCAGAGCAAGGCTGTTAACCCCCAACAAGTACTCCCCTGGTGCTGATGATGTTGATTAAGGCAGCCGCACCTCTCTGATTCAGAGGGACTGGGTTAAATGTGGAAGACTCATTTTGGTTGAATGCAGGTTTGCTTACCCAGTTCTGCGTCACATGGCCTTATGATTCCTTCCACATCGCTGCATTGGCTCCTTACCCAGAGTGGCTGTTTCTCTTGCCCATTAGAATGCATTACCTGATCCCAGCTGTGGCTCTTTAAGACCCGAGACCAGGGATCAGTGTAGACAGGTACTATCCTGGGATCTGACAGAGCGGAGCGGTCTCAAGGTGGATGGGAAAAGTAGCTCATCGACTTGATAAAAAATGCAAGTGTAATCACACTCACAAAGAGTTGTCACCAATCTCCATCCAGTTTAGGTGTGAGCCGAGGACAGGAGCTGGCTGTGTGTGTGTTTATTGTGGTGTCTCAGAACAGGTTCTTAATAAGGAGAATGGGACAGTGGGTCCCCACGGAAGGCGACCCGCAACCGCCTTCAATGAAGACACAGTTAAGCCTGAAAAACGGGAGAGAAGGGAGGAAACCGAACGTACTCTGCGGGTTGGAAAATCGGACAATTACCTTGCTTCATTGCCATGCCGGTCCAGATAGCACCATAATGTATGGGCCATATCAAAACAGTGAGCGAGACTGGGTGGATGAACAAATGTGGTCGAGGCAAAATATCTCTCCATCGGATGCCAGGGGAGAAGAGAGGAGCCAGAGACAATTTTTTTTTATCTCACCTGCAGTCATTTTTATGTAATAAGCCTATTAAATGCTGTGGGCGTCTCATTCGTCCCTTGCCCCAGTGACGCACATTTGTCAGCGGAATGGGCTTTGCGGCGCATCCGGCATTATGGAATACCCTTAGAGAAAACAGGGAAACATGTATTGGTTTCATGTGGTATATTTGTAATTACATCCTGTAAACAATGCCAAGAGAGGATAGGGTTGCCTGCCACAGACAGGGCTGAGTCTGGGGCCTGTTTTTTCGGACTGTGCTTTTGTGTGTGGAAAATGTCCTTCCCTGTTAAAGGAATAACAAGAGAAGACACATTGAGAATAAATGAACAAGCAACATACATAAACCCACTCCAAAACCTTCACAGGGTTGATGAAGGCTTTACGTTTCTTCAAAGTCTCAAAGACTACTATAAAATATCTCACTTGCACTTGACACCAAAATCACAATCTTCAAAATGCCCTCCCCCCATTTCTAGAAAAAAGAAATCATGCTAACAAGCTAATATTAGTTTAAAACCACTATATCCAAACATTCATACATATTCAATGTTTATCAATTCCTAATCCACATCACAGGTTAGTTACACACATCTTGAGACCTGAAATGGATTACATAATATTCAGTCATTATAAACTCATATCCATACAAGACCCATGTGCTAGTCAAAACGTTCCCCCTAGTCAGCTGGCTTAGTGAGTCAGGGTGGTACTGACATAGCACCTTTTGGTTCCACACAGATATATGTATTATACAGCAAAGAGACTAACCTCAGCCAGTTCATCAGAATCTGACAGCCACAGACACCTTACACCCACAGGGAACATTATAGCACTACCTGATTCACTCACAGCTCAGAGTTGAAATATAATCATGGCCATTCACAGCAACCACTAATGATCTTGGAGAGGTTTCTAAAAGAAAAGGCAGAGCCTCCCACGGTGTTGAGAGTTTAGGTGTGTGTGTGGTTTCACAGTGGCAGATGATGGATGAGTGAGTGTGTGTGTGTGTGTGTGTGTGTGTGTGTGTGTGTGTGTGTGTGTGTGTGTGTGTGTGTGTGCATGGATTGTGTGTGTGTCCTAGAGTTGGCTGATGTTTTGGCTGTAGGAAGCAGCATCTGTCTGATGGCAGTCTGGTGCATAATTGTAACGGAGCTAACTCATTATGATGGCACTCTCACAAAGACATTACCCTACACACAAAGGACAACCCACTGGCAGCATCCCACCCCGCTAGTGAGGGGGGCTACTAGTCTTAACTAAATAACTTCTAAATAGACAAACTGTTGCTTTGTGCCACAGGTGTGACACTTCCTGGGGAAGCAAAATCACTCAACCTCTGATTGCCCATGAGTCTCTCTGCCCTCACATCGTATCACAGTGATATGCGGAAACAGTAATGCAATACTGACAGTCTAGCTAGGTGATTTCTACTTCCTCACATTGTCTTCGGATGTCCACACAGAATATCAGTCACGTACTTGATTGAGAAATATAGAACAGATTCCTTCTTTTCTTTCATCTCATTGTGGGTATGGGTCTCCATAATCTCGGAAACCTGAACTAAAATATTGCATAATTGTGTCAGAAATCAGATACTCGCAAACAGTAAGTTCTGGGGGGAGATGCATCAAGCAAGATACTTGACTGAGAAGGGAAAGCACCATGTGATAGCCTATATATCTTGTCAAAACCGCAACCTGATGCTAATTCTCATCAAATAAATGGGAAGTCAAATACGTGACAAATTGACTTTAATTTTTTTTATGTTATACTTAAAAAAATGAATTAAATGCAGGACATGCATGTGTGGTTAAAGGATGAGGGCTAAAGGGCCCAAATGCAGGACTATCTAGCACAATTCGGGACAGTTGCTTGCCACGAGAGATTTGATCCTATTATGGTCCCTCTTTCAACACCTCGGGCAAATAGTCTGATCAGCAGGCAGTGAACACTGTGGAGAGACACACAAAAGGACAGCTACACATTTATCAACATAATGAGTGTTCGTTTCCAGTCTGTCTTTACGGTCCATATCACAGATGTAAAACTAATGGAATGCAGATCAAGTTCTAAGTTCAGAAACTTTATTGCCCATTTTAGAGTAAAAATGGAGATTGGTATTTAGATTTCACGTGGTTTGGTGACAGAAACACTGGTGATGGGACTTGGAATGGTCCGTTAGTAGTGAGACAGTTGTTAATGCAGTATGGAGACCCCGACTTTAATAAAAACTAAACTCAGATGATGCTGCAAGGACCATACAGATTTTAGTTTCCAGTCAGTCACACTGTTGATTCAAATAATATTTGAACAGGCCCAACTGTGCATGCACTGCCCATCAGGCAATCCAGACAGACGCAACCAAACACTTAACCATATTTACTTAAACAAATATACTATTGAAGTCACCTACTAATATTGTGTCTAGCAGTGAAAGAAAGCAGCCAACTTCTCTCCGTCTTCTTTTTTTCTTCGTTTTTTGGGGGGAGATCGGGGTTATCACCATCAATTATCTCAGCCGCTCATTTGCTGACTCATTCCAATAACAATTACTAGAGAGGAAAAAGCAATAAATGAATGGACTTGTATTTTAATTAAAAGGGAGTAGGCTCTTAACAGTGGAAGGGATATTAAATTAGATAAACTAGAATTACACAGCCATGCCTCATTGGCAAAGTATAATGGAGCATAAAGTAAATGATGTGTTCAGGAGGAAAGCCACTGTTGTACTATATAAAGACCTCTACTGAAATGGTGGTGGTGGAGGGAGAGCCACCATCATGCTATAAAGAGATCTCTACTGATGTTGTGGTGGTGGAGGGAGAGCCACCATCATGCTATAAAAAGATCTCTACTGATGTTGTGGTGGTGGAGGGAGGGCCACCATCATGCTATAAAAAAATATCTCTACTGATGTTGTGGTGGAAGATATGGGACCACTGTGTGTGTGTGTGTTTGCGCGTGGGTAAACCTCAAACTCCTAAATCTCTTAACAAAACCAACAGATTCAAATTACGAATAGCGTACCTGACATGTATAGCCGCATGAGGCATGATCTCTCCATCAGAGTTCCAGTTGTTATGGCCTGTGTCGTAGCTGGGATGGGCCATACAGACCTGGTTACAGATCTTCTTCCCGCTGGTCTCACTCGGGTCCACTTCTGAGATCACATGGCTGTGCTTCGGAACAAACCAGAACTCCCGCACACGGTGCACCTACATGAAGGACAAACTGTGGAGGCAGAGAGGGAGGGATGGAGGGAAGTTAGGGCAGGGAGGAATGGAGAGAGGGAGGGATGGATAGAGGTAGGAATAAGGAGAAGGGAGTAAAGACAAGAGGGGATGGATAGAGAGTAGGGAAAAGAGGCAGAAAAGAAGGGGTCAATCAACAGTACCAAAGATCTCAATCTTTCACTGCCCCAGAAAACAATCTCTTTATCCCCCCCATCACTACTCAGTTCTACTCCACAGACTGTCTGAGAGGAGAGGAGCGATTTATTCTCCATCAGACTTACTTTATGACTGGACCTGGTTAGTATTTCTACCAAGTTTCCCCTAAAAAGTTTTCTGTCAAAACGATGAACACACTTAGTGGCCTCTCACTCCTTGTTTCTCTCCTTGGTGGATGGGCTATGCAGATATTACAGAGGTATTATGCAATGAACATCCTACCATCCCGCGTGTGCGTGTGCGTGTAGGAGGATGATGCAAGCTATCCAGAGCACTTTGTAGAATTGGGATATCACTTAGTAGAATTGGGATATTTACGAAAAGTGAGAGCGCAAGAGTGGGAAGCAAGAGCATGTCTGATTTGAGGTATACCCCGATTTAGAAGGAGCTGTGTCAGCAAACTAAACCATGAGGTGTGCAAGCAAAGTACAGGGAAACTCTCTCCCACTCAATCTCCATCTCTCTGTGAAAGCTGAGTAACCCATGACATGCAGTACATGGGAGTGACTGAGTGAGTAAGTGACTGAGGCATTCTCCATCTCCTCCTGAACTCCTTGTGACTTTCAAAAGTTTTACTGGCTTGATCCATAATACATTACCTGAGATTAATATGGTTTGGAAAAAATGTGTACTTACTTAGCAAGTAACTTTGCTAAATCTTCTAACTTTTGGGGGGGGGGGGGGGGGGGTGATATCCCCCTCTGATTGAATCATCTTACATCTAATTATATTTTATGATTGCCTATGTCAAAATCAATAAATAATAGCAAAATAATTATCATTAACAACTCAAAGAGTTCCCTACATGGTCATCCTTGTTGGTGTGTCGTATAAGGTGTCGGAGGAAGTCGAGGCGGGAAGCCTCGCGTACTAGGATGAGGTCCGTGGTGCAGAGGATGAGGTCCGTGGTGCAGGGCAACAGGCAGAGCCGGTCCTGGCCTCCCTTGGGCCTTAAACAAAAATTCTGCTAAAGGGCCCTCCTACCTGAACCGTGAGCCATGTCAACCATTTGCCATTGCCACACAGTCACACCTGACCCCCCCCCCCCCCCCCCCCCCCCCCCAGTGCTCCCACTACAATCCCCCCTCCTTTAAAATAGTTTCCACCTGTCAATCTAAGAATAAGTAGACCTATACAGACAAAGGTATAAACAAACCATTTTAATGAATAGAATATTTTCTATAGAATCTTAAGATAAGTGAATGTTAACGTGAACATAAATAAGAAATTGTAGAAAATATCAAACGTAGAAAATAATCAAATATAACACTGAGCTTTGGCTCTGCTGCCTGGTAATTAGTCCAGTCCTCACAGTATTATACAATTAGCTTTGTCTATACAATGTAAACATAAGCCTATAGGCTCTGGCTGCATCTGTATGTCTTAAAATAGTAAAATAAAACCTATACAGCTGTGTGATTAACTTTGGTTCCCTCTGCAGTCTGGGCATTTCCAGCCTCAGCACCAGTCTATCTGGACTGTCTGGAAGAAATTGAGAAAGTATGTCACATAGTTAGTTAAGCAGTCATTTACACAAATGCACTTCTGCCATACAATCTTAAATGTCACGAAGAATGTAAACATTTCAATGTTTGAATTAAAATCTTACCATTAAAATATTCCTCTTCTGCACTTTGAGAAAAATCATCAATGATGTCATCATAGGACATGTGTTTCCCCACGTCGTGGTTTATGCTCATGATGGCCAGACCACTCAAACGTTCCTGTGACATGGAATACCTCAGGTTGTCACATTGAATGACGCTGGAGAGACGAAGCATGTATGGGGAGTAAAACTTTTAATAAAGAATGGACATGGAACGAGACAGTAACAGCGTCAGCAAACTAATAATACAGACAAAAAAAACAATTAATGCAGAAGCGGGGAAAAGAGGGGGGAGCGGGAGCAGACGTGACAGTATCCCCCCCTCTAAGGGCGCCACCCGGTGTCCCACCTGGGCGAACCGGCCGAAGCATGGGCGCTGGGCAAGACAGTTGGGGCTTGGAAGCGTGAGAGTCTGGCGAGCCGTGTGAGGCATGGAAGCCCGATAATCCGGCTAAAGCAAGACGCCTGTCAACCCCGCTGCAGAGGGGGAGCCCGAAGATCCGGTGGAGTGTGAAGTTTGATGGGAAGCCGCTGAGCCAACCGAGGCAAGGAAACCGCTCGAGCCAGCCAGGGCGTGAAAGCCCGACGTGCCGGCTTAGGCACCCCCGGGTCCATCGACTGCGGAATCCACCCCGACGTCACCAACAAAACAAAAAAGACTCCTGGACCGGCCGGGCGAACAAGAACTGACAATCCGGCTGAGGCCCGACGGGAACAGACGTGTCACAGGTAGCTTTTGATGAGCTTTAATTTTGAAATGCTCCTCTCTGCTGATGCAACTGTTACTGGTAGGGTGACTGCAATTCTTAGGGCTATCCAAAGGTTAGACTAGAGTTCCTCCAGGTTTTTCTCACAGAGAAAGGAAAGCAGCTCAAGGCAGTCATCTTATCTGATGGAAGATCAGGTAAATTCTGAATCTCGTGTGCCAGATCCATTCCACTGATGTCACAGTTGTCTCTGAAGGTTAGAGTGTTTTCAGCTTCCATGCAGTGAACCTTTAAAGATTCACTGGACATCTGAGAGGCAGTGCGGAAGTTCAGCAGCACTCCATATTTGGTTTTCACCTGGTTGAGTGTTTCAAAACTCTCATCCATGAATATCACAGCAGTGACATGAAGTAGTTGACTTGAAGGTTTTTCAGTGCATCAGTCACTGGTTCATCAGCGACCTCATAGATGAAATGCCTCTTGCTGTTTCTCAGTCTCTTCTGTTTCAGAACATCCTCCACATTCATTTCTTCAAAAATGCTTTTGGCTGTTGTCTGGGTCACAGTGAATCTAGTTTCCCGGTATGTATTGGGGGAGGCCTTTGCATTTGAGATTAAATTCACTGCGAATTTACTGAATTGAGACATATTGGAGGAGCTTGTTCACCTTGTTTGTCATTGTCAGTATCTCACACCATACGACACAGCAAATCAATAAGCGGTAGGACCCAACTTCCTCTGCAAGTGCTTGTGCTTCCACTTTGGCCACAGGATCGTTGATCATCTGTCTGGCTTCCAGTAATGCCTCCCGAACCTCAGAAGCCTGATACCTGATTGCATGAACACTTTGTAGCCTACTCTCCCATCTTGTGTCACTCCATGACTTCACAGTGATGTTCACGTGTTCCTTAAAAACACTCTTAAGTGTGAATCTCTGAATGCTAGGCTTCTGCATCTTTTGAAGATTTGGCAGCATCTGTAATGATAAGGTTTAGAGTATGTGCTCCACATGGGACGATTTCTTTGAGCAGTCTGGCTTGTACTCCTTGGTGCTTGCCCTTCATGTTTGGCCCCATTATCATAAGCTTGCCCTCTGCAATCTTCAAATGGAATCTTCAGCTCGTTCAGCTTATCTAAGATGACAGTGGACAGGTTCAAGCCTGTTGTAAACCTCAACATTCACAAAGCCGAGGAAGTGCTCCTTGATCTCTGGCTTTCCCTTTAAAGCCACACTTCTCAGAATAATTTACATTTTCTCCTGGTGACCAATGTCAGGTGTACAGTCCAAGATGATGAAGAAGTACTTTGAGTCTCTTACTTGAGTCACTATTGCTTCCAGAATCTTGTCACTCACAATCTATATCAGCTCATTCTGTGTGCGCTTCCCAAGGTAATGAGCATGTGTCTCTCCATCTTTAATTTTGCTGAGAAGATTTTCCATAATGGGGTCAAATTTGCTAGCAATTCAACCTCTTTTAGGAAGTTTCCATTATCTGATTGGAAGAGTTTGTCTGATGAACCCCTGAATGCTAGGCTTCTTTCAGCCAGAGACTGGGTGATACGTATTAAACGTGTAAAGACATCTCACCATCTCTTTCTTTCAGCCTCCAAAATGGTCAATTGTATCTGGTCGAGAGTCTGTCCCGACTTCGGCGCTCATCAAGTTCTCTCCACTTAATCATATTGTTTGTGTGTTCAGGACGACCCCCATGGTGTTTCAGAATGGCGTTGATATTTGAGCAGTCATTCACGCCTTCCTTAATTATTTTGTAGTCTTTTGTAGAAAAAAGCTTACAGCTAAAACAATACACAACTTGCTCAGCTCATCTTTCCCCCATTTGACAGCTGTCTCTGTAATAAGCCTGAATGGAAACCTCTTCTAGACTTGTCTTTAGGGTAAGAAAAATCCAGTCCTGGTTTGAATGGACGACTGAGCACTAACTCAGTCCTCATAAAGTCTGTTAAGACTGGGGGCCAATCTGCTGGGGCATTTTGTGGAGCAGCAACTGTTCTATTGCGGTCTGAGCTGCTAGTATCTGATGCTGGTTGTACACCTCTGGTTTGTGCTAGTACTGGCTGAGGCTGCCTGTACTTCACCTGGATCTGTGTTAGTACTGGCTGAGGCTGGATGTGGATCAACTGTGCTTGTACTGGGTGATGATCCAGCATCTCCTCTGCTGAGAAACGTAAGCATAGCACCTGTAAATTATAGATAACAATACTATTATTAATTTTATCAGCTGCATCAGGCTCATTCAAACTGGCTCCCCCAGATTTCCTTTTATACATTTTCAAACATAAAATACTATTTACACAATGGCTTGGCTGAGTAATTTATGGTTATTATTTACTGAGAGATGTGTTTCCATATTGCCCAGTATGCCCAGCTAATCAACATTTTTAATTCAATATATAAATCAATAGTTAATGTCAATCCATTGCTTTCCATCTTGCATCAGTCCAGAGTTATAACTAAACCTTGACTGAGTGACTAGATAATAATTTTCTTGTTTTAAAATGATGTGCGCCTATGAGGAGTACTGTCACTCCCATATATTTTCTGGACTGGTCCCCACAGAGGTTGCTGCTGGAAAGCGCGAGGTTAATTTCGTGCACGCACATATGAACGCATGTTCACGCGCAACGCGGTTATCTTTTCCGAGCTGCAGTTTATAAACACCATTGTCCGTTGGCGTTTGTCAAATGTAATAAATAGTTTTATTTCACTCTCACTTTTGTTAGGCACAAGGTCACAGAACACAGCCTTGGAAGTGGCTAGCAAGCAAGCAAGACACAGACAGATCAAGAGATGCACTACCCAGCTAGGTTAGCAAGACAGACAGACTAGAGAGAGATGCACTGCAAGCTAGCACATCAACTTAACGTTACTGTTATTTGCTGACATCAAACTTGGAGAGGAGAGAACACAAGTTTACCTGATTGCTGTTCCCACAATTCACTCTCATGGTGTTTTGTTCTCTCTTTTCGTGAACAGAAGGATACTTCCACTTCATCCTCTCATCGAAGTTGTAAACATTGACACCCCCTTTGATACAAGGGGGAGGCGGGCCCTAGCGTAATTTGCAGGGTTCTGGCAACAGGCCTCTTGGGCTGCAAGGACAGGCACAGTTCATGCCGGCAGCGTTGATTGCTAGGAACTTCCCCCGGATCAACCGCCATACACAATCACCGCTCGTCTCAATAAACACAAGGAGTTGATCGATTAAATGTGTCATTCCTTTGGGGAAATTCTTCCTGCATTGCTGTGCCTGTAATACAGGAAGTACCAGCGACTCACTCAATACGGAAGTATTGATAACGTGGATGCTACACTACAGGACTGTTTTGCTAGCACAGACTGGAATGTGTTCCGTGATTCATTTAAAGGCATTGATTAATACACCACCTCAGTCATCGGCTTCATCAATAAGTGCATTGATGATGTCGTCCCCACAATGACTGTACATACATATCCCAACCAGAAGTCATGGATTACAGGCAACATCTGCATCGAGCTAAAGGCTAGAGCTGCCGCTTTCAAGGAGTGGGAGACTAATCCGGACGCTTATAAGAGATACCGCTATGCCCTCAGACGAACCATCAAACAAGCAAAGCTTCAATTCAGGATTTAGATTGAATCCTACTACACCGACTCTGACGCTCATCAAATGTGGCAGGGCTTGAAAACTATTACGGACTACAAAGCGAAACCCAGGCGTGAGCTGCCCAGTGACGTGAGCCTACCAGACGAGCTAAATGCCTTTTATGTTCGCTTCAAAGAAAGCAACACTGAAGCATGCACAAGAGCACCAGCTGTTCTGGATGACTGTGATTTCGCTCTCGGTAGCCGATGTTAACAAAACCTTTAAACAGGTCAACATTCACAATTTCAATCACACTCCACACTGCCCTTTCTCACCTGGACAAAAGGAACACCTATGTGAGAATGCTGTTCATTGACTACAGCTCAGCATTTAACACCATAATGCCCACAAAGCTCATCACTAAGCTCAGGACTCTAGGACTAAACACCTCCCTCTGCAACTGGATCCTGGACTTCCTGACGGGCCGCCCCGAGGTGGTAAGAGTAGGCAACAACACGTCTGCCACGCTGATCCTTAACACTGGGGCCCCTCAGGGGTGTGTACTTAGTCCCCTTCTTTATTCCCTGTTCACCCACGACTGCGTGGCCAAACGCGACTCCAACACCATCATTAAGTTTGCTGACGACACGACAGTGGTAGGTCTGATCACCGACAACCATGAGACAGCCTATAGGGAGGAGGTCAGAGAACTGGCAGTGTGGTGCCAGGACAACAACCTTTCCCTCAACGTGAGCAAGACTAAGAAGCTGATCGTGGACTAAAGGAAAAGGTGGGCCGAATAGGCCCCCATTAACATCGATTGGGCTGTAGTGGAGCAGGTCGAGAGTTTCAAGTTCCTTGGTGTCCACATCACTAACGAACTATCATGGTCCAAACATACCAAGACAGTCGTGAAGAGGGCATAACAACAGCCCAGTACATCACTGGGGCCAAGCTTCCTGCCATCCAGGACCTATATAATATGCGATGTGAGAGGAAAGCGCATAAAATTGTCAGAGACTCCAGACACCCAAGTTATAGACTGTTTTCTCTGCTACCGTACGGCAAGCGGTACCGTAGCGCCAAGTCTAGGACCAAAAGACTCCTCAACAGCTTCTACCCCCAAGCCATAAGACTGCTGAACAATTCATCAAATCGCTACCGGACAATTTACATTGACACCCTCCCTTTTGTACACTGCTGCTACTCGCTGGTGGTTTGTTACCTATGCATAGTCACTTCGCCCCCACTTACATGTACAGATTACCTCAACTAGCCTGGTACCCCCGCACACTGACCGGTGCCCCCCGCCTTGTTATTGTTATTCTTATTGTGTTACTTTTTATTATAGCCTAGTTCGTAAATATTTTCTTCTTCTTGAACTGCACTGTTGGTTAAGGGCTTTTAAGGGCTTGTAAGTAAGCATTTCTGTCACAGATCCCTTCAGAACTTTCATTGCGCACACCTGTCCCCTATTCCCACTGATTTGTACTGGCATAAGTGTGCCCTTTGGTTTCCACTGGGCTGTCGATTATTGTTACAATGTCCGTTGGTGTGTGTGAGTACCTGTGCTGTGAGTTTTGGGCTTTCGTGCCCTTGTGGATTACGCATATGATTACGTGTCTCGTCCCATGTGTTAATCATTGTGCGCGTGTGTCTTTATTCGAGGTACTCCTCGCTCTATTGTTTGGGTTTCAACCCTGTGTTTTGTATACGTGTTTGTTTGGTCTTTGTCCCCGTGCCCTTACACGGCACGCCGTAATTTGGGACGTAATTTTCAAAAACTATCACGCATTCCTGCGCCTGTCTCCTGAATCATTGTTATCAACGTGACAATTTCACTGTAAAGTCTAGACTTGTTGTAATTGGCGCATGTGACAAATAAAGTTTGATTTGATTTGTAAAATGCTAGTAAAATATAAACACTCTTGTTAACTCTTTGGGGTACTCTAAAATCAGGAACGAGGCTGGACAAAATATTATGTGTTATTACACTCTTGTGATGCCACTAGGTAACACTCAGGTGAATCAAAGTCTTCTGCCATTCAATTAGTGGTTGAGTGGTTTAATGGGGGATATACAGTAACTCCAAAATGCCTGAGTGTTTTACAATATTATATCTGATCGCAGGGGGAATATTATGTGATCCGAGGCCATAAAAGCTTAATTCTTCTTCTTCTTATCTCATATAACAAAATCACAGGAGCTAAAACCTGAACCAACATGAAGTCCACGGGGATTAAAAAACAAATCATTGGGTATGTGTCCCATTTAATTGGAGGGTAAATGATTAGATGTCTTAAAAACGACCAATCTGATTATGATGAGACATTTACAAACTTTATTGTGGGACTTGGCATTGTCTTAGCTCGGGAACCTCTCAAGTGTCCCTTACACATTAGTATTTTGGGAGGCTTGTTTTCAACGAGGCACCCAGCCGGTGTCTTGCCCCATTGTTTAAGCAGTTGTTGGAGATTTCCTTGCCAAAATGAGCGCAGCAAGTTCCCCGCCAACTCTGATTAGTGGGGTTCGGTCTCCCTCTGTGTGTTTTGTGTGTGCGCGTGTGTGTCCCAGCTCCACAGGGACCTGTCGCCTCAGCCAGCGCTCCAGCCAGCCTCGACAGAGAAGCCTGAAATTAACACCAATTAGAGTCCCAGGAGAGGAGAAAGGGGATCTCTCTGTGGCTCTCAGTAAACATGACTTATCCTCCTATCTGCTGCTCGGAATAAACAAATGCTGGATGAGAAGAGAGTTTCCAATTTCCCAATAGTGGGGACTGTAGTGTGTGTATGTGCGGTGTTAGTGAGTTTGGGGGGGTAGATAATGGTTTGTGTTGAGAAGAGTGGGCTGTGAGGAGTGTGTGTGTGTGTGTGTGTTCAACACCAAACTGTCTACTCTGACTGTCTGTAGGGTGTCATGGCAGTGAGGGAGAGACAGACAGACGAGGGACAGACGTGGGGACAGGAAGGACATCATGCTTATGACTGGATAATGGGCAGCTTTATTAACAGACATGGCAACCGGGAAAAGATTACACACAGCACAGACTTACAGAGGGATATAACCTCTTACCCTTGTCAGAGTCCTCTTCAGCCATCTAGCAGACATGATCCCCTAAGAGGGGCTGCCTATTGTTGGCAACCTGCTCATAGATATGGCACCCAGTTCTGCACTTGACCTTGTCTCTAAGGTTCCCCAGGTTTGTCCTCAGTGGGCAGGAAAGCGACAGTCCCTTCATAACAGAAGCAGTTGCGTGGCTTTGGAAATCATGATGGTGACATTGTGTGAAATATTTAGTTTTATCCACTCATTCCTCCCTTCCTCTGTTGGTCATATTTGGAAATAGATTTTTTTTTCAATTACATAACATAGTAACTAATAATAATACCATTCTTACATTGTTTGACTGCAATTGTGACTACATTTTAATAATGTGGTAATTACATTGTAATAACAATTATAACTCCGTTATTTACCTGAGAGATCGTATCTGGGAGGCCCCATCCAGCACTTCCTTTCGCAGTCCGTCAGGAGGTCTCCGTAGAAACCGTATCCGAGCAGCGAGACTTACCTGAGGAAGGTGTTGTTGTGACGGACAGAACACACGTCCATGAGTTGGGAGTCACCTGGAGGAGGAACAAACAGAACAGACAGAAAGACCGACAGAAAGGGCCTTATTCAACGGAATGGAATGGAATACTGTCACAGAGCACTCAAAATAGAATAGTATTGGAGTCAGAGTCGGGGTGAATTCCAATTCAATATCAGTCACCCCCCTCCCCCCGTAACACTGCTGCTAATCTCTGTTACTTTCTATGCATAGTCACTTTATAGTCACTTTAATAACTCTACCTACATGTACATATTACCTCAAATACCTCGACAACGGGGCCCCCGCACATTGTATATAGCCCTTCTATTGTTATTTACTGCTGCTCTTAAAGTTGTTATTTAAGTTGTTATTCTTATCTCTTACTTTGTTTTAAGGTATTTTCTTAAATCTGCATGGTTGGTTAAGGGCTTGTAAAGTAAGCATTTCACTGTAAGGTCTACACCAGTTGTATGTGACAAATAACATTTTAATAGATTTTTTATTAGCCAGAAAAGAGGTGATATGTATCAGAGCCAAAGAAAGATATCATAGCCAGTGGGTCTGTCTGGGTCTGGTCAATTAGCACTCACTACACAGTAAATGAGGGGAAAGTGAGACGCAGACCCTGCCTGGCACTTGAGAGAAATGTTCAGTTTTACTTTGAAATCTCTGATTTTATATTATGGTAATAGGTCTCTATCGACCGTGCACTACCGTTTAGCCGGGGGACAGTAATTTCAGGCATATCTGTCACAGTTTGATAATTCACTATCTGTTGAGACGCACCAACGACACCAAGACAGACTGGTGAGGAGACAGACTTATTTCCTATTTCCATCTCTACAGCTAGACAGCAGACTGATGCTAGGTGTGCTTCCCAAATGGCACCCTATTCCCTAATAGGCCCTGATCCAAAATATTGTACTATATAGGGAATAGGGTGCTATTTGGGATGCAAGCTAGATGTTTTCAGCTGACTCAGTGAACCGTGACAGAGCAGAAAGCAGCCAGGGAAATCAGCCCTGCCATTTACAGATGGACACAGAGATAAGTACGAAGATGAGTTATCTTCCTCTCTTCATCATTGCTTAGTGATCACACTCCTCCCTTTTCATATTGCTCTTATGAAGAATCTTTGACAATGACACAGCAGACTGACTGGTTTGCTTCTCCAATACTTTCTGAAAAGTTCTTGAATTTAAATGAAAACTTACTGTAGTGCTACAGACTGGTTTACACTTCCTTATTTCTTACTCAAGTGAAGACATCTGAATGAAGGAAGCCTGGCTGCCTTAGGTGTGTAACTGTGTGAGCCAAGCATGTATTCATGATCAAACAACAAATCTTAACAGCCAGCCAAAATATTCACAGAAGAGAGGAAACTAGCTACTCTCTCAGCTAAATATATCCCTCTGTGGATTTCCAGATTCTTATCGAAGAGATATTTTCTGCAGTTTTGACTCACTTCCTCATTTGAATCTTTCTAAAGCTTCTCTCACTATCTCTGTCTGCCTAACTAACAGACTAACAGTCAAGGTTCAGTCATTTACCTGAACATAGTACCTAGAAAATATGTGATAAGACAATGTGTTGAATTACACACAGCCACTAGGTATCTAAGTAGGTTACCTGATAAAACTGGGGGGACTTGGATACTCTAACCAAGGCTGTATGTGTGCTGTGTTGCTCATATTAGTCAGTGAATGTCTATTTGATACTGAGAGGTTTTGTTCGCTATCTTACGACATGTCTACTTAATACATCATTATTACTTTGTGTTATTATTATCAGCCTCAAAAATTATATAATGATTGATTGATAGGTAACAATATTTAAAAGGTTTATACAGCCTGAGCAGTGGCAGCAGAAGAGGCCACACTTGACCTCATGAAACCTGTCAGTGAGAAACCAACCAAGGCAAATGCACAACAAAAACTGTGATACTGTGAGTCCTTTTCTCTAGATATAGATGTCAACTGGCTTGTACTTTGGTGACAAAAAATGATTTCACCTTCATCTGACTGACCGGGAAAAGGCTGTAATTCTGGACCCCAGCAGCAGCAGGCACTTGATGCTAAGAAGTAGCATTAACCTATAGAATCACTGAAGCTATAGGAAAGGGAATGGGGGGATACCTAGTCAGTTGTACAACTGAATGCCTTCAACTGAAATGTGTCTTCCGCATTTAACCCAACCCCTCTGAATCAGAGACGGGGGCTGCCTTAATCAACATCCACGTCTTCGGGGAACTGTGGGTTTGTCACGACGTCTGCTGAAGTCAATGCCTCTCCTGCGCTGGGTTATGTTAACCCGTATTGTTATTTCGTGTTCACTTTGCTGTGTTTTACGTTCGCCTAAATAAAAGGCTCCGTTGGCTACCCAATATCTGCTCTCCTGCATCTGACTCCCTTACAGCCATTTATGCATACCTGACAGGGTTAACTGTCTTGTTCAGGGGCAGAATGGCAGATTTTTACCTTGTCAGCTCGGGGTTTCAATCCAGCAACCTTTCGGTTACTGGCCCAATGCTCTAAGGCCTAACCAGCTGTGATTTGATTCTCCTCCTCTATCTTCAACCTTAGGTATTGTGAAGTAATGGATTTTACGGTGGTGAAATATATTATTTTAAAACGTGTCACGCAGCACAACAGGCCCCCTCTTAATGCAGTTTTGAGTGATAGAGTCTTCACAACCCCCTGTAGGACTCCGTGTCCCGTTGCTATTGGGATTCCTTCCCGTAACTCAGCAACAGCCAGATAACAGAACATGGGAGCTGAAGTTAGCCACTGTGAGAGTCAATCATAGCCATGGCCACTAACAGTTGTAACACAGTCTATGGGCTATAGCTGGCCTTTACCTTACCTTCTCCCCTTCTTTCCTCTTCTCCATTTCTCTCCTCCCTTCCCCTCTCTTCTCCCCACCCCTCCTCTCTCACCTGCAGGGATGATTCCAATGCGGAGCACACATGGAACCAGGTCCTGGTTCGATTGGTTCTGGTCCACTCTGGAATCACTCTGGGCCCAGGCCGTGGACAACCTCACTGAACATCCCGTCCCCTCCCACACACACCACCCTGATCAGGGACACACACACCCACGATGCATGAAAACCCTACTTTGAGACCAGCCTTAGAGTGCCTGCTGGTTTTTGTTATTTCCCTTCAATTTGTGTCCTATTAAGACCTAGACAACCAGGTGAGGGGATTTCCTAACTAATCAGTGACCTTAATTGATCAATCAAGTACAAGGGAGGAGTAAAAACCCGCAGACACTCTGTCCCCCTAAGCTTTCGTCTTAATGTTGTTGTTGCATTGATGCTGCCATTAATGTCCACTTTGCTCTCAGCAGTCCCCTTTCCTCAGATATGAATGCATTGTGGTTGGACATGGACTGTTTTGTACGGAGATCTTCACTTAGTCTTTTGCACCAACAAAGTCATTTCTGACCGAGATAATAAAGTCTATGCCAGGTGATTGAAGTGTCTTCCTGCAAGGTCTAAAACTCACCCGTCACATTGCTTCAGATCTACCTCCGTCTTCAAGTGATCCCTGGCATGATTGGCACTCTCCGTAACTATGGCAACAAGTTATATGGTCAGTATTAGAAACCCATGACGAATATCTCACAAGCTTGTCAAGATGTTGCACATACAACACAAAATAGTTAAGCCAAGAATCCTGCACACAGTATTTCTCCTCCCATTGTCTAAAAGGAAAAAAAGGTGTTCCAACTAATGGTGAAATGCCCACACCAATTAAAACACCTTGAGCTATGGGGCTGGGTCCAGACTTAAGCCCATGACGGTTCTATGGTCGGGAGATGCCAATACACTGGCAACTCCAGTTCTCGGGGCCTGATTGGTGTCACACTTTTGCCCCAGCCCCAGCTAACACACCTGACTCCAATAATCAACTAATCATGATCTTCAGTTTAGAATGCAATTAGTTTAAATCAGCTGTGTTTGCTAGGAATGGGGAAAAGGTTAAACACCACTCCAGCCCCTGAGGACTGGAGTTGCCCATCCCTGCCCTAGACGATCCTTGATCTTCCCAACTTATGTGATGCCTCCCCCTGCCAATACCCTAGACCCGTCAAACTCAACTCTGGACCTCGAAGCCAGTTCCAGTACTCGTTTTCATTATTCCCCTCTAATCAGGGTTCACAATTTAGACCTGGCATAACAAGTGGGTGCAATTAATTATCAGGTAGAACTGAAAATCAGCAGGCTCAGGACCTCATAGGGTGAGTTGAGTACGCCTGCCCTAGATGATCCATGATCTTCTCAAAGCATCCCACGAATCATAGATGTGTTTGGAATGGATTCTCATGTTTATCGACTATCACAGCTTCCATTAGTGTTCCCTTGATGGATGGTGCTATAAATAAAACCATATTCTTGGGAGTGGTTGGCGGGTATAGGCTGTTTGCCAAGTCAACAAATAAATATTTGCCGGCCATAAATGCTCATTTGTTATTTAAATGTTAATGTAGGCCCTATGACAGTAAGTCACTGATCACGTCGGTGGAGATGGAGGCTCGGGAGAAGAGTGGTGCTGCTCTCTGCTCGTAAAGCCACTTCCCACGCTGTTTTCCATCGTAGGGATTGATGTACACTAGCAAGCGTTTCGGTCGGCTGCCTGCAAAGTGAAGAAGAATCTGGTTTGGTCATTAAAACGGAGGACTCAACATTTAGTTTAACGGATGGTAGTCTGTGACTGTCTGACAACTTCATGAAGTTTTCATTAACCAACAAAACTTTACAGAAATGCTCCGTCATCATCAAACGGAATTCCTCTGACTGATTCTCTTAATGTTCTATGGGAATAAATTGTTGGGATATTGAAGGCTAGATGAGCAAAAAGCATTGGAAAGGTACTTCTTTGTAAGATGCTAAATAGTATGCTAATGGTTTGGGTAAATGGTCCCACTTTACACAGACAACCCATTTATAGGGTTAGGCCTTCATAGATGTTTCACAAATTATGAACCTTTAAAGTTGGCGTTTGTTCAAAGTAGAGCCAGTAAAACAGTCTGCATTGAAAGAGGACATACTGAGTAGTGAGAGCTGGTTTTTGATGGTCTGGACCCACTGTTGACGCTGTGCCTCATCCAAGCAATGGAAGATGATGTCTACACCGCCAGCAGGGATGTTTGGTCCTCTCCATGTAGGACACTATAATTAGAAAAAGGTAAGAGAAATAGAGAAAGAGAGAGCGATAAAGACAGAGACTGAAAAACTGTAAAAAGTCCAGAAGGATTCTATCATTCCAACAAAAAAATGAATTTCTGTCTTGTTAGGGTAGATTAAACAAAACAAAGATTTCTGCCTCCACAAACCATCTCATGACAGATGATGTATCCCTCCCCTACCTGTGAATGCAGATGGATACAACAGAACTTTATGCTTCTTTCGACCATTTTAGTTTGTTTGGTCGTCTTCTTTGGTCTCTCTGGCACCAACTATCTCAGACACCAGGAGAAAATGATGGTCTGCTGTAAACGTTAAAAAACAACCCAGAAAAACAGTTTAGTGGCCCATAATAACACATCAATTACAGAAAGGACAGTTTACCTGCGGTCAGGATTAACAATTCAACGATAATAGAGATATGATATTAAAAGGCAAAGATAACCTGGGGTTAACTTGGGCATATTTTTAGGGTCATATTCCCAGTGGTTGTATGACTTAAATCAAGGCACATTGTATCTGTCTTGGGACCATGTGAATGCTTGGAATGAGCCTTCCTGTTTTGTTGACCTTCCTATGAACAGGCTGTGGGCACTACAGTTTGCGTCACTGGATGCCAGTAAACATCTCATGTGACTGTGACATACTGGGGGAAGGGTGACAGTGGTTATGGCTTTGCTCAAGGGAGTGGAGGGTTTAGACCAGGCACTAGGTGACGTTAATCATCTACCTCATAGTCATACACAGTTACCACCTAACGCTGACATACATAAACGTCTAGGTCTACAGTACAGCCTAACCTGCGTCATGATGAATGCTATTGGAGGAAGTTAGCTGACACCATGAAAATGATAGAGGGCAGCAAAGCAACACTTGAAGAATGGGTGCCCTCTGGATGAATTTGCACTGCGGGTGATTTTGTTTGGCCCCCAAAAAAAGTGTTTAATTGTTGTTGTTGTTGGGCATAAAATACAATAAAACACCCTGAAATAAAGAGATATATGTGAACGTACACAAATGTAAGCAAGGTTTGAAATCATTGTTTTAGTCAAAAGTTATATCTGTTTGGGAAATATGTTCTGACCATCCTCTCAGGAATCTAGTTGATTGAAACCTGACATTTGTGTGTGTTGTACCTTTTAGTGTTGTGATATATGCAGTCAACCAACTTACACCCGCTTGGTCAAGTAGTATAACAATTGGTTATATTTTTATTTAGCCTTTATTTAACTGGGCAAGTCAGTTAAGACGGAATTCTCATTTACAATGCCGGCCTACACCGGCCAACGCTGGGCCAATTGTGCCCAGCCCTATGTGACTCCCAATCACGGCCGGTTGTGATACAGCCTGGATTCGAACCAGGGTGTCTGTGCCTTAGACCGCTATGCCGCTCTGGATAATATCACACATTATTCTCAACATAAAGAACAATGGAGCTTTTGAAACATTTCAGTACTGACAATGCTAAACAATGTGAAGGGCGGTATTGCTTGTACATTCTCCAGTATATTAGCAACAGTATATCAACAGGAGGGGTTATTCTTTAGTCACATGTGGACTCTGATTAGTGATAGCAGAGAGATGGGACGGGTGACTCAAGGTTTACAGCCCGTCATAATCATAAGGTCTTGGGCTGAATCTGTTGTATCACTGTGACGCTACGACTCTATGTATGACATGATGGAATAAACCAAACTTTGATTCACTCCACTAAAAATATAATTAAATACATTGATCAAACACTATGCTAGGCTCCTATTTTTTTGTTCAAATGGGTCAAATAAGAGAGGTGCCTGAGAATCAGTCAGGCCGTCTCTGGGGCACCCCAGTATGAAGACGACAACCCTCACTAAACTGGGTAAGTGGAAAGTTCCGCTGGAACAATGGCTGACATTCCAACGGACCCAAAGATGCCATAACGCCTAAGAACAACAAAAAAATCTGGTCAGCAAGAAACTGTCAAAGTGAGGATAAGTGAACTACAGTGTCACGTGTGCATTGCCTGGCCTCAGTCTTCTGTGACTGGGTCTTCCTCTTCAAGATATGTCAGCATTAGGAACTGATGATTATAGAGCAGTAAAGCCTCTAAAGCAGGCGGCTAAGTAAGCACGGCCTTGAATCACTGACTCACCTACCAGCACAACTGACTCACCTACCACGCTGAACACACAAAACAATTACTGTTGCTGGACAGTATGTGACCTGACCTGATGGTGTGACACAGGTTAGAAAACACAGGAGCTTTTTACACATACAATTCACTGGTCTGGCACAGCTATAACCAAGAGAAGTTGTCTGACAACTACTGTGTATAGAATGCACAGGATTTCGAGATTGTATTGGCACCAAGACCTAATTGGGACCCAGAGTTTTTATAGTCAGGTCATATGGTCAGGAAAAACAACTTAGTCCTAATGAGTACAGTCAAATATAACCAAGGGAAGAAGTGTGAATATTATCTCATAATATCTGGCTTATACAAACATCCCAAAGGGGGAATTGGCAGTCCTCCAGCTACAACTAAAATAAAGAACAAATCCATAAAAAGGTGAGCTGTGTAAAACAAAGCATGGGTTTTTTATAAAGTACCAACAAAGCAGTTTTTAACCTCAAACCCATCTAGGAGCAACAGTTGCAACGCTCACTACTGAGTTCCAAACTGCCTCTGGAAGCAACGTCAGCACAATAACGATTCGTTGGTAGCTTCATGAAGTGGCCGAGCAGCAGCACATAATCACCACGCACAATGCCAAGTGTTGGCTGGAGTGGTGTTAAGCTCGCCGCCATTGGACTGAAGCAGTGGAAACGCATTCTCTGGAGTGATGAATCATACTTCACTATCTGTCAGTCTGACAGATGAATCTGGGTTTGGCGGATGCCAGGAGAACTCTACCTGCCCCAATGCATAGTGCCAACTGTAAAGTTTGGTGGAGGAGGAATAATGGTCTGGGGCTGTTTTTCATGGTTTGGGCTAGGCCCTTTAATTCCAGTGAGGGGAAATCTTAATGCTACAGCATACAATTACATTCTAGATGATTCTGTGCTTCCAACTTTGTGGCAACAGTTTGGGGAAGACCCTTTCCCGTTTCAGCATGATAATGCCCCCGTGCACAAAGCGAGGTCCATACAGAATTGGTTTGTCGAGATCGGTGTAGAAGAACTTGACTGGCCTGCACAGAGCCCAGACCGCAACCCCATCAAACATATTTTGGATGAATTGGAACGACGACTGCGAGCCAGGCCTAATCGCCCAACATCAATGCCCGACCTCACTAATGCTTTTGCTGCTGAATGGAAGCAAGTCCCCACATCAATGTTGCAACATCTAGTGGAAAGCCTTCCCAGAAGAGTGGAGGCTATTATAGCAGCAAAGCGGGACCAAATCCATATTAATGCCCATTATTTTGGAATGAGATGTTCGACGAGCAGGTGTCCACATACTTTTGGTCATGTAGTGTAGGTTCAGATTTGGTCCAGTCCGGTCAGTCTGTGGACGTTAACATCAAGGCCAGAACTGACCAAATCTCAACTACTTTTAACGTCAATCGGTGCTCAGTGGGTGAGGATGCTGGTTGAAATAAATGGAAAGACAGATGGCTAATGGGTAGGTGTCAGTAAGAGCTGGGAGAGGTGACATTAACGAAAGAGAGATTGTCAAACTCTTGGTTTGACCACCAGACAACAGAAAGATTTAAAAAACAGTTATGAGCTGAACATAACAGTATGGCAGTGGAAGGGAGGACAGTAGAAGGTGACTCAACTGTGGTTTGTGATTTCCCATTAACCAATTCAGTTGCAGTAATTCCGTTTAGGATTTTTTTGTAATTCCGTTACCAATTTTGGTAAAATAATTATGAATTTTAATCACTTAATGATTAGTAAACAAAGTTAATATCCGTAAAATCACTATAACTAAATGGTTATAGTCTACCATTATTTGTTATTTTCATTATCCTCCCTCCTCTTGAGGGAGAGAAAGTAAAAAGTAAAAAATATACTAAAGGTATGTGTGTTTTTGGTAACGGAACTACACGGCACAAGGTAAACAATTTCTACAAAATGACATATAAGTGTTGATGTTAGTTGTCAGGGGTTTTACATCAACATTATTGTGTTTGGATGTATTTCTGAAACTGTTTAATACTTTTTCTGGTAGATGTTTTCTATGATCCCCTTCCCCTCTATTCATCCAGAAATCAAAGCCTTTACTTATGCTTAGTTTTACTGGATGGAAAATGGTTGAAAAATGTATCTATAGGCCTCCCGGGTGGCGCAGTGGTTAAGGGCGCTGTACCGCAGCGCCCAGGCTCTGTCGTAACCGGCCGCGACCGGGAGGTCCGTGGGGCGACGCACAATTGGCCTAGCGTCGCCCGGGTTAGGGAGGGCTTGGTCGGTAGGGGTGTCCTTGTCTCATCGCGCACCAGCGACTCCTGTGGCGGGCTGTGTGCGCTAACCAAGGTGGCCAGGTGCACGGTGTTTCCTCCGGCGCATTGGTGCGGCTGGCTTCCGGGTTGGATGCGTGCTGTGTTAAGAAGCAGTGCGGCTTGGTTGGGTTGTGTATCGGAGGACGCATGACTTTCAACCTTTGTCTCTCCCGAGCCCGTACGGGAGTTGTAGCGATGAGACAAGATAGTAGCTACTACAACAATTGGATACCACGAAATTGGGGAGAAAAAGGGGTACAATTCAAAAAAAGAAAAAAAAAAGAAAAAAAGAAAAATGTATCTATGCCTGCATTTTCGAAACAATATAGACTCTCAGCTTTCATTTGACACACAATTTGATATGCACCTATGAACTTAATCTGTTGGTGCTCAGGGGTCCTTTTCAATGGAAATGCCCTAATGAGTTATTAGCCAGGTTAACACCCCGACTCCCCCGGCCCTTGTTTAGTTTACAGATAAGGACAGTGACCCTTATCGTCAGTGTGCTGGTCGAGGGTATGAATCTGTGTGTTTGATATTGCTAGTTGAACATTGACCTAAGAGCTTTAGAGGGTTATTAATGGACATTTGGTTCCACTTAGAGAAAGGCCAATGGCAGTGTGCAATGTGCACAGATCCCGTTGAAGGGATCAAAATCGACAACATCCGCTGAAGCTGGAGCGTGCCAAATTCAAATGACAAAATCGCAATATTAAACATTCATGAAAATACAAAACACAGCTGGGAAAAGGCTACCTAAGTATGGTTCTCAATCAGAGACAACGATAGACAGCTGCCTCTGATTGAGAACCACACCTGGCCAAACACACAGAAATAGAAAACATAGAACACAAAACATAGAATGCCCACCCCAACTCACGCCCTGACCAAACCAAAATAGAGACATAAAAAGGATCTCTAAGGTCACAACATTGAGACTGGTGTTTTGTGGGTATAATTTAATGAAGCTGCCAGTTGAGGACTTGTGAGGAGTCTGTTTGTCAAGCTAGACACTCTAATGTACTTGTCCTTATGCTCAGTTGTGCACCGGGGCCTCCCACTCCTCTTTCTATTCTGGTTAGGCCAGTTTGCGCTGTTCTGTAAAGGGAGTTGTACACAGCGTTGTATGAAATCTTCAGTTTCTTGGCAATTTCTCGCATTGAATAGTCTTCATTTCTCAGAACAAGAATGAGAACAATGAATCAGCTGTGCTAACATAACTACAAACAGGGTTTCTAATGATCAGTTAGCATTTTAAATTATAAACTTGGATTAGCTAACACAACGTGCCATTGGAACACAGGAGTGATGGTTGTTGATAATGGGCCTCTGTACGCATATGTAGATATTCCATTAAAATCCTGCCGTTTCCAGCTATAATAGTAATTTACAATATTAACAATGTCTACACTGTATTTCTGATGAATTTGATATTATTTTAATAGACAAAAAAAATTGCTTTTTTTTTCAAAAACAAGGACATTTCTAAGTGACTCCAAACTTTTGAATGGTAGTGTAATTAGTTTATTCGATAAATAACAGTCAACAGATTAATGAAAGTAAAGTCACGACAGAGCCTTTGCATGGTAGGCTAGGGCACATATCAAACTTCTCATCCGGTCTTGCTTGACTGATAACCAACATTAGGCTGTGTATCTCTGAAATATGCCACATCTCATCACATTTAGATAAGGAGGAAGGTTCACAGGTTTGCGAGGGCAGGATTTATCAGGCCATCAATGGTCGAGAAGAGTATTCTCAAATGAGTCTGATTAATAGTGATCACGTTACAAAAATGTGCCTGTGCCTTCTAATTGCTTTGTAATATATGCCAAGTTTCCCTCTCAGAATATCATAATGGACCTGCAACTTTGACCTTCTCTACTTCCAGTCTGCCTTTCTGCAATTTCTCTTTAATTGATTAGTTTCCTCACTCATCCAAGGCGCTCTCCATTTTTATGTGGCCTTTTTCAACTTTGCTGGAGCTATGGCATCAATGGTTGCCCTTAATTTGCTATTAAAGTTATCAACCAAATCATCACAAGAGAATTGCAGAATAGGTGGTGGAGTATTATTCACACACTCAAAATCTGTAGCAACTTCAGAGGTAAGATTACGTTTTAATAATGCGTTCAGTATTACACTGTGCTATGGGCAGCAAGGTACTAAAAAATACAGTGGTGATTAGATAAAGCAACATCCACAATAGAGGATATGTCAGTAGAAAGCCCCTTGGTAATAACCAGGGCCAGAGTATGGCCGCGTTATTGGTAGGCCAAGTAACATGTTGGATAAAGTACATAGAGCTCAAAAGATTCATAAATTCAATGGCCTTAGAGACAGTCTCTTTGTCAACATGAATATTAAAGTCGCCCAACACAATGATTTTATCATAGTTCTCAAGGACATGCAATCAACTTTGCGCTCAGTAATGAGGTAATTTACGAGAAAGAACAATCACCAAATGATTAACATTACAAACACGTTTTCTGACCGTCTCCAATCTATCAGAATGATAGGAGATGACAGTTTGTACCGTATAAACTCAATAGAAGGAGGAGTTAAAGGAACGTAAATAAAATTACTCACAATAACCATAGTGCCATTTCTAAAGGAGTTGATATGCCAAGTCCTCTCTTGATTTTTCTGACAAGGAGAACTGGAGTACTACCAGACCCTGTCTGTCTCTAAAACTCGATGTTGCTGGAAAAAATCCTGGAACCCCTGCAGTTAGGATGAGCCTCTTTTAAAAAGTGCTGGTTGCTCCCACATCAAATCAAAGAGACATTCCTGTCGTTGGAAAGTTTCTATAGGTACTCTTTCAGGGCAAAGAATCGGCTAAAATGTTCCGAATCCCTTCAGTAGCACTGGAGGGGGCCAGAGATAATTATTATCTTCCCTGTGCTAGCGAGGGTGTTTAAAAATGTTTGCAGTCCTCCCTCAGTTCCTCAGATCGCCTAAAACGAAGATCGTTAAAACCTACGTGAGTGAGGATGGTGTCAATATTGGGGTAGTTGGCCAGAACCGTGGGCAGGAGGGAGTTGACGTCATGGACATGGGCTCTTGGGTGACAGTGGACCTTCGTTGATCCACAGTTCAATAGGCAGGCCAAAATGTCTCACCATCGAGTTTCCCATGATGGTGGTCGTGATGGAATCCGATGGGGAAGAGACCTGCTGAACTGCGGTGGCTGTTGTGGAGGGTGCCACTGGGCGGCCGCCGGCTGTTGGTATATACCCAGGATCCGTGCTGACTTTCGGGGCTAGTAGATCCGTCTCAAGTGGGGGAAAGCTGTTTGATAGCTGGGTCAGATCTTCTCGGATAGATGAAGAGTGGCCAGACTGCCTCCCCGATCTCCTACGCCTTGTGAGTTTCCAGTCTCCCATGGGCTGCGGAGTTGAGCTTAACATCTGTCCGTTGGATTGGGACAACGCCACCCGACTCGTCAACAGCTTTGCTATAGGAGGCATTTTAAAACTGAGATTCGGTTTGCCTGGATTACAGCAAGGTCGGTGTACTTAGAAAGCAGTTTATCCTTTTCTCACAGCCGAGCGAACAGCCAGAGGATCTCTTCCCTAAGCTGCTTGATGGTGGTGCATTTTGGGCAGACAAATCCATGTCTATTTTCCAGTTCCACCTTATCTTCATTGTGTAATTGTGTGGAAAACATCTGACACCTGATACATTTGTGCCCAGCTGTGGAAAAAACACCGGTGGGCTAGCACTGCTAGCGTTAGCCTGATCTGTTTTCATGATGCCTAGCAGCTAACTGCTACTTAACAGGAATCCGGGAGAAAAACTTGCGGTTCCAGCCATAAAGCCTGACCGCATTGCAGAATTGGAAACTTGCGGAAACTTTAGCTATGATTAAAAATGTTTTAATTAAAACTATTTCATAAAAACAACAAAGTAAGTTTTCTGCAATTCTACAGATATTGTCATGGGGTGGAGAGAAATAAATAGCAGTTTTAAAGATAATTTCCTACAATTTTGCAATGACTTATGACATGTTAATGATATCAGTGAGAATGACTGGCAAAATACATGGCATGGCTGACAGATAATTGAGTGACTGTCAGTGACTGAGATAAGAGAAAAACTCCTGAGGCACAACCAAATTTCGAAATTGCACCTGGTGTATTTTACTATTCTTTCTCTCAAAAGTAAGTTGAGACCCCGACTGATTTCACCCACCCCTGTCAAAAATGTGCTCATACACAAAGGAAAGTATGTGGACAGCTCAGTAACTCTCAACCTGGCACCGACATGGGATGCCACCTTTCCAACAAGTCAGTTCGTCAAATTTCTGCCCTGCTAGAGCTGGCCCTTTCAACTGTAAGTGCTGTTATTGTAAAGTGAAAAAGTATTGGAGCAACAACGGCTCAGCCGCGAAGTTTCCAAATAAGCTCACTAAACAGGACGGCAGAGTAATGAAGCAAGTAGTACGTAAAATTTGTCTGTCCTCGGTTGCATCACTCACTTCCGAGTTCCAAACTGCCTGTGGAGGGAACATCAGCACAGGAACTGTTCATCGGGGGCTTCATGAAGTGGGTTTTCATGGCCGAGCAGCCGCACAAGCCAAAGATCACCATGCGCAATGCCAAGGGTCGGCTGGAGTGGTGTAAAGTTTGCCTCAATTTGATTCTTGACCAGTGGAAGTGCTTAATCTGGAGTGATGAATCACGCTTCACCATCTGGCAGTCCGACAGATGAATCTGGGTTTTTGCGGATGCCAGGAGAACGCTACCTGCCCCAATGCATAGTTTCAACTGTAAAGTTTGGTGGATGAATAATGGCTGTTTTTCATGGTTCTTGCTGGGCCACTTATGATTTCCCTTCACTGGAACTAATGCTACTGCATACAATTACATTCTAGACGATTTTGTGCTTTCAACTTTGTGGCAACAGTTTGGAGGCCCTTACCCTTTTCAGCATGACAGTGCCCCTGTGCACAAAGCGAGGTCCAAACAGAAATGGTATGTCAAGATCTGTGGGGAAGAACTTGACTGGCCTGCACAGAGCCTTCCCCTTAACACCTTTGGGATGATTTGGAATGCTTGAATGCGAGACAGGCTTATTCGGCCGACCTCACTAATTCTCTTGTGGCTGAATGGAAGTCCCCACAGCAATGTTCCAACATCTAGTGGAAAGCCTTCCCAGAAGAGTGGAGGTTATTATAGCAGCAAAGGGGGGACCAACTCCATATTAATGCCCGTGGTTTTGGAATGAGATGTTCGACGAGCAGGAATTCCACATACTTTTGGTCATGTATATCCAAGATGGTGTAGCAGTGGGATGTCTGTTTTGATTGTTTTGTCCCGTCCAGTCTATATATAGTTTTTCTTTGTGTGTATTTCATATATATTTTTTATATTTTTAATCTCAATTTCCATCTACGGACTGAACATACTCTCATGCAACCCGCCTCACCCAATGTGGTATGGATCTGCAACCCGCCTCACCCAATATGGAACCCCCTTCAGCCAGCTAACTATCTACTAGCTAGTAGTCAGTTAGCCACTGCTAGCGGTCATCATCATTAACTCAAACATCTGCCAGCCTCAGCCAGGTCAATTCCTGCCAGTCTGCACAGCGCGATATCAACCCAGAGCACATTGGACTGCTTTTCTCTACCACATCTCTGTATTCCTACTGCAAGCTCTGAACCTTTACTCCGGATCATCGCAGCTATCTAGCTGCTATCCGAGTGCCTACTCCTGGCTGACGTCTCTTTCCTGAAGCCAGCACTAGATAGCCTGGAGATAGCCTGGAGCTAGGCCCATCTCCCGGCAAGCCGAAGAGATCCATCAGACAATTCCTGGGCTTCAATTACCTCTTTTGCCAAGGGGCCTGGACCTTTGCTGCCAACACGGAGCCCCGCCAATCCATCTTGACTGGTCTGCTGACGTAACCGTCCGAGGGGTTTTCAACAGGCTCTCCCGTTGCGATGTCCCCTGAGGCTTATCTGCTAGCCTGCTAGCTGTCTGAATCGTCGTGCCTCCAGCTCGCCTAGCTACTCACTGAACCTATGATCACTTGGCTACACATGCCTCTCCCTAATGTCAATATGCCTGGTCTATTGTTGATTTGGTTAGTGATTTTCGTGTTATTTCCCTGTAGAGCCTCTAGCCATGCTCAATATACCTTAGCTAGCCCTGTTGTTCCACCCCCCACACATGCAGTGACCGCACCTGGCTTACATGGTGCCTCTAGAGACAAAACATCTCTCATCATCACTCAATGCCTAGGCTTACCTCCACTGTACTCACATCCTACCATACCCTTGTCTGTACATTATGCCTTGAATCTATTCTTCCGCGCCTAGACCAGTTCTTTTAGCCTTTAGTCGTACTCTTATCCTACTCCTCCTCGGCTCCTCTGGTGATGTAGAGGTTAACCCTGCAGCCCCCAGCATCACTCCCATTCCCTTGCGCTCTCATTTGTTGACTTCTGTAACCGTAAAAGCATTGGTTTCATGCATGTTAATATAAGAAGCCTCCTCCCTAAGTTTGTTTTATTCACTGCTTTAGCACACTCCGCAAACCCGGATATCCTAGCCCTGTCTGAATCCTGGCGTAGGTAGGCCACAAAAAATCCTGAAATGTATTTCCCTAACTATAACATTTTCCAACAAGATAGAACTGCCAAAGGGGGCGGAGTTGCAATCTACTGCCGAGATATCCTGCAGAGTTCTGTCATACTATCCAGGTCTGTGCACAAACAATTCAAGCTTCTACTTTGAAAAATCCACCTTCCAGAAATAAGTCTCTCACCTTTGTCGCTTGTTATAGACCCCCTTCAGTCCCCAGCTGTGCCCTGGACACCATATGTGAAATTATTGCCCCCCATCCATCTTCAGAGTTTGCACTGTCAGGGTACCGAAACCGGGACATGCTTAACACCCCGGCCTTCTTACAATCTAAGCTAGATGCCCTCATTCTCTCTCAAATCATCAAGGAACCTACCAGGTACAACCCTAAATCCGTAACCATAGGCACCCTCTTAGATATCATCCTGACCAACTTGCCCTCTAAATACACCTCTGCTGTCTTCAACCATGATCTCAATGATCACTGCCTCATTGCCTGCATGCATAATGGGTCTGCAGTCAAAAGACCACCCCTCATCACTGTCAAGCGCGCCCTAGAACACTTTAGCGAGCAGGTCTTTTTAATCGACCTGGCCCGAGTATCCTGGAAGGATATTGACCTCATCCCGTCAGTACAGGATGCCTGGATTCTCTTCAAAAGTGCTTTCCTCTCCATCTTAAATAAGCATGCCCCGTTCAAAAAGTGTAGAACTAAGAACAGATATAGCCCTTGGTTCACCCCAGATTTGACTGCCCTTGATCAGCACAAAAACATCCTGTGGCGTTCTGCATTAGCATCGAATAGCCCCCTGCGATATGCAACTTTTCAGGGAAGTCAGGAACCAATATACTCAGTCAGTTAGCAAAGCTAAGGCTAGATTTTTCGACAGCTGGCCATGCTTTCCACCTGGCTACCCCTACACCGGTCAACAGCTCAGCTGTTTCGGAGCTGAACATGGGTGCACCTCAGCCACGCTCAAGGTCCTAAACGATATCATAACCACCATCGATAAACGACAGTACTGTGCAGCTGTCTTCATTAACCTGGCCAAGACTTTCAACTCTGTCAATCACCGCATTCTTATTGGTAGACTTGATAGCCTTGGCTTCTCAAATGACTGCCTCGCCTGGTTCACCAACTACTTCTCAGATAGAGTTCAGTGTGTCAAATCGGAGGGCCTGTTGTCTTGACCTCTGTTAGTCTCTATGGGGGTGCCACAGGGTTCAATTCCCGGGCCGACTCTTTTCTCTGTATATATCAATGATGTCGCTCTTGCTGCTGGTGATTCTCTGATCACCTCTACGCAGATGACACCATTCTGTATACATCTGGCCCTTCTTTGGACACTGTGCTAACAAATCTCCAAACAGGCTTCAACGCCATACAACACTCCTTCCGTGGCCTCCAATTGCTTTTAAATGCTGGTAAAACAAAGTGTATGCTCTTCAACCGATTGCTGCCCGCACCCTCCCATCCGACTAGCATCACTACTCTGGACGGTTCTGACCTAGAACATGTGGACAACTACAAATACCTAGATGTCTGGTTAGACTGTAAACTCTCCTTCCAGATGCACATTAAGCATCCCCAATCCAAAATGAAATCTAGAATCGGCTTCTGATTTCGCAACAAAGCCTCCTTCACTCATGCTGCCAAACATACCCTCGTAAAACTGACTATCCTACCGATTCTTGACTTCGGCGATGTCATTCACAATATAGCCCCCAACACTCTACTCAGCAAACTGGATGTAGTCTATCACAGTGCCATCCATTTTGTCACCAAAGCCCAATATATTACCCACCACTGCGACCTATATGCTCTCGTTGTCTGGCCATCACTACATATCCGTCGCTAAACCCACTGGCTCCAGGTCATCTATAAGTCTTTGCTAGGTAAAGCCCCGCCTTATGTCAGCTCACTGGTCACCATAGCAACACCCACCCGTAGCACATGCTCCAGCAGGTGTATTGCACTGGTCATCCCCAAAGCGAACACTTAATTTGACCGCCTTTCCTTCATGTTCTCTGCTTCCAATGAATGCTTCTTAAATCTCCCTCTCTAACTTTAAGAATCAGCTGTCAGAGCAGCTGTACCTGTATGTACCTGTACACAGCCAATCTGTAAATAGCACAACCATTCAACTACCTCATCCCCATATTATTACTTACCCTCTTGCTATTTTGCACCCCAGTATCTCTACTTGCACATCATCATCTGCACATCTATCACTCCAGTATTAATGCTAAATTGTAATTATTTTGCCAATATGGCCAATTTATTGCCTACCTCCCTACTCTTCTACGCTTGCACACACTGTACATAGATTTTTCAAATGTATTTTCTATTTTGTTATTGACTGTACGTTTGTTTATGTGTAACTCTGTGTTGTTGTTTTTGTCGCACTGCTTTGCTTTATCTTGGACAGGTCACAGTTGTAAATGAGAACTTGTTTTCAACTGTCCTACCTGGTTACATAAAGGTGCATTTTTTTTGTATATATCTATATATATATTTATATCTATATATATCTATCTATATAGCAAATATTTGTGTGAACATAAGTTTTAACAACTGAGACAAAAACTAAACAAGTTCCACAGACATGTGACAAACAGAAATTGAATACTGTGTCCCTGAACAAAGGGGGGTCAAAATCAAAAGTAACAGTCAGTATCTGGTGTGGCCACCAGCTTCATTAAGTACTGCAGTGCATCTCCTCCTCATGGACTGCACCAGATTTGCCTGTTCGTGCTGTGAGATGTTACCCCAGTCTTCCACCAAGGCACCTGCAAGTTCCCGGTATTTCTGGGGGGAATGGCCCTAGCCCTCACCCTCCGATCCAACAGGTCCCAGACGTGCTCAATGGGATTGAGATCCGGGCTCTTCCCTGGCCATGGCAGAACACTGTCTTGCAGGAAATCACGCACAGAGGAGCAGTATGGCAGGTGGCATTGTCATGCTGGAGGGCCATGTCAGGATGAGCTTGCAGGAAGGGTACCACATGAGGGAGGAGGATGTCTTCCCTGTAACGCACAGTGTTGAGATTGCCTGCAGTGACAACAAGCTCAGTCCGATGATGCTGTGACACACCACCCCAGACCATGATGGGCCCTCCACCTCCAAATCGATCTCACTCCAGAGTACAGGCCTAGGTGTAACGCTCATTCCTTCGACGATAAACGTGAATCCGACCAGCACCCCTGGTGAGACAAAACCGCCACTCGTCAGTAAAGAGCACTTTTGCCAGTCCTGTCTGGTCCAGCGATGGTGGGTTTGTGCCCATAGGCAATGTTGTTGCCAGTGATGTCTGGTGAGGACCTGCCTTACAACAGGCCTACAAGCCCTCAGTCCAGCCTTTCTCAGGCTATTGCGGACAGTCTGAGCACTGATAGAGGGATTGTGCGTTCCTGGTGTAACTTGGGCAGTTGTTGTTGCCACCCTGTACCTGTTCCACAGGTGTGATGTTCGGATGTACTGATCCTGTGTAACGATCCTTACATGTGGTCTGCCACTGCGAGGATGATCAACAGTCCATCCTGTCTCCCTGTAGCGCTGTCTTAGGTGTCTCACAGTATGGACATTGCAATACATTGCCCTGGCCACATCTGCAGTCCTCATACCTCCTTGCAGCGTGCCTAAGGCACGTTCACGCAGATGAGCAGGGACCCTGGCATCTTTCTTTTGGTGTTTTTCAGTCAGTAGAAAGGCCTCTTTAGTGTCCTAAGTTTTCTTAACTGTGACCTTATTTGCCTACCGTCTGTAAGCTGGTAGTGTCTTAACGACAGTTCCACAGGTGCATGTTCAATAATTGTTTATGGTTCATTGAACAAGCATGGGAAACAGTGTTTAAACAATTTACAATGAAGATCTGTGAAGTTAGTTGGATTTTTACAAATTGTCTTTGAAGACAGGATCCTGAAAAAGGGGCATTTCTTTTTTTGCTGAGTTTATATATAACGCTAGTAAAACCAAATGCATGCTTTTCAACCGTTCGCTGCCTGCACCCGCACGCCCGACTAGCATCACCACCCTGGATGGTTTCAACCTAGAATATGTGGACATATATAAGGCATGTGAGGCATCTACAGGGTCTACAGTCAATCACGGACTACAAGAAGAAATCCAGCCCAGTCACGGACCAGGATGTCCTGCTCCCAGGCAGACTAAATAACTTTTTTGCCCGCTTTGAGGACAATACAGTGCCACTGACACGGCCTGCAACGAAAACATGCGGACTCTCCTTCACTGCAGCCGAGGTGAGTAAGACATTTAAATGTGTTAACCCTCGCAAGGCTGCAGGCCCAGACGGCATCCCCAGCCGCGCCCTCAGAGCATGCGCAGACCAGCTGGCCGGTGTGTTTACGGACATATTCAATCAATCCCTATACCAGTCTGCTGTTCCCACATGCTTCAAGAGGGCCACCATTGTTCCTGTTCCCAAGAAAGCTAAGGTAACTGAGCTAAACGACTACCGCCCCGTAGCACTCACTTCCGTCATCATGAAGTGCTTTGAGAGACTAGTCAAGGACCATATCACCTCCACCCTACCCGACACCCTAGACCCACTCCAATTTGCTTACCGCCCAAATAGGTCCACAGACGATGCAATCTCAACCACACTGCACACTGCCCTAACCCATCTGGACAAGAGGAATACCTATGTGAGAATGCTGTTCATCGACTACAGCTCGGCATTCAACACCATAGTACCCTCCAAGCTCGTCATCAAGCTTGAGACCCTGGGTCTCGACCCTGCCCTGTGCAACTGGGTACTGGACTTCCTGACGGGCCGCCCCCAGGTGGTGAGGGTAGGCAACAACATCTCCACCCCGCTGATCCTCAAAACTGGGGCCCCACAAGGGTGCGTTCTGAGCCCTCTCCTGTACTCCCTGTTCACCCAAGACTGCGTGGCCACGCACGCCTCCAACTCGATCATCAAGTTTGCGGACGACACAACAGTGGTAGGCTTGATTACCAACAACGACGAGACGGCCTACAGGGAGGAGATGAGGGCCCTCGGAGTGTGGTGTCAGGAAAATAACCTCACACTCAACGTCAACAAAACTAAGGAGATGATTGTGGACTTCAGGAAACAGCAGAGGGAACACCCCCCTATCCACATCGATGGAACAGTAGTGGAGAGGGTAGTAAGTTTTAAGTTCCTCGGCATACACATCACAGACAAACTGAATTGGTCCACTCACACAGACAGCATCGTGAAGAAGGCGCAGCAGCGCCTCTTCAACCTCAGGAGGCTGAAGAAATTTGGTTTGTCACCAAAAGCACTCACAAACTTCTACAGATGCACAATCGAGAGCATACTGGCGGGCTGTATCACCGCCTGGTACGGCAACTGCTTCGCCCACAACCGTAAGGCTCTCCAGAGGGTAGTGAGGTCTGCACAACGCATCACCGGGGGCAAACTACCTGCCCTCCAGGACACCTACACCACCCGATGTTACAGGAAGGCCATAAAGATCATCAAGGACATCAACCACCCGAGCCACTGCCTGTTCACCCCGCTATCATCCAGAAGGCGAGGTCAGTACAGGTGCATCAAAGCTGGGACCGAGAGACTGAAAAACAGCTTCTATCTCTAGGCCATCAGACTGTTAAACAGCCACCACTAACATTGAGTGGCTGCTGCCAACACACGGACACTGACTCAACTCCAGCCACTTTAATAATGGGAATTGATGGGAAATGATGTAAATATATCACTAGCCACTTTAAACAATGCTACCTTATATAATGTTACTTACCCTACATTATTCATCTCATATGCATACGTATATACTGTACTCTATGTCATCGACTGTATCCTTATGTAATACATGTATCACTAGCCACTTTAACTATGCCACTTTGTTTACATACTCACCTCATGTACTCGATACCATCTACTGTATCCTGCCTATGCTGCTCTGTACTATCACTCATTCATATATCCTTATGTACATATTCTTTATCCCCTTACAGACAGTAGTTTTGGTATTGTTAGTTAGATTTTTTGTTGGTTATTACTGCATTGTCGGAACTAGAAGCACAAGCATTTCGCTACACTCGCATTAACATCTGCTAACCATGTGTATGTGACAAATAAAATTTGATTTGATTTGAGGTGTCTGGCTAGACTGTAAACTCTCCTTCCAGACTCATATCAAACATCTCTAATCCAAAATCAAATCTCAAGTCGGCTTTCTATTTCGCAACAAAGCCTCCTTCACTCACGCCGCCAAACTTACCCTAGTAAAACTGACTATCCTATCAATCCTTCGACTTCGGCGATGTCATCTACAAAATAGCTTCCAATACTCTACTCAGCAAACTAGATGCATTTTTTTTGTTTTACCTTTATTTAACTAGGCAAGTCAGTTAAGAACAAATTCTTATTTTCAATGACGGCCTAGGAACAGTGTGTTAACTGCCTGTTCAGGGGCAGAACGACAGATTTGTACCTTGTCAGCTCAGAGATTGAACTTGCAACCTTTCGGTTACTAGCCCAACACTCTAACCACTAGGCTAACCTGCCACCACCGTTTATCACAGTGCCATCCGTTTTGTTACTAAAGCACCTTATACCACCCACCACCGCGACTTGTATGCTCTAGTGGGCTGGCCCTCGCTATATATGGAAGGAAAGGTGGCCAAAAGAGGTGTTGGCTTTAGGGATGATCAGTGAGATACACCTGCTGGAGCGCGTGCTGCGGGTGGGTGTTGCCATCGTGACCAGTGAACTGAGATAAGGCGGAGCTATATACTCGTTGCCAGACCCACTGGGTCATCTACAAGTCCATACTAGGTAAAGCTCTGCCTTATCTCAGTTCACTGGTCACGATGGCAACACCCACCCGTAGCACGCGCTCCAGCAGGTGTATCTCACTGATCATCCCTAAAGCCAACTCCTCTTTTGGCCACCTTTCATCCCTAAAGCCTTAACTTTTTCCACATTTTGTTACAAATTCTAAAATAGATTAAAATAAAATAAAAGTCCTCAGCAATCTACACACAATACCCAATAATGACAAAGTGAAAACAGGTTTATAGAACTTTTGCAAATGTATAAAAAAAACAGAAATACCTCATTTACATTAGTATTCAGACCTTCTGCTATGAGATTTGAAATTGAGCTCAGGCGCATCCTGTTTCCATTGATCATCCTTGAGATGTTTCTACAAGTTGATTGGAGTACACCTGTGGTAAATTAAATTTGATTAGACATGATTTGGAAAGGCACAGACCTGTCTATTTAAGGTCTCACTGTTGGTAGTGCATGCCAGAGCAAACACCAAGCCATGAGGCTGAAGGAATTGTCCGTAGAGCTCCGAGATAGGATTATTTCGAGGCACAGATCTGGGGAATGGTTCCAAAAAATATCTGCAGCATTGAAGGTCCCCAAGAACACAGTGGCCTCCATCAATCTTAAATGGAATAAGTTTGGAACCACCAAGACTCTTCCTAGAGCTTGCCGCTCAGCCAAGCTAAGCAATCAGGGGAAAAGGGCTTTTGTCAGGGAAGTGACCAACAACCTGATGGTCACTCTGACAGAGCTCCAGAGTTCCTCTGTGAGGATGGGAGAACCTTCCAGAAGGACAACGATCTCTGCAGTACTCCACCTTTATGGTAGAATGGGCAGACGGAATCCACTCCTCAGTAAAAGGCACTGGGCAGCCTGCTTGGAGTTTGCCAAAAGTCACATAAAGGACTCTCAGATCATGAGAAAGAAGTTTCTCTGGTCTGATGAAACCAAGATTGAACTCTTTGGCCTGAATGCCAAGCGCAATGTCTGGAGGAAACCTAGCACCATCCCTACGGTGAAGCATGGTGGTGGCAGCATCATGCTGTGGGAATGTTTTTCAGCGGCAGGGACTGGGAGACTAGTCAGGATCGAGGCAAAGATGAACTGAGCAAAGTACAGAGAGATCCTTGATGCAAACCTGTTCCAGAGCGCTTAAGACCTCAGACTGGGGCGAAGGTTCACCTTCCAACAGGACAATGACCCTAAGCACACAGCCATCACAATGCAGGAGTGGCTTCGGGACAAGTCTCTGAATTAGGGCTGGGGGATATATGGAGTTTATTTTATATATTCCAGTTTATGTTTTAGCGCGATATGGAAAATGCCTGTATGCAAGAATCGAGGTTCTGTTATAATGTTGTAACATTTTACAAATGCAGCATCTCTTCTCTGTCAGCCCAATGTCGAATCACGAATCACGAGGTTATCCACCAATCACAACCCTAGACAGCCTGTCACAAATTGTAACCTTGCTGGAGAAGTGTAGCGGCGGTAAGAGTTCCACCAAAATGGAAAGTGAGGAAGCCAGCGCAAATCAAATCCAATTTTATTGGTCACATACTCATGGTTAGCAGATGTTAATGCGAGTGTAGTGAAATTCTTGCAGCTTAGCCTCTCATGAGGATCAAATCACCCCCAAAAAGGGCAGCAATGTTTTTTCAGTACTATGGAAGTGGTTCGTTCGGGTTGAAGAGGTCTGATGTTCAGCAAACGAATGTGTCAAAAGACAAGAAGCAGCGCAACCAACCTCTTCCATCACCTGGGAGGAATGCGTGAGAATACACAATGCCGATTCTAGTCGCCCGATTCCCAAAATGTCTGCTAAAAGACAAACTACCATTGCTGCATCCTTTTCAAACGTATTCCCTTATGGCAAGAAATGTTTGAGGTGGAAGGAGATAACGGATGCAGTGACCTATTGCATAGCGAAAGATATGGCTCCAATCTTTACAGTAGAAAGCCAGGCTTTAAATAGCTGTTAGGTACAGTTGACCACAAATATCAGATGCCAAGCCACAAGTATTTCACTCGATTATCCACTGCTAACCCCGAAAGAGTCGCAGAGAAGCTGGCTAGTGTTTCTTATTTTTTCACCACAGCCAATCTATTGACGAGCAGTACGGCAGAGCCATACCTAAGTTTGACAGTCCACTACATAATTGAAGACTGGAAATTGCAAAATGTCTGCCTCCAGACGTCTTACTTCCCCGATGACCAGGACCCTAGGTATAGTAGCTGTTGCAACAGCTAATGGGGATCCTAATCAAATACCAAATAAGTGATAGCCCAGGGTCTCAATGACTCTCTGGCATCGTGGAACCGTGCTTCTACACCTGCATTTCTTGCTGTTTGGGGTTTTAGGCTAGGTTTCTGTACAGCACTTTGATATACCAGCTGATGTAAGAAGGGCTTTATAAATAAGTTTGATTTGATTTTGATTTGGAAGATGTGCGAAGACTGACAGGTGCGCATGACAACTGACAGCTGGAGCAACATGATAAAAGCATTGCGGTTGATCAACTGGACCAGCCTGCTGTTCTTTGGGCACAGGCTTCACCTCGCCATTGATAAGTGTGACATTGGATAATTAAAGTGCATTAAGAAAAGTTGTGTGCAGACCAGCTGTAGGCTAATGTGTTAGTAGTTGTGTTATTCTGCCAATCCAATAGCAAATAACCACAGGCTGTTTTAATTATAACAAATTAACTAAATTAATATATTTTCAATCAAAATGATGATATAAATTACATATTCAAACAGATAGTGGTCAAACATTCCTAAACAATAGAGTAGACGTGTGGGTGTGTGTTGTCCATTTGTTTTGCATAAATAGGCCTCGAGGCCTTGTATATTTGTTTTATTTTAATAAAGAAAATTCAATTAAGCTTTATGTCTTGGCCTTTTTTATTTTGTTTAGAGAAAAACAAGAAATCGAGATATACAGTTGAAGTTGGAAGTTAACATACACCTTAGAAAAATATATTTAAACTCAGTTTTTCACAATTCCTGACATTTAATCCTAGTAAACATTCCCTGTCTTAGGTCAGTAAGGATCACCACTTTATTTTAAGAATGTGAAATGTCAGAATAATAGTTGAGAATGATTTAATTCAGCTTTTATTTATTTCATCACATTCCCAGTGGGTCACAAGTTTACATACACTCAATTAGTATTTGGTAGCATTGCCTTTGAATTGTTTAACTTGGGTCAAAGGTTTTGGGTAGGTCTTCCACAAGCTTCCAACAATAAGTTGGGTGAATTTTGGCCCATTCCTCCTGACAGAGCTGGTGTAACTGAGTCAGGTTTGTAGGCCTCCTTGCTTGCACAAGCTTTTCAGATCTGCCCACACGTGTTCTATAGGATTGAGATCAGGGCTTTGTGATGGCCACTCCAATACCTTGACTTTGTTGTCCTTAAGCCATTTTCTAACAACTTTGGAGGTATGCTTGGGGTCATTGCGCATTTGGAAGACCCATTTGCAACCAAGCTTTAACTTCCTGACTGATGTCTTGAGATGTTGCTTCAATATATCCACATAATTTTCCAACCTCATGATGCCATTTATTTTGTGAAGTGCACCAGCCCCTACTGCAGCAAAGCACCCCCACAACATGATGCTGCCACCACCGTGCTTCACGGTTGGGATGGTGTTCTTCGGCTTGCAAGCCTCCCCCTTTTTCCTCCAAACATAACGATTGTCATTATGGCCAAACAGTTCTATTTTTGTTTAATCAGACCAGAGGACATTTAATTTGTCCCAATGTGCAGTTGCAAACCGTAGTCTGGCTTTTTTATGGCGATTTTGGAGCAGTGGCTTCTTCCTTGCTGAGAAGCCTTTCAGGTTATGTCGATATAGGACTCGTTTTACTGTGGATATAGATACTTTTGTACTTGTTTCCTCCAGCATCTTCCAGCAAGGTCCTTGCTGTTGTTCTGGGATTGATTTGCACTTTTCACACCAAAGCACATCCATCTCTAGGAGACAGAACGCCTCTCCTTCCTGAGCGGTATGATGCGTACTATTGTTTGTACAGATGAACATGGTACCTTCAGGCGTTTGGAAATTGCTCCCAAGGATGAACCAGACTTGTGGAGGTCTACAGTTTTTTTTTTTTTAAGTATTGGCTGGTTTATTTTGATTTTCCCATGATGTTGAGCAGAGGCACTGAGTTTGAAGGTTGGCTTTGAAATACATCCACAGGTACACCTACAATTGACTGAAATTATGTCAATTCGCCTATCAGATTCTTCTAAAGGCATGACATCATTTTCTGTAATTTTCCAAGCTGATTAAAGGCACAGTCAACTCAGTGTGTGTAAACTTCTGTGATACAGTGAATTATAAGTGAAATAATCTGTCTGTAAACAATTGTTGGAAAAATGACTTGTATCATGCACAAAGTAGATGTCCTAACCAACTTGCCAAAACTATAGTTTGTTAACAAGAAATTTGTGGAGTGGTTGAAAAACGAGTTTTATTTACACCATCCTAAGTGTTTTTAAACTTCCGACTTCAACTGTATTTCGTGAATCGTCCAAACCTCTGATATTTATTTTTATATATTACTTTTAGGCCATTTTAGGCCACTTGCCCAACGCTCTTAACCACTAGACTATCTGCCTCTATGTACAGGAAATTATCATCGCTCTGACTGTTCATATTATTCCGTGTTCAAGTGCTAGTCTGAACTAGGAAACTAGGAATGTCCGACTTGCTAAGTGCTTTTCGTTAATCACGTACTGCGTTCAATGATGTCGGACATTTCCTCTTATTAAAAAACCCCAGAAGAAGCTAAATCAACGGCTATAGATGGACTTATCTTTAAAAGGAAGCGTCCTAATAACCAAGGCTGAAAGTATCTCTAGGCTAACATATGGCGCTCTGTTTTTAGATCTTGACAGTAAAATAAACAAGGAGATAGACCAGATGCTTTTCAGCTTTCTGTGTAGAAACCGTACCCATTACACCAGGAAAACTGTTGTAATGAACACTTGGTGGACTGAATTTTCTGGACTTTACTACCTTAAATAATACTTTTAAGATCAATTTAATAAAACAATTCCTAAGAAGACCTACTTCTATGTGGAATTTTATTCCTCACCATGTCTTCTCTACTTTTAAGTGGCCTTAACTTCATATTGGTTTGCAATTATAATATTGACAAAGTTCCAATGAAACTTTCTGCTTTTCATCTGCAGGTTTTCTTGTCATGGTCCTTAATTTATAAGCATAATTTTTCTCCACACATATATTATATACGGAATAATTGGGATATATTGCATAAAAATACTTATTTGTTTTTAGAATATTGGTTCCGAAATAATATCCTCTTGGTGAGCCAACTTCTAAATGCAGAGGTTGTTTTACTTAGTTATATGGAATTCTCATCACTTTATAAGTTCCCTGTAACACCTAAAGGTTTTGCAATTGTTTTAGATGCCATTCCCTCATGTGCTGCTTTATTATTCAGGAACGTGTCAAGACCTATCCCTCAAAGCCTACCTTCCATTAATCCTGTTGATTCATCAGTAGGAAAGATTTTTTTATCTTTTGGTCCGTTCAACAACAGAGCGATACAAACCTTGTTTCAGTAGGATGTTGTATCCATGACCTTATGTCATGCCTTATTGGAATGGTTTCATTGATAATATCTGTTGGAAAAAAGTTTGGATGTTGCCACACATACCTACTTGTTAACAAAATTGTTCATAAATATTATCCTGCCAACCACTATATGAAGAAGTTTAAGGAAAACAAACTCAAATTGTACCTTTTTGTAATCACAACCAAGAAACGTGTTGCATCTTTTTTGGCATTGTGTTCATGTAAGGAAACTGTGGCAAGACATCCGTAGACTTATAATTGAAAACATTTATGAAGAGTTTACACTATTATGGAGAGATGTAATGCTTGGATTCTTTACCTACGATAGAAATAAGATGAAACTATTTTATGCAATTAATGTAATTATTATTTTGGCCAAATTTCATATTCACAAATGTAAATTTACAAACAAAACACCACATTTTCTTACCTTACAAAAATACATTGAACTATATTTTAAGACAATTAAATACTCTACAAACAAAAAAGCTGTTAGAATTATAAGTGTATGTATGTCCCTTAAGGTCCTTGTGTAATGTGATATTGTACCCCCTAGCCCAATTGTCCTTTGTATATTATTTATATAAGCTTGTGTTCCCTACATGTACTTCCTGTATTGATTTGTTGTTAATAAAAAAATAAAAGTCGGACATTTTCCGAGTTTCCTATTCCGACTACCATGATAACGCAACATTATACCTCAGCGACATTTGCCGCGTTCACAAAGCTAGTCGGAACTATGAACCTTGGAAATGCCCGATTTGCTGAATCGTTCAACGCGGCACGTAAATAATTTAAACCAGGAAAGTAGTCGAACATTTCCGAGTTTCTAGTATCGATTAGCACATAAAAAAATGTTATTCATTTTTAAATTTGTTTTATTTAATACCAATGTAGAAAAGTCTGTATACATACAATAAGTACATAGACAATGATACCATGTGCTAGGGGGTAACGTTACAACAAATTACAGATTCTACAAAGACCTTAAAAGAAACACACATATTGATTGTTTTAACAGCTTTCTTATTAGAAGAATGTAGAATGGTCTTAATGTACTGCTCGAATTCCTTATAGAAATCACGGAATGTTTTTAATTAGTGAATTTACATGTATGAATGTGAAACTTTGCCATTAGCACAATTAGATTTATGAGGTAAAATGCTAGTACGTGAATTCAGCAACTGACAATAGTTGAAACTGACGTCAACCGCGTCTCAAATCACATTCGGTAGATCGTACTTGTGATTGGGCGATGGCTAGGAAATGTGAAACGGACCAATCCCTGCAGCGCTTGCTCAGAGGAACCCAGATCCAACATGGCGGAGGGAACTGGGTGTAAATAAACACTCGTTAGACGTTTTAAAAGCTATAGCTAACAACACTCGCACTTTTGTGTATATGACATATTGTACCGGGGAAGTAAAATGTCAACTGACGGAAACAAGAAACAATTCTGGAAAAGAAACACAGCTAAGGTCCCTGGCAGGTTAGTGACGTGTTCCTTCTTGTTAGCTACATTTACCCAATGCTTGAAAGCTAGCTACGTTGCACTATTGAATCTGAAAATGCATATCACACTGACTGTAACGTTAAAACATTAACATTTTCACATACCAAGAATGATTTCTTGCTTTATGTTATACTTTATGGGGTTGTCAAACGTGTGCATGTGACAGTGAGTTCAGAGAACATATCAGCAGCCATTTGCTAGCTTAAGGCTAGTATAATTTAGTCGGATAGGTAAACAGCTAGCTTAGCTAACCAGCCTAACATTCCTTGCTAGCCAGTTCGCTAACTTGCAAGGGTTTTCATTTAGCTAGCTAGTAGCCTTTTCTGATTGAACTGACTGACACCAACAATGAAATAAGACGACTTATTGAACTTCTTTCTGATGTGTAGCCATGTTTCAAGTAACTTCACATTTAGGTTAGCTAGCTAACTTACATGCTCATCAAATAATGAAATGGGGCATCACATTGCCAACTTCTGTTGTTTTCAAATGAAACCTGAGTAAACCAAAGTTAGTCTGCTCATTCATGCTCTACGACTTTGCTCCTTATTGGAGTGCACTTTAACTGAATCAAGGCATTAGTTGACAGACGTGTTGTCCACTGTTCACTATAACACACTGTAATACAGTAATACATTCATTCAATAGATTTCTTGTCAAAGCATAGCAATTGGTCACTGTGTTTTCTTTCCTCTCCACAGCATACAACATGTGTATGGTGCTCAACATCCTCCTTTCGACCCTCTTCTGCATGCTAAGTAAGTGTCTGATTAGTTGTACTGTATAGGCCCAACAGTATGTCTGAGTCACAGATGGCACCCCATGTCCTTCTAGTAATGCACAATATAGGGAATAACGTTGGGACATATTCTATAATATCTATAATATTGGGACATATTCTATAATGGTGACTGTTGGTCCTTTGGGGATTTAAGATGGTCATTCAGGTTGAAGTAGTGAACGTACCTGAAAATCCAGTCAATAAACTGGGTGTGTTTAGCACTTTCAGAAAATACTGAGGCCGACATTCAATGCTATTGTAACTTCCTTAAGCCTCATACAGCGACATTGCATTTTGGTACACCAGAAGTACATTCATTTTCAATGGATCGCTGTGTTTTCCTTGCAGCATTGCATTGCAGAGACAGTTTCAGTGCATTCTGTGTGGTGCATACATTGTATTTATCGAACATATGCATCAAATTGTATGGCTTGACGGAAATGGTAGCAGAAGGTGAATGTTGAACTTTTGCACAGATATCCAGATGATGCTTCATACCATTTTGCACAATGACGCTGTCAGTGTGATCTATGCGTTAGGGCTATTGTAATTACAGAAACACTGCATGTCCTAGTTTGACTGTCTTTTTAAGCACCCGTTTGACTTGATTGAGAATAGGGAATTATGTCCGCTCCACTTTAGCCTGGCTATCTAACAGTTTAATCAACACTAGCTAAATCGTTGCCTTGCCAAGACAACAGCAGATTGGCTAAAGGGCACTTCCACGGTAACAGAATTATGCTTTGACTGAGTTTTTTCACTTTCAGATGTATGCCAAACAAAAAACATTGATTCAGAGTTGACCTGACCATACAAATCTATGCACAATGACTATGGTAATGGAATTACGGTAAAATCTCCCTTAGGTTTTTATGAGACCACATTTTCCAAGAACTCTGAAAAATATCGGTTCTGAATTAAGATTCAAAGATGTCTGCAGAAAGATTGTGGTGTCAGCTATGACATGGCACCTTGTTTGATTTTTTAAAATGTTGGTTATTGAACTACAGTCAGTGAGTTGGATTTACACCCGGTAATATAATTATGGTAATGGCATTACAACATGGCTCCTTGATCTGTACTACACAGAAATGCATAATTATGGATATGATGTTATTGTCCTCATATTTTACGAGTTTGAACAGCACAGAAGATGACAGTCCAATACATCAGAGTAGAGTTCAGTAAAGTATAGTACTGTATTTTACTGTCCTATATTATACTGTACTATTGTATTGGACTGTACTCTACTGTGCTCGTCTCACTGTACTGTGCTCTACTCACTAATCTGCACTGTGCTATTCAAACTTACGTCTACGATACAGTAGGTTCAGATTTGGTCTAGTCCGTTTTGTCTGGGTGTTAACGTCAAGGCCAGGGTGTCCTGACCAAATGTGAACTACTTTTCAATGTTCATAAACGTCCGGTGCTGGTCAGTGCTCAGTGGGTGAGGATGCTAGTTAATGTAAATGAAAATAGGGAAAGAGAGAGGGGTCATGGGTAGGTGTCAGTAAGACATTAACTGGGACTCAGACTGTTTTAACACTCTTGGTTAGACTACCAGACAACAGAAAGACAAAAATTCATTTTGAGCTGAACATAAGTGTGCCAGTGGAAGGGAGGACAATAGAAGGTGACTGTGGTTTGTGACTTATTATTTCCCATTGTAGCCAATTCAGTTGCAGGTATTCCATTACTGATTTTTTTTTTGTGTGGGGTTATTACGAGTTTTAATTACATAATAATTAGTAAACCAAATTTATATCAGTAAAATCACTAACTACTGGTAGGTCTACCATTCCTTGTTACTTCTGCTAACTTTCATTGTCCTCCCTTATGAGGAAGAGTAATTTGAAAATATCTTAAAGGTATCCGTTTTTGGTAACAGAATTACAAGGTACAAGACAATATTTCTTAAACGTACTGAAGGTGAGCAATTTCTCCAATACTAATATGATATTAGTTGTCAGGGGTCTATACATCAACATTATGGTCTTTTGATTTATTTCTAACACCGTTGACTACTTTTTCTCGTAGATTTTTTTTTCTAAGATCCCTTTTCCATTATAATTATTATTTCACTTTTTACCCCCCAATATTTGTGATATCAAATTGGTAGTTACAGTCAAGTCCCATTGCTGCAACTCCCCTACGGACTTGAGAGCCATGTGTCCTCTGAAACACGACCCTGCCAAGCCACATGGGTCTCCCTCATGGGTCTCCCGGTCGCGGCCGGCTGCGACACATCCCGGGATCAAGCCCGGATCTGTAGTGACGTCTCAGGCACTCGGGAGGCCCTTTTCCATTTGATTATCCAGAAATCAAAGCCTTGACTATGCTGAATTTTTAAGATGGAAAATGGTTGAAAAATGTATCTATGCCTTAATTTTCCCCAAATATATAGCTTTCATTTGACACAATTTTATATGTGCCTATGAACTTCACATGTCGGTGCTCATGTGTCCTTTTCGATGGAAATTCCCTAAAGCAGAGACAGACTGGCCTGGCACCGACTATATATTTGTTTATGATCTGTCTTATCACCATTTGACATCTGTTTAGATTAACACACACAGATCCAAGTTAGGCCTAAATATAGGTAACAGTATAATATTCTCTCTGCTGGCTCTCTGGGCTGTGCAGTCCAGTCTAGCACAGTTCTGAATCTCCACCCATCTGCTCACATACCAGTATACCAAGTATATTCTCCCAACTGTTGGTTGTGGGTTGACAAGGAGGGAGCGGAAATACATGAAGCAGCTGATCTTCAGTAATAGGCTTTTGTTGCTTTGCCATTGAGATTAAAGTGCAGCAAGTTTAATCATGTGGTTGATGTCCACAGAGGGGTTTATTTCAGTTACTTGTTATTGTTAGGCTGAGTTCCATAGTTTTATCACCTGTCAGGAGTGGGCTAGTGACAGGCAGAGTCATATTGAACTTGGCTTTGCTTTTGTTATGCTAATGCTTGGTTTTAAATTAAAATAATTAGATGGAAAGGAAGGGTCCCCCCTCCCTCTCTTCTTCCACGTGTGCTGTTTTTCAATCTTTGGTGCACACCTGAGTTTCATGGACATGAGAGGAAAAAGGATACATTTAAATTGACTTTTTATTACATTTTCCCCCTGAAGAAAACATCTCTCATACACAAAGGAAGGTTTTCTGTGAGATTGTATTTTTAATTGATTTCATCTCTGCGCAATGATTGTGTACCTTTTACAATAACCATTTTGAAATAATTTAAATAGATGCGGACTCGTTGATTGTCCTTGTGGAATGTTTTTGTGGTTGTCTAATTTCTTTCATTATCGCCATTCAGTTTTTTCCAACATTATTGTCAGTCAGTTATTTTCAACATTGGCTCGCTGCGTCAACGTGAGAATATCCATCCGTAGCCTGTCGATATCAAGGGCACACCTGCAGTCTGACTAATATAAATTAAAAAGGACCCATGCATTTTTTGAATTTAGTACAAGGTTATGCTCTTTGGCTGAAGTAGGCACTTTGTGACAAACCGTATTTGGCATTTGAATCTTTATGCCATCTAATGGACAGTTGAAGGTTGTTTGAAGTTTCCTTTCCAGGGTGAATTTGGCTCCCTGTCCTAATCTTTCATGGCCCTTCTGTTCATCCTTTCTAAGTTTTACACCTGTCCTTCAAATCACCATTATTACCAACCCCTTCCACCTTCCTCAAAAAATAACATGAATTTGAAAATACATGAATCTTTTTGGTGCTTTTTGATGTCTTCTTTAATGTTTTGGATGACTTCTAGTACCCTAAACTTCTCCTTATGTTTCTCCCTCTCAGTCTAATCAAAGCGGGCAACAAGCCCCAGACGACACCGGGAGGGAAGCCAAAGAAAGCCACCACCTTCAAGGAGTTTGAGAGCATCACCAGCGATGCCTGGGACGTGGGGGACGACGACGACGAGCTACTCGCCATGGCCGCACAGAACCTCAACATCGAGGTCGTCATGGAAACCGCCAACAAGGTGATGTAAACATACACAGCAGTCAGTCATCCTTGGGTGTTTCAAAGGCGCTTATTATGCACTCATAAGACCTTTTTATGTTAACATATAAGCCCTTATAATACATTCAGCTGTTTGTAAGGAGTTCAAAAATGTAATGTATCGTTATTATCATTATGCAGGTTATCGAGAACCACAGCAAGCAGCAGGAGAAGCAGAGACAGGACGATGCCGGCGCGGCAGAGCTGGAGGAGAGAGAGGAAGAGGACGCAAATGAAGAAGAGGTGGAAGAAGAGGAAGAGCAGGGGGAGGAAGGGGAGGAATCAACCCCTGAGGTGTCGTTTGCCTCTGAGCCCAGCCCGCTTGGTGATGGCAGACTTGTGAAGTCACTGAGTGAGGCCCCCATCGGATCACCTAAGGGTAAGTTGACATCTGTTGCACGTTTCTCACTTCGCAGTCTCGCTCTCCCGCTCTCTCTCTCTTCCTCTCTATCCATCAATCAATCAATCAACAAAAAGACAAACAAACAAATGTAAGCTACAGGTGTGGTGACAGATGCGACTATCAACTTCCTAACTGTCTCCAGTCGCCACCCACTCCTTCTATACACAATATTTCCTCTCTCCTTGCCTCTGCTCTGAGCCTGTTAGGCTTTTCATGTTAATTTGTAAGTGTGGTAACAACAGCAGAGGGTGGTGTTTGTGTTGCGCAGTAGGGAATGCCTGCCTGCTGTCTGTGGTGGTGCAGGAGATAAGAAAGCAGCCCGTAGCCGCCCTAACACCAGTAGTTATCTCCATGGATGAGACACTGGCTGAGCAGATACTGTCTCGTGTCTGCTCCATTCACCTGTGTTGTTCAGTGTACACACACACACACACACACACACACACACACACACACACACACACACACACACACACACACACACACACACACACACACACACACACACACACACACACACACAGATGCACGCGCACACACATACATACATACTGCCCCCTGCTCACACACTCCTCTTCCTCCTGTGAGAGACGACATATTATCTCTGATTGTTCCGCTCTCTTGAGTCAACTGTAGTGTTTGGGTAAATTATAAATCATGGTGATAATGCAGTGCCTGTTGAGCTACCCCCTCTCTTCTTGTTCTTTGTCTGCATGAAGTGATAGTACTCACACACTCCCCTTTGCATGCTGTGTTCAAACAAAGGTGCCACCTTGAGCTCAACTCATCACATAAAACCTCAGTGTTCATTTTCCTTTAGTCACATCACTATAATCTTGTTGTGTCTATTTTGTAGCTCCTCTCTACCCCTTTCTATGCTCTCCCGTCTGTCTAACCTGGCACTCCCCTGCCTCCCTGCCTCCCTACCTTCTGATGTGTTGTTGTTGTCTGCTGCTGTGGTCTGTCTCTGTGGACCCAGCTGCCTAGTCCTATATTAGATACTGGCCCACTGCAAGGCTTTCATAAGGCTTCAGCACTCAGGCTGCTCTCTGCTAATGGACACACAGACCGACAGACAGACAGACAGACAGACAGACAGACAGACAGAGAGAGCTGACCTTGACCCCGCAGCACTCTACACCCTCTCTGGGTGTCCTCCACTGTCCTCTACCTTCTGCTGCTGGGAAAAAACTAGACTCTTCCCTGTAATTGCCTGTATTCAGGGTTTTCTGTTGCTGGAATGGAGAATGGTGGTTGGGTTACACAGTATTTGTGTGTGTCTGTTTGACGTGTGACTTCAATGGGTGCTCTCGGAGGAAAGGTGCTTGCAACAGGTGTGTGTGCGTGTTTGTCTGTGTGTTTTTGCGTGTGACCAAGTGTGTGTGCATCTTTGTGTGTGTCTGCATGTTTATTGTTCTCAGTATCTGTCCCCTCTCTCTGTTTATCCAGATGTGTCGCTCCACAGACAGCAGTCCCTGCCCCACCGGCCCACCATCCCCATGGTGGCTCGTATAGCTGACCAGAACACATCCGGGACCCCAGCCATGACGGAGAGAGAGGCCTCTCGCCTGGACAAGTTCAGACAGGTCCTGGCTGGACCCAACACTGACCTTGGTATGTTTCTGGATATTAATTACAGATCTAAGATCAGACACCTGTAGGAATGGTGGTCATAGGGATCATTGAAGCCACAATGTTTGAAACTCTGATATGTGCTTTGTGTAGGAACGTTATCACTTAACCACACAGGTTCACCCCAATCCTGAACTAAACCATTTTTTGGGGAAAAGATATCTGATCCTGTATCATTGCTTTGGGTTACAACACCTCCCTGTCTCACCTTGCTAAGATAAAGACATCCTCTTTTAAATTTTGAACTCCATCTGAGAAAACAAGCAGTGAAACATCTGCGGTGTTCTAACGATGCCATATGAATAGCTGAGGGGGAACTAAGCTCTGCCATCTGGCCAGTGGCCACCGTGCATAATCCAAGGGATTCAAATGATGATTTTAGTTTTTACTTGCTCGTTCTTTAGCTTACTTCTACTGTACTTCTTTGAGATGTTTTTTTATTTTATTTATCCTTTATTTAACTAGGCAAGCCAGTTAGAGCAAGTCTTATTTACAATGACGGCCAAACCCCGGACGACGCTGGGTCAATTGTGTGCCACTAGATGTGATGCAGCCTGGATGAGATGAGATGGTACTTAACTTGTGATCCAAGGCCATAATGGGGTAACGGCAGTAGCTTTGGTATAGTTCTTCTATGGGCATTTATATGGCCGATTTGAAAGTTTTATGGGTTATGCTTTCAACTTCTATGGGCTATTCTGTGGAGGATTTTAAACTTCTATGGGCGATTTGAAGGAGTCTATTCACCCTTTGACTCCCACTTGGTCTCCTATACGTTTCAAGGTCTTGTTCTTTGTCAGTCCCCTAATCTTGCAGCATCTGTCTGTCTTATCAGCTCCGTCCTGGAAAGGCATGGGGGCAGATCGCTAGTGAGCTGCATTGGAGCTGCTCAGGCGTGTGCGCGAGTGTGTACGTGTTGTCAGACTCACTCTTAGCACTCTTGTACCCTTGATGATTTTCCCTGCAGTCGTCTTTCGTAATGCTCTGAATGTCCTGTGTGATTGTGTGTGTGCTGTCTGTTCCGCCTCAATGATTCCAGCTTCCGTCGTTGTGCCTGAGCCAGAGGTGAAGGTGTCTTGGTGAGGTTATACCTGTGAGGGAGTCAATGCTATTGAGTCATTGTGATAGCGCTGATTCAACCCACTAGCTGTATCATTTAGTGAGGCTTAGTGTCACCGGCTGTCTGTCTAGTCTATACAACCGGAGGTGAGCTACAAGTCATGAGGTGGTTCAGGGTCGTGCAGAGACATATGAGGGCGTAGGAGTGTGGTAAGTGACGCGCTGAATGTCAAAAGACCACGTCCGATTTTGAAAGGCGAAGACCATAACAGGTTCACCTTTTTTTTGCCACCTGTTCCTTTTCAATAGACACATTTAACCTGGACAGCTCATGACTAAAGAATGGACCACTATATAGAGCTCAGTTGATACACAAACAGTGGCAAGTTTTTTTCAAGTTTTAATGTCACATGTACAAGTACAGTGAAATGCCTTTCTTGCAAACTCAAAACCCAACAATGCAATAATCAATACCTGGAGAAATAAGAATATGAAATACACAAATTAAGTAAGCATACTATATACTGGAAATATTTAAGTCAATTCTAATACCATATTTACATGGGCTGGGATACTGGAGTGATGGAGGAAGATATGTAAAGGGATTAGGCAACAGGATGGAAGATAAGATAAACAAAGTAACAGCAGCTTGTATGTGAGCGGGTGTGTAGAGTCAGTATAAATGTATGTGCATATTATGTGTGAGTGAGAAAATCATGGAGTGAGTGTGTGTGTTGGGGTGACAGTGTGTGTGAGTGTGCATAGAGACGGTGCAAGATTGAAATAAAAGGTCAAAAAAGATAGTCTGTGTAGATATTTTGTTAGCTATCTATCAGTCGTATTGCTTTGGGAGAGAAGCTGTTCAGGAGCCTGTTGGTGTCAGACTTGAAAATAGTCTATGGCTTGGGTGGTTGGCGATTTTCCTAGCCTTATTTTCACACCGCCTGATAGAGGTCCTGGATGGCTGGGAGCTCGCCCCAAGTGATGTACTGGGCTGTCCACACAACCCTCTGTAGCGCCATGCAATTGAGGGCGGTGCTATTGCCATACTAAGCAGTGATGCAGCCAGTCAATATGCTCTCAATGGTACAGCTGTGGAATCATTTGAGGGCCAATGCCAGACTTTTTTTTTTACTTCCAGAAGGGGAAGTAGCACTGTCGTGCCTTCTTCACGACTGTGCGTGTGTGTGCTTGGACCATTTTAAGTCTAGTGATTTGGAAGCAGAGGAACTTGAAGTTGTCTACCTGCACCACAGACGCTCCATTGATGTGGATGGGCGTGCTCACCCCCCCCCCCCCCCCCCCCCCCCCCCCCCCACACTCTGTTTCCTGTCCACGATCAGCTCCCTGGTCCTGCTGATGTTGAGGGAGCGGTTGTTGCTCCGGCACCACACTGCCAGGTCACTGACCTCCTCCCTGTAGGCTGACTCATCATCGATGGTGATCAGGCCTACTACCGTTGTGCTGTCAGCGAACTTGATAATGGTTTCATGCGTGGCCACACAGTTGTGGGTGAACAGGGAGTACAGGAGGGGACTAAGCACACACCCCTGTGGGGCACCTGCATTAAGGGTCAGCGTGGCGGAGGTGATGTTGCCTACCCTCACCACCTGGGGTTGTCCCATCAGGAAGTCCAGGATCCAGTGACCTTGGGTGTTCAGACCCAAATTCATAAGCCTGGTGACGAGCTTGGAGGGGACAATGGTGTTGAACGCTGAGCTGTAGTCAATGAACAGCATTCTCACATAGGTATTCCGCTTATCTAGGTTAGTGAGGACAATGTGGAGTGCAATTGAGATTGCATCATCTACGGATCTGTTGGGGCGGTATGCAAACTGGAGTGGGTCTAGGGAGTCTGGGGTGAGGGAGTTAATGTGTGCCATAACCAGCCTCTCATAGCACGTAACGATTACAGAAGTGAGTGCTACAGGGTAGTAGTCATTGTGGCATGAAGCCTTAACGTTCTTAGGAACAGGATTGATTGTGGTAATTTTAAACATGGGGATTACAGACAGGGACAAAGAGATTTTGAAAATTACTATGAATTTGCCTGCCAACCTTTCTGTGCATGCTCTGAGCACGCACCCTGGAATACCATTGGGGGCTGTGGATTTGAGAGTGTTGACCTGATTTAAAGACCCTTCTCACGTTGGCCTCGGTGAGCGAGATCACCAAATCCTCTGGGTCAGTGACACCAGGCTCAATGTTGTTGTCAAAGCGTGCATAAAATGCATTGAGTTCGTCTGGTAAAGCGGCATCGTTGGGCAGACCATGGTTGGGTCTTTCTTTGTAATCCGTAATGGACTGTAACCACATGCGGCGGGCAGCAGAGTCTGTGTAATAGGATTCCACCTTATTCCTATATTGTTCTTTTTCTTGTTTGATGACTCTGCATAGGTCATAGCGGGCCTTCTTGTACTTATTCCTTTCTTTGACCGTAGCATCAGGGTTGTCTACAATAGCGCTGTGTGCGGTAGCCCTGTTTAGTTTAACGACAACCTCTGTGTTAATCCAGGGCTTTTGATTGGGGAAGCAGCAAACCCTCACCGTGGGCACAACGTCGCCGATGCATTTTCTAATGAAGCCGGTGACGGAGGTGGTTATCTCGTCAATCAGCGCTAGCAAAGCAGTCCTGTAGCATAACCTCTGATTCTGGTGACCATTTCTCAACAGAGTGAATCACGGGTACTTCCTGTTTGAGCTTCTGCTTGTAAACAGGAAGTAAGTCACAATCTGATTTGCCGAATGGCAGACAAGGGAGGGTCTTGTTGCTTTCTTGTGGGTAGAAAAGCAGTCGTCTAGGACTTTATCGCCCAGAGTGGCTTTGGAGATGTGTTGATGGAAGTTGGGCATCACGTGTCTTCGTGACGGCAAATTGGCTGGCAACACAGGGAACCAATTGGTTGGCAACACAGGGAACCAAAATATGAGCAAAAAAAAAACAGTACTATTAATGCAGAAAGTATTTACCCTTTTTCACAGCAACAGTTTCCCTTTTTCTTTGACGTTACAGACAAACTAGGACCAACAATGGTAGCCTGCCTCTGACTTTATTAGAAATTTGCCCATACAGGTAAATAAATTCATCAAATCAAATCAAATTTATTTATATAGCCCTTCGTACATCAGCTGATATCTCAAAGTGCTGTACAGAAACCCAGCCTAAAACCCCAAACAGCAAGCAATGCAGGTGTAGAAGCACGGTGGCTAGGAAAAACTCCCTAGAAAGGCCAAAACCTAGGAAGAAACCTAGAGAGGAACCAGGCTATGTTGGGTGGCCAGTCCTCTTCTGGCTGTGCCGGGTGGAGATTATAACAGAACATGGCCAAGATGTTCAAATGTTCATATATGACCAGCATGGTCGAATAATAATAAGGCAGAACAGTTGAAACTGGAGCAGCAGCACGGTCAGGTGGACTGGGGACAGCAAGGAGTCATCATGTCAGGTAGTCCTGGGGCATGGTCCTAGGGCTCAGGTCCTCCGAGAGAGAGAAAGAAAGAGAGAATTAGAGAGAGCATATGTGGGGTGGCCAGTCCTCTTCTGGCTGTGCCGGGTGTAGATTATAACAGAACATGGCCAAGATGTTCAAATGTTCATAAATGACCAGCATGGTCGAATAATAATAAGGCAGAACAGTTGAAACTGGAGCAGCAGCACGGCCAGGTGGACTGGGGACAGCAAGGAGTCATCATGTCAGGTAGTCCTGGGGCATGGTCCTAGGGCTCAGGTCCTCTGAGAGAGAGAAAGAAAGAGAGAAGGAGAGAATTAGAGAACGCACACTTAGATTCACACAGGACACCGATTAGGACAGGAGAAGTACTCCAGATATAACAAACTGACCCTAGCCCCCCGACACATAAACTACTGCAGCATAAATACTGGAGGCTGAGACAGTAGGGGTCAGGAGACACTGTGGCCCCATCCGAGGACACTCCCGGACAGGGCCAAACAGGAAGGATATAACCCCACCCACTTTGCCAAAGCACAGCCCCCACACCACTAGAGGGATATCTTCAACCACCAACTTACCATCCTGAGACAAGGCTGAGTATAGCCCACAAAGATCTCCGCCATGGCACAACCCAAGGGGGGGCGCCAACCCAGACAGGATGACCACATCAGTGAATCAACCCACTCAGGTGACGCACCCCTTCCAGGGACGGCATGAGAGAGCCCCAGTAAGCCAGTGACTCAGCCCCTGTAATAGGGTTAGAGGCAGAGAATCCCAGTGGAAAGAGGGGAACCGGCCAGGCAGAGACAGCAAGGGCGGTTCGTTGCTCCAGAGCCTTTCCGTTCACCTTCCCACTCCTGGGCCAGACTACACTCAATCATATGACACATGAGTCTTCAGTAAAAACTTAAAGGTTGAGACTGAGTTTGCGTCTCTGACATGGGTAGGCAGACCGTTCCATAAAAATGGAGCTCTATAGGAGAAAGCCCTGCCTCCAGCTGTTTGTTTAGAAATTCTAGGGACAATTAGGAGGCCTGCGTCTTGTGACCGTAGCGTACGTGTAGGTATGTACGGCAGGACCAAATCGGAGAGATATGTAGGAGCAAGCCCATGTAATGCTTTGTAGGTTAGCAGTAAAACCTTGAAATCAACCCTTGCTTTGACAGGAAGCCAGTGTAGGTAGGGAGGCTAGCACTGGAGTAATATGATCAAATTTTTTGGTTCTAGTCAGGATTCTAGCAGCTGTATTTAGCACTAACTGAAGTTTATTTAGTGCTTTATCCGGGTAGCCGGAAAGTAGAGCATTGCAGTAGTCTAACCTAGAAGTGACAAAAGCATGGATTAATTTTTCTGCATCATTTTTGGACAGAAAGTTTCTGATTTTTGCAATGTTACGTAGATGGAAAAAAGCTGTCCTTGAAATGGTCTTGATATGTTCTTCAAAAGAGAGATCAGGGTCCAGAGTAACGCCGAGGTCCTTCACAGTTTTATTTGAGACGACTGTACAACCATTAAGATTAATTGTCAGATTCAACAGAAGATCTCTTTGTTTCTTGGGACCTAGAACAAGCATCTCTGTAATGCCAACTGTAATGCCAACCAACCTCTTTTGACCCTGTGGGGTTTATTTATTTAAAGCATAATTATATTGTACAACGGTAAATCACAATTAATAAAGATGGTACCGCATGATCATTTTTGGTTGAATTTGTAATGCAGTTTAAAACCATGCTATTTCAATGAGGTATATGGTATTATTTAAGATCATTGCATTACCATCATACTTCAAAGCTAAAACCATGGTACATTTCCATGATTGACTATATCATGGTATAAGTGAAAGTAGGACCATGGTACATTTTTGTAAGGGCCGAGAGTCTCGTTTGTAGCAAATCTTAGATCGGAGGTCATCTATCTTATTATCAAGTGACTGTACATTAGCCAGTAGAATGGAGGGAAGAGGTGGCCGGTTTTCCCTTCGCGTTAATCTCACCAGGATCCCCCTCTCTTGCCTCTGTAACGCCGGCGTTTTCCCTTTCGGGTAGCCCGAAAATTACAGAGAGAGCCCAGGGCAGATGAGTCGAATTAGAAGCCGGAATTGGGGTAAGTAACTGCCGATCTGATGTTCAAGAGTTCTTGTCGGTGGTAAGAAATAATAGCGGATACATTTCATGAAAATCGATTAAAAATAAATGACAAAATAATCACAAAATAGCAAAGTTGGGTCTAAGCTTGCAAAACGGTAGCAATCAAGGATGGCGAGGTCATATGAGGATTTAAAGCTATCCATATACCTATGCATGTCTTCATCTGTCTCTCTATTATTCTAGTGTCCTGGGAGGAGGATGAGAGAAAGAGAGATGGATGGAGGCCGGGTCAGGCAGCAGGGTACAGTCAGTGATTCTAAGCCTGTCAACATTGATTATACCAGGCCTGCAGTCGGGATCTGCTTTTTAAATGGAGTTGTCGCTGCTTTATTACATATCCAAACTGACTAGTGTTAGCAATTTATGTTATTCTTCAATAACACAAACTCCAAAGCAAATCAGGGGGAGAAGAATAGGTTTATTTGAGAAGGACAAATCAAGATGTTATGCTGGGAGGTAGATGTTCAGTCTCCCCTCTCCTCAGCTTTTCTCCACCGAACAAAGGAACAGAATGCCATTTATAGCCCCCCAGCCTAGCCTGGGGTTGACCAATCAGAAGTCCTTGCAGTACCACTGGGCCAATGGCCAGATAACCATATCCTGCTCCAGACTCAATGTACAGAACGTAGCTCTGAGTTCAGGAGTGACATTCCACAGATTCTAAACAGCTGTTTAGAACTGAAAACCAACTCCTATTTACATTGACAATTCCCTATTGACCATTAGTGTTATATTTAGTTTAAAGTACTCTCGTCCTCTCATTCTCTGCATTGTGTATTTATCTTCAAAATAGTCTTATACTAGCCAGACACATGGTGCCAGCGATGAACTTAATTCAGATGCCATAATTAAGAGACAGAGAGAGAGGGAGATGGATTGATTGACAGAGAGAAAGAGAGAGCCTATAGGGAGCGAGTGAACAGACAGCGAGAGAGGTGTTGACAGAGACAGATGGTTGTGTTGTCCAGTGGTTGAGGTGGCCGACCTGGTTTTTGTCCTGGTCTCCCCTCTGACATCACAGCATCTGTAGCACTACATAGCCATTTATCAGTCCTTTCACCACCAACGGAGCTCGCTTAAACCTCCATCTCTCACACACTGTCGCTCTTTCTCGCTCAAACCTTATCTCCTCATCCCTTTCTCAATCACACAGCTATCTATCGGGGAGACTCTGCCCTCTAGTGTAGAACGACTGCTATGACTCTTGTCCTTGATGTTGGGGGGGAAGTGTGTGTGTGTGTATGTCAGGGAAGGTGTGTGCGTGCGCTTCTTTCTTCAGCCTGATCGATTGCAGCCTCGTTTGTGGGTCTAGCCCTCCATCATGTTGTGATTTGTCTCCAGAGTTGTGTGTGAACAACTGACTGACTGCTCCACTCTCACCTGTTTAATGATTAGTAGATGAGTCATGGGAGAGAATGAGGCTGAAACCCTTAGGCCTAAAAAAGTAATCATTATTTTTCTTGTCATTCCCAGTTCCCATGCTCCTAATTTTATTTTCTTTGTGACAATCAGGTACTTTAGTTTTTCCAGATGTAATATTTAGTTTTTGTATCTAATTCAAGCAATCATCAGCCATCTGTGTTTGTGGGTGGGTGTGTTTTGATGTTTAGCACTAGTGCAGTCTGTCTATGTCAGGATTTCTGGGTTTCTCCAGACAGAGCAGTGAACCTTGCAGAGGTAGGCAGGCTGACAGCGGAACAGAGCAGGCTTTACAGCACTAAGGCCAGATAGACCATGGCAAGAGCAGGCAAAACCCATTTATCATCACTGAGAGCAAGAATATGAATGGATCTCATTCACAGCCTCTCCTCTCAGCCTCTGTCTCCCCTTCTCTCTCCCTTTTGCTGTCACTTTCTCTCTCATTCTCGCTATGTCACCTGTTTCTGTCTCTCCCTCTTTCTAAAGAGATTCGATATGACATTTTTTGGGATTATGTGGCTGCAATACTTCCAGTTGATTTGGGCATCCAATGTATGGGACATTGCACCTTAATATTTGCTAGTCAGCCTGCAAAATAAACACTTCTACGATAAATATGACTAATCTAGAAAATACAGTATATATTTCCTGAAAAACTGTGGACTTAATTCAGCTGTATAAAAAGATTTGTAGCCTAACATAGTCGTTTGATTTTTTATATATACTGAACAAAAATATAAACAACAATGTCAAAGATTTTACTTTTACTGTTCATATAAGGAAGTCAGTCAATTGAAATAAATAAATTTGGCCCTAATCTATGGATGTCACATGACTAGGCAGGGGCACAGCCATGGCTGGGCCTGGGAGTGCATAGGCCCACCTGGTCGGGAGCCAGGCCCAGCCAATCAGAATACGTTTTTCTCCACAAAAGGGCTTTATTACAGACTGAAATACTCCTCAGTTTCATCAGCTGTCCGGGTGGCTAGTCTCAGACGATCCCGCAGGTGAAGAAGCCGGAGGTGGAGGTCCTGGGCTGGCGTGGTTACACGTGGTCTGTGAGGCCGGTTGGACTTACTGCCAAACTCTTTGTGTTGTGACAAAACTGGACATTTTAGAGTAGCCTTTTATTGTCCCCAGCACAAAGTGCTACTTGTAGGCAAAATGAAAATCTGACCCACTTCTATTCATAACTACATTGTTGAATGTAAGTGACAACTTTATACTACTACATTACTAACTAGCCAGCTAATTATTCTGTGTCTTAACCAGTCTGATTTCATTGATCTGTTGCACGTTATCTTGAATGGGCCACGTCAGCTGCAACACTTTTCAGGTTAGGGAAGTTGGAGCTAGCGTTTTCAAATTGGGCATGCTGGCTAATATAGAAAAACCTTCAAAATCTACTATTTTCCTTAAGTTATCAAACAACATTTGTCCATTACAATAAAGTAAATGGTTTAAAGTGTCAAAAACAATCAATCAGATTTTTGTTGAATTTTGGGTTTTTCCCCCAACAGAGTTGGTGCGACATCTGAAGGGTTCTCGTTGGCCGCCTCACATATTGAATTATTTTAAAAATGTTACAATGTTTTACATCAAGGGTGGTCAACCATTTTTAGAAAGCAGTTGCTCAACCTGACCTTGATAAACTGACTCTGACGTTTGAGCAGGGCTGAATCAAAAGCCTGAACACCCAGTAGCTTTCCAGACCGAGGGTTGAACACGTGTTTTATACAGTTGCCTAACATGTATTTTACTGTGTGGGGGGGGGGGGGTTAAGTGCCTTGCAGAACGACAATAGGCTACATGTGATTAGAGATTAGCTTCCCAGTGTCGATACCCCAGGGTTGTGTGAACGGAAAAAAGTATGAGCATGTATGCACTCACTACTGTAATTCACTGGATAAGAGCGTCTGCTAAAAAAAGAAATGTATACTTGCGTAGAGATGCCTCCAATTGTTGGTCTTGGTAATTTGGTTAAAAATAATGGAAAAGTCATGAAATTCCATCTGTCAAAATGTTTATGTACCCTGTGCTTTACGTAGTAGGTTGAATGCAAAGTTAGCATTGAAAATAGCCTAATTTTGGGACCCAATGAGGTCACAGAAGTCACCAGGCTAGGTTTCTTCTGAACCAGAGGGGTATACTACAAAGCAAAGTCCATGGGGTTAGCAAGCAAACTAAATATTTTGATTTGGTTTTGGAAATATAAGCTTGAAATGGGTGGGCACGGTCTAATTCAGGGGTTCCCAACCTAGGGGGCACCAACGTTTCGTGTGTAGGTGCGGGGCCTTCCTTGATTTGCCCGAGGAAAACGCGACTCTGCACATGGGGATATCTTTTTGATTTGTCTCTGACATTCAGAATCGGAGATACGACTCTATAAAGTGGAGGAGTAAAAACAAATTGACTTTGCATGGGAAGTATTGTAATACAATGTGTGACTCTGTCGCTATCAATTCATCTAGTCAATATCTGTAAAACATCATGTATAATTAAATTGAGGGTTAATATAAATGATCATAAAACATATTTGGTAGCGGAATACAATTTGTTTAAATCTGGTCTGCACTTTATTTTTCTTATCCATTTATAATTGTAATGTATGATAGCCTACCTAAAATAAATCATGAGTCTGTTTAGACTATGTACAATTGCATTAAATTAGCTTCAAAACAAAAGTTTCCTACGTCCCTCGAATTAAACAATCAAGCTGAAAGTATTTTTAATAAAGGCTATCTCAATAAACATTAATAATAAGAAAGCTGGGAGGGTGTGACATTTTTCAAAGGTGAAAAAGGGTGCCCTGGGGAAAAAAGGTTGGGAACCCCTGGACTAATTGATTCAACAGCTTAAAACGCATATCTAAGTTGAGCTTTATTATCAAAGATAGCTGGCTAACTCATTGATCCTGCTTTGGAGTTTACCCAACTGAACCTCCCTGGCCTCAGGCAGGGGTCTAGCTAAGCACTGATTGATAACTGATAAAAATACTGTGCATGGGGATGTGTCTGAAATGGCACCTGGTCAAAAGTTGTGCAATATAGGCCTATGAAAAATAGGCTGCCATTCCAGACACAGACATGAATCATTATCTTAATCTAACCTCCTTTTTTTTGGGATAAAATATATCCTCTTTGGAAGAGGAAAGTTAGGCTAGTTCTGCCCCTCCCTGCCTTCTGACAGAAACATTTGTATTTATTATGGATCCCCATTAGCTGCTGTCAAGGCAGCAGCTACTCTTCCTGGGTTCCAGCAAAATTAAGGCGGTTTATACAAATTTTAAAACATTACAATACATTGACTGTGTGCCCTCAGTTGACATCAGAACTCAAAGTGGGCATCTAATTCAACTCAATTCTGACATTTTGTTGAAAATCTGTACTGGGACTGCGTTTCTGATGTATTTCTCCAGTGTGTATGAAAATTAGATGAAAGTATGATCCTCCAAAATATGGTTTTCTATGAAAAAGTCTCAGAGTTTAGTTAAGTTGTCTATTAAGACGATCATCCAATGATGAATACCCTGGAGAGTGGACCGTAGAGTAGGAGCGAAAGACACTCATCCCGCAAAAACATTAACAGCATCTCAATTTTGCAAAGTTGAACCACTATAGTAGCTCAAGTTTCTGTCTGGTGTGGTACAGCATTTCACAGACCTCAGTGTTCATTTCAGACCAGAGGCCAAATGACAAGTACTGTGATGATTATGTCTCTCATGGCGATGCCCTAGGCCGAAAGCTGCTCAACTGTAGCTGGTCTCACCAGGCAGGCCCTCAAGTGCCAGTTGTCTCCCTCTTCTGATTGCTAATTCCTTTGTGCGTTATTACTTAGCACACAAAGTCAGGCGTATGGTAACCAATACAAGTTGTTTTTACCTGTCCAGGCCAGTAATATGTTAAGGCTACTCTGAAGTAGGCCTAAGTTCCTAACTGCTGTAGAGCACCAACTTGAGTTGCTTTTAGTGTGTTTGTGTCCTTTCGACTTTATCAACAGCTTTTCATCCCATTGGAGGAATCCAGACTTGAAAGGCCTCTGGCCACCAAAGATGGAATTTTTCCCCAGTTGAACTTATGCAGTACTCAGTGGCTGACGAGCTTCTTAGGAAAGTGTGTCTAAAAGCTGCTGCCTATTGGCGAATCGAACTGGTGTGCTCGCATATTACCTTAAAAGACCTTCGCTTGAGAAACGAGAAAAAAGCGGCAATAGTACTGTTTGTCCATTTTGAGACGCTGTATACATACACTTCCTCAAAATAGTCTGAATTAATCTAAGATGACTCTTTTTACATTTTAGCCGAGCAGATAATAGTCGCACAATTTTACATCTAACTGAGATGTTTGTTGCAGTACCTCTCAATGAAAAAGTTTGCATGAAAACCAGTCGTCATAATTTACAGTGCATTCGGAAAGTATTCAGACCACTTGACTTTTCGCACATTTTGTTACGTTACAGCCTTATTCTAAAATGTATTAAATACTTTCCCTCCCTCATCATTCTACACACAATACCCCATAATGACAAAGGGAAAATAGGTTTTTAATAATGTTAAGACATTTTATACAAATAAAAAACAAAAATACCTTATTTGCATAAGTATTCAGACCCTCGGCAATGAGCCTCGAAATTGAGCTCCAGTTCATCCCGTTTTCATTGATCATCCTTGAGATGTTTCTACAACTTGATTGGAGTCCACCAGTGGTAAATTCAATTGATTGGACATGATTTGGAAAGGCACACACCTGTCTATATAAGGTTCCAATGTTGACAGTCAAAGCAAAAACCTAGTCATGAGGTCGAAGGAATTGTCCTAGAGCTCCGAGACAGGGTTGTGTCGGCACAGATCTGGGGAAGGGTACCAAAACATTTCTGCAGCATTGAAGGTCCCCAAGAACACAGTGGCCTCCATCATTCTTAAATGGAATACATTTTTAACCACCAAGACTCTTCCTAGAGCTGGCCACCCGGCCAAACTGAGCAATCAGGGAGGTGACCAAGAATGTTCACTCTGACAGTGCTCCAGAGTTTCGCTGTGGAGATGGGAGAAACTTCCAGAAGGACAACCATCTCTGCAGCACTCCACCAATCAGGACTTTACGGTAGAGTGGCCAGACGGAAGCCACTCCTTAGTAAAAAGCACATGACAGCCCGCTTGGAGTTTGCCAAAAGGAACCTAAAGGACTCTCAGACCATGAGAAACAAAATTTCTCTGGTCTGATGAAACCAACATTGAACTCTTTGGCTTGAATGCCAACCGTAAGTTCTAGGGGAAACGTTGCACCATCCCTACGGTGAAGCATGGTGGTGGCAGCATCATGCTGTGGGGATGTTTTTCAGCTGCAGGGACTGGGAGTCTAGTCAGGTTAGAGGAAGAGGAAGAGATGAACAAAGAAAAGTACAGAGAGATCCTTGATGCAAACCTGCTCTAGAGCGCTCAGGACCTCAGACTGAGGAGAAGGTTCACCTTCCAACAGGACAACAACCCTAAGCACACAGACAAGACAACGCAGGAGTGGCTTCGGGACAAGTCTCTGAGTGTCCTTGAGTGGCCCAGCCAGAGCCCGGACATGAACCCAATAGAATATCTCTGAAGAGACCTGAAAAAAACTGGTGTGCCAAGCTTGTAGCGTCATACCTAAGAAGACTCGAGGCTGTAATCGCTGTCAAAAGTGCTTCTACAAAGTACTGAGTAAATGGTCTGAGTACTTACGTAAATGTGATTTTTAAGTTTTTTATTTTGAATAAATAAGCAAAAATGTCTAAAATCCTCTTTTTGCTTTGTCATTATGGGGTATTGTGTGTAGATTGATGAGGGGAATAAAAAAAAAAAAAAATTTTAGAATAAAGCTGTAACGTGACAAAATGTGGAAAAAGTGAAAAAGTATGATTCACTAGATTACTGTGTGGTTCAATGGCAGCCATGCAGAACTTGGTCTTCCCATAGTAGAACAAAGACTGACTGTGAACTCCCCATGAGCCAAATCACAACCAATATAGAGATCTGGTGGCTTCCTCATAATCCCTGCCTCAAAACTGGCACTAAAACTTTTGATTTTACTCAACCTCATTAAAAAGCTGGCATCACACACACTTTAGAGACTAGGGAGAAGTTCAAAAAAGTTTTTTAAAAGTGTCATCTGAAATTAGAATATTGTACGTTGTTAACATCATGAGAGAAGTAGGATCATTTATAAGAAGTAGGGGAATTTATAATGCAATCAGTTTAAGAAGCCGACCACCTCTCTCTGCAGTGACTTTGAGAGGCCGGGCTAGGGGGGAGTTGACAGGGTCCTTACTGTACCATTCACTCCCCAGTCATCTGCACTATATCTCACCATGGCTACGTCCCAAATGGAACCCTATACCCTATATAGGCCTAGTGTGCTATATATGCTTGGGTCAAAAGTAGTGCACTTTATAGAGAGTAGGGTACCATTTGGGATGTAGAGTACATTCCATCGTCCAGAATCCAGGTGGTAATATGGAGGAGTATCTTTTTACAAGACTCCTATTAGTTCACGAGCCTGTCGTCACCAGCTGCTTGTCTCTTCGTCCTTTACCTGAGTTAACAGCACTGTACTCTGCCTCTCACACAGACAGACATAGTGCTTAAGGTTTAGAGCATCAGCTAAAACTTTTACAGCGCCGCATAAATGCGTCAGGCCGGATGACATCCCTGTTAGCCATGATAGTGATGATGTGGAGATAGGCCCTAGTTTATCTGCTGGGGATGTTGTCTTGGGCCCCTGCGTTTGAAGAAAAGGGGATCTGCCTGCCACTGAGATTGTAGCCTGTCCACCTTTAGTTTTACAGGCCTATACAGGCCTATACAGGCCTACATCGGAGTGTATCGGGATGTTGCTGGGGATGTTTCTTTATTGGGTTGTTGTCGGCCGTGATAGAAATAGGCCTACGGGATCTGCTGTCGCTGTCTGATATTATAGCGTATCACTTTATTAAGTAAGTGTTTGTTTTGTGTTGTTGACATGTTTTTATTCAAGAGAGGGCTATGTTTTGGTATTTGTTGAAAATAGGGGGCTGTAGTGGATTTGTGGCAACAGGGGAGTCAGTCAGAAGAAGTTGAGTGAGGTGTTTGCTTATTGATGGGTGTTTTCTACGCTTTTTGGTTGTGTGTGAGTCTGTGAATGTGAGCTGTGTGTGAGGACCTCTTGGCTGTCTGTCCGCCCCATTGCCCCCTCTCCGTCTGAGTAGTGTTTGAATCGTGCATGGCTCCAGCTTCCCAACTGACTACCTCACTCAGTCAGCACACAGACTGACAGCTCTCATCTTCCTTGATAAATGGCCTGTCTTGCCTTTTCTATATATTTTATTATATTCCTCTTTTTGGACTCAAATCCAAGCACTTGACTCTCCAGCTGGAGAATGAAACAACACAATCTGTGTTGGGATTGTACAGTACATTATAAACATGGCCATATTTTTAAGGTATTTAGCATCCATTAATTCAACTTCACCCATAGGGATACAGTTGTCACAATGCTTAAACGGGAGGTACACGATGTTACAAAGTACCGGCGTGGCCACAAGTGAAACTGTACTGTAGCCAAGACCTGTCCGGTGTGAGCTCATGAATAAACCATTAACTCTAGTCTAAGGACTGGGATATGATAGGAAGTGGTCTCAGGGAGAGAGAGAGTCTATGACATAACATAGTGTTTCCCCTAGGATTTTTCAGCAGTGGTGGAAATGTTAGTGTGGGGGGGGGGGGGGGGGGGGGGGGGCATGGCCAGTGGTGGTTGTTTTAAAACTCATTTTATTCTGCAATTCTACAACCCCCCCTTTTTTTTCTCTTTTTCTGTTGTTGTGTTTTGCAGTTTTAAAGCTAATTTCCAACCAATTTTACACATTTTGCATGGGGCAGAGTATTGCTGTTTTTAAAGGTTATTTCCTGCAATACTACACATTTTCCATGTCTTAACTATCTGTGTTTGTGATTCCAGAGTTCGTAGCCTGACTGAGTCACCCCCCCTCTCTTTAGAATAAATAGGCCTACAGTATATTCTATTTGTCATTCGTAGTCTGTGCTGGCATTTTCATTTGACTTGGCCTTTATCACCCTGTCCAGGATACGCCTTTCCTCTGTTTCTCTTAGATTAGCCTCATAGCTCAGACACAATCACAATGCTGACTGACGTGCTTCACACTGTGCTTTCCCCTCATAATCTCACACAGGGCTCTGAGACTTCTGATTTGATTTAGCTCTGGGTCCACGTCCCCAGAGACCTTGTTTCACGTCCTCAGAGACCTTGTTTCACGTCCCCAGAGACCTTGTTTCACGTCCCCAGAGACCTTGTTTCACGTCCCCAGAGACCTTGTTTCACGTCCCCAGAGACCTTGTTTCACGTCCCCAGAGACCTTGTTTCACGTCCCCAGAGACCTTGTTTCACGTCCCCAGGGACCTTGTTCCACGTCCCCAGGGACCTTGTTCCACGTCCCCAGGGACCTTGTTCCACGTCCCCAGGGACCTTGTTCCACGTCCCCAGGGACCTTGTTCCACGTCCCCAGGGACCTTGTTCATCTAGTGCTTCAGGCTTTGCTATTTTATTCTAATGAACATGTGATACATTCTTGAAAAAGCCCTGTTTTCTGAGAAACAAGACAGCTCCGGCCAGTAATGAAACAGCATTTGCAATTTTAAGACCTGGCTCTAGGAAACTGAGCAAGGTCGTGTTGTTTCCTTCCCCATGTAGCAGGAGCTTCAGATGGAATTTCCTCATCAGTTATCTGACTGAGTCAGCTAGGGAGAGGATGTTAAAGGGACATGCAGACCGCATCTTAAATTACATTCTATAACCTTTTATAGTGCACTCATTTTCAACTGTTAGTGCACTTCTTTCAATCAGAGGGGACCCATGTAGTGCAGTACTTTTGACCTAATCCCTATGCGTGAACAGAATGTAATTTGAGATTTTCCCAGTTTGGATTTTTCCAGCTGCGGCCACCTTTGTCAGTTTCGAGTAGTGTTTTTAAAATGCAGCGAGCACAGAGGGTGTGTTCCGTCATGTTCGGTGATATTCCTCCTGTGATGTATGGCTGCAGCAGGCAGATGCTCTCACACTGCTGGCCAGCTGGTGCCAGGTAAATGTCTGGCCTCCAGCCCTCCCAAACACTGAAGCCTTGCACGTATGGCCATGAGAACGGTTGTCTTTGGAGATCATCGAGGAGAGAAAGTGTATAAGGCTGTGTACAACTCTCTCTCCCCACCGTGAGGTTAATGTCAGTTACGATTGCACACTTCAGGAGGAAGGCGAGATTATTGGGACGCGACCATAGTGTTCTGTGGGCTGTGATTCACTATAGAATCTATGTCAGTCGAGACCCTGGAGATACAGAGAGGAAATATAGATCAATTGCTATGTCCTATGGCCTTTATCCTATGCCTACCGTCACTGTGTTGTTGATTTTATATGGTGTATATCTAATAAATGCTTGATTTCTTGCTCCCTTCTGAAAAACGTTATCTTTTTTTAATTTAATTTTTTTACCCAGTTTTCGCTCCAATTTAGTGGTATCCAGTTGGTAGTTACAGTCTTGTCTCATCGCTGCAACTCCTTTATGGACTCGGGAGAGGCGAAGGTCGAGAGCTGTGCGTCTTCTGAAACACAACCCAACCAATGCCCACTTAACCCGGAAGCCAGCCACACCAATGTGTCGGAGGAAACACCGTACGCCTGCACTGCACAATGCCCGCCACAGGAGTCGCTAGTGCGCGATGGTACAAGGACATCCCTGCCGGCCAAACCCTCCCCTTACCTAGACGGCGCTGGGCCAATTGTGCACTGTCTCATGGGTCTCCCGGTCAGCTGCGACAGAGCCTGGACTCGAACCCAGAATCTCTAGTGGCACAGCTAGCACTGCGATGCAGTGCCTTAGATCTCTGCGCCACTCAGGAGGCCTTGAAAATGGTTTTGAATCTCAATGGGAATGAAAATAATAAATAAAATGATAAATAAATGTAAAAACGAACATGCTCAGAATGTTGTTTAGCCTAAGTGGCGATGGTATACAAAGCATTAGTGATAGGCTATACAACGTATTAGTAATTGTATAAGTGGATGCTTGATTTAGCCAATGGACTAATCTAGGCCTTTCCTGTTTAGAACATGCCAACATTTCCCATTGCAATATCTGTCAGTAACACAACACTCTATTGCGTTTGTTTTAGAACTGCCGGGCAAAGTAATTTGGAACTAATCAATATGTCTGCTGTGTTGTACCAATTTCATGCCAGCGTTCTGAACAAGAGTCGAGGTTAGGCCTAAGTCGGAGATGCTTCTGTTTTTACATGGAGGGAGGTAGAGTGGGAGGGATGGATGGATGGGGAGGTGTTGTGGGGGAGGGGAAGAGGAAGCGGTGTTTTGCCTGCCGGTGTCATCTCATTTACACTCAAATCAGTTTCCCCCGCTCTCCTAACACGAGTGAAACAATGCACAATATGCAATTACACTGAAGAGATTCTTGTTGAATTTGGATTGGAATAGGCAAGCGGAATGTTAATGATACAGTCCTAAACTTTAGTTAGGCTGAAGCGAGGCTCGATGCATGGCCATTTATGAATTATGGCTGAATGACACCGGTGAAGGTCTTGTGTGCGTCCCAAATGGCATCCTAGTATTCCATTTTATAGTGCACTACTTTTTACCATAGCCAACAGGGCTCTGGCTAAAAGTAGGGTACTGTATAGGGCAGGGGTCGGCAACAGTTGGCCCGCTAGCAAAACCGTACCGCCAGTGATTTTATTTAGATTTTATTTAGCTTTACCGTCCCGCCAGTAATTCAGCCCAAAATTTGTTTAGTTTAGGAAATCAAGTATTCTCAAGTATTTCCACGAATACAAAAAGAGTTATCGTGTGTCAATATAAGCAAGCTATGAAATTATTATTTTAAAATAAAATCTATTTTTAGGTTTAGTTGTGTTCAATTTGCAGAGCGTAAATTATTTTAATTATGTTCCATCCACTCCAACAAAAATCTTCTCACAGCTGAATCTAGTTGCAAACTATAGCAATACTGAGAATTCACTGCAATTCAATAGGATCTCCATATCTCTCTCTCTCTCTCTATATATATATATATATATATCTACAAGGGCTCTCTGAGTTGAGAGATGGTTCAATGTCATATCTCTATCTAAAGGTTCCTATAGTTTAGTGCACAGACTAATGCAAACAATTGTTGTACCTCATGTGCATTCACTGCTATATGCATGTATGTTCAAGGACTCATCAAGTGAAGAGAAATTGTTCATGGTCATATTTCTTTAGGTTTCTGTAGAGTAGTGCACAAACCATAGAACTATAAAATTATGTACAAAGCAAAACTATTCAGCTAGCAAGTCCCCAATCAATGTCATGCTTTTATTTTGTGATAGGAACGCTATCTAGCTCATTTCTGATTGTCCTGTTCTGAATATGTAAATGTTCCTCTGCTATGTACTCAGCCAGTTTCCTCAGTCAGTCTTTTTGTTATGATAATACTCATCATATCTACAGTAGTCAATGGGTAGAGTAGCCAGCATAGGTGTCCATGTTGTCAACAGGAAATGGAAATAAAGACCTTTCCTCTTCAAATAGGGGTGTTTTTATGCCCAATTTAGCACTGTCCACTCTCTCAGAGTTTGAAGTATGCAGTGGACATATTGTGAAAGTATCCAGCGTTAAACCATGGCTGCATCCATCCCAAATGACACCCCATTTCCTATATACAGTAGTACACTGCTTTAGACCAGTGCACTAATGGGCCCTGGTCAAAAGTGCACTACATTGGCTGTGTCCCAATTTGCAACCTATGTGAAGAATCCAGCATAAACAATTTTTTTGGTGGTTTTATAGTCCCAGAGGGAGCTCATCTTTCCCAATTTAAAAGTCCAATTTGCACCTCTCTGTGAGATTTATTCACATTAACGCTCGTGGGCCCCAGACCCCGGCCTCCTGACAATGTGGTGGGAAACCTCTTTAAACCCATCAAATTCTAATGTTATGGAAGTCAGAGACAGTGAGGAGAAGCTTTGGGTTTGGAATTCATTTCCTGGCACCCCAATGCCTGTATGTGTTGGATATCAGGGAATGTGGGAAAAATATACAGCAATTCAGAAATCTGCATGCTAGCCGTCTTTCAAGGAAATATGTTTTCCTCTAGAGCGACCATATGTTTTGGGTTCATTTTCTGGCATCATGATCTCTGTAGGTGTTGGGAATTCTGAATATTTGGGGGAAATAGGCTATACAGTAAATATGGGTGTCGCTGTCTTTCCAGGAAATATGTTTCCCCCCGAAGCAAACATGATAAATGCATTAGGCTGATGCTGTAGGCTTATCTGTATCCTAAGGCTTAGTAGTGGAATATGGAATTGTTGACATTTGTGTTTATTTAATTATTCTCTTTTCTTTTGCTTTCTTCAGGCAAAGAATCTCAGTGGTCTTGAATATTCTTTGAAAGTGTCATAATGTAATTCTCTGCCTGTTCCCCTTTCAGAGGAATTACGAAAGTTGAGCTGGTCTGGAATTCCTCGCCAGGTTCGTCCAATCACGTGGAAGCTCCTATCGGTAAGTAAGGGTGTGTTCACACACAGTCCTCTTTTAAAAGAATGTTCTCAGTCGTCTTTAAGGGTGTTTTCACCCTTGATCCCTTTCAGACAATTTTTGTGAACTCTGTCAATTTTCTGTGTGTAGTTTGAACACTCATAAAGAACTCAGACCCCTCAAAAGAGAAGAGCCCCCGATGCAAACCGAACTGAGACCATCTTCGAGAGGGGAGGGGGGGGCTTAGCCTACCTAAGGTGTCTAATCAAATGTACATGTTAATAGTATCTTCTGATTACAATTATTATGTCTCATATTTTAACTAAACGCAATCTATTAGCTTCCAAAATGTAAGTAGGTATATCTAGCTGCCCGATAGCACATTCTGATTAAATGGCTTGTTCAGCACTTTGCATTGAGTAAATGTTGGAAAATGATCTTGGTTCCTTAACATAACAATGTGAATGCAAAGAGGACTCACAAAATAGGTGAAGTGAACTGGCAAAAGAGTTGAGTCCTCATTCAAAGTTTTTACCCCAGAGTTCACATTAAAGAGGACTATATGTGACCCCCCCCCCCCTAAAAAAAACAATCTCAGTCCAATTTAATGATCTTTCCCTTGTGGCTATGACCACATCACAGCCATGATACAATTGTCATAACACATGACGTCTCATGTATTATTGCTTAGTTACTACAGGTGGTTTGGAATTCCCATTGTTAGAGCCTATCCTGCCCATGATATACAAGGCAACATGCACATGGCCACATTCATAAAAAGTGCCATTGTTTACGTTGTTACCTAGCAACGCACTACTACTTTTACAGATCCACTTTTTCCTCTGCCTAGCCGTGCAACTTATAAACTTTATCTCCACTGTAAAAAGCTTCTAGACATTTGCAATATTGAAATTCGATCTTCACTGTGCTATAATAATGAACCTGTTGGGAGTCTGGACGAGACAGACAGACACCTTTTCTCAGCCAGTCGAAATCATGGAATCTGCATAGTTTTTATGGATATACAGTGCCTTGCGAAAGTATTCGGCCCCCTTGAACTTTGTGACCTTTTGCCACATTTCAGGCTTCAAACATAAAGATATAAAACTGTATTTTTTTGTGAATAATCAACAACAAGTGGGACACAATCATGAAGTGGAACGACATTTATTGGATGTTTCAAACTTTTTTAACAAATCAAAAACTGAAAAATTGGGCGTGCAAAATTATTCAGCCCCCTTAAGTTAATACTTTGTAGCGCCACCTTTTGCTGCGATTACAGCTGTAAGTCGCTTGGGGTATGTCTCTATCAGTTTTGCACATCGAGAGACTGAAATGTTTTCCCATTCCTCCTTGCAAAACAGCTCGAGCACAGTGAGGTTGGATGGAGAGCATTTGTGAACAGCAGTTTTCAGTTCTTTCCACAGATTCTCGATTGGATTCAGGTCTGGACTTTGACTTGGCCATTCTAACACCTGGATATGTTTATTTTTGAACCATTCCATTGTAGATTTTGCTTTATGTTTTGGATCATTGTCTTGTTGGAAGACAAATCTCCGTCCCAGTCTCAGGTCTTTTGCAGACTCCATCAGGTTTTCTTCCAGAATGGTCCTGTATTTGGCTCCATCCATCTTCCCATCAATTTTAACCATCTTCCCTGTCCCTGCTGAAGAAAAGCAGGCCCAAACCATGATGCTGCCACCACCATGTTTGACAGTGGGGATGGTGTGTTCAGCTGTGTTGCTTTTACTCCAAACATAACGTTTTGCATTGTTGCCAAAAACTAAAATTTTGGTTTCATCTGACCAGAGCACCTTCTTCCACATGTTTGGTGTGTCTCCCAGGTGGCTTGTGGCAAACTTTAAACAACACTTTTTATGGTATATTTGCAGTGGTCTGATACTCCTTCCATTTTAATATTATCGCTTGCACAGTGCTCCTTGGGATGTTTAAAGCTTGGGAAATCTTTTTGTATCCAAATCCGGCTTTAAACTTCTTCACAACAGTATCTCGGACCTGCCTGGTGTGTTCCTTGTTCTTCATGATGCTCTCTGCGCTTTTAACGGACCTCTGAGACTATCACAGTGTAGGTGCATTTATACGGAGACTTGATTACACACAAGTGGATTGTATTTATCATCATTAGTCATTTAGGTCAACATTGGATCATTCAGAGATCCTCACTGAACTTCTGGAGAGAGTTTGCTGCACTGAAAGTAAAGGGGCTGAATAATTTTGCAAGCCCAATTTTTCAGTTTTTGATTTGTTAAAAAAGTTTGAAATATCCAATAAATGTCGTTCCACTTCATGATTGTGTCCCACTTGTTGTTAATTCTTCACAAAAAAATACAGTTTTATATCTTTATGTTTGAAGCCTGAAATGTGGCAAAAGGTCGCAAAGTTCAAGGGGGCCGAATACTTTCGCAAGGCACTGTATACAAAGAAATGTCAATAAAGGAACTATTGAAATGAAATGCAGCTACTTTGCTATCTTTCCTGCTTCAGTCTAAAGTGATTGTGTTAGCTGTGTAGTTGGCCAGCTAGCAATGGTGGGGAGGAGCCTCCATATCAATCCTTTTTTTGCCATAGCAACCTGCAAAGTTCTGGAATGTCAACCAGCTCTCGGGTGACTTTGCTTTACATGGCAGTCAGTATGAATAGAGCTAATGACCAGAGAATGCTAAAATTGCACTTGGAGAACTAGCGTTAGTGAATATAGCATCACATTTTGTTGAACAATTTATGGTTTGGGAAAGAATCTTGTTTTTTAATGCTAGTAACCTGTTGTATAAAAGCAATTCTACACTCGAGTCCATGTGTTATGATATTTTTACCATGGCTCTGGTGGCTATTGTGGCCTCGTATTATTGCTTAATTACATAATGCTGTAATTGAAAATGTAACACCCAATGTAGGCTGCTGCCCCTTTAAGAGCCTGCATTGATTATGTACCATATGTTGTGATTGTCACCAAATATGTTCTCTTCTCACACGATTCAAACCTCACAATCAAATAAACAGCTCATGAAGCTCTATAGATAACATATTGCAAAATAATTATCTGAACATTGTGTCAGTACAAAACTCCACACACATTTTGGAATTTCTGTGCATTCATGACAATCGCTAATCAATTTTCAAAAACGGCACACGTTTCTTCTGTGAACCTGTACATCATCGTCTCTGGCACCAATGTGAGGGGTTATGGCAGGGAAAACGGTGTTGCAGTAGCCGAGTCAAGAATAATTACGAGAGAACGTGTGGAGCTTTGTGTTCACATTCAGAGGCTCTTTTGAGTTCCTTTGGAGTGTTCACAAATTGTCTGAAAGGGACCATTCATTTTGTTAACAAAAATGGTCTGAAAGGCACCATGTGTGAAAACACCCTAAAACCATCTTGTCAGTTTTCTCCCAGGCGCTCTCTCTGGCCCTCGCTCGCTCTCTCTGGCCCTCACTCGCTCTCTCTGGCCCTCGCTCGCTCTCTCTGGCCCTCGCTCGCTCTCTCTGGCCCTCGCTCGCTCTCTCTGGCCCTCGCTCGCTCTCTCTGGCCCTCGCTCGCTCTCTCTGGCCCTTGCTCGCTCTCTCTGGCCCTCGCTCGCTCTCGCTCTCTCTGGCCCTCGCTCGCTCTCGCTCTCTCTGGCCCTCGCTCGCTCTCCCCGGCGCTCGCTGTCGCTCTCTCCGCCGCTCGCTCTCGCTCTCTCCGGCGCTCGCTCTCGCTCTCTCCGGCGCTCGCTCTCACTCTCTCCGTCTCGTTCCGTCTCGCTCACTCACGCGCTGTCTCCTCTCTCTTGCTCTCTCATGCGCTGTCTCGCTCTGTCTTTCTGTCTCGCGTGCTCTCTTCTGTCTCTCTTCTATGTCTCTCTTCTGTCTCTCTCGCGTGCTCTCTACTCTCTCTCTCGGGTGCGCTCTCTCTTTGTCTGTCTCTCTTTCTCTCTCCCTGTGATTCATGGAGATTAATAACGCTCTTTACCTCCATTTAGAAATTAATTGCCAGGCACAAATAATGTATTCACGATACAGAATGTTTACTCATTAAGCTATTGTTGCAGTTTACAGTGACCCAACTAGTGAGTGACTTCAGTCTGGTGATCACTTCAGTGTGTGGAGCATTACTTTGAGTGGTGTGACTTTCACATTAATTGCTGTGTGTAGTTAATGTCCCACAGACAATAGCTCATTAAATTGCCTAGGGGTACGGCAAAGATTTTTGTTGTCAACACAAATTAGTGTCAGAGGTCCCCAGTTCGGTTCTGAGGGGCTGAGATGCAGTGGTGTAAAGTACTTTAGTAAAAATACTTTAAAGTACTACATAAGTTCTTTTTTGGGGTGTCTGTACTTTACTATTTTTCACAATTTTTACTTTTACTTCAACACATTCTTACAAAAAAAAAGTATTTTCCCTGATACCCAAAAGTACTCATTACATTTTGAATGCTTAGCAGGATAGGACATGGTGTGTATTGGAAACTTTAGGGAAGTAATGGGGTTACAGTACATTGCACTCTATCTGTGCTTTGCCTCTAAACGAATCACCTATTATTTTGCTGATGATGGTGGCACATCGCTACAATATGGCTATCAGATTCAGATTAGTCATCAATATCCCAATCCAATATCAGGTTGTGCTGTTAGCTCTCAACGGCTTGGGTTTCTGGGATAGTTGATAGGTTCCCTTAGACCCCCAGCCTTGTCCCACCAAATTTTTAATATAGGCCTATACTGCACAACAGACACACGAGAGATGCAAGTGTTTGTGGTTTGAAAAAAAAATGGAAAGGGAGGAGACAGAAAGAGATGCCTAATCCCTGCAACATGCCATCCCTATCCTCCCCCGAAGGATCCTGGGATATCTGAACACTCCCCTGACCTTTAAATCCTCTCTGTCAAGATGCGGTCTGCGATAGACAGGAGAGGCTCTGAGAATCTATTCTCCACCCTCTACCGCTATTCCATAAACTTGGAGCCACATAATAAAACTTCACTCTCGGCGCGTCCCCTGTGACCTTCTCTGCTCCCGACCGTGCCGTGGATATTCAATTTATTCCTTTCCAGAGGCTGGTTAGTGCTAGCTGTATTACCTCCTCTGAAAGAGACAATCAGGCATTCTAGGTTGTTAATACATTTTAATGCAGCATCACCACCCATACTATCCCCCCCCCCCAGTTGCATTTTATCACCTGACTGCACAAATTATACATAACTGTCTCAATCATTATTAGGAAACGGAGGTAATTATAAGGTAAGAAAACAGTGAATGAGCCCTTTTTATATTCTCGTCATTCTACCTCTCCCTGGGTGATATCTCTATACGCTACAGTTATGTTTAGACTCGTCTCTGTCTGTCTGTACCATAAGACACAGAGAGAACTTCAGCTTCCGGCTCTGTGAAAAATAATAAGTGTTTCTGGAATAATGAATAAGAAGCTTTTTAAAGAAGAATCGTCCACTTGCGTTCCAGTGCCTGGAGGGAGTCAATTAAGTGGATTTTCGGTGATAAGAATGGCTAAGCCGCCCGTGGCAATGTGTACACTTTCCTAATGGAGCAGAATTGTTAAATGTTAAGTGCTGGTAAAGTAGCAGCTAACTGGCTTTGTGGTATTGATGTGGCTGCAAGGCCAGATGTGATATATAGCCTAGTGTAGGCCCCATAGTCAGCACAGCATGTTAGCTGTAGCATATAGGCCTATGGGTCATTCTATATCAAATCGAGGGTCTTTTTCCTAAGCCATTTTTTTTATTAGTTGATTTTCATATGCAATGACCCATGTAGAAACTGTATATAGAAAATCATATCTCTGCACTCAAAATAACTCAGTGCCACTAAGCCAGAAAAGTAGCAGATATAACAAGCTTAACTCTAGTACAAACACAACTTTATGACCATTTAGATGCATACCATTTTTGAGTCATTTAGTGTCTTGCTTGGGTGGGCGAGAGGCACCATGCCATTGAGTACTTCTCCCCTCAGGCCAGGACTATGTCCCATTTCAGGCTACAGGAAGCCCTGGTGCCTCAGTGTTTGCCATGTTGAGACTGGCACACTGATGATGGAGGTGCCAATGAAGGACAGGGTAGACAGCAGGTGATAGAAAGGTGCTATCACGGCCCGTGTCTCTGAACGGTCTCTGGTGAGGGACAAACGCCTCTGATTTTTATGTAGAAAGACTGAGAAGCTCAGTTCAGGTGGCTTTTTAAAAAGGACTACTCCAAACCGAATGAAAATAAAATTGTACTGGCACCATCTGAAATATAATTTCCACCTCCAGAAATGAGCCTAACATATTGAGAAAATTATTTGGTACAACATGGTCCATATTATCAGGTATGCTATTAGCAATAAGCATTATCATCTGTAGCACAACTGATGCAGCATAGTGGCTATAAATAAATAAGCTGAAGCATGGGGTTGCCTATTTGCATTTACCCTATTGGGCTAATCATTAGCTAGATTCGAAATGTAATCTTTTAACTAGTTAAAATTCATAAATAGGATGCTATGTCCCAAAAAAACTTGCATAATCACAGTGAATTTAACCTAACAGGTAGGCCTACATTAACTTGGTAACCCCCCACCTGGGCTATCATGCCCACTGCCTGTACTTCTCACAGAAACCACTAAAACATGCAACATGTAAAAAATGTAAAGAAAATAAATAAAATCACTCCAAATAAACTGATTTTGAGGTAGGGTGGCGTTCTACGCGCTGTGCCACAATTAAATTACTGCACAGAAAACTCTGGCACACACACACACACACAGCCATATCTAGTTCACCTGTCTCACCTTCATCTGCTCGCTCATCTGTCATCCTGACTCAGACCCAGAGCTCGAGCTCACTCCACATCGATGCACGCTATTGAACCCCCTGTGTGGTGAGGGTTGGTATGTGCGTTTCTGTCTGTGTTCTTGGTATCCTTCTTTTGTGTCTTTCTGCATCTAGTCCTGTGTTTGTGTATCTGTGATTTTGACATAAGAATTAAAACAGCAGGGAATCATCTTTAAACTAGAGCGATGACTCGTCAGGCCTCTGTGGGAGCAGAGGGGGCTGCCGTCACCGTTTGAGGCGCAATTGTTTTCCTGCAAAATCAATTCTCTTCATCCTGCTGACTTCTCACAACCTACTGCGCACACACACATACTGTTCAGACTTGAGCAACCCTCCCCAGCACTCTACTAAGTAGACATTTTTTTTGTTTGTCAGTTCCTCACTAGAAAATAAAGATTTAATTTAATCCCTAAATTGATTCCATAGGCTTCTTTTTTTCTGAGGGAGAGCGGTGGGAGAACAGGTTGTTTGTGTCAGGTGCCAGCCCATGGATTCACAGAGCGATTAGTGGTGAAAGGAATCACCAGCAAGTTAAAGAGATCTTTAGATGTTTCTCGGCTGGCCAGCTGTAATACAGTAGCTTACTGACTGTCAGCACCTCATAGTTTTACTCTCTCCTCTTCCAAAACTTTCGCAAGGGCCTGGCTATTGATTCTTCTAATTTTCACAAGTACAGATGTAGTCAAATATATTGGCACCCTTGAATTATTCGGTTCTGTTCTCGAAACCAGTTCCAACCCTTGGCACAGATACCGAACACAACCATAAACCCCCCCAAGTAGCTCCCCCTGCCTGTGTTTCTTACTGTGTAGTTTTAAAGACTGCGGCATGCTGTAGGAGACATTTACAGGCCTATAAAAACCTTGATAAAGTGCAGTGCCTCCCTCGGCTGTGTGTGTGTGTTCTCCCTTGTTGACCCTCAGTTCACCATCCATTAACCTTGGTGGAGGAAACTTTCTCTTCCCTTTATTATGTAAAGTCTGGCAGCAGCTAGGGAGACAGCAAGGTGCTCCAGCTCATCTCACAGCCTTATCTATTATTCTCACAACATCCTCTCCAAAAATAACACCTACAAGGCTATGTACAAACACTCACAAAATAAAAAAAAGAGCACAAATTCACACTTTATAGTTCGAAAAGTAAGTTTGATGAAGATTTGCTTGGATTTGACCACTCTCCTCTCCCATCTTCACTAATGGGGTTACATGGTAGGATTAGGGGTCGATTTTTAATTGGACAGGAGGACACCTCATTTTAGGAATGACACTTTCATTTACCTACCTGTGGTTTGTGTGCCTGCCTGGCTGTAGAGAACATCTGCTCACAACTATGACAGTACTGACTCCAAAGGAAGAGGCAATCCTCCTGAACCTGCTTGGAACTGACAGCTCGCGCTGATCAACATTTTATTACTGTTGACATATATTTTTGTAGGTGAAGAGGAGAAAATTCTAATATTTGATATGCTCTCTACTGTATCCAGCAAACATACTGCCAGCCCACCTCCAAATTACTATAACCCGTGTGTGACTCACTCAAACTGTGTTTGTACTGTATCACGGAGGGGTTTCAACTTTCGAAGGACTCCTATTCATGTTCTGACTTAACCACTGCTGGAAAGTCCAACATGTTCCATCAATAAAGTAACCCATTTCTCCTCTCTCGATTCACGAATCAAACTTCCACTCGCATCCTGATTTAATGGAGTTTTCAAAGGGATTTGACCCCCACCAAACGTAGTTATGCACTGCATATCTCACAGCAGTAGCACTCGGATAATACTTCCGAGTCTCTTCAAATACTTGACCTTCCACTGTCACCAACAATAGAATACCAACCCTCACCTCCTTCCTTTACAGCACATTATAAAGTCAGTGTGATTACATGGAAATATGGTAATGGCCCTTACAGCCAGTGCTCAGGGGGCTGCCTGGCACACATACGTCTTGTTAGAGCCATTTTGTTGGGCCGTGGGAGTGAAGAATGGGCACAAGCCTCAACTGCTCCAGAGATGAATGGTTTTCTGGGGCTGTAGATTTCCAGGCAATCAATTACTGAATCACTATAGGCCTAGTCTACACCACCAGGACTTGTCTTTTCTGTCCCAGACATATGGTGTATACTGTAGCTAGATACATTCTCACTGGAGGAGAGGGAGAAGTGTGTGTGTGTTCAATGTTATGCCACTGTTAGGACATTAACCCTCTCTGCATTAATCTCTGCCCATCTGTTATTGAATGTGGGTTGATATTATTCTCTTCATATGGCCAACAACCAGAACAGTTCCCTTTTCAAGTTCTCCTGGCATACTGAAACATTTGCTCATGCAGTGGAGTGTGTCAGTAGTACAGTGCTCTAACAGGCTGTGTCCCAAATGGCACCCTCATCCCTACATAGAGTAGTGCACTACATTTGCCCAGCGTGAGGCCCACTGGAGCGCAGTCCATTTAGCAGATTTAAAGTGATTGGAAGTTACTGTATCCCTAACGTAGTTCTCACGATGTGTGTGGATGCATGGGTGTGTGTGCGTCTAGCCTAGACTAGTGTGTAAGCTGGGCTTGTGAGAAGTAATTCTCAACCACACACAAGGCTAGCATGCCTAGCGTGGGCTGTTTTTTTTTCAGAGTGAATTGATTCAAAGCTGTATGTTTGATTCAGTCTAGTTATTAGGCTTTAGCTTGCGTGGTATCCAGATTGTCATACCTTCACACAGACCTTGTGGCATACTGAGATATCGGGTAATACTGCCACTGGACACAAAGGGAACTGTTTTTAAACCTCACTGAGGCGCTGTAATCCAAAGGTGAGCAGTTAGAGAGGTACATTTAAAAATCCATAGAGAATGACAACTAAATGCTAACGAGTGCATTGCAAACATTTTTTACAGTCTCTGAACTAAACCATACAAGTAAACAAGCAACTAAAAAAAGTTACTCACAGTTTTCGCCATGCACAAAACAAATCTAAGACAACAAGGCTCTTGATCGAGCAGGGGTTTCTCTGCTGTTACCAAGTGAAGCTTGATTTTGGAAGAATCTAACTATTTAGCTAGATAGATAGCTAACTAGCTAGTACATTGTCAAATCAAATGCACAACTGCAGAGCTTTTAGCACATTTTAGTGCAAACATGAAAGTTGTAAAAATTCTGTGCGACTTTTGGCACACTTTTACTGTGAACACTGACACTGTACCCACTTTAAGTTACAGGTATAACAGTGGCCAAGTAGGCTACTGTGGCTATTTGATCATAATATGGGCCTATCAGAGTGGCCTAGCATAAAAAACAATGGAGAAAATGCATCACAGAATTTTAACATGGAAATAGCTGTCCTGTATTTCATCCTACAGTAGCAGCCAATATGTGGTGTTCAATGTAGGCCTACATTCCATCAGACTTTTGTAGGGATTGATATTAACCTGTTTATCCACTTGTCTTTCAGGAGGTGACTGAACATGTTGTGTTTGATTCAAGAAACCACTTTACAACATAAAATGCAATGATTTTCTCATACCATTATTACGGAGATTCAGGCAAATTATGCTGCCTATTGGCCATAACTTATTCAAGCCTGTCTAAAAATACAACACTGCCCCTTGCAGAACAAAAGCTCTTTACCTGACTTGCTTTTCAAAGATGGCAAAAAATGCACTTGTTGTGCTCTTGTAGGAAGCAACCACTCCCCCATTGCTGACTAGCAATGAGCTATAACTGGGCTAATAACTCACTTACTTGCAAAGAATATGAACAAATGCACACACCTGGCTACATGCAGCTGTTGGTTTGATCGCAAAACAAACACATCTATTCACTACCACTCATGCTGTAAACACAGTCCATTGCAAAGTGAATGGCACAGATCCATATATGTCAATGGTCTATTTGCATATAGGGATACTGCAGCTCTGATTGGTTATGGTGCACCGGTCTGTGTAGAGTATGGGCCTGAGTTGTGCCAGTTACAGAGGAGGAACTTCCTGATGCAATTAAGACCTTGAAGTCCGGGAAAACTCGAGGGCTAGATTGCATACCGGTTAAGGCAAGCTAAGGTATCAAACATTTTTTGATGTGCTCAGAGGACCGTTATTAGCATGTTTTAACCACTCCTATAAAAATGGTAGATAATCAGATACTGAACAAGGTCTGATTTCACTAGTACTGTAACAGGACCCATGTGGTAAATACAGTGCATTTGGAAAGTATTCAGATCCCCTGACTTTTTCCACGTTTTGTTACTTTACAGCCTTATTCTAAAATGTATTCAATTGTTCCTCCCCCCCCCCCCCATCAATATAGGAATAATACCCCATAATGACAAAGCGAAAACAGCTTTTTAGAAATGTATTAAACTTAAAACACTGAAATATTGCATTTACACACTGTAAGTATTCAGACCCTTTACTCAGTACTTTGTAGAAGCACTTGTGTCAGCGATTACAGCCACGGGTCTTCTTAGGTATGACGCTACAAGTTTGGCACACCTGTAATTGGGGAGTTTCTCCCATTCTTCTCTGCAGATCCTCTCAAGCTCTGTCAGATTGAATGGGGAGCGTCACTCCACAGCTATTTTCAGATCTCTCCAGATATGTTCGATCTGGTTCAAGTCCGGGTTCTGGCTGGGCCACTCAAGGACATTCAGAGACTTGTCCCGAAGCCACTCCTGCATTGTCTTGGCTGTGTGCTTAGGGTCATTGTCCTGTTGGAAGGTGAATCTTCACCCCAGTCTGAGGCCCTAAGCGCTCTGGAGCAGGTTTTCATCAAGGATCTCTCTGTACTTTGCTCCATTCATCTTTCCCACAATCCTGAGTAGTCTCCCAGTCTCTGCCGCTGAAAGACATCCCAACAACACGATGCTGCCACCACCATGCATCACCGTAGGGATGGTGCCAAGTTTCCTCCAGATGTGACGCTTGGCATTCAGGCCAGGTCCCCCAATTTATATTTTTAGCTTGTTTGGCTATCTCAAGGATGAGTCTTGGTGGTTCCAAACCTCTTCCATTTAAGAATGATGGAGGCCACTGTGTTCTTGGGGACCTTCAATGCTGCAGACATGTTTTTGCTATCCTTCCCTAGATCTGTGCCTTAACATAATCTTGTCTCGGAGCTCTATGGACTATTCCTTCGACCTCATGGCTTGGTTTTTCCTCTCACATACACTGTCAACTGTGGTACCTTAGACCGTTGTGTGCCTTTCCAAATCATATCCAATCAATTGAATTTACCACCGGTGGACTCCTTTCGGGCAGCAGGTAACCTAGCTTATAGGAATCTTAGGGCATTAACCAAAAGGTTACTGGATCGAATCACCGAACTGACAAGCTAAACAGCTGTCATTCTGCAAGGCAGTTAACCCACTGTTCCCCAGGAGCCGATGACGTGGATGTCGATTAAGGCAGTCCCCCCCCACCTCTCTGATTCAGAGGGGTTGGGTTAAATGCGGAAGATACATTTCAGTTGAATGCATTCAGTTGAATGCATTCAGTTGAGCAACTGACTAGGTATCCTCCTTTCCAATCAAGTTGTAGAAACATCTCAAGGATGATCAATGGAAACAGGAGGCACCTGAGCTCAATTTCGAGTCTCATATCAAAGGGTCTGAATACTTATGTAAACAAAGTATTTCTGTTTTTCATTTTTAATACATTTGCAAAAATGTTGAATCCTGTGTGAAGATTGATGATTAACAAAATGTGTTTAATCCATTTTAGAATAAGGCTGTAACAGAATGTGTAAAAAGTTCAGGGGTCTGAATACTTTTGAATGCACTGTATAAAGATCCAATCCATAAAAAAAATTGGAGGCCCCATACACTTCTGTGTTGTGATGCAAAACATTTGCATGGCGCATAGAATTTAAAAGGTATTTTCGGATATTATTCATCCCAATCAGGAAGTTTTGTTTTTACATGGACAATAGATTTGAGATAATATAAGACAAGTACTGGAACAATTGAACACAATGAAAAATCAGGGGAACCAGCCTGGTATTCGAAGCTGACAATGAAAAAGCTTTTGGTAAAGTACGACTGGAATTTATATATAAATGCCTGGATTTTTTCCATTTTGGAGAATCTCTTATACAATGGGTTAAAGTTATGTAAAATAGTAAATATTGTCTACTTCTCAGAAAGTATTAAACTAACGAGAAATATAAGAAGGTTGTCCATTATCGGCATATTTTTATTTTTTTTGCCATTTGAAGTATTAACTATTTAAAACAATAATATCAAGGTGCTAGAAATCCAGGGCTTAAATACAAAGGTGTCATTGTACGCTGATGATTGTTTTCTGACTGTGTACCGGTACCCCCTGTATATAGCCTCGCTACTGTTATTTTATTGTTGCGAGGCTATATTCCTATTATTGTTATTTTTTTAATTTGATTTATTTTAGATTTTGTTTATTTTTAGTAAATACTTTCTTAAGAAAACTAGTGTTAACTGCATTGTTGGTTAGGGGCTTGCATTTCGCTGTAAGGTTGTATGTGACAAATAAAATGTTGATTTTGATTTTCATTGATATCCACAATAGAGGGTCTAGATATTTTTTCTAACCTCTGACGAAGGCCTTGAGTCCGATATGTCCGATATATAAAGCTTAATAAAAGGCAGTGATACTAGCAAGAGCAGTGTGCAGGTTTCTTATTTTTTCTCATGTTATTCAATTGTTACCATGCACCTGCAACAAAGATAGCGCAGATGTGCGAGTGCCTTTTGAATAGAAAGTTAGCAAAAATAGATAAGATATTGCTACCATGGAACGGAAATACCCGTCTCTTTGTGGTAAAATCACCCTGATTTAACTCTTTAGTCATATCCCAGTTTACCTATTAGCTTATGGCCCTGCCTATACCTAACAACTTGTTTTTTAAATTATATGAGCAAAAAATTAAATTTTATTTGGAATTGCAAGCCAGACCAAAATAAACCGGTATGTTTATATAATGAATATGAATTCGGAGGGCAGACATTGTTAAATATTAAACCATTAGAGGCTTCAGTCATCCAAAAGTTATACTTGCATCCAAACTGGATCCCTGGCAGACTAGTAAGAATGGCTCACCCCGTGTGGCCTTTTCCCCTTTATTCATATTACAACCTCTCACTTTCGGTTATTTGAAAATGAAATCATCTCCAAAATATCTGTATTTTTAAACAAGCCATAGAAAGTTGCAATTTCAGTTTAATACACTAGAAAAGACAGTACAATTATTTCAACAAATATTATTGTTAAAACTCAAATATGCTAACTGATTAAAAAGAATCGATCAAAACAGTCACATTTTTGTAAACGATGTCTCACATGCAGCTAACAAGAATATATGGAAATGTCTGCTCTATCAAAAATTGCGTCCAACTAATTGCAGCATTACTTCAAAAATGGAAGAGGGAAGATGGTAAGGAAATTGGTTAAAGAAAACTGAGATAAATAAAAAGTATGCCAGCTTCATTTAAGGACCAAAAAATTGGCAGCTGTGCCATATAGATTTTCGATGGACTGGTTCCATGGTACATGGTTTATAAACATATTATTTTTTATTTCATCTTTATTTAACTAGGCATGTCAGTTAAGAACAAATTCTTATTTACAATGACGGCCTACCAAAAGGCAAAAGGTCTCCTGCGGGGACGGGGGCGGGGATTAAAAATAAAATCAAAATATAGGACAAAACACACATCATGATCAGAGAGACACTACCGTACATAAAGAGAAACACAAAACCAGATTGAAAACTTAGTTTTTCTATTTGAATTATTATACAAAATTATTTTAACCAATAGAATGTTATATATGTGGGGAGATGCAGCCATCCCAGCTCTACAGATTTAGCTGCGTAGAGACAGAATCATTAGATCATTTTTTTAGTACTATCCATATGTAGCTTGTTTTTTGTCGCAGGTCCAGGAATGGCTGAATAATTGAATTTACCTGGAGTTAACTCTGCAAATAGCACTGCTGGGTGATCTGAAAAGTCAGTCAATCGATCAATAATATAATAATACTCTTACCAAAAATATTTATCTTTAATTTACAATCTGTAGAAACTATGAGAATAGAAAGGTTCAGAACTTTTGTTGAACATCACATCACAGTATATGGCAAATAGAAATCAAAACTGGATGGTGTTCAGAGATAGATAGGAGGGGTTGAGGGTAGCTGGAGGATGGGACTAAAAACAAACAAAAGATAAGTAATGTAAGATATACTGTGTCTGTAAAATATTTATGGTATGTTTAATCTGGAAATAGAATCCTAAGTGTTGTCCATTTAGTTTACTCCAATTAGGGGAGGGGCTAGGGGAAAGTACTAAAGGGAAAAATATTTTTAAAAAGAGTGGAACTGGCTTCGCGGTACAGTGTTGAGTTTGAAGGACCCTATGCTATCCTAACAGTTCTGGTGTACTCTTCCCAGGGTTACCTTCCTGCCAACACAGAGAGGAGAGAGAGCACGCTACAGAGGAAGAGACAGGAATACTTTGGTTTCATAGAACAGTACTACGACTCGCGCAATGACGAGCACCACCAAGACACATACAGACAGGTAAGGATGCTATCTATGACCACACACACATACAGTCACATTCTCTCTCTCTTTCTCAGTCCCTCTTTCTCTTTCTCTCCTCCTCCCCCATGTCTTTCTGTATTCCTATATCCACTGAGCCATGCACTCATATATTGAGAGCAGTCTGTCTGTCCTAAGCTCAGCTCCTCCATAGTTCATCCATTCCAGTGGTGGGTAAATATAATTCCTCAGCCATCTACAGTTCGAATGGGCTATCCTGTGGGTGTAAATCCCCAAGCCCTCTTACCAGGCCCTTCCCTTTGTCCCTGATGTGTTCGTTCCCCCGCAGCCCAGACTAGCCAAGCCACTGCCTGTCGGTGGTCACGAGTCTGCATTTCAGATCCAGTTATACGGTGATAAGTGGTTTTCCATGCTGCTCTCTTCTCACACATAGCAGTGCCACTATGGAGGCTAGACAAGAATGACCCTCTCTCTCTCCCTCTCAAAATTCTCTCTTCCCCCCCTCCATCCCACCTTTGGTGTCAGTCTCTCTCTCTCCCTCACTCTCTGTTTATCAGGGTAATCACTTCTGCTGACACACACGTGTTTTACTACCTTGAAAACAAAATCTATTCAAAGTACAATTTTCCCTAACCCCAATTGTATAACACTAAACCTAACCCCTAATCTTAAAATAACCTTTTTCCCTAAGAAGGGGGAATTGTCCTTGTTTTAATATCCTTTTGTAGATTTCTGGTACCCACGAGAATAGTAATACGCACCGCATGCACGCATGATATTTACTATGAGGTGTATTGTCGATATTTACTTTGGTGCGTCAATATTTACTATGCTGAGATATACACCCGTTTCCCGCTAGAGTAAGATGAAGAGAGAAAAGTCCTCTCTTTGCCTTTAAGAAAATGACTGATATTTACTTTAAAATGAGAGTTTTAGGCTTCCAGCAAACCGAGTAGAAATGTAGTCTCAGCAGGGAGTCTTGAGAGAGTCCTTCTCTCCACTGATCTCAGTTCTGTGCTCAGTGGCAGAGGATGTTTTCTGGCTGATCACAGGCTCCCTGCTGTTCCCGAGTCAGCGCTCAACTTCCTGACATTGGCATTGCAAGACCTCTGTCTGTCTGTCTGTCTGCCTGACCTGACGGTCAGCCTCCTGTGACTGTCTGTTCCCCAGTCGCTCTCTTCTGTAACTCCTCTCATCTCCCTACAGTAGTCTGTCTGTCTCTCTGTTTTTGTACATTAATCTCTCTCCTTGTCTGTCCCTCTCTCACTCAAGCTCTCCCTCTTGCTCTAACTTTCTCTTTCAATCAATCAATCAATGAAATGTATTTATAAAGCCCTTTTTACGTCAGCGGATGTCACAAAGTGCTTATATAGAAACCCAGCCCCAAAGAGGAAGCAATGCAGATGTAGAAGCACGGTGGCTAGGAAAAACTTTCTAGAAAGGCACTCCCCGCCCACACTCTCAGGAGGGTACTGTCAGGCACTCTCTCACACATCTACAGTAGTTTTTAGTGTTGACATGTTCGAATCTGTCAGAGTTTTCATATTTTCATTTTCAGTCAGACTTCTGTACTGTTTCCTGTTGAATTGTCTCATGTTGTTGTGCGTTTAGCGGTATGTACTGTTTGTGGAAAAACAGCAGTTTTTTTCCCCCCTCATCTAGGGCTGGGGAAAAACTCCACTGGATATCTGATCAATTGAGTGTGTTGACTTATTTCCTTAGTGTGGGTGTGTTGTGCACGGTCCGTGTGTGTATGCGTGAAGACTGAGTATGCGTGTGGGTGTAATGTGTTTGTGTTAACTGTTTTCTCCACGCCACCAGATTCGTATAGACATCCCCCGGATGAGTCCGGGAGTGTCTATTGCTGCAGCCTATGGTAACAGAGGTAAGACTGGTTAAAGGGGCTGCCGACCAACCCTCACTCGCCAGAATGACACCGGTCCGGTTCCTGTCTGGTCTGCCCTGTCTGTTTTTGTCCGTCTGTTTACAGACTCCAAGTTCTGAACTGGTTGCCGGTGGTTCTCTGGTTTGACGAAGCTCTCCTGCACACATAAGTGATGACATGGTGTATTTGCTTGTGCCCTGCACTGACCCACTGTGGTTCTGTAGAGAAAACAGGGTTTGGTTTGGAGAGCTTGTGAGACACACTACCCCGCCACCAAGTTCAGAAATATAGCCTAGGAGCTCCAGGTCTCTTCAGTTCTCTGCCATGAATACATGCCCTGGACCCTCGATCCAGTGAATCCACTAACCAGCTCTCTCTCTCTCCTCTCTTCCCTCTCTGTGACGGCATATGATAACCTCGGCTTCTCTTCTGTTTTGTGTTTCCTCTCTCCTCTCTGCAGATTCACATTGACATCCCGAGAACCAATCCCCTTATTCCTCTCTTTCAACAAGCTTCTGTCCAAGAGGTGAGACCTTCTATACAGAACACACTGACTGCCCTGCCTCACCTAGACGTAGCTAGTGTATGACATCCTGTTCGTCTTATTATACATACATACACACACTGCACCATGCATGCATGCACGTATACTCAAGCATCCTCTTGACTACTGAAGAGTGGAAACAATCTGGTGTAATGAAAGGTTCTCCCGTGTGGTTTTGCTGTTTTGTTTGCATTCTGGTATGAGTCGTTTTTGCACTCTGCAATGAGTATTTTAGAAAACAGATCGTTTTTGTCGTTGGCTATAATGGACCGTGTTTGCTTGTGTGTCCTGGATAAGTTTGTTCAGTATTTGCGAGTCACACCCCTCTTCCTCCATGTCCTCTATTGGTCTCTACCTCTGTTCCCTTCCCAGACCACACTCAGTGCTATGAGAGAATGCTAATGAATGGGCCAACCGTCCTCACACACACCCACCCCAATATCTATTTTTCCTAATTTAAAGTGTCTCCCTCTTTCTTCGTATACCTCTCTTTCTCTCACTCACTTCTTTGCCTCTTTCTTTGTCCCTCACCTATTTCTCTCTCTAGCTGCCCCTTTCTTCCCCTCTTCCAACTCTCCTCTTTCCTTCTTCCTACTGTTTTCTTTTGTAATTCCTCAGACACTCTCTCCCTATGCTGCTCTTTTTCCTCATCTCTCTCCCTTTCCTTGCATGCTGGTGTATCTGGCCACAGGCCTGCGTTGAAATATTTAAAGAATTTAATTGGGGATCATTTTTTATTTCTGTCCCGAAATAACTTGTGGTGGTGATGCATGCTACCGCAGAGCTGTCTAAAAATCACACATTTCAGTCTCTCTTAGTCTGTGTACATAGTGCCTATAGAAATCTACATCCCCTTTGCATTTCTTCACATTTTATTGTGTTATACAGTGCATTCGGAAAGTTTCCATACCCATTCCCTTTTTCCACGTTGTGTTACATTACAGCCTTATTCTAAAATGGATTAAATAAATAAAAATCCTCGTCAATCTACACACAATTACCCAATAATGACAAAGTGAAAACAGGTTTTTAGACATTTTTGGAAATGTATCAAAAATAAAAAAACATACCTTATTTACAAAAGCATTCAGACCCTTTGCTGTGAGACTCCAAATTGAGCTCAGGTGCATCCTGTTTCCATTGATCATACGTTTCTGCAGCATTGAAGGTCCCCAGAACACAGTGGCCTCCATCATTGTTAAAAGGAAGAAGTTTGGAACCACCAAGACTCTTCCTTGAGCTGGCCGCCCAGCCAAACTGAGCAATCGGGTAGAATGGCCTTGGTTAGGTAGGTGACCAAACCCGTTGGTCACTCTGACAGAGCTCCAGAGTTCCTCTGTGGGGGTGGGAAAACGCTGGCTGAGGACAACCATCTCTGCAGCCACCACTAATCAGGCCTTTATAGTAGAGTGGCCAGACGGAATCCATTCCTCAGTAAAAAGCACATAACAGCCCGTTTGGAGTTTGCGAAAAGGCGCCTAAAGGACTCTGAAGACCATGTGAAACAAAGTTCTCTGGTCTGATGAGACCAAGATTAAACACTGGTCTGAATGCCAAGCGTCATGTCTGGAGGAAACCTTGCAGCATCATGCTGTGGGATGTTTTTCAGCGGCAGGAACTGGGAGACTAGTCAGGATCGAGGGAAACATGAATGGAGCGAAGTACAGAGAGATCATTGATGAAAACCTGCTCCAGAGAGCTCAGGACTTGGTCGAAGGTTCACCTTTCAACAGGACATGACCCTAAGCACACAGCTACGACAACGCAGGAGTGGCTACGGGACAAGTCTCTGTATGTCCTTGAGTGGCTCAGCCAGAGTTGGACTTGAACCCGATCGAACATCTCTGGAGAGACCTGAAAATAGCTGTGCAGCGATGCTCCCCATCCAACTTGACAGAGCTTGAGAGGATCTGCAGAGAAGAATGGGAGAAACTCCCCAAATACAGGTGTGCCAAGCTTGTAGCGTCATACCCAAGAACACTCAAGGCTGTAATCGCTGACAAAGGTGCTTCTACAAAGTACTAAGTAAAGGTTCTGAATACTTAAGTAAATATTTCAGTTTTGTATTTTATTATAAATGAGCAAAAACCTGTTTGTGCTTTGTCATTATGGGGTTTTGTGTGTAGATTGATGAGGGGAAAAAAATATTGAATACATTTTTGAATAAGGCTGTAATGTAAAAAAAAAGTGGAATAAGTCAAGGGGTCTGAATACTTTCCGAATGCACTGTAAGTGGGATTAAAACTGTAACTGAATATTTGGAATATTCTTATTTTATATATTTATATTATTCTTTGTGGAATAACTACAATGTTTTTGATACATCCTCAGTTCTCTTTTCAAAGCCATTTAACTGTAGCTGTTTTTAAATCGTCAATGTCCTCTTAAAGACATTCCTATGCAGTTTCCTATCTGTCTTGCAGCTCAGTTCAGAAGGACGACTGCATCTTTGTGTCTGGGTGGTTTAGTACATCATCCACAACATAATCATTAACTTGACCATGCTTAAAGATACAGTACCCTTTGTCACGATGACAGCTTTGCACACTCTTGGCATTCTCTCAACCAGCTTCACCTGGAATTATTTTCCAATGGTTTTGAAGGAGTTCCCACAAATGCTGAGCACTTGTTGGCTACTGTTCCTTCACTCTGTGGTCTCAATCATCCAGGGTAGCCTAGTGGTTAGAGCGTTGGACAAGTAACCGGAATGTTGCGAGTTCAAACCCCCGAGCTGACAAGGTACAAATCTGTCGTTCTGCCCCTGAACACACAGTTCCTAGGCCGTCATTGAAAATAAGAATTAGTTCTTAACTGACTTGCCTAGTTAAATAAAGGTAAATAAATAAAATCCCAAACCATCTCAATTGGGTTGTGGTAGGGTGATGGTGGAGTCCAGGTCATCTGATGCAGCACTCCATCACTCTCTTTCTTGGTCAAATAGCCCTTACACAGCCTGGAGGTGTGTTGGGTCATTGTCCTGTTGAAAAACAAATGATGAGTCAAATGATAGTCCCACTAAGAGCAAACCAGATGGGATGGTGTATCGCTGCAGAAAGCTGTGATAGCCATGCTGGTTAAGTGTGGAATTCTAAATAAATCAGTCTCACAAAGACATGTTGGTTGGAACCAAAAATCTCAAGTTTGGACTCATCAGACCAAAGGACAGATTTCCACCAGTCTAATGTCCATTGCTTGTGTTTCTTGTCCCAATCAAGCTTCTTATTATTATTTGTGCCCTTTAGTAGTGGTTTCTTTGCAGCAATTCGACCATGAAGGCCTGATTCACGCAGTCTCCTCTGAACAGTTGATGTTGAGATGTGTCTGTTACTTGAACTCTGAGGCATTTATTTGGGCTGCAATTGCTGAGGCTCATAACTCTAATGAACTTATCCTATGCAGCAGAGGTAACTCTTCCTTTCCTGTGACGGTCCTCATGAGAGCCACTTTCATCATAGCTCTTGATTGTGTAAGCGACTGCACTTGAAGAAACGTTCAAAGTTTTTGACATTTTCAGCATTGACTGACCTTCATGTCTTAAAGTAATGAAGGACTGTCATTTCTCTGTGCTTATTTTAGCTGTTCTTGCCATAATATGGACTTGGACTTTTACCAATAGGGCTATCTTGTGTACCACCCCTACCTTGTCACAACTGATTGGCTCAAATCATTAAAAAGGAAAGAAATTCCACAAATGACTTTTAACAAGGCACATCTGTTAATTGAAATGTATTCCAGGTGACTACCTCATGAAGTTGGTTGAGAAAATGCCAAGAGTGTGCAAAGCTGTCATCAACGCAAATTTGGCTAATTTGAAGAATCTCAAATATCAAATATATTTGGATTTGTTTAACACTTTTTTGGTTTACTACATGATTCCATATGTTTTATTTTATAGTTTTGATGTCTTCACTAAATCAAATCAAATCAAATCAAATTTTATTTGTCACATACACATGGTTAGCAGATGTTAATGCGAGTGTAGCGAAATGCTTGTGCTTCTAGTTCCGACAATGCAGTAATAACCAACAAGTAATCTAACTAACAATTCCAAAACTACTGTCTTGTACACAGTGTGAGGGGATAAAGAATATGTACATAAGGATATATGAATGAGTGATGGTACAGAGCAGCATAGGCAAGATACAGTAGATGGTATCGAGTACAGTATATACATATGAGATGAGTATGTAAACAAAGTGGCATAGTTAAAGTGGCTAGTGATACATGTATTACATAAGGATACAGTCGATGATATAGAGTACAGTATATACGTATGCATATGAGATGAATAATGTAGGGTAAGTAACATTATATAAGGTAGCATTGTTTAAAGTGGCTAGTGATATATTTACATCATTTCCCATCAATTCCCATTATTAAAGTGGCTGGAGTTGAGTCAGTGTCAGTGTATTGGCAGCAGCCACTCAATGTTAGTGGTGGCTGTTTAACAGTCTGATGGCCTTGAGAAAGAAGCTGTTTTTCAGTCTCTCGGTCCCAGCTTTGATGCACCTGTACTGACCTCGCCTTCTGGATGATAGCGGGGTGAACAGGCAGTGGCTCGGGTGGTTGATGTCCTTGATGATCTTTATGGCCTTCCTGTGACATCGGGTGGTGTAGGTGTCCTGGAGGGCAGGTAGTTTGCCCCCGGTGATGCGTTGTGCAGACCTCACTACCCTCTGGAGAGCCTTACGGTTGAGGGCGGAGCAGTTGCCGTACCAGGCGGTGATACAGCCCGCCAGGATGCTCTCGATTGTGCATCTGTAGAAGTTTGTGAGTGCTTTTGGTGACAAGCCGAATTATCTACAATGTAGAAAATAGTAAAAAATAAAGAAAAACACTTGAATGAGTAGGTGTCCAAACTTTTGACTAGTACTGGATATTAAATATCTGATTTGTTATTGTTACCCACCTACCAATCACTTTTTTATGAAGCTTTTGAAAAACTCTCTGATCTTTGTTTGAATCTGTGCTTGAAATTCAATATTTGACTGAAGGAATTTACAGATGTATGTATTTGGGATAGAGGAAGGTGTATTCATTCAGAATCATGTCAACCTCTATTATTTCACACAGAGTGAGTCCATGTAACTTGTGATTTATTAAGCCAATTGTTACTCCTGAACTAATTTAGGATTGCTTAACAAAGGGGGTGAATACTTATGCAATTACTATTTTAGTTATATAATTTTTGTGTTCATTTGGAGAAAGTCATTTTATTTTCACTTTCACATAATGGAGTATTTTGTGGAGATCAATTACAAAACATTACAAATAAATACATTTCAATTCCACGTTGCAATGCAACAAAATGTGATTAAAGTTCAAGGGGGTGTAGACTTTCTATAGGTACTCTGACTCTCCTGAGACTGTACATTACTGAGTAATGCAACATTTCGTTTTTTACACCTTGTGGGGCGAGGTCTCTTCCTAAGGGACCTACAGCACTGGACATAAACTTGGCCTCGGTGCACCACTATGGCTGTAGACATGCTGTTCACACATTAGCAGTGATGCTAGCGCCAGAGAGAAGCGCACGTGTGTCCATACATACATTTCTGTCCTCATGATTTCCCTTGAGGAGGCAATGTAGCAGCGTGGGTGGAATGAGGAGAAGGATGCAGAGGGTGACGGAGGGGTGAAAGCCTAATGCTCATCCAAGCAAGTTGTGCTTTTATGCATGATCAAATTAAAATAATTCTGTGATGGTGCACTGAATTATGCACAAGCTATTGGATGAAAACATAACTCATCAGTCCTATGATTTTTAGTAGCCTTTTGTCCCTTTTTTAAAATGTTTTTTTCATCAGCGCTGTATTGTAAAGCTTGCCTTGTCCCAGATCTGCAATAGCCAAGCCAACTCCTCGCTACTACATTTTTGGGCAAAATAACATGGAGACCTGGGACCAGGCTTACTGACCACTCACTGTCCTTTATTCCCTGTGCTTGTGGCTTGATGGGCAGCCTGTTCACTGCATAAACATAACACACTAATGTCTGGACCTAACCCTCACACACTGACACTGTTCAACACGGTCCTCTTCTGATCACACCACTATCTAATCAGTTACCACCACGAGGTCAACATACCTCATCTGTTACTCTGCTGCGTGTCATTTTTTATTGTTGTTGATCCATTTATTTTTAATTACAATATTTTATTATGTTGGCAGAGTCTTTCAGTCTCTTGAATCTGCTATTGGCCTCTCTCCCTAACTCTCTTACACTCACTCTCTCTGGCCATTGATTTCCTCCACCTGGTTTAGTGTCTATTTTCCACCCTCTGATGGGCTTCTGACGGACTGTGGGTGCTCTGGCCATGAATTCTAGCTGCAGGGAGATGATGGGTGAGCGAGAGATGAGGAGCAAGAACATGGGTTGTTTCAGGGAGTGAGAGGACAAAAAGAGAAGAGGGACGGTGGGTGACTAGCGGGGGGGGATGAGGAGGGGAGAGCATTAGCGTGGGAAGGAAAGGGAGGCGAAGGGGAAGACATGGATGGGGAGGAGAGAAGGGAGGGTGGGCTGTTAAAGGGAGAAACTCACATTAGCACTCCGCCTTTACTCCCCCTCCTCCTCCTCCCCGCCCCGCTTTGATAGATGTGACTTTGATGATGAAAGCGGGGGGACAGCAGTAGGGAGATGTGAATGTCCATGTAACAGCATTTTAAAGGGACACCGCCAAACCATACTAGCTAGCATAACGCGCCAGCATCCCAGGCTGCCTACCAACATGTTTTTGGAAGCCGGGGCGATCACAATTTTGAGAAATGTGTTTATTTAGAAAAATGACAGAAACATGGCGTCCGAGAAAGTGCTCTGCATGTGTAATGCATCGCCTGACATGTCAGAACTCAGGCACAGACATTCAGGGGCCAGACTAGAAGAGGGATGAGAAAGAGAATGGAAATCCAAGGTTGCGTCCAAAATGGCACCCTATTCCCTATATAGTGCACTACGTTTGACAGGAATGCTATGCGACCTGGTCAAAAGTAGTGCACTATTTTTGGGGAGGAATAGTGTGCCATTTGGGACGCAGGGTGTTGTGTGGTTGATTTGTGCTGAACTTCAAGCCTCCTTTAATTCTTGGGGGATGACAGCAGCAAGGTGGAACATTAAAACCGAGGCTGTAACGAAGATGGAGGTGTTTGCCTTCCAGAAAAAGATTAGAGAAAGAAGAAAAGAAGGGAGAAAATTGAAAAGACATTTACATTGATGTTGTCGTGTGCACGCTAACCGCACATGCATGTCCTATGACTAATTTCCTCACTTCTCTAACACGATCAAACCTTTGTCAATTTTTAGAATTGAATCTGATATTGCTCTTTGATTGACTGGTGGGCATGGGATGGGGCTTTTCTCGGTTGGTTTGAAACCGTCATGTGACCTTGTTAAAGAAAGTCAAATATAATAAGTCTACATTATTCACTGTTTTACATGGATGTGTCATCTGTATTGTGTCTGTTCCTATTTAGGTATGTCTTAGATGGAGAGATGGCTAGATTGACTTTATCGTCCTTGAGAGGGACTTTGACTTTCACATTAAAACAAGCAAGCTTACTTATTCCTCTCAGTTTACAAATATTAACAAGATAGCTTGCGCATACTGATTCTAGAAGTAGCTTCAATTTTCTTCTATGTACTGTGCTCTATACATAGTGTGTGTGCTGACCTGTGTATTCCTCCGTCTGTCCGTCAGATCTTTGAGCGTATCCTGTTCATCTGGGCGATCCGCCACCCGGCCAGCGGCTACGTGCAGGGCATCAACGACCTCGTCACGCCTTTCTTCGTCGTCTATGTCTTTGAGTACATCAGTGAGTCCCTCTTCCTCCGTCTTCGTCCTCGCTCTTTGTCCTCCCGTTTCTTCCTCTGTCCTCTTCCTCCCTATTCTTCCTCCCTCCTCTCTTCCCTTACTCAAGGGAATTGCCAAAGCCAAAGACTAGATAGTATGCGTTTGTACTTTGGTGAGTCCCTCTCTTCTAGCCGCTTCTCTCATTTAAGGGAATTGTCCTCTTTTTTTCTTCAATCACTGGAGTAGATAGCCAAATACTAGATAGTAGCGTCCACTTCCCTCACTCGAGAGAATACCAAGCCATGAAGAGATCCTAGTTTAAATGTTTTAATAGGCTCTCCTCTCACAACAGAGCTTGCCTGGGTCCCTGCTGTATGAGTTTATGTGGTGTAAATTATTTGTGTTATGAATGTTTCATTAAATCGATGACTATGTTCTCTTGTGCTGTGTAGACTGAACTGAGCCGCAAACATTGATTTGCAGAGAGTAAAGCATCTCAAATGACGTTTGTGTGTGTGGGGGGATTGTGTGTGTGTATGCACGTGCTTGCACTCTAGTGTGTTTGTGCTTGAATAAATGGCTCCTCTGCCACTCCAGGGGTTGTTCTAAAGGCATGGTGAGAAGTTGGGTTGTGAACCCGGGGGATTGCAGCTGTTTTGTATGCTGAAGCGTGAAACAGAAAATAGTTATTTCTGTTGCTTTTGACTCCCCTCTCTTTCCTTGTCTCTGACTCAGACCCTGTCTCTCTGTCGGTCTGTCAGATCCCCAAAGTCTCCTGGCCTGCTTCGCTTTGTTTATATGCATCTTCATGTGCTGCTACTGATGAGCCTTGGAAGCTTACAAAGCCAACAAACCTTCAAACGTGCTCCGCCTGACACGTAACACGATGGTTTGATGTGCTGTCTGTTGCTTTTCGCTCGTGTTTTTTTTGAGAGGTTAAGAGAAAGAGAGCGAGAGGGATAGAGCGATTTTTGGGCGTTCATGCCGGGGAATGAGCAGGCTAATTACCCTTCTGTCTGAGGCTTTCTCTCATGCGCTCGCTCGCTCACTCATTCAAACACACACTCTATCTTGTATACGCACACACAAACTCAGTTCAACTTTTGATGGTGCTGCGTCACAGCTAGCTGGCAGCCATTTGTTATTTCCCAATATTCTACAGAGCCTAATGAGGGCTGACATTGGAGTGATTGAAAATGCACGTTAAATAAAGTTAGATTTTATCCCTTTCATTCATTTGTCAGACCGCATGAACATCGCAGTCTGACTGAAATGAATGAAAGGGATCAAATCTCAACTTTATTTAACGTGCTCCCTCTCTCTATCACTTTGGGAAGAAAAGAAAGAACTCTCCATCACTAGAGAGAGAAGAAAGAAGTCAGAGGGTTGGGGATTTCAGAGTAATTGAAAGCTGTTAGTGTAGGACATCTCTCTCTGAGTCAGATTCTCGCTGCCTGTGTGTGTGTTTGTGTGTTGTTGGACTTGGCTTTAGTCTCCTGATCTTGTCAGAAGGCTCCACTGACTAGCAGGCCCTGTCTCTCTTTAATTGAAGTAGATGGGTTTGTACACTCCTAATCACTTTTTCTTCAGTAGCATTTTACAAGGTGTTAGTACAAACTCTTGGGGGACATTACTGTTGAAGGTAATGCTGCTTTCTGTTTTAGCTGATTCTCTCTTATTAAAGGAGGAGGGTGAAAGGAGGTGTGCTAGTGTGTGTTTGGATCTGTTTGTGTGTGTTGTTTTTCAGCAGAGATTTTTACCTTGTCAGCTCGGGGATTCAATCTTGCAACCTTTCGGTTACCAGTCCAACGCTCTAACCCCTGCCTACCTGCCGTCCCATGATGACAGGGATGTAATAGAAAGGCCAGTAAGTCATGCTGTGTTGTGCCTGCTGCTGTCAGGTACCATGCATTATAGTGCTTGTCAGCTTGTAGTCCTAAAATCCGGAAATGAGTTACCTCATTCAGCTGCTCCTTCTGGGAAAATGTATGCGGAAAGATTCAGGTTTTTGGGATGAATGCAGAACATAAGGGCTTAAGTTCACACAGGCTTAGGAGATCTACGTTTTGTTCTATGAGATATCAGTCAGTTAGCATGACCTTTATAAATTATGAAGCCTTTATGTGCTTTATGTACTTTTTTAAATTACATAAATGCTTCAACATTCACAAAAGGGGATTTTAGCTGAAGAAGATTCTCATAGAACAAAATCTCCTAAGCCTGTGTTTGGCAGACCTTCTGCGTTTATCCAAAAACTCATAGGCTTTGCCCAAAAAGACACCATTGCTATTGCTCTCTATAGAAGAACAAACCTTTTTTCCCCCTCTGCTACACACACACTCACGCACACTTATGCACATACACTTTTGAGAGATGTGTGTGTATGTTTGTTTGCGGTAGTCAGTAGGCCTACACAATGTAGCTGTAGCATGTTGGCTATAGGCTTTTGAAGTGTACTGTAATACACTGCTTAACCTGTCACCCTGCTTGACCACTGGGGGCAGTATTGACTCTGTTTAATCTACCTTCAGAAAGTATTCATAGTTAGAAAATTGTACATCATACACTACAGGTGGGGAACTATGGTGAAGTAATTCTGCTTTGAAAGTTTATAAACTTTTGATAACCCCACTTTTGAGAAAATGGCTATTGAATGTTTTGGTACACCTACTGGAGAGCTTTTCTTTGTCTACACCCATTCAGTATCGTTCACACCCTCTTAAGCTTTAGCCCCACTTACCTATTTAAGGATTCACATGTGAGGCCATGTGCTAAACAGAGTAAGGTAGTGTAGGAAACAACCAAAGATTTCAAGAGTGAAAGTAATAGCAAAAATACACTTTATCTAGTCCAATAGATGACTGTAATCACCCCCAACTAGGTTCAATGTTATCTAGCTAGTTTTGTATTCTGTACAGGCTTTCTTTTCACTCTGTCAATTAGGTTAGTATTGTGGAGTAACTACAATGTTGTTGATTCATCCTCAGTTTTCTCCTATCACAGCCATTCAATTCTGTAGTTGTTTTAAAGTCACCATTGACCTCATGGTGAAATCCCTGTGTGGTTTCCTTACTCTCCGTAACTGAGTTAGGAAGGACACCTGTGTTTCGTAGTGGGGTACAGAAATGGGGTACTCATTTAAAAATCATGTTAAACACTATTAATTATAATTATTATGTTTTGTGCTGCTGCTATGTTGTGCTGCTGCTATGTTGTGCTGCTGCCATGTTGTGTTGCTACCATGTTTTCTTGTTGTGTTGCTACGATGCTGTGTTGTCATGTGTTGCTGCCATGCTATGTTGTTGTCTTAGGTCTCTCTTTATGTAGTGTTGTGGTGTCTCTCGTGTCCTGATGTGTGTTTTGTCCAATATATATATATATATATTTTTTTGCCCCGGTCCCCGCAGGAGGCCTTTTGCCTTTTGGTAGGCCATCATTGTAAATAATGATTTGTTCTTAATTGAATTGCCTAGTTAACTAAAGGTTAAATACAATACATTGTTACTTGTTAAGCACATGTTTACCCCTGAACTTATTTAGGATTGCCAAAACAAAGGGGTTGAATACTTATTGACTTCAGACATTTCAGCTTTTGAAGGATTTTGTAAAAAATATTGAAAAACATGATTCCACTTTGACATTATGGGGTATGACAAAATAATTTAATTCAAGCTGTAACACAACAAAATGTGGAACAAGTCAAGGGGTGTCAGTACTTTCTGAAGGCACTGTAACACCAGAGAGAGGTGTTAAAGATGTGAGGAAGTTGAGTGACATGCTGTGTCAAATGTGAATCACAGTTTCCTCTGTCAGGGAAATTATTAAGATGGCCACCTGCACTAGGTGTTTTTCTCTCTCATCAACACCATCTAAATACGTCTATCAGACAGGATCAAGGCTGCCGTTCCATCTCTGTCTTCTCGCCTTGCCTTCGCTCTGTAACAACGCTAAGCTATCGCTTTTTTTGTGTCTCTATTTTTGTTCCTTTGTTGCTGCTAGTTTTCAAACAAACGTCTATCTTCCTTCCTTTGATGATGCAAGAACTAAGACGTTGTGTTTCATGCAGAAACCAGTGGGTTGCTCAAGGGGGGTGGGGGGCGGGGGTTCATGCAAGAACAATGGGATGCAACTGCAGCCCCGAATTGGTGGCTGTAGTTGCACACTAATGCTTTGGCTGCTTCCAAATCCCACACACCAAGCCCCACCCCCTGTCACTCAACCAGGCAGTTCCTAATACTCAAGATTTACTCTGCATTGAACAACAGCATGCAGTTAAAATATTTTTCTGACAAGAACGACACTGCTTTCCTCTTTGCATCTTAATAAAAATCCACCTTTTCTATATTATACTATTTGTTCAACAGTGATAGCTGGAATCAACATAATGCATAGGCTATGAAAGTATCTGCCTGTCCCTGTTTTGCCCGTCGTCTGCTGACTCTCTCCCTCTCCCCATTGTGCGCACGGAGTAGGGAAAGATGGGTTCTGAGAAGCACAAGCATATTACCGTTGCTCAAAATGCTTTCGAGAGAAAAATACAGTTTTTAAAGCAACTTCTGTCTAGTTACAGAGAGGATAGTCATATAATGTATTTCTCAACATTGAGTTCATGGCACCACTTTGTCACTGGTGTAGGCTGTAGTTAGTATGGTTTTGGTGCGCCTGCGGAGCGGAGTATGCCATTTGCAGTGAATAGGCCTACAATTAAGTAGCTTATAGGCCTAGGTCTGGAACGTTTTTGTAGGAACACTAGCCTACATTTACTGATAGATGAATCAATTAGCCTACATGGAAATATAGCTACAATATCATATTTAGAGTTAGCTAGATAAGTGTGCTGAGTTCCCACTTCTTCAGGTGGTTACAAATATCCCCTACAGGCCAATATGCTCTCAAAAGTGTAGGTTTGTTTTGCGGTAGTCAGTAGGCCTACATAATGTAGCTCTAGCATGTTGGCTATAGGATTTTGTAGTGTACTGTAACACACTGCTCAACCTGTGTCACTCTGCCTTACCACTAGGGGCAGTATTGACTCTGTTTAATCTACCTTCACAAAGTATTCATACCCCTTGACTTATTCCACATTTGTGACTAACCGGCTTGTTTCGGTCCTATGTAGCAAAATTTGAAGTTTTATTTTATTTTTTATATTGGATAAAAGTAGAGACTCGGAGCTACAGTGCCTTGCGAAAGTATTCGGCCCCCTTGAACTTTGCGACCTTTTGCCACATTTCAGGCTTCAAACATAAAGATATAAAACTGTATTTTTTTGTGAAGAATCAACAACAAGTGGGACACAATCATGAAGTGGAACGACATTTATTGGATATTTCAAACTTTTTTAACAAATCAAAAACTGAAAAATTGGGCGTGCAAAATTATTCGCGTTAGCGTTAGCATTCAGCAGGCAACATTTTCATAAAAACCAGAAAAAAAATAAAATAATAATTGACCTTTGAAGAACTTAAGATGTTTTCAATGAGGAGACTCTGTTAGATAGCAAATGTTCAGTTTTTCCTGAAAGATTATTTGTTTAGGAGAAATCGCTCCGTTTGGCTACCAAAAAAAACCCGAAAATCCAGTCATCAAAACGCCAAACCTTTTTCCAAATGAACTCCATAATATCGACTGAAACATGGCAAACGTTGTTTAGAACCAAACCTCAAGGTGTTTTTCACATATCTCTTCGATGATATATCGTTTGTGGAAGTGTGCTTTCTCTCCTGAATCCCAGGAGAAAATGCCCGCACCTGAAGATTACGCACCAATTTAGACAAAGGACACCGGGCGGACCCCTGGAAAATGTAGTCTCTTATGGCCGATCTTCCAATGATATGCCTACAAATACGTCACAATGCTGCAGACATCTTGAAGAAACGACAGAAAGGCCAGGCTCGTTCGTGGTGCATTCACAGCCATATAAGGAGACAATTGAAAACAGAGCTTCAGAAATTCTGCTCATTTCCTGTTTGAAGTTTCATCTTGGTTTCGCCTGTAGCAGTTCTGTGGCACTCACAGATAATATCTTTGCAGTTTTGGAAACGTCAGACTGTTTTCTTTCCAAAGCTGTCAATTATATGCATAGTCGAGCATCTTTTCGTGACAAAATATTGCGCTTAAAACGGGCACGTTTTTTTTTATCCAATAATGAAATAGCGCCCCCATAGACTCAACAGGTTAACTTTTGATATCCCCACTTTTGAGAAAATGTCCCTTGAATATTTTGGTACACCTACTGGAGAGCTCTTCTTTGTCTACACCCATTCAGCATCGTTCACAACCTCTCAACCTCTCTGGGATATGTGGGAGCGTCCCACCTGGCCAAAAGCCAGGGAAAATGCAGAGTGCCAAAGTCAAATAAATTACTATAAAAATCGAACTTTCATTAACTATATCTCTTCGATGATATATCGTTTGTGGAAGTGTGCTTTCTCTCCTGAATCCCAGGAGAAAATGCCCGCACCTGAAGATTACGCACCAATTTAGACAAAGGACACCGGGCGGACCCCTGGAAAATGTAGTCTCTTATGGCCGCTATTTTAATTTTTGGATGAAAAACGTTCCCGTTTTAAACAAGATATTTTGTCACGAAAAGATGCTCGACTGTGCATATAATTGACAGATTTGGAAAGAAAACACTCTGACGTTTCCAAAACTGCAAAGATATTGTCTGTGAGTGCCACAGAACTGATGCTACAGGCAAAACCAAGATGAAATTTCAAACAAGAAGTGCCCCAGATTTTAAAGGCGCTGTGTTCCAATGACTCCCAATATGGCTGTGAATGGGCCACAAATGAGCTTACACTTTCTGTCGTTTCCCCAAGGTGTCTGCAGCATTGTGACGTATTTGTAGGCATATCATTGGAAGATTGACCATAAGACACTACATTTTCCAGATGGTCGCTTGGTGTCCTCCGTCGCAATTATTGCGTAATCTCCAGCTGCAGTACTTTTCCGTTTGCTACTGAGGAGAAACCCAACTGCCACGAATGACTTATCATCGAATAGATACGTGAAAAACACCTTGAGGATTGATTCTAAACAACGTTTGCCACGATATTATGGAGTTAATTTGGAAAAAAGTTTGGCGTTGTAATGACTTAATTTTCTGGTTTTTTTCTTCGCCAAATGTGATGAACAAAACGGAGCGATTTCTCCTACACAAATAATATTTTGGGAAAAAATGAACATTTGCTATCTAACTGAGAGTCTCCTCATTGAAAACATCCGAAGTTCTTCAAAGGTAAATTATTTTATTTTAATGCTTTTCTTGTTTTTGTGAAAATGTTGCCTGCTGAATGCTAGGCTTAATGCTATGCTGGCTATCAATACTCTTACACAAATGCTTGTGTAGCTATGGTTGAAAAGCATATTTTGAAAATCTGAGATGACAGTGTTGTTAACAAAAGGCTGAGTTTGTGAGTGAATATATTTCTTTCATTTCATTTGCGATTTTCATGAATAGTTAACGTTGCGTTATGGTAATGAGCTTGAGGCTATGATTACGCTCCCGGATACGGGATTGCTCGACGCTAGAGGTTAAATCACACATGCAAGATAGCAAATTAAAGCTACACTTGTTGTGAATCCAGCCAACATGTCAGATTTCAAAAAGGCTTTTTGGCGAAAGCAAACAATGCTATTATCTGAGGATAGCACCTCTGTAAACAAAGAGAGAAAAGCATATTTCAACCCTGCAGGCGCGACACAAAATGCAGAAATAAAAATATAATTCATGCCTTTGACGAGCTTCTTTTGTTGGCACTCCAATATGTCCCATAAACATCACAAATGGTCCTTTTGTTCGATTAATTCCGTCTATATATCCAAAATGTCCATTTATTTGGCTCGTTTGATCCAGAACGACACCGGTTCCATCTTGCGCAACGTGACTATAAAATATCTAAAAGTTACCTGTAAACTTTGCCAAAACATTTCAAACTACTTTTGTAATAGAACTTTAGGTATTTTTTAACGTAAATAATCGATAAAATTGAAGACTGGATGATCTGTGTTCAATACAGGAGGAAAACAAACTGTAGCTAGCTTTCTGGTCACACGCCTCTATCTAACAGTACACTTCAAGTGACCCTCGTTCAAGATGGCCGTACTTCTTCATTACACAAAGAAAAAACCTCAACAAATTTCTAAGGAAGGTCCCTTAGAAATCTAGATTCCCCATTGAAAATTGTGACCTTAAAAAAATCTGAATGGTTTGTCCAGAACTTTCGCTAAATAAGGTCTGTTATACTCACAGACATGATTCAAACAGTTTTCTATCCAAATCTACTAATAATATGCATATCTTATCTTCTGGGGATGAGTAGCAGGCAGTTGAATTTGGGCATGCATTTCATCCGGACGTGAAAATACTGCCCCGTCACCAAGAAGTTAATCTTTAGCCCGACTCATCTATTTAAGGATTCACATATGAAGCCATGTGCTAAACAGAGTAAGGTAGTGTAGTAAACAACCAAATATTTCAAAGGTAAAAATGTAAAAGTAGTAGCAATGTGTCAATACGTGTCAAATACTCATGAGTTCAGAGGCCTCGCTTTAACAAAGTTAACCATTTTCACTGTAGTGTCCAAAACGTCTTTCAAGCTGTCAGGCATTCCCTTGGCTGCAAGAACCTCTCGTTTGATGCTGCAGTGTACCCAAGTGGCGTCGGGAGCAACTGCTTGCACGCGTGTTACCAGTCCACTATGCCTCCCTGTCATGGCTTTTGCACCATCAGTACAGATACCAACAGGAGCAGCAGCTAAATACGGACCGTTAGTGGAATTCCCGTGAGAGAGTAACGGTTAATGTGATTGGATGTTAATTATTTGACTAGGCTACCTGTATTGTGTTTCGCTGAACACAAGATGGTTTAATTTTATCTTTGGCAGTGAAACGAGGCTATTCAGGCGAGGAAGATTTTGTGAAGATATTTAAAAAAAAATATGTTATAAAAACAAATGTGTATCACATTTTTTATTTGGATTGGATGAAGTTCAGGAGGAGAGGACAGAAGAGCTCTGGTCTTTTTCTGATGGTCAGTGTGGAGACTGTAGAGAGAGGATCCGTGCTGTCAGAAGGAAGCTGCACGTGTTTCCTGGAAGATGACCTATGATAGTACTGCTGGGCTTTATACAGGAGCAATAGTGATGTCAGTACAAAGTCGATGGAAAAGGATAATATAACTTGTGACTGCGTCTGTGTGAGTGAGTGTAGGGGTCCGGTCAGGAGTAATAAAGGGGGCTGCAGCAGGCAGTGTGCCAGTGGGCAGCAGGCAGTGTGCCAGTGGGCAGTAGGCAAGAACACCATGATGGTGTCACGGCCAAGGAGTTATGGTGGAGAGGTGAGGGGAATGAATGTAATAATAAAGGGAGGAATGAGGTGGGCATTCAGTCCTGTCTGTCCAGAGCTCTCAACTACCTCAAGTCCTGCCTGCTGGTCCTGGCATTGAGGGGAAATAGAGGGACAGTGAGTGACTGAGACGGGCTAAGAGAGGAGCAGAGGCAGGGATTGGAAGAGGCTGTGAGAAGGATAGAGAAGGGGGGAAAAGAGTGGAAGTGAGGAGCTCAGAGGGAGAAATCCCCCTTATTCGGATCCCCATTAGCTGTTAATTTTTATTTTATTTTTATGTTTCTACTTATACTTACTACCATGATTAGGGATAATCCTGAATGAGTTGTGAATAATAATGAGTGAGAAAGTTGCAGACACAAATATCCCCCCAATAATGCTAACTTCCACTGTTATTGTAGTTGTGAGAGGTTCGCATGTCTTGGGGGTATGATATTTTATTTACAATAAAAGTTACTACAAAATTACGCTTGGGTGCAAAATAATCTGAAACACAACCAAAAAAACAGAGCAAATGCATCCAACAAATGTGTAGAGTCCCAAGCTTGATGAAGTCATTGCGTGCTATGAATATGGGACCAAATACTTAACTTTATACTACTTTAATTCACATAAGGGAATTTGTCCCAATACCTTTTTTTCCCCTAAAAGGGGTGGACTATATACAAAAAGTGGTGTAAATACCCTCAAATTAAAGCTGACAGTCTGCACTTTAACCTCATAGTCATGGTATAATTTCAAAGTGCTGAAGTAAAGAGCCAAAACAACAAAAATGTGTCACTCTTCCAATACTTTTGGAGCTCACTGTGTCTTAAGTGAACCATCACTTACATTTTATTGGTCACATACACATATTCAGCAGATGTTATTGAGGGTATAGCGAAATGCTTGTTTGTGTTCCTAGCTCCAACTGTGCACTTCTTAAGAAATTGAAAATGATACATTGTGACAGAGCTGGCAAATACATTACTTATCAGGTTTTTATTCAGAATAATAAACCAGACGTATAGCCAAGCTCTGACGGAGTCTACACTGTAAGCCGACGCATAGACATGAAGGTTGGTTTTAATAACAGCAACAGAACAGTGTGAAAGAAGACCAAATAAGCTAAGTGAAGAGAATCTATCTGCTCTGTTAGCTGTGCTATCCTAGCAAGTTGTTAGCATGGCTGTTTGGTTTACAGTCTGAGACCTAGCTGACACTGGGCATCTCTGACAAACTCTAAGCAGTGCTAATGTTTAAAAAAAAAAAAAAATGTATTGTGTGTGTCACTCTCAGCATCTGACAGAGGGATGGGGATTGTAGGCGGAGCAGTCAGGGAAAAAACATTTTGAGTGGGGAATAGAGGAATTCCCCCTCAGCCTAAATTATAAACTATGTAGACGAGAGAGAAATACACATATTGAGCTTGTACAACAGCCCTATTGGACTACTCCCAGCAAGCTAAAGATGATCCCTTCCTACTAAGCAGAGAAGCGACTGAAGTCAACACGCTGTGATTGTGAGTAGTGGGCCTATATTTTGTGTTTACACCATGTGATTAAAACGGGAGACTTTTGATGTCATGAATCGCAGTCAAAATGTCACTCTTCTGTTTTACTTGTCTCTCCATCAGAGTCTTGTAGCTTTAGCCAACTACTTTGTCAGCTACTACCAGGCTGGTTTAGTTTATCCATGTTTAAGTGGTCCGTATCGACTGTGTGAGGATCACGCCTACTGTCTAAAGACACACCACACGGATCCCCCGCTCAATCCACAGACAGCGCAGACACAGACCACTGACCCTCTGCTCAATGAACAGACAGAACGACAGAGAATCACGCTTACTGTCTGTCAGTTTGGTCTGGCTGTGGGTTGAGCGGAGGGCCAGAGGTGTGTGTGTGTGTGTGTGTGTCTGTCTGGTGTCTGTGAATGGAGCACTGGGTCAGTTGGGGGTAGTCTATCTGGTGTCTGTGGATTGAGCGGAGGTTCAGCTGGCTGTCTGTCATTTGGTCTGTGGATTGAGTTTAGTGTCAGTGGGGTGTGTTGGTTCTCTGTCGTGCTGTCTGTTGATTGAGTGGGGGATCAGTGTGGTGTGTCTTGTTGCTGAGTATTTAATGAGTATCGGTTTGTTCGCAGTCTCCCATCGCCAGGCGCTGATTTTAACGCTTAGCTGATTAACGTTCTTTATTTGCTCTAACGAGTCATTAAGTAATTGCCTCTGCACGGCCACTGGCATTCACTGGAGGTTTCCCTCCCTCTTTCCTCCTCTGCTCTCTCTTATCCCCCTCTTCTATCGTTCTCTGATGGAGTTCCCCATTGACCCAAGTTTGTGTCTAGTAGACTGATGTGGAAGGCAGGGAACAGTGCACACACATAGTACTTATTGGCAGTAGTAAAGAAATGTGCATCTGAAGTAGGCCTAGCAATTAGAAAGAAAGACTCTTAACTTTAGTTTTGTTTTTGCCTCTTGCTCTGTTATTTTAAATAGGGTTATTTATAATCTGTTTTGGCTTGAGCCACTTCTTTTTCAACTTGGGCTTTTCATCGATATTTATTTATTACACACTCCTCATATTTCTAGTTTATTTAAATTTTAAATCATTGTTGTGAAATATAATATACACTATCATACTAATAAGTACAGTACTTGGAATAGTTCGTATCACGTCTTGAAATATTTTCTTCTTTAAGATGATGGAGAAGCTGACTCATTATTCCAATGGCCAGGAACTGAAACACTAGATCTATTTTGAGACTTTCTCCACACATTTTCTCATCATTCCTGATTCCATAAAATGCACTGGAGCCGAGAATGGTTCTGATAAAACTCCTTGTCAAGATGTAATACATTTTCCATGAATAATAATCACGGTTATTGAATATTTTGGTATTACGTTAATTCCTCTACTATAAAAAGGCATAAATTGGATTTCTCGCCATGAAAAATTGCTCCTTTATCATTTTGTCACCCCGCTAAAATGCACTTGACATGATGCAATTGAGTGTCATCTTTTTTTAAGATACACATTTGTTGTTGAATAATCTTCCACTCTTCTGATAGTAATTCAGATTGTAGCTACTCCACATAAAATCAGCAAAAAAAGAAACGTCATCTCACTGTCAACTGCCTTTATTTTCAGCAAACTTAACATGTGTAAATATTTGTATGAACATAAGATTCAACAACTCTGACATAAACTGAACAACTGAGACATAAACTGAATAACTTCCAGTGATGTGACTAACAGAAGTGGAATAATGTGACCCTGAACAAAGGGGGGGGTCAAAGTGTCAGAAGTAACAGTCAGTGTCTGGTGTGGCCACACACTGCAGTACTTAATGCAGCTGATCTCCTCCTCATTGACTGCACAAGATTTGCCAGTTCTTCCAGTGAGATGTTACCTCACTCTTCCACCAAGGCACCTGCAAGTTCCCGGGCATTTCTGGGGGGAATGGCCCTAGCCCTCACCCTCCGATGCAACAGGTCCCAGACGTGCTCAATGGGATTGAGATCCAGGCTCTTCGCTGGCCATGGCAGAACACTGACATTCCTGTCTTGCAGGATATCACACACAGAACGAACAGTATGGCTGGTGGCATTGTCATACTGGAGGGTCATGTCAGGATGAGCCTGCAGGAAGGGTACCACATGAGGGAGGAGGATGTCTTCCCTGTAACGCACAGTGTTGAGATTGCCTGCAATGACAACAAGCTCAGTCCGTTGATGCTGTGACACACCGCCCCAGACCATGACGGACCCTCCACCTCCAAATCGATCCCGCTCCAGAGTTCAAGACAAAACTGCGACTCATCAGTGAAGAGCACTTTTTGCCAGTCCTGTCTGGTCCAGCAACGGTGGGTTTGTGCCCATAGGTGACGTTGTTGCCGGTGATGTCTGGTGAGGGCCTGCCTTACAACAGGCCTACAAGCCCTCAGTCCAGCCTCTCTCAGCCTTTTGCAGACAGTCTGGAGGGATTGCACGTTCCTGGTGTATTTCGTGCAGTTGTTGCCGTCCTGTATCTGTCCTACAGGTTTGATGTTCGGATGTACCGATCCTGTGCAGGTGTTACACGTGGTCTGCCACTGTGAGGACGAGCAGGTGTCCGTCCTGTCTCCCTGTAGCGCTGTCTTAGGCGTCTCACAGTACAGACATTGCAATTTATTGCCCTGGCCACATCTGCAGTCCTCATGCCTCCTTGCAGCATGCCTAAGGCACGTTCACTCAGTTTTCATAGCTGTGACCTTAATTGCCTACCGTCTGTAAGCTGTTAGTGTCTTAACAACTGTTCCACAGGTGCATGTTCATTAATTTTTATGGGTCATTGAACAAACATGGGAAACAGTGTTTAAACCTTTTACAATGAAGATCTGTGAAAATTATTTGGATTTTTACAAATTGTCTTTGAAAGACAGTGTCCTGGCTGAGTTTATTTATCAATTAACATCCCACTCAGCCTCGTAGACCAACACTACGTCCCAAATGGTGCCCTATTCCCTAGATAGTGCACTACTTTTGACTGGGTCTCATAGTGCACTACTTTTGACCAGAGCCCTATGTAAGGGTGCCATATGGGGGTAGAGCATAATATCTCCCATTCTTACATTTATATATATATATTTACCTTGTTTTTCTCCCCAATTTCGTGGTATCCAATTGTCTCATCGCTGCAACTCCTGTACAGACTCGGGAGAGGCGAAGGTTGAGAGCCGTGCGTCCTCTGCAACGCAACCCAACCAAGCTGCACTGCTTCTTGACACAATGCCCACTTAACCCGGAACCAGCCGCACCAATCTGTCAGAGGCAACACCGTGCACTTGGTGACCGTGTCAGCGTGCACTGCGCCCGGCTGGCCACAGAAGGTGCTAGTGCGTGATGGGACAAGGACATCCCTGCCGGCCAAACCCTCCCCTAACCCGGACGACACTGGGCCAATAGTGCGCCGCCCCATGGCTCTCCCGGTCGCGGACGACTGCAACAGAGCTTGGACTCAAACCCAGAATCTCTAGTGGCACAGCTAGCACAGCGAAGCAGTGCCTTAGACCACTGCGCCACTCGGGAGGCCCCCATTAACTATACTTCTAATGATTTCTGTGAGACTGCAAATTCATTTCTTAATGGATTCTTCCATATTTCACACTCTAGAAATGATCCCTCTTCTTTTCCTCTTCTTATCCTCCTCTTTTCTCCGTTAGTGGCAGCTCATCTAGAGTGATGACTCTCTGTTTATCTCTGCCTCAATAACAGGTGAAGTCGGTGGGGATAGTTAGTGTTCTGTTATGTTGTGGTAAGTTTCAAGTTTTGTCACGTGCACAATTACAGTCTTTCTTGTAAGCTCTTTCCCAACAATGCGGTAATCAAGTACGCGGTAAGATGTTCACATTGTGTGTAGACTATAGTATAGCTTTACTATAGCCTTCCCAGACATACAGTTAGAGCCTAGTTCTCCCCACATTGTCTTCACGGGACTCGTTCGGAAATGTGCCTGGGGCTTTCCCATCCGTACACATTTTTCATAAATACATTTTTAAAACCTAGAGAACCGTTCCGAATGGACTCGTGGACAACTAGAACCGTTCCATATAGACCTGGTCGGATCCAGATCCAATCCGAGTCAGGGAAGCAGAAGAAAAGTCATCTTTTAAGCTACTTTTTTAACCGGAGCTGATACAGAGCGAAAGGAGGGAGAGAGAGGTGCCTCTCTAGCAGATGGGGGAAGGGCCATACTGTGAGCAAGTGACACGGGGAGCAGGGAGGGAGAGACGAGAGACACCAACCAACCAAGCACACTCGTGCTTTAGTACGCTAATAGCTGTCATACAGCTAGATTATCAGATATATGATTACGTAGTACCTGTCTTGACTGCATCAAACTGGGAGAAGCTAGTTAAGATAGCCTGCTAGGCTAATTAAGGCAGCATCCCACAGTTACAAATGACAACCAGTCAATTCAGAATATTAAGTAGCAGCCTACCTGTTGGCTTTTGGTCGTTGTAGCCTATCCTTCTCCTTTAACTTATTCCGTCATTTTAATTACATCTTCCATTGATTCGATATCTCAAAAATTATGCAACACACGAGGCTCTATGACTATAGCCTATTTCCGCTTTGATGACTTATGATTGGCCAACAACAACAACAAGCTACACGCGCCATGCTCCTCTCTCGTGAAAAGCAATAGCAGCAGCATAAGTTATATAATTTCTCTCTCTCTACTGCAGCAGTCGAGGTTGGATCTCTACGGGCCCTTTTGGACAAGTCAGTTACCCAAGACCCGTGACAATCATATCAGCTCCTACCCAGACCTGTGAAATGATTTAGAATTCTGGATCCAGATCTGTTCGGGTCCCGGATCGGGTATAGGTCGATCCACGAAGACCTGTACCCCACATCTGTCCAATTGATATGTCTATCATCTATGGCTCATGTATTTCTATGTGGCAGTGAGAGCCCTAGATACAGTACTGGACCACTAGCCAAGCAACCAGCAGGCCGCAGAGACAACGGCAACAACATCTCTGTGCATCTTTAATGGCACCCAGTGCCAGGCCATTTCAGATACAGCCATAGAAACCGATCTGAAATGCAGCTCTGCTCTCCTCTGCTCTGCTGCTGTACCATCGCCATGGTTACATGATTGCGGAGCAAGCGTTGGACGTTGGTAGGTGGGTCGTACTGCTGGGTTGGTTGGGTGTAGAGGAGAAGCAGCTGTGTGTGTTGGCTGACTGCGTGGGCTGGGCTGGTGCTAGTCTAGTCCAGTGCAAAGCCTATGGCCGCAGGCAGTTATTTTCATCCTCTAGCTTGTGTCCTCTGTAGGCCATCATATGTTTACTATAGGAGGAAGACACGCACACACACAGAGTGCATATCTATGTGTTTATTACCGCACAATGTGTATTTCCATAAATCACAGATGGATTCACAATGCTCTCTCGCCTCTTTCTCTCACACTGTGTAATTACGCTCCCAGCATCACTTGTTTCTCTCTACTAAAACAACTTTGCCAGATTTTACTCTCATATTAATTATCCACTGTTTCAATTATCTACCTGATAGGACTCTATGTGATAATCATTAACCAACACTAGGTTTAAGGATAGTTGGCATGTGTTAGTCAGGTTGGGTTAATCTAAGTGAGATTACTGATATCTGTGGCTTGTGGCCACTCTTGGCTCTGTGAAGACTATACAAGATGATATTGACACATCTAGATATGACATACAGGCTTTCATAGACTCCAAAACCATCTCTCCACAATGTTTTCAGCTAAGGGAAGCCTGATGAAGAAAATTCAGTTGTGAATGTAACACATTTTGGGCAAAAATTTATTGCGAAAAACAAATGTTTTTAGACAAACAATCTGGGTACTCGGACTAGGTTGAAGATATACAGTATCAGTCAAAGTTTGGACACCTACTCATTCAAGGGTTTTTCTTAATTTTTACTATTTCCTACATTGTAGAATAGTAGTGAAAACATCAGAACTATGAAATAACACATGGAATCATGTTGTAACCGAAAAGGTGTTAAACAAATAACAAAATATATTTGAGATTTGGTTCTTCAAAGTAGCCACCCTTTGCCTTGATGACAGCTCTGCACACTCTTGGCATTCTCTCAACCAGCTTCACCTGGAATGCTTTTCCAACAATCTTGAAGGAGCTCCCACATATGCTGTGCACTTGTTGGCTTTTCCTTCACTCTTGTCCAACTCATGCCAAACCGTCTCAATTGGGTTGAGATCGGATGATTGTGGAGGCCAGGTCATCTGATGCAGCACTCCATCACTCTTGGTCAAATAGCCCTTACACAGCCTGGAGGTGTGTTGGGTCATTGTCCTCTTGAAAAACAAATGATAGTCCCACTAAGCACAAACCAGATGGGATGGCGTATCGCTGCAGAATGCTGTGGTAGCCATGCTGGTTAAGTGTGTTTTCAATTCTAAATAAATCACAGACAGTGTCACCGTCAAAGCACCATCACACCACCGCCTCCATGCTTCACGGTGGAAACCACACATGCGGAGATCATCCATTCATCTACTCTGCATCTCACAGAGACACGGCAATTGGAACCAAAAATCTCAGTTGAACTCATCAGACCGAAGAACAGATTTCCACCGGTCTAATGTCCATTGCTCATGTTTCTTTGCCCAAGCAAGTCACTTCTTCTTATTGGTGCCCTTTACTAGTGGTTTCTTTGCAGCAATTCAACCATGAAGGCCAGATTCACGCAGTCTCCTCTGAACAGTTGATGTTGAGATGTCTGTTACTTGAAATCTGTGAGGCATTTATTTGGGCTGCAATCTGAGGTGCAGTTAACTGTAATGAACTTATCCTCTGCAGCAGAGGTAACTCTGGGTCTTTCTTTCCTGTGGCGGTCCTCATGAGAGCCAGTTTCATCAAAGCGCTGGATGGTTTTTGCGACTGCATTTGAAGAAACTTTTAAAGTTCTTAAAATGTTCCGGGTTGACTGACCTTCATGTCTTAAAGTAATCTTTGCTTATTTGAGCTGTTCTTGCCATAATATGGATTTATAGGGCTAATATGGATATCTTCTGTGTACCACCCCTGCCTTGTTACAACACAACTGATTGGCTGAAATACATTAACTTCTTCGATATAGGGGGCGCTCTTTTAATTTTTGGATAAAAAAACGTTCCCGTTTTAAACAAGATATTTTGTCACGAAAAGATGCTCGACTATGCATATAATTGACAGCTTTGGAAAGAAAACACTCTGACGTTTCCAAATCTGCAAATATATTATCTGTGAGTGCCACAGAACTGATGCTACAGGCGAAACCAAGATGACATTTCAAACAGGAAATGCCCCAGATTTTGAATGCGCTTTGTTCCAATGTCTCCTTATATGGCTGTGAATGCGCAAGGAATGAGCCTACACTTTCTGTCGTTTCCCCAAGGTGTCTGCAGCATTGTGACGTATTTGTAGGCATATCATTGGAAGATTGACCATAAGAGACTACATTTACCAGGTGCTCCGTCTGGTGTCCTCCGTTGCAATTATTGCGTAATCTCCAGCTGCGTGCATTTTTCCATTTGGTTCAGAGGAGAAACCAAACTGCCACGAATGACTTATCATCGAATAGATATGTGAAAAACACCTTGAGGATTGATTCTAAACAACATTTGCCATGTTTCTGTCGATATTATGGAGTTAATTTGGAAAAAAAGTTTGGCGTTGTAATGACTGAATTTTCGGGTTTTTTTCTTAGCCAAACGTGATGAACAAAACGGAGCGATTTCTCCTACACAAATAATATTTTTGGAAAAACTGAACATTTGCTATCTAACTGAGAGTCTCCTCATTGAAAACATCCGAAGTTCTTCAAAGGTAAATTATTTTATTTGAATGCTTTTCTTGTTTTTGTGAAAATGTTGCCTGCTGAATGCTAGGCTTAATGCAATGCTAGCTATCAATACTCTTACACAAATGCTTGTGTAGCTATGGTTGAAAAGCATATTTTGAAAATCTGAGATTACAGTGTTGTTAACAAAAGGCTAAGCTTGGGAGCCAATATATTTATTTCATTTCATTTGCGATTTTCATGAATAGTTAACGTTGCGTTATGGTAATGAGCTTGAGGCTATAATTACGCCCCCGGATACGGGATTGCTCGACGCAACAGGTTTTAAGTACAGGCAAATAAATTCATTAAAAATCCTACAATGTGATTTTCTGGATTTTTTTTCTCATTTTGTCTGTCATGGTTGAAGTGTACCTATGATGAAAATTACAGGCCTCCCTCATCATTTTAAGTGGGAGAACTTGCACAATTCGTGGCTGACTAAATACTTTTTTTGCCCCACTGTATACAATGTGGGTGAATGAGTGGGTGTGTCCAAATGTTTGACTCTACATGCCATCCAAGTTGTCACAGACTCCAAAATAATTACTACACAATTTTTCCCAGTTAAGGTAAGCCGGATAAAGCCTCCTGCAGGCTGCCATTAGCAACTAAATTATCCTTATGTGTTCTGTGTGCAATTTTAAAATAATTGGTTCAGTTACATCGCTATGCATATGATCTATTAGAAGCAATTATTGGTTCCATGATTGTTTTCCCCAACAACAAAAAAATTCACACGAAGATTGCAGACTGGAAGCTGTGGTATTTCAACGGCCAATAAGAAGCCACTTGGCTCGGGCTTGGCAGATGTAGAGGAGGGGAGGACCTGTGTTAGGCTGATAGTGGAACAGACTCATGGAAACACACACACGCACACACACTAAAATCCACCCTTCCACACTCGATTTGCATGGGGAAAATCACCATGTACAATGCCTTGCAAAGGTATTCACCCCCTTTTTGGTGTTTTTCCCTGTTTTGTTGCATTACAACTTGTAATTTAAATATATATATTTTTGGATTTCATGTAATGAACATTCAGAAAATAGTTCAAATTGGTGAAGTAAAAAAAATATATAATAATTAAAACGGAAAAGTGGTGCATGTATTCACCCCCCTTGCTATGAAGCCCCTAAATAAGATCTGGTGCAGCCAATTACCTTCAGAAGTCACATAATTAGTTAGATTGCACACAGGTGGATTTTATTTAAGTGTCACATGATCTCAGCATATACAGGATATCACAAAAGTGAGTACACCCCTCACATTTTTGTAAATATTTGAGTATATATTTGCATGTGACAACACTGAAGAAAAGACACTTTGCTACAATGTAAAGTAGTGAGTGTACAGCTTGTATCACAGTGTACATTTTCTGTCCTCAAAATAACTCAACACACAGCCATTAATGTCTAAACTGCTGGCAACAAAACTCCACAGCGTAGATTGGAGTATCTGTCCATAGGACCACTTTAAGCCATACACCCGATAGAGCTGAGCTTTACTGAAGAGAGGTGAGAAAAAAGCCATTGATTAAAGACAAAAAATAAGCAAACACGTTTGGTGTTTGCCAAAAGGCATGTGGGATACTCCATAAACATATGGAAGAAGGTACTCTGGTCAGATGAGACTAAAATTGAGCTTTTTGGCCATCAAGGAAAACGCCATGTCTGGCGCAAACCTAACACCTCACATAACCCCGAGAGCACCATCCCCACAGTGAAGCATGGTGATGGCAGCATCATGCTTTTGGGATGTTTTTCGTCAGCAGGGACTGGGAAACTGGTCAGAATTGAAGGAATGATGGATGGCACTAAATACAGGGAAATTCTTGAGGAGAAACCTGTTTGTCTTCCAGAGATTTGAGACTGGGACGGAGGTTCATCTTCCAGCAGGACAATGACCCTAAGCATACTACTAAAGCAACACTCCAGAGGTTTAAGGGGAACCATTGAAATGTCTTGGATTGGCCTAGTCAAAGCCCAGAACTCAATCCAATTGAAAATCTCAATAATTGCTGCAAAAGGTGGTTCTACAAAGTATTGACTTTGGGGGGGTGAATAGTTATGCACACTCAAGTTTTCAGTTTTTTTTGTTTGTTTCACAATAAAAAATATTTTGCATCTTCAAAGTGGTAGGCATGTTGTGTAAATCAAATGATACACTAGCTGCAGCACTAGTTTTACCAGCCCTCTCTTTCTAATCTGTAGGGAAAAGGTTAATGAACCCAGATGATCACAACACCAGGCTCTAGGGATCTCTCTGTGTGTGTGTGTGTGTGTGTGTGTGTGTGTGTGTGAGAGCAGGAGCGTGAGCAAGCGCGAGAGAGAGCGATGGCTTGTGCGCTGCATATATGTAGGGCTGTCCCTGACTTTATAAATCTTGGTATACCGAGTGTCATCTGTTCTTTCGACCAATCAATCAATTGGTCAAAGTTGTATCACTTGTAGGTTTTCATATACCGTGCCTTGCGAAAGTATTCGGCCCCCTTGAACTTTGCGACCTTTTGCCACATTTCAGGCTTCAAACATAAAGATATAAAACTGTATTTTTTTGTGAAGAATCAACAACAAGTGGGACACAATCATGAAGTGGAACGACATTTATTGGATATTTCAAACTTTTTTAACAAATCAAAAACTGAAAAATTGGGCGTGCAAAATTATTCAGCCCCCTTAAGTTAATACTTTGTAGCGCCACCTTTTGCTGCGATTACAGCTGTAAGTCGCTTGGGGTATGTCTCTATCAGTTTTGCACATCGAGAGACTGAAATTTTTTCCCATTCCTCCTTGCAAAACAGCTCGAGCTCAGTGAGGTTGGATGGAGAGCATTTGTGCTTGTGTTCCCTGTTTATCTTATTTCTGTAGATATAAATATATATATATATGGATTATTTATAAAGCCAGGCACATTTAACTGCAACAGCTATCCAACACGGGAGAAAGCGCATTTGTATAATATTTTTTATTTGTGTGGCACCATTGTTCTTTCACAATTATAACCATATACAATTTCAGTAGCACATGTCTTAGACTGATGGACCGTGCCACCCAACAGCCTCCACAGTGGATCAGTACACTCGAATCAGACAGGTGCCTTGTAGGCTACACCATGACCATTTTCTTTCTTTTTTTCCCTAATGCTCGCATTCTCGATTGACCAACAGCCTATCGACTAAACAATCGACCAGTTGACTTATTGGGGTTCAGCCCTAGTGTGTGTGTGTGTGTGTTTGCTTGTTCCTGTGTACTAGTGTGTGTCTAGCCATACACCTGTATCCCGCTATTAATGGTCAAACACCTTTATCTCACCCTCCCATGGACTGGGCTTCACCTCGTATGGCTGCATCCCTGTTCTCTGGTCCTCTGTTCTCTATTGTCCCTCTTTCTCTCTGGTTCCTGTGTCCAGTCAGTGTGATGTTCAGTGCCTGTGTCCTCGCTCTCGCTCTGTCTCTCTGTCTGTGTGTTTGTGATGCTCAGTGGCCATGTCACCTTGCCTCTGTAGTGGCTGATCACAGGCTACAGCCCCTCTCTTTCTCCTGACGATACGCTTCGACAGATGGCATGGTCCTATCGTTCGAGAGGGAGGGAGAGTGTGCGTTTGTGCAGAGCTTGAGACTTTTTTCTCTGCCTATTTAACCCTCATAATCTGACTGCTCACCTATAATGCCTGTAACACACTCTTACTGACAGGCTCTTATTATTGCATATGAACTACACCTTGGGTTTGTGTGTCATGTTGACTCAGAAATAGAACTCATTCTAGCTTTGTGGCGTCTACTACTGATGACATCAGAAACTGAGTGGTGGCCCAGTGACTTGTCTTAGTAAAGAGTGTGTAGGGGAGAGAGGTAGAGTGAGTGTGTGGCTGAATAAAGCAGAGAACACTGTGTAGGTGACTCAGATCTCCCAATATAACAAAGGAAATCATTTGCTGTGCTTCCCTCGCAATGGAAATTCACTTCTTTAGCATTGTCCTATCAGAGCAGGCTTCAGTTCCTCCAGGGACCACAGGGGGAGCTGTTGATTTGTGGAACAAGTAGCACAGACGAATAGAAACACAGCGCCTTCTTTCTTGTACCCTTGTTCATGCATACTCTGAGTTAGCCCCAATTCCACATCAACCCCAAGACACTTGTACACACTCTTATACAAGTGTCTCCCCTACCCTCACCTCACTTGAACAGAACAATGTTAAACTGGCAGTTAAGATGACTTGGGGAGGGTCTGATTTGTATTAAGGCAGTGGTCACCAAGTCGAGATCTACCACTCGGATAAAAAAAAAAAACGACTTAATAAAAATAGCTCTGTAGGAATGAGGTTTGTGCAGCAGGTCTAATACATTATCACAGCATATTGGCTATGATTGGCCTGCCAATATTGTTCTTCTCGGACCATATTATATTTCAAAACTCGTGCTTTGATAACAAAATAGATCAGTTGTTGCATCACTTGCTAGGCACAGCTGAGCATAAATTGAAATAATTTGCTTTTTTATTTTACTGGACTTGATCTGTATCTGATGGTCAGTCTCAGCGGAGGAAAGGAGAGAGCAGCAGAGTGTCTGCCTCTCATGGCCCCTGCTCTCTCTTTTCCTCTGGTGAGACTGAACAGAGGGGACACAGTCTTCCACCTGATGGGGCAACTCGAGTCGCACCACTTTATTTCTGCCTCATGCACGAATTCATGGTGTTCGCATGACCAGAACAAGTAAAATATTCTTCGATATTAAAATGGACACGACAAGCTGCTAATAATAAAAACACAACATATTGATACACTTGGCTACTTCATTCTTTGCAGCTGCAGTGCTGCTTGTAGCACGAGTGGAAGTAGGGATAAGCGTATTTTATGTTTTGTAAAAGTGTTGGAGAAAGAAACTGTGACAAGGCTAAATTCTTAGATAGTTTCGTGGAAGCTGTAGGCACGTTGATATGAGCTGTCCGATTGGCCAGCACAGTAGGCGCACTTGATTTAGCTCTCCTGGTCAGCCGGGTAGACGGAGTTTGTCCCTTCAGACAAATTAAACGGTTAAAAATGGGAAAACTTCGCCCACCCGGGGTGCAGGGCTTCTGAATCAAGTGGACCTACCGCCAGCAGCGCAAGACGAATACAAATAGAGAGGAGCGCAAGGCTATATCGTTGGCTTTTCGATCACAATCGACCGGTTGGTGACCACTGTATTAAGGGCTCATGAAAAGGCTCTCCACAATCTATCCATCCAGCCATTCCTTCTCCCTGTCTATATTAGAGCCTGTCTTCAGCAGTTTGTCTCTTCTCTCTTCTCCCTATTTACCTGAGGGCGGCTGCTGCTCACCTCCCCTGGTGTTACCTGTCAGAGTAGCCACTGAGGACACACAAACGTAATAGGCGGCTGGCCAGTGATGTGTATAAAGAGAGAGTGGTTCGTCAGGTGTGTGAGAGTAGTAGAGTGTGATTAATCAGTATCATCTCTCTCTAGTGTTCCACTCTGTTGCAGTTGTCAAGAATGTGTCAAACCCTACATACAGCCCTCCCTAAAGCCCACACCATATCTGTCACACACACCTCATGTTCCCCACGCCTCACCTAATCAATCGGGTTATATGTTCATGATCCCATATGGCACCCATCAGCGTGATAACAAATTATATTACACCTGGTCTATATTAAACCAGGTCGACACATGATGGACATGTAGAGGTAATTAGAAGGACATATGGTTAACAAGGCAACAAATTATTGTATTTTTTTCATTCGCTGTATGTATGGCTTATAGGTCCTTATGGGAAACATGTTGCGCATGAGAAGATGCATATACAGTTGAAGTCGGAAGTTTACATACACTTAGGTTGAAGTCATTAAAACTAGTTTTTCAACCACTCCACAAATTTCTTGTTAACAAACTATAGTTTTGACAAGTCGAATAGGACATCTACTTTGTGTATGACACAAGTAATTTTTCCAACAATTGTTTACAGACAGATTATTTAACTTATAATTCACTGTATCACAATTCCAGTGGGTCAGAAGTTTACATGCACTAAGTTCACTGTGCCTTCAAACAGCTTGGGAAAATTGCAGAAAATGATGTCATGGCTTTAGAAGCTTCTGATAGGATAATTGACATTTTTAATAATAAAAAAAAGGAAACCTATTATTCTGACATTTCACATTCTTAAAATAAAGTGGGGATCCTAACTGACCTAAGACAGGGCATTTCTGCTCGGATTAAATGTCAGGAATCATGAAAAACTGACTAACACAAATGGGACAGGAGATATGCTTGTTCAAAGTCTGGAATTTGGTGTCTGCGATATCATATGTGACTAAAAGAACATAAGTATTAGGGTTTAATATTTTCCAGGTATTTTACAAATGTTACATCCCGAGAATAATTCACCTTTCTTCCGGGTAACCCGGTATTTCCCACCAAAACCGGAAGTGTCATTGAAAGCATTATAAATCATATAAATATGTCTGGATTTTATTAGAGCTTTGATCAGCATGGAAATTTTAACCTGATGCTTCCCGAGTCTGATGAGACTTATATATTATATATTAAATAATATATTAAATATATTAAATACACTGCATATATATTATATATTAAATATATTAAATACACATATATATTAAATACACTGCTCAAAAAAATAAAGGGAACACTAAAATAACACATCCTAGATCTGAATGAATGAAATATTGTTATTAAATAGTTTTTTCTTTACATAATTGAATGTGCTGACAACAAAATCACACAAAAATTATCAATGGAAATCAAATTTATCAACCCACGGAGGTCTGAATTTGGAGTTACACTCAAAATTAAAGTGGAAAACCATACTACAGGCTGATCCAACTTTGATGTAATGTCCTTAAAACAAGTCAAAATGTAGTGTGTGTGGCCTCCACGTGCCTGTATGACCTCCCTACAATGCCTGGGCATGCTCCTGATGAGGTGGCGGATGGTCTCCTGAGGGATCTCCTCCCAGACCTGGACTAAAGCATCTGCCAACTCCTGGACAGTCTGTGGTGCAACGTGGTGTTGGTGAATGGAGCGAGACATGATGTCCCAGATGTGCTCAATTGGATTCAGGTCTGGGGAACGGGCGGGCCAGTCCATAGCATCAATGCCTTCCTCTTGCAGGAACTGCTGACACACTCCAGCCACATGAGGTCTAACATTGTCTTGCATTAGGAGGAACCCAGGGCCAACCGCACCAGCATATGGTCTCACAAGGGGTCTGAGGATCTTATCTCGGTACCCAATGGCAGTCAGGCTACCTCTGGCGAGCACATGGAGGGCTGTGCGGCCCCCCAAAGAAATGCCACCCCACACCATGACGGACCCACCGTCAAACTGGTCATGCTGGAGGATGTTGCAGGCAGCAGAACGTTCTCCACGGCGTCTCCAGACTCTGTCACGTGCTCAGTGTGAACCTGCTTTCATCTGTGAAGAGCACAGGGTGCCAGTGGCGAATTTGCCAATCTTGGTGTTCTCTGGCAAATGCCAAACGTCCTGCATGGTGTTGGGCTGTAAGCACAACCCCCACCTGTGGATGTCGGGCCCTCATACCACCCTCATGGAGTCTGTTTCTGACCGTTTGAGCAGACTCATGCACATTTGTGGCCTGCTGGAGGTCATTTTGCAGGGCTCTGGCAGTGCTCCTCCTGCTCCTCCTTGCACAAAGGCGGAGGTAGCGGTCCTGCTGCTGGGTTGTTGCCCTTCTACGGCCTCCTCCACGTCTCCTGATGTACTGGCCTGTCTCCTGGTAGCACCTCCATGCTCTGGACACTACGCTGACAGACATAGCAAACCTTCTTGCCACAGCTCGCATTGATGTGCCATCCTGGATGAGCTGCACTACCTGAACCACTTGTGTGGGTTGTAGACTCCGTCTCATGCTACCACTAGAGTGAAAGCACCGCCAGCATTCAAAAGTGACCAAAACATCAGCCAGGAAGCATAGGAACTGAGAAGTGGTCTGTGGTCACCACCTGCAGAAGCACTCCTTTATTGGGGGTGTCTTGCTAATTGCCTATAATTTCCACCTGTTGTCTATTCCATTTGCACAACAGCATGTGAAATTTATTGTCAATCAATGTTGCTTCCTAAGTGGACAGTTTGATTTCACAGAAGTGTGATTGACTTGAAGTTACATTGTGTTGTTTAAGTGTTCCCTTTATTTTTTTGAGCAGTGTACATTTTTTGAGCCCAACATTAATGACATTTAACGAGCCCGATCCCCAAAAAATGCCCAAATGATGTTGCTGTTATCCAATACATATATGATATAGGCTACTGCACATTACGCACGACAGAAAAACAGAAAATTCCATAGATGTAGCCAGCAATATGCTCTCTTGAGTACATAAATGAAACCTGCTCCAGCACCAGGAATTGCGCACATCGTTCAAATAATGCTAAAGCAGAAGATAACATGAGACTCTGGTTCAGCACGTGGCCTACAAAGTTACAAGTACAGGCTAGCGAATTGGGATTTTAATTTGGAATTTGGAAATATATTAGGGCCTAATTTGTATAATTAGTAGGCTTACGCATACAGTATATAGCTTTAATAATATTTCCCCTAATGTTATTAGCCTACCTCTTTCTGTCTCTATCGTTGCTTCATTCATTCCTCGCCTTTCAACAGGTAAATGCAATACGTTTTGTTGTCCTTATCTTCATCATTCTAATAACGTCCTTTAATAATATAAGACTAGAATTAGAGGCAGATGGCTTTCACTTCTCTTCACAAACATTGAATGTTTATGGGCCTGAATAAATAACTGCTATAGCCTACCGCCATCGCAGGTTCGCTCTTCTTTTGGCTACCGTGTTTAACATTCATCAAAAATGAGCTTGTGTCCCTCTTCGAATTGTCTATTGGTATAAGAAATGCAAAATAGCTAAGTAGTGTTTTTTTAATGAGAGGCCAGCGGAGCACAGGTGCTTGCGTATTGCGCATGAGACAGAGGCTATAAGCTTATTATGCATAATCCATCATAATTTAGCTAAATTAAAGGCTAATACTGCATTGAATGTATTACCCGAAAGAAGTAGGCTAGGACATCTATATATAGGATTGTATATCAATCAAGAACAGGATTATCGATTTTGGATGCAATTTAAATAGAGTTTATTGGAGAGAGAGAGAAAGACTGAAAGTGCTCACACATGCATTGATTCAAAGCAACGATTTTCAAGTGATAGGCTGATTAAAAAATCTGCAGCGGCAATTAAAAAATATATATCTTTGCAATTAAAAAATAATATGATCCCCCGAAAGCCAGATGGAGATGGGTAAATTAAACAAGACTTCAGTCTTTATATTACCTATCACAAGAAAATAAAGTTAACATGATGAGATGATTGGTCTACATGCATTGTGAACTGCGTTGCATACGGCGATGGGCTGTCTGTCCCCACCCTGAGTGTTGATTCATCATGCAGAGGCCGTAGCAATGCCAGATTTAGACATCACATATCATTTAGCAGGTCCATTTCAAGCTATGCTGTTCATATAGATAATTTACTGGTTTCTCAGTTATTTATCCTGGTCAAAGGGAGTAGTTTTGGGCAGTAAATCTCGGTAACCGGGTTCCCACCATTCAACCCTTGTACGTATGTACACTACCTTTCAAAAGTTTGGGGTCACTTAGAAATGTCCTTGTTTTTTAAAGAAAAGCAAATAACATCAAATTGAAAAGAAGTACAGTATAGACATTGTTAATGTTGTAAATGACTATTGCAGCTGGAAACGGTAGATTTTTTTTATGGAATATAAGTGTACAGAGGCCCATTTATCAGCAAACATCACTCCCGTGTTCCAATGTCACACTGTGTTAGCTATTCCAAGTTTATCATTTTAAAAGGCTAATTGATCATTAGAAAACCCTTTTGCAATATGTTACCCACGGATGGACTTCATTGCTGATGTAGAGCTTCATAATCTGTACTGTATTTCCATGGCTTTTGAAGATATTATGCATGGTTTAGATGATAGGTATATGTGCAGAGAACATACTGAAAGAGTAAGATGGCACTAAAATTGTTATCAGTATTTAAAAAAAAATATAGATTAGTGCTGTATATTTGAATGACTGTGGAGAGAGATGTAGTTGAATGACTATGGTTGTAGATGTAGTAAGAAGCATCAGTCTGCATAACCACAGCAACTCGCCCAAGCCTCCCCCATTTCTCCTTCACCCAAATCCAGATAGCTGATGTTCTGAAAGAGCTGCAAAATCTAGCCCCCTCAAATCAGCCGGGCTAGACGATCTGGACCCTCTCTTTCTAAAATGATCTGCCAAAATTGTTGCAACCCCTACTACTAGCCTGTTCAACCTCTCTTTCGTGTCGTCTGAGATTCCCAAACATTGGAAAGCTGCCGCGATCATCCCCCTCTTCAAAGGTGGAGATACTCTAGACCCAAACTGCTACAGACGTATATCTTTCTTACCCTGCCTTTCTAAGGTCTTCGAAAGCCAAGTTAACAAACAGATTACCAACCATTTCGAATCCCACCATACCTTCTCTGCTATGCAATCTGGTTTCAGAGCTGGTCATGGGTGCACCTCAGCCACGCTCAATGTCCTAAACGATATCAGAACCGCCATCGATAAGAGACATTACTGTGCAGCTGTATTCATCGACCTGGCCAAGGCTTTCAACTCTGTCAATCACCCCATTCTTATTGGCAGACTAAACAGTCTTGCTTTCTCAAATGATTGCCTCGCCTGGTTCATTAACTACTTCTCTGATAGAGTTCAATGTGTCAAATCGGAGGGCCTGTTGTCTGGACCTCTGGCAGTCTCTATGGGGGTGCTACAGGGTTAAATTCTCAGGCCGACTCTCTTCTCTGTATACATCCATGATGTCACTCTTGCTGCTGGCGATTCTCTGATCCACCTCTACGCAGACGACACCATTCTGTGTATTTCTGGCCCTTCTTTGGACTCTGTGTTAACTAACCTCCAGACGAGCTTCAATGCCATATCTTTCCTTCCGTTACCCTCAACAGCTCTTAAATGCAAGTAAAACTAAATGCATGCTCTTCAACCGATCGCTGCCCGCACCTGCCCGCCCGTCCAGCATTACTACTTTGGACGGTTCTGACTTAAAATATGTGGACAACTACAAATACCTAGGTGTCTGGTTAGACTGTAAACTCTCCTTCCAGACTCGCATCAAACATCTACAATCCAAAATTAAATCTAGAATCGGCTTCCTATTTAGCAACAAAGCCTCCTTCACTCATGCTGCCAAACATACCCTCGTAAAACTGACCATCCTCGACTTCGGCGATGTCATTTACAAAATAGCCTCCAACACTCTACTCAACAAATTGGATGCAGTCTATCACAGTGCCATTAGTTTTGTCACCAAAGCCCCATATACTACCCACCACTGTTACCTGTACGCTCCCGTTGGCTGGCCCTCGCCTCATACTCGTCGCCAAACCCACTGGCTCCAGGTCATCTACAAGTCTCTGCTAGGTAAAGCCTCGCCTTATCTCAGCTCACTGGTCACCATAGCAGCACCCACCCATAGGACGCACTCCAATAGGTATATCTCACTGGTCACCCTCAAAGCCAAATCTTCCTTTGGCCACCTTTCCTTCCAGTTCTCTGCTGCCAATGACTGGAGTGAACTGCAAAAATCACTGAAGCTGGAGACTCATATCTCCCTCACTAGCTTTAAGCACCAGCTGTCAGAGCAGCTCACAGATCACTGCACCTGTACATAGACCATCTGTAAATAGCCCATCCATCTACCTCATCCCCATACTGTATTAATTTATCTTGCTCCTTTGTATCCCTACTTGCACATTCATCTTCTGCACATCAATCACTCCAGTGTTTAATTGTTATATTGTAATTACTTTGCCACCATGGCCTATTTATTTACTTTTTCTACTGTATTATTGACTGTATGTTTGTTTATTCCATGCGTAAGTCTGTGTTGCTGTATGTGTCGAACTGCTTTGCTTTATTCTTGGCCAGGTCGCAGTTGTAAATGAGAACTTGTTCTCAACTAGCCTACCTGGTCAAATAAAGGTGAAATACATGTATATTTATTTTTATAATGTAAGTAATGTGTGTGTGAATGGGGGTGGAGAGGAAATTGACACATTAACAGGTGTTGTTAGAGAGACCCTCCATGAAGCGCTGAGAACCACCATCTGTACCACTACACTTCATCAAGGAGAGCGACTCCCCAGGCTCTCTTCACGAACATCTTTCTCTTATTTTTTTCCCAGTTTAATAGAAGGCCCCTGCTGTGATGCTGGTAGACCCAATTCACTCTTATTTTCACGCTCTCTCTCTCTCTCTCTCTCTCTTGGTACAGAGGAGGAGGTGGAGAACTTTGATGTGTCCAGCTTGCAGGAGGAGACTTTGCGGAACATCGAGGCTGACAGTTTCTGGTGCATGAGCAAGCTGTTGGACGGCATTCAGGTACATGGATTCTCCTTTCCTTTCCGCTGTTTACATTCACTGTGTGCCTGTGTGTGTGCGCTTGTGTGTGTGTAGCACCGCCCCAGGAGAGAACGGTTAGGCGTGTGTATATTTATGTGGAGTAGTAGTTCCAGGGGTGCAGGTATGATGTGTGTGTGTGTTGATTTGACCACAAACATGAATATACAGGTTTAGTCACAATAGGTTCCCCTGTGTGTAGGTTAGTTGCTCCCTCCCACCTTCCCCCTCTGTTCCATCTCTTCAGAATTAGAGTGTGTGGTACATATTCTCTTTCTGCACTGTACCGTAGCCAAATACAGCCTTTTACCCATCAGCCTGGTGGCGGGCAGCGTTGAGCATATCACCCAGGGAACTGGTCCGCCTCCTCACTTTCTCGCTCTCTTTGTCGCTTATTGATTTACAGCCATAACATTAGAGCCCCGTGTGTGTGTGTGAGTGCGCCCGTATGTGTGAGCATGCGTGTGTGTTTGGCCTTGATGTAAATGGCCCCATACACAGAGTTAGCTAGGCAGTTGAAGAAGGCAGGTAGGTGGCAAGGCTATATTCTCCATACAGCCATTCAACAGTGTGTTCAGAGCGGAGTGTTGCTACTAGCCACACGCCCAACACTGCTCCCGGGTGTTGCCCGCTTTCACCGTTTTGTCTCGCTGTGTTTTTTTCTAAACACTCGCTAGGGATGAAATGTTGTGTAATTACACCAGGGTGCGGAAGAGGATTCGATTTACTTCAACCAGTACACTCTCTCGTTTTCTCTGTCTCTCTCGCTCTCGCTCTCTCGCTCTCTCTCGCTCTCGCTCGCTCTCTCTCGCTCTCTCTCGCTCTCTCTCGCTCTCTCTCGCGCTCTCTCGCTCTCTCTCGCGCTCTCTCGCGCTCTCTCGCTCTCTCTCGCTCTCTCTCGCTCTCTCTCTCGCTCTCTCTCGCTCTCTCTCGCTCTCTCTCTCGCGCTCTCTCTCGCGCTCTCTCTCTCGCGCTCTCTCTCTCGCGCTCTCTCTCTCGCGCTCTCTCTCTCGCGCTCTCTCTCTCGCGCTCTCTCTCTCGCGCTCTCTCGCGCTCTCTCTCTCGCGCTCTCTCTCTCGCGCTCTCTCGCGCGCTCTCTCTCTCGCGCGCTCTCTCTCTCGCGCGCTCTCTCTTGCGCGCTCTCTCTCTCGCGCGCTCTCTCTCGCGCGCTCTCTCTCGCGCGCTCTCTCGCTCTCTCTCTCGCACTCACTCACTCACTCGCTCACTCACACACACACACACACACACACACACAGATTGCTTTTTTGGCACTCTCGTTTTCTCTGTCTCTCTCGCTCTCTCGCTCGCTCTCGCTCTCTCGCTCTCGCTCTCTCTCGCGCTTGCTCGCGCTCTCTCTCGCTCTCTCTCGCTCTCTCTCTCGCTCTCTCTCTCGCTCTCTCTCTCGCTCTCTCTCTCTCGCGCTCTCTCTCTCGCGCTCTCTCTCTCGCGCTCTCTCTCTCGCGCGCTCTCTCTCGCGCGCTCTCTCTCGTGCGCTCTCTCTCTCTCTCTCTCTCACTCACTCACACACACACACACACACACAGATTGCCTTTTTGGCATGAAATACAATTTGTAGATCTTGCCAAAGCAAGATCGGATGTTCAGCATTTCAGTAAATACAATGAGGATAATTAAATGTATTTACTTAACCTTTATTTTTTATCAAGGAGTCATACTGAGACCAAGGTCTCTTTTACAGATGAGCCCTGAATGACATACATGACAGAAAATACACACATAAATAGAAAATGCAAGCAGAAAGAAGAACACGGTCATAAAAAACAAACGCTTTCATCAGTGATACGGTCCTCAATCAGCTTTCTGAATTGCCCTCGAGTCCCCAAAATATCAAATTTAAGAACATTTTGAAGATAAAAAATAAAAAATAAGATGCAAGAACTTAAAGCTGATTTACCGAACTCATTAGAGACCAAAGGAATTTCCAAAGTTATCCCTGAAACCGGGTGTGTGGTAACTAGTATGTCTAAAGTTTAGTAAAGATGTTGGGTACAGTGGGACTTTTTGTTAAAGGGATTTATAAATTAAAACAGAAAAGTATCAACCTACGTGACATCAAAGAGGGCCAGCCAACTTTCCGGTAGAGAATGCCTCGATGAGCATTAAAATTGTCACCCAGTAATATAGCTCTGTGCGCTATGATGAACTGCAACTAACTGTTTTAATGAAGTGGCAGCTGTGTTCATATACAGTTGAAGTCGGATGTTTACATACACTTAGGTTGGAGTAATTAAAACTCGTTTTCAACCACTCCACACATTTCTTGATAACAAACTATAGTTTTGGCAAGTCGGTTAGGACATCTACTTTGCGCATGACACTTCATTTTTCCAACAATTGTTTACAGACAGATTATTTCACTTATAATTCACTGTATCACAATTTCAGTGGGTCAGAATTTTACATACACTAAGTTGACTGTGCCTTTAAACAGCTTGGGAAAATTCCAGAAAATTATGTCATGGCTTTAGAAGCTTCTGATAGGCAAATTGACATCATTTGAGTCAATTGGAGGTGTACCTGTGGATGTATTTCAAGGTCTACCTTCAAACTCAGTGCAACCTCAAGTCTGTTTCATCCTTGGGAGCAATTTCCAAACGCCTGAAGGTACCGCGTTCATCTGTAAACAATAGTACGCAAGTATAAACACCATGGGACCACGCAGCCGTCACACCGCTCAGGATGGAGACTCGTTCTGTCTCCTACAGATGAACATACTTTGGTGCGAAAAGTGCAAATCAATCCCAGAACAACAGCAAAGGACCTTGTGAAGATGTTGGAGGAAACAAGTGCAAAGTATCTATATCCACAGTAAAACGAGTCCTTTATCGACATAACCTGAAAGGCCGCTCAGCAATGAAGAAGCCACTGCTCCAAAACTGCCATTAAAAACCAGATTACGGTTTGCAACTGCACATGGGGACAAAGGTCGTACTTTTTGGAGAAATGTCCTCTGGTCTGATGAAACAAAAATAGAACTGTTTGGCCATAATGACCATCGTTATGTTTGGAGGAAAAAGGGGGGGCTTGCAAGCTGAAGAACACCATCCCAACCGTGAAGCACGGGGGTGGCAGCATCATGTTGTGGGGTGCTTTGCTGCAGGAGGGACTGGTGCACTTCACAAAATAGATAGCATCATGAGGACGGAAAATGATGTGGAAATATTGAAGCAACATCTCAAGACATCAGTCAAGAAGTTAAAGCTTTGTCGCAATGAGTCTTCCAAATGGACATTGACCCCAAGCATATTTCCAAAGTTGTGGCAAAATGGCTTAAGAAACAAAAAGTCAAAATATTGGAGTGGCCATTGCAAACCCCTGACCTCAATCCGTTAGAACATGTGTGGGCAGAACTGAATAAGTGTGTGTGAGCAAGGAGGCCTACAAACCTGACTTAGTTACACCAGCTCTGTCAGGAGGAATGGGCCAAAATTCACCCAACTTATTGTGGGAAGCTTGTGGAATCAAACCTGAAATGTTTGACCCAATTTAAACAATTTAAAGGCAATTCTACTAAACGCTAATTGAGTGTATGTAAACTTCTGACTCACTGGGAATGTGATGAAATAAATAAAAGCTGAAACAAATCACTCTACTATTATTCTGACATTTCACATTTTTTAAATAAAGTGGTGATCCTAACTGACCTAAAACGGGGACTTTTTACTATGTTTAAATGTCAGGAACTGTGAAAAACTGAGTTTAAATGTATTTGGCTAAAGTGTATGTAAACTCCCGACTTTAACTGTAGACTTTGCCACTGTAGTCTAGGACTGATAGAAACATCAACTGAATATTCTGTTTTCTACTGTTTAGCGGTTGGCAGTGCCTATTTCTATAGAAGAAGACCATTTTTATTTTGTTTTTATTTATTTATCTTCCATTTTTGCAGGTATTTTGTTTTAGGTGGTACTCTCAGCTTCTTAACTTACTCATCAATATGCTTTAAAAAAAATGAAATACAGTTCATTTGAGTAGTAATAATAATTGTACATATAATCATGTATACAGGTACAACACTACTGCTGTTGTATTGTGTAATCTTCAATAGATACCTTTTAAGATTATAAAAGAAAAAGACGGAATGGGAAATAAATAAACAACAAAATGTACATGCATGATGGTTACACTATTTTTTACTTATAAGTTATATACAATGTAAATACTACATGGAATTAATGGTCATGGGATGACTCTTAGGCTATGGCAATCATATACATACTGTATCTCTCGTTCTCTCGCTCGCTCTTCTCTCTCCCGCTCTTTCTCTCACCTCTCACCTCGCTCACCTCGCTTACTTCTATCATCTCTCTCCTCTCATCGTCTTTCCTGGCGTCTTTGTATCTGTCATTCAGAAGGCGGTCTCTCCTCTCCTTCACTCCAGTCTCTCTCTACTCCAGAGAGGGCCATTTGTATGCTGGTGACTCACCTCTCTTCAGAGGTAGCAGTGCATTAGGATGCACTCCCAGCCAGCTACCCTTTTGTGCTGTTTTGTCCCTAATTACCGCAGTAACTTGTGTGTACAAAGCTGATTCGCACAGGCACTTCTGATTTTCTTCATAACTTCACAGTATACTCAGTTATAACCCAGGAATATTCGTACTTCACTTTTACACAGTGCTTAGAGGTGTTTGTGTGTATCTGTGTGGGGCTGTGTCTGTGTGAGAGAGAGAGACAGGGACTGCCTCTGATTATTGCAGTAGAAAGGAATGCTTACTTTGAAGTAAGCATTACTACATCTCCACGGAATGATATAAGATCGTGATGAACATATCATAATAGGTATTAAGCAGTAAACAACATTTTGTATCACAGCAAATTGCTTTTTTGACCTTGATCTTTGGACATTCAAGGACAATACAAAGGATGGCTAACAACACTAAGGATATGTCCCATATGGCACCCTAGTCCCTACATAGTGCACTACTTTTGAAGTGAACTATATAAGAAATAGGGTGCCATTTGCGATGCAGCCTCAATGAGGCTAACAACTCTAGATGGCATTGCTCCTAGTATAGAAAGCAGACTGCTATTATTGAAATCTTGGTTTCCTAAAAACTCAAAAGTAAAATTCACAATAACATCCAGCTTTCAGACAGCTTTCTACAGCTTTCTGCCCTGAAGGCAGTACACTACAAAAACACTGCTTCATATAGCAATGTACAATACTCAATGTGTATCACTTGTCATATTCTCTTTCATTTTGCACCAGCATGCATCAGAATCAAGCATGAGACTAGCTAACTAACCCCATCTTCTGTTTAGCTGTTCTTCTATTGGTCTCCCGCACCACTTGATGCCGTTTACATGTCACAATGACCTGTGTGGAAGCTAACATGCATTTCTTTAATCCTTGCTGTTTATGTTGAGCATTAGGTTTAGAGACAGATGGAGAGACTTTACAGGCTTTGATTCTGCTCCCTAGAGGCTCTTCGTATGGCACTCAATCAACGACACAACAAGACCACTCCTCTCTCTCTCACACACACACACACACACACACACACACACACACTTGGTGAACTCACACAGCTGTGGGTACACTCACACACATCACCAGCTGTTGTGTTTTGATGACTGATATGTGAGCGGTGCAGCCTAAACCCCTGTGATTCGCCGAAGCAGGACACGGCACCACGCTGCCGTTTGCTTAACGCCGACCTCGGACCCCTGTGTTGGGCCCTGGGAGACCCCATCTCTGATTAGCACGGCTAGGTGATCTGTAAACAGATGTATGGTGTCATAGAGAGGAGAGCAGCTCTCTCAGGGAGGGAAGGGGCCACACAGCTTGCTTGTGAAGCTGGTTATCAGAGTTGGAGTCTTTTAGTTGGTGTTTATTTGACCAAAAGACCAATAAAGGTGCTCTAGTGAAGTGCACTCACCTACAAACACTTGGATTTTCTCTAGGAATTGATCATGTAATTTTATTCAGTAGCAAGACAAAAGAACTGACATACATCCTTTGAAAACACCCTTTAAAACATCTGCACCCAAAGAGGGTAATGGCTTTCTAGACCCCCCACTCCTCTGCTATTTAACCCCTGCACTCCCCGTCTCCTCTGTGGCTATTGTAGTCGTGGGTATCAGAGAGAATAAGTTAACGGCTGGGACAGGATGGATAACAAACTAGCTAATTAAGGTGCTAGAGGTGTTCAGGCCCGTAAAGACTGTTTAGAAACCATTAGGGGCAAAATGACGTGCCCCTACCCCTCTCTGCCACACACACATAATTAGATATAGACAAGGTCACAGGAACCACACACAGACACACACACATGCACACGCACACCCTCTCTCTGGTGCTCCTGTAGGAACTGCTGCTGTCGACAGAATGTAGTAGCATTTACGCTGGGACAAAGGAGCCGAAGCACGCTTTTATTAAATCTCCTAAATAAATAGGTCCCTTATGGGGCCTTGTCGCTAAAACACATTCAGTGATATTAATGAGCCACTTGTTTATATAGCCTATTTTTAACGTGCTCTATAGCTAACTTAACAGAGAAGGAAATTGGAAGCATTTACCTCAGAGCCCCTAGAGATTAGTGGTATAAAACACTGTGAAAGCCACTGTGAGAGTAGTATCAGATCTGGAATAGAAAAGGCTTTTCTTTCCGTAATATATTAATAAATTCCTCTCAGCTTGAACTTTAAATGGAGCTTAAATGATTTTCCAGCAACTAGGTTACTTGTCGTTACAATGGCCTTCTTTTTAATTTAGCTTTTCTGTTGTTTTATAAAACTAGTATTGGCGTCTAGTTTTACATGGTTGTTTAAAGTGCCATTTGTTCTGTTGTCTCAGTCTTTCCGAAATCTTCTTGTCTGTCTGGATTAGCTGTTTACAATTTTTTCAGTAATCTGCTGCACTACTTAACTAGATGCAGACAGACACACAAACATACAAAGAGGTTAAACACTGGCTAGCTAGCCCCACACACTAGGGTTGGGCGGTATCCAGATTTCCATATCTTCATACTGTCCTTCTCTCACCCCGGGATTTACAGTATTAATGGATTAATACACAAGTAATATCGCATTTTCATGGTGGCTGCTAGCTAAATATGCTAACGAGTGCAAACAAAAATAAAGAATTGTAAAAACAGGCAATCCAGCTCATAAATGTGTACATAGGTTTGTACATAGAAGCTACCAAATTATATTTTTTGTGAGTTTGGACATTTACAAGCGAATATGAACAAGAGGCATTAAAAATGAACAAAGTTTTGACGCATGCTTGTCTGAAGGAAGAACATTACTGGCTCTGGAGCAGCATGTGTGCACGCTGTGTCTTTGTCAAGATGGCAACGGCAGTTATACAGATATAGCATCCAAAGGGCTTTGACTTCGCAAACACAGCAGAAAGCTAACACAATATGAGGCTCCGTCACCTTATTAAATCAGCAACTTACTTGCTAACGTGACCCCTAAGTTTCACTTGCTCGTTAATGCAGAATTCAGCTTTTGTCACGCAGGAAAGAAAGAAATAAACACACAAGAAATATCTTGCTGCGTTTTTTAAACGCAGATCTAAAATTCTTCGTATTGTAATTTCTGCTCGGCATCACACAAATGTTGTGCTTCAGTTGCACTTCTCCACGACGATGAGAATTCATTCATGAACGGGCATTCTATCAGCAGACAGCGCTCTAACTGATGTGTAGCTACTTTTCTCCAGTACTTTTCTCAGTGTAGCCAGCCCACCTTTCTCCAGTTAAATGCAAGATTAACTTTAAACAAAACATTAGGAAGTGTATCTGGCTACATTCTTTCTATGAAAAACATTAGAAACAGGATGACCATACATCATTTTTGCAACAAAAAAAAACCTTGCCTTTTCATCATTAGCTCATTTACTTGTGTGGCTGCCAGCCAAATAGCGTTGCACTTCTGTTGTCATCTGTTGAAAATGAAGCTATTTTCTGCCGAATGTGTTGCGCTTATGTATTTTTATAGCAGCGATCTACCTCCCCAAGCAAAGTGAGAAGAATTAGAGCACCACATTGAAGCTGCCCATCAACACCCGTTCGGGGTGGTGTTGTCATCATGTTTGACAGTCTCCTGGAGGGGAAGATGTCTTTCCAAGAAATGGCCTTATCACAGCCTGCCGATATGGACAGCCCCATCAAGAGGATCCTCTTGGATGATGTATTTTGGGAGAGAGTGGTAAGCAGCCCGAAACTCCTGAAACCTATAGCGTTAGCCATTGCACGAATTGAGGGAGACTTCCTGTCTGATGTTCAGACTCTGCTTGCAGATGTAAGCGAAGAAATCCGTACTGCCCTACCCTCTTCACTGTTCCTCCAAGCAGAGGAAACGTGAAGGAAATGTGAAGACCTCTGCCTGAAGCCCATACATGCCACAGTGTCCATGTTGGACCCCAAGTATGGCAAGAGCATCTTGTCTGGTGCAGAGATCAACAAGGCCTATTGTGTTATCACTACTGTGTCTCGTCACCTTGGACTGGATGAGGGCAAGGTTCTTGGCAGTCTGGCGAAGTACACTTCCAAGCAAGGGCTTTGGGATGGAGATGCAATATGGCAGTTGTGCCAACATATAGTATCTCATCACCCACCTGGTGGAAGGGACTTTGTGGATCTGAGGCTTTTTCCCCTGTTGCCTCCATCATCCTCCAAATCCCACCAACATAAGCCGCCTCAGAACGCAACTGGACCTTTTTAGGGGAGCACACACACCAAAGCACGCAACAGGGTTGAAAAATTGGTGGCCATCCGGACAAATTTGAGGCTTTTTGAGCCTGACAATGAGCCATCCTCAACAAGGTTGGACACAGTTGACAGTGAGAGGACATTTCTTATTTTGCTGAGTTTTAATCAGTAATATCTACAGGTGAAGTCAGAAGTTTCCATACATATAGGTTGGAGTCATTAAAACTTGTTTTTCAACCACTCCACAAATGTCTTGGTAACAACTATAGTTTTGGCAAGTCGGTTAGGACATCTACTTTGTGCAATAATGGGGGTGCAATAATTGAATAACATGTATGTTTAAATTTAAATTTATTTTGTAACGCACGCTATGCAAGCGGCATGTTAGGCTCAAAATCCGTTTGACTCCAAATCCATTATGGTGTACAAAATTCAATATGGCTGCTACAATGCCATTAAATTGTGGTTTTAATCACCTGTATATTCAGTTGAAGTCAGAAGTTTACATACACTTAGGTTGGAGTCATTAAAACTCGTTTTTTAACCACTCCACAAATTTCTTGTTAACAAACTATAGTTTTGGCAAGTCGGTTAGGACATCTACTTTGTGCATGACACAAGTCATTTTTCCAGACAGATTATTTCACTTATAATTCACTGTATCACAATTCCAGTGAGTCAGATGTTTACATACACTAAGTTGACTGTGCCTTTAAACAGCTTGGAAAATTCCAGAAAATGATGTCATGGCTTTAGAAACTTCTGATAGGCTAACTGACATAATTTGAGTCAATTGAAGGTGTACCTATGGATGTATTTCAAGGCCTACCTTCAAACTCAGTGCCACTTTGCTTGACATCATGGGAAAGTCAAAAGAAATCAACCAGACCTCCACAAGTCTGGTTCATCCTTGGGAGCAATTTCCAAACGCCTGAAGGGACCACGTTCATCTGTACAAACAATAGTACACAAGTATAAACACCATGGGACCACGCAGCCGGCATACCGCTCAGGAAGGAGACGCATTCTGTCTCCTAGAGATGAACCTTCTTTGGTGTGAAAAGTGAAAATCATTCCCAGAACAACAGCAAAGGACCTTGTGAAGATGCTGGAGGGAACAGGTACAAAATCATCTATATCCACGTTAAAAATAGTCCTATATTGACATAACTTGAAAGGCTGCTCAGCAAGGAAGAAGCCACTGCTCCACAACCGCCATTAAAAAAAACAGACTACAGTTTGTAACTGCACATGGGGACAAAGATGGTACTTTTTGGAGAAATGTCTTCTGGTCTGATGAAACAAAAATAGAACTGTTTGGCCATAACGACCATCGTTATGTTTGGAGGAAAAAGGGGGAGGCTTGCAAGCCGAAGAACACCATCCCAACCGTGAAGCACAGGGGTGGCAGCATCATGTTGTGGGGGCAAAGTGAGAGGAATGTATGTATGGTGGACATTCCTGCAGTCAACATGCCAATTTCACACTCCCTCTTGTGGCATTGTGTTGTGTGACAAACTGTACATTTTAGAGTGGCCTTTTTTATTGTCTACAGCACAAGGTGCACCTGTGTAATAACCATGCAGTTTAATCTGCTTCTTGATATGCTACACCTGTCAGGTGGATGGATTATTATCTTGGCAAAGGATAAATGCTCACTAGCCAGGAGAAGCTTTTTGTGCATATGGCAAATTTCTGGGAACTTTTACATTATGGGACATATCATGTTTATATTTTTGTTCAGTATGATTTGGCAATCTAAAATACTTTTGCTGACATGGGCTAATTGGCTGACTATCAGTGACTGACATAACAAGAGAGAAACTGTTGACGCACAAATAAATGTTTACATTGCACCTTGTGTATTGTACTATTTGAACTCGCAACAGTAAGTTGAGACCTGGGGGGAATTGGTCCTTCAAAAGGAGGCCCATCCCTGACATAGCTAGAGCGGTGGATTAAGAGCAAGGTTTGTGTAATGTCTGTCTCACAAGCAACTGGAGAGACCACACAGACACTCACTTGACTATCTGCTGGTTTAGCTGAGAGCTAAAGGGTCCCTGCTGTGGGAGGCTGGTGCAGCCTGCTGGTGTAGCCGGTGTTGAGGCGATGTAGTGAGAGGTGCAGTGGTTTGCTATCCTGTTATTACTGCTCCGGGATGTTTAAAATGAACCGTGACTCATAGCTTCTGCCCGGGTTCAGCTTGCTCCTGTGTGTGTGGTGTGTGTGGGGGTGGCTGTGGTTGGAGCCCAGGGAAGGGTGATTCCAGTCTTTGTTTGGGGGAATATCTCACCCTAGCGCACCCCTGCCAATTAGATTCATTCAACTGTGCCCAGGAGGAGGCGGGGGAGACATGGAGAAGAGCCAGAGCCAGGGAGAGGGGGAGAATGAGAGTAAAGGAGAGGGAGAACAAGGCTCCAAACATTTTCAGTTGGTGGCACCAGTCCATAATTTGGTTGCACCCATTTTTCTTCGCAGCGTCACGTGATAGAGCAACATTTAACATCTTATAAAGTTATTCACTTCTTTATTAAAACGTGTAATCGACTACTGAGATGGTATTCAATAATACCATTTTTTCATATCTATTCATGTTTCAAAATATTCTAATTTGCAAACTAATCCAGTGGGTCATGCATTTTGGGTAGACAATTAAGCTGTTATATTTTACTGTTAAACCAACTCTAAATATACTGTAATACCCACTAATAGCCATGTATTAATCTAAAAGTTAATGTAATCTCCAAAAACCTTTGCAGTTGTAGCCTACCACCCAATGAGGCCTATGCAATCGCAATGGCCAATAGGCATTTATCACACTCTATCTCAAAGCCATATCAAATGTCTTGGTTGTAAAATAGTTGCTATTGAGCTCAAAATTGAGTTGATTCTTTTTAAAGTACAGAAAGCTGAGAACCTCCTTAACTGTGACAACAGGATCACTGTTTTCCCCGATATTGGATTTTAAAATGTTATACAATCAGAACCACTTTTTTTTCCTCCCAGAGCAGGCAGACACTTTCATTATAAGAATCATGAGGATAATTTACTTTTCTGTTTGACCAAATCCTGGTTTTAGCCTCCTAAAAATAGGAGGTGACCATGTAAAAATGTGCAGCTCGGCCATTTCTAAATTTAGGTAGGATAATGAAACAATGGGGATTTAAGGAGAAACATTGGGAGCGAGACTCAGGTTGAGGGAGGGGGAGGGAGAGTGGCAGGCAGGAGGGAGGCAGAGGCAGGAGAGACTGAGAGAATGGAATGAGACGGGGAGGGAGTGATGGGGACCTGGGGAGGCAGGGGGAAGAGGGAGTTTTTCTGGCTGACTGCGGCTCTCTCCCCTACCTTTTTATTGACAGCTAGATGCCTCTTTTTCAGCTCCGCTAGCTACTCAATCACACAGCTGATAGAGAGGCCTGTCACTCATATTCTCCTTGTTTCTGACACACACACACACACAGCCAGCACTTACACTCTCTATTCAGTCCTTTTGCTGACACATCTAACAAATACTCAAACTATAAGACCCCATTCACATGCACATTTAAGTACCTTGCAGACCCCGTTAAAATATGTGAGAGCACTCACAATCAATGAGTCCTAGATTTAGAGAGGTAGGGGGAGAAGAGAAGAGGACAGGTTGTCAGTGTGAGTGAGATCTTTTTCAGTTAAGCCCATGATTGCTGATTGTTCCCACACAGTGAGGAGCCAGGTTATCCCTGAACACACACACACACACACACACACACACACACACACACACACACACACACACACAGCCATCTGCCAGTCAGCAGAGGGAGCGATAGATGGAGAGAAGGTTGATGGAGGTGCGTCAATATGGCTTTGTCCTCCTCAACACGCCTCCTGTGTGTTTGTAGGGGTGTGTGTGTGTGTGTGTGTGTGCATACAGCCCGGTGTTCAGCAGGTCTATTGTGACTCAGGGTTATCTGTAGCTGTCATCTCTGTAGCAGACGCCTCCAGCGACAGACAGACAGACAGCCAGGCACACTTTCTATGTTGTTCACTTTGTTGATAGGCAATAAATAGCCTCAGTCTCCAAAGATTGTGTTTTACATTGTTTAGCCACTAACAGAATAGAAAGGGGAAGAAATGGCTGCCCTGAAAACCTCATTAGCCATGCATCGATCGTGAGAGTCTTGTCATTCCTGGGATGAAAAAGGGAATAGTTGTCATTGTTGGTGAGGGCAGAGACGTGACAGAGACAGACATTGACCCAATGGCTCAGTTTCTAGTTGAGAATAACAGAACAGCGAGAAAATAAAAGAAGAAGAACAAAGTGTGGAATGTGGATATTTCCTGCCATTGCCTCAGAGGATCAAAGCTACGGTCAAATACTTTATCACAGACTATGGCTTTGTGGAGATATGGGGAGCGAGAAAGGGAGGAAGAGAGAAGAAGAAGCGAGGGTTGGTGTGATGGAGAGAGTGTGATTGAGAGCGAGGGCAGTACAGAGAGAGAGAGGGCAATAGATGTATTTATTTGTATTTGTTATTTTACAAGGTAAGTTGACTGAGAACACATTCTCATTTGCAGCAATGACCTAGGGAATAGTTACAGGGAAGAGGAGGTGGATGAATGAGCTAATTGTAAACTGGGGATTATTAGGTGACCGTGATGGTTTGAGGGCCAGATTGGGAATTTAGCCAGGACACCGGGGTTAACACCCCTACTCTTACGTTAAGTGCCATGGGATCTGTAATGACCTCAGAGAGTCAGGACACCCGTTTAACGTCCCATCCGAAAGACGGCACCCTACATACACAGGGTATTGTCCCCAATCACTGCCCTGGGGCATTGGGAGATAAAGTGAGAGAGCGCTAGGGAGGGGAAGAATCAGATATGAGAGACAGCATCACACTGTCTTCATACTGAGCTGGACAGTTTAGATCACAGGGTATCATCTGAGTGCTATGGGTCAGGTTAAGTGTACCATAATCCTTACACTTGCGCTGTGGCCTCACTCCGTACTTCCCCAGTGCTCTGCAGTAGGCCAGGTATTAAGCATGCTTAGCCTGTTACAGTTACTAGTTACCTGTCCACAATTGTAATCGGTAAGGTAACTTTTGGACTACCCAAACTCAGTAATGTAATCAGATTACTTTCAGTTACTTTTAGATTACATTCCCCTTAAGACAAAACATTATATTACTAATTCAACAACATCTGTTGCAGGATAAATCAGTGTTTAGAGTTTACATAGCTGGCCATAAATGGATTTTGCATTTTACTTTATGGGTTGGTTATGTAGACTTCTTCTAACCCATTGCTTTATTCTGCAGATATTAATACGATTTGGCCATATCTTTACATTAAAAACCAAAGTCTGTCAGATTTCCAGTCATTACAATTAATTTAATACCTTGGAAATATGGAATTATAGATTACCCCAATTGTTTTACCTGCGCATAACCCAAAAACAAAAGACTAATTAGCCAGCCCTACTCTGTTGTTTAGTTTTTATTTTTTTGGTGACACTTTGATGTCTCTCTAATTTGCAGCTGTTTAAGAGTTTGTGCATGTGTCCGTTAGGCCCTCCCTATTTACGACTCTCTGCATGAAGCAGTGCTTAGAGTGGACCAGAGAGACCGGTACAGTAGCTACTTCATTAAAGCAGGGGATCTTAAAGCTGATGTACTTATTGGTGCCTGTGGGCTCTGGGTTAGTCTTAATATATGCTTCAAACTGGCCTACTGCTCACTCTCTTAACAGGTAATTGCATTTAGGGACAGAGAAAGAGGGAGGGAGAGCGATTAAGCGTATTATGGCCTGTTGACCCGGGGACATGGCTACTGCACGTGTGCAGATGGAGCCAGAAAGTCTCAATAAGTCAGACCGTAGCCCATCAAACTAGATATGATCTCACTGTAGTGATTTCAGGGGATTCAGAACACTCACTGTTAATGTGGTTAGGTTAGGGAGATTACTGTCTAGTCTGGCCCTGTAGCTCTACTATAGGAAAATGGACTGACTCCTGCTGAATGGAGTTAGATGAGGAGGAGAGGTAACTCTAGGGATCAAGGGAGGGAGCGAGGTAAGGAAGAAACAAAGGAAAATGCCTTGACCTGGTACTGCTGTGTACTCCTGAATCCATGCCAGCCATTGAAATATCATTTATATGTGTCAGCCTATGTGAAATCCTTGTCACATTTTACATAGTGTATTATTTTCTTGAAGTAGCTTCTTTATAGCTGGGCTGTACAGTAGCACTGGAAGGTCACAGTGAAGGGAGAGGTGATGGTAGGCCAAGGTTTCTATCTCTCTCGCTCTCTATCTCTGCCCCCCCACCCTCTCTATCTTTCTCCATCTCTCCATCTCTCTCCCCCTCTGTCAGTAGTGTGTTGTATCCAGAGGCACTCCTGTATTCATGGCCACAACACTCAGGCACCAGAACGCTCACTGCAGGATGCACAGCTGAGCCTGAAGGTCGGGCAGCAATTGTTTATCGGTTAATGTCTCTCGCTCTCTGTCTAAAATGTCTCGCGCTCTCTGTCTAAAATGTCTTGCGCTCTCTGTCTAAAATGTCTCGCGCTCTCTGTCTAAAATGTCTTGCGCTCTCTGTCTAAAATGTCTCGCGCTCTCTGTCTAAAATGTCTCGCGCTCTCTGTCTAAAATGTCTTGCGCTCTCTGTCTAAAATGAATTGCGCTCTCTGTCTAAAATGTCTTGCCTTCTCTGTCTAAAATATCTCGCTCTCTGTCTAAAATGTCTCTCGCTCTCTAAAATGTCTCGAGCTCCCCCGGTCTAGCTCCCCCGGTCTAGCTCCCTCGGTCTAGCTCCCTGGGTCTAGCTCCCTGGGTCTAGCTCCCTGGGTCTAGCTCCCTGGGTCTAGCTCCCTGGGTCTAGCTCCCTGGGTCTAGCTCCCTGGGTCTAGCTCCCTGGGTCTCGGTCTCGGTCTCGGTCTCGGTCACACACACACACACACACACACACACACACACACACACACAAACACAAACACACAAACACAACAAACACAACAAACACAAAACATTTGTAGTAACTTAAACTTAGTGCCCATGATTTTAACATTTATAATTTCGTAAATGCATGGTTGATCCAAGGCCTGTTGTGAGGTTGCTGCTTTCTGTCCCCGAAGCCCTTAAATCAAATAATACATTATTTGATTACTTAAATGTACATTAGGATCAAAACTGGGATTGTATGTACATGTGACTTGCTCCACTATGTTAAGTCCACTTCCAATGACAATTTGTACATTAGGACAAACCTCAAACACATGTGACTTTTCAATTTCCAATTACTGTTCGCCTATGTTATTAGCACACCCATATGCACTCTCTAAATGGAGCTTGTTATATAAAGTTGATCGTACATGTGCCCATTAGATGGATACCCTCTTCACTATGCTATAAGGAGACATCATTAGCTCTTCAAGAGCTGTCATCTATTCATACTGTGGCTAAAGGCGACATCAATGGATGTATAATAGTCTCAGTACTTTAAGAGGAACTGAACCAAAAAACGACTTCTTTGGTTGAAAAGCGGCCTTTGTGGCATCGGTAGTAGTTGTCATGACTCTCCAGACAGTGGATGAAAGGACCCATCAGCTAGGCAAATGTTTGAAGATAGCCAGACCCCCTCTCTCCCACAGAAGAGGGGAAGGGGGGCTGTGCCGTGCATGATACATTAACACTGGATCGTAAATTTAAGTAGGAGGGAACTTTCCCTCTCTGCCTTTCAGTATTGGGCTCCCGAGAGGCGCAGCGGTCTAAGGCACTGCTTGTCAGTGCTAGAGGGATCATGACAGACACCCTGGTTCGAATCCAGGCTATATCATAACCGGACGTGATTGGGAGACCCATTGGCCTAGCGTCGTCCGGGTTAGGCCGGTGTAGGCCATCAATGTAAATAAGAATTTGTTCTTAACTGACTTGCCTAGTCAAATAAAGGTTAAATATATTTAAAAAATCCACCAAAGAAAGGCCTTTGTGAACAGAAGACCTTTGCCGCCAAAACTCGAACGGCCAAAGAATGAACTTTGGAACAATATTCAATAGATAGGAATGTTAAGAATGGTTGGTGGGGATCTAAAGAATAATCATGCCATATTGTTTATTATTTTGTGACGTCGTTAAGGGTGGTATAACAAAGTAACTAACTCTGGACGTGTACGCTTTCTATGTATCAAGTTTACATCTAAATGTTGTATAAAAAATGTGATTAAATATGAGAATACTTTGTGAAAATAGAAATGTGATTTTAGTCTTCTAAATTAGAATTGTTTGTCATAAACTTTTGGTCAGTCAGTAACCATGCCCAAGTGAACACAGACATTGTGTAGGCGTAATGGAATGCCCCCATTTTACCCGAGGATAAAAGCCTTGGTAACAAAATTTACATTAGACCAAGTAGACGGACAGTGAGACAGATGAATGGTTGAACCTACCAGAGCAGAAAGTGTTTAGCGGTGGCTACATGGCTGAAAATGGTGAGACCAAAACATGCCTGCCTGCTTGCTGCTGGCGTGTAAAATGGTCGGGAGCCTGAACCTGAATAATTAACCTTGAGACCAAGCAGACGGACGGTGTAAGCTGGACGTCACAAATGGTTAAAACTACAAGAATAGACTGTGTGGAGCGGGGCTACACGCTACTGAATGGTAAGAAACTCAGAAACTCTCCAACACGGGTGAAGAAGAGAAAGACCAGAAACATTCAGTCTGCGGCTGTGCATCTAAAAGTGGTCCTAGAACTTTGACTGAAGACATGAGGTGGGAAGGAAGAATCCCTCTCAGACAACTGTTGGTACATCTGAAGTATCTCACCTAACAAACACTCCAAGACCAGCTGAGTCTCACAATGAAGTGGGATAGGACACCCAAACCCTTTTTGAGAAAGTGGTTCAACAGAGAGACGGCAATCAAGGACCGCTATGTGTAAATATACAGAGGTACAGAGGCCAATTATCAGCAACCATCACTCACTGTGTTCCAATGTCACACTGTGTTAGCTATTCCAAGTTTATCATTTTTAAAAGGCTAATTGATCATTAGAAAACCATTTTGCAAATATGTTAGCACAGCTGAAAACTGATTAAAGAAGCAATAAAGCTGGACTTCAGGCTAGTTGAGTATCTGGAACATCACCATTTGTGGGTTCAACTAACCTGTACCCCCGCACACTGAATCGGTACCCGTGCCCCCTGTATATAGCCTGGTTATTCTTATTGTGTTACTTTTTATTTTTGTCTACTTGGTAAATATTTTCTTAACTCTTCTTGAACTGCACTGTTGGTTACGGGCTTGTAAGTAAGCATTTAACTGTAAAGTCCACACTTGTTGTATTCAGGGCATGTGATAAATAAAGTTAGATTTTATTACAGGCTCAAAATGGCCAGAAACAAAGACTTTCTTCTGAAACTCGTCAGTCTATTCTTGTTCTGAGAAATTGCCAAGAAACTGAAAATCTCATACAACGCTGTGTACTACTCGGACAAGTACATTAGTGTTTAGTTTGAGAAACAGATGCCTCACAAGTCCTCAACTGGCAGCTTCATTAAATAGTACCCGCAAAACACCAGTCTCAACGTCAACAGTGAGGAGGCGACTCTGGGATGCTGGTCTTCTAGGCAAAGAAAAAGCCATATCTCAGACTGGCCAATAAAAATAAAATATTAAGATGGGCAAAAAAACACAGACATTGGACGGAGGAACTCTGCTAGAAGGCCAGCGTCCCGGAGTTGCCCCTTCACTGTTGACGTTGAGACGGGTGTTTTGCGGGTACTATTTAATGAAGTTGCCAGCTGAGGACTTGTGAGGTGTCTGTTTTATCAGCCACCAATTGTGCAAGTTCTCCCACTTAAAAAGATGAGAGGCCTGTAATTTAGGTACACTTCAACTATGACAGACAAAATGAGAAAAAAAATCCAGAAAATCACATTGTAGGATTTTTTATGAATTTATTTGCAAATTATGGTGGAAAATAAGTATTTGGTCAATAACAAAAGTTTATCTCAGTACTTTGTTATATACCCTTTGTTGGCAAGTCTTCACAAGGTTTTCACACACGGTTGCTGGTATTTTGGCTCATTCCTCCATACAGATCTCCTCTAGAGCAGTGATGTTTTGGGGCTGTTGCTGGGCAACACGGACTTTCAACTCCCTCCAAAGATTTTCTATGGGGTTGAGATCTGGAGACTGCCTAGGCCACTCCAGGACCTTGAAATGCTTCTTACGAAGCCACTCCTTCGTTGCCCGGGCGGTGTGTTTGGGATCGTTGTCATGCTGAAAGACCCAGCCACGTTTCATCTTCAATGCCCTTGCTGATGGAAGGAGGTTTTCACTCAAAATCTCACGATACATGGCCCAATTCATTCTTTCCTTTACAGTATTTCAGGTCCCTTTGCAGAAAAACAGCCCCAAAGCTTAATGTTTCTTTGTCCTCCAAACATGACGAGTTGAGTTTTTACTAAAAAGTTATATTTTGGTTTCATCTGACCATATGACATTCTCCCAATCTTCTTCTGGATCATCCAAATGCTCTCTAGCAAACTTCAGATGGGCCTGGACATGTACTGGCTTAAGCAGGGGGACACGTCTGGCACTGCAGGATTTGAGTCCCTGGCGGCGTAGTGTGTTACTGGTGGTAGGCTTTGTTACTTTGGTCCCAGCTCTCTGCAGGTCATTCACTAGGTCCCCCCGTGTGGTTCTGGGAGTTTTGCGATCATTTTGACCCCACAGGTTAAGATCTTGCGTGGAGCCCCAGATCGAGGGAGATTATCAGTGGTTTTGTATGTCTTCCATTTCCTAATAATTGCTCTGACAGTTGATTTCTTCAAACCAAGCTGCTTACCTATTGCAGATTCAGTCTTCCCAGCCTGGTGCAGGTCTACAATTTTGTTTCTGGTGTCCTTTGACAGCTCTTTGGTCTAGGCCATAGTGGAGTTTGGAGTGTGACTTTTTGAGGTTGTGGACAGGTGTCTTTTATACTGATAACAAGTTCAAACAGGTGCCATTAATACAGGTAACGAGTGGAGGACAGAGGAGCCTCTTAAAGAAGAAGTTACAGGTAGGTCTGTGAGAGCCAGAAATCTTGCTTGTTTGTAGGTGACCAAATACTTATTTTCCACCATAATTTGCAAATAAAATCATTAAAAATCCTACAATGTGATTTTCTGGATGATTTTTTTTCTCATTTTGTCTGTCATAGTTGAAGTGTACCTATGATGAAAATTACAGGCCTCTCTCATCTTTTTAAGTGGGAGAACTTGCACAATTGGTGGCTGACTAAATACTTTTTTGCCCCACTGTAAATTAGCTAACAACTGTCATTGGAACACAGGAATGATGGTTGCTGATAATGGGCCTCTGTACGCCTATGTATGGGGTGGCAGATAGCCTAGTAGTTAGAGTGTTGGACTAGTTACCGAAAGGCTGCAAGATCGAATCCCCGAGCTTACAAGGTAAAAATCTGTCGTTCTGCCACTTAACAAGGCAGTTAACCCACTGTTCTTAGGCCGTCATTGAAAATAAGATTTTTAAGAATCTTAACTGACTTGCCTAGTTAAATAAAGGTACAATGTTAATGTTGTAAATGACTGTCTCCACTGTATTTCTGATACATTTTATGGTATTCTAATTGACAAAAAAACGATATTTTCCTTCAAAAACAAGGACATTTCTAAGTGACCCCAAACTTTTGAACGCTGGTATATATATTTCATTTCTTATCCGAAAGAGCGGTGGTTCATGTGCAAATTATATTCCTTTGAGCGTAAGTTCCATTTAAGTAGGAGGGAACTTTACCTACCCCTCCCTCTCCATGTGTAACAAGCCGTCATATCTTGTTAGTCCACTAGGGACTTTTATCTCATGTAGGTGTATTTTGTGTATTCTTCGTTAATATTTTGTTGGTAAATAAATTATTTAAATCAATTTGTTTAGTACTGAATATTCAGAAGGGCTAGGGTTCTTCCGGATCCAAGGATTATGCCACGTTCAGAGTGAGACTGAGGTAATAATTGACTGTTATTGATGTAAGATATCTAAATATCTTTTGAGTTTAATTCGGGCGAAGGTAACTCGTTTAACAACTTCTTCCGTGGTGCCCCAAATTCCTAATGAGTTAATTGCTACATTATTAATTTAATCAAATAACACTTAAACATAGTTAGTTGATAAGGTAAATAACAGTCATCACGTTAATGATTGTCACATCACGACATAGTTATAAACATACATTCTAGTCTCAAAACAGTCAAATGTAGTAATGAGGAGGAGAAAAACAGATGCCAAATCAGTGAGTTCAGCCACCCTTCAAGCCCTGCTGTCTGATATTTGCATTTAGACTGTAAATGTTGCATTTAATCCCCTGTCAGCATATGTTTATTGGTTGAGAGGACAGCGCAACTCCTGATCTCTCCTGTTCTTCCTCTCCCCATCTCTCTGTCTCTCCGTCTGTCTGTCTGTCCGCCCCCTTCAAAATGGCCACAGGGTGATCACGAGCTGTGGTAGCTAGCCCTTGAGATGAGACTGTGTATGCTCTGTGTGCCAGTGTCCCTCAGCTAGTATACACAGATGTTTGTTCATATGTCATCATTACTATTCCTCACACACATCTTCTTTTTCTTTACTGAAGTACAGTTTGGTACAACAGCCTTGTCTCTGTTTTTAAGTCAAATCAATAATAGTGCAGGCCTCACCTTACTGTCAAATGCATCTCTCTCTTTCTCTCTCCTCTCTCTGCTCTCTCACACACTCTCTTCTCTCTCACATTCTCACTCTCTCTCTCTTCTCTCTCTGCTCTCTCTCTCTCTCACATTCTCTCGCTCTCTCTCCAATCAAGGACAACTACACATTTGCACAGCCTGGGATCCAAAGAAAAGTCAAGGCTCTGGAGGAGTTGGTCAGCAGGATCGATGGTGAGTGCTTTCTCTACCTTTCGCTCTTTCTCCTGTCCTCTCTTGTGGTCCTCTACTCTCCTGTGGTCCTTTCCCTCTTCCTCTCCATCTTTCTCACCCCTCCCTCCCCTTGGCTTGTCCTCTCCCACTTTCTATCTCCCTCTTTCGATCTGTGTGGTTTCCAGAAGGGAAATCCTGTCTCTGAGCACACCCCTGCATCATATCTCTCTCTCTTTGTCTGTCTGACCATATCTCTCTTCCTGTCTGTCAGAATGATGATTAGTCTGTCCTTCTGTCAGAGTGATCACGCACGCACGCACGCACGCACGCACACACACACACACACACACACACACACACACACACACACACACACACAGACAGACCCTGACTGCTGTGTGTCATCACCAATCAGTGGCGGGTCAGTGTGGCTTTTAAGAGTGGTGGCTGGCTGGCGTCTGGTCCGCCGGGGGGAAGCAGGAGCCACCAGAGCATGAGATCCTCTCATTACTTTAAATTACTGAGGTGTAATCAGAATTCACTGGCCATCCTCTCCTCCCGCCATCTCCTCACAGAGCAGGAAAAGGCCAGGGTGGAGGGAGACCGGTCCCTGCACAGCACAAAGCCAGACCAGGACCAGATCTAGACTCTAGTCCTAGTCCTATACTCCTATACTTTCTTAATATTAGAGAGTTGTAATCAGGATTCAGTGGACATCTTACAGAACAGGGACAGAAACCGAGCCCTGCACTGCACATAGTCAGCCCAGTTCTAGACCCAGATTCAACACCAGACCTAGCGCTATACCCTATTGTCAGATCCAGCCCAGACCCAGGCATTTGTATTCCAAAACGGTCTTATATTTTCTTTCTTCCTGACGTCTCTGCTCAGTTTGGACTTGGCTATATTTAACAACCAAATTTATGCAGGGAGGGAAATTGAGTTGGTCTTTTTGGACTAGATAAATGTCTTTAGGTCGCAGGTTAGATTTACCCTCTCTGGAGTAAGAGACTGTTCTTAAACAGATATTGAACTTTACCAGTCCTCCTTGAGAACTTCAGTTATTTTTCTCTTACTTTATCATTTTGAGTTTCCAGTTTTGTTGCCTTCTCCATTTTCTTGATCCTACAGTACATGTCTACTGTAAATTACCGGTAAATACTGATTAATGAACCATAACTTGCCAGGTATTTATTTCTGTGATATTTTTAACAGCTGTTGGGTGGCCTTTTCTCTGTTGATTTGTAACAGAGAAGGTAGCCTAGCGGTTAAGAGTGTTGGGCAAGTAACCAAAAGGTTGCTGGTTCAAATCCCTGAGCCAACTTGGTGAAAAATCTGTTGATGTACCCTTGAGCAAGGCATTTAACCCTAATTGATCCTGTAAGTAGCTCTGGATAAGACCGTTTGCTAAATGACAAAAACATGTTTTTTTTATTATTCAATTTATTTATTTTTTACAATTTAACATATTGCTCATTAATTCAACACACAACTCCTTAAAGGTTTGAACCATAAAGACACACCTATACATGCACACACTTATACGTTCACAGGTCTCCTTATAGGTAGAACCAACACTACAAGCAAACTCTGTACTCATTGTAATTAGGGACAAACATTTTCTCCTGGGAATTCTTCTAAGAATCCCAATGTGTTAATTCATCTGATATTAAAATGGCACCCTATCCTCTATATAATTCTTCGGACCAGATTTACTCCAGACACCCGAACAGGCCCCCATCCCCGTCATTCCAGGAGAAAGCGACGGAAAAGGTATCGCGGAAGGAGATCAGGGTGCCTTGTGAGGATCCGCCGACGAGTGGCTAATCTGCCTTTGCCATCGGTACTATTGGCCAACGTACAATCACTGGATAATAAATTGGACGAACTAAAAGCACGTTTATCCTACCAACGGGACATTAAAAACTGTAATATCTTATGTTTCACCGAGTCGTGGTTGAACGATGACATGAATAACATACAGCTAGCAGGTTATACACTGTATCGGCAGGATAGAACAGCAGCCTCTGGCAAGACAAGGAGTGGTGGTCTATGTATATTTGTAATCAACAGCTGGTGCACGATATCTAAGGAAGTCTCAAGGTTTTGCCCGTCTGAGGTAGAGTATCTCATGATAAGCTGTAGACCACACTATCTGCCTAGAGAGTTTACATCCTCTACTTTTTGTAGCTGTCAACATACTACCACAGACCGATGCTGGCACTAAGACCGCACTCAACAAGCTGTATACCGCCATAAGCAAACAAGAAAACGCTCATCCAGAGGCGGCGCTCCTAGTGGCCGGGGACTTTAATGTTGGGAAACTTAAATCAATTTTTCCTCATTTCTACCAGCATGTTAAATGTGCAACCAGGGGGGGAAGAAAATCTAGACCACCTTTACTTCACCCACAGAGACTTGTACAAAACTCTCCCTCACCCTCCATTTGGCAAATCTGACCATCATTCTATCCTCCTGATTCCTGCTTATAAGCAAAAATTACATACCCCAACCAGATGCCATGGAATACAGGCAACATCCACGCTGAGCTAAAGGGTAGAGCTGCCGCTTTCAAGAAGCGGAAGCTTATAAGAAATCCCGCTATTCCCTCCGGCGAACAATCAAACAGGCAAAGCGTCGATACAGGACTAGGATCCAATCGTACTACACCGGCTCCGACGCTCGTTGGATGTGGCAGGGCTTGCAAACTATTAGAGACTACAAAGGGAAGCACAGCTGAGAGCTGCCCAGTGACACGAGCCTACCAGATGAGCTAAATTACTTCTATGCTCGCTTCGAGGCAAGTAACACTGAAACATGCATGAGAGCATCAGCTGTTCCGGACAACTGTGTGATCACATCACACTCTCTGTAATTTTATTTTCCCTTTATTTAACTAGGCAAGTCAGTTGAGAACAAATTCTTATTTTCAATGACGGCCTAGGAACAGTGGGTTAACTGCCTGTTCAGGGGCAGAATGACAGATTTGTACCTTGTCAGCTCTGGGGTTTGAACTTGCAACCTTCCGGTTACTAGTCCAACGCTCTAACCACTAGGCTACCCCAATAACATGCAGACCACCATAGACCCTGTGCACAAGAGCACTAAGGTATTTGATATTGTATTAGGATCCACATGTGAGTAAGACCTTTAAACAGGTCAACATTCACAAGGCCGCAGGGCCAGACGGAATACCAGGATGTGTACTCCGAGCATGCGCTGACCCACTGGCAATTGTTTTCACTGACATTTTCAACCTCCCTGTCTGAGTCTGTAATACCAACATGTTTCAAGCAGACCAACATAGTCCCTGTGCCCAAGAACACTAAGGTATTTGGTATTTTATTAGGATCCCCATTAGCAGCTACTCTTCCTGGGGTTCACATAAAACGTAATACAGAATGACATAATAAAGAACATCAATAGACAAGAACAGCTCAAGAACATATCTACATACATTTATTTTAGCTTACATATCAATGCATACACACAAACTGTCTAGGTCAAATAGGGGAGAGGCGTTGTACCATGAGGTGTTGCTTTGCCTGTTTTTTATACCAGGTTTGCTGTTTATTTGAGCAGTATGAGATAGAAGGAAGTTCCATGCAAAAGGCTCTATATAATACTGTACGCTTTCTTGAATTTGTTCTGGATTTGGGGACTGTGAAAAAACCCTGGTGGCATGCCTGGTGGGATAAGTGTGTGTCTCAGAGCTGTGTGTAAGTTGACTATGCAAACAATTTGGGATTTTCAATACATTAATGTTTCTTATAAAAAGAAGTGATGCAGTCAGTCTGTCCTCAACTTTTAGCCAAGAGAAACTGGCATGCACAGTATTTATATCAGCCCTCTGATTACAATGAAGAGCAGAATGCGCTGCTCTGTTCTGGGCCAGCTGCAGCTTAACTAGGTCTTTCCTTGCAGCACTGGACCACACGACTGGACAATAATCAAGATTATACAAAACTAGAGCCTGCAGAACCTGCTTTTTGGAGTGTGGTGCCAAAAAAGCAGAGCATCTCTTTATTATGGCCAGACCTCTCCCCATCTTTACAACCATTGAATCTACAGTGCCTTGCGAAAGTATTCGGCCCCCTTGAACTTTGCGACCTTTTGCTACATTTCAGGCTTCAAACATAAAGATATAAAACTGTATTTTTTTGTGAAGAATCAACAACAAGTGGGACACAATCATGAAGTGGAACGACATTTATTGGATATTTCAAACTTGTTTAACAAATCAAAAACTGAAAAATTGGGCGTGCAAAATTATTCAGCCCCTTTACTTTCAGTGCAGCAAACTCTCTCCAGAAGTTCAGTGAGGATCTCTGAATGATCCAATGTTGACCTAAATGACTAATGATGATAAATACAATCCACCTGTGTGTAATCAAGTCTCCGTATAAATGCACCTGCACTGTGATAGTCTCAGAGGTCCGTCAAAAGCGCAGAGAGCATCATGAAGAACAAGGAACACACCAGGCAGGTCCGAGATACTGTTGTGAAGAAGTTTAAAGCCGGATTTGGATACAAAAATATTTCCCAAGCTTTAAACGTCCCAAGGAGCACTGTGCAAGCGATAATATTGAAATGGAAGGAGTATCAGACCACTGCAAATCTACCAAGACCTGGCTGTCCCTCTAAACTTTCAGCTCATACAAGGAGAAGACTGATCAGAGATGCAGCCAAGAGGCCCATGATCACTCTGGATGAACTGCAGAGATCTACAGCTGAGGTGGGAGACTCTGTCCATAGGACAACAATCAGTCGTATATTGCACAACTCTGGCCTTTATGGAAGAGTGGCAAGAAGAAAGACAATTCTTAAAGATATCCATAAAAAGTGTCATTTAAAGTTTGCCACAAGCCACCTGGGAGACACACCAAACATGTGGAAGAAGGTGCTCTGGTCAGATGAAACCAAAATTGAACTTTTTGGCAACAATGCAAAACGAGCTGTGTTGCTTTTACGCCAAACATAACATCACCCTGAAGACACCATACCCACTGTCAAACATGGTGGTGGCAGCATCATGGTTTGGGCCTGCTTTTCTTTAGCAGGGACAGGGAAGATGGTTAAAATTGATGGGAAGATGGATGGAGCCAAATACAGGACCATTCTGGAAGAAAACCTGATGGAGTCTGCAAAAGACCTGAGACTGGGACGGAGATTTGTCTTCCAACAAGACAATGATCCAAAACATAAAGCAAAATCTACAATGGAATGGTTCAAAAATAAACATATCCAGGTGTTAGAATGGCCAAGGCAAAGTCCAGACCTGAATCCAATTGAGAATCTGTGGAAAGAACTGAAAACTGCTGTTCACAAATGCTCTCCATCCAACCTCACTGAGCTCGAGCTGTTTTGCAAGGAGGAATGGGAAAAAATTTCAGTCTCTCGATGTGCAAAACTGATCGAGACATACCCCAAGCGACTTACAGCTGTAATCGCAGCAAAAGGTGGCGCTACAAAGTAGTAACTTAAGGGGGCTGAATAATTTTGCACGCCCAATTTTTCAGTTTTTGATTTGTTAAAAAAGTTTGAAATATCCAATATATGTCGTTCCACTTCATGATTGTGTCCCACTTGTTGTTGATTCTTCACAAAAAAAATACAGTTTTATCTCTTTATGTTTGAAGCCTGAAATGTGGCAAAAGGTCGCAAAGTTCAAGGGGGCCGAATACTTTCGCAAGGCACTGTATATGTTTTGACCATGACAGTTTACAATCTAAGGTAATGCCAAGTAATTTAGTCTCTTCAACTTGTTCAACAGCCACACAATTCATTACCAGATTCAGCTGAGATGCTCTTAGTTTTAGAGATGTTCAGGAGTTTATTACTGGCCACCCATTCCAAAACATACTGCAACTATTTGTTAAGGGTTTCAGTGACTTCATTAGCTGTGGTTGCTGATGCGTATATGGTTGAATCATCAGCATACATGGACCCACATTCTCTGTTTAATGCCAGTGGCAGGTCATTGGTAAAAATAGAAAAGAGTAGAGGACCTAGAGAGCTGCCCTACGGTACACCACACTTTACATGTTTGACATTAGAAAAGCTTCAATTAAAGAAAACTCTTTGAGTTCTATTAGATAAATAGCTCTGAATCCACGATATGGCAGAGGTTGAAAAGCCATAACACATACGTTTTTTCAACAACAGGTTATGGTCAATAATATCAAAGGCTGCACTGAAATCTAACAGTAAAGCTCCCACAATCCTATTATCAATTTCTTTCAACCATTCACCAGTTATTTGTGTCAGTTCAGTACATGTTGAGTATCCTTCTCTGCTGAAAGTCTGTTGTTAATTTGTTTACAGAGAAATAGCATTGTATTTGGTCAAAACCATTTTTTTCTAAGTTTGCAAAGAGCTGGCAGCAAACTTATAGGTCTGCTGTTAGAACCAGTAAAGGCCGCTTTACCACTCTTGGGTAGCGGAATTACTTTGGCTTCCCTCCACGCCTAAGGACAAAGACTTCCCTCTAGGCTCAGATTGAAAATATGACACAGAGGAGTGGCAGAAGAGTCAGCTACCATACTCAGTAGCTTTCCATCTAAGTTGTCAATGCCAGGAGATTTGTCACCATTGATCGATAAGTCATTTTCCCACCTCTCCCACACTAACTTACTTTACACAATTCAAACCTGCAATGCTTTTCTTTCATTATTATTATTATTTTTTGCATGAATACAATTGCTCACTGTTCATTGTTGGCATTTCCTGCCTAAGTTTGCCCACTTTGCCAGTGAAAATATCATTAAAATAATTGGCAACATCAAATGGTTTTGTGATGAATAAGCTTTCGATGAAAGATGGAGTTGAATTTGTCTTTCTGCCCATAGTTTCATTCAAAGTACTCAAGTTTTTTTTCATCATTCTTTACATCATTGATCTTGGCTTCATAATACAGTTTCTTCTTCTTGTTGAGTTTAGTCACATATTTCTCAATTTGCAGTAAGTAAGCCAGTCAGATGTGCAGCCAGACTTATTAGCCACTCCTTTTGCCCCATCTCTTTCAACCATACAGTTTTTCCAATTCCTCAAGCTATGGAGCCTTACCAGTTCTAACAGTCATTTTCTTAACAGTTTATCAATAATTGGAAGAAACTATTTAATAAATTAATCAAGTGCAGCGTCTGGATGCTCCTCATTAATCACATCAGACCAACTGATATTTTTAACATCATCCACATAAGAGTCGCAGCAAAATATGTTGTATGATCTCTTATATACAATTTTAGGCCCAGCTGTTGGAACTTTGGCTTTCCTGGATATAGCCACAATGTTGTGATCACTACATCCAATGGATACGGATACAGCTTTAGAACAAAGTTCTACAGTAATAGTAAAAATGTGATCGGTACATGTGGATTATCTTTTTCATGTAGTGTTTGTAAACACCCTGCTAGGTTGATTAATAACAGGAACCAGATCACAGGCACTGGTTACAGTAAGAAGCTTCCTCTTCATCGGACAGCTTGATGAAACCCAGTCAATATTCAGGTCGCCAGAAAGTAGATGTCTCTGTTTACATCACATACACTAGCAAGCATTTCACACATATTATATATAGCACTTGATGGCCTATAGCTACAACCCAAAAGAAAAGGCTTCAGATGTGTCAAGTGAACCTGCAACCACAACACTTAAAAAACACTTGACATAAGATCTTCTCTATGCATGACAGGGATATGGGTCTGAATAAATAGAGCAACACCCCCCCAATAAGCATCTTCTATAGATGCTATAGCTTTGTATTGCTACTGCTGTATCATCAAATGAATTATCTAAGTGAGTCTCAGAAATGGCTAATATATGAATGTTATCTGATGTTAGCAAGTTATTGATTTCATGAACCTTATTTCTAAGGCTGCATATATTAATATGGGCTATTTTCAGTCCTTTCCTGGGTAGCTTATCAGAGACAGACATAATACTGAAAAGAGCAAACAAAGCAAGAGAAAAAAATATACATTCAGCAGTCCATTAATCAATTGGTGTGTGTGTGTGTGTGTGTGGTGTTGGGTTGAAAATACGAGGCTCTCTCATCCCTGCCTAAATGACTACCGACCCATAGCACTCATGTCTTTAGCCATGAAGTGCTTTGAAAGGCTGGCCATGGCTCACGTCAACACCATTACCCCAGAAACCCTAGACCCACTCCAATTTGCATACCGCACCAACAGATTCACAGATGATGCCTTCTCTATTGCACTCCACACTGCCCTTTCACACCTGGACAAAATGAACACCTATTTGAGAATGCTATTCATTGACTACAGCTCAGTGTTCAAATCCATAGTGCCCTCAAAGCTCATCACTAAGCTAAGGACCCTGGGACTAAACATCTCCCTCTGCAACTGGACCGCCCCCCTGGGCCGCCCCCCAGGTGGTAAGGGTAAGTGGCATCGCATCCGCCACTCTGATCCTCAACACGTTGGCACTTTGGGTGCCTGCTCAGTCCAATCCTGTACTCCCTGTTCGCTCATGACTGCACGGCCATGCACGACTCCAACACCATTATGAAGTTTGCCATTGACACAACAGTGGTAGTCCTGATCACCAACAATGATGAGGGAGGTGGTCAGAGACCTAGCCGTGTGGTGCCAGGACAACAACCTCAACGTGATCAAGACTAAGGAGATGATTGTGGACGACAGGAAAAGGAGGACCGAGCACTCCCCCATTCTCACCATTGCTCTGGTGGAGCAGGTTGAAATCTTCAAGTTCCTTAGTGTCCACATCACCAACAAACTAACATGGTCCAAGCACACCAAGGCAGTCGTGAAGAGGGCACAACAAAACCTATCCCCCCTCAGGAGACTGAAAAGATTTGGCATGGGTCCTCAGATTCCCAGAAGGTTCTACAGCTGCACCAACGACAGCATCCTGACTGGTTTCATCACTGCCTGGTATGGCAATTGCTCGGCCTCCGACCGCAAGGCACTACAGAGGGTAGTGCATACGGCCCAGTACACCACTGGGGCCAAGCTTCCTGCCATCCAGGACCTCTATTCCAGGCGGTGTCAGAGGAAGGCCCTAAAAATTGTCAGACTCCAGCCACGTTAGTCATGGACTGTTCTCTCTGCCTCCGCACGGCAAGCAGTACCGGAGCGCCAAGTCTAGGTCCAAGAGGCTTCCAAAAAGCTTCTACCCCCCAAGCCTTAAGACTTCTGAACATCTAATCAAATGGCTACCCAGACTATTTGCATTGCACTCCCCCACCTACATGTATATATTACATCAATTACCTCGACTAACCGGTGCCCCCGCACATTGACTCTGTACCGGTACCCCCTGTATATAGCCTTGCTATTGTCATTTTACTGATGTTACTTTTGTTTATTTTTCTTTTGGTATTTTTCTTAAAACTGCATTGGTGGTTAAGGGCTTGTAAGTAAGCATTTCACTGTAGGTGAATACCTGTTGTATTTGGCGCATGTGACAAATCCAATGTGTTAATTGGCTGTGGTTAAATACTTTGCACAGGGTTCGTTCGTGAGTCCTGGGTTCAAATACTATTTAGGGTATTTTTAAATTACTTTTAAAGACATTTGGAAGCAAGTATTTTGATGTTTTGATTTTTTCCAAAAATATTATTTGTGTAGGAGAAATCGCTCCGTTTTGTTCATCACGTTTGGCTAAGAAAAAACCCCGAAAATTCAGTCATTATAACGCCAAACTTTTTTCCAAATTAACTCCATAATATCGACAGAAACATGGCAAACGTTGTTTAGAATCAATCCTCAAGGTGTTTTTCACATATCTATTCGATGATAAGTCATTTGTGGCAGTTTGGTTTCTCCTCTGAACCAAATGGAAAAATGCACGCAGCTGGAGATTATGCAATAATTGCAACGGAGGACACCAGACGGGGCACCTGGTAAATGTATGTGTCTTATGGTCAATCTTCCAATGATATGCCTACAAATACGTCACAATGCTGCAGACACCTTGGGGAAACGACAGAAAGTGTAAGCTCATTCGTGGCCCATTCACAGCCAAATAAGGAGTCATTGGAACACAGCGCCTTCAAAATCTGAGGCATTTCCTGTTTGAAATTTCATCTTGGTTTCGCCTGTAGTATCAGTTCTTTGGCACTCACAGACAATATCTTTGCAGTTTTGGAAACGTCAGTGTTTTCTTTCCAAAGCTGTCAATTATATGCATAGTCGAGCATCTTTTCGTGACAAAATATCTTGTTTAAAACGGGAACGTTTTTCATCCAAAAATTAAAATAGCGCCCCCTATATCCAAGAAGATAAGGCTTGTATGGGGTAAGTAAAACATTTTTTTACAAAAATTGTTGGATTACCAGAATATAGATTTCAGTAGAAAATCACTATCAAACTATTACTCCCATCAGAATTGGATCAAGCAGCGCCGCAGTGCATGGTTTACATTCTGAGTAAATTGCCTATATTCCAATTTGCTATAACAAATTTCTCTAAATAAGTTATATTTATACAAAACGAGAACAATGTAGACCGAGCTAAGAGCCTCACCAAAGCACCACAAAATATCCGGTCAGAAAATGTAGTTTTGAAATGAATATGATCTGGCCTATTAAGCCACTCTTCAATATAATTCATCCTAGATTTCTCCTGCCATGCTTTTTCATGATCAAGGTGCAATAAATTAATGTAACAGAGTTCTGGACTTTCTCAGAAAGTTTTATTGTTTTTGAATAACCCCAAGGCTTATGGTAATAACCCCAAGGCTTATGGTAATAACCCCGTGGCTTATGATAATAATGAGAGAGAGAGAAGAAACGATAGCAATATATACACATCTAATGAGAAATTTGAACAACACCTTCTTGTTGAGCAAAGCATTATAAGACATACTTTATGCAAACGATGTCCCCAAAAAATCCTTCCTTGCCATTGTGAACCAAACAACCAAAAGCTTTATAAACCAAATAAAATATCATAAAAGCATTAAGACAAATTAAAGTTATGAAGAGTATTTTCCAAAATATTTGAGTGTTTAATGTCCTAAAGTTGCAGCTTTTAAATGAGATGAATTATGGAAGTCGGAGTCTATGCTATTCTCAATCCAATGAGGAGTCAAAAACTGCTTATGAAATGAAATGAGTAAGTGACCTATGCCTATTTCCATATTATTCTAGCATAGTGCAACCTACTTACAATGCATATAGTAGCCTAGGTTTAATAAGAGAAGAGGAAGAGGATGAGGAAAAAATGCTAATCAGTTTATAATTTTCCAGTTCTGAGGATAGCAGAGTTGCTCTGCAGCCCGTGATGACAACCCAGCACAAGACGCACTGCTAGCGAGGCTCGTTGACTGTGTCACTTGCTCCATCTGCACACTTTGGCAGACAAAGCTAGCCAGATAGGCATAGGCTACTACACATCTCTTTCGTGTCACAGCTCCACCAGAGTGAAATAAGCTATTCGAAAAGATTTGGCTCAGCTAAATGTATTTTGCCAATGTCATGATTCTTCTCGTCCTTCCAATAGCATGCCAGCAAATGCGTAGCAGTCTTTCTTTCTTTAAAAAAATCAAATAAATTAGTTCAAATCAAATCAAATCAAATTTTATTTGTCACATACACATGGTTAGCAGATGTTAATGCGAGTGTAGCGAAATGCTTGTGCTTCTAGTTCCGACAATGCAGTAAAAACCAACAAGTAATCTAACTAACAATTCCAAAACTACTGTCTTATACACAGTGTAAGGGGATAAAGAATATGTACATAAGGATATATGAATGAGTGATGGTACAGAGCAGCATAGGCAGGATACAGTAGATGGTATCGAGTACAGTATATACATGAGGTGAGTATGTAAACAAAGTGGCATAGTTAAAGTGGCTAGTGATACATGTATTACATAAGGATGCAGTCGATGATATAGAGTACAGTATATGCGTATGCATATGAGATGAATAATGTAGGGTAAGTAACATTATATAAGGTAGCATTGTTTAAAGTGGCTAGTGATATATTTACATCAGTTTGTACGTTATTTTGGATGGCTGCTAGGGGGAGATAACATTGTCTATGGCAGGGGTGTCAAACATTCCATGGATGGCCTATCGTCTGCTGGTTATAGTTTTTTTCCCCTTTCAATTAAGACCTAGACAACCAGGTGGGGAATTCCTTACTAATCAGTGACCTTAATTCATCAATCAAGCACAAGGGAGGAGCGAAAACCCGCAGACACTCAGCTTTCCGTGGAACGAGTTTGACACGTGGTCTATGGGCAAGCGCATCATTTTTTTTCATATCACTACTATGTACTTTACACATTTTCTGTCACGCTTTTGACTGATTTTTGACATTTTCAGTCACACTTTTGACTGACCTTTTATTTTGTGACTTCAGCTTTCGGACAAGTAAAAAAAAATCTGTCCTACTTGTTCAAAGGACAAGTGGCTAAAAAAGTTAATGTCAAGCTCTGGTTTTTGAAAATGAAAACATATTCACTAGAAGTTGACTGATCTTCCAACGAGCCAAGTGGCGGCTGGGAGAGGGAATAGTAGTCGACTGACTGCCCAGGGTCGATTTAACCAGCATTTCTTAAAATAAAAAGCCTGGAGAGATAAAATGGTGAAAGCATCACTTGTCTTATTTTTCTCAGTAATGATGCCAGTGTCTGACACAACTTGCTTATGCAGTGAAGGAAATGAATTGCCACGCTTCAATGCATTAACTATTTTCCAAAATGTAGATGGATCACCAGCAGTGTCTGTGATATAACTTAGAGAAGTAGCTTGATTTAGCTTTCTTAATTTAGGAAGTACACCTATTTTTACATTCCACATTTATTTCTACATCTAGGAAGTATATGCACTTAAACCACTTCTGTTTGTATTTTACATTTTAAACAATGTATTTCGAAATATGTTTGTGAAAATACTTTAAAGTAGTAGGCTATTTGTAGGAAAGTATTTGAAAATACTTTTGAATACTTCCAATATTCCAGTTGATTCAGGCCACAACGACTTAAATACACAGGAAATAACAAATAATCAAATACACGTGCGTGTGCATATCAGTTTGTGTGTTTGCCCATGCATGTTTATGTGTGTGAGTATGTCCTTGTGCATGTATGAGTTGGTGTGGTTTGATTTCCACCTCTGCGTAACTAGATCCATTAGGGCTGTTCCAGGGGAGATGTTATGCAGCACCACTCTGCCAGCTCTCTGCTAGCTGATTAAACCTGACACAGGACATGGCTCCAAGGGGGTCATTTTGGGATAATGGCACAGTGTAAGAACAGTCCTACAAAGCCCAGAGTGACTTAAAAATAACCACCTAACCACCATTCCACACTGGAATTTACATCTTGAAAAGAGGAAATTGTTCAGAGTGCAGAGAACAGCAGGGCACAAGAAAGAAAAACAGAGAAAAAGGGGAAGAGAAAGGAAGAGGAGGACATGGAGCCAGTGAAGAAGAAGAGAGAGAAAAAGGGAAGATGGGAAGAAAGCATCAGATGCAACAGCTGCGGTGAAGAGATAGATCAGTGCACTTGCTACATTCCCTTCCTTCAGAGACACATATCAGCCTTAGTCTCTTGCTCTATGTGGTACACAAACCAGGTTGTATTTGATCCTATTACGACAGTGTATTTTTCCCCTACCACAGTCTGCTGTTATACGGTGTGTGCTAGCCAGGGCTGGAGGTGTCCCACTGAAAGATGGCCTGCCAAGATTGGTGCTACTTGATGGGCTGTGGCCCTGATGTTCAGACATGTTCCTGAAGCACACCTCTGGCTCCTCAGCCATATGGCTCTGCTCTGTCAGGTGACAGAAAGGAAGGAGCTATCTTAGCACCACAGGGACATCACAGAATCTGACCAGCCTGCCAGCCTTCCCTGACATAATGTCTGTAAGCACAGCGGAGCGTCTGGACGCGACAGAGAAAGATGGGAGTGGAAGGAGGGCGTGGAGATGGTGTGAGAGAAAGACCTAAACTGTCCCTCACTTGTGATGCCATCAGCAAAGACACATTGTGGTCATACAGCTGAATAGCCACATCATGCTGGAACAGCAACCACAATATCTGCCCAGACTACACTGTATGAAGAGGTATTTTCTAATGTGGCCCCTGTAATTATTTTAGATACTAATGATGCTGCATTTTGTAGGGCTTTTCAAGGTGCCTTACGAGTTGACAGTGTAATGGTGAATTGATCTCACCTTGCATTGTCCTTTGCAGTGATGCTGATATATTAAATTACATGCATAGCAAATATGTGATGACATGAGAAACTGATCCCCACCTGATGATGATAATACAGAAACTGATCTGTGTTGTTGTGTTATAGGGCCTCCACAGAGTCTTGTAATTCCTCATACCTTGGCTGATCCAGTCCAATTTGACCACCTGTGACGGAGGGGAGAGGTGGTGAAGTGGTGCTGATCTCACCCCAGTGTCTGATTGCATTAACGCTTCGTCCCGTCCTACCCTGTGACTCGTCTGCTCTGTATCAGCGGCTCAGGTCTGTCCTTCAGTCTCTCCCTGCCTGCCCTTCAGCCCAAACACTGCCAGCTCACCTGCCTTTATCTCCCTCAAACAGAGAGCAAAGGAGAGAGAGAGTAGAGCGAGCGAGTAGAAAGAAAAACACAAACACACCGTGGGGAAAGAGAGACCAGAGAGAGAAGAGGAAAGAGAGAGAAGAGGAAACAGAACAGAGTGGAATAGAGAGAGAACAGAGGGGAATAGAGAGAGCGGGAGGGTACAGCCCTCCCTGGACCCTCAACCACCCACACTTGCCTCTCAAATCGGCAGGGGTGGAGAGAGGAAAACGGTTTGGCATGATGCCTCAAGAACTCTCTTTTCTCTGCCTCTGTGTAGCACTAGGTCCATAGAGTACAGTAGCCTATATAGCAGAGAGCATAGTCTAGGCTCTCTGACCAATCCCTGATGAATTTAGCAGAGGAGTGAATGTTCAAGCTCCAATAGGCCCCTGACAAATCACTTAACACATTTTGGTGCACGACCCGTCTCGGGTAAAAACAACCACCCTGGTTATTTTAGTACAGGGGTAGGCGACCCTAGTCCTGCAGTGCCGCAGGCACTAGATGCTTTTTGATTTAACCGACCTGGAAGACCAGGTGTGTTGAATTTAGGCAATCACTGAACTGATCAATTAGCTCAGTTGGTCAGGTGTGGTGCCTAGATGGAACAAAATCATACAGTACCTGCGGCACTCCAGGAACAGGGTTGCCTACCCCTATTCTAGTATAACCAGGTCTCTGCTTACCGTACCATCTCATCTGTACATCTCCGAGCAGAGAGGCAGTGGGAGCCAATGGGTCCTGTCCCCCTGTAGCAGTTTCCTGCTTCCTCTAGCTCTGTTATTACGGGGGAGGAGAAGTGGAAGGATGAAGGGATGAGGGGTACCTGCTGTACTCCCCCCTCATTGAATATCTAACTTTATACTATATTATTTATTGCAGACTTCCACAGAATGTTTCAAAGAATGTTCACTTTAGCTCAGACCGTGTAACTGAACTAGTGCAGGGAGCGTATACTTTATAGGCGCACTGAGGCAGATGAGTATGTTGGAGATTCGCTCCGATTCCGTAATGTGTTAGAGGTTATTCAAGCTTGGTATATTCAAGGACAGACAATTGTATAATAGTTGATATGGCGATAGCTGGTATGACAGACGTCTGCTTTTGAAACAGCCTGGCTGCCGCGTGACCCATGTGACTACACAACGAGCTGTGTCTTTGAGAGCTGGTGTCAGCCATGCTACTCTTGTAAGGGTTCGAAAAGAACATTGCATGCCATTCAGACATTCATGCCTTTGTACGTGTGCATTACATCTAAAATATATGCTACAGTGTGTAGAGATATATAGATTCCAGCTGAAGAGGCTTACAGGGTTAAAACGGAATATGAAGAGTACATTTTACCACTTCTGACTAAGACCGGGGTTGCGTGCACCCTAACCGTGTGTGGGACTGTGCGTCCCTCAAATCTCCTTTTCGTCCTCCACATGGCATTCCTCTCTTCTCTCTCAGGGCCTAATCTCCTCTCCACACAACACAGCAGTAGTAATACACACCTCTCCTCCTTTATTTCCTCATCCTCCTTTGTGTGGGCCTGTGTTTCTCTAAAAGACAGAGGCTGGTGTGAGGCTATTACAGAAATGGGAATCAGATCACACACAAAGCCCCCCCCCCCCCAGCATCGATCTCCCTCTGTTCCATTTCCTTTCCCCTTCTCTCTGCCTCTCTCTGGGCTTTGTTTACGTTTGACCGACTGATGCAGGGACGCGGCAGCTCGTCTCCTCTCTTCTCTCTCTGCTCTTTAGAAAAACACTCCCGTGGATGGATGGATGGCCTGGGCCGTGTGGAGCTATAGAAAGGAGTCGATGCCAATGTGTTCACTCACTATAGCTTTAGAAATCAGTCAGTCATGCCATTGTGTTCACTCACCGCACAGTAGCCGCCTTAGGGTCACTGCTGTCTGTCATTAGCTGCCTGACCAGGGTGTCGTGGTGGTCGAGATTGCAATTTTTTTTATTTTTTTTTAAGAACGGGGTTCATAATTTGATTGATGTGTTGATTAGATGGGTATTAACATGTTATATGCTACAAGGAGTTTGTGAAGAGTAGAAAGATGGCCTCCTGTATGTGCAGTACAGTATGGAAGCTATGTACTAATTGAAGTTATCTATATCTCTTTGAAGCAGAGATAAGGTGGTGTGTGTGTGTGTGTGCATATAGATGTGTGTTGAGTTTGTCCCTCCACGTGATCGATGACAGCCCCCTATCTCGTCCTGTAATCCCCCATGTTCCCCTGCTCCGTCACGGCCCACACTACCATCCTAGCTCTCAAGCCCTTTAAACAGAACCAGGCATGGAGATGAGTGCATTCACAGTTCAAATGAATGCGCTGAGGTGGTAGTGCACAGGGTGTGCTCTAGATAAATGAGGAGGAGAAAACGGTCACCTTCAATCCAGGAGAGTGGGACGGGAACAAAACCTAGTTTAAGCCAAAAGGGGGGGTTCGTTTTTTTAATGCGTTTAGCCTACCACAGCTAAAGATATCTTTTATGCTCACTTTTAATTTTTTTCTACTCGAGTTGATGTACAGGTGACATTAGTCAGTGAGTTAGACACCATTTTCCGGAAGTGTTGAGAAATGCAGACAGGTATTTAGGTGTATGTCCATTTAGTTATGATGGGCTGCTCTATCAGTTGGACCGTTAGGCTGTTGAGTGGTAGTGTAGCGTGAGATGACTCTTGTCGGACATAGGACACAAGGTGAGTTAACTCTCTAGCCACTTAGTCCTGATCTGGATGCGGAGATCCTCCTAACCTATTGATCTTCTCTCTGAGGCCCTGGGATTCCCCCCTTTGACTCTATAGCTAAAACAGAGTCGTCTCTAATCTGTGGAACTCTTCCCCTCTCCACCCCTGGCTGCCCCTGCTCCCCTCATTATGCAATTCATTTAATCCCCTATAGTAAGGAACCAAAAGGCAGATCCGTCGCCGGGTGCTTTTAGCAACAATCAGGGGCTTCGCTCTAACTAACGACACAGTATTAAACGATAGCCCCGTTTTCTTATCGTGACACTAAAGCGTGTGATTTCTACCGGCACGCCAATGTTCACCGGAAGCTACAATCTATCTGAAATATTAAAGCTGATCTACCCCCTAAAATGAATTTCAATTTGTATTTTTTATTTTTTTATGTGTCTCTCTGTAAGGTTGGTACATTTTTCCTCATCTCTCTGTTCTGTGTGAATACAGAACACATTCAGGGTTCATCAGCATGGAAATTGCTAAAGGTGAATTTATTTATGCAAATGAAGGAGGGAAACAGCATGGTTTCTGCACTCTGAATCATGTACATGTAAGACTCCCATGGTTCGATTGTTGAGGCAGAAGTATGAATAGAATTAATGGAAAACAGTTGACTAGTGTATCTATGAAGAAAAACCTTGTATGTTTCCCTTGTTTGAAGATGTTAGTTGGTATTATTCCGTGTGTTTGCGCATGATTGTGTTTGTGTGACTGTGCGTGCTTCCCTGCGTGTCTTTCACACTCTCTCTTAACCTCTCTGGGATATGTGGGACGGTAGCGTACCACCTCGCCAACAGCCAGTGAAAGTGCAGGGCGCCAAATTCAAAACAACAAAAATCTTATAATTAAAATTCCTCAAGCATAAAAGTATTTTACACCATTTTAAAGATACAATTATCGTTAATCCAGCCACAGTGTCTGATTTCAAAAAGGATTTACAGCGAAAGCACCACAAACGATTATGTTAGGTCACCACCAAGTCACAGAAAAACAGCCAAAGAGAGGAGTCACAAAAAGCACAAATAGAGATAAATGAATCACTAACCTTTCATGATCTTCATCAGATGACACTCATAGGACTTCATGTTACACAATACATGTATGTTTTGTTCGCTAAAGTGAATATTTATATAAAAAAATCTCATTTTACATTGGCACGTTACGTCCAGTAGTTCTAAAACATGCAGTGATTGTGCAGAGAGCCACATCAATTTACAGAAATATTCATCATAAATGTTGATGAAAATACAAGTGTTATACATGGAATTAGAGATATACTTCTCCTTAATGCAACCGCTGTGTCAGATTTAAAAAAATAAAAAAAGCAAACAATGAAATAATCTGAGTACAGCGTTCAGACAACAAAGCAGCCAAAAAGATATCCGCCATATTGTGTAGTCAACATTAGTCAGAAATAGCATTATAAATATTCACTTACCTTTGATGATCTTCATCAGAATGCACTCCCAGGAATCCCAGCTCCACAATAAATGTTTGATTTGTTCGATAAAGTTCATCACTTATGTCCAAATAGTTTCTGTTTGGTAAACACATCCAAACTCGCGTTCAGGTCAAGCCGTACGTCGGATGAAAAGTTCAAAAAGTTATATTACAGGTCATAGAAACTTGTCAAACTAAGTATAGAATCAATCTTTATGATGTTTTTATCATAAATCTTCAATAATTTTCCAACCGGAGAATTCCATTGTCTGTAGAAAAGCAATGGAACGAGAGCTAACTCTCTCATGACTGCGCCTCACGAGCCTGTGGCACTCTGCCAGACACATGGCTCAATCCCCTCTCATTCGCCCCCACTTCACAGTAGAAGCCTCAAACAAAGTTCTAAAGACTGGAGACATCTAGTGGATGCATTAGGAAGTGCAATATGACCCATTTACACTGTATATTGGAATGGCAAAGAGTTTAAAAACTACAAACCTCAGATTTCCCACTTCCTGGGTGGATTTTTCTCAGGTTTTCGCCTGCCGTATGAGTTCTGCTATACTCACAGACATCGTTCAAAAGGTTTTAGAAACTTCAGAGTGTTCTCAATCCAATACCACTAATAATATGCATATATTAGCATCTGGGACAGAGTAGCAGGCAGTTTACTCTGGGCACCTTATTCGTCCAAGCTACTCAATACTGCCCCCCTGTCACCAGGAAGTTAAGTATGCCTGTGATTACAGGTCCATGGCAGAGCTTTATATTGTTCTGACATCAAGTCTCTGCTGTGAGGATTCAACCTGCAGTCACCCCACCTTTGATCTCTCTGCCTCTCCTCTGAGCTCCTCTCATCTCCTCTAGACCTCTCAATCCACCTACACATAACCTATTGATTCACACAGGCCCATAGAGCTTGGCTTTCCTATACCGTCTTAGCAGCTGTATGCATATTGCTATATTGTTGACCATAAAAGCAACTCAAATATGCATTAATTCATTGGCATCAAAAAATAATGTGTTTATTGTGCTTTGAAGAGATTTGTAAGTGAGAGTATGAAGGAGTTCTTCTTTATAGCTGGATTTGACTTTGATCTTGGACACTGGAGTCCCTGGTCGATGGTTTAAATCATAGTCAACAGTGCTGTAGCCCTGTGTGTGATTGAAGGATGCACTGAATGACGCGTTCCTGATGTTGTGACAAATGCCATCACTAAGAGCACAGAGAGAAAGAACTGGTAGCCTGGCATACAGACACTGTCATCCTGGGATATATAATACAGACACACTCACACACACACTCAAGAATATAGGATGCACAGTTTTGTGGTGTGTCTTATCAATCTCCTTATGTAATCAACTTTGCCTGACACTGAAACATGACAAGGACTACGTCAGAGCTGTCACAGATGCAAAAAGACACGCTGTTTGTATGCCATGGAAAATGATTTCTATAGAGTACTGGAGGTCTGGTAAAGTAATAGAAAAAGCTCAGCAGAGAACCCATGCAGACAGGGCATGCACACGGAAAACGTAGCTAAGAGGGAGGGAGAGGGGGGGAAAGAGAGGAGTAAAGAAAGAGAGAGAAAGAGGAGAGAGATGAGGGACAAAGAGCGTGCACGAGAGCGTTAGAGAGAATGCGGAAAGAGAAAGAGGGTCACTGCGCAGATGTAATTATTGGATAGATGGAGGAGAGCAGAAGTCAGGGAGAAGTGTGGAGCTCAGCAGAATGCATCTCAGCGCCATCACTTGTCTTTTCTCTGACCCCTGACCTCCAACTGTCCTCCCGCAACCCAAATCTACCTAGCAGGCCATGCGCTGCCAGTCGGAGTCTGCCCAGATACTAAATTCGCTACAAAACTCTCTACTAAACAAACAGTCCTGCTAAAACTTGCATCTTCTTTACCATATTATAGTCTGACTACTCGCAAACAGAATTCATGAGTTAATTACCACTGACTTTGATTTTGATCTGGTAAAGTACTTTTTGGGGCAAACAATTTCAACCACAGGCTTGACTGAATTCACCCTCAACCAAAAAAAAAGCAGGTGCTTCCCTCCTCCCTGGGTTTGTAACGGAGTAAAATAATGTTCTCTATTGCAGAAAGAGAGGGAGCAGAAAGAGTGGTTCCGTAGTACTGAAGCAAACACTAATAATCTTACTCTCTCGGTCTTCCTTCCCCAGCTATGGCAGCTGTTCCTCTCTCCTACTGGCACTAGAACAGATAAACAATAACTAACTAATTAACTTCCAGGGGACCAGGAGGAACTCAGACAACTCTCTCTCTCTCACTCACTCACTACTCAGTCTCTCTCTGTGTCTCACTCACTCACTCACTCACACTCTCTACACTCTCACACACACATAGTAGGATGGTTTCTCTACTCTTCTTAACATGAGTCTTAGTCTGGTACCAGATCTGAGTGTACTTTAGCCAAGCCAACTCCTCTGACTACATGTGAGAAGTTTAATTTCAAGATGTTTTATTTATTTATTTCCTCTAAAGTGTTTGTTGCCTCTTATTAGGGAAGCTGTTTGGAAGTGATATATTACTGTGATTTATTCACTGTTAATGAGGGTAGGCCTAAGTTGTTTACGCAGGAGCATAGCTATGTGATAATTAAACTGTGGAGACGAGAGCGAAAAAGGGGAAAGTGTTCACTGTTTACCTCACCCTCTGAGAGTGTTTGTGTGGGTGTGCGTGCGAGAACGAACTAATGTGAAGTGTTGATGTGTCTTGACATGTGTCGGGTGACAAATGAAGTGGATCGTGATGGGTACACCAGGGGTCACGTTAATGCGTACTTTTCTCCGGGTAGTTAAAATGCAAGATGAACTTCAAGCAAAACTTTAGGAAATGTAGCTGGCTACATTCTTCTATGATAAACATGAGGAATCGATGGCCCTGAATAGTTTTTGCAAAGAAATACCTTGTTTTTTTTCCCCCTGTAAGCTAATGTACTTATGTGTGGCTGCTGGCTAAATAGTGTGGCACTTCTCTTTTCATCTGATGAAAATGAAGCTATTTTCTGCTGAATGTGTTGCATTCATTTATTGTGTGTCAAGAAAAACTAGTTGCACTCCCCTGGTCACTCTGTTGATGCAAACAAACTGATTAGCTGTGTCAGAGTCTCAGATTTATGCACACTAGAGGTCTTCACAAAACCACCTGTACCCAAGACCTAATCCGGGACACGAGTTGTTCCGGACACAGAACTGTAAATAATGTAACGGGTCGGATCTGATATGATTGTTGCGGGTCTCGGGTATGTGTCATTTTAACTGACTAGTCCGGAAGGGCCTGTACAGATCCCGAATGTGACTGCTGCAGTAGAGAGAGAGCGAGAGACATTTTATAATTTATGCTGCTGCTCTTGCTTTTCACAAGTGGAGTGTGACGCTTGTAGCTTGTTGTTGGCCAATCATAAGTCATCAAAGTGGCAATAGGCTACAGTCGTAAAGCCTCGTGTGTGGCAAAAGTTAGGAGATACTTTTGGTCATGTAGTGTATGTGAACACCTGCTCCTCGAACATCTCATTCCAAAATCATGGGCATTAATATGGAGTTGGTCCCTCCTTTGCAGCTATAACCGCCTCCACTCTTCTGGGAAGGTTTTCCACTAGATGTTGGAACATTGCTGCGGGGACATGCTTCCATTCAGCCACAAGAGCATTAGTGAAGTTGGGCACGGATGTTGGGTGATTAGGCCTGGCTCGCAGTCTGAGTTCCAATTCATCCCAAAGGTATGGGGTTGTCCTTGGGGTTGAGGTCAGGGCTCTGTGCAGACCAGTTCTTCTTGACAAACCATTTCTGTATGGACCTCGCTTTGTGCATTGTCATGCGGAAACAGGAAAGGGCCTTCCCCAACTGTTTGCCTCAAAGTTGGAAGCACAGAATAGTCTACAACATAATTGATGCTAGTCCATGGAAACCCATTTCATGAAGCTCCTGAAGAACAGTTATTTTAATGACGTTGCTTCCAGGGGCAGTTTGGAACTCATTAGTGAGTGTTGCAATCGAGGGCAACACTTTTTACTCGCTACGCGCTTCAGCACTCGGTGGCCCTGTTCTGTAAGCTTGTGTGGCCTACGACTTTGCGGCTGAGCCATTGTTGCTCCTAGACCTTTCCACTTCACAGTAATAACACTTACAGTAGACTGGGGCAGCTCTAACAGGGCAAACATTTGACAAGCTAACTTGTTGGAAAGGTGGCTTCCTATGACGGTGTTACGTTGGAAGTCACTGAGCTCTTCAGTAAGGCCATTCTACAGTGTTTGTCTATGGCTGAAATAGCCGAATCCACTAATTTAAAGGGGTGTCTCATACTTTTGCGTATATAGTGTATCTAATCAATGGAAGATATAATTAAAATTACGGAATTAAAAGTTAAAAGAGAGGTATAGAATACAACGACCAAGAGCCAACAGGTAAGGCTGCTACTTAATATTCTGAATGGAGTTATTTTTAACTGTTGGATGAGAAAGCGCATGTACTGTACCCTCAATTTTGCCTAGCTAGCTAACTTTAGCTAGCTAAACTAGCTTCTCCCGGGTTTGATGCAGTCAAGACTGGTACTACGTAATCATATCTGATGATAAATACCCTAGCTGTATGACAGCTATTAGTCTACTATAGCACAAGTCGGCTTGGTTGGTTGCTGTCTTTCGTCTCTCCCTCCCTGCTCCCAGTGTCAATCGCTCCCAGTAATACGCACGCTTGCACGCAACACACACTGTTATAATGCTGTCTTTCTCCCTAGCGCTATAGGAGCTTTAATGTTCTTTGAGAGGTCCACTAACAGCTATGCAATTACTGCTGTATTGTCTGACCGCCCAGCCATCATCGGTGGAAAGAGAATTGTGTGTGTGTGTGTGTGCGCTGTGGATATCAGAAGATTATCAGCGGCTGTCCATGTGAACCGCGCATGTGTGTGTTCATCAGTGTCTGACCGACGTGTGTGTGCATACTGTATGTGCGTGCGTTGATCATTGTTTGACGGAAGTGTGTGTGTGTTTCAGTTTAACGAGTCTGTGTGTATATGGGTGTGTTTCAGAAACGGTGCACGTCCACATGCAGCAGTATGAAGTGGAGTATCTCCAGTTTGCCTTCCGTTGGATGAACAACCTGCTGATGAGAGAGCTGCCGTTACGCTGCACTATACGCCTCTGGGACACCTACCAGGTACACACACACCACAAACGCGCGCGTACGTACGTACGCACACATACTGTGCGCGCGCAGGAACACACACAAAACACTCACATGCATTCACACAAATTGTCACATTTCACTCACTCACAGTGTGTGTATTATTCTCCCATTGTGTTCCTTCGTAAGACCCTATCCAGCGGAGGTCATCCATCTCTGTCAGTCCTCTCCTCTGTGGCCTGTGCCTCTGGCTCTTTATCTCTCAATCTCTCTCTCGGTCTGTCAGCAGCTCAGAGCAATGAGCCCGTGCCTCAACACCACTGAACTATTACTAAACAAAAGCCTTGTTAACAAACCATCCTTTATAACTCCCCGACTTCTTCCCATCCCTCCCCTCAGATTGTACGACCTAGCTAGCCTCTGAAAGGCTGCAGTAGGACAATGGTGCAGAACTCTGTGGCTTGGCCCTGAAGGGCCACAGCGTCTGCTGCTTTTCTGTCTGACTATAACCTGCCGGTTGACTTCTATAAACTGGCGGTTCGTCAATGACATGAGTTGATCCGTGAAGTATCGCAGAGATAAAAATGACTGCGGCTCTGAAGGACTGGTTCCATGTAGGAAGCAGGTGTATGTGTCCTGCATTGTGTTCCTTTGCCTCAGCAGTGCATCATCTAAGGTAGCCTGTTATCTTTTTTCATTTTCTTTTGTTTTATTGTACATGTGCTCCAGAGGGAGCTGCTTAAACGCTAGTACACCCTAGGCCACAGGTAGGTTATCTAACAAACATCTCTCCTTTGTTCCGCCATGTACGGTATAATACACCATGCTACAGCGCAGCACTGAGCCAAGGAAGGCGTTTTGTAAGGACATAAAAACACAGCACCCTCTCTCTATTCTACTTCCTAATTAAACCATAAAGTGTTACGGCCTTTGGTTATCTCCCAGATGGCACCCTACTCCCTATGTTTGACCAGATCCCTATGGGTTCTAATCAAAAGTAGTGCACTATACACTGAGTATGCAAAACATAGACTGACCAGGTGAATCCAGGTGAACGCTACGATCACTTATTGATGTCACTTGTTAAATCCACTTCAATCAGTGTAGATGGAGGGGAGGAGACAGGTTAAAGAAGGTTTAAGCCTTGATACAATTGAGACATGGATTGTGTTATGTGTGCCATTCAGAGGGTGAATGGACAAGACAAAAGATTTAAGTACCTTTGAATTGGGGACTGGTAGTAGGTGCCAGGCGGACCGGTTTGTGTCAAGAACTTCAATCCTGCTGGGTTTTTCACGCTCAACTCAACAGTTTCACGTGTGGATCAAGAATGGTCCAAAGAACATCCAGCCAACTTGATACAACTGTGGGAAGCATTGGAGTCCATATGGGCCAGCATCCCTGTGGACTGTTTCGAATGGGCCGTTATCATGCACCTGTCGGAACAGGGACACTTGAGTAGTGAATGCAGGACGCTTTTCCTGCAGTTCATTTTCTTGCCAGCCAGGTAGGCTACTCCAGTTGTATATTAAGCAGTGTGCTTAATATTAGGAAAGTTTCAAAATAAATGTATAGTAGGCCTAGCCTATAGGAAGCTGATGGGATCCTTCTTTTTTTAATAGAGGCCATCAAAACACTGTTTTCTCAATTGCATGGCATAGTCTATAGAAATGTTGCACAACATGGGTTTATAGGAACACTTATTTAATTCCAGGCATCAACCAGCTATGAGGAGCTGACTCGCTGCGCATCAAGTAACCCTATTCCACTCAAACTCAGGGTCTCACAAAGTGTTTGATTTGAATTGCGTTGCATTTGCATTCATGTCAGAGTGATTAGAGAGACAACAGGGTGCTGAGTACCCACAATTAACTATTGGTTGTTGGCAAGTTTGGTAGGCATATCAGAGTGCAGTTTTGGGGAAGCCTAGTTACTGTCGTAACTCCCCGGTGGCGATCTGAAGGATCAGGTTACAGTGGCTCCACACTACCACATGCTCTCTCTCTCACTCTCTCATAGAGGGGGAGAGCGGGAAGTCGGCTGTTTTATGGGCGGTCATAAAATACGCTGCCTCTATGCTCTGTAGTGTTCGAGATTTGAATGTAAACGGTGGAACACAGAGAGACACTTGGACATCAACAGCTTGAATAATTAAACAATATTTATATTTTTGAGAATGTGGGAGTGGTCCGTGGACACTTAACATGACAGTCATGTTGAGTGTGTTTCATTTGGTGATCTCATGAAGGACAGGAAACACACATACAGTTGAAGTCGGAAGTTTACATGCACTTAGGTTGGAGTCATTAATTTCAACCACTCCACAAATTTCTTGTTAACAAACTATAGTTTTGGCAAGTCGGTTAGGACATCTACTCTGTGCATGACACAAGTCATTTTTCCAACAATTATTTACAGACAGATTATTTCACTTATAATTCACTGTATCACAATTCCAGTGGGACTGAAGTTTACATGCACTAAGTTGACTGTGCCTTTAAACAGCGTGGAAAATTCCAGAAAATTATGTCATGGCTTTAGATGCTTCTGATAGGCTAATTGACATCATTTGAGTCAATTGGAGGTGTACCTGTGGATGTATTTCAAGGCTTACCTTCAAACTCAGTGCCTCTTTGCTCGACATTATGGGGAAATCAAAAGAAATCAGCCAAGACCTCCACAAGTCTGGTTCATCATTGGTAGCAATTTCCAAATGCCTGAAGGTACCACGTTCATCTGTGCAATCAATAGTACGCAAGTATAAACACCATGGGACCACGCAGCCGTCATACCGCTCAGGAAGGAGACGCGTTCTGTCTCCTAGAGATTAATTTACTTTGGTGCGAAAAGTGCAAATAATCTCAGAACAACAGCAAAGGAAGATGCTGGACGAAACGGGTACAAAAGTATCTATATCCACAGTAAAACGAGTCCTATATTGGCATAACCTGAAAGGCCGCTCAGCAATGAAGAAGCCACTGCTCCAAAACCGCCATTAAAAAGCCAGACTACAGTTTGCAACAGCACTTGGGGACAAAGATCGTACTTTTTGGAGAAATGTCCTCTGGTCTCATGAAACAAAAATAGAACTGTTTGGCAATAATGACCATCGTTATGTTTGGAGGAAAGAGGGGGTGGCTTGTAAGCCAAAGAACACCATCCCAACCGTGAAGCACGGGGGTGGCAGAATCATGTTGTGGGGGTGCTTTTTTGCAGGAGGGGCTGGTGCACTTCACAAAATAGATAGGAAAATTATGTGGATATATTGAAGCAACATCTCAAGACATCAGTCAAGAAGTTAAAGCTTGGTCGCAAATGGGTTCTCCAAATGGACAATGACCCCAAGCATACTTCAAAAATTGTGGCAAAATGGCATAAGGACAACAAAGTCAAGGTATTGGAGTGGCCATCACAAAGCCCTGACCTCCATCCTATAGAAAATGTGTGGGCAGAACCAAAATTCACCCAACTTATTGTGGGAAGCTTGTGGAAGGCTACCTGAAACGTTTGACCGAAGTTAAACAATTTAAAGGCAATTTTACCAATACAAATTGAGTGTACGTAAACTTCTGACCCCCTGGGAATGTGATGAAAGAAATACAAGCTGAAATAAATCACTCTCTCCTATTATTCTGACATTTCACATTCTTAAAATAAAGTGGTGATCCTAAGACACTGAATTTTTACGAGAATTAAATGGCAGAAATTTAAATGTATTTGGCTAAGGTGTATGTAAACTTCCGACTTCAACTGTGTATATATATTTTTACATGAATGTATATTATTTTATATATATATTTGTTAATATATTTTCCCCTAACCCTACTACCCCTCTAATTGGAGTAAACTAATGGACAACAACACTTAATCAATGTTTCATAGTGATATGGAATGACATTCTAATAGATTGACGGACGGACGGACGGGGTTATTTTATCATGCACATCTCTTTCTGTCTCTCTCTTTCGTTCACACACACACACACACACACACACACACACACACACACACACACACACACACACACACACAGACAGAGTAGCTCTGGAGAGGTCCTGGCTTTTCACTTGGTTCTACTAATCAGCTACTTCCTTGAGGTCGTATGAGGACTTTAGAATTTAGCTGGTGGTCAAAACTCTCCAGCCCCATCGACGAGCCACACAGACTTCGTGCACCCTTGTGTGTGGTCTGACAGCGGCCGTGGCTTTTATTTTGTTTACCTCAAGGCGTTAGAGAGAGGGAGGAAATTATGAAGGGAGAGATGGAGGGCTTCCTCTGTAACTCTGTATCCACAACTATCAGACCCTGCCATTGATTTAGATGCTTGTTGACGTATGTACTTTGTTGTTGTGTGCTCTCTTGTTAGGATAACACTAGGATTCAATAATAGCAAGATATTACTTATTGCGTCTCTATTGATTCTCAGTTGTGTTGGAGTATAAAATGTGTGTCTACATTATGGGATGTAGAGGAAGCTGACCCTCCTCTCCTGATGACTCACTTTAATTACTGTGGCATCAATGTCTTTGTGGGGCGCTCGGAGGGTAGAGGGGTGTAATTGTGTACCTATACCCTTGTTCTCCTTCAATTACCGTTCTACCCCCTTTATTGACTGGGAGAGAACACACACACACAGGCAAAGTGAAGGTTGTAGATTCAGTCAGAGAGCATTATGACACGTAATAATATAGCAAAATGGCAGGAGAAGCCCCTTAGTGGCAAGATAAAGTCACTGACCATACAGTAAGTGGTAAGCCTGTAAACTCTCATGTCGTTGTTATGAAGTTTAATACACTCTCAAGATCACTGTTCTGACTGCTTATGAACTCACCCAGTCAAATTCCCAGGTCGTAATCCCAGAGAGCAGCAGTCAGGAAGGCCTCAATCATTCAGCTTTTATGAAGTCAACACTGAGCTGCTGCCTACCAAAAATGAATTGCAAAATAAAACTCAATTGATTTCAACCTATGAATTATTGGTAGTAATCACATAGCCTACTTTCTCCAAAAACACTTCTGAGCCCTGGCTCTGCAGGCCCTGGCAGATATGAAGTATGTGCTGCCTGTACTATGGATCCACTGATGATGGGTTGTGATAAGGAAAACTGTCTACTTCATTCTTGCTGATATGAGTTTTTGGAGGTTTGAGTGGTGAATGAGTGGAGTTTTTCTAATCAATGGTCGGGCCTGCAAGGAGTGACCGCGACATGAATTAAACCCTGAGTGGTTGACCTTTTGGGCTAACAACCTCGGTTGTTCCCCTCAGTTATGACCGTAAGATCACTGCCAACAACCTGTCTACAGGGACCTCTCAATCCTCCACTTGGCTCTTCATCTCCAACCCCCCTACACACACACATACACACGCACGGTACGCATACTCAGCACACACATGCACGCACGCACACGGTACACACGCAAGTCTCACACCCACACACACTCTAATACGTAGCGAAACGATAAAAAGCTGTATGTCTTCTCTCTCATTGAGAGAAAATGTCTGATACTGCATCAGTGATTAAAGACAGATGTGTGGTTCTGCCATAGTGGGGGTTGATATCCAAGTAGGGTCTACAGTGTAGAATTGATCCCTTCCCCAATCATTTTGAGTAGGAGGAAAACCACTCGTAAATGGGGCCATTTTATGTCTGGTCACAAAGGTAATGTGCAGTGCCTTCAGGAAGTATTCACACCCCTGAACTTTTTCCACATTTTGTTGTGTTACAGCCTCAAATTTCAAATAATTAAATAGAGATTTCATGTCACTGGCCTACACACTGTGTCCCAAAATGTTAGTGGGATTATGTTTTTAGAAATGCTTACAAATTCTAAAACATTTAATGCTGAAATGTCCGAGTCAATAAGTATTCAACCCCTTTTGTTGTGGCAAGCCTAAATAAGTTCAGGAGTAAAAATTAGATTAACAAGTCACATAATAAGTTGCTTGTACTCACTCTGTGTGCAATAATAGTCAACATAATTTTTTAGTGACTACCTCATCTCTGTATCCTACACATATAATTAGTCCAGTAGTTAATTTCAAACACAGGTTCAACAACCAAGACCCCATTGGTAAATTTAAAAAAAGCAGACATTGAATATCCCTTTGAGCATGGTTAAGTTATTAATTACACTTTGGATGGTCTATCAATAAACCCAGTTACTACAAAGATACAGGCGTCCTTCCTAACTTAGTTGCCGGTTAGGAAGGAAACCACTCAGAGAAACCACTCAGGGATTTTACCATGAGGCCAATGTTGACTTTAAAACAGTTAGAGTTTAATGGCTGTGATGGGACAAAACTGAGAATGGATGAACAACATTACTAATCCACAATACTAACCAAAATGACAGAGTGAAAAGAAGGAATCATGTACAGAATAAAGCATATTCCAAAACATGCATACTGTTTGCAATAAGGCACTAAAGTAATACTGTGAAAAATGTGGCTAAGAAATTAACTTTTTGTCCTGAATACAAAGGGTAATGTTTGGGGAAAATTCAACACATCACTGAGTACCCACTTCATATTTTCAAGCATGGTGGTTGCTGCATCATGTTATGGCTATGCTTGTTGTCGGCAAGGACAAGGGAGTTTTTTAGGATAAAAATAAAAGGACTAGATCTAACATTCCTTGACATTCCTGCTGTCAGCATGCCAATTGCACGCTCCATCAAAACCGGAGACATCTGTAGCATTGTGTTGTGTGATAAAACTGCACATTTTATTGTTGCCTTTTATTACCCCCAGCACAAGGTGCACCTGTGTAATGAGCATGCTGTTTAATCAGCTTCTTGATATGGCATACCTGTCAGGTGTATGGATTATCTTGGCAAAGGAGAAATGCTAATATTGTACAATCCAGGTGTGCAAAGCTCTTAGACTTACCCAGAAAGACTACCAGCTGTAATCGCTTCCCGAGGTGCTTCTACAAGGTATTGACTCGGGTGTGAATACATGTAAATGAGATATTTCTGTATTTCATTTTCAATAAATTAGCAAAATGTAAAATGTTCTAAAGACATGTTTTCACTTTGTTATTATAGGGTATTGTGTGTAGATGGGTGAGAAAGTATATTGAATCATAAGTCAGGCTGTAACACAACAAAATGTGGAATAAGTCAAGGGGTCTTAATAACTTCTGAAGTCACTGTATGGTTTATATAGTAACCTAGTAACTAAATTGAAGACTAGGCACTGAGATTAACTTTGAAGTTTAGGCTACTGTAGCAAGGTGGAGAAATGATTATCAATAATTATACAACTTGAAAAAGTATACCATAAAAGAGAGTTTAAACAGATGAATTTCCTCAACAAAACCAAAAAATAGAATGTAATTCAGTCCTTTAATATTTAATAAATTTGCAAAATAGTTGAGAATGACGACACTCTCTCCCCCTTCTCTGAGGGACCTATGACAGTCTGTGTCCCTCCCTCTCCTCCTTTCCTTTCCACATGCTCCTGAGACAGTCTGTGTCACAGTAAAGGCATCAGTATTCTTCAGTGCAGCTGGCGCCTAGTCGAACCGAGCGAGTGTGCTCCCATAATTCCCTTTAAAAGCCTTCGCTTGACAAACAAGAAAAAAGCGGCAATAGTACTGTTTGTCCATATACACTTCCTCAAAATAGTCAGAATTAATCTAAGAAAACTCAAGAAATCTGTCATTAAATTTAACGTTTTTGCCAAAGAGATCTTAGTCGCGCAATTTTACGTCATTTTTTTATGAGAAAATGTGCATGAAAATGAGTCGTCTCTCGTTGAATGACAACAAAGACTTTATTGAAGAATACCTACTGTTGATCAGTCACAGACGAAGGGGCGTAGACTTCGGCTCCAAACTTCGACTTGCCTCGCAATTTTTTTTGGTGTGCCTAAACAGCCGGAAAAAGACTCCCCGAAGTCTAAAACGAATAACTTCGTCAAAATCTCGTCATAATACACTATATATACCAAGGTATGTGCATACACCTTCAAATTAGTGGATTCGGCTATTACAGCCATACCTGTTGCTGACAGGTGTATAAAATCGAGCACACAGCCATGCAATCTCCATAGACAAACATTGGCAGTAGAATGGCCTTACTGAAGAGCTCAGTGACTTCCAACGTGGCACCGTCGTAGGATGACAACTTTCCAACAAAAGTCAGTCCGTCAAATTTCTGCCATGCTAGAGCTGCCCCAGTCAACTGTAAGTCCTGTTATTGTGAAGTGGAAAAATCTAGCAGCAACGACGGCTCGCCGCAAAGTGGTAGGCCACATAAGCTCACAGATCAGGACCGTCGAGTACTGAAGCGCGTAGCGTGTAAAAATAATTTGTCCTCGGTTGCAACACTCACTACTGAGTTCCAAACTGCCTCTGGAAGCAACGTCAGCACATTAACTTTTCGTAGGGAACTTCATGTAATATGTTTCCATTGGAGTGTTGTAAAGCTAGCCGCTATTGGACTTTTGAGCAGTGAAAACATGTTCTCCGGAGTGATGAAACAGGCTTCACCATCTGGCAGTCCGACGGACAAATCTGGGTTTGGCGGATGCCAGGAGAACGCTACCTGCCCCAATGCATAGTGCCAACTGTAAAGTTTGGTGGAGGAATAGTGGTCTGGAGCTGTTTTTCATGGTGTAGTTCCAGGGAAGGGGAAATCTTAACGCTTCAGCATACAATGACATTCCAGACAATTCTGTGCTGCCAACTTTGTGGCAACAGTTTGGGAAAGGCGCTTTCCTGTTTCAGCATGACAATTCCCCCATGCACAAAGCAAGGTCCATACCAAAATGGTTTGTCGTTCATTGCAGAAGAACTTGACTGGCCTGCATGGAGCCTTGAACTCAAACCCCATCGAACATCTTTGGGATGGATTTGAACGCTGACTGCGAGCCAGGCTTAATCTCCCAACATCAGTGCCCGACCTCACTAATGCTCTTGTGGCTAAATGGAATCAAGTCCCTGAAGCAATGCTTCAACGTGTAGTGGACAGCCTTCTCAGAAGAGTGGAGGCTGTTTTTGCTGCAAAGGGGGGACCAACTGCTTATTAATGCCCATGAATTTGTAATGATATTTTCGATGAGCAGTTGTCCACACACTTTTGGTAGAGATTGTGCATATACACTACATTTATCAAACTGTTTCAACTGGGAAGCATGCGGACGCCTTAACTCACCATGAGGAAATCTCAGTAGTGTCCGAATTAGCCCACTTTCACACCTTAATATTGAATCTCCTGCTGAGCCATATGGCCTTTTGACAACACAGCAGTACCTCACTGTCTTTGTCTGTTGCTCTCACTGGGGCACGTTTGTCTTGGAGACCTCTTCTTCTCGCCTCTTCTCTTCCTTTATGCCTCCCCTACATTCTCCATCAGACTGGGAAGGTTTATACTGTATTTACAAAGGCTGCTCTCGACATGCTTCCAAAGATAAATTCGGTCACACAAGGTTCAGAGGGGATTTCTTTACATTAGTGGTTATTGTGTCAGGAGGAGGACATAGTTCTACCTTTCAAACCTGAGAGTCTGTACACGTACACGTATGAGTACATGTATGTATACTTCTTGTGTTGTGAAGTCAAGGTGAGATTTTGGAGAGGTTGGCTTTGTTTCCAAGCCTGTAGAATGTAGGCTGTAGAAGGTCACGTATAGAATGTTGTCCATCGAGTGGCAGCATAAGTGTGCTGTTGCACAGTTAGTGCTTGTTTTCATGAACGCCAGAGAAAGTGCAAAGCAATGTCAGAGCATATGTAGTTATTGGTTAGGCTGGTGTGTGTGTGCGTGTGTGTGTGTGTGTGTGTGTGCGCGTGCGTGCGTGGTCAATGTGAGCCGCTGAGCCTCAACAGGGCTGTATTGTGCCATTAGAGCAGCAGTATGTCAGGGGAGGGTTTAACCTGTGTTGAAATTCTCTCTGCAGTCAGCCCATCTGCTCTCCAACACATCCTCCATATGTAATGCCATGTGCCTGTATGCACTCACAAGACCTTCTAATTCATTATCGTCGCCTGCTTTAGTTGCTTTGTAAATGACACACATATGCGTGTAAATTACACAGTCTAACCACATCCATGTGGGATTATTCGATTTGTATCAGGTTGGTATTGGCCATGCCATGACTGCCGTGCCATCGTGTGCGTTTGAGGCATGACTGCCATGCTGTGTGCTGTGGCCTTATTATACAGTTTAGTCATTGGTTGGGTCCTGTATCTGCTCTCACAGGTAGTTACTGTCACCACCTGGCCGTAGAGAGAGTTTTTTTGTCTATTTTGGTTTGGTCAGGGTGTGATTTGGGTGGGCAGTCTATGTTCTATGATTTTCTATTTCTATGTGTTTGGCCAGGTGTGGTTCTCAATCAGAGGCAGCTGTCTATCGTTGTCTCTGATTGAGAACCATACTTAGGTAGCCTTTTCCCCCACCTGTTTTGTGGGAAGTTAACTTTGACTTTGTTCAGGGCACATAGCCCAAAGCTTCACGGTTTGGTTTTGTTCTTTGTTTTGTCGGCGTCATTTCTAATAAAGAGAAAATGTACGCTTACCATGCTGCACCTTGGTCCAGTCCTTTCAGCCAGCCGTGACAGTTACTGTGGACAGACCTGGAGGTGGAAACGCCTGCGGCCAGCCCTAGGGCTATTCCCATGTGTGTCAACGTGTGTGTGTGTTTGTGTCGCGTTAATGCAGGCAGGATCAGGGCACGGCATGTACAGCCCTTAGGGGTTCTGCTGCTGACCGCTGAAGTACGGTGGTGGTTCTGCCACACATCACAGGTCAAATGTCAAACAGGCAACATGATGCAGCGGCCTTCCACAGCTGTTCACACAGAGAAGTTAATGTGTGAATTACCATTGTATTACCAATATGACTGGCAGGACTGAAATAGAGTAAATATGATTTTTGAAGGTGGGCTTTGATTGTGCGTGCGTGCGTGCGTGCCAGAGAGAAAGACAAAGTGTGTGTTTGCATGTAATGGATTAATGGCTTCTTCTCATACCCATACCACACACCCACCCAAACCACTGTTCCTAAAACCCCTCACACACACATTCACACTGTTCCCACCCTTCCTTCCCTCCACGCTCCACTCGTCCCTGACAGAGGGGTGTCCAAATTATCCTTGTTGCACAGAGCATGAAATTAGCAAGTGGCTCTGTGTGAATGCATTAGCAAGAGGGTGTTAGGGAGCAGAAAGCACCCCCCCTCCCCTCCCCCCTTTTGTGTAACCAGGAAGATAGAAACATGGTATGCATGGTGCAGAATGTCTGCCGCTACATAGGTCTGGGAGTTGCCAGGGACCTGACAATACGATATTATCACAATATTTAGGTGCCGATACGATATGTATTGCGATTCTCCTGATTTTATATCTATTGCAATTCCATTTCCCCCCCCAAATATTTCTCACCACATGTCCGCTGCAGAGGAACAAGCGAGAGCCATGAGAAAACCATTTGTGCTCAGTCATGGAAATGAGTGCTGAAAACAAATTGGCTCTCTATTTAAAAAAAAGAAAAAGAAAAAAGGAGAACAAGCTGTGAAGGAAAAATACTGGAGTTTTGGTACGATAATGTCAAAAACGATACGATGTATGGTCAAAAATAATATCCCGATATGTTACCGTATACATTTTTGCCCCCCATCACTACTGCTACACCGCTCCATTGTAAAGAGCCCCAAAGGCAGGGAGGTGGATTCCCTCCTCTAGAACTATGCCTATGTGTGTTGTTGTCGAGCAAAATTGTTTGTGGAAGGTATCATATAGGCCTATTTGGCAGGGAAACTGTGAAGCGAGCTGTGGCCAATTGCTTGTTTCTGTTTGTTTTCTGTTTTGTTTTCTTTAATAAAAGACACAATGTTGTCCGTTTGCTGCTTTTCATGAAATCATGCGTACCTGTTCTTTATATGGCCAGAAACAACTTTGTTCATATGGGCAGAAGAGAGTTAGGTTTAGGCAGAACTGTGCTAGTTGTTGGAACAGTTCACAGCATATCTGCCCTAATAGAAGCTTCCCCTAAAGAAAATGATAAAAATGACAGTATATAATTACTGCTGTCTTTCCAAAAATATATTACAATCCTTCAAGACACTACACCAGAGAGCATGATTTTGCCACAGATTATCATTAGCTTATTTTTCGAACAATAGCTGCAGATTCTTTGAAATCACAAGGCCAGGGCATTTCCTAAAGTCGGGAGGCGCGCAAATTGGGCACCGCGCATAATATGTCAAATAGATGATTGTTGATTTGCGGCTGTCAGCGAAATGCATCTAAAATAGGCCTAGGTCTATCGTAATATTTCAAAATACAATCGCTGTAAAAACACAAAAGAGAGGAGACAAAGATAAAACTAGAACCTGTCGTTAGTGAGGCCATAAAAATGCTCAACTCGCAATAGGCTATTTATTGAGCGAACAGTAGCTTATCTTATTGGGAGAGCATCAGCCATATCCCCGGTGAGTGCGCAAATTCACTGTCTTTATCATTGGGTGAGTCCGTGCTCCTGAACAGTTTTCTTTTAGTGCAATTACCTCATCCAGGCTTGATGGACGTCAAAGCCTACGACATGTGTCTCCCCTTTTCATCGGCCTCAATTAGATGGATGCGTTCACGACAATGTCGTTCTCACTTTTTCAGTGTCAGCAGAGTAGTCTGCCCTGTCATTTTTGTGTATTAAAAAGGCTGCTATTATCTCCAGTCGTGGAGAGCAAAGTGTCGTAGAATGTCTGCATGAAATATCCTGCAAACAGTGAGTCAGTTATATTATTAGCCTAATTTCTGGACTATCCAATCTACTCATCACATTAGGACTAGTACACTATCTTACATGAGTCTGAAAATGCGATGATAGATGCATGGTATTCTTATCATTAAAGATAAAACAAACAAAACATGATTTTTGTTGTTGTTGCTTCCCCGAACTTGAAACTCACACGCTGCCAATGGCCCTACTCTAACTTGAAATGTGAGTGTTATCTTTGGCAATAGTATAGCCAACATTTGTCTGTTCGGATTTTTCTTTCTTTATTTTCCTATAATGTAATGTTTTACCTTATTACGTTATGTCTATCCAGAGAGAGAGAGAAGGAAAGAGACAGACGGAGACTGCAGGGCTTAAAGAGAAGTAATGAGAGAGATGGAGAGAGCGCAACAGAGATTTTGAGGGAGATTGAGTGAGGAAGAGCGAGTGTATACCTCTGCAGGGCACAGGAACGGCAAAATTATCCTCAGGGATGTGGCCCCAGCCCCTTTACCCCTCCCCTCCAGGCCCCCAGGGGCCTCCTAATGATTGGCTGATTGGTGACACAGAGAGCCAATCCCCAGCAGGCACAGACAGGGTTAGAGGTGGGGTCAGCCACACGGCCCCAAGCATCAATACTTAATCTGTTCGGCTCTCTCTAAAAAACAGAACTCTGCCGCTTCGCTCACTCCATCTCTCTATACCTCTCCTCTGATGCACCGCTCTCTCCATCTTTCTCGTCCTCTCTCCTCCTCTACACCGTTCTCTCTTTCACTCTATCCCTCTCCTCCACGGCCATGTTCGCTTCATCCCTCTGTCTCTCTGTCCTTTTTTTCCTATGCTGTAGACATACAAACACACTGGCAAGCTATGTCGGAATCCATTCAGGACTGAGCTTTCACGTGTGAGGACACACACTGACACACAGAACCCAACACACACCATAAACACCTTGCTGTGCTTTCACACTGCTCTGGTCTGCAGTATACTGCAGCATTTCGCCAAGTGCTAACCCCCTGTGTGTGAAGTGTTGCTGCTGAACTGACTCCGCTCGCACACACACACACACACACACACACACACACACACACACACACACACACACACACACACACACTCTCACACACACACACACACATGTCCTTCCCATGGATGTCCTCTGTCTCACTCAGGATACAGCAACAGGCCTTTTGTAGATTTGTTTTCTCAGCAGGAGTTTTTCCTCACACACAGGCACACACACATCACCCACTACCTCAACTCTCCTGGTTACTCTCACCTTCAGGGTTTGAATCCTGGTTATCAGTTTTCCACAAAGAGCAGACGTTTTTAGTCCCACATCAAATAGGACTAGTTAAGGTTGAGATGAGAGACAAGACAGCTTGCGATACAGTTTGGAGCGCCTGACTCCCTGACTCTGCACCTCTCTCCTGATCACATAGAGAACCTCAGTACTGGACACCATGTCTGCAGGTCAGGCCCACTCAGACAAACCCATGCCTGTCTTCTCCAATACTGTGACTCTTGACACCGGGACTGGCACCAGGAATAACAATAGGGAAGGAGATGGAAGCATACTGCACACTATAGAGAAACTTGAAGTCAGTAATTATCAGAGGGTGTACTGTAGTATTTTAGTGTGAAGACTTATATGGAGGATGAGGAAGTCTGTATGAAAGGCTGAGGGTGGAAGATAGAGTTGAATGGGGGGATATTGAGCGAGAGGTGAGATATAGACCCAGAGAAATGTTGGAGAACATGGGGCTGAGGTAATCACAAGCGATTGGTGATCACACTCTCACTCCCAGAAGTCCCTCTGTTAATAAAGTGTGTCTCTGTCTGTGTATGTGCGCGCGACTGATTCCTACCCATCAGCTGGTCAGATTAAAGCCGTGAGGGTAGACCAATAGGCAATCATCAGCCAGACCATAACTCACTCTGCAAAACACTTCACTCTCTCCCTCTCTCTATCATTCCCTCTCTTACTCACTCACTTTATCTCTGTATCTCTGTTTTTCTTCCTTCGCTCTCTCTCAGTTTATCTGTTTCTCTCTTTATGCCTCAGTCTATCGGTCTCTCTCTCTCTCGGGCTCTCTCTCTCTCGGTCTCTCTCTCTCTCTCTGTGTCTCTCTCTCTCTCTCTTGGTCTCTCTCTCTCTCTCGGTCTCTCTCTCTCTCTCTACTACTCCGCCCTGTACCCTCTCTGCCTGTCCCCTGCCTGACTGATTGACAGGGAAGATGAGGTGTGTGTTCTGCCATGTCTTAGCTCTCTCTCTTCAATCTCTCCCTCTGTTTTCTAATTCCACCACTCCTCCTCCATCTTCATCTCTCCTTCTCGAGAAGGTGAATCCCAGTCATATTAGCGTTTTATGCAAGACCTTTCTCCCAATCTAGCCTACATTCCACGCTACATGTATTGGCCAGTCTAAACTTATTTAACAGACATGTCCTTATTGAGTGGAGGGGCCGAGGGAGAGACCGAGGGAGAGACCGAGGGGCCGAGGGAGAGACCGAGCGAGGGACAGACCGAGGGGCCAAGGGAGAGAGAGAGGGAGAGACCGAGGGGCCGAGGGAGAGACCGAGGGGCCGAGGGAGAGACCGAGGGGCCGAGGGAGAGACCGAGGGGCCGAGGGAGAGACCGAGGGGCCGAGGGAGAGACCGAGGGGCCGAGGGAGAGACCGAGGGAGAGGCCGAGGGGCCGAGGGAGAGGCCGAGGGAGAGACCGAGGGAGAGACCGAGGGGCCGAGGGAGAGGCCGAGGGAGGGGTCGAGGGAGAGGCCGAGGGAGGGGGAGGGGTCGAGAGAGAGGCCGAGGGATGGGTCGAGGGAGAGAGAGGGGCCGAGGGACAGAGAGATGGACAGAGGGAGGGAGAGAGAGAAGGGCCGAGGGAGAGAGAGATGGACCGAGGGAGGGAGAGAGAGAAGGGCCGAGGGAGAGAGAGAGAAACGGAGAAACGGGCTGAGGGAGGGAGGGAGAGAGAAACGGGCTGAGAGAGAGGAAAAGGAGGAGAGAGAGTGGCTGAGAGGGAAGAAGAGGAGAGAGTGAGAGAGAGTGGCTGAAAGGGAAGAATAAGGGGGAGGGAGAGGCTGAGAGGGAAGAGGGAGAGGCTGAGAGGGAAGAGGGAGAGGCTGAGAGGGAAGAGGGAGAGGCTGAGAGGGAAGAGGGAGAGGCTGAGAGGGAAGAGGGAGAGGCTGAGAGGGAAGAGGGAGAGGCTGAGAGGGAAAAGGGGGAGACTAAGAGGGAGAGGCTGAGAGGGAAGAGGGAGAGGCTGAGAGGGAAGAGGGAGAGGCTGAGAGGGGAGAGGCTGAGAGGGAAGAGGGAGAGGCTGAGAGGGAAGAGGGAGAGGCTGAGAGGGAAGAGGAAGAGGCTGAGAGGGGAGAGGGAGAGACTGAGAGGGAAGAGGGAGAGGTTGAGAGGGAAGAGGGAGAGGCTGAGAGGGAAGAGGGAGAGGCTGAGAGGGAAAAGGGAGAGACTGAGAGGGAAAAGGGGGAGGCTGAGGGGGAAAAGGGAGAGGCTGAGGGAAGAGGAGGGAGCCTGAGATGGAAGAAGAGAGGAGTGGCTGAGAGGGGAGGAGAGAGTGAGTTGCTGAGAGGGAGAGAGGCTGAGGCTGAGAGAGAAGTGGAGAGGAGAGGCAGAGTTTGGCTGAGAGGGGAGAGGAGAGGCAGAGTTTGGCTGAGAGGGGAGAGGAGAGGCAGAGTTTGGCTGAGAGAGGAGCGGCTGAGAGGGGAGAGGAGAGGCTGAGAGGGAAGAGGGAGAGGCTGAGAGGGAAGAGGGAGAGGCTGAGAGGGAAAAGGGAGAGGCTGAGAGGGAAGAGGGAGAGGCTGAGAGGGAAAAGGGAGAGGCTGAGAGGGAAAAGGGAGAGGCTGAGAGGGAAAAGGGAGAGGCTGAGAGGGAAAAGGGAGAGGCTGAGAGGGAAAAGGGAGAGGCTGAGAGGGAAGAGGAAGAGGCTGAGAGGGAAGAGGAAGAGGCTGAGAGGGGAGAGGGAGAGACTGAGAGGGAAGAGGGAGAGGCTGAGAGGGAAAAGGGAGAGGCTGAGAGGGAAAAGGGAGAGGCTGAGAGGGAAAAGGGAGAGGCTGATAGGGAAAAGGGAGAGGCTGATAGGGAAAAGGGAGAGGCTGAGAGGGGAGAGGGAGAGGCTGAGAGGGAAGAGGGAGAGGGAAGAGGGAGAGGCTGAGAGGGAAAAGGGAGAGGCTGAGAGGGAAGAGGGAGAGGCTGAGAGGGAAGAGGGAGAGGCTGAGAGGGAAGAGGGAGAGGCTGAGAGGGAAAAGGGAGAGGCTGAGAGGGAAAAGGGAGAGGCTGAGAGGGAAAAGGGAGAGGCTGAGGGGGAAAAGGGAGAGGCTGAGGGAAGAGGAGGGAGCCTGAGATGGAAGAAGAGAGGAGTGGCTGAGAGGGGAGGAGAGAGTGAGTTGCTGAGAGGGAGAGAGGCTGAGGCTGAGAGAGAAGTGGAGAGGAGAGGCAGAGTTTGGCTGAGAGGGGAGAGGAGAGGCAGAGTTTGGCTGAGAGGGGAGAGGAGAGGCAGAGTTTGGCTGAGAGAGGAGCGGCTGAGAGGGGAGAGGAGAGGCTGAGAGGGAAGAGGAGAGGCTGAGATTGGCTGAGAGGAGAGGCAGAGTTTGGCTGAGAGGGGAGAGGAGAGGCAGAGTTTGGCAGAGGGAAGAGGAGAGGCTGAGAAGAGGAGAGGTTGAGAGGGAAGAGGAGAGACTGCGATTGGCTGAGAGGGAAGAGGAGAGACTGCGATTGGCTGAGAGGGAAGAGGAGAGGCTGAGAGGGAAAAGGAGAGGCTGAGATTGGCCGAGAGGGGAGAGGAGAGTCAGCGATTGGCTGAGAGGGAGGGGCGGGAGAGTGGGAAGAAGAATAGGAGAGAGTGGCTGAGAGGGAAGAGAAGAAGAGTAGAGAGAGTGGCTGAGAGGGAAGGAAAGAGAGGGAAGGAGAGCGTGGCTGAGAGGGAAGACAGAGGCTAAGAAAGAACTAGAGTGCAAATATGTATTTTGGGGCGGCAGGTGGTTAGAGCGTTGGGCCAGTAACCGAAAGGTTGCTGGATCGAATCCCCGAGCTGACAAGGTAAAAATCTATCGTTTTGCCCCTGAACAAAGCCGTTAATCCACTGTTCCCCGGTAGGCCGTCATTGTAAATAAGAATTAGTTTTTAACTGACTTGCCAAGTTAAATAAAGTTTACATTTAAAAAAAAATTAAAATAAATGTTTTAAGAGAAAGCAAAGGCACAAATTTGGAAGGCATAAAGGACAAGGAAAGTCATAGAAAGAGAAGGAGAAAGAGCATCCAGTGCCTTTTCTTTTATTGTGGTCATTTATTAAGGTCCCCCGAGGAGCAGTGAGAGAGAAACAATTAAAATGATCCACGAGTAGACGCTGCTGCAGTTAACTGACACTTAAAGGAAAACTCCACTTAAATTATCTTAGTTTTTTTTCCATTGTTAATATAGTCCCAAAATGTTTTGCATGCAAGTTTTCAAGATATTGCGAAACACATCATCATGATGTGACACTTTGCTTCTTGAAAACGTGACTGCTGACATACACAACATTTTGGGACTGTATCAATATAATTTTATTTAGCAGATGTTATTGCCGGTGTAGCGAAATGCTTGTGTTTCTAGCTCCAACAGTGCAGTAGTATCTAACAATTCACAACAATACATACCAATCTAAAAGTAAAATAATAGAATTAAGAACTAAATAAATAATAGGACGTGAAATGTCGGAGTGGCAATGCTTTCCGGTGGTGTGTAATAACACACACAAAAAAAACGTTTTGTCAGAAATAATGAATATAAAAAATACTGCAAAGTTGCTTCGGAGCTAAAAGCATCTTACTCCGTATCAACAGTGGACTAATGAAAAAGATACCAACATATAGTGTATATTTTCCTTTAAGGTGTACCCTGGCATCACTGCCATGTATAATTCTAATGATGTATGATTACACCCACTTGTCTAGTTTACCATTTAATACTGTCTGCTTATTGAAAGTGACCTCTAGTAGGAAGTTAGAGCGGTTGGATGATGAAGAAAGACTCAAAACTTTCTTGTATGTTTTAGTTTTATGGGGGAATGGTATGGAGTAGACTCCCGAGTGGCGCAACGGTCTATAAGGCACTGCATCTCAGTGCAAGAGCGGTCCCTGCAGTCCCTGGTTCGAATGCGTCACATCCGGCCGTGATTGGGAGTCCCAATAGGGCGGCGCACAATTGGCCCAGCGTCGTCCGGGTTTGGCCCGGGGTAGGCCGTCATTGTGAATAAGAATTTGTTCTTAACTGACTTGCCTAGTTAAATTATAAAGGAATAATAATTGATAGTAACTCATGTGAAGCTACCATATCTCATGCTTCATAATTAGAGGTTGACCGATTAATCGGAATGGACGATTAATTAGGGCCAATTTCAAGTTTTCATAACAATCGGAAATCTGTATTTTTGGGCGCCGATTTGCCGATTTTTTTTCATTTTAATTTTGTATTTTTTTATATATATATATATATATATATATATATATATATATATATATATATATATATATATATATATATATATATATATATATATATATATATATATATATATATATATATATATATTTTTACACCTTTATTTAATCTTTATTTAACTTGGCAAGTCAGTTCATTTCTTATGGAGGTGGTCCCTGCACAGGGATCGCTCAGCGGAAATTTCAGAGCGCCACCTATAGTACTTGAGTAAAGTACTCGATAAAGCTCAAACTTTCATAAAAATACACATGCAAGGTACTGAATTAAAGCTACACTCGTTGTGAATCTAGCCACCAAGTCAGATTTGTAAAATGCTTTTCGGCGAAAGCATGAGAAGCTATTATCTGATAGCATGCACCCCCCAAAATACCAGCACGACACGTAAACAACAGATTTTGCGGTAGCCGGCGCTACCCAAAACGCAGAAATAAAATATAAAACATTCATTACCTTGGACGAGCTTCTTTGTTGGCACTCCTATATGTCCCATAAACATCACAATTGGGTCTTTTTCCCTATTAAATCCGTCATTGTATACCCAAAATGTAATTTGCTGAAGACCAGTCTGATGCTGAGAAAAGTCCATTTACAAGACGCAACGTCACTTTTTAAAATTACAAAAGTCGCCTATAAACTTTTACAAATCACTTCAAACGACTTTTCTAAACCAACTTTAGGTATTAATAAACGTTAATGATGTATCAAATTGATCACGGGGCGATCTGTATTCGATAGCAGCAAGTCTGGAAATCATCGTCCATTTTTTCAGTTTCACAACATACTGTGATGCGCCGCAAGAAAGGAGGGGTCTATTCGTGTTGTAACCAAGGATAAATAAAATTCTGATATTGATAGGAATGGCGACACCGTGTGGAAGCTGTAGGCGTTTACAGGGGGTTCGCATATATTTTCTCTCGTCTTAAACAATTCATTGAATGGCGGACGAATATTTTGTTTTTGTTTTTGGTAAACAGTTTTACCAGGGATTTTTACTCCTAAACACGTTCTGTTATAGCCACAGACCCGATTTAACCAGTTTTAGAAACTTCAGAGTGTTTTCTATCCACACATACTTATCATATGCATATACTATATTCCTGGCATGAGTAGCAGGACTTTGAAATGTTGCGCGATTTTTAACAAAAAGCTGCGAAAATTCGCATCATCCATAACAGGTTTTAAGAACACATTCTTATTTTCAATGACGGCCTAGAAACAGTGGGTTAACTGCCTCGTTCAGGGGCAGAACGACAGATTTTCACCTTGTCAGCTCGGGGGATTCAATCTTGCAGTTAACTAGTCCAACGCAATAACGACCTGCCTCTCTCTCGTTGCACTCCACAAGGAGAGCGCCTGTTATGCAAATGCAGTAAGCCAAGGTAAGTTGCTAGCTAGCATTAAACGTATCTTATAAAAAACAATTAATCATAATCACTAGTTAACTACACATGGTTGATGATATTACTAGATATTGTCTAGCGTGTCCTGCGTTGCATATAATCTGACTGAACATACAAGTATCTAAGTATCTGACTGAGCGGTGGTAGGCAGAAGCAGGCGAGTAAACATTCATTCAAACAGCACTCTCGTGCGTTTTTTTTTTTCAGCAGCTCTTCGTTGTGCGTCAAGCTGTTTATGACTTCAAGCCTATCAACTCCCGAGATGAGCCTGGTGTAACCGAAGTGAAATGGCTGGCTAGTTAGTGCGCGCTACTCGCTCTGAGCCTTCGGGTGGTTGTTTCCCTTGCTCTGCATGGGTAGCGCTGCTTCAATGTGGTGGCTGTTGTCATTGTGTTGCTGGTTCGAGCCCAGGGAAGAGCGAGGAGAGGGACGGAAGCTATACTGTTACACTGGCAATACTAAAGTGCCTTTAAGAACACCCAATAGTCAACGATTAATTAAATACAAATGGTATAGAGGAAAATAGTCCTATAATTCCTATAATAACTACAACCTAAAACTTCTTACCTGGGAATATTGAAGACTCATGTTAAAAGGAACCACCAGCTTTCATATGTTCTCATGTTCTGAGCAAGGAACTGAAACATTAGTTTTCTCACATGGCACATATTGCACTTTTACTTTCTTCACCAACACTTTTGTTCTTGCATTATTTAAACCAAATTGAACATGTTTCATTATTTACTTGAGGCTAAATTGATTTTATTGATGTATTACATTAAGTTAAAATAAGTGTTCATTCAGTATTGTTGTAATTGTCATTATTACAAATACATAAAAATAAAAAAATCGGCCGATTAATCGGTATTGGCTTTTTTTGGTCCTCCAATAATCGGTATCGGCGTTGAAAAATCATAATCGGTCGACCTCTATTCATAATATGTACATAGCATAGATGTGTTGGAATTTCCATGCAGAGAAGTGATTTGCTTAGCTGTTGGCTTAGTCGATGTTCCCTACACAGCTATATCCATATTAACAGTCTGCACTCTGCAGTGTGTCAAACCTGTGTATGTTTTAACCTCAATGTGAAGGGAATGTTTCCACAGCCGTACCTCCAACAGTTAGTTACCCTTGAAGAGCACTATCCCTGTCCTGTCTGTCCTGCCTGTTTATTGGCTTGAGGAAGGAACACAGCCATTGATTTTCATTACGTTCTCTCCGTGTCTGGCATAAACGACGGCCCGTCGCCCCTCGCTGTGAATACGCAAATATCACCCTCGCCCTGTGCTTTGCTTCACTGTGCTGCGCCACTGAACTGCAGCACGCCTGCCCTGGAATGGAGAATGTAATTTTTGAACAACCCCCTCTTCTCCAGTGAGAACAGCATTAGTCCTGACTATTTACTCAGGAAAGTGGGAATAAGTTCCATTCCTTCAGAGAGTCTTTGACATGGCGCTGCGTCTGTAAAAGACGTCCCAGGGAAGTTTTGTAGAGACACTGGTGGAACTAATCATAAGCTGGCCCAGTCCGACCCAATGTGGTTATTGGGTTATTGCTTAGTGGGAGCTGCTCTCTCGCTCCCAGACACACACAGTATGCGCACACTATATCTCTCTGCTCCATCTCTCTGCTCCCTCTGTTTGATTGTTGATTTTGGCCGAGATAATATGCAAATATACATACAGTTGAAGTCGGAAGTTTACATGCACATAGGTTGGGGTCATTAAAACTCGTTTTTCAACCACTCCACAAAGTTCAAAACTATGGTTTTGGCAAGTCAGTTAGGACATCTACTTTGTGCATGACACAAGTCATTTTTCCAACAATTGCTTACAGACGGATTATTTCACTTATAATTCACTGTATCACAATTCCAGTGGGTCAGAAGTTTACATACACTAAGTTGACTGTGCCTTTAAACAGCTTGGAAAATTCCAGAAAATTATGTCATGGCTTTAGAAGCTTCTGATAGGCTAATTGGCATAATTTGAGTCAATTGGAGGTGCACCTGTGGATGTATTTAAAGGCTTACCTTCAAACTCAGTGCTTCTTTGCTTGACATCATGGGAAAATCAAAAGGAATCAGCCCTCAGAAAGAAAATTGTAGACCTCCACAAGTCTGGTTCATCCTTGGGAGCAATTTCCAAATGCCTGAAGGTACCACATTCATCTGTACAAACAATAGTACGCAAGTATAAACACCATGGGACCATGCAGCCATCATACCACTCAGGAAGGAGACGCGTTCTGTCTCCTAGAGATGAACATACTTTTCTGCGAAAAGTGCAAATCAATCCCAGAACAACAGCAAAGGACCTTGCTGGAGGAAACAGGTACAAGATGCTGGAGGAAACGGGTACAAAAGTATCTATATCCACAGTAAAACGAGTCCTATATCAACATAACCTGAAAGGCCGCTAGCAAGGAAGAAGCCACCGCTCCAAACCGCCATAAAAAACCCAGACTACGGTTTGCAACTGCACATGGGGACAAAGATCGTACTTTTTGGAGAAATGTCCTCTGGTCTGATGAAACAAAAATAGAACTGTTTGACCATAATAACCATCGTTATGTTTGGAGGAAAAAGGGGGAGGCTTGCAAGCTGAAGAACACCATCCCAACCATGAAGCACGGGGGTGGCAGCATCATGTTGTGGTGGTGCTTTGATGCAGGAGGGACTGGTGCACTTCACAAAATACATGGCATCATGAGGGAGGAAAAATATGTTGAAGCAATATCTCAAGACATCAGTTAAAGCAGTTAAAGTTAAAGCTTGGTCGCAAATGGGTCTTCCAAATGGAAAATGACCCCAAGCATACTTCCGAAGTTGGGGCAAAATGGCTTAAGGACAACAAAGTCGAGGTATTGGAGTGGCCATCACAAAGCCCTGACCTCCATCCTATAGAAAATGTGTGGGCAGAACTGAAAGAGTGTGGGCGAGCAAGGAGGCCTACAAACCTGACTCAGTTACACCAGCTCTGTCAAGAGGAATGGGCCAAAATTCACCCAACCTATTGTGGGAAGCTTGTGGAAGGCGACCCGAAACGTTTGACCCAAGTTAAACAATTTAAAGGCAATGCTACCAAATACTAATTGAGTGTATGTAAACGTCTGACCCACTGGGAATGTGATGAAAGAAATAAAAGCTGAAATAAATAAATCGTCATCCTTTAGATGAGGGCTATCCAGGGCTATAGAAGAGGGCTATCTCAGACTCGCTCTCTCTCACTTTAATTCCCCTTCTTTATTTAGCCCTGTAAAAGCCGGCCTGGAAATGTAATGAGCGTCTGAAAGAAGGCAGGAGAAAAAGTAAAGGGCAAATTTAACAGGGATTTGTCTTTCAGCTTCTGGTCGATTGTAAATTCTCTGATTGTGACAGAAAAGATTTAATATCTTCTGTCTTTCTTTCTTTTTCCTGTCTTCTCTCGCTCTGCCAGGCAGTAAGTGTCCAAATTCCCACTCTGAGTGTAGATTTGTCTTCCTATCAAACATAATGTCAAGGTAGAGTAGGCCTAAGTGGAGAGATGCAGATGGAGGGCACTGGGAGGATGCTACAGAATTATCTTCGCTGTCGCTCCACTGCTGCTAACGCCTGATATGTTAGAAAATGTGTTTTGTTGTGTAATTCTCTCTCTCTCTTTGCAGGCTGAACCAGAGGGATTCTCTCACTTCCATCTCTACGTGTGTGCTGCTTTCCTGGTGCGATGGAGGAAAGAGATTCTGGATGAGAGAGATTTCCAGGTAAGAGAGAGAAGGATGGAAATGTATGTTGTCATACCTACATCACCTTTTACTGAGGCTCGGGGTGAGAAAAATACCCCACATAATAGTGATGTTTCCATCACTTTATATTGGAAAGAGTGAGTGAGGTCTCACTCTATTCCCATGTTGCTCTATTTAAGAAGTTGTGTAATTTGGGCTTTGGTCATTTGGCCACAGATGGTGCTGTTTAATAGCAGTGCACTGTTTATACAGGGAATAGAGTGTCATTTGAGACTGTGCCACTAAGTATGAATGTGAATCCCAGTAGGGCTGAACAGAGTGTGCCAGCCAGTGTCCTCTTCTCCCCCAGCACATCCCAGACCAGCACCACGCTCATCATTAACTACAGGGATCAGGGGTCACAATGGCTGCATTAGTGGGATGACAGCAGCAGCTGCTGCAAGGTGACATTGGCATGAAGCAGGAATCAGACTTTGGGCCCTTTCCCCTAGTTCCTCTCTTCTATTCTCTCCGTTTCTCTTATTGACGGATGTATCTTCTCTTGTCTTCTCTCAACCACACTCTGAAGAGTTTTAGGTCAATGAGTGCTTCTTCAACTTTAATAAGACCCGTTTCGAAGTTCTCCTTTGCTCTACCTCCTAGTCCCTCATTAACCTTCCTCTCCCTCCTTTTCCCTCCCCCTCTTCCTTCTTCCTTCTCTGTGCAAATTGAATTGAAACTGGTGTGTGGTTGAATATGCAGAGGTTCAGTGGTGCATGCCGCGAGGGGCTCTGTGTGTGTGTGTCGGTGTGTGCACACGTGTGAGCATGCGCCTGTGTGTGTATGTGTGTCGCAGTTGATTTATAGTGTTTACAGTGCCCACTGATTTAGTATTATCCCTGCTGCACGGCTGCACCACACACACACACACACACCTTGGCATGCAGACTGCCACCGACGTGCCAGAGGCCCTAACACTCGCATCCATCTATCCTCCTTTCCTCCTCCCCTGGGAGAGAGAGGTGGCTCTCTTTTTCTCTGTCTTTATTTCATCACTCTCTGTACCTCTCCCTCCTTCAGACCCTCAGTGTTCCTCTCTCCTCTCTCTCTCTTTATCCTTTTTCTCTCCCTTTTGCTTTTGCTCATTTTCTTTTGCTCTCTCTACCTCCATCCATCTCCCTCTCTTTAGCTGAACATGAGGTGCATTTAGAAAGTATACGACCCCTTGATTTTTTCCACGTTATGTTACAGCCTTATTCTAAAATTGATTCAATTTTTTCCCTCATCAATCTACACACAATACCGCATAATGAAATAGCAAAAAAAAAAAAAAAAAAAATGATATCACAACAAGTTTGGAACACGTGTATTTGGGGAGATTCTCCCGTTCTTCTCTGCAGATCCTCTCAAGCTCTGTCAGGTTGGATGGAGAGCGTTGCTGCACAGCTATTTTCAGGTCTCTGCAGATATGTTTGATCGGGTTCAAGTCCGGGCTCTGGCTGGGCCACTTAAGGACATTCAGAGACATGTCCAGAAGCCACTCCTGTGTTGTCTTGGCTGTGTGCTTAGGGTTGTTGTCCTGTTGGAAGGAGAACCTTTGCTCCAGTCTGAGGTCCTGAGCACTCTGGAGCAGGATTTTATCAAGGATCTCTATGTACTTTTCTCTGTTCATCTTTGCCTTGATCCTGACTAGTCTCCCAGTCCCTGCTGCTGAAAAATATTCCCACAGCATGACATCCCCACTCTGGCCACTCTACTATAAAGGCCCGATTGTTGGAGTGCTGCAGAGATGGTTGTCCTTCTGGAAGGTTCTGCCGTCTGCACAGAGGAACTCTGGAGCTCTAAGAGTGACCATCGGGTTCTTGGTCACCTCCCTGACCAAGGCCCGTTTCCCCTAATTGCTCAGTTTCTCAGAGTAGCCAGCTCAAGGAAGAGTCTTCCATTTAAGACTGATGTATGCCACTGTGTTCTTGGGGACCTTCAATGCTGCAGAAATATTTTGGTACCTTTCCCCAGATCTGTGCCTCAACACAATCCTGTCTCGGAGCTCTAAGACAATTCCTTCGACCTGATGGCTTGGTTTTTACTCTGACATGTACTGTCAAATGTGGTAACTTATATAGACAGGTGTGTACCTTTCCAAATCATGTCCAATCCATTGGATTTACCACAGGTGGACTCCAATCAAGTTGTAGAAACATCTCAAGGCTGCTCAATGGAAACATGAGCTCAGTACCTGAGCTCAGTTTTGAGTCTCATAACAAAGGCTCTAAAAATCTATGTAAATAAAGTATTTCTGTTATTAATGTGTAATACATTTGCAAAAATGTACAACCTGTTTTTGCTTTGTCATTGTGGGGTATTGTGTGTAGATTGCTGAGGATTTGTATTTATTTAATCCATTTTAAAATAAGGCTGTAACGTAACAAAATGTGGAAAAAGTCAAGGGTTCTGAATACTTTCCGAATGCACTGTATATATACAGTCACCACTGATTTACACCCATACCTTACACCCACTGTGAAACCTCAAGAGAACATCTACTCCTTTTTGACTATAGAGCTACGGGCCATATTCACTTTTCTTCTTACTTAATTCCATACAGTACTGTATCGAGTCTACTTGGAATGGGGTGGAGGTTTGGCATTTCCCTCTGGGGATAAGTGTGATACCCTGCAGAGAGATAGGCATCAAAGAGAGGTATAGGCAGAGAAAAGAGTGAAGTGTGATTATGAGAACTGAAATGAGTGTTCAATCTAAATGTGTGGATTGGTTATACAATGAGTCACCACGGCGACCGTGTTACAGGATGAGACTTGGGTTAATGCCGCTGTGTGCAAGTCTGTGTGTATGTGTTTGAGTCTGTGTGTGTGTGGCTGACATTCTCCCTGTCAGTGTTCTGTGCCTCCTGCTCTGACAGTTCTTTGACCATCTGCAGCCCCAGCTAGCCAGTCCCCTCCTCTGTACTGACCACTGATGTCTTCTAGGCCAAGCCTATTCTTGGCAGAAAGGCTGGTAATAAGTTTGACCTAATTAGGCAGCCAGGCAGCGGAGGACCAGAACTTGACATTAGATCCGAGTTCCCCTCCCAACCTCAGGTCCATTATTTAGCAGGCAGGCAGGGGAGGACCAGAGACCAGACCGTACCTCCTTCCATCATCTCAGGCCAACCTGCCTCAAGCAAACCCACCCCAGTAATAGGGCTTTGATCCCCCGAAAAACAATCCTACCTCTGGGCTTCTTCCCTTCAAACTCACATCCAAGACTGTGTCTTTGGCTCCAAGCTAACTAACCCACCCTAGTCTTTGGCTTTGCCCCTATTAAGTGGCTTTGGCTTTGACCTTAGCCTCCATCAAACCGACCTCAGACTCTAGTTGATAGCCCCAGGAAATCCCCCCCACAGTGGGGCTGGTCCCCACCAGCAGCCCACCCACCCTGACCCAGCCCAGCTCCAGGCCTTGGCACCATCTCCACAGGTTGGCCAGGCCTCAGTCTGCTCCATTACTCCCACACCCAGTCTGTCTCTCTCAGCAGTGACCTTTCGTCTGGGTCTTGTGATTACCATCCAGTGACGGTACAGACCACACTAACTCCCACTATTCTGCTTTCCTCTCACACTACTGTACTCTTCTGGTAGCTCCAAGCTACTCTTGCCCAAATTTTCTGACTGAGTCTCAAATGGTTCTCTTTCCCCAATATAGTGCAGTACTTTTGACCAGAGCCCTATGGGCCCTCGTCAAAAGTAGTGCACTATAAAGGGAACGGGGTACCATTTGAGACATACACTCTTCCTCTCTCCTCACTGGACTACAGCAAGGCTCAGTATTGATGGAGTGAACACTAGGGCCACCCTGGTAGGGTGTAGCAAGTCATTGACATGATGACTGATTATTAAAAGAAAACAGGCTTCAGTAATCCATTATTCACTGCTTCCTTGTTGTGTGGTTGGATTGTGGGGTCATTCCAATGCAATTCAACTCAATGCAGGATAGAACATTGAATTGACTCAGAGTCTAAAGGGTTATTGCATCCCTCCTCCACCTCCAGTAAACTGAATGACCCATAGAGGAGTTATGTAATAAGTGCAGTGCATAGTGATGCCATTGGCTCCGTACCCAAACCGGCCGCGTGCGTGCGTGCGTCATCGTGCGCAAATTTAATTTGTCCGCCCACACCAAACACGATCACGACACGCAGGTTAAAATATCAAAACAAACTCTGAACCAATTTTATTAATTTGGGGACAGGTCGAAAAGCATTAAACATTCATGGCAATTTAGCTAGCTAGCTTTCAGTTGCTAGCTAATTTGTCCTATTTACCTAGCTTGCTGTTGCTTGCTAATTTGTCCTGGGATAAATGTTGAGTTGTTATTTTACCTGAAATGCATAATGACATAATGACAGCTTCCTGTGGTTCACAGACCTTGTTCTGGTCAGCCACTCTAATCACTGAGTATATTCGTATAGCTCCCAAGAGCACTGCTTGTGACACAAAGTGCATCGGGTTTGTGTGTGGGTGTGCGCACATGCATGTGCAGACACAGAGTTAGTTTTCTTGTTGTGTGTGTTGACAGAGAGTTGAAGAGTTCACCACTCCTCTCCACTGTGCCTGCCATCTGCTCTCCTCTTTCTCTCCTCTACCCCTCTCGCATCTATCCCCTCCTGGCCCCCCTGCAGTGAGCCACCACAGGCCACAGACAGCCAAATGTCAGAGCCCGCTGGCATGTACTGAGGCCAATATGCAGCAAATGAGCCCTCATTATCTATTTGTTTATCACATAATGGGAAGCCTTTTCTCAGGCTAATGAAACAGACACAAAGGCTGCAGCCCAAAATGGTACCCTATTCCCTTTACTGTTTTTGAACAGGACTCTGGTCAAAAGTTGTGCGCTATGTAGGGAATAAGGTGCCATTTGGGATTCATCCAAAGATTGTTTTTCCTTCCAGGCTTTGATTAGTGATTACATTTCCCCTGGCCTCTGGTTCCACAGAAAATGATGTGATGATATAACTTGTCTACAAATCAGGACAGAATCTAGGCCCACTATCTTGTAATGCATCCTGGACATTACCTTAAAGCTAGAATCCTTAATTGGAGAAATCCTGACATGTCGGTTTGGGATATTACAACAACAAAGAAGTTCCTGCAATCAATGAACACTGTTTTTTTGACATCATCGCACGTGCGATAGAACAGCAGAATATGTACCGCAATATTTTCTACCATGCTGCCGGATGCTCCTCTTCTCCGTTGAATCAACACAACAACAATTATAACAAAGGGACTGGGGCGAAATGATCTTTATTGCAGGATATAACCTGTGCTTATACGGCTTATATACAGGTGCTACTTAAACAGCCATTCCTATGCTCATACAGATTCCTCAGAGCATCATTAGCCAGTCTAAAGTCAGCAGTCTACAAGCAATCTAGCGGTAGCTGCTGTCTTAGCTGTCCTTTACTTGTCCGATACAGATGTCTTTGTCCTGCCATACACCAGGGGCTGGCTCACCTGACACCTCCCACACACCTTCCCTCCCAGCCTAGCCCTGTACAGAACAGAGTCGTAGGCCTCTGTCACCCTCTCTATCTCTGTGTGTCTGTCTCTTACTCTCTTGAGAAAGACACCTGTGATCTTTGTGACCAGTCCCCCTGAGTCTGAAACCAGTGTAACACGTTTAAATGTGGATAGATGGGGTGAGGGAGAAAGAAAATAGAAACGGGTCTAATCAATCTTCCACTGTTTGACTTGATTTAAATTGAGTTTAGCCTCTAATGGTGAGGGCTTGGAGTTGAGACGCTGTCGTGCAGGGGTTGTTGTATGGCTGTTCCAGCGTTCTGTAATCTGTATCTGTTCACAGTTCTACACCACAGCCCTGGAGCACTTACCCTGATACACACTTACAGTCATCGAGCAATGGCACATACACACACGCACGAGATGGCCCTTGCAGCTCCAGCAGCCAATCAAACGTGTGAAGCAGAAAACTTGGAAGTAATGCACTCTTATTATCGACATCATACATGAGTGCAGGCTTTAATTAAAAAGAGAGGATGTATGGCCATGTAGTAAGCTGCATGTTAACTCACACTTACAATATCACATTATATAATACATGCCTCACTCACACTGTATCATTCATTCCCTTAATATTAGACTGCAGTTGCCATTTAAAATTTATTCTGCCATCAGGTTTATAACACTTGGTTTATTTTTAATTGTTTAAATAATATTTGTCAACTTTTTGGACAATACAAAAAAAATAGACAACTCAACATTTACATACACAAATATTAATGACCTCACACTTCACCCATCCTGCCCGTCTCACAATAACACTTTCTCATTTCTCATCCCCTGGACATCACCAGTGTTTGCAATACTTCATGCCATCTAGCTTCGAACTGCACGATTCTGCCTCTCTCTGTAGCCCACGTTTTTTTTGTATTTAGATAATAATGCATTTGATTTATCCACTGTCTTGATTTCCAGTTTTTTAGCAAAAGTTTTTAAAAATGATTGATGACAAAAGTACAGTCAGTCCAACCCATTGGGTATCTCCGCACCCTCATATGCCATGTCTTAAAATTGATATTGTAATTCATTGATATTGTAAAACAGCCAACTCTAACTCCGCCCATAACTTTTGGACTTTCTAGCACTGTTAGTTTAAGAGATGACTCTGCCGTTGTGCTGTAAAAAAAAATATTTTTGTCTCTGGTATAAACAATTCTGTACATTAGTTTATACTGGATTAAGCATACATTTTTGTTAACTGTCATTTAGTTTGTTGTGTTCTAACACTCACTCCATTATGTGCCCATATCAGTTATTTTTAGGTGTTCGTTCCAATAGTTTAGTTGTATAGGCTGCAATGTTTTGTGTATCTTTTAACTAGTTTTGTGTGTATTAGTTGGTTTTGTGAGGGCTGTGTTTACCAGGTTTATTTGCTTGTTTAAAAAATAACTATATTTTGGAGATTTCGTTTTCAAATAACCGAAAGTGAGCGGTTGTAATCTGAATAAAGTGAAAAACGCCATTCTTGAACATGGGGTGAGCCATTCTTACTCATTTGTAAATAAAGCCAATTTGTTTTTTTAGAATTATTTCTATTTTTAGAGGAAGAGAAAACAAAAGCCCACTGTGCCTAATTTTCGAAAATCTTCAGGCAACATGTCAAGTGTAATTCCCCCGTTGCATTTACTCAAGTTCTGTTAACTCCAGGACCACCGACAGTTTTTTGTTGTTGTTGCCTAATGCAGGACTCTTGTGCCAGAGAAGAGAGACTCTCAGACTGAAAACGCCTCCATTAATTTACGAAAATTAAATTTGTGCCACGGTTTAGACTACCGATAGAGCAGCGTTCCTACTCCCCCTTGTGATAGTGTGGTGCAATGACAGAATGCCACCATCTACCACTAACGGTCGCGGCATAAGCTCATAACTTTTAACGGAAGAACCACTGTAGTATTCTTTATTTGAGTTTAACCTGTAGTTGTTGGCTCTCTTCAAAAGTAAAATATCATTTTCCTGCTTAAGTTAAGAAAATATATTTTCTTCTTTACCTTGTAAAGATTTTCTATGGGCTTTTTCTAAGATAGTGATTTATTTATCTTTCATTTTAATTTCTATCTCAGATTTAACTTTTTCAGAATATGAAATTATCATTCCCTAATGTATGCCTTAAAAGCATCCCAAATTATATGGCTGGTGGGGCTCTACTTCGGGAGAGTCGGTTCACCGGCACACTGAAGTGAGGTGAATGGAGGCATCACACTTACTTCAGGGAAGTTTCTGATGCCCTCCTAGACCCCTAATAGGCAGTGTAATGAAACAATAGAGACAGAAAAACAACAAAACAACAACATTTTGTAAGTAATTAAATGAGAAGAAAAAGGGTTCGATTGGTTAAGCAGGTAAATGACTAAGTGGAAACTAGCAGGCAGAACGTTCTCTGAAAATGTTCTCTACTGATCCACCTCAGGTGGCTGGGAACCGTTGCGACTGTAACTGACTGTAACAGACTGTAACAGACTGTAACGTTGCGACTGTCTGCCTCAATAACTTACTTGACACCAACTCTCTCTCTCTCTCTCACACACACACCAACTCTCTCTCTCTTTCTGTCTCTCTCTCACGATCTCTCTCGCTGACTCTCTCTTGCTCTCTCTCCCTCTCACACACACCTACTCTCTCTCTCTTTCTGTCTCTTTCTGTCTCTCTCTCACACACACACACACACACACACACACACACACACACACACACACACACACACCAACTCTCTCTCTCTTTGTCTCTGTCTGTCTCTCACGATCTCTCTCACTGACTCGCTCTCTCTTTCTAACACATTCACAAACTCTGCCTCTACCTCTCTCACACACACACACACACACACACACACACACACACACACACACACACACACACTCAATGTGTTGTTCAGGGCTCTGGAAGAATTGCAGAGTGCCCGAGGTGCTGTTTTCAGAAGGCTGAAGCACTCACTGCCATTCTACATTACCACCATACCCCTAGATACTCCAAAAACATTGACTAAGAGTTTGGCTCTAACTGGCTCACAGTAGCGCTATGCTAGAACTCTTGATCCGTCCAACACTCTGGCCTGTAGCTGTATCAAGGGATAAAGTGCACAATCATGTTTTGCTAAGAATTACGAGCATTCACAAAGTTAATGTCAAGGCTATCAAATTATACTCAATGGTGCCTTTCCATTTGGATCAGTCAGCTAGTGACAAAAGGTCAAGTGGACAGAAGAGTGGGGAGCCTGTTATGTTTCTTTCCTAGAATTCATCAAATTTAATTGAGGACCAAATGTTTCATGTAGCAAGAATAGCAATGGCTTCGATACAGCCGCCATGCCATTTCTCTATGATTTCATTACTATCTGGTATTGATTAAATGCTTGGAACGTCATTTGGATAGTTAATTCCGGCCTGACTGTCATGTGCACATAAAGCTATTTGTTTGGTGTAAATCAAAGATCACAATGTCACTGTGGGAAACAGACGTGGGCACACACACACAAACATAGACACTCTTAGCAGAGAGAGAGAGAAAATAGTTAGACTTTGTGTACTGAGTGTATAACTCTATACTATAGCAATATCGGTGCTACTTCAATGTCTGTAGGCCTATACTTTGTGTACACAGTGACTTCAGAAAGTATTCACATCCCTTGACTTTTTACACATTTTGTTGTGTTACAGCATGAATTTAAAAATGATTAAATATAGATTTTGTGTCACTGGTCTACACAAAATACCCCATAATGTCAAAGTGGAATTGTGTTTTTAGAATTTTTTACAAATTCATAAAAAATGTAAAGCTCTTTTGTCTTGAGTTAATAAGTATTCAACCCCTTTGTTATGGCAAATCCTAAATAAGTTCAGGATTTATGATCTTGTCCTGAATACAAAGTGTTATGTTTGGTGCAAATCCAGACGAACACATCGCTGAGTACCACTCTTCATATTTTCAAGCATGGTGGTAGCTTCTTCATGTTATGTGTATGCTTGTCATCAGCAACGACTATGGATTTTTTGTTGTTGCTGATTTTTAAAAAATGTAATAGAGCACAGGCAAAATCCTAGAGGAAAACCTGGTTCTGCTTTCCAACAGACACTGGGAGAAAAATGTACCATTTAGCAAGACAATATCCTAAAGCACAAGGACAAATCTACACTGAAGTTGTTTTCCAAGACAACATTGAATGGTCCAGAGTGGCCTAGTTACAGTTTTGATTTAAATTGGCTTGAATATCTATGGCAAGACTTGAAAATAGCTGTCTAGCAATGATCCACAACCAACTTGACAAAGGTTGAAGAATAAAACATCTAAAAAGATATGCAAGTATTGTACAATCCCGGGGTGCAAAGAGACTGTAATCACAACTGTAATCACTGCCAAAGGGGATTCTAACATGTATTGACTAGAGGTCGACCGATTATGATTTTTCAACGCCGGTACCGATTATTGGAGGACCAAAAAAGCTGATACCGATTAATTGGACAATTTTAAAAAATAATGTTTTGTCATAATGACAATTACAACAATACTGAATGAACACTTATTTTAACTTAATATAATACATCAATAAAATACATTTAGCCTCAAATAAATAATGAAACATGTTCAATTTGGTTTAAATAATGCAAAAACAAAGTGATGGAGAAGAAAGTAAAAGTGCAATATGTGCCATGTAAGAAAGCTAACGTTTCAGTTCCTTGCTCAGAACATGAGAACATATGAAAGCTGGTGGTTCCTTTTAACATGAGTCTTCAATATTCCCAGGTAAGAAGTTTTAGGTTGTAGTTATTATAGGAATTATAGGACTATTTCTCTCTATACCATTTGTATTTCATTAACCTTTGACTATTGGATGTTCTTATAGGCACTTAGTATTGCCAGTGAAACAGTATAGCTTCCGTCCCTCTCCTCGCTCGAACCAGAAACACAACAACAAAAGCCACCATCGAAGCAGAGCAAGGGGAACAACTACTAGAAGGTACAGAACGAGTGACGTTTGAAACGCTATCAGCGCGTGCTAACTAGCTAGCCATTTCACTTCGGTTACACCAGTCTCATCTCGGGAGTTGATAGGCTTGAAGTCATAAACATCGCAATGCTTGACGCACAACGAAGAGCTGCTGGCAAAACGCCCGAAAGTGCTGTTTGAATGAATGTTTACGCGCCTGCTTCTGCAGGCGTTGGACTAGTTAACTGTAAGGTTGCAAGATTGAATCCCCCGAGCGGACAAGGTGAAAATCTGTCGTTCTGCCCCTGAACAAGGCAGTTAACCCACCGTTCCTAGGCCGTCTTTGAAATTAAGAATGTGTTCTTAACTGACTTGCCTAGTTAAATGAAGGTATATAACACATGCACTAACACATGGACACACAGGCACCAACGCACCGACACACAGGCACCAACACACGGACACACAGGCACCAACACACGGACACACAGGCACCAACACACGGACACACAGGCACCAACACACGGACACACAGGCACCAACACACGGACACACAGGCACCAACGCACGGACACACAGGCACCAACGCACGGACACACAGGCACCAACGCACGGACACACAGGCACCAACGCACGGACACACAGGCACCAACACACGGACACACACACTAACCACCACAGACGGGTGATTGATTGCACGCAACTTTACCAACAGCTCTATTTATCAGGAGGTCCTGGGTTTTATGGATAATATACACAATGGGCCACACACATTAGCAGGAGAGAGAGAGAACGAGAGAGAAGCAGGGAGAGAAAGAAAGGGAGAGAGAAACACGCAGGGGAGGGAGAGAGAGAACGATGCAGGGAGAGAGTTTATACAATTACATCCACAGAATTATCTTGTTTTTTTTCATTCCTTTCAGTAAATGCCTGTGTTGAGTGGAATCATACTGCCGATGCGAGAGACTCTATTAACAGAGTGTTTTAAAGCCAATTTACAGGGGAGGCCCTGCCTCTAGCTCTCTCGCTCTCTCCCTTCCTCTCTAACTCCTTTTCTCCCCGTCTCTCCCTCCCTCCCTCTGAGTGAGTGAATGAGTGTGTGCCGGCGTGCATGCATGTGCACGGTGATTCAACAAGCTACACGCAGTTTAAATGAGTTTCCACTCACAGCCAAAGTTTGGACAAAATTACATGTTTTTTGATGAATGGTGGGGGCATTGTATTAATCAGGCAGAAGTTTACACCTTCTCATCTTTCAGTGTAGAGGTCTTAATAGACTCACAGCCATAACTCACAGCAGCCAGCAGCTAAACGACAAGCATCCGACACGCTCCACACATCAATCTCTACTCCCAAAAGAAATGGAAATGATGCTCCTTTTTTGAGAGAGAATTTGTACACATACTAGGCCTATAACTCGATTGGCACTTGCCGGACTTTTAGAGATAGAAGTGGGGGGAGTGGTGAGTTTTTTAAATGTAATTTATTATAAAAAAAATTAAAATGCCCTTGATTGAATGAAGGTTTTTGTATATAAACAAATTCCACAAATGTATTTTGGGAGTAGAGATTGATGTGTGGAGCTCATCGGATGCCTGTCAGGCATCGGATGCCTGGCTGAGTTATGGCTGTGAGTCTATTAAAACTTGTTAAAGATATTGGTTCCCATTTGGGAATCAACCCTCCCACGTTCAGCTGAAACGGTGGCGCATGGAACGCAAAAATATTCTTAGAAATATTTAACCTCCACACATTAACAAGTCCAATAGCTCAAATGAAAGATAAACACCTTGTTCATCTAGCCAGCAAGTCAGATTTCTAAAATGTTTTACGGCGAAAACATAGCACATATATATGTCAAACCACCACCAGACACAGCTCATTTGAATAGCCAAAACATGCAATCAACAAACGCAGGATTAAAAAATAAATCGTTCACTAACCTTTTGAAAATCTTCATCAGATGACAGTAATAGGACATGTTACACAGTACATTTTTTTTTTTCAATAATATGCCATTTATATCCATATATCCATTGAGTTCACGTTCAGAAATTACTCAAAAATGTCCGCAGGAAATCTAGGTAGCGCGGCAAGATAACGTAAATAGACATCATAAACTTTGACTAAATATACATGTTCTACATATAGTTAGAAAGATACACTGCTTCTTTATGCAACCGCTTTGTTAGATTTATTTTTAACGTTACAGAAATCGCACACTATTCAATATGCTGAGACGGCGCTCAGATACAAGCTACATTTCTCCGTAATGTTGGAGTCAACAGAAACACAGATTTCAGCATAAATATTCCCTTACCTTCGATGGTCTTCGTTCAGAATGTTCTGGAAGGCTTCATACTTACCCAATACATCGTTTGGTTTCAAGTCTTGCGTCTTTGTATTAGCTACTGCTAATAACATCAGCTGAAATGCACCCAAAATGTCCTCTGGTCCGGAAAAGTTGCGCATCAAAACTTCAAAATTACATATTATATGTTGACTAAACAGGTCAAACTAAGTGCAGAAGCAAGCTCTATGATGTTTTAAACACACAAAACAAACTTCAATTCAATCGGTCATCGTCTGTCCTTCTCTTGAGTGCTGGAACAAAGGAATGGCTGGGACCAATTCGCGCCACAACGCACAACATATTTTCTCATGGCACGCACTAATTTCACTCCCATAGGGCCAATTCTCGCGGGATTTGAACGATTTAAAGCTCTACTGAATGAGGACATCTAGTGGAAGACATAGAAAGTCTCCCCAGAATCATAACTGGTTGGGAAGGATGGGGGCGATGGCGTCAAAGTTGCTCCAACTTTCATGACCACAAAAACTAGTTTGGAAGAATGCCTGCCCTGTGAGTTCTGCTATACTTACATACATAATTCCAACGGTTTTAGAAGCTTTAGAGTGTTTTCTATCCAATAATAATTATTATATGTATATATTAGCAATTTTTGACAGATTTTTTTTTCTGTTTACTAGGGGTACCCAATCCCTCCAAAGGGGGCATATGTCTGCCATATCCTACACTGAGATGAGGAGGTGTAAACTTCTGCATGATTAAGATAGGTCTCGCCTGGTAGTTGTGATAGAACAGGTTGGGAGTGTGACTGCCTCATATGTTGCTGCCATCACAACCATATCGCACGGTGCTCGACAATATGATACACAGATTGAAGTATCGTAGCACTGGCTTTTCTATACCACCCGGAGAGAGTATACACTTAAAATGATATACAGTTGAAGACGGAGGTTTACGTACACCTTTGCCAAGTACATTTAAACTCAGTATTTCACAATTCTTGACATGTAATCATAGTAAAAATTCCCAGTTTTAGGTCAGTTAGGATCACCACATTATTTTAAGAATGTGAAATGTCAGAATAATAGTAGAGAGAGATTTATTTCAGCTTTAATTTCTTTCATCACATTCCCAGTGGGTCAGAAGTTTACATACACTCAATTAGTATTTGTCAGCATTGCCTTTAAATTGTTTAACTTGGGTCAAATGTTTCGGGTAGCCTTCCACAAGCTTCCCACAATAAGTTGGGTGAATTTGGCCCATTTCTCCTGACAGAGCTGGTGTAAATGAGTCAGGCCTCCTTGCTCGCACACGCTTTTTCAGTTCTGCCCACAAATGTTCTATGGAATTGAGGTCAGGGTTTTGTGATGGCCACTCCAATACCTTGACTTTGTTGTTCTTAAGCAATTTTGTCACAACTTTGGAAGTATGCTTGGGGTCATTGTCCATTTGGAAGACCCATTTGCGACCAATCTTTAACTTTAACTGATGTCTTGAGATGTTGCTTCAATATATTCCGCATATTTTTCATGCCTCATAATGCCATCTATTTTGTGAAGTGCACCAGTCCCTCCTGCAGCAAAGCACCCCAACAACATGATGCTGCCACCCCCGTGCTTCACGGTTGGGATGGTGTTCTTCGGCTTGCAAGCCCCGTTCTCCTCCAAACATAACGATGGTCATTATGGCCAAACAGTTCTATTTTTGTTTCATCAGACCAGAGGACATTTCTCCAAAAAGTATGATCTTTGTCCCCATGTGCAGTTGCAAACAGTAGTCTGTCTTTTTAATGGTGGTTTTGGAGCAGTGGCTTCTTCCTTGCTGATCAGGTTATGTCGATATAGGACTTGTTTTACTGTGGCTATAAATCAAATTAAATTGTATTGGTCACATACACATGGTTAGCAGATGTTAATGCGAGTGTTACGAAATGCTTGTGTTTCTAGTTCCGACCGTGCAGTAGTATCTGACAAGAAATCTAACAATTTCACAACAACTTCCTTTGTACACACAAGTGTAAAGTAACGAATAAGAATATGCACATATAAATATATGGATGAGCGATAGCCTAACAGCATAGGCAAGATGCTGTAGATGGTATAGAGTACAGAATATACATATGAGATGAGTAATGTAGGGTATGTAAACATTATATAAAGTGGAATAGTTTAAAGTGACTAGTGATACATTATTACATCCAATTTTTTATTATTAAAGTGGCTAGAGATTTGAGTCAGTATGTTGACAGCAGCCACTCAATGTTAGTGAAGGTTGTTTAACAGTCTGATGGCCTTGTTTTTCAGTCTCTCGGTCCCAGCTTTGATTCACCTCTACTGACCTCGCCTTCTGGATGACAGCGGGGTGAACAGGCAGTGGCTTGTGTGATTGTTGTCCTTGATGATCTTTTTGGCTTACCTGTGACATCGGGTGCTGTAGATGTCCTGGAGTGCAAGTAGTTTGCCCCCGGTGATGCGTTGTGCAGACCTCACTACCCTCTGGAGAGCCTTACGGTTGTAGGCGGAGCAGTTGCCGTACATGGCGGTGATACAGCCTGACAGGATGCTCTCGATTGTGCATCTGTAAAAGTTTGAGTGTTTTTGGTGACGAGACAAATTTCTTCAGCCTCCTGAGGTTGAAGAGGTGCTGTTGCGCCTTCTTCACCACACTGTCTGTGTGGGTGGACCAATTCAGTTTGTCCGTGATGTGTACGCCGAGGAACTTTAACTTTCCTCCTTCTCCACTACTGTCCCATTGATGTGGATAGGGGGGTGCTCCCTCTGCTGTTTCCTAAAGTCCACGATCATCTCCTTTGTTTTGTTGAGTGTGAGGTTATTTTCCTGACACCACACTCTGAGGGCCCTCACCTCCTCCCTGTACTCCCTGTTCACCCATGACTGCGTGGCCATGCACGCCTCCAACTCAATCATCAAGTTTGCAGATGACACTACAGTGGTAGGCTTACCAACAACGACGAGACAGTGGTAGGCTTACCAACAACGACGAGACGGCCGTCTCGTCGTTGTTGGTAAGCCTACCACCGTCTCGTCGTTGTTGGTAAGCCTACCACTGTAGTGTCATCTGCAAACTTGATGATTGAGTTGGAGGCGTGCATGGCCACGCAGTCATGGGTGAACAGGGAGTACAGGAGAGGGCTGAGAATGCACCCTTGTGGGACCTCAGTGTTGAGGATCAGCGGGGTGGAGATGTTGTTTTCTACCCTCACCACCTGGGGGCGGCCTTTCAGAAAGTCCAGGACCCAATTGCACAGGGCGGGGTCGAGACCCAGGGTCTGCTTACTGCCCCAATAGGAGGTGATATAGATACGTTTGTATCTGAAGATGCTGTTTCCTCCAGCATCTTCACAAGGTCCTTTGCTGCTGTTCTGGGATTGTTTGCACTTTTCGCACCAAAGTACGTTAATCTCTAGGAGACAGAACGCGTATCCTTCCTGAGCGGTATGACAGCTGCGTGGTCCCATGGTGTTTATAATTGCATGCTATTGTTTATGCAGATGAACGTGGTACCTTCAGGCGTTTGGAAATTCCTCCCAAGGATGAACCAGACTTGTGGAGGTCTACAATGTTTTTTTCTGATATCTTGGCTGATTTCTTTTGATTTACCCATAATGTCAAGCAAAGAGGCACTGAGTTTGAAGGTAGGCCTTGAAATACATCCACCGGTACACCTCCAATTGACTCAAATGATGTCAATTAGCCTATCAGAAGCTTCTAAAGCCATGACATCATTTTCTGGAATTTTCCAAGCTGTTTAAAGGCACAGTCAACTTAGTGTATGTAAACTTCTGACCCACTGGAATTGTCTGTACAGTTGTTGGAAAAATGACTTGTGTCATGCACTAAGTAGATGTCTTAACCGACTTGCCAAAACTATAGTTTGTTAACAAGAAATGTGTGTAGTGATTGAAAAACCAGTTTTAATGACCCCAACCTAAGTGTATGTAAACTTCCGACATCAACTGTACAGTATAAGTGTTGAGACTTCTTTGCAGTATGATAGTGACTGCCCCTGCATTCTCCATAAGTGATATGCAGTATATGTGTTGAGACTTTGCAGTATGATAGTGACTGCCCCTGCATTCTCTATCAGTGATATACAGTATAAATGTTGAGACTTCTTTGCAGTTTGATAGTGACTGCCCCTGCATTCTCCATCAGTGATATACAGTATAAGTGTTGAGACTTCTTTGCAGTTTGATAGTGACTGCCCCTGCATTCTCCATCGGTGATCAATAAACACCGCACCAGGGTGCCACACGGCTCTGATGCTGACGAGGGGCTCAGTTTTTCATCCGTACTCACAAATGTCCTAAAAGCAGTTATCACTCCCCACGCCAGCGGCCTGTGGTGCGGCGGTCTGCCTTGCTGCCAGACCTGTCTTTGGCCCTTCAGTTTATCAGTGTGCGTGGCTGCGTGTCTGGCTCGGCCCGGACCCACCACAGTGAGCCAAAAGCGCAGCTAAATAATTAAACTGCTTCTTTCTGGCTCCTGTTCGCTATGTGCCGCCTGCGATACGGACAGGACTCAATAACCATAGCCGCCTCATTTCAGTGATTTCAGAGAGGCTAAATAAATAAATGGCATTATTGCCTTACATAAGAGCCAATCAGAAAGCAGTGAGAGCAGCGGAGATAGCTCCTCAGCCAAATCTATCTTAGGAGGTGATTTGGGGAAGAGAGACCGGGACACAAGGACAACTTGGAGAGACGGGGTTGTGAACTTTTACCTCTACTGGGCCTGTGACGTTTACTCTGGGTCTGTGACTTGGCTTTGCGTCTGTGACTGTGCCTTGCGCCTAATCTCGGTTAAACCAAAGATAAAATCTTGCGTAATGTGTTAGTCCATTATGATCCCCTGGAGCACTGTCACACACACACACACACACACACACGCACAGACATACGCTAAGCACACACACACAGTCCACCCTCTATCCATCTATCCAATTTGATATCTCGTTAGCTCTGTGGGGAGAAAAGATAGCAGAGTCCTTTTGAGACATACCAGGCTTTTCATTTAACTTAATACAATCTGAGCACCATCCAGGAATGTCCTATTCAGTGTGAGGAGAGCATTTTCGTCTTCGTACAATTGAATCAATGGGTCTTTGGTTTACCTTTTGTGCAGGTGCTTGATTCCATAGAACTGTACTTTGCGTAAGCGGTCGGCTTGAAAGGCCTTGTACTTCCTGAAGAGGATGCTTTAACAAACGGACCCGTCATTTTCTAAACATTATGCATTTCTGCCCCTGGCCTTGCTTCTTTAGAGAGGCTGTTAATTGTTCAGATGTTTTTGAGTCTTCTGGGGGGCCTCTTTTGATGCTGTTTTGAATGTGACTTAAAAGATTTAGACACACAGACATTGTACCCCCTTCATTCTGAAGTGCCCCTCCTGTGTTAGTAAAGTGATTTCTGCAGCAGCTTGTGAGATGTGTGGAATTAAGGTCTATTAAGCTCATTAGCGGAATATAAATGATAGCCAACAGCTGGTCATTAGAATGTTTAAGTCATTAATGAAGGACTCTCACCAGCCAGTCACCAGGGAGGTGGTTTTGACTACTGGCTTATTCTACACATTAGGTAGGACACTGAATACCAATGAGTTGTCCTATTGAATATTCTCTGGTCCATATACTCAGTGAGGTTGGGCATTAGGCCTGGCTCGCTGTCGGCATTCCAATTCATCCCTAAGGTGTTCGATGGGGTTGAGGTCAGGGCTTTGTGCAGGCCAGTCAAGTTCTTCCACTCCAATCTCGACACACCATTTCTGTATGAACCTTGCTTTGTGCATGGGGGCATTGACATGCTTAAACAGGAAAGGGCCTTCCCCAAAGTTGGAAGCACAGAATTGTCTAGAATGTCATTATATGCTGTAGTGTTAAGATTTCACTTCACTGGAACAAAGTGGCCTAGCCCGAACCATGAAAAACAGTCCCAGACCAAACTTTACAGAGTCCAATGCCGGAGATCTTTACACCACTCTAGCCAATGCTTGGCATTGCAGATGGTGGTCTTAGGCTTGTGTGCGGCTACTCGGCCATGGAAACCATTTCATTAAACTGCTGACTTACAGTTCTTGAGCTGATGTTGCTGCCAGAGGCAGTTTGGAAGTGTTGCAACTGAGTGAGTGTTGCAACTTGAGGACAGACGATTTTTACACAATGTGCGCTTCAGCACTTGGCGGTCCCATTCTGTGAGCACTTCGTGGCTGAGCCTTTGGTGCTCCTAGTTTCCACTTCACAATAACACCACTTACAGTTGACCGGGTCAGCTTTAGCAGGGCAGAAATTTGACGAACTGACTCGTTGGAAAGGCGCCACGTTGAAAGTCACTGAGCTACTGCCAGACCTGTAACTTCTTCTTTAAGAGGCTCCTCTGTCCTCCACTCGTTACCTGTATTAATGGCACCTGTTTGAACTTGTAGCAGTATAAAAGACACCTGTCCACAACCTCAAACAGTCACATTCCAAACTCCGCTATGGCCAAGACCAAAGAGCTATGAAACGACACCAGAAACAAAATTGGCTGGGAAGACTGAATCTGCAATAGGTAAGCAGCTTGGTTTGAAGAAATCAACTGTGGGAGCAATTATCAGGACATGGAAGACATACAAGACCACTGATAATTTCCCTCGATCTGGGGCTCCAAGCAAGATCTCACCCCGTGGGGTCAAAATGATTACAAGAACGGTGAGCAAAAATCCCAGAACCGGTGGGACCTAGTGAATGACCTGCAGAGAGCTGGGACCAAAGTAACAAAGCCTACCATCAGTAACACACTACGCCGCCAGGGACTCAAATCCTGCAGTGCCAGACGTGTCCCCCTGCTTAAGCCAGTACATGTCCAGGCCCGTCTGAAGTTTGCTAGAGAGCATTTGGATGATCCAGAAGAAGATTGGGAGAATGTCATATGGTCAGGTGAAACCAAAATATAACTTTTTGGTAATAATTCGTCATGTTTGGAGGACAAAGAATGCTGAGTTGCGTCCAAAGAACACCATACCTACTGTGAAGCATGGGGGTGGAAACATCCTGCTTTGGGGCTGTTTTTCTGCAAAGGGACCAGGACGACTGATCCGTGTAAAGGAAAGAATTTATGGGGCCATGTATCGTGAGATTTTGAGTGAAAACCTCCTTCCATCAGCAAGGGCATTGAAGATGAAACGTGGCTGGATCTTTCAGCATGACAATGATCCCAAACACACCGCCCGGGCAACGAAGGAGTGGCTTCGTAAGAAGCATTTCAAGGTCCTGGAGTGGCCTAGCCAGTCTCCAGATCTCAACCCCATAGAAAATCTTTGGAGGGAGTTGAAAGTCCGTGTTGCCCAGCAACAGCACCAAAACATCACTGCTTTAGAGGAGATCTGCATGGAGGAATGGGCCAAAATACCAGCAACAGTGTGTGAAAACCTTGTGAAGACTTACAGAAAACGTTTGACCTCTGTCATTGCAGACAAGGGGAATATAACAAAGTATTGAGATAAACTTTTGTTATTGACCAAATACTTATTTTCCACCATAATTTGCAAATAAATTCATAAAAAATCCTACAATGTGATTTTCTGGATTTTTTTTCTCATTTTGTCTGTCATAGTTGAAGTGTACCTATGATGAAAATTACAGGCCTCTCTCATCTTTTTAAGTGGGAGAACTTACACAATTGGTGGCTGACTAAATACTTTTTTGCCCCACTGTATATACTGAACAAAAATATGAACTCAACATGTTAAAAACTTCTCATGGCTAGGGGCTCCGCTAGCATTCCACTGAAAAGGCAGCGTGCAAAATTCTAAAATATTTTTTTGAAATATGTAACTTTCACACATTAACAAGTGCAATACACCAAATGAAAGATACACTTCTTGTTAATCTACCCATCGTGTCCGATTTCAAAAAGGCTTTACAGCAAAAGCACAACATATGATATGATGTTAGGTCAGAGTCACAAAAACACACACAGCCATTTTTCCGCCAAAGATAGGAGTCACAAAAAGCAGAAATATAGATAAAATTAATCACTAACCTTTGATGATCTTCATCAGATGACACTCATAGGACTACATGTTACACAATACATGTGTGTTTTGTTCGATAAAGGGCATATATTCTTATCGGCAGACTCAGTAGCCTCGGCTTTTCTAATGACTGCCTTGCCTGGTTCACCAACTACTTTGCAGACATAGTTCAGTGTGTCAAATCGGAGGGCACGATGTCCGGTCCTCTGGCAGTCTCTATGGGGGTACCACAGGGTTCAAATCTCGGGCCGACTCTTTTCTCTGTATATACAGTGCCTTGCGAAAGTATTCGGCCCCCTTGAACTTTGCGACCTTTTGCCACATTTCAAGCTTCAAATATAAAGATATAAAACTGTATTTTTTTGTGAAGAATCAACAACAAGTGGTACACAATCATGAAGTGGAACGACATTTATTGGATATTTCAAACTTTTTTAACAAATCAAAAACTGAAAAATTGGGCGTGCAAAATTATTCAGCCCCCTTAAGTTAATACTTTGTAGCGCCACCTTTTGCTGCGATTACAGCTGTAAGTCGCTTGGGGTATGTCTCTATCAGTTTTGCACACCGAGAGACTGACATTTTTTCCCATTCCTCCTTGCGAAACAGCTCGAGCTCAGTGAGGTTGGATGGAGAGCATTTGTGAACAGCAGTTTTCAGTTCTTTCCACAGATTCTCGATTGGATTCAGGTCTGGACTTTGACTTGGCCATTCTAACACCTGGATATGTTTATTTTTGAACCATTCCATTGTAGATTTTGCTTTATGTTTTGGATCATTGTCTTGTTGGAAGACAAATCTCCGTCCCAGTCTCAGGTCTTTTGCAGACTCCATCAGGTTTTCTTCCAGAATGGTCCTGTATTTGGCTCCATCCATCTTCCCATCAATTTTAACCATCTTCCCTGTCCCTGCTGAAGAAAAGCAGGCCCAAACCATGATGCTGCCACCACCATGTTTGACAGTGGGGATGGTGTGTTCAGGGTGATGAGCTGTGTTGCTTTTACGCCAAACATAACGTTTTGCATTGTTGCCAAAAAGTTCAATTTTGGTTTCATCTGACCAGAGCACCTTCTTCCACATGTTTGGTGTGTCTCCCAGGTGGCTTGTGGCAAACTTTAAACAACACTTTTTATGGATATCTTTAAGAAATGGCTTTCTTCTTGCCACTCTTCCATAAAGGCCAGATTTGTGCAATATACGACTGATTGTTGTCCTATGGACAGAGTCTCCCACCTCAGCTGTAGATCTCTGCAGTTCATCCAGAGTGATCATGGGCCTCTTAGCTGCATCTCTGATCAGTCTTCTCCTTGTATGAGCTGAAAGTTTAGAGGGACGGCCAGGTCTTGGTAGATTTGCAGTGGTCTGATACTCCTTCCATTTCAATATTATCGCTTGCACAGTGCTCCTTAGGATGTTTAAAGCTTGGGAAATCTTTTTGTATCCAAATCCGGCTTTAAACTTCTTCACAACAGTATCTCGGACCTGCCTGGTGTGTTCCTTGTTCTTCATGATGCTCTCTGCGCTTTTAACGGACCTCTGAGACTATCACAGTGCAGGTGCATTTATACGGAGACTTGATTACACACAGGTGGATTGTATTTATCATCATTAGTCATTTAGGTCAACATTGGATCATTCAGAGATCCTCACTGAACTTCTGGAGAGAGTTTGCTGCACTGAAAGTAAAGGGGCTGAATAATTTTGCACGCCCAATTTTTCAGTTTTTGATTTGTTAAAAAAGTTTGAAATATCCAATAAATGTCGTTCCACTTCATGATTGTGTCCCACTTGTTGTTGATTCTTCACAAAAAAATACAGTTTTATATCTTTATGTTTGAAGCCTGAAATGTGGCAAAAGGTCGCAAAGTTCAAGGGGGCCAAATACTTTCGCAAGGCACCGTATCAATGATGTTGCTCTTGCTGCGGGCGATTCTCTGATCCACCTCTACGCAGACAACACCATTCTGTATACTTCTGGCCCTTCCTTGGACACTGTGCTATCTAACCTCCAAACGAGCTTCAATGCCATACAACACTCCTTCCGTTGCCTCCAACTGCTCTTAAACGCTAGTAAAACCAAATGCATGCTTTTCAACCGTTCACTGCCTGCACCCGCACGCCCAGCATCACCTCCCTGGATGGTTCCGACCTAGAATATGTGGACATCTATAAGTACCTAAGTGTCTGGCTAGACTGCAAACTCTCCTTCCAGACTCATATCAAACATCTCCAATCCAAAATCAAATCTAGAGTCGGCTTTCTATTTCTCTACAAAGCCCCCTTCACTCACGCCGCAAAACTTACCCTAGTAAAACTGACTACACCAGTATCTCTACCTGCACATGTTCATCTGATCATTTATCACTCCAGTTTTAATCTGCTAAATTGTAATTATTCACTCCTATGGCCTATTTATTGCCTACCTCCTCATGCCTTTTGCACACAATGTATATAGATTATTTCCTACTATGTTATTGACTTGTTTATTGTTTACTCCATGTGTAACTCTGTGTTCTTGTCTGTTCACACTGCTATGTGTAATGGATGTGAAACGACTAGCTAGTTAGCGGTGGTGCGCGCTGAATAGCGTTTCAATCGGTGACGTCACTTGCTCTGAGACCTTGATGTAGTGGTTCCCCGTGCTCTGCAAGGGCCGCGGCTTTTGTGGAGCGATGGGTAACGATGCTTCGTGGGTGACTGTTGTGGATGTGTGCAGAGGGTCCCTGGTTCGCGCCCGGGTATGGGCGAGGGACGGTTTAAAGTTATACTGTTACATATGTTTTATCTTGGCCAGGTCGCAGTTGCAAATGAGAACTTGTTCTCAACTAGCCTACCTGGTTAAATAAAGGTGAATTAAAAATAAATAAAAAATTAAAATATTTATTTCCAAAAATCTGAGTTTACTGAGCGTATCGCGCCAATGTAATGTTTTGCTTCCAAAAGATCCAGTGATTTTGTTTTGCTTCCAAAACATTCGGTGATTTTGCAGAGATCCACATCAGTTTCCAGAAATACTCATAATAAACATTGATAAAAGATACAAGTGTTATTCACAGAATTAAAGATAGACTTCTCCTTAATGCACCCGATGTGTCAGATTTCAAAAAAACTTTTCACCATGCAATAATCTGAGTACAGCCAAAGAAATATCCGCCATGTTGGAGTCAACATTAGTCAGATATAGCATTATAAATATTCACCTACCTTTGATGATCTTCATCAGAATGCACTCCCAGGAATCCGAGTTCCACAATAAATGTTTGATTTGTTCGATAAAGTTCATAATTTATGTCCAAAATCCTCCCTGTTGTTAGCGCGTTCAGCCCAGTAATCCATCTTCATGAGGCATAAGCACTAGGTCCAGAAAAAGTCAAAAAGTTCCGTTACAGTCCGTAGAAACATGTCAAACGATGTATAGAATCAATCTTTATGATGTTTTTAACATAAATCTTCAATAATGTTCCAACCGGAGAATTCCTGTAGAAAAGCAATGGAACAAGAGCTACCTCTCACGTGAACGAGTGTCACGAGTTTGTGGCACTCTGCCAGACCACTGACTCAAAGAGTCCTTATGAGCCCCTCCTTTACAGTAGAAGCCTCAAACAAGTTTCTAAAGACGGTTGACATCTATTGGAAGCCTTAAGAAGTGCAATTTGACCCCATAGACACTGTGTTTTCGATAGGCCAAGCTTTGAAAAACTACAAACCTTTTTCTCCGGTTTTCGCCTGCCGTATGAGTTATGTTATACTCCCAGACATCATTAAAACAGTTTTAGAAACTTCAGAATGTTTTCTATCCAAATCTACTAATAATATGCATATATTAGCAACTGGGACTGAGTAGCAGGCAGATTACTCTGGGCATGCTTTTCATCCAAATGTGAAAATGCTGCCTCCTATCCCAAACAGGTTTTAAGTGTTGGTCCCATGTTTCATGAGCTGAAATAAAAGATCCCAGAAATGTTCAATATGGACAAAAAGCTTATTTCTCTCAAATTCTGTGCATAAATTTGTTTACATCCGTGTTAGTGAGCATTTCTCCAAGATAATCCATCCACCTGACAGGTGTGGCATACCAAGAAGCTGATTAAACAGCATGATCATTACACAGGTGCACCTTGTGCTGGAGACAATAAAAGGCCACTCTAAAATGTGCGGTTTTGTCACACAACACAAAGCCACAGATGTCTCAAGTTGAGGGAACGTGCAATTGGCATGCTGACTGCAGAAATGTCCACCAGAGCTGTTGCCAGATAATTAAATGTTCATTTCTTTACCGTAAGCTGCCTCCAATGTTTTAGAGAATTTGGCAGTACGTTCAACCTGCCTCACAATTGCAGACCACGTGTAATCACGCCAGCCCAGCTTCTTAACCTGCGGGATTGCCCCTACCACGCCTACCATCTGACCCCTTTCTGATACAGAAATAAAACCTTGGAACAGAAACACATTTGTTATTTGCAGAAGGGTCCTGATAGGCCTACTAAAATCCTAAACACATTGTAATGCATTAATTGTATTAAATAAAATAATTTCCTACCAGGGACTGTAGTGACGCATCTTGCACTGAGATGCAGTGCCTTAGGACGCTGCGTCCATGTTTGTGTGTTAACTGTTTAACTGTACTAGAAAATGTAAAATCGGTTATTGGTATCGTTTTGTTGGGCAAGGAAAATATCCTGATAATACCAGGTTCTGACCAATAGATGACACTGTTCTGCTATTGGGTGATAATTTTTTAAAGAATACCCCTCCATTGTTAAAGGGATAGTTCACCTAAATTACAAATACATGTTGTTTTCTAACTGTAATCAGTCTATGGAGCAGGTATGACAGCAACCCATGCTTTGGTTTTGTTTACCTGGCCATTGTTTCAAATGCTAACTTTTTAGCGTTAATGGCACAGATCCAATGCAAGTCGGTGGTACTTATATTAGCATTTTTGCGCTTCATATCCAAATCATGGGAACCGGTTAATAACATTATTTTAAATTTCAAACATTTTTTTCAGTCCCACAAAAAAACGCCATCAAGGCGCCTATGCAAAAAAACTTACTCTGTCACTTAGAAGCTTCTCTTTCCTGTGTCTGCCTGCCATCTGCTTTTCTAGGCTATTTAAAAATGCTATAATTATTCCGTTTCACATTGGATTTATTTACAACAATAAGGTAAGATGTGATTTGAATTCTGGTGCCGCTGCGCACACAAGGTTGTTAGCTAGCTCTGGTCCAAGGAGTTGAGCTAGCCTCAGCGTTGAGCCAACTTTCCGACGTTCGTCCTTGTTAGGATATACTTATTTGATTCAGTGAAGTCATCACTCAGGCCTACTAAAATACTAAACACATTGTATTGCATGTCTTATCATGATGCCCAGCGCTTTAAGCCAAGCCTCCATGTCCAGCCCTATCTCTTGCGCTCCCCCAACCCCGCTGCATTTCAGTCACATCTCACTCCCTACACTTGTCTATCGAGCATGCAAACAGCTAGCTTGTCTGGTTCATAGAAACCTGCTCTATCTGCACACATTTTTGAGTAATTTAATGAGCTAAATGTAAAAACTGTTGATTTCACAAGTTAAGAAAGGAACTATATGAACCAGTACTTTTTTATTCTGGTTCAAACCGGTTCAGAATTGTATTATGCTGGTCAGAACAGTGGAACTGAATGAAAAACATATTAGTTCTGTTCAGAATGAAATTACATACAGCAGATTGTTAAATAGAATTACTCGCTGATTAAAAGTGTAAGTGTGTTCCTCTTGCTCCTCTGAGCTGATGGTTTCACTACTGTTGCCCCTGGCGACACCTTCACATTCACACACTGTAATGTTCAGAGTGATGTGTCCTTCTCTCTCACTTGGTCCTCGCTGTCTTTCTGTCTCACTCTCTCTCTGTGGCCATATCACTTATTCTCTGTCTCACTGCACTCCCCTCTCTCTCTCTATCTGTTCCCCTCTCTCTCTCTCTCTCTCTCTCTCTCTCTCTGCCCCACAGGGTCTGATGATCCTGCTGCAGAACCTACCCACCATGCACTGGGGCAACGAGGAGGTCAGCGTGCTCCTGGCCGAGGCCTACAGGCTGAAGTTTGCCTTCGCTGACGCCCCCAACCACTACAAGAGATGAGTCTGGCCCATGTGGCCCCTGACAGTTAGCTACTGAACCCCTGACAGAGGCCCCCTGGAGGACGGATGGACCCCCTCCTCGACTTTCTTGTCCCTCGGCAGTCCACGACCATTGCTAATAGTAGATTAAAACAAAAAACACATTTAGGTCCCAAATGGCACCCTATTCTCTACAAAGTGCATTACTTTTGACCAGAGCCCCAAGTAGTGCATTATGTAGGGAATAGGGTGCCATTTGGGAAGCATCCAACCAGTGCTTCTTGGTATGTGTGTACCTTTCCAACCGACTGTTCTTCTTAACTCCTCTTCTCTTTGTTCTTAACAATGAAATTACATTTGTGCAACACTGCAACAACATCAATGCCTGTCCCATCGAAGTAGACCCCAACCAAAAAAGAAAGACCTCCAGTCAGTATGATAATGGAGATCTTGCTGCAGACCCACGGATGACTGTTCTAGACTGTCCTGTACTGTACTGTTTGTCCCTGACTGGCCACAGCAGCCTCAACATGTCCCGAGACCTAATGAATTAATTGTAGTCCTGAGGGGGGGGGGGGGATAGAGAGCGAGACCTTCTGTACTAGGTTGATATCTGTCACTTTTAATTCCTAAGGGAACTGAGGACACACACGTCATCATTCTAGTCATCCCTAGTTGGCATCGAGCTCTTCTCTCATCTCCACGCTCCATGCTTTCAGTTTAAGACAAGCGGTCAATCCCCCAGAGACAAGTGGGTTTTTTAGTTAAAAACAGAAACACATTCACATAAAAGTCAATAATTAGCTAATAGGGAAATCATAAAGTATGTATTATTATGGATGGTTTCATTCTGACTCTGACATGGTCCGCAGGGCTGGTCTAATAATTTAAGGTCTAACCACACTCTCTGAACTCTATTGTATTATGTCAGATATTTGTCGGTTGGCTGAGGGAGGGACGAGTGTCGCGTGACTCTGCCTGACTAACTCGATCAGTCTATCAGTTAGACACGTTGGCACAGCACCATGCAGTGGTGAGCAGTCACCTTTTAGGCCAGGAGATTTCCCAGTTAGGTCACATGGTCTGAAAAAAAAAAACAACTCCAGGCCGTAGGCCTTTACACTCGTAACCATATACGGGTTGATAATGGCAGATTTGGGCACTAGTAAACAACTAAATTGGAACGCAGTGGCTGTACAGTAACGTGCTATACATGTCAGAGGTCTTGCTCTGCGCTTCACATCGCTGTATGGGTTTTTGACTGACAGCCGTTCTGAACTTGAGCACCTCGCGTGACCTTGTTGTGAATGAGAATGTGTTTTCAGTCAATTTACCGGGTAAAACTGAAAATTGCTGTAAATTTTTTTGAAAGGTGAGGCATAGAGGATTATAATAAATACCGTTTTGTCATGCAAGCAAGACAAACACCCATGAGTTCAAATATGCACTTCACATTTCATAAAACTCATGTCATATATAGTGTCAACGTTTATGATCACTATGTTTGATATACAGTTACAAGATGGCATGGTGTCATACACTGCGTTGTTCTGAACAGAATGAGCCTATGTTTGTCTATTGTGAAGAGAATTTGCCACGGCAGACGCACTTGAATGCACTCAAGACTCCTTTCTTTGCGCACCAAGATTATCATCTGTTTTCCTGAATTGCATTGTGAAAGCAAGTAATATCACATTTTATAACTTAGCTAGTCAGTTTTGGCAGTAGAACAAGCTTTCAAATGAGGCCCACCTGACCCAGATTGCGATTTATAATGGACCGTTTTTGGACTGCGTAAACAACAACAGTAATTGTGTGATGATGCGAATGCAGGGTTGTGTTCCAAACAAAACAACTACAAGTGTATTTGCGCTAGTTCCTCAACGGCACAGCTAGGAGAGCTCATAAAGGCACCTTATAGTTGAATACAGTGCTTTGAAATGACCTAGGAACTGTGGACACTGGAGAGGTATGTGGCCACAAGGAGACACCAGTTAGTCCTCGCTCTCAAACCCTTGTAATCGTTGTCTTATGTTGCACCTACCCCACATTTTCCAGGAATGTTCCTATCATGTTACTGAATATATCCAGAGTATTTTCAGATTTTGTTACCAACAAATGCAGTGAAAGTACAGTAAATGTAGAACGCACATAAAATCATGTGTAATCATTTTCCCATAAACTCCTAACTGTTCCCTTTCAATTGCTACCATGGTCATGCATATGTTTTTCATATTTCTTCTGTAAGAAACATTTCAATTTAGCCCTATCCATATTGTCCGATTTCAACGAGTGTAAAGGGTTAAAAATGACTCCCCAAAACACAGAAATAGGACCACGAGTTTTGTTTTTTTCTGGTCAGGCTACGTGGTCAGGCAAAACTCCTGGACTACGACAATTTGTAACTGCTCATAGCCCAGAACTAGGGCCTATAGTTAGATTTTTGGAAAATATGAACTAAATTGCTGACATGGGTCATTGTATCCAGTCCAGTAGCTTTGTTGGTTATTCAGTCTATTCATAAACACTTACTGACTGAGGGCGTTAGGGTGTAATACATTAACTCTCTCCGTTTGCCTTCATTTGACTGCTCAAACTCAACTCAGTTCCACTCCTGTTTTTCATTGTTCCCCTCTAATCAGGGACTGATTTAGACTTGGGACAACAGGTGGGTGCAATTAATGATCAGGTTGAACAGAAAGACAGCAGGCTCTGCACCATGTGGGGTAAGAGTTGTATACCCCTTGTGTAGAGGATTGATATATGATGTAAATTAGATGTTGAAATAATATGTACAACTTGTATCATCAAAAAACATCCTGTCAGGGAACACTGAATATCAATAATTGTTGCATGAGCCCCTCGATGATGTGTGTTGTTGATATGTGGGGTTGGGAGTGTATGTATAGATGGGGCAGCTTAATACTCTCAGTATTTGAACTTCCTCAGCTTCTTTTGATCATGTCGGTAACGTTTTTGCGCTCCATGTCAGTTCCAGGCCCAATTTCCTATTCTCACATTGATTAGAAATTTAAAAAACTGCACTTGATAAAAGTACATTTTCTTCCCTTTTTTTGTACGAAATATATTATTTGCAATCCGCTTTAAAAATCAGTCTCTCTCCTCCCTTTTTTACATACTGTTTACATGAGCCTGTTAAGTTGTGCCTAATGTAGAGAGAGCAGATCATCATAGATATTTATTTTACCTTAATTTAAGCTCTGCAAATGAAACGAGGACGTTTATTCAGTTGATGTGTTCACTCTCTGTGTTTGCTAAGCCATGACAGTGACTGCATCCAAAATGGCCCCCTATTTCCTATATAGTGCACTACTTTATGGGCTCTGGTCGAAAGTAGTGCACTATATAGGGAATAGGGTGCCATTTGGGACGCAACCAGTGAGTACACAGAATCACATCGGTAAGTCTAGCAGCTGCCTTCTCTGGTATCCTTATGTGTTTCAACTTGGTTTGATGCTCCCAACAAACCTTTACAGACACACCTTCTGTAAAAGTCACAAGCCCTTGGTTACCATGGTTACTGTGGTGACCAGGTGTCCGTCTGCTGGCTGGAGCCCTCGGACACACATACTGGACATTGCGGTCAGCATCTCATGGGGCATGACCTAACATGTTTGGTCTCCCTACTAAAGCTTTTTTTTTAAGGGTTGAATTTCACTCTTTCTTTTGTTCTGTTTCTTTTCAGAGATGTTAAAATGTTTCTGACCAAACTAAGACTGGTCCTCTTTCCCTTCTGACTTCTGACTAAGACATCTGAAAGTGTGAATCTCATACAGCGGAGAGGGATTGTGATTATTATTTTTTTAAATGTATGTGTACAGAGCAAATGAATTTTGAAACAAAGATCTGTAAATAGAAAAGTGTAAATAAATGCTATATATGACCAAACTGTTTGTATATATTCATGGATGTAAACACATTGTACTATTATATCAAATCTGAATATCATGCTTCAATATATACGACTCTGCGTTGCGTCTTGCATAAGAACAGCCCTAGCTGTGATGTATTGGCCATATATACCACACCCTCTTGGGCCTAATTGCTATTATAAACTGGTTACCAACGTAATTAGAGCAGTAAAAATACATGTTTTGTCATACCCGTGGTATACTTAAGCAATAAGACTTAAGTATGTGGAATATGGCCAATATCCTACGGCTTATGGATGTTCTTGGGCACGACGCAACGCCCTTTGCCGTGGTATATTGGCCATATACTACAAACCCCTGAGGTGCATTATTGCTATTATAAACTGGTTACCAGCGTAATTAGAGCAGTAAAAATAAATGTTTTGTCAAACCCGTGGTTTACGGTCTGATATAACACAGCTGTCAGCCAATTAGCATTCAGGGCTCAAACCAACAATTTATAATATCAAATAAGATTAGAACTGTATATATTCAACACCAGAATTACCCAGTGGTTTCAAGTCTCCATACCACACAATGAAAACATGAAAATTACAAGTATTTACGTTGTTATTTAAATGACTTTCACCTCGGCTGAGGGCACTTCAACCCAGGCATGCCTAGCAACTGCATAAATAAGGGCTGTAATAGCTTCTGCATTGTTTGCCTAGACTGTTGTATTAATAACTTCTGTATTATATGCGTGTGGCGGCTGCTCCCCACACAGACGCCTTGGCTGGTAAACGGGTTTGTTGTGATCCTGTGGAGTGGTGGTGGTAATTAGGCCCTTTTCTTGTGTGGAGGGAGTCCCTCGTTCTCTATCTCTCCTTTTCCCCTCCCTCTCTCTCATTAAGCTAACTGATGTTCACAGTAGCAGGAATTTAAAAAGTCATTAGAATCACCTGGACTTCCTGAGTCGCTCACACTTGGTACAGGTGGCATGGGCCGAGATGGGACTCGCAATGACCCCCTTTTACGGAGGTAGATTCGGCTGTAGGGCATGTACACTGCTGTACAGAGCAGAGAAATATAGAGTTTGGCAAACATTGTTTGAGATTGATGATGGCTCAAATACCACCCTACAGTGGTACTAATTTGTACAGTGGTAAATAGGAAGTCATTTGGGATTTTGCCTTCGAATTATAATGGTGGCCATGTTCCAAGAGTGTTTGGAGTGTTTGTAATGGATTAGTCTGAACTCTGTAGCTGCTGTATGTCTATGGCTCTACATGCTGTAGCTATGTCTACAGAATGTCTCCATAGAAAGACCGCAGTTCACAGAGAGCTGTCCATACTGTACAGTACATAAGGTTGCCATGGTTATCATTAGTGAACTCTGCTTTAGTGCTCCTCCAGTCTATAATGAAAAATAATATTAAATATAGCTGTGAGCAGCAATGAACAGGGTTCACAGGATGACAGAAAGGACATGCGATTAAATGGTTAATAAAGCAAGCCCTCTATCATGTAGGAATTATGTTCCTTTATGTGCAGTCATGGGTGCATTCGGAAAGTATTCAGACCCCTTGACTTTCTCCACATTTTGTTACAATACAGCCTCACATGGAATAGCCTTTATTTCTCAGAACAAGAATAGACCGACGAGTTTCAGAAGAAAGTTCTTTGTTTCTGGCCATTTTGAGATTGTAATCAAACCCACAAATGCTGATGCTCCAGATACTCAACTCGTCTAAAGGCACGTTTTATTACTTCTTTAATCAGCACAACAGTTTTCAGCTGTGCTAACATAATTGAAAAAGGGTTTTCTAATGATCAATTAGCTTTTTAAGATGATAAACTAAGATTAGCTAACACTACTTGCCATTGGAACACAGGAAAGATGGTTGCTAATAATGGGCCTCTGTACGCCTGTAGATATTCCATTTTTAAAAAACAGCCGTTTCCAGCTACTATAGTCATTTACAACATTAACTATGTCTACACTAGATTTCTTATCAATTTGATGTTATTTTAATGGACAAAAATGTACTTTTTTTTACCCCAAACTTCTGAACGGTAGTGTAAATACAGGCATTATAATTCTGACCCATATAAGCAGCAGTTCGGGGCAAGGTGTTAGGGTTAAACTAAACATTGTTTACAAATGTATCCAGAAAATAAATCAACTCAATTTGTGTGGTACGGAATGATTTAGTGAGACCCGGGTTTGCGCAGATTTACTAATTATGCGACGTTCAGAATGAGACTGATGAGGAAATTAATTAATTGGTCTGCTATGAAATCGATATTCTGATATTCTTTGAGTTGATTCGGGAAACGGTAGCTCATTAAACAAACTTTTCCCGTGGTGCCCCAGGTTACTGAGTTAATGGTTACCTGATTAATTAAATCATGTAATTATAAACATAGTTAATTATTTGATAAATAGCATGTCATCATATTAACAATAACAATGTCTTGACACAAGCCACTGGACTAGTAGCTAGCTACTCTTCTGTACTACCAAAATGCAGTACCCACTTGGGTAATGGTACGGCAGTCACAAGGGGCCAGAAAGCACAACACACTTCAATAGTAATTCAGGAGTTGCCTTATAACTTAGTCCTCCATACAGTTATGGCCATCTCTGTACACCTCTGTATTTGGGCTTCTCCCCATCCTCAACCTCCGTACAGTAGGTATAATCAAAACATTGCATGCTAGCTAGCTGCAATTGTATCAGTGTTCTTACGTGCACACACCCACACACAGTTTAGTGCTACTCTCCAGTCAACAATAGACTTGTATCTATGCTCTGACATCCTCCCATTGCTTCTGTCGCTCAAAGATCTGCTTCAGTGAACACTGCAGCCTGTTCCCTTCTCCTTTTTCTTTCAAGTGGAAACACAGTGCCCCTCTTGTACGCTCACAAATGTCCCTGTGACTTCAAGGCTGAAGCAAATATCAAGCCGTGACAGATATGACATAGGCTATCTAGACCCGGGGTTATCAAACCGCTCCTCTGGGACCCCCAGCCAACGTATTCCAGCGCTAGCACAGCTGACCCAATTTGTCAGCTAATTATCCAGCCCTTGATCAGGTGAATTAGTTCAGGGATACAACAAAATTGTGAAATGTCTGGTGGTCCCCCAGAGGATGTTTGAAAACCACTTATCTAGAGTGGGGCAATGTTACAATATGAAAAAGACTAAGGCCTACAAACTAATGCTCCTGATGGCATGGTATGAAGTCATAACACGGATGTTGATGAGTTTGAGTTGAGTTTAGATGTGTAGTTATTTGTAAAGTAGACGCTTATTAATACTGCTACAGAGATTGGATTAACAGCTATGTCAACACATATAGCTAAAGTAAGCACACAAACACTCTCTCTCTCTCTCACACCTCCCATCTTCCCCTATGCAGTGATGTCTATTTTTACTGAGAAATGATGAAGTAAGAAAGGCTTTACAAAGAACAATGTAACATTCCATCTAACTAGCTACACATCAAAGTTTTGTCCTTGAGATTCTGATCCTTTGCCTCACGCTATAGGCTATATATCTGCTGCTGTGCTGGCTGGAATTGTTGCAGGCTTGGCAGCCCTAAGTCTTGCAGTGATAAAGACAGAATGGTTTGATGCTGCCCAGCCAGCTCATGTGGAACACATAATTGCCTTCGAGGGATAAGCCCCAGCCCCGGTCTGAGCCCTGGACACTCATTCCCTCCTAACGCCAAACGTCACAACCACTTATTCAAATGACAGCTCAATGGAATAATAACATGCTAGCTTGGCGCATTTACCCCTAAAGAACCGCATGCTTGGACTATATACACACACACACACACACAACTATGATGATAATGTGTATGTGTAGCAATGGTGGGCTGCTCAAACATATTCTCATATTCTCTTCTCTCTCACACGCATAATGTAGGCTACAGTAGAAGCTCCAGCAGCCACGTTTGAATACGGAGAAGCTAATTATTAGCGAAGTGCAGACGTAATTTATGACTCAGCAGCCCGGCTTTCTGAGTCTCTGCCTGCGTACCAAGTGGCACCCTATTACCTATATGGTGCACTACTTTGACCCTGGTCAAAAGTAGAGCACGAAATAGGGAATAGGGTGCCACCTGGGATGCAGCCTAGGACAAAGTGCTCAAAGGCATGAGCCTGCATATACTTGGGCGGGCAGAGTGAGTGAGTTGGTTGGTTGGGCTAAGTTGTCCAAGGAAGGTGTGTCATGTCTCAGCATGCCCTCTCGATCCTCTATCCCTAACACCCCTCCCCTGCCCTTCCTTGTCCTGACCCATCAGACTACAGTGAAACAGTCCCCCCCCTCCCTCCACACACACACACACACACATGAATCTAGCCTGGGCTGTCCTATATCCTCCAGAAATTGCAGTATTGTTTATCAGGAAGCGCTGGGAGTGAATCAGAGCCCTTTTGTCTGCTTATTATGCGGTCCGCCTCGTTAGCAGACGTGATTTAATATTAATCTTGTTTTCAGAGCAGAGCTCATACAGGCAGGGAGAAGCATGGCGGCCAAGGAGAGGATAGGGAGCTTAGGAAGAAGCTGAGCATCCAGTGTTTTTTAACCTTCACAACGAACCCAAAACACAAAGCGTAAGAAGGCTGATGCCCACTGAAACAGCTAGCTAAGCATCTGTTTGTATACTGTACAATGTGTGTTGTAGAAGTAACCAAAGGCATATGCAACGTTTTGCAATGTTGCACCCCAATGAATAAGCAAGTGGTGTTTGACTGATTGTAAGGTCAAGGGCCATATAAGAAGCTCAAAGTGCTGTTTCCTCATCAACACATAAAAAGTGACTTTTTGGGCCAGGCCTCGGAGGTGGAAGCACAAAAGGAAACATAAAAGGAAACATCTTTGGGCCAAAACACTGGTGCAAAGTCTGACAAGGGAAACGCACCATAATATTGCCAAGCATTTGTTTATTATTGTAAAAATCATTGTTGATGTAATTCAGATTATTCCCCTTCTAATCAGGAGGCTCTGAAAGCCCCTGGCAGTCTCTGAACTCCCTGGGTCCTCAGTGCCATGGTGGTGATGAGCTAATACACATTAGCCTAGTTGTGAGTGTGGACTACACGGTTCCTGTTTAAGACCCCTCACTGAGCTGAACAAGGCACTGCGTTTTCCAGTTGCATTTCATTGTTTTACTGCTAATTGACTTAAACAGATGCCGAACCCCCAGTCGAGTAACTCTGCTCTACTTAGCTTTAGCCCGCTGTTTGTAGTTGATTGTTATTGTTATTTTGAGTTGCAACTCTCCCCCTCTCCTTTTATAGCAAATACCACGCAGGTATTCTCTCTCTCTCTCGCACTCACTCACTCACTCCCTCCCTCTCTAGCCACAGAACGTTTCATGCGTTGGTAGAATCATAGACCTGCCTACCTGTTACCGTGGTCCAAGTCTTGGAGTTTGTTGTTATGGCGACCATATAAAGATGCCTTACTGTCTATATTGATTTAAATGCTGGATGAATAGGAGTGTGGTCACTGCATCCTCCTTTCAAAGCACTCTTACCATCTTAGGCCCTGTTAAAAATGTCAAGATGTATTGATGAATATGTGTGTCGGTCTCATGAAGTATAGATTTTCTGATTAGTTTAGCTGCCTTGTGAAGCATCTCACTTAGCAGTACATGTTTGTGTGTGTCCCAATTGGCACTCGTTTAACCCAAAGTAGTGCACTATATAGGGAATAGAGTGTCATTTGGGATGCATCCTCTATAAATCTGGGAATCCTCTGGGACAGATTTCTCTGTGACGGACGCATCACAAAAGCATCCCGCTGACAAAACCATGTATCTCACATGTAGCACAGCTGGGAACATCCTCCCACAGGATCAGATACTTGAATCATAATACAAACCCACTGATCCAGAGGAGCTCAGCTTACCCACATGCCTTTACGTCTAGCACATAGACATAGGTCTATTAGCATGTTGTAGTGATAGAAGTCTACACATATGTTGCTATTGAAGTTGGTTTGCACTTTCGCAATCTAAATTGTGTATGGGAAGATCAAATTTGCCACCAAACCGATTCCATCACTATGAATTGCATCACTATGAAACTAATACACACAGTCAACAACCATTTTGGATCATGTGTTTATTCATAGAATCCTTAAGTGGTGTGTGTGCAGTAGGCCTAAATCAGTGTAGTCATTATTCAGCTGTCTTACAACACACGCACGCATCTGTAATACATATTATGCATTAATATGGGTAAATCACATCTCTGATCCATGCAGCAGTAGAATCATGTAAAAATGTATGTCATCTCTGTACTCAGTGTGGGGCCTATGAATGTTGTATATGGAATCACTTCTTCTGAATTAACATTTCAATAGGCTGTGTAAATTGAGGATGAATGCAGGGAGGGCTGGGTGGATCCGTCTCCTCCTGACTCAGCTCTCCTGTGCCGCTTTACCCAGGGAATGAAACAGGATTAGCTAGATAGCTCGACCGAGTACCACAGCAAAATAGCTAACGCAAGGCCTGATTCATACAGAGGTGCTCACACACACTTCAGACTGAGAAGAGGCATGTTTCTAGAGGTGCAGAGCCAGAGAGCAGCGCTTCATGGTGTCATCCATGCTTCATTCATAATAAGAGCAGAGGCACGCTGCATGAGGCACGCTGCATGGGGCACGCTGCATGGGGCACGCTGCATGAGGCACGCTGCATGAGGCACGCTGCATGAGGCACGCTGCATGAGGCACGCTGCATGAGGCAGCGCGGCATGAGGCACGCTGCATGAGGCACGCTGATGTAGAGGGGCTGTTGAACTCCCACTCATGTAGACAATGAAATGTGAAAGAGAGCTACTGTGTATTGATGTCACAGAAAGTGGGGCACTTAGTTTTCTATAAATGTACTTTTCCATTCATAAAAGTAAGTGTTCACTTTTCTGCTCCACATTTATTTTATTTTTTTTATATACGTGGCCTTCACTTGCAACCATGTAACCATGCTTCAGAGGTGGCCTGTGTTCCAACATGCAACCCTTGTGGGGTGAGATTCTAAAATCCGAGCCACAGACTTCTGCATATCACACACTTCATCATTTTATGTATATAATGTACGTACATAAAGGCCGTGTTCAAGAGTATCAAACCCATGATGTATCATGGGTAAATTGTGACTGACTGATCTACAAATAATATTGAGTAGATATTTATGATGCAAGATGATTTGTAGATTAGTCAGTCTTGACTCAACTTTAAAATCGGCTGCAATGTGGAACGCTCCCAAAGTATACAGTAAAACATTGAGTATCGTCCCTAGGTAAATATGTAACATACAAGGTCCCATTGTGTCATTAAGAGATTCTCAGTTGGTTTTGCTAACTCCTCCTACCTCTGTCCTCTCCTCACCTCTTTTTTTAAAGTTCAAAAGTGATTGAGGAGAGGAGGCAAGGAGAGGAAATGTGGAAACAAATGCGCTTGTATGAAATTAGACTTTCCTTGTCCACTAGCACATCAGGCAAATTATGTTTACAGAGGATATTGGGGAGAACGGGCTCGTGGTAATGACTGGAGCGGAAGGAGTGAATTGGTGTCAAATACATCCAACACATGGTTTCCAGGTGTTTGATACCATTCCATTTGCGCCATTCCGGACATTATTATGAGCCGTTCTCCCATCACCAGCCTCCTGTGAGAGGGGGAATCTCAAAATATGTGTAAAGTGGTCAAAAATTATTTTGCTAGTTGTACTGCAAAATTAGTTAAATTGGTAGATATTGTGGCACACCCACTAACCTCAATGTGCAAATGTACTCTATGGTCCTGCCTGACAACAAAAATAACAGTTACACGTGCCTATTTTAATCAGCTCTAAAGAAAACATTCTAAAAACTCAATAAGTGCAGAGTAATGCCTGGCTAAAGGGGGGTAGGCCGCATAAGCTCATGTAAACGAATATCCCAAACTCTGATATTGCTAAAATATTGAATGCAGGTAGTCAATTGTCTGCACTACATACACAATGAAACAGAATTAGGATATCTTAATGCGTCTTGGAATGTAGACCAATAACACAGAGATACAATATGCAGAACTTTCAGAGTCAAATTTGCTCTCATTCAGTGATGTATGATCCTACCTGCCAAAAATACATACAGTTACACATGTTTTATGACGTTGTGGCTATTGTAATTTAATCGGCTCTAAGGAAAAGAAGTGGGTTGAGAGTGAAAACTGTCATTTATTTTCAGTCAAAGGTTCCTCTGTAGATTTGATGTTACACTGTACCCAAACCGACCGGGTGCGTGCGTCATCGAGCGCAAATAGATTTTGTTTGCCCACACCAAACACGATCACGACATACAGGTTAAAATATCAAAACAAACTCTGAACCAATTATATTAATTTGGGGACAGGTCGAAAAGCATTAAACATTCATGGCAATTTAGCTTGTATTTGCTAGCTAATTTGTCCTATTTAGCCAGCTTGCTGTTGCTTGCTAATTTGTCCTGGGATATAAATGTTGAGTTGTTATTTTAAATGAAATGCACAAGGTCCTCCTACTCTGACAATTAATCCACACATAAAACGGTCAACCGAATCGTTTCTAGTCTTCTCTCCTCCTTCCAGGATTTTTCTTCTTTATGGTGATTGGCATCTAACTTTCATAGTTACCATGACGACCGACCAAACTAGTTCATCTTTCAATCACCCACATGGGTATAACCAATGAGGAGATGGCACGTGGGTATCTGCTTCTATAAACCAATGAGGAGATGGGAGATGCAGGACTTGCAGCGTCACAAATTGAACTGACTTCTATTTTAGCGCTTCGCAACGCAGATGCTCGTTGGCGTGTGCGAGCAGTGTGGGTGCAATAATTGAATAACATGTATGTTTACATTTATTTTGTAATGCACGCGATGCAAGCGGCATGTCAGGCTCAAAATCCGTTTGACTCCAAATCCATTATGGTGTACAAAATTCAATATGGCTGCTACAATGCCATTGTGGTTTTAATCACCTGTATATTCAGTTGAAGTCAGAAGTTTACATACACTTAGGTTGGAGTCATTAAAACTCGTTTTTTAACCACTCCACAAATTTCTTGTTAACAACTATAGTTTTGGCAAGTCGGTTAGGACATCTACTTTGTGCATGACACAAGTAATTTTTCCAGACAGATTATTTCACTTATAATTCACTGTATCACAATTCCAGTGAGTCAGACATTTACATACACTAAGTTGACTGTGCCTTTAAACAGCTTGGAAAATTCCAGAAAATGATGTCATGGCTTTAGAAGCTTCTGATAGGCTAACTGACATCATTTGAGTCAATTGGAGGTCTACCTGTGGATGTATTTCAAGGCCTACCTTCCAACTCAGTGCCACTTTGCTTGACATCATGGGAAAGTCAAAAGAAATCAACCAGACCTCCACAAGTCTGGTTCATCATTGGGAGCAATTTCCAAACGCCTGAAGGTACCACGTTCATCTGTACAAACAATAGTACTTAAGTCTAAACACCATGGGACCACGCAGCTGTCATACCACTCAGGAAGGAGACGCTTTCTGTCTCCTAGAGATGAACCTTCTTTGGTGCGAAAAGTGCAAATCAATCCCAGAACAACAGCAAAGGACCTTGTGAAGATGCTGGAGGAAACAGGTACAAAAGCATCTATATCCACAGTAAAACGAGTCCTATATCGACATAACTTGAAAGGCTGCTCAGCAAGGAAGAAGCCACTGCTCCACAACCGCCATAAAAAAAGCCAGACTACGGTTTGCAACTGCACATGGGGACAAAGATCGTACTTTTTGGAGAAATGAAACAAAAATTGAACTGTTTAGCTATAATGACCATCGTTTTTTTTGGAGGAAAAAGGGGGAGGCTTGCAAGCTGAAAAACATCATCCCAACTGTGAAGAACGGAGGTGGCAGCATCATGTTGTGGGGGTGCTTTGCTGCAGGAGGAACTGGTGCACTTCACAAATTAGATGACATCATGAGGGAGGAAAATTTTGTGGATATATTGAAGGAAAATCTCAAGACATCAGTCAAAGCTTGGTCACAAATGGGACTTCCAAATGGACCATGACCTCAAGCATACTTCCAAAGTTGTGGCAAAATGACGTAAGGACAACAAAGTCAAGGTATTGGAGTGGCCATCACAAAGCTCTGACCTCAATCCTATGGAACATTTGTGGACAGAACTGAAAAAGCATGTGCGAGCAAGGACGTCTACAAATCTGCCTCAGATACACCAGCTCTGTCAGGAGGAATGGGCCAAAATTCACCCAACTTATTGTGGGAAGCTTGTGGAAGGCTCCCCGAAACGTTTGGCCCAAGTTAAACAATTTAAATAACATCTGAAATAAATAATTCTCTCTACTATTATTCTGACATGTCACATTCTTAAAATAAAGTGGTGATCCTAACTGACCTAAGACAGGGAATTTTTACTAGGATTAAATGTCAGGACGCGCTCCAGCCGGTGTATCTCACTGATCATCCCTAAAGCCAACACCTCATTTGGCCGCCTTTCGTTCCAGTTCTCTGCTGCCTGTGACTGGAACGAATTGCAAAAATCGCTGAAGTTGGAGACTTTTATCTCCCTCACCAACTTCAAACATCTGCTATCTGAGCAGCTAACCGATCGCTGCAGCTGTACATAGTCTATCGGTAAATAGCCCACCCAATTTGACCTACCTCATCCCCATACTGTTTATATTTATTTACTTTTCTGCTCTTTTGCACACCAGTATCTCTACCTGTACATGACCATCTGATCATTTATCACTCCAGTGTTAATCTGCAAAATTGTAATTATTCGCCTACCTCCTCATGCCTTTTGCACACAATGTATATAGACTCTCTTTTTTTTCTACTGTGTTATTGACTTGTTAATTGTTTACTCCATGTGTAACTCTGTGTTGTCTGTTCACACTGCTATGCTTTATCTTGGCCAGGTCGAAGTTGCAAATGAGAACTTGTTCTCAAATAGCCTACCTGGTTAAATAAAGGTGAAATAAATAAAAAATTAAAAAGGAATGGTGAAATACTGAGTTTAAATGTATTGGCTAAAGTGTATGTAAACTTCCGACTTCTACTGTACATGTTTTAAATGAGAGACATCTTTTAGATTTGTGTACTGTACTCAATACTATTTTTGTGTAATTTAACTATGTTGGAAATCCAATAGGCCTGTCATAATTACACTCAAACACCATTGTCTGGATATGGCAGACTGCTTGGCATGGCAACACTAAGTATTCTAAGTCACAAGCCACTTTGAGGATCAATTAGGCAACTCGGACTGTGGTACAGCTTGTAGCTCCAGGATTGGGCTCTTCTGTCACCTCCTTATTATTTAGAAGTAAGCTTTGGTTCATTGCTCGTCCAATATGGCTGCTTGAATCCAACATGACCTTCCGCTGGCTCACTGCATTCGTGATGCACATTGGGATGTTCCGGTGCACTCTTATGCTGTTTGGGTTGAGCTGGCATGTTCACCAACCTGGCTGTCTGCCCTGGAGTTAACTTATATGTTGACTTGGGGACATTATGGTGTATGGGGTGGATGCAACCACATATGATGACAAGCAAATAAGGCAGGTATTCACTACAATAAAACAACATAACCTGACACGCGTTGACAAGAAATGCAATCAACTTAGTGGGCCTTCACATGTCATAGGTATTGTGCCTATGCAATGTCAATGCCATCCTGAATCTCCCAGTCTGCCCTGGAGTTGCCGTACATGTTGACTTGGTAACATTATGGGGAGGATCCAACCACGTGATGATAAGCTCATATGGCAGGTGTTCACCACATTGAACCAACACACCTCTCCAATTAAAATACCATCCTGCATCTCCCAGAACTGTCCTCGATAGGCCGACTCCACCATCAGTCCCCCTCTGGCAGTTAATTTACATTTACAGCACTCACTGTCAAAGGAAGGCCAAGAAGATCATCAAGGACATCAGCCATTCGAGCCACGGTCTGTTTACTCTGCTACCATCTAGCAGACAGAGACGGTACATGTGCATCAAAGCCGGGACTAAGAAACAGCTTCTATCTCCAGGCCATCAGACTGTTGAACTACCCAGCTACTTGCCCAGTACACTACCCTACACCTCGAGACAACTGCCCCATGTACAGTGCCTTGCGAAAGTATTCGGCCCCCTTGAACTTTGCGACCTTTTGCCACATTTCAGGCTTCAAACATAAAGATATAAAACTGTATTTTTTTGTGAAGAATCAACAACAAGTGGGACACAATCATGAAGTGGAACGACATTTATTGGATATTTCAAACTTTTTTAACAAATCAAAAACTGAAAAATTGGGCGTGCAAAATTATTCACCCCTTTACTTTCAGTGCAGACCTAAATGACTAATGATGATAAATACAATCCACCTGTGTGTAATCAAGTCTCCGTATAAATGCACCTGCACTGTGATAGTCTCAGAGGTCCGTTAAAAGCGCAGAGAGCATCATGAAGAACAAGGAACACACCAGGCAGGTCCGAGATACTGTTGTGAAGAAGTTTAAAGCCGGATTTGGATACAAAAAGATTTCCCAAGCTTTAAACATCCCAAGGAGCACTGTGCAAGCGATAATATTGAAATGGAAGGAGTATCAGACCACTGCAAATCTACCAAGACCTGGCCGTCCCTCTAAACTTTCAGCTCATACAAGGAGAAGACTGATCAGAGATGCAGCCAAGAGGCCCATGATCACTCTGGATGAACTGCAGAGATCTACAGCTGAGGTGGGAGACTCTGTCCATAGGACAACAATCAGTCGTATATTGCACAAATCTGGCCTTTATGGAAGAGTGGCAAGAAGAAAGCCATTTTTGCCACAAGCCACCTGGGAGACACACCAAACATGAAGAAGGTGCTCTGGTCAGATGAAACCAAAATTGAACTTTTTGGCAACAATGCAAAACGTTATGTTTGGCGTAAAAGCAACACAGCTGAACACACCATCCCCACTGTCAAACATGGTGGTGGCAGCATCATGGTTTGGGCCTGCTTTTCTTCAGCAGGGACAGGGAAGATGGTTAAAATTGATGGGAAGATGGATGGAGCCAAATACAGGACCATTCTGGAAGAAAACCTGATGGAGTCTGCAAAAGACCTGAGACTGGGACGGAGATTTCTCTTCCAACAAGACAATGATCCAAAACAGAAAGCAAAATCTACAATGGAATGGTTCAAAAATAAACATATCCAGGTGTTAGAATGGCCAAGTCAAAGTCCAGACCTGAATCCAATCGAGAATCTGTGGAAAGAACTGAAAATTGCTGTTCACAAATGCTCTCCATCCAACCTCACTGAGCTCGAGCTGTTTTGCAAGGAGGAATGGGAAAAATTTTCAGTCTCTCGATGTGCAAAACTGATAGAGACATACCCCAAGCGACTTACAGCTGTAATCGCAGCAAAAGGTGGCGCTACAAAGTATTAACTTAAGGGGGCTGAATAATTTTGCACGCCCAATTTTTCAGTTTTTGATTTGTTAAAAAAGTTTTAAATATCCAATAAATGTCGTTCCACTTCATGATTGTGTCCCACTTGTTGTTGATTCTTCACAAAAAAATACAGTTTTATATCTTTATGTTTGAAGCCTGAAATGTGGCAAAAGGTCGCAAAGTTCAAGGGTGCCGAATACTTTCGCAAGGCACTGTATATAGTCATTGAATGCTGGTCACCCCATATTCTGTTTATATACTGTTGTTTGTTGACTGTGTATATACAGCAGTGGCGGTCCGTGCTGTTTAAATCTCTACGGGATCAGTGTCCCTTCACCGGGACTGTTGAGCTAACGTGCGCTAATGTGATTAGTATGACATTGTAAGTAACAAGAACATTTCCCAGGACATAGACATGCCTTATATGGGCAGAAAACTTAAATTCTTGTTAATCTAACTGAACTGTCCAATTTACAGTGACTATTACAGTGAAAACATACCATGCTATTGTTTGAGAAGACTGCACAAGAATAAAAAACTTTAATCACGGCAACTGGTTTGATACCTTCACCTCTGAAGTTAATTGACATGCAATAATCTTACTCTGATTTGTCATCCTGAGGGTCGCAGAGATAAAATGTAGAATAGTTTTGTTTGATAAAATCCATTTTATATTCAAATGTAGGAACTAGGTTCTACAGTTTGAACCCCTGTTGTGTCTAGCTCCATACCCACCCTGCCATCGAGATGTGTGAAAGTTAGTGTATGAGCTAATGATCCATCATGTATGACATTCCTGGGTGTATAAACTTAAATGTTGTATTACCATATAATTGTTGTATGTTCTCTATGGCACATTTGGGCAGACTTGATACAAAATATTGTCCCGTATTGAAATGCTTCACTGGATCAAAATGAAACTTTGCACACACACACTGCTAAATTGCACCTAAACTGCAATAATACATTATGGCCTTTCTCTTGCATTTCAAAGATGATGGAACAAAAAAAAACACGTTTTTTTGTTTGTATTAACTTTTACCAGATCTAATATGTTATATTCTCCTACATTAATTTCACATTTCCACAAACTTCAAAGTGTTTCCTTTCAAATGGTATCACATGCATATCCTTGCTTCAGGTCCCAAGCTACAGGAAGTTAGATTTGGGTATGTCATTTTAGACGAAAATATATATTTAAAAAGGGTCTGAGCCTTATTAAGATGAGGGAAGACATTTTTTTTTTCATGAGCATGGACTAATTTCTATTACAGAAATTGGATGAGACTCAATCATATCCCATTCACCCAGTTCAATGTAACAGCGATAGATTTAGGCTACATGATTCTCAAATGTTCCCTATTACCCATCATGAGGTTGCTACAATCCATCATGAGGTGACAGACAGTGACGCATGGACAGACAGTGACATTCAATACCGCCTTGCACACTCTTGCCTGCATCTAGATGATATAGGATGTAATCAGTTGCAAACAAGAGTTTCTATTGGACAAATTGGGGTATGTTGTTACTGTAATTTAATTATGCCAATGTGCTTTCATCAATTGAAAACCCTTAATCTATTTTATGGGAATTTATAATATTCTTGTTTGCATAAAATAGACGCAGACCAGTCTTTCAATAATAGGTAACAGAATTTATTCTCGGAGCGCGCTGACACTTAACCATGAGCAACAGTTTATATACAGATCATGATGTCATTTCATTGCTTTAACAGAATCCCCTCCTCTCGACCGGGACAAAGTGAGGTGAAAAGTTCATTCTAACTTACTAACACACTCCCAGATAACTTTGACCCCTCAACATTATCGATCACCACTGAGCTGACAGTTCTAATTAACAGAAAACTTAGGAATGCACTCACTGTCTTATCTAAAAAACCCAGAGCTAAGTTTCTGTAGGGTCAACCATAGGCTAACGACCTTATGTGTTTACACAGTCCCCTACCATTTCTTCCTAGTTGGAATGGTGTTCATTAACTTTAATTACTCCTTGTCCGTATCACACAATCCCTTCTTATGAACTCATATTGTTAATCAGATATAATAAAACAGAGTATAAGTTTTACTTAGTTACAGTTCCATTTAAAATGATTTGTTCAGTCATCTAATCATAATTTTCCCAACATATGTTTATCCCCGTTTTGTTCCATTTAGAGAATCCTTTTTCAACAGAATCGGTGGAAGGAGTTCCCCCCTGATCACGTGTAAATACAGTTCACCAGGCGAAAAAACATTTCCAAGCCAAACCGCTACACACAGCCTGCGTCGTTTTTTCCATATTGGCTAAAGTAAACTCATAATTAGCATAGCTAATAGAGCTAACATGTTAGTAAACCAGCTACAATCATGCAGTAAGGCTACTGTGTACAGGTCAGAAAGCAGTTACACCGGCGTGCCCCTGAGGCAATAAATTAGTAATACCAATAGCTTACCTTGACTTGGAAGAGTTCCAGTGTTGTGTTGGAAAGTCATAACCAGCTAGCTAACATAACATCCCTATGTTTGAGAAGGGTGTCTCAGTGGGCTAAACTAGCTAGCTGCATTTGCTAGCTAAGTAAGTGAAACTGAAAGTTAAAAAAATGACAATATTTATCTATTTCTCTCTTGCTTCCCCCTTCATATTGAAAAAAATGACTTTGTTCAAAACTGTTCAACTATTGTCTCTTTCTCTTTGAGTCAAATATTCACCACATTTTATACACTGCAGTGCTAGCTAGCTGTAGCTTTTGCTTTCAGTACTAGATTAATTCTCTGATCCTTTGATTGAGTGGACAACATGTCAGGTCATGCTGCAAGAGCTCTGACAGGCTGGAGGATGTCCTCCAGAAGTAGTCATAATTACCATGTAAGTCTATGGAAGGATGTGAGAATCACGATCCTCCTAGGTTTTGTATTGAAGTCAATGTACCCAGAGGAGGACGGAAGCTAGTTGTCCTCCGGCTACACCATGGTGCTACCCTACAGAGTGCTGTTGAGGTTACTGTAGACCTTTGCAGAATAGTGTGTTTTAATCAATTATTTGGTGACGTGACTATATTTAGTATAGTTTTATCTAAAAATTATAACTTTAAAGTTTTACCATTTTAATTTTTATGAAATTCACTGAGGAGGATTGTCCTCCCCTTCCTCTGAGGAGGAGCCTCCACTGATGTACCTGCCACATTAAGGAAACACCAACATAAAGTGTTCCTAATAGGGTGTTTTTCCACCACAAGGCAGAACAGCTTCAATGAATCTTGGCATAGATTCTACAGGTGCCTGGAACTCTATTGGGGGGATGCGACAACATTCTTACATGAGAAACTTAAAAAATGTGGCTAGGCACCGCTCCAGAATCTCCCATGAGTGTTCAATTGGGTTGAGATCTGGTCTGAGATCTTGCACATTGTTTTCATGCTCATCAAACCATTCAGTGACCACTCATGTCCTGTGGATTGGGGCATTGTTATCCTATGGGGGCATAGCTATGGTAGCCAAAATAATGGCCTGCCTAGCATTTTTACACATGAACCTAAGCATGATGGGATGTTAATTGCTTAATTAACTGAGGAACCACTCCTGTGTGGAACCACATGCTTTCAATATACTTTGTATCCCTCATTTAGTGTTACCATTATTTTGGCAGTTCCCTGTATAAACTGTATTCTTGACATATCTCATCCTAATATTCCGACTACTTTACATACCATTTTCTTTCCAAATTATATACTGTATAGTATTCAGACCCCTTAACTTTTTCCACATTTTGTTATGTTACAGCCTTATTCTAAAATAGATTAAACGCTTTCCCCCCTCATCCATCTACACACAATACCGCAAAAACAGGTTTTTAGAAACTTTTGCAAATGTGTTAAAAATGTCAAAACTGATATCACATTTACATAAGTATTCAGACCCTTTACCCATTACTTTGTTGAATGACCTTTGGCAGCAATTACAGCCTTGAGTCTAGGATGCTACAAGCTTGGCACAACAGTATTTGGGGAGTTTTGCCCATTGTTCTCTGCAGATCCTCTCAAGCGCTGTCAGGATGGAGGGGGAGTGACGCTGCACAGCTATTTTCAGGTCTCTCCAGAGATGTTCGATCAGGTTCAAGTCCGGGCTCTGGCTGGGCCACTGAAGGACATTCACAGACTTGTCCCGAAGCCAGTCCTGAAACTCCAAGTGGGTTGTCATGTGCATTTTACAGAGGAGTGGCTTCCGTCTGGCCACTCTACCATAAAAGCCTGATTGGTGGAGTGCTGCAGAGATGGTTGTCCTTCTGGAAGGTTCTCCCATCTCCACAGAGGAACTCTGGAGCTCTGTCTGATTGACCGTCAGGTTCTTGGTCCCCTGCCTGACGAAAGCCCTTCTCCCCCGATTGCTCAGTGTGGCCCGGGCGGCCAGCTCTAGGAAGAGTATTGGTGGTTCCAAACTTCTTCCATTTAAGAATGATGGAGGCCACTGTGTTCTTGGGGACCTCCTATGCTGCAGAAATATTTTGGTACCCTTCACCAGATCTGTACCTCGACACAATCCTGTCTCGGAGCTCTACGGACAATTCCTTCGACCTCATGGCTTGGTTTTTGCTCTGACATGCACTGTCAACTGTGGGACCTTATATAGACAGGTGTGTGCCTTTCCAAATAATGTCCAATCAATTGAATTTACCACAGGTGGACTCCAATCAAGTTGTAGAAACATCTCACTGATGATCAATGGAAACAGGATGCACCTGAGCTCAATTCCGAGTCTCATGGCAAAAGGTCTGAATACTTATGTTAAGAAGATATTTACATTTTGAAAAACCTGTTTTTGCTTTATTGAATCCATTTTAGAATAAGGCTATAACATATCAACATATGGAAAAAGTGGCGTCTGAATACTTTCAGGATGCACTGTATATTCTTGATTCTGACATGCTCACACTAAAATATCTACTTTGGATTGTTAATTGGACTTGTTATGTCATTTCCTTTTTAGATGTTTTGTTATTTGTGTATTTGTATTGTATTTGCTAGACATTCTACTGCACTGTTGGAGATAGTAACATAAGCATTTCACTACACCTGCTATAAGGGCACAAGGCGAGACCCAGATGCAGACACAGGAGGCAGATGGTTAGAGTCCAAGATGTTTATTAACAATCCAAAAGGGGTAGGCAAGAGAATGGTCTTGGACAGGCATAAGGTTCAGAGTTCCGGAGCTACAGAATGGCAGGCAGGCTCGAGGTCAGGGCAGGCAGAATGGAGTACAGAAATACGGGCAAAGGTCAAAACCAGGAGGACTAGTAAAGAGAATAGAACAGCAGGAGCACGGGAAGAACATGCTGGTTGACTTGAACATACAAGACGAACTGGCACAGACAGACAGGAAACACAGGGTTAAATACACCAGGGAAAATAAGCGACACCTGGAGGGGGTGGAGACAATCACAAGGACAGGTGAAACCGATCATAGCGTGACAATAACATCTGCAAATCTGTGAACGCGACCAATAAATGTTGATTGGATCAAATTATTTCAGGGATCATTTATTTCAGTTCATGAAACATGGGACCAACACTTTACATGTTGCAGTATTTTTGCTCATTGTAGTACAACCAAATTATAAAACGACAATAAGATTTTACCTTTCTTATAACTGTTAAAAACATATTTGTAATTTTGTGTTAGAGAAAATGTGGATATTTTCTAAAGGTCTCTCTCTCAATGCTTCTGTCCCCATCGCTGTGAACATCTCACCAAGGTCAGCTTGGCCTCCTTAACTTGTTAGGAACTCACCTTTCATCTCATATTAGTCTATGACAAACATAACGTTTTTTTATTTTATTTAAAATCTCTGAAATATTTTAGATTAATGTCTATAAATCTATCCCTGAATGTGTTATGGAGAGGCAACTACTCTCTCCTGCTGCGATGTATGGATTGCAGGCATGTGCTTGGCCAGTGGCTGTGATGTAGGGTTCAGCCAGGAGTTGATGGACAGTCGAAAGAGCGAATGAAATCGTAGGAGGGACATCCCAGTTTCAAATGGTTTCAGATTTCACAACCAATATCACACAGGCTTAGAAAATATACTACTATGTCCGTGGGAGCCAGGGCTATCGCTCAATGCATTTTGATCTACGGTGTCCACAGATCGATTTATAAGCGGAAATGTCGGTCGGAACCGGTACCAGAACCACAAAGGTCCCCTGAACAGGGGACTTTACATCTAAAAGATTTTAAGACATCCTAATGCTGTTTGTTTGTGTATGTAGGGCAGACAACTAACTACTTGTATTCCAAATTTGTGCAATATTAGAGCTTGCAATATTGGGTTACATACGTTTATGTGGCCCATCTCCCCCTCTACCAAGGCATTATTCTGCACATTTTTTGTTTAGTGGGTGTGTCACAATATCTATCAATTTTACCACTTTTGCAGTAAAACATATTTTTCACAGTCATCCATTTCATAAATGGGAGACATTAGAAATGTGAAAAAACATGGTTGTGTTTTTTTCTAACTTGGGTGGGAGTATCTCAAAATGTTGGAAGCCTTGCCGCTAGCCTAATATTGCATTCATTCTTCTAAACATGACTTTCCTTTGGATTATAATGCAGACTAACCCCGAGCAGGGAACATCAACCCTTATTTGATTTCTTGCTGCTGGGTTATTAAAATTGTCTGCATATTTCTTTATTTCTTGCTGGATTTTGGGTCTGAACTGAATAAAACATTTACTTTTATTTGAGTACAAAGATATTGTTGCTCAACTTACAGCAGACTTAATTTTGCCTCCCTTGTGTTTCTATTAACAGTGTTGGGTGCTAAGTAAACTCAACTAGTGAACCACATTCTGTCCCATCACTATTACCAAAAAAAGACTAGCTGTCCCTTTAACATGCTGGCTTCGTCCTAAACTCTAGCTAATTGTGTCAGAGTGTGTTCTGGCAGTGTTTCAAAGCGCTTTTCACGTCCTAACCTTCTCTGGCTGAGTTGACGACTGAGTAGTTCAGGAGAGCCACAGCCCAGGCATCTCTCTGGTGAGCCCTAGCTCTTCTTGTTTATTGGAGAGAAAGAATTGGGCTCCCATTGAGTCTCAGCTCGCTACAGAAATGTTAATTAGGCATTAAACCTTGTTCCGGGCAAAAGACCTCTCTTTCCTGAAGCTTCTGCCGCTCCGCTAAGCTAAGCGTGGTGGGCTGTGGGGACTGTGGGGATGTGTTTTTATAAAGGCCATTACTTCTACCACACACAGGCTGTGGATACTGGTACACATAGAGGAAAATACACAGAGAGAGGAAAGGAGGGGATGGGATATTCTAATGCTTTGGTTGCTATGGTCCCACCTGTTTACTCATTACACAGAGAGAGAGCTACACTGAGTGTACAAAACATTATGAACACCTGCTTTCAATGACAGACTGACCAGGTGAATCCAGGTGGAAGCTATGATCCCTTATTGATGTCAGTCACATCAATCAGTGTAGATGAAGGGGAGGAGACAGGTTAAAGAAGGATTGTTAAGCCTTGAGACAATTGAGACATGGATTGTGTTATGTGTGCCATTCAGAGGGTGAATGGGCAAGACAAAAGATTTAAGTGCCTTTAAATGGGGTATGGTAGTAGGTGCCAGGCAACTTGACACAACTGTGGGAACCATTGGAGTCGTGTGGAACGCTTTCAATACCTTGTCGAGTCCATGCCCTGACGAATTGAGGCTGTTCTGAGGGCAAAAGGGATGGGTGCAACTCAATATTAGGAAGGTGTTTTTAATGTTTTGTACACTGTGTATTTTGATAAACTCCGTTGTACAGATCAGTGAAGTTGTTTGAGCAGTTACCAAACTTTTGTTGCTCCACCTGTTGTTTTCTTTCTCTAGCGGTTCACCGGCATCCTTCTCATCTCCTCCCTCCCTCCCTCCATCTATAGAGCATCTATGCTGAATTGACTTCTCTCAACGAAAAGATTTAAAAGAGCATTTTGCAAATGTTCCACTTGGCAGCCTACTAGGCAAAACAAATTAGGAGTTCACAACTTCAAAAGAGCTCCCCACAGCAACCCCCTCGCCCCAGCCAACGGTGGTTCTTTCCAAAGACAGACAGGCAGCCAGGCAGTGAGAGGGTTTTTAATAAGGAGGAATCTCAATCAGAGCCCCTGTAGAGTAAAACGGTGGATATGAATCTACTGTGTGGGATGCCCGCATTTATGGGTAAGCATGCCCAGCACTCGCCAACATACAATATTTCCAGTTTTTAAGATGTTAATGGTGAAAACCTTAGTAAAAAATGTTGTGAAGTGATAACAAGCTACTATTACATTGAAGAAAAACATAAACGTAACATGTAAAGTGTTCGTCCCATGTTTCATGAGCTGAATGTCCACCAGAGCTGTTGCCAGAGAATTGAATGTTCATTTCTCTACCATAAGCTGCCTCCAACTTTATTTTAGAGAATTTGGCAGTACATCCAACTGGCCTCACAACCCCAGACAACATGTAACCATGCCAGCCAAGGACCTCCACATCCGGCTTCTTCACCTGGTAGAGACTGAGACTAGCCACCTGGACAGCTGATCAAATCAAATTGTATTGGTCACATACACATGGTTAGCAGATGTTATTGAGAGTGTAGCGAAATGATTATGCTTCTAGATCTGACAGTGCAGCAATATCTAACAGGTAATATCTAACAAGTCCACAACAAAACCTAATAGCTAACAAATTCCACAACAAAACCTAATACACACAATCTAGTAAAGGAATGAGATAAGAATGTATAGATATAAAATATATGGATGAGAAGTGACAGAGCGGCTAAGATACAATAGATAATATAGAATAGATAGTGTAGGATACAGTATATACATATGAGATAAGTAATGCGAGATATGTAAACATTCTTAGTGGCATTGTTAAAGTGATGAAACTGTGGGTATGCACAACCGAATAATTTCTGCACAAAGTGTAAAAACTGTGACAGGGAAGGTCATATACATGCTTGTCGTCCTCACCAGGGTCTTGACCTGACTGTAGTTTGGCGTCGTAACCAACTTCAGTGTACAAATGCTCACCTTCAATGGCCACTGCCATGCTGGAGAAGTGTGGTCTTCACGGATGAATCGTGGTTTCAACTGTACCGGGCAGATAGCACACTGTGTATGGCGATGTGTGGTCACGTTGTGAACTGAGTGCCCCATGGTGGGGGTGGGGTTATGCTATGGGCAGGTATAAGCTACGAACAACAAACAAAATTGCATTTTATCTATGGCAATTTGAATGCACAGAGATACTGTGAAAAGATCCTGAGACTCATTGTCGTGCCATTCATCCGCCACCATTACCTCATGTTTCAGCATGATAATGCACGGCCCCATGTCGCAAGGATCTGTTCACAATTCCTGTAAGCTGAAAATGTCCCACCTCTTCCATGGCCTGCATACTCACGAGACATGTTAGGGATGCTCTGGATCGACGTGTACGACAGTGCATTCCAGTTCCCACCAATACCCAGCAACTTCACACAGCCATTAAATAGGAGTGGGACAACATCACACAAGCCACAATCAAGAGCCTGATGAACTCTATGCGAATGAGATGTGTCACGCTGCATGAGGCAAATGGTGGTCACACCATATAATGACTGGTTTTCTTATCCACGCCCCTACCTTTTTTTTAAGGTGTCTGTGACCAACAGATACATATCTGTATTCTTAGTCATGTGAAATCCATAGATTAGTTCATAATGAATGTATTATTTCTTATATGAACTGTAACTCAGTAAAATATTTAGTTCAGTGTGGTATAAGTGTTAGAAGTCTTGAACAGGTGTCTATATAGAGAAAGGCTGAATAACTTTCATTTGATTGATATGTCTCTAAAGCATTGAAGCGCAGCATTTCCCAAAGTGTAAATCTTTACTCTTACACAACAAGCCTGAGAGTAAAATGCCTGCCATTACTCATGTTTGTCGTTACCTTGTTTACTTTAAGACTTTACTCTGGTATTATCTATCTAACTCTCTGTTAAAAGGTCAGTGATTCTGGGATGACAGGGCATCGAGCATTGTGTAGCGACACGAAAAGGAGGTCTACTCTGAGCGATTGGCATCGCTCTACATTGCCTGTTGACCGTGCACAGGGAGTCATTGAACGTTTAAATGTTTGTCTGACGTCATCGAGGTTCATTCACAGGATAAAGGTCTATTTTTAATCTGCTGTAGATTATCCATCTATATATGATCTAGCCAACGCGACTGTAGTGGTACTTATATTGTTGTAAGTTATCCACAATTATGCCCTGATGCATTCTGGGTGACTCATGAACCCTTGCCATATGAGCCATATACAGTATGAGCCATATCATTCCCATGGTCAGACCTCCAACCAAGGCCATTGGCCCAACCCATCCAACCAAGGCCATTGGCCCAACCCATCCAACCAAGGCCATTGGCCCAACCCATCCAACCAAGGCCATTGGCCCAACCCATCCAACCAAGGCCATTGGCCCAACCCATCCAACCAAGGCCATTGGCCCAACCCATCCAACCAAGGCCATTGGCCCAACCCATCCAACCAAGGCCATTGGCCCAACCCATCCAACTAGGCAGGGCCACTCTGGAAATAAGTCCTTACTTTATTGTTATCCTTGAGCGTTTTGTAATAGTGCTTTTTTATAATGTAGCTTGGAACCCTGTATTTTCCCGAGCATTTAAGATATATATTACCTTCAATGTTATCTGGTGATCAAGCCGTCACTGTTTTGTGATTATTAGTGTCGTAAAATGTTAGCTATCCGGTTAGCAATTAGCATGGTTGACATTTCAATGGAAATACTACTATTATCAGCATTTTGATGTCTCATAATTTATTTTACAGATAAAATGTATGTGTTCAGAAAGTAGATAACAGTTTAATATTAAAATATAAATGAATAATAACATCAAATAAAACTTTCAGTGATGTGCATTGACAAAAACAAAGAAAACACTGTGTTGGAGTTTGTGTCAGAGATGCACTTGCAAAGTAAAGGAAGAAACACAGAAGGTGGGTTGAATAAATATACAGTACCAGTCAAAAGTTTGGACACACCTACTCATTCCAGGGTTTTTCTTAAAAATATGTATTTTCTACATTGTTAGAGTAATAGTGAAGACATCATAACTGTAACCAAAAAAGTGTTAAACAAATCAAAATATATTTTATATTTGAGATTCTTCAAAGTAGTCACCCTTTGTCTTGATGACAGCTTTGCACACTCTTGGCATTCTCTCAACCAGCTTCATGCGGTAGTCATCAAGTCATCAAAACCATCAAGCACTATAATGAAACTAGCTCTCATGAGGACCGCCACAGGAAAGGTAGACCCGGAGTTACCTCTGTTGCAGAGGATAAGTTAATGAGAGTTACCAGCCTCAGAAATTGCAGCCCAAATAAATGCATCACAGAGTTAAAGTAAAAGACACATCTCAACATCAACTGTTCAGATGAGACTGAGTGAATCAGGCCTTCATGGTCGAACTGCTGCAAAGAAACCACTACTAAAGGACACCAATAATAAGAAGAGACTTGCTTGGGCCAAGAAACATGAGCAATGGACATTAGACCGGTTGAAGTCTGTCCTTTGTTCTGATGAGTCCAAATTTTAGATTATTGGTTCTAACTGCCGTGTCTTTGTGAGACACAGAGTACGGATGATGTACGCATGTGTGGTGTACGGTGAACGGATGATCTCCGCATGTGTGGTTCCCACCGTGAAGCATGGAGGAGGAGGTGTGATGGTGTGGGGGTGAATTTCTGGTGACACTGTCAGTGACTTATTTAGAATTCCAGGCACACTTAACCAGCATGGCTACCACAGCATTCTGCAGCAATACACCATCCCATCTGGTTCGCGCTCAGTGAGACTGCCATTTGTTTTTCAACAGGACAATGACCCAACCAGGCTGTGTAACGGCTATTTAACTGAGAAGGAGAGTGAAGGAGTGCTGCCAGATGACCTGGCCTCCACAACCTCAACCCAATTGAGATGGTTTGGGATGAGTTGGACTGCAGAGTGAAGGAAAAGCAGCCAACAAGTGCTCAGCATATGTGGGAACTCCTTAAAGACTGCTGGAAAAACATTCCATATGAAGCTGGTTGAGAGAATGCCACAAGTGTGCAAAGCTTTCATCAAGTAAAGGGTGGCTACTTTGAAGAATCTCAAATATCAAATATATTTTGATTTGTTAACCTGTTAGAGCTCTAGGGGCGCTATTTCATTTTTGGATAAAAAACGTTCCCGTTTTAAGCGCGATATTTTGTCACGAAAAGATGCTCGACTATGCATATTCTTGACAGTTTTGGAAAGAAAACACTCTGAAGTTTCAGAATCTGCAAAGATTTTGTCTGTAAGTGCCCCAGAACTCATTCTACAGGCGAAACCAAGATGATGCATCACCTAGGAATTAGCAGAATTTCTGAAGCTCTGTTTTCCATTCTCTCCTTATATGGCTGTGATTGCGCAACGAATAAGCCTACACTTTCTGTCGTTCGCCCAAGGTCTTAGCAGCATTGTGACGTATTTGTAGGCATATCATTGGAAGATTGACCATAAGAGACTACATTTTCCAAGTGTCCGCCTGGTGTCCTGCGTCGAATTCGGTGCGCAATTGCCAGCTGCTTCTACTTTACCATTTGATTCAGGGGAGAAAGCATGTGTCCAAGAACGATGTATCAATGAAGAGATATGTGAAAAACACCTTGATGATTGATTCTAAACAACGTTTGCCATGTTTTCAGTCGATATTATGGAGTTAATTTGGAAAAAAGTTTGCGTTTTGAGGACTGAATTTATGGATTTTTTTTGGTAGCCAAATGTGATGTATAAAACGGAGCTATTTCTAATACACAAGGAATCTTTTTGGAAAAACTGAGCATCTGCTATCTAACTGAGAGTATCCTCATTGAAAACATCAGAAGTTCTTCAAAGGTAAATGATTTTATTTGAAGGCTTTTATGTTTTTGTTAATGTTGCGTGCTGGATGCTAACGCTAATGCTAACGCTAAATGCTAACGCGAAATGCTAACTCTAGCTAGCTACTTTTACACAAATTATTGTTTTCCTATGGTTGAGAAGCATATTTTGAAAATCTGAGATGACAGTGTTGTTTACAAAAGGCTAAGCTTGAGAGATGGCATATTTATTTCATTTCATTTGCGATTTTCATAAATAGTTAACGTTGTGTTATGCTAATGAGCTTGCTGATAGATTTACACAATCCTGGATACAGGGGTTTTTTCATAGCTAAACGTGACGCAGAAAACGGAGCGATTTGTCCTAAACAAATAATCTTTCAGGAAAAACTGAACATTTGCTATCTGAGAGTCTCCTCATTGAAAACATCTGAAGTTCTTCAAAGGTAAATGATTTTTTTGAATGCTTTTCTGTTTTTTTGTGTAAATGTTGCCAGCTGAATGCTAATGCTAAATGCTACGTTAGCCATCAATACTGTTACACAAATGCTTGTTTTGCAATGGTTGAGAAGCATATTTTGAAAATCTGAGATGACAGTGTTGTTAACAAAAGGCTAAGCTTGAGAGCTAGCATATTTATTTCATTTCATTTGCGATTTTCATGAATAGTTAACGTTGCGTTATGGTAATGAGCTTGAGTCTGTATTCACGAACCCGGATCCGGGATGGGGAGATCAGAAAGGTTAAATACTTTTTTGGTTACTACATGATTCCAAATGTGTTATTTCATAGTTTTGATTTAAATTAATAAAAACCCTTGAATTAGAAACTTTTGACTGGTACTATATATACTGTATTACATTTCAGAAATGTATTTTTTTAACAAAACAAAATAAACATCCAGCTCCATCGCCAACTCTGGATCCCACTGCACACACCTGTAGTGGAACTAATGCTGGCAGAAGTCACAGCACTCCCATGGCACATCAGACTCACAGTCCAGCGGGGAGCTTACAGATGGATCATGCAATAAGATTGATTAACATGGTTTGCAAATGTAGAAGTACTAGAGCAACAATAGTAATTGATAAAGCTGAGCGAGACAAAAACAAACATATGATGAAGTACCTGAGGGTGGTGCCATGGGTGGCGTGACAAAGGTGGCCGGTGGCGCTTTCCTCTTCCCTTTCTGTGCTGCAGTTGAGAGTAAAAGTAGTGTCAGACAGAGCATGTTTCTTTTTTTTTTTTTTTTTACATCATCCACTGGGTGAAGCTGCAGAAGTTTTGGAGGAGGTGGACCTGACTTGTGGGCTGGTGATATCGATGGTAGATACTATATGTAAAGATAATACATATTTCTTTTAACATAGCAGTTTTATAAAACAAGTAACAAACAGTATTTTTTTCAGAATTTAACATGTGGCGGTGGCTGTATTCAATATGCAGGGGGCAGGGACACAAGACGAGCCTGCTGTGGTGGCGACCAGGTGAGATGGAGGAGGCAGTTGGTCCAGAGGAGGCCGCTTTGGTGGTGAAAGACAGGGGGGGGCTGGTGTGCATCGTGGTGGTGGTGGACGAAACCTGACACCGTCACACATATTCCTCCCCAGAGATGCATGTGGCGACCACAGGGAGTTTTCTGTATTGGTCTGGGCCGATACTTCAGGACGGTAATGATGTGCCCCAGGTCCTTCGCTATCAGCACCCCCTCTATTATGGGGTGCTCTTCTACGGCTAGGCCTGGAGCAGGGGCTGAGGATGGGGAGGGTGTGCTGGTCGACGGCACAGTGCTTCTGGTTTCAGGAGAGGCTGTGCTGTGACCCGGAAGGGACCGAAATGGGATTAAACAGGATCCTTCAATGGCTGAAGAGTCCAAAGGGAAGAGGTCACACTTCTTAATCCCTTCCATCACATAGAGCATGTCCTGGCAGCGCTGGTATGGGTAGCGGAATAATCTGGTAAATTCTGATTTGTTTACCATGTCGGAGTAGTCGAAATGGCTGAGGTTTCCAGCTACCTTGGAGAACCAGTCTTTAAAGGGACAAAGTATCTCACGTCCAGATGCTGCAGGACATGGGGGTGTGTGGTGGTAGACAAAGAAGCATGACCCCTTCCCCTAGTGCCGCCCGGAGCACCTCCGGGTCCATGTGGCTCCTGTGCCCATTGAAGAGGAGAAGGAGAGGGCGTTCCTTTACTGCATGTTTAATGAAGTGCTGAAACCACTTCCTGAAACTGGTCCCTGTCAATGTAGCTACTGTTGGACCTTCCATACAAGGCTTGGGGGGGATGTCCTCCCCAGCTGTGTTGCAGCAGGCTAGCACTGTGATGTACTCCTTGGTCCCCGGAGCCTGCTGGTACACATGTTTTGCTCTTCGGTGAGCCAGCACTTTGTGCCTGCTCTGGTCGCTACAAAACACAGACTCATCACAGTTATAGATTTGTCTGGGTTTTTCCCTCAACCCACTCTCCTCCAAGTGCTTCTCACAAGAAGTGGAGGTGTCCAATGTTGGACGGGTGGCACACTCATCTTCTCCCTATCCAGGGTGTCCGGCCTCCTCATGCTCAGGTTCTTGTGCCTCCTCAACATTTCCCATCACCTCTTCCCCAGTGGTGGGATTGCTCCCCTGGATGCCTAAACCTGGAATAGAATAGGAATTGTCCATCCAGGATGAACATTTTAATTTTGTGATTACCATACACATCCACCTTTACGTCACACACATTAAGAACAGTCAGTCCAGCATTCTACATGCGTGTACACATAGAACACCAAATACCTGCTTATTTTGTCTGTGTATTTCATCAGCCTCTGTCTGGTGAAGGGGAACCCCATGGCAGGCACAGCAGATACAGTATTGCACTATTTAGTTCTTTTCCAGTTCATTTACATTTTGAGCTCAAGGTGATTTAGTCCTCCAACAGCTAGTGTGTCCAAAGTTAAGGGGTGTCTGATGTTGGGGGGAAATGTGCTATAATTCCTGTTTTCACTCTTTGTACAGTATATCTATTTCTGTATTCCTTGTGCTCATTCACTTTACCAAACCAGCTATAGCTTCAATTGCTTACAGCTAATGCATTACTGAGTACATGGACATTCATAACCTACGACCTTTAGCAATATGCTAATGCATCCTAGCTGACACATCATGAAATTACATAAACGAATCATAGCCATCATTAACAAGGCAACATCTCTGTAGCCTATTTGCTGCAATTTGTGTCTGTAATTTCATCCTTTCATGTGAAATACCCACCATTTCAGCAGGGCTTAGTGTTCAGTGATCAGAGACGCGTTACATATTCCCCTCATCAGTGAGCAGCCAGCCAACCATTAAGTGTAATGTGCAATTAAATATTTATTTGAACTTGGCTAGCTAGGTTCTATTACATTTACATACTCAACCCATTGTCAGCCATCCAGTGAAGTGCGTTTGTCTGCTTATGAATTCATATTTTCATGACAGCCTCTCTATTCTTCTTTTCACACTACCACCAGTCCATTTATATATATATATATATATATATATATATATATATATATATATATATATATATATATTGGGGGGGGGGGGGGTGTACTGTACGCCTGTGTGGGTGGTAGTGTGGTAGTGGAGAATAAGTGCTGTTGGAAGCCATGCTGTTTGTCTGGACTCACGCTGAGAGAACGGATGGAGAAAGAACGAGCTTAACAGACAAGCTGAGAATATTGGGCATAAAACATTCATGTTTGACAGTGTAATAACTAACAGACTTTAAAGAAAGGATTCATTGCCAATTTTCTTGGAAAGGGTTAACAAAGATTTCAATTAAAGCAGCCTTTCTACAACAGAATGCCAACAACAATATCTCAGCTCACTTGAAAAATAGATTCACAATGCAAAGATGCGACACAGATTCATAAACATTGAGATCAGCTAAACATACAAGAGGCTTTGGTCTGAGCGGGTTCTTGCATCATGTTGTTTGTACACTGCAGTCTCACAAAGTCAACCGTTCTACGCACATAAGTGCAGCTTATGGGGTACAGTAAGGTTACAGCCTTCCCATCTCTCTCTCTCTCTCTCTCTCCCTCTCTCTCTCTCTCTCTCTTTTTTCTCTTTCTTTATAAATGTATCACATACATATATATACACACACACACACACACACACACACACACACACACACACACACACACACACACACACACACACACACACACACACACACACACACACACACACACAGCGGGGTGCCATTCAACCCCTCCCAGCCTGCTTTGCTCTGCTCAGGCTCATTCTCATGCATGGCTCCACTGGAGCCCCTGCTGCCTAGCTCAGCTGCATAAGAGGCTCTCAACACATACACTCACTCACTCCCACTGTGCAAAAGAGGCTGTGACTGCTGGGTGCCCCTTCCATCACACACACAGTCACAGCGAGCGTCAGGCTCCCCTGCCTGTACACACACACACAGCGGCCATTGGGCTCCCCTGCCGGAGTCACAGGAAGTCACTCTCAGCTCATTACCACCAGACCTAATGGAGCACAACACACACCCTGGGATCACACTGGTAAATCGACCAGTGCATTGAGTACCTGGGAGGTGTGTGTGTATGTGTGAGGGGGGATGAATGTGTATCTTTTTGCCTGTGTGTGTCTGATTTTCAGCTCTCAGGAGGACAGTTCCCCGGGTCCCGAAGACGTGAATGTCGATTAAGGCAGCAGAGGGGTTGGGTTAAATGCGGAAAACACATTTCATTTGAATACATTCTGTTGGACAACTGACTAGGTATCCCCCTTTCCCTGTTGTTTGATTGATATGGATGTCTCCCCAAACCCTGTATGTGTTATCTTAGTGTGTGTGTTTGTGTTCAATACACACCCCGTCCTCCTCCCTTTCTCTCGCCCTATCGCTCTCTCTCTCTCTTCTCTTCCTCTCACACAAACTCTAGGTTAGGAATCAGGAGATGGGAGTGATTATTGACGCACACACACACACACACACACACACACAGGGGTTAAATTGGGTCGGATCCTGATGTGTCCGTGATCAAATGAGAGCTAGGAGGAGCTGATGCACCTTTTGCTGAAAAATTGTTGTCCACATTTAATTTTCTTCAGCCAACAAAATGAGTAAGCAACAGCAAAATCAGAGGTGCATTCAAATTACAAGTGCCGCACAGGGAGAGAAGTATGCATGCCCAGTTACTGTACAATATTCTTAATGCAGTAACGGGAAAATATTGCCAAGATGCAGCCCTTTCTCTCTCAGGCTGATACAGAGAGACTCTGTAATGCTCTCCTGTCTGGTCTACCCAAGAAAGCCATTGGTCAAATGCAAAACATACAGAATGCTGCAGCACGGGTTCTGACCAAGACCAGGACGGAGAGCACACATACACTGGTTTGGCAAATCTGACCATAATTCTATCCTCCTGATTCCTGTTTACAAGCAAACATTTAAACAGGAAGCACCAGTGATTCGGTCTATAAAAAAAGTGGTCAGATGAAGCAGATGCTAAACTACAGTACTGCTTTGCTAGCACAGACTGGAATATGTTCCGGGATTATTCCAAAGGCATTGAGGAGTACACCAAATCAGTCACTGACTTTATCAATAAGTGCATCAAGGACGTTGTCCCCACAGTGACTGTACGTACATACCCCAACCAGATACATGGATTACAGGCAACATTCGCACTGAACTAAATGGTAGAGCTGCCGAGTTCAAGGAGCAGGACTCAAACCCGGAAGCTTATAGGAAATCCCACAGTGCCTGCCGACAAACCATCAAACAGGCAAAGCGTCAATACAGGACTAAGATCGAATCGTACTGCACCGGCTCCGATGCACGTCGGATGTGGCTATTACAGACTACAAAGGGAAGCCCAGCCGAGAGCTGTCCAGTGACACGAGCCTCCCAGATGAGCTAAATAACTTCTATGCCTGCTTTGAGGCAAGTAACACTGAAACATGCATGAGAGCATGTGAATAATACCTTCAAACAGGTCAACATTCACAAGGCTGCAGGGCCAGACGAATTACCAAGACGTGTACTCTGAGCATGCCCTGACCAACTGGCAAGTGTCTTCACTGACATTTTCAACCTCTCCCTGTCTGACTCTGTAATACCAACATGTTTCAAGCAGTCAACCATAGTCCCTGTGCCCAGGAACACTAAGGTAACCTGCATAAATGACTACCGACCCGTAGCACTCACGTCTGTAGCCATGAAATGCTTTGAAATGGCTCACATTAACACCATTATCCCAGAAACCCTAAACCCACTCCAAATTGCATACCACACCAACAGATCCACAGATGATGCAATCTCTATTGCTCATCACTAAACTAAGGACCCTGGGACTAAATAAGGACTTTGGGACTAAGTACAGGAGGGGGCAGTGCATGCCCCCCTGGGACTAATCCCTCTGCAACTAGATCCTGGACTTCCTGATGGGCTGTCCCCAGGTGGTAAGGGTAGGTAACAACACATCCGCCACGCTGATCTTCAACACGGGGGCCCTCAGGGGTGTGTGTTCTGCTCCCTCATGTACTCCCCGTTCACTCATGAGTGGACAGCCAGGCATGAAACCAACACCATCATTAAGTTAGCTGATGACACAAATGTCAATAGGCCTGATCACTGACAATGATGAGACAGGAGGTCAGAGACCTGGCCGTGTGGTGCAAGGACAACAACCTCTCCCTCAATGTGATCAAGACAAAGAAGATTATTTTGGACTTCAGGAAAAGGAGGACCGAGCACGCCCCCATTCTCATCGATGGGGCTGTAGTGGAGCAGGTTGAGAGCTTCAAATTCCTTGGTGTCCACATCACCAACTAACTAACATAGACCAAGCACACCAAGACAGTCTTGAAGAAGGCATGACAAAGCCTATTCCTCCTCAGGAGACTGAAAAGATTTGGCATGGGTCCTCAGATCCTCAAAAGGTTTTACAGCTGCACCATCGAGAGCCTGGTATGGCAACTGCTTGCCACTACAGAGAGTAGTGTGTGCGGCCCAGAACGTCACCGGGGCCAAGCTTCCTGCCATCTAGGACCTCTATACCATGCGGTGTCAGAAGAAGGCCCTAAAAGTTGTCAAAGACTCCAGCCACCATAGTCATAGACTGTTTTTTTCTGCTACCGCACGGCAAGTGGTGCCTGAGCGTGAAGTCTTGGTCCAAGAGGCTCCTAAATACTGTAGCTTCTACCCCCAAGCCATACGTCTCCTGAACAGATCATCAAATGGCTACCAGAACGTAGCTGCTACTCTCTGTTATTATCTATGTATAATCACTTTAATAACTATATCTACAAGTACATTTAATTTTTTAAATTATTTAAAAAAAATTATATTACCTCAATTACCTTGACACCAGTGCCCGCCGAACATTGACATTGACTCTGTACTGGTACCCCCTGTACATTGCCCTGCTATTGTTATTTATTGCTGCCCTTTAATTATTTGTTATTATTATCTCTTACTTTTTGGGGGTTATTTTCTTAAAACTGCATTGTTGGTTAGGGCTAGGCCCCTTTTTTTTTCTCAATTTCCGCCTGAATGACATGTCCAAAGTAAACTGTCTTGCTCAGGCCCTGAAGCCAGGATATGCATATAATTGGTACCATTGGAAAGAGAACACTTTGACGTTTGATGAAATATTAAAATAATGTAGGAGAATATAACACAATAGAAATGGTAGGAGAAAATCCAAAGAAAAATCAACCAGAATTTGTTTTGAGATATCAAATCAAATGCATTTGTCACATACACATGGTTAGCAGATATTAATGCGAGTGTAGCGAAATGCTTGTGCTTCTAGTTCCGACAATGTAGTAATAACCAACGAGTAATCTAACTAACAATTCCAAAACTACTACCTTATACACACAAGTGTAAAGGGATAAAGAATAAAAAACATGTACATAAAGATATATGAATGAGTGATGGTACAGAGCGGCATAGGCAAGATGCAGTAGATGGTATTGAGTACAGTATATACATATGAGATGAGTAATGTAGGGTATGTAAACAAAGTGGCATAGTTTAAAGTGGCTAGTGATACATGTATTACATAAAGATGATATAGAGTACAGTATATACGTATACATATGACATGAATAATGTAGGGTATGTAAACATTATATTCAGTAGCATTGTTTAAAGTGGCTAGTGATATATTTTACATCAATTCCCATCAATTCCCATTATTAAAGTGGCTGGAGTTGAGTCAGTGTGTTGCCAGCAGCCACTCAATGTTAGTGGTGGCTGTTTAACAGTCTGATGGCCTTGAGATAGAAGCTGTTTTTCAGTCTATCGGTCCCAGCTTTGATGCACCTGTACTGACCTAAAGTATTTAGTCAGCCACCAATTGTGCAAGTTCTCCCACTTAAAAAGATGAGAGAGGCCTGTCATTTTCATCATAGGTACACTTCAACTATGACAGACAAAATGAGAAAAAAAATCCAGAAAATCACATTGTAGGATTTTTTATGAATTTATTTACAAATTATGGTGGAAAATAAGTATTCTGGATTTTTTTCTCATTTTGTCTGTCATAGTTGAAGTGTACCTATGATGAAAATTGCAGGCCTTTCTCATATTTTTAAGTGGGAGAACTTGCACAATTGGTGGCTGACTAAATACTTGTTTGCCCCACTGTAAGGGCATACTGGCAATTAGCTCCCTGGCTGCAATTCCCATGGCTTCCAAGGGGTGCCAGCAGTCTATGTTCAAGGTTTCAGGCTTGTAACTTCAGAAACGAAGAAGAAATATCAGTTTTAGTACATGGACACAGTCTTCGAAATTCATGTTTGCGTGCACTATGAAGCATCTGCTACAATCGGTTTCCTATTGAACATACTTCTTCCGTAAGAAATATTATAGTTTAATTACATTTTAGGGTATCTGAGGAGTACATAGAAACGTATTTTGACTTGTTGAAACAAAGTTTAGGTGTAGATTTTTGGATTCCTTTCTCTGCACCTTGAACGAGTGGATTTCTCAAATCGGTTGCGCGAACAAACTGACTTTTTGGGATAGAAAGAAGGACATAAGTTTTGAAAGTAGGGATGAAGCTGACCGGTTGCTTCATTTTTTAGGCATGTCGGCATCATTTTATTTTGAATTCATTTTGTTGTAGAATGTCCTTTTAAAAGGTCACCAGAACTGACCTTCTCACAGTCATTCTCTCCCTCAAAATTGTAAGTCCCTTCATAACCTGTAATATGCATTATGTGCATATGTGCTTTTGTCAGTATATATTGCCTCACTTCCCAAATCCCAATTTATCCACTGCACACGCACACACAGTGCTGTAGGCCATTTCACAGCAGTCCAAAGCAGCCTGTCAAACCCATGAACCCAGGGCCCGGACAGATATCTATATCTCTTACATCACCCATTCCCTACAGCCGAATGAGCGATATTTACATTAAACAACAATCTTGTTGAAATTCTATCAATATTTCCCCTGCAGCCAAAACGTTTCCAGGAAACATTTTTAAAAAATGTGAATGCATCATAACTGGAACATTGGATCTCCTTAACAAATATAGCTACCTCACATGGTTTATGGTTATTGCCTACCGATGTTGTGTTGTGTCCATTATTGCGGCGCCTGGCCAGTTGGCTGGCCTCTGGCTAGGTGGCCACAGGAAGAGAAAAGAAGGAAGATATCAGGGAACCAGGAGCCTCATTGATTAATCACTTGAAGGCACAAATCTGTGGGGAAATCATGCGTGGGTGGTATCATTTCCACGCAAGTGTGAAAGTTATCAATATGAACGTTTGCTTGAGAGTGTGCGTAAATGTACTTACAGTGCCAGGTGGTAGAATAAGGGAACTGCTTGTTAAGCATAGAATGGGGAAAAAAACCTTCCTAATATTGTTGCATCCTCTCAGAACAGCCTCAATTCGACAGGGCATGGACACTACGAGGTGTCGAAAGCGTTCCACAGTAATGCTGGCCCATGTTGACTTCAATTCTACCCACAGTTGTGTCAAGTTGTCTGGATGTAGTGGACCATTCTTGATACACACAGGAAATTGTTGAGGTTGAAAAACCCAGCAGTGTTGCAGTTCTTGACACAAGCTGGTGCCCCTCGAACTACTACCATACCCGGTTCAAAGGCACTTACATTTTTTGTCTTGCCTATTCACCCTCTGAATGTCACACATACACAATCCATGTCTCAATTGTTTAACCTGTCTCCTCCCCTTCATCTACACCGATTGAATAAGGGATCATAGCTTTCACCTGGATTCACCTGGTCAGTCGATGTCACGAAAATAACAGGTGTTCTTAATGTTTTGTGTACTCAGTGTATGTTGAAAATGTGTAAAATTGTGTGAGAAATCATTAAATCATTTTTAGATTGAATTGTATATCCATTGTGAATTGATGCAACATATCTTGCTTGACATGCTATATAATTTGACCACATCAGTGCATTTTGTAAGATAATAATATCAAGTACGGTAATTTGTTAAATTAGAGGTACGTGTGAAAGTGAAACCATTGGTTAAATACTATAAAAGACTGAGATAATGGGAAATTGAATGAGAGATGGCTGATTTTGCTATGTTTGAAGGCACGCTGCATTTCACAGAGAGCAGGATTTTAGAGACAGGTGCTACTTTTGCTGCAGAAAGTACAGATTGGCTCAAAATATATTGTTTCCCAAAACCAATCTTATAGATTTTTTTGTATGGATTTAAGACTTTAAAAAGTCAAAACAGTGCCCTTCCGGTGCACATCCAAGTGCTATCCACCCTCGGGGTTTTTGGCAACGGGCACTTTTCAGAGAGAGCTTGCTGGTCAGCATCTCACAGCCCTTGATAAACCAATGCTTTGGATGCAATCATCATCAACACGAACAGTAACACACAGTTTCCATACAGCATTGCACAACAGGCTAAAGTCAAGAGGGGTTTCTTTGCCATGATGCATTCAATGGGTTCACAAATATGAACGGAGCAATAGACGGCACCCACATCGTCATAAAATCAGCATCCCAAAAACTCTTTGTGTGCAGATGATAGGTTATGTGATGCGCAAAAGACGCTGCTGAATGTGGTGGAAAGGTGGCCAGGTGAAAAGCATGACTTTTTCTGCAGAACAGCAATGGTGGCTTATATGCCTTACAGGAGGGGGCTGTTGAGGGCGGATGGCTTATTGGCGAGTGTTGTCTACTCATTTGAAACACATTTTCCATTGCTAAAGCAACTCGAGTTGTCCTAATGGTTCTCTCCTTGTAGCTATGTTTTTATTTTTACTGGTCAAGCCACAACTGAGCTAGCAAAATACAACCTTTTGGTTGTAGTGTCAATCTCTGACACTTGTACCTCTTAGCTTTTTTTGTTGTTGAGCTCTTATATTCCATTGTACAGCGTTGCATATTCCCCACAGGCTTTAAAGGGATTATTTTGACGATATATGGTTAATTAGGGGCGTTTTGAAATGCAAATAGCCAAGGTCGTACATGAGCACTGAGGCTGAGAACAATTGATATTTATCAATGGTAATCTCCTTCCGGTGTACGTAAGAGGCTAGTAGAATTGTTTGATAAATCACACTTTTTCTATGCGTATAAACATTCTAAACTCCATTTGTAAGTCGTATTTTAGGATAGTTTCTAAGCAATATTGATAAATGTGTCCCTTGGAGAGGGTAGCCCGAGCTCTGAGTAATACCCATGCCATGCACTGTATACCCATTTCAGCCATTGTTGACTGTTGTGTTACTGGTAGACTATACATGTCGCCGACCCTGTACCCTACTGTGTCTTACCACCATGCTACGAGAGGACTTCTGTCTGTCCATTCCAGACCACAACAAGAGACATTAAAGTGGTTGTCAATGTCAATCACTCAGCAGACATGCCGAGTCCCTTTCCAGCTCCCTATATCCATCTCTCTCTCTCGCGCGATCTGTACCTCTCTCTCCCTCTCTCTCTATCCCCCCCACAGTATCTTTAATGTATGTGTCTATTTCTATGCGGAACTGTTTACATTATGTAATTATTATGTTTACTCAGTGTGTAATACATATGTATCTGTGCATGTGTGTTAATGTGTGTCAGAGATTTGATGTATGTGCATATGTTTATTATTATACATGCATGTACTGTGTGTATATCTGTCTGTGTGTGTTTGTGTATGGTTTCTGTTCAGTTAACCCTGCAGGCCATATCAGTCGTTTCTCTGTCTATCTATATCTGCAGTGGCCCGTCATATCTCCAGGGTCCTCTTCTCTGCATCATCAGATCAATAGGGCTTAGCACCCATCTTTGCACAACAATACACTGTAAAGGTCGAGTTTGCACTGGCAGGTAATGAAGGACCTTCAAAGGCAAACCCACCGACTGCTCTGCAGACAGGGAAGCAAACATACTGTATGTCATTACACAAAGGCACATTTTTGTATGAGTGGCCAAAGCGGGAATCGAACCCATGATCCTGTTGGGGAAATGTGTTTTTCTGCTATACAATAAATGATACAGTACAATACAAGCTTCCCTCCTTCCAAATAACCCATGTCAGCATCTGTACAGTATCTCCTGCATGCGGGGGGATTCATCTCTGATCTCTGATGACTGGCCTTCATTTTCTTTTATCACACACCTCATTCTCGCATTCTCTAATTCTCTCTTTCTCTCTCAATCAAACCCAGTAGCCTGCCAGATACAGTATCTACAGTACATATTTGTCACCATCCATTACTTACAGCCAAATGAGCAATAGTCACATTAAACAACAATCTTTTTAAAATTATATCAATATCTCCTCCTGCTGCCCAAACATTTCTAGGAAGCATACAAAAACAGTGAATTCATCATAACTGGTACATTGTTTCTCCTTAACAAATATAACTACCTCACATGGTTTATGGTTATTGCCTACCGATCTGTGTTGTGTCCGTTGTTGCGGCGCCTGGCCAGTTGGCTGGCCTCTGGCTGGGTTGCCACAGGAAGAAATCAGGAGAAAGCAGCCTTAGCTCGAAGCCATAATCATGTCATGCACTGTATACCCATTTCAGCCATTGTTGACTGTTGTGTTACTGGTAGACTAACATGTCGGCTACCCTGTGCCCTACTGTGTCTTACCACCATGCTACGAGAGGACTTCTGTCTGTCCATTCCAAACCACCATCTCTCTCTCTCTCTCTCTCTCTAAAAACCGGACGACGCTGGGCCAATTATGCACCACCCTATGGGACCCCCATCACGGAAAGTTGTGATAAAGCCTGGAATCAAACCAGGGTCTGTAGTGACGCCTTTAGCACTGAGATGCAGTGCCTTAGACCGCTGCACCGCTCGGGATTCCTACACACAGTATCTTTAATGTCTACGTACGTCTATGTCTATCTATTTCTGGGCATAATGTTTTACAAATATGTATCTGTGTGTTTGTGTCAGAGATTTGATGTATGTGCATATGTTTATTATTAGATTTGCATGTACTGTGTGTATATCTGTCTGTATGTGTATGGTTTCTGTTCAGTTAACCCTGCAGGCTATATCAGTCATTTCTCTGTCTATCTATATCTGCAGTGGCCAGTCATATCTCCAGGGTCCTCTTCTCTGCATCACCAGAACAATAGGGCTTAGCCCCTATCTGGGCACAACAATGCACTGTAGAGGTCGAGGTTACACTGTCTGTCACTGGCACTGGCAGGTATGAAGGACCTTCAAAGGCAAACCCACTGACTGCTCTGTAGACAGGTAAGCAAACATACTGTATGTATGCCATTACATTAGGGCACATTTTTATATGAGTGGCCAAAGCACAATCCTGTTGGGGATATGTCTTTTACTGCTATACAATAAATTATACAGTACAATACAAGCTTACCTCCTTCCAATGTCAGCATCTGTACAGTATCTCCTGCCTGCATGTTTGACACTCCTTGTGTCATAAAATATAGAGTGAACTTCATGTTTGTCTGAGAAAAGCCCCAAGAGAGACAGAGAATCAGGTTTCTGCTATGTGCTCCTGTAATGCACAGCCAACATGCTCCTCAGCACCTCAGAACTCCTACGAAAAGTATCTAATTCTCTCTCTTTCTCTTTCTCTGTCTCTCTCTCTCTCTCTCTCTCTCGCTCTCTCTCTCTCTCTCTCTCTCTTTATATTAAGCTCTCTCTCTTTCTCTTCGTCTCTCTTTCTCACACACACACACACACACACACACACACACACACATACATTACAACCCTCCCCCACCAACAAAATCACACACGAGTAGAGCAAAGGCTGTGCGCAAACTTTGGGATCTTTAGCCATGGGAAGAAAGGTTCAGTAAAAGTCAGATCCGCAGCCACTCCGTTGGGGTTATTACCTGTGGACCAGGCCACCACGGCAGGGTTGCTTCAATAGCTATGACATTTAGCAGAGACCCTAGCTCCATGTCTCATACAAATGCCATCATGCGCTGGGCGACGGGGATATTACTGCTGGCATGTGTGGAAAGGTTAATAAAGTCTATAAGTGGGCTCAGATCCCTGATCATATCCTATAAGCGGGGTATTTTTCATAATGCTCTCTAATTTGATATTAGCCCAATGTCAGGGGATCCCACATGAGGTTGGTTGCACCTTAATTGGAGAGGATGGGCTCGTGTTAATGACTGGAGCGGAATTGGTCGAATGGTATCAAATGCATCCAACACAGGTTTTTCCATGTGTTTGAGGCCATTCCATTCGCTCCGTTCCAGTCATTATTATGAGGCGTCCTCCCCTCAGCAGCCTCCGCTGGTGGATCCCCAGCTGAAATAACGCTAATTAGGGAACATCATGTAAGGAGGTGCTGGGAAACTACAGGAAAGTTGTTAGACGTTGGTGAGAGTATAGGAGCTAGCTACATCTACAGCCACTCCATTGGGGGTTATTACCCGTGGACCAGGCCACCACGGCAGGGTGGCTTCAATAGCTATGACATTTAGCAGAGACCCTAGCTCCATGTCTCATACAAATGCCACCATGCGCTGGGCGACGGGGATATTACTGCTGGCATGTGTGGAAAGGTTAATAAAGTCTATGAGTGGGCTCAGATCCCTGATCACATCCTATAAGCGGGGTATTTTTCATAATGCTCTCTAATTTGGTATTAGGCACAGTGTCAGTGGATTCCCATCTGAAGTAACACTAGTTAATGAACATTGTGGTAGGAGGAGTTAAATACAGGAGAGAATTTAGACGTTGGTGAGAGGAGAGGAGCTAACTAGAGGTAAAGAATGGCTGGATCTATCAAGATGTATTATTTTCACAGTAGTTTCACCGTGTTAGTGTGTGCGTGTGTGTGTATGTGTACGTGTGTGCGCATATCTGCATGTGTCTGTGTCTGTAAACATCCCCTCATCTGGGAGAGCGCAAACAAGCTTGCACAAAGCAATGCCATCCCAAAAGCTCTGAGTAACACATCATAACAACACCGATTGTTCCCAGCCAGTCACACTGCTTCAGCGCTCTCAAAGAGAAAATGACAGCATAATCAGATGCAGTAGTGATATATTAATAGTTAAATGTATAAAAATGTTCTATCTTCTCTGGTGACACGAAGCAGCTACAACAGTATCATGAACTACAAATATAGTATAGTGGTGTAACCCCTTAGCTGTGCTAAACGATGTAGAACCCATCAGGACATACAGGGAAAGAAGCATGGCGTTGACCTAGGACATTGATCTAAGGTCAGTTTTGTTGTTTTCCCTCCTTAATAGTTAAGGTTAGGGTTGGTGGAGGGGAAACTGACCCTAGATCTGTGCCTAAGGGATCTGTGCCTAAGCAGGTCAGGTCTGGTAGAGGAGGAGAGGAGAGGACTTTTCTCATGTCCTACTGGCTATAGGGAAAGATTACTGGATTAGGGCTGCTAGTAGAGACCCAGTGTTTACAGTATATTTGTTCAATGGAGGAGAAGAGAATGAAGAGAGGGAGATAGAGGAATGGGGGGTGGGAGGGGTTTAGGCATGGATGTTGGCTGAAGCGGAAACATTTGAGCCTCTGGCAGAAGAGAGAGAGAGCCATCAAACTGCCTGGGTTCTATCTCTACCCAGTGACTCACCAGTGCTCGAGCAGGCCTCAGAGTGGGAAAGGAGGCGCTGAGGGGAGAGAGACGCAGTGGAAACAAGGAGAGACCGGGGAGAGGTGTAGGCAGGGATGTGGGTGGAGATGGGGAGACAGGGAGAGAGGGGGAGGTGGGGAGAGGCATGTACTGTATAGTCCCTGTCTTACTGTTCTTAGTCTGGTGGCTTCATTTCACTAGGAATTCATTGTGGGAGAAGAACAGAGTTTCAGATAAAAATAAGGAATCCAGCTTTAATTTTTCCTTTTGTGAGGCTGAAAACAAGTCAGTTACTCAACTCAATGTCCATTCACTTATATTGTACAATAGCCCTTTTCTAAAAGTCTCTGGAGGCTGTCTGGATGAATGCTGTGTTGTTGAGTTCTGACCTCCATGCTCAGCCATAGCAAACAGGATTCTCTGCAGGTGATGGCACAAACGTACATAGTGCAGCTTTAACTACTCTTGAATCAGAATTACTCTACCCCTATAATCTAAAAGCTGACCTTAGATCAGGCACAACAATCCGAACCTCTAAACCAATCCAAATATTTTTTGAGGCCAGCACTACAGACGACTATATGGGTCTAATAAATACAGGACTAGTAAAGGCCCGGTGCACTACTTTTGTGAGAAAAAAATATAAATTTTCAATTATTATTAACATTTTTATATATAAGCAAAAAAATCAACTGCATGAACGTGCCTTAGGCATGCTGCAAGGAGACATGAGTACTGCAAATGTGGCCAGGGCAATAAATTGCAATGTCCGTACTGTGAGACGCCTAAGACAGAGCTACAGGGAGACAGGACGGACAGCTGATCGTCCTCGCAGTGGCAGACCACGTGTAACACCTGCACAGGATCGGTACATCCGAACATCACACCTGTAGGACAGGTCTGGATGGCAAAAACAACTGTCCGAGTTACACCAGGAACCCTCAATTCCTCCATCAGTGCTCAGACTGTCCTCAACAGGCTGAGAGAGGCTGGACTGAGGACTTGTAGGCCTGTTGTAAGGCAGGTCCTCACCAGACATCACCGGCAACAACGTTGACTATGTCGCTGGACCAGACAGGCCTGGAAAAAAGTGCTCTTCACTGACGAGTCGCGGTTTTGTCTCACCAGGGGTGATGGTCGGATTCGCTTTTACCGTCGAAGGAATGAGCGTTACACCGAGGTCTGTACTCTGGAGCAGGATCGATTTGGAAGTGGAGGGTCTGTCATGGTCTGGGGCGGTGTGTCACAGCATCATCGGACTGAGCATGCTGTCATTGCAGGCAATCTCAACGCTGTGCGTTACATTGAAGACATCCTCCTCCCATGTGGTACCCTTCCTGCAGGCTCATCCTGACATGCTCATTCTGTGCGTGATTTCCTGCAAGACAGGAATTTCAGTGTTCTGCCATGGCCAGCGAAGAGCCCGGATCTCAATCCCATTGAGCACGTCTGGGACCTGTTGGATCGGAGGGTGAGGGCTAGGGCCATTCCCCCCAGAAATGCCCGGGAACTTGCAGGGGCCTTGGTGGAAGTGTGGGGTAACATCTCACAGCAAAAACAAGCAAATCTGGTGCAGTCCATGAGGAGGAGATGTACTGCAGTACTCAATTCAGCTGGTGGCCACACCAGATACTGACTCTTACTTTTGAGTTTGACCAACCCTTTATTCAGGGACACATTATTCCATTTCTGGTAGTCACATGTCTGTGGAACTTGTTCAGCTTATGTCTCAGTTGTTGAATCTTGTTATGTTCGTTACACATATTTTCACATGTTAAGTTTGCTGAAAATAAACGCAGTTGACAGTGAGAGGACCTTTTTTTGCTGAGTTTATATACATATTTTATTCTGATTTTTTAGGGAGTACTTGTCCTGACCTTAGTTCCTTTTTTATGTCTCTGTTTTAGTTGGGTCAGGGTGTGAGTTGGGGTGGGCATTCTATGTTTTGTATTTCTATGTGTTTTGCCTGGTATGGTTCCCAATCGGAGGCAGCTGGCAATCATTATCTCTGATTGAGAACCATACTTAGGCAGCCTGTTTTCCCACTATGGGGGTGGGTAGTTGTTTTCTGTCTTTGTGTGTCTGCACCAGACAGAACTGTTTTGTTTGTTCCGCTTTGTTGTTTTTTTGTTCTAGTGTTCAGTTTCTTTATTAAATTTACCATGAACACGTACCACTCTGCACCTTGGTCCTCTCCTTCCAACAGCCGTTACACTACTGCAGCACCCCCAGCACCCCTACTTCTTGCGGCTATGCTCAGAGTGGAGTAGGAAGAGGTTAAAATTGCATGCGTCTGTCTGGGATGCTAGGTTGTCGGGTCTGATTTGAGGTCTGATTCACTGTCTTAATCATGATCCCTCAGGGCTGGACTTCATGTTACCAAAATAACCTTCTAACTCCATGATGCCTTCTGTTGACTCTCAATCTGGCACGCATGCACACACACACACACACAGAAATCCCTCTCAGAAAACATCATTATCCACTATCTCTAAGTGATTTATTTTGTTTGATTTTGTGTTAAATCAAATTCCGTAATAAATCAGACAAGCAGGATAATTCATAAATTCATTTTAGGACTGAAACCTCTCTGGCCCTTTTCTTCTATCTTCACAGGCCACTAACTGAGCCCCAAATGGCACCCTATTCCCTGTATAGTGCTCTACTTTTGACCAGGGCCCATAGTGTATTATAAAAGGAATAGGGTGCCATTTGAGACGGATCCTCTATGTAAATATGAGCCAATGGGTTTGGAGTTTTCCCATTACCCTCAGCTCACCTCCCATCATCCTCCATTTGGACTGAAGATGCTCAGACGGCCTGTCTTATAAAGATGTAACACACACCACACACACACACACACACACACACACACACACACACACACACACACACACACACACACACACACACACACACACACATACACCTGAGCTCCTTGAATATTTCTTTCACTTTCTCTTACTCTAACTATAATCATTTACAGGCCATGTTCTGTGGCTTATTGAGATTACCATTATGCAGCTGTCCGCTCTCACTGCTCTCACTGCTCTCACTGCTCTCTCACTTGTCTAACCTCGCTAATACAATGGAAAACGGTGGGATTGAGCTGTAAATTTCTACTCCATACCCGTCAGACTCAGAGACGCTAATAGATACATTTTTCTGGAGCTCATTCATTTAGATTTTATGACTTCAGGTCATCGGGTCATTGTGGAGGGTTGGTTGTGGAGGTCGACCGATTATGATTTTTAAACGCTGATACCGATACCGATTATTGGAGGACAAAAAAAAGCCGATGCTGATTAATCTGCCCATTTTTATTATTTATTTGTAATAATGACAATTACAACAATACTGAATGAACACTTATTTTAACTTAATATAATACATCAATAAAATACATTTAGCCTCAAATAAATAATGAAACATGTTCAATTTGGTTTAAATAATGCAAAAATAAAGTGTTGGAGAAGAAAGTAAAAGTGCAATATGTGCCATGTAAGAAAGCTAACGTTTCAGTTCCTTGCTCAGAACATGAGAACATATGAAAGCCGGTGGTTCCTTTTAACACGAGTCTTCAATATTCCCAGGTAAGAAGTTTTAGGTTGTAGTTATTATAGGAATTATAGGACTATTTCTCTCTACACCATTTGTATTTCATTAACCTTTGACTATTGGATGTTCTTATAGGCACTATAGTATTGCCAGTGTAACAGCATAGCTTCCGTCCCTCTCCTCGCTCCTCCCTGGGCTCGAACCAGGAACACAACGACAACAGCCACCCTCGAAGCAGCGTTACCCATGCAGAGCAAGGGGAACAACCACTCCAAGTCTCAGAGCAAGTGTCGTTTGAAACGCTATTAGTGCGCACCCCTCCAACTAGCTAGCCATTTCACATCGGTTACACAAGCCTATTCTCGGGAATCGATAGGCTTGAAGTCATAAACAGCACAATGCTTGATGCACAACGAAGAGCTGCTGGCAAAATGCACGAAAGGGCTGTTTGAATGAATGCTTACGAGCCATCAGGCCTACCATCGCTCAGTCAGACTGCTCTATCAAATCATAGACTTAGTTATAACATAAAAACACACAGAAATACGAGCCTTAGGTCATTAATATGGTCGAATCCGGAAACTATCATCTCGAAAAGAAGACGTTTATTCTTTCAGTGAAATACGGAACTGTTCCGTATTTTATCTAAGGGGTGGCATCCATTAGTCTAAATATTCCTCTTACATTGCACAACCTTCAATGTTACGTCATAATTACGTAAAGTTCTGGCAAATTAGGCCGCCCAAACTGTTGCATATACACTGACTCTGCGTGCAATGAACGCAAGAAAAGTGACAAAATTTCACCTGGTTAATATTACCTGCTAACCTGGATTTCTTTTAGCTAAATATGCAGGTTTAAAAATATATACTTCTGTGTACTGATTTTAAGAAAGGCATTGATGTTCATGGTTAGGTACACATTGGAGCAACGATACGCACCGCATCGATTATATGCAACGCAGGACACGCTAGATAATATCATCAACCATGTGTAGTTAACTAGTGATTATGGTTGATTGATTGACTGTTTTTTATAAGATAAGTTTAATGCTAGCTAGCAACTTACCTTGGCTTACTGCATTCGCGTAGCAGGCAGTCTCCTCGTGGAGTGCAATGAGAGGCAGGTGGTTAGAGCGTTGGACTAGTTAACTGTAAGGTTGCAAGATTGAATCCCCCGAGCTGACAAGGTCGTCTGTCGTTCTGAACGAGGCAGTTAAACCACCGTTCCAAGGCCATCACTGAAAATAAGAATGTGTTCTTAACTGACTTGCCTAGTTAAATAAAGATTAAATAAAGGTGTAAAAAAAAAAAAAATCGGTGTCCAAAAAAGCGATTTCCGATTGTTATGAAAACTTGAAATCAGCCCTAATTAATCGGCCATTCCGATTAATCGATCGACTTCTAGTTTGTTGAGTCAATGTCACTCAACAGAAGGGGACTGGTAAGAGAGAGGAATAAAGGTTCATATCCGCATTAGTGTGAAGAAATGGCTCTGAATTTTGATTTCAATAACTGAGGTGTTTCAATATCACTCAGATAATATATTCTGCGTGGATGATGGGGTTGAGCTATTTTCCTCCTCAAATCACAATGTGCATTATCATATGCAGTAAGCTGTAAAGGTACAATCTGTTTTTCAAAACCCTGAACGTGTCACTTGGTAAGCTTGGAGGAATGTCTGTTTTCTTTAGTTTTCTTTAGAGGTGAGAATAATATCAATATTTTAGGTTATTTTTTTACCCTGGCTGAGAAAGTTTCCCTCAAGCCCCATACCTCACCACCTGAGTATGTGAGTTTGTGTGTGTGTGAGAGAGATACACACAAACACTGGGTCAAACCTTACCTCTGATTGCACTTGGAGAGTTTTCAAATAACAGAGTCAGTAGGAAAATGTACTGAATCCTCTCTCTCTTTTTGTGACGTTTTCCAAAAAATCTGTTAAATATCTGCTCCGAATTAAGATTCAAAGATGTCTGCAGGAATAATGGGGTGTCAGCTATGACATGACACGTTGAGTTAAAAAAGTATTAAACACAGTTAAAACACAGGTCAAAGGCAGGCAGAGGTCTGTATTCCAGGGCAGATTCAATAAGGTACAAAGCAGCAGGCAGGCTCGGGTTCAGGACAGGTAGAGGTTTGTAAATGGGTCAGAGTCAGGCAGGTATAGAATGGCAAGCAGGCAGAATGGTCAGAACCGGGGAAACTAGGAAAGAGAACTTGAGAAAGCAGGGAGACGGGAAAACACGCTGATAAGAACTAACAAGACAATCTGGCAACAAAAACAGAGAACACAGGTAGAAATACAGTGGGGATAATGAGGAAGATCGGCAACACTTGGAGGGGGGTGGAGACAAGCACAAAGACAGGTAAAAAAAAATCTGGGTATGACAGCAATATCTTCCTTTGTAGCCAATTCAATTGCAGAAGTTTTAATCAAATAATAATTCATAAACAAAATTGCTATCAGTGAAAACCCAAACTAATTGATAGGGCTACCTTTACTTGTTACTTCTGTGAACTTTCGTTATCAACACTCCTCATGAGGTAGAATTTTTTTTAAATATCTTAATAGATAGATACACTGCCTTCGGAAAGTATTCAGATCCCCTTTTCCACATTTTGTTAGGTTACAGCCTTTTTCAAATTTGTATATATTTGAAACAACACCCCATAATAACAAAGCAAAAACTGTTTTTTATCTATTTTTGCAAACGTATTAAAATTAAATAACAGAAATACCTTATTTCAATATGTATTCAGGACATTTGCTATTAGACTCGAAATTGAACTCAGATGCTTGAACTTGAAATTTTTTTCCATTGATCATCCTTGAGACATTTCTACAACTTGATTGGAGTCAACCTATGGTAAATTCAATTGATTGGACATGATTTGGAAAGGCACACACCTGTCTATATAAGGTCCCAAAGTTGACAGTGCATGTCAGAGCAAAAACTAAGCCGTGAGGTCGAAGGAATTGTCCGTAGAGCTCCGAGACAGGATTGTGTCAAGGCACAGATCTGGGGAAGGGTACTAAAACATGTCTGCAGCATTGAAGGTCCCCAAGAATACAGTGGCCTCCATCATTATTAAAAGGAAGAAGTTTGGAACCACCAAGACTCTTCCTAGAGCTGGCCAGACGGAAGCCACTCCTCAGTAAAACGCACATAACAGTCCGCTTGGAGTTTGCCAAAGGCACTTAATACTCTCAGAACATGAGAAACAAGATTCTCTGGTCTGATGAAATTAAGATTGAACTCTTTGACTTGAATGCCAAGCATCACGTCTGGAGGAAACCTGGCACCATCCCTACAGTGAAGTATGGTGGTGGCAGCATCATGCTGTGGGGATGTTTTTCGATGGTAGGGACTGGGAAACTATTCAGGATCGGGTTAAAGATGAACGGTGCAAAGTACAGAGAGATCCTTGATGACAACCTGCTCCAGAGCGCCCAGGACCTCACACTGTGGCGAAGGTTCAACTTCCAACAGGACAACAACCCTAAACACACAGCCAAGACAACGCAGGAGTGTCTTTGGGACAAGACTCTGAATGTCCTTGAGTGGCCCAGCCTGAGCCCCGACTTGAACCCGATCAAACAACTCTGAAGAGATCTGAAATTAGCTGTGCAGTAACGCTCCCCATCCAACCTGACAGAGTTTGAGAGGATCTGCAGAGAAGAATGGGAGAAACTTCTCAAATACAGGGGTGCCAAGCTTGTAGTGTCATACCAAAGAAGACTCAAGGCACAATGGCTGCCAAAGGTGCTTCCACAAAGTACTGAGTAAATGGTCAGAAAACTTTTTTAAAGACGCAAACATTTCTAAAAACCTGTTTTTGCTTTATCATTATGGGGTATTGTGTGTAGATTGATGAGGATTTATTTAATTGAATGCATTTTAGAATAAGGCTGTAACGTAACGTGGAAAAAGTCAAGGGGTCTGAATACTTTCTGATGGCACTGCATGTGGGTTTTTGGTCATGGAATTTCAACGTACAAGGCAATGTCTCTTAAACATATAGAAGGATCAAATGATCCTAAACTTAAGTGTTGATATTAGTTAGGGCTCTTCAACATTATTATGATTTGAAGTATTTATAATACCTTTCAAGACTTTTTCTAGTATGTTTTCTAAAACCCCCTTTCCATCTTTTGACAAGAAATCAAAGTTTTTGCTTAATTCCCTTATTTTTAGGATGGAAAATTAGTTGGGGACTCATGGGTCCTTTTACATGGAAATGACTGTGTACACTTGCATCAGTAGTAGTGGTGGTGGTGGAAATGATTGGTAATGTAGAAATAACACAATATAATTCCTGTAGTAGCATATTTCCCTTTCCCTTCTCCCATCTCCTGTGACCATATGGTCCCATATACAGTTGAAGTTGGAAGTTTACATACACCTTAGCCAAATACATTTAAACTCAGTTTTTCACAATTCTTGACATTTAATCCTAGTAAAAATTCCCTGTCTTATGTCAGTTAGGATCACCACTTTATTTTAAGAATGTGAAATGTCAGAATAATAGTAGAGAGAATTATTTATTTCAGCTTGTATTTCTTTCATCACATTCCCAGTGGGTCAGAAGTTTACATACACTCAATTAGTATTTGGTAGCATTGCCTTAAAATTGTTTAACTTGGGTTAAACGTTTTGTGTAGCCTTCCACAAGCCTCCCACAATGAATTTGGTGAATTTTGGCTCATTCCTCCTGACAGAGCTGGTGTAACTGTGTCAGGTTTGTAGTCCTCCTTGCTCGCACACGCTTTTTCAGCCAGCCGTAGTCTGGCTTTTTTATGGCGGTTTTGGAGCAGTGGCCTCTTCCTTTCTGAGCGGCCTTTCAGGTTATGTCGATATAGGACTCGTTTTACTGTGACAGAAGGAGTCTCCTTCCTGAGCGGTATGACGGCTGTGTGGTCCCATGGTGTTTCTACTTGCGTACTATTGTTTGTACAGATGAACGTGGTGCCTTCAGGTGTTTGGAAATTGCTCCCAATGATGAACCAGACTTGTGGATGTCTAAAAAAAAAATTGGAGGTCTTGGCTGATTTCTTTTGATTTTCCCATGATGTCAAGCACAGAGGCACTGAGTTTGAAGGTAGGCCTTGAAATACATCCACAGGTACACCTCCAATCGACTCAAATTGTGTCAATTAGCCTATCAGAAGCTTCTAAAGCAATGATATCATTTTCTGAAATTTTCCAAGCTGTTTAAAGGCACAGTCAACTTAGTGTATGTAAACTTCTGACCCACTGGAATTGTGATACAGTGAATTATAAGTGAAATAATCTGTCTGTAAACAATTGTTGGAAAAATTACTTGTGTCATGCACAAAGTAGATGTCCTTTCCAACTTGCCAAATCTATAGTTTGTTAACAAGAAATTTGTGGAGTGGTTGAAAAACGAGTTTTATTGACTCCAACCTAAGTTCCTGTAAACGCCCGACTTCAACTGTATGAGGAGGACACATCTGCATATGGAATGAAGCCCTAGAGACATGACCAGAGCATATTCTCTTTCACATGAGACTCAGTGAAAGAGCAGGGAAATGCTGTGAATCGATGCAAGGCTTTGTAGTTTACTAAACATATAGGAATCCTGAGCACATGCAGGAAAGTGTTGTGACACGATGCAGAGCTTTGTAGCATAAATAAAACTATAGAGGTCCTATCTATGTGTATATTTCTATGAAGCGACCTGACGAGAATATATGCCCCATTGTGGCCTCTAAAGGAATTTTCATTTTAGTTCTGCGTGTTAGATCTCTTCTTTGAGTGAGCTAATGAGTATCTGCCTGTAGGTTTAGAGAATTAAGGAAGAATGGTAACTTATTACTTGAACTATATGTCATACCAACGTCATGATATTGAGGAATTTGCCTACAGGTATAGATAGAGCTTTAATTAATCTACACCATTTAGATGACACGTACTGTGTCATAGGCCAGGGAAGGCCAGGAGCATGTTATGATCCTATACAGTATGCTAGATCATATAAAAGCGGCACCGCTGCTTGATACTGAAGATGACAATAACAACAATTCCTTAATGTTACATTAGAGTAATTTAGCAGACACTCTTATCCAGAGCACCTTACAGTAGTTAGCGCATTTCATACTTTTTCATACTGGTCCCCTGTGGGAATCGTACCCACCACCCTGTTGTTGCAAACTCCATGTTTAATCAGCTGAGCCACACGGGGCCTTGCTCTACCAATTGAGCCACACGTTTTTTTTCTTGGTTCATTCTTTATTCATGCAAGGTAGGTATCTGAAGCCGTCTGAAAAAAAGAGATGACTTGCGTGATGGGTTTCATATTGTGCCTGCAAATTAGGAGCAGTTGTCGGACACTCCACAGATTCTCTTTATTTCTGTGTCATTTCAATATTTAATTGGTGAGCTTTTCCATAATACACGCTCCATAACCAGAGAAGAAGAAGCAGCACACACACATACGCATGCAGGCACACACACACAGACGCACACGTGCACGCGTGTAAACAGCACACACACACGTTCTCTCGATTTCACTATCCCCCCTCTTTAGTTTTCACTCTCTTGCTTTGTCTCAATTTCATTACATATTTCTGCCTCTCTCTCACACAAACACATGGGCGCATAATATGCATGCACACACAAGCTTATAGAGAACTTTTAGGATTGATTAAAATAACAAATATGATAAAGAGAGTTTTCACTGTTCTGATTCTTTCCCACATCATTATTCATTCCTCTGCTGTTTGCGAAACATTTGAAACAAGAGCAAAACTTCCAAATGATGTTAAGTTGTTTTCTGGCAGTGGCATTTTGGCAAAGAGGACAAATCAATACCAGAGCTACAAAACCCACTGAAGAGGAACTAAATAGGCATTTCACTTCACATCAAATCCTCATAAATAAGATTTTCTCCATAAAATATTCCCTGCGTCAACATTATCAATCAATTGGAGTAACAACAAACCAACTGAAAGTATAATTAAAAAAATATGCTTTAAGTGAGAAGTAGGCATTGGTCTGAAGCCAAAAAAGAAAGGAAATTCATGATGTCTACTCTACCAAGTTTTTCCAGCACACAGCTTTGTGTCACGTTCTGACCTTTATTTCCTTTGTTTTGTCTTTACTTAGTATGGTCAGGGTGTGAGTTGGGGTGGGCAGTCTATGTTTGTGTTTCTATGTTTTTTCTATTTCTGTGTTTGGCCTGATTTGGTTCTCAATCAGAGGCAGCTGTTTATCGTTGTCCCTGATTGAGAACCATATTTAGGTAGCCTGGGTTTCAATGTTGGTTTGTGGGTGTTTGTTTCCTGTGTCAGTGTCTGTGCCACACAGGACTGTTTAGTTTCCATTTCACTTTGTTATTTTGTATTTGTGTCATGTTCAGTCTTTTCTATTAAAAACACGGACACTTACCAAGCTGCGTATTGGTCCGATCCTTGCTACACCTCTTCAGACGAAGAGGAGGAAATCTGCCGTTACACTTTGACCTAGTACAGTAGCTCTGTTGGTCTATTGTACTTCAAATAATGTGTATACAGGTTGCTTAGCATTAAAACCTTCTCAAATAGCCAAATTCTGCACCCACAATAATGTAATTTGTACTGCATTCAAGTTAAAGTATTGGATTCTTCACACACCACACTAATCCCATTCCACTACCCTTTAAAGCTTTTTTTTAAGTATTTGAAAGCAAGCTTTGCTTTTATACTTACAAGACCATTATGCTTGATTGAGTGAGCTGTTTTTTTCTTGTAGTCATGTGGTGCCTGCCTGTATTTCCTTAAATCTTTATTTCAACAATCCATGTCATTTTTTGGTTACTAGGTGCCCAACATAACAACCATTAGCTTACCTGTGTAACACTGACATACGTTTTGAAAACATGGTCCTGTTTGATCAATTTCTGTGCTGATCAATGGGCAGTACTGTATATTTGAGGTGGGACCAAGTCACTATTATTTGAGTCACAAGCAAGTCTCAAGTCATAAGGTCCAAGGGTCAAAAGTCAAGTGCCAAGGAGAACAGGTCGAATCTCGATTCAAGTTCAAGTCGTGCATTCTAAGAGCAAGTCAAATATTTTTTTCAAGTCAAGTAAAAAAAATATATACAGGCAATGACTTATTCAACGACAAATCTTTGTCTATTTATTGAGGCTACCAAACAGCCCTTTTCATTATTTTGTCTACAACACATTTCAATCATGTAATAATTAACTTTAACAACAAATTCCAAACTCGAGCTTCATAAGTAAGTAATACATTTCAAACAATGTTGACATACCAATAACAGTAAGCCTATGATAGTAATTATTGCTTGATTGACAGTATGCTGGTCCAATTAGAGGGCTGAGTGTGCCTTTCACTAGCCAATCTGTTTTTTTCTTCAAGTGCAACTCTGTGCAACAAAATTTATGACAAAATGTTACAAAACCTGGCCAGATAATTTCAATTAATCAGTCTCAAGTCAAATCCAAGTCCCGAGTCTTGAGGATCCAAGTCTCAAGTTATTTTATTTTCTATCAAGTGGAGTCTCAAGTCATCAAATCTGTCAAATGAATATCTCTGTCAAATGAATATGTAGCTTAAAGTTATTTGTATTTTTTACAAGGTAATTTGTACATGTAGGTAGGGTTAAATCTAATGTTAAGGTAAGATTTGAATGCAGAAAGCTGATCCAAGAGCAGCGCTGCCTTCTTTGGAACCTATCAGCATCAACACATGCTATAACAACGCACTTATTGAAAGTTCCCCCTATGTGGTGTTTTGGGAAAAGCATGTGATTACTTCGGGTCATTATAGAAACGATGCATTGTTAAAACACTCGTAAGCTTAAGTTCAATCGCTATAGGGAAACCGGACCCAGGCTATTACTTTCATAGACATGGCTATTTGCATATGGATTCTCCCTTTAAAGAGGGGAGGAATGTGAATATCAACAGCTACTTCACATTATGCACATACCAGTTCCTGTAAGTGACTCTCAAAGTACTAAACAGGTTGGCTGAGTGAGAATTTGGAAAGAACACCCCCCCCCCCCCCCCCCCCCCCCCACACACACACACACACACACAAATCCGGTCCCCTCAGACTCCCCTCCAGTTTCTTACTTGTTGATAGCTTCTTCCCACACCAACATGTTTTGTGGTCCTGTTTGGACTGTGTTTTTGGGTGGCCTTGATTTCAATGTCTACGGACGGTACTCCATAAAAAGACGGCACTTCAATACAAGTGACTTTTCGTAGCAGGTTAGGAGAGCGTTTTCGAAACATGCTGTAGACGTCTATGTCTGGTTCAAATTTGGCCTTGATTTGGCCTAAACATTAGATTTGGTCCTGTCTTTATTTCAACGTCTACAGATGTCCAATCTGAACCAATCATAGACATCTATGTTTCACAAGTTTGGACAGCACATTACAGTACAGTAGAGTGCTGGTTCTCAAACCTCTCCATGGGGAACCCAGTCCGTTCCATGTAATTGATCTATTCCAGAGCTAGCACACCTGACTCAACTTGTCCTCTAGCTCCTGCATTGCAAGTTCAGAGCTACAGCAACATTTTGAAACTTCTGGGGCTCCCCGAGGAGAGGTTTACAACTGCAGAGTGCATTACAGTAAAAAAAAGTTGAGAAATGATTTACGATATTCATTCAGAACTGAAAATATGTATTTTCCACTTTTAGAAAATATGTTTTTTCAACGTCAGGAAAATACACATTTTCAACATCCGGAAAAAAATGAACTTCAATGTGCGGAAAATACATATTTTAAACTTCCTGACCTTTCAGTCAGAACCTAAAATTACCTTAACTTCAACTTCTGGAAAATACATATTGTAAACTTAATTTTGGAACACACTGAAAAGTAACTTGAGACTGTTTGTATTAAAATGTCATGAAGAAAATGTCATTGACAGAGGAGGGTGTACTGAATTAATAAATCGTAAGGTAAGGGCTGGAAATTGTTCTGGATGCTCGAACAGCGACGTGTCTGCCTCGATCTAGCTAATTAGCTAGCCAGCTAGCATGTGTACACACTGCAATGCACAGCCTTTGCGCTCCTTGTATGTGCATTGGCCGAGTTAAATTAATTAAAGCTGTTTCTTAGAAAAACAATTTGTTTTATCAGCTACAGTTTGTGTTGTAACTTGTGAGATGCTGGTCTTGGTTGAGGAAAGGTAGGCCTGCTAGTAGTGTTTGTGCTGAAACTGACATCTGGCTACACACGTAGCTATCTAGCCACTATAACTGTATTTTGCCATAGTAGCTAGATAAATGAGCAGGGCCTATTGCGTGACATGTATTATAAGTTAGCAGTGTGGCAGTTTCACAAAGTTTGGTGTCGACTATGAACTGTACTTAGCTAATTAGCTAAGCATAGCTTTATGGAAGAATGTAACTTACTGTAGCTAGCTAGGATATATTGTCAACATTGATAGAATTGTGGTGCACAGCTATGGTACTCCAGTCTTGTTTGCTTGCAGCTACTAACTAGCAGGCTAGCTAACTGGCTATAGCAGCCAAGGACGTTCTCTAGCTTATTTGTTTGTGATCTGATTTAGTTTACACAGATGTCTTCAGCCATATGGAAAAACCTTCCATACCAAAATATACCTAGCTGGCTAGCTTCCTTTGCTTGTAGCTTTCTTCTCATCTGAATGGTGTTAGCTAGCTAGCTACAGCTGCTCAGTGCAGGCTCCTCAGAGGAGGAAGGGGAGGACCATCCTCCACATTTAAGTGATCCTTTTTAGATAGAATTATACTAAATATATTAACGCCACCAAATAAATTATTAAAAAACTGTTTTGCAATGAACGTTTACAGTGGCCTCAACAGCACTCTGTAGGGTAGCACCATGGTATAGCCGGAGGACAGCTAGCTTCTGTCCTCGTCGTGGTACACTGACTTCAATACAAAACCTAGGAAACTCATGATTCTCACCCCCTTTCATAGACTTACACAGTAATTATGACAATTTATGGAGGACATCCTCCAACCTATCAGAGCAGTTGAACTGACATGTTGTCCACCCATTTAAAGGAGCAGAGAATGAATCTAGTAAAGAAAGCATAAACTACAGCTAGCTAGCACTGCAGTGCATAGCATGTGGAGAGTAGTCGACTCAAAAAGAGAGAAAGACAATTAGTTTAAAGGTTTTGAACTTTAATTTCTTAAAATATGAAGGAGAAGCAAGAGAGAGATAGAGAGAGATTTCATTTTTTTTCACTTAATTTAGCCTACTCAAACACCCTACCCAAACAGAGGGATGCTATGTTTGCTAGTTGGTTATGAATATCCAACACAACATTGGAACTCTTCCAATTCAAGGTAAACTGGCGTCCGCCAGTGTAACTGTTGCTATACACTGTAACATTACTGCATGATTGTAGCGGCTTTACAAACACATTAGGTCTATTAGCTATGTTGACTATGACATTACTTTAGCTAATATGGTGATGACGATATAGGCGTGTGTAGAGGTTATGATATGATTTGGCTTGGAAAGTTTTTTTCGACTGGCCACATAACGCTGATGTGTTGTGTGCTGATGTGTTGTGCATTGAAGTCCACAAACGAAGGGAAAAAGTAAGAGGAGGAGAGCGCATAGATGCGAGAAGGAATACAGTGGTGGCTAAAAAAAGTTAACTGTGTTTACGAGTGATCAGGGGTGTATTCATTCCGCCGATCCTGATGAAAATCATTTCTTAAATGGAAGCAAGTGTAATAATACAGGGATAAACATTAAAACTCTTGTTTGCTACTTTTGGACTAATGATTACACCCTAGATCAGCTAGATGCAGGAAAGAGTGTGCAAGTTGGTTTTGAATGTGTCACTCTCTGTATCTCGACCAGTGTGCACCTACTTTGTAAACTTTCATTCATAGGCTAGGTTGTAGTAACCTCATGATGGGTATAGGGAAAATGTGATTATCATGTAGTAGTCTAAACCTATCGATGTTACGTTGAACTGGGTGAATGGAATATGAACAGCAGTCTATTATATGTTGTAATAGAAATAAGGCCATGCTCATCAAAAAAAAAAAAAAAAAAACTTCCAACGGCAGCACCGACAGCCACTGCAGCTGCTAGCCTGCTGTTGGCTAGCTGATGCTGTTGCGCGGCAACCAAGTGGCTGGTACCTGGTTTAGAACTGAGATACAGCTGAAAAGTTGTTAGCATTAGTGGAAATGAGAAATGCTACAAAAAGGTAGCACATCATTGGTTCTTAATGGACAGAAATTGATATGTTGAGAGCGATACATTTAATATAAACGTTTGCACCTACCAGATGTGTAAAAAGTACCCAATTGTCATACTTGAGTTAAAGTAAGGATAGCTAAATAGATAATTACTCAAGTAAAAGTGAGTCACCCAGTAAAATACTACTTGAGTAAAAATCTAAAAGTATTTGGTTTTAAATATAGTAAGTATCAAAAGTAACTCTAATTGCTAAAATATACTTAAGTATTAAAAGTGAAAGTTGCAATATTCATGTGTAAACATACTGCATTGTAATTGGATGCATTTTACCGCCATGTCATACTGTGCTATGATTGGTTAAGACCACCCAAATGGTTAGGTTATGGTCAGTTTGATCCTGGTTGGCAATATGTGAACATGCCAGTTATAGCTAGCTAATAAAGAGCTACGTTAAGAAATGTCCTGTAGTACTGCATTATATTATTTTGTACAAAGTGTACAAAACATGGTGTCACAGTAAAATGTCTTAAAATACGTTTTTTTTCTGAAGTTCCTTTACCTCGAATGAACTGGGAGTCTATAAACTTACCCAATGCATGGCGTAAGTACAAACAGCATGTGAAGCTAATGTTCACGGGTTCTCTGAAGGACAGAGGAGAAGAGGAAAAATGCCGCTACCTGCTCCTCTGGATCGGTGAAAAAGGGAGAGATATTTACAACACATGGACACTTACCGAGGCTGAATCAAAGGTACTGAAAACATACTATGATAGTTTTGAAGCATATGTTGCGCCGAAGACCAATACGATATTCGCTAGGTACAAATTCCATGAGAAAGTACAGGGAGCTAGCGAGTGTTTTGAACAGTTTGTGACAGAGCTGCGTCTGCTTGTGAAAGATTGTGATTATGCAAACAAGGATGAGATGGTCAGGGACCGTATTGTATTTGGAATACACTCACCGCGAGTGAGAGAGAAACTTTTGAATGTTGGGTCTGAGGTAACGCTGGACAAAGCCATCGACATAGCCAGAGCTCACGTGCTAGCACAGGCTCAGATGAAAACCATTTCGCGCGGCAGCACGAGCGCATCACGTGAACAAGCAGTCAGGCAGACGTCAAAGCACACCTCCGGTGCACACAGAGCGCGTTTTAGAACGGAGAGAGACATAATTCCAAAACAGAGTGACACAGACTCAAAACGCCCCAAAACATGTGGATACAAAGTGCATGGTGAACAAGGAAATTGCCCAGCTAAAGGCAAACATTGTACTAAATGTGGCCTATGGAATCACTTTGCAAAAGTGTGCAGAGCTTACCATGGAAAAACAGTACACACAGTGAGTGAATATGAAATGTCAATCAAAGAGTCAAACGCTGATGAACTGTTTATTGATTCAGTGACACAGAAAAGTCAAATATCAGAGACAGAGCAAGCCTTTGCTGACATTGAGATAGGAACACAAGGCACAGAGCTAAAGTTCAAACTAGACACTGGTGCACAAGTAAACATTATTCCTCTGAATAAGTACCACAGCTTGACATCTGAGTGCGAGCTACAGCCCACCACGCGCAGACTGACTGGTTATGGTGGTGAACAGCTCCCAGTAAAAGGCACATGCACTTTCAAATGCAAATACAAGGAAAGTGACATGATGTTGGACTTTTATGTTGTTGACACTAGAGCACCTGCAGTGCTAGGTCTTAAAGCATGTTTAGACATGGACCTCATCAAGCTAGTTTTATCAGTGACAGCACCAGTAGAGGCAGACAATGTACTGGAGGAGTTTGCTGATGTTTTTAAAGGAATAGGATTATTCCCAGGAGAATGTACCATTCACCTTGACCCAGACGCAACCCCTGTGGTCTACCCACCGAGAAAGATTTCCCTTGCTCTCCGTGCCAGTCTGAAGAAAGAGTTGGCGAGCATGGAGCAATCTGACATAGTCACCAAGGTTACAGAACCGACTGACTGGGTACAACACCTTAGTGGTGTTGGAGAAACCACGCACAAACAAGTTCCGAGTATGTCTCGACCCAAGAGACTTGAACAAGGCTATCAATCGCCCCCATTACCCTTTACCAACGCTAGATGGCATCACACACAAGCTAGCGGGAGCACACTACTTCAGTGTCATGGACGCTAGATCAGGCTACTGAGCTATCAAGCTCACAACATTCAACACACCGTTTGGACGATACAGGTTCTGTCGCCTGCCTTTTGGGATTATCTCAGCCCAAGATGAGTTTCAGCGAAAGATCTACGAAGTGTACGAAGGCCTCGACAGAGTTGTGGCCATTGTGAATGACATCCTTGTCTATGGTCGAACCAAAGAGGAGCATGACCGAAACCTCCTCGCAATGCTGCAAAGGTCCCGCGAGAGAGGAGTCCGGCTCAAGCCCGAGAAGAGCACAGTCGGCGCTACAAAGGTCAGCTACTTCGGACATCTTCTCACAGCGACTGGAATCAAGTCAGATCCACAGATCCTCAGCCATAAAAGAAATGGAGCCACCAAAGAACCATGCAGAGCTGGTAACAGTGCTTGGCATGGTCAACTACTTAGCCAAGTTTGCACCCAGCCTCTCCAATGCACCCCTGCGTCAACTGCTAAAGCAGTCCAGTGAGTTTCTCTGGGACAAGCAACACTACATTGCTTTCCAGAATGTGAAAGACTTGATCACGAGAGAACCAGGACCAATCCTTGCCTACTACGACCCCGACAAAGAACTCAGACTCCAAGTGGACGCGTCGAAGTATGGACTAGGTGCAGTGCTACTGCAAGAAGCGCTTCCAAATCTCTCACAAACTGTGAAATCAACTACGCTCAAATCGAAAAGGAGCTCTATGTCATTCTGTTTGGATGTAAACGTTTCCATCAGTACATATATGGACGACAAGTCATTGTGGAATCCGACCACAAGCCCCTTGAGTCAATTATGAGGAAACCACTAGCCGCAGCCCCGCCAAGGCTACAGAGAATGATCCTTCAACTACAAGAATACGACTTCACAATCACTCACCGTCCAGGCAAAGACATCCCTGTCGCAGACACACTCTCCGGGAAATGTCTTACCTATAAGGACAGCAGCCTCATTGAAGGCATGGACATGCAAGTGCACACTGTGTACAGCAACTTACCAGTTAGTGACACAAAACTGAAGGAGATCCAAGCAGAAACAGAAAAGGATTCACAACTCGCACAGCTGAGGAAAGTCATACAAGATGGATGGCCTGAGGAGAGGAGAAAATACCCTCACAGCGTCTCAGAATTCTGGAACTATCACAGATCAACGGAATAATTTTCAAAGGAGAGAAGATCATTATTCCTACCAGTCTCAGAGAACAGATTTTGACAAAGATCCATGCTGGACACATGGGCATGGGAAAGTGCAAACGGAGAGCACGGGACATTTTGTTTTGGCCCGAAATGTGCAAACAAATAGAGTACATTGTTGGCAAATGCGCCATATGTCTTGAACGACGCCCCTCAAACACCAAAGAGCCAATGTTACCTCACTGTATCCCAGACCGAACTTGGCAGGTCGTGGTAACCAATCTGTTCACCTGGAACAACGAGGACTATATCGTAACAGTGGACTACTACAGCAGATACTTCGAACTCGACAAGCTTCACAGCACCAGATCTGCAGCTGTGATACACAAGCTGAAAGCAGCCTTTGCCAGGCATGGCATTGTAGAAACTTTAATATCTGACAATGGGCCCTGTTACAAATCAAATGAGTTTGAATCCTTCACAAAAGCATGGGAGTTTACACATGTCACCACAAGCCCACATTACCCTCAAAGTAACGGCCTTGCTGAAAAATCTGTGCAGATTGCTAAATCACTCATGGATAAAGCAAAAGCAGACAAGAGGGACCCCTACCTCAGTCTCCTTGAATACCGCAACACAAAAGCAGACAAGAGGGACCCCTACCTCAGTCTCCTTGAATACCGCAACTCTCCAGTTGACAACTTCAAATCACCAGCCCAGCTGTTGATGAGCCGCAGCCTTCGCTCAATCCTTCCCAGCACCAACCAGCAGCTTTAACCTGAGGTCGTCAGCTACAAGGAAATAAATGGAAAACACGCACAGAGACAACAACAAAAGCGATACTACGACAGGTCAGCTAGACTACTGCCACCACTGATCGACGGAGAGTCAGTTAGAATCCAGGAGCATATAGCCTCTGGAAGCCAGCGGTCGTCATCCAGCCAGCTGACACTGAGCGTTCATATCACATCCGCACCGCAGAAGGAGCGGTGTACCGCCGCAATCGTCGTCACCTACTGAACACAAAAGAACAACACACTGATGAGATGAACTGTTCCCCTGAAAGAGAACGTGATGGACTAAACCCACACATAGCACAACATACACCATACTTACCTGCAACACCACAAGAACTGTTGACTGATAGAAGCATGCTCAGCATCATATTGCACAAGGTCAGGAAGAGAGGTCAAGCCCAGAGCTGTCCTAGACCTGTGAAATGTCAAAGGGTGTAGGCGGATCGCTGCCCTAAAAGAGTTCCAGACTGTAAACTTGTTATTGAAAGTTCACTTGAAATGCTTTGTATTTGTTTGAAATGTTAAGATGTTATTTCTACAGTGAAAGCTGAGTTGCTGAGAATCCCTTGTCTGAAAAGTAACAGTATGTTGGATCATTGTTTCAGAGTCTATGTTGATTCAGTTGGTGTAGTATGCAATATAAATGGTTACTTACCTTGAGTTCAAACTACAGAGCATGTATTCAAAAGAAACCCTTAGAATATGTAAAAACAATTATTTTGTTTTAAAAGAAGGGGAATGTAATATTCATACGTGTAAACATACTGCATTGTAATTGGATGCATTTTACCGCCATATCATACTGTGCTATGATTGGTTAAGACCACCCAAATGGTTAGGTCATGGTCAGTTTGATCCTGGTTGGCGATACGTGATCATGCCAGTTATAGCTAGCTAATAAAGAGCTACGTTAAGAAATATCCTGTAGTACTGCATTATATTATTTTGTACAAAGTGTACAAAACAAGACAAAAGTATTAATAATATTAAGCTAAGCAGAAGGCACCATTTTTTTTAATTAAAATGTACGGATAGCCAGGGGCTATCTCCAACACTCGGACATTATTTACAAATGAAGATATGTGCTTAGTGAGTCTGCCAGATCAGAGGTAGTAGGGATGACCAGGAATGTTCTCTTGATAAGTGTGTGAATTGGACCATTTTCCTCTACTGCTAAGCATTCAAAAAGTACTTTTGGGTGTCAGGGATGTATGGAGTAAAATTTGCATTATTTTCATTAGGAATGTAGTTAAGTAAAAGTTGACAAATATAAGTAGTAAAGTACAGATACCCCCCAAAACTATTTAAGTAGTACTTTAAAGTAGTTTTACTTCAGTACTTTGCACCACTGGCAAATACAAGCATTTCGCTACACTCGCATTAACATCTGCTAACCATGTGTATGTGACATTTGATTTGATTTGACCTACAAACTTACAAACTTTGTCAATCAGACATTTTTTTAAGTTCAATGGTCTAGGTAGGTGCAGAAAATACTCTGAAAACTAGATTGCTAATGACCCTGTTAAACAAATCTGGTATGTGGTTCTCGGTAACTGCCGGATGGCTGATGAGGAGAGGCAGGGAGTGTGTTGTGTACCTCCAAATTGATTTGTGAATTTTCTTTGAGATTGGTGTCATATCGGCTTTGAGATGATGGTAGGGAGATTTGAAATTTACATTGAGCTTCAACCAATGCCATAATATTGGGGGCTACCACAATAATAGATGGAGATAATGTTTGGCTTGAGGGAGAAGAAAAAAAATCCCTGGGGGAAAAAGTCTTTAGACAATTGAAATATGAAAGTACGTCATGGTACAAATGGAAAGGATAATTGACTGTGAAAAAGCAAACACATCTACAAATGGAAAGGATAATTGACTGTGAAAAAGCAAACACATCTACGTGTACTCATTCATATGAAGAGCTCTCAAACCATTAAGTACCATTCACCGTGTCTACACCACAGCCTGCTACCTAACCAACACAAGAGCGCAACAGGCTAGGGCCACTCAACTAACACTGAGAGCACTGCTTGCAAATGGATCTGCGAAAGATAATTTTCTCTCCAAAATGCCAAGAGCAAACAATAACAAACAAGATTGAAAAAAAATGGAAGTTATCCCAACGTGCTTCTAGGCTTTTGAGGACATTGGGGCTGAGAAGGATGTGTCCCATTTGCGAGGTCCCCCATTGACCCAATGTCTCCACAAACTTGAATAATAACAAAAGGCCTGCAGACACTGGGAGCGAAAATTAGATTGTTATGACAGCACATTGAGGGTAACCTGGACCTTTTGGTGTAGTTTTATAATGGAGTAGAATAAATAGAGCTGCTGTGTGAATAAGCTCCATCCCCCTGCAGCGTGGAAGGGAGAAGGGAGAGAAAGAGAGCCGGTAGAGAGGGAAGAGCAGTAATGTGTTTTAGATGGGACTGCGTTATTTGTTCAACCAATGTCATGTGACATCACACCACCTGTTGGAGTTGAGTAGAAGTTTCTCTGCACACCGCCTAATAAATTAGAACTTTTCCATTTTATAGCCCTATATCGAAACTAAACTATGCATTTGAGGAATATTGGCAAGCCTGCACAGATTTGAAACAAACACCTAGTCATTAATACAATATTCAACATAGAACTTTGTTATTATCTGGAGGATTATGAGTAGCATTATAATACAAGGGGAAAGTTCCCCCATTAGACAGAACATTCAGATCTCATTTTCCCTTCATGTAATCCTTAAACACGTCAGACACACTAAAAGTATAGCTGCAGGCTGTTTGAGTTGGAACGCAATGATTTGTGCACACAGGGAACAAATGTGCTTCTATGTTGTATTGTTATTTACAGAGGTCAATAGAAGTCTGAGTTTATATCCCAAATGGCACCCTATACCATACATAGTACACTGGGCCCTGGTCAAAAGTAGTGCACTATGTATGGAATTCAGTGCCGTTTCGAGAGGCAAGCCCGACTTTAGAGACAGCTTGACACATTGTGCATAAGGATAGCTTGGATAGCTCCATAGTGGCTTGGAATTATGCCTATACATTATACTGTACATAAATACTGCTGGCAGTGGGAACATCGTTTTTCCTTTTTCCATCATAATACAATTATTTGCCTTTGCATTGACAGAAACAGAATGCGAGGGAATAAAGTATTGCAGAGAGACAGAGTAAGTAACAGAGAGAAGAGAGATATAGAAAAAAGAGAAATAGAGAGACAAATAGAACAAAGTGATAGAGAAGAGAGAGAAAGCAGATTTGTCAAGTCAGAATTTTCAGATGACTTACAGAGGTTATCAGGCTACAGTATATACAGTATGCACTTTTCAGTTTGCCAGACAACAGTTATGGATGAACAAAAGCTTTCGGATTAATATAAAATGCACAGACGAAAGAAAGTGAAGGAGAAAGAGTATCACATCAGTCTCTTGTCAAGGAGAATCAGAGAAATGTTCTGTCGTTGATCTGAATCTCTGAATGGTGGTTTCAGTATCTTGTTCTCTGAATGTCATCCCATTACATTACTGTCAATGCAGTCTCCAACATGTGCACAGACATGATAGTGTCTAGTGTTAGTAGGGGGAATGGAGAGTGATGGTAGCTTGACATATCCTCATCTGTCAGCCCTCTCAGATCACTGCTCTGTGGATGGGTGGAGAGTGAACAATAGCACTGCAGCAGGCAAGGGCATCACAAACAGCAGTATGCCTCAGGCCTAGACACTGATCTCTGGTCAGTTTGCATTCCCCCCTCTAATGCTTAAGGTTGGGATCTGTGTGTAGGCCAGCTGATCCTAGATCTGTGCCTAAGGGCATCTTCAACAATGAGTAACACCTGTAACATCTGCCCCTGCAGGATGCCATTGCAACCACAAGGGGAACTTTTCACCATTATGATTGATAGGGAGCTTCAAAGGGCAAGAGTAAGCTAGTGCTTACTGATTTCTGCTTTGATCCTTCACATATTGTCTGGCCTCTGCCCAACCATCCCTGTTTCTCCTGGATCTTTGGCTCTGGGTCAGAATAGAACAGACTTCACATTAATCATTTACAGACAGACGTTTCTGAATGACTAGATGAGCCAGAATACCAGCAGTAGGGAGCAACAATACAGAATACAGTAAAGCAGTTTGGGATGGGTTGGGATTGAATAGATGGAGATGTTCACTAAGGATGATGAGAAATTCCAGGCATTTTTGGGGTGTGTAAAAATCTGTCCTAATACAGTACCTTTGGAAAGTATTCAGACCCATTGACATTTCCCACATTTTTTTTTACGTTACAGCCTTCTCCTAAAATGTATTAAATTGTTTTTCCACCTCATCAATCTACACACAATACCCCATAATGACAAAGCAAAAACAGATTTTTAGCAAATTGATTAAAAACAAAAACGGAAATATCACATTTTCATAAATATTCAGTACCTTTACTCAGTACTTTGTTTAAGCAACTTTGGCAGCGATTGCAGCATAGAGTCTTCTTGGGTATGTCGCTACATGCTTGGCACACGTGTATTTGGGGAGTTTCTCCCATTCTTCTCTGCAGATTCTCCCAAGCATTGTCAGGGGGAGCGTTGCTGCACAGCTATTTTCAGGTCTCTCCAGAGATGCTTGATCGGGTTCAAGTCCGGGCTCTTGCTGGACCATTCAAGGACATTCAGAAACTTGTCCCGAAGACACTCCTGCGTTTTCTTGGCTGTGTGCTTAGGTTTGTTGTCCTGTTGGAAGGTGAACCTTCACCCCAGTCTGAGGTCCTGAGTGCTCTGGGTGCATGTTTTCATCAAGGACCTCTCTGTACTTTGCTCACTTAATCTTTGCCTCAATCCTGATTGGTCTCCCAGTCCCTGCCGCTGAAAAACATGCTGGTGCTGCCACCGCCATGCTTCACTGTAGCAATGGTGGCAGGTTTCCACCAGACGTGAATGTCAAGCGAATCTTGTGTCTTATGGTCTGAGGGCCTTTAGGTGCCTTTTGGCAAACTCCCAGCAGTCTGTCATGTGCCTTTTACTGAGGAATTGCTTCCGTCTGGCCACTCTACCATAAAAGGCCTGATTGGTGGAGTGCGGCAGAGATGGTTGTCCTTCTGGAAGGTTCTCCTGTCTCCACAGAAGAACTCTAGAGCTCTGTCAGAGTGACCATGGGGTCACCTCCCTGACCAAGGCCATTCTCCACAGATTGCTCAGTTTCAAACGTCTTCCATTTAAGAATGATGGAGGCCACTGTGTTCTTCGGAACCTTCAATGCTGTAGACATTTTTTGGTGCCCTTCCCCAGATCTGTGTCTTGACACAATCCTGGCTTGTGTGACTTTATATAGACAGGTGTGTGCCTTTCTAAATCAATCAGAATTTACCACAGGTGGACTCCCATCAAGTTGTAGAAACATCTCAAGAATGATCAATGGAAACAAGATGCACCTGAGTTCAATTTCGAGTCTCATAGCAAAGGGTCTGACTACTTATGTAATTAAGGTATTTCAGTTTTTTTTTATACATTTTTAAACATTTCTAACTTTTTTTTTTGTTGCTTTTGTCACTATGGGGTATTGTGTTTAGATTGATTAGGATTTTTATTTATTTAATCCATTTTAGAATAAGACGGTAACGTAACAAAATGTGGAAAAAGTCAAAGGGTCTGAATACTTTCGAAAGTACCGTATACAGTTGAAGTTGGAAGTTTACAGAGGGATTATTTCACTTATTATTCACTGTATCAAAATTGCAGTTGGTCAGAAGTTTACATACACTAAGTTGACTGTACGTTTCAACAGCTTGGAAAATTCCAGAAAAGGATGTCATGGCTTTAGAAGCTTCTGATAGGCTAATTTACATAATTTGAGTCGATTGGGTGTACCTGTGGATGTATTTCAAGGCCTACCTTCAAACTCAGTGCCTCTTTGCTTTACATCATGGGAAATCAAAAGACATCAGCTAAGACCTCAGGAAAAAAATTGTAAACCTCCACTAGTCTGGTTCATTCTTGGGAGCAATTACCAAATGCCTGAAGGTACCACGTTCATCTGTACAAACAATATGTATGCAAGTAGAAACACCATGGGACTACGCAGCCATCATACCGCTCAGGAAGGAGACTTGTTCTGTCTCCTAGAGATAAACTTACTTTGGTGCGAAAAGTGCAAATCAATCCCAGAACAACAGCAAAGGACCCTGTGAAGATCCTGGAGGAAACAGGTACAAAAGTATCTATATCCACAGTAAAATTAGTCATATATCGACATAACTTGAAAGGCCGCTCAGCAAGGAAGAGGCCACTGCTCCATAACTGCCATAAAAAAAGCCAAACTACGATGCACATGGGAACAAAGATCGTACTTTTTGGAGAAATGTCCTCTAGTCTGATGAAACAAAAATAGAACTGTTTTGCCATAATGACCATCGTTATGTTTGGAGGAAAAAGGGGGAGGCTTGCAAGCCGAAGAACACCATCCCAACCGTGAAGCACGGGGTGGCAGCATCATGTTGTGGGGGTGCTTTTCTGCAGGAGGGACTGGTGCACTTCACAAAATAGATGGCATCATGAGGCAGGACAATTCTGTGGATATATTGAAGCAACTTCTCAAGACATCTGTCAGGAAGTTAAAGCTTGACCTGACTCCATTACACCATCTCTGTCAGGAGGAATGGGACGAAATTCACCCAACTTATTGTGGGAAGCTTGTGGAAGGCTACCTGAAAATTTTGACCCAAGTTAAACAATTTAAAGGCAGTGCTACCAAATACAAATTGAGTGTATGTAAACTTCAGACCCCCTGGGAATGTGATGAAAGAAATACAAGCTGAAATAAATTATTCTCTCTTCTATTATTCTGACATTTCACATTCTTAAAATAAAGTGGTGATCCTAACTGACCTAAGACGGGGAATTTTTACTATGATTAAATGTCAGGAATTTTGAAAAACTGAGTTTAAACGTATTTGGCGAAGGTGTATGTAAACTTCCGACTTCTACTGTTTGTTATGGTAACTGTATTCTGATACCACCTGCGGTTGAAGATGCATACATAGTATGAGACAGATTCTACGATGACAGCCAGTTAGTAAATGTATTCTGTAATCATATCACTGGCATTTTCTCTTTTTGGTGCAGCTGAGAGTTGAGTTTTTACTCAGTGAATTAGAGAGTGAACTCTCTCTCTCATAGCCTTTACCTCCAAGTGTGTCATGCCCTTCTAGAGAAATATCTATATTCCAGCTCTCTAATTCCTCATTCACTGTGGCAGTTGTTCGCTCTGTTTTCATGTACTGTTGGAGAATGTGATGCCTCAAAGCAGATATTATCTGAATTCCTGAAGGGCTGCTGGCCAACGTGCGCATGCAAGTACTGAGTGTTTGAAATGAATCACTGCGAAGGTGGCAGGGGGGTCATTAAAGGAGAAAAACACAGAGAGAGAAAAAAAAATGTGGAAGTGATAAAGTGGATTGATGCCTGGATACGAACCGGAGCGGACATGTTGCATAGGACTACGGCGATGATGTGTCAAACCTCTCTCTCTCTCTCTCTCTCTCTCATTCTGTCTTTCAGTCTCTCTCTCATTCTGTCTTTCAGTCTCTCTCTCTCTCATTCTGTCTTTCAGTCTCTCTCTCTCTCTCGCTCTCACTTCTGCTCTCTCTCTCTCATGCTGTCTTTCAGTCTCTCTCGCTCTCTCTATCTCTCCCTCCCTTTTTCTCTCCCTCTCTCTTTGTCTGTTTCTCCCTCTCTCTCATGCTATCTCTCAGTGTCTCTCGCTCTCACTTTCTCTCTCTTTCTTTCCCTCTCCCTGTCTCCATCTCCCTATGTCTCTCTTTCTCTTTGTCTCTATCTCTCTCTCAACCGGTCTCCCTAGCTCACCCTGCTCTCCCCTTTCTACTCCACCACTAATAAATCCAATTTTGACCCTTCAATCATCCCTAGCTATTGGGCTTAAAATAACACTCCGTATGGAGTTGGGAGGAAGGGAGAGCACAAGGACGTCTGTCGCCACCGCAGACCTTGGCTGTCCTGTTGTTCAAGGGGTTATTAATTGTTTAAGAGATTATTATCTCATTACAGTGGGCTGAGGAATGGGGATGGCATGTGGTTACTGTGATTAATGCTGAGTTTACGTGTACCTGATTAATTCTGAAGGAAACGACGGGGCCACATATGATATGATCAGTTACAGGAGGGAAGAAAAGGGCCAGATGATAATAATCAAATCAAGTGTTATTTGTCACTTGCACCGAATAGACCTTACAGTGAAATGCTTACAAGCCCTTAACCAGCAATGCACTTTTAAGAAAAATAAGTGTTCAAGTATTTACTGAAATAAACTGAAATAAAATAGAAAAATAACAAATAATTAAAGGGCAACAATAAAATAACAGTAGCGAGGCTATATACAGGGGGTACCGGTACAGAGTCAATGTGCGGTGGCACAGGTTAGTTGAGGTAATTGAGGTAATATGTACATGTAGGTAGAGGTAAGAGAAGAGAACAGTCCATGACTAGGGTGACTGGAGTCTGGCAATTTGTAGGGCCTTCCTCTGACACCGCCTGGTATAGAGGTCCTGGATGGCAGGAAGCTTGGCCCCAGTGATGTACTGGGCCTTCTAGATTTCATACCTTTTAATACCTTATAATCTACAGCGTGCTGCCTGAACATATGCCTCCTAGGTTTAATGGGTTAGGCTTTTACAGGAAATACAAAAGGGTTAAAAAGGAAATAGGCCAGAAGGCTCAGTGATGCAGTGTTGTAGTCCCGATGAAAGGGAGAAGGCCTATATTTGATCAAATATTCCATTTATACTCCATTTAATTTAAACACTCACCATGCAGCGAGATGAAATTGAAGAAATTTGATCAAATATAGGCCTTCTCCCTTTCATCAGGACTACAACACTGCATCACTGAGCCTTCTGGCCTATTTCCTTTTTAACCATTTTGTATTTCCTAATTACATTTATAGAAATGAGAACTAATGTACTGATCACAGAACTATGATGAGAATGTGCCTATTCCCACATTCCTTATAATATATATTGCATTGCTCTAGAACTCTGAGTGTGTTGAAAACCCCTCTCCTGAAGCGGTGCCAACACACCAGCAGCGTTTAGAGATGAGCACCATAATTCATGAGAATAATTGGGGCATTTAAACCAAACCTGGGACCAATCCAGAGCCGACAGATACAGGTCAGAGTGGTTAGCTGTTAGGGGAGGAGAGGATGAGGGGTAGAGAGGGAGAGAGAGAAAGGAGGGGGAAAGAGAGGGACAGGTGATGACAGATCTGTTCCAAAAGAGGGTTGTGATTGACTGAGTCTCTCTCTCTCTCTCTCTCTCTCTCTCTCTCTCTCTTGCTCTCACTCTCTCTTGCTCTCTCTCTCTCTCTGTCTCCATCCTGAAGCCTGGAGCATCACATCAGAGAGCCAGGAGCTGCAGCACGGGTCAGACTCACAGCAGAGAGCACGGTCAGAGCACACAGCTGGCAGTGATATGTCACAACATATTGGGTGGGTATGTTCAAATACATACAGTACATAAACATGTTCACAACACAATATTCCTTTGGAAAAAAAGATCCATATAAATCTGAATATACAGTGTGTGGGAAATTATTGGCACCCTTGATAAAGATTAACAAAAAAGACTATAAAATATTTAATACAAATATTGAGCTATATTGGGGATATATATTGCATGCTATATAAAAAGGGAAGACATTATTTTATACTATTCAAATTAGGTTATTTTCTGCGTATGCATCATTATTTCAAGGCCAAACTCACCAAAGAGCTCTATTTTCATGTGATCCAACAAATGTAAACATCTAGAGTTTCCTAAAAAGGCACTGGGAGATGGATTGGAATCGTTGCTCTGGTCAGATGACATGAACATAGCTCCCTGGCCATGCTCACCAGTGGTGGGTTTAGTGTCAAAATAATGATACATAAGCAGAAAATAACCCCATACCTACTGTAAAATAAAACATCCACAAAGAAATGGTTAATGGCCACAAATCAAATTGCAAGGTGCAGTATTGAAAACAGTGGTGCCTTTAAAACAAATCTTTCTCTGAGCAATTGTACAAGTATAAAATAATGTAATTTTCTAAAATGTTTGAGTATACAATTAAAGCTCAGTATTTGTATTATTTATTTGAGTGTTTTTTGCTCATCTTCATCAAGGGATCAATCATTTCAGACCCCACTTTACTAGTTTATTCTATATGTAGGATTCAGTGATTCCTTTGCATTGTAGGCACATCCATCATTCCTAGGACTGCTACTGTCCGACATGTGACACCACCCAGCCTCCCACTACACACAGAAAAGGGCAATGTTGCAAATCTAAACTGCCACAGCGCAATGAGTCGAAAACAATAGGCACTCAAGTTGGAGTTGTACTGATCGTCCTCTCGCCCACCCACTGCCTGTCTAAATGTGATTAGGTGCTCCAGTGTCAACTGCTGTGGGAGGGAGAGGGATGGAGGGGGAGGGCAGGGCTGAGAGGTGCTTCAGAGGACCATTAGAAGACTCCTAACACCAAAACCTGGATTCCAAGCAAGTCAAATTGTATTTGTCACATACACATAGTTACAGTGCCTTGCGAAAGTATTCGGCCCCCTTGAACTTTGCGACCTTTTGCCACATTTCAGGCTTCAAACATAAAGATATAAAACTGTATTTTTTTGTGAAGAATCAACAACAAGTGGGACACAATCATGAAGTGGAAGGACATTTATTGGATATTTCAAACTTTTTTAACAAATCAAAAACTGAAAAATTGGGCGTGCAAAATTATTCAGCCCCTTTACTTTCAGTGCAGCAAACTCTCCAGAAGTTCAGTGAGGATCTCTGAATGATCCAATGTTGACCTAAATGACTAATGATGATAAATACAATCCACCTGTGTGTAATCAAGTCTCCGTATAAATGCACCTGCACTGTGATAGTCTCAGAGGTCCGTTAAAAGCGCAGAGAGCATCATGAAGAACAAGGAACACACCAGGCAGGTCCAATATACTGTTGTGAAGAAGTTTAAAGCCGGATTTGGATACAAAAATATTTCCCAAGCTTTAAATATCCCAAGGAGCACTGTGCAAGCGATAATATTGAAATGGAAGGAGTATCAGACCACTGCAAATCTACCAAGACCTGGCCGTCCCACTAAACTTTCAGCTCATACAAGGAGAAGACTGATCAGAGATGCAGCCAAGAGGCCCATGATCACTCTGGATGAACTGCAGAGATCTACAGCTGAGGTGGGAGACTCTGTCCATAGGACAACAATCAGTCGTATATTGCACAAATCTGACCAATATGGAAGAGTGGCAAGAAGAAAGCTATTTCTCAACGATATCCATAAAAAGTGTTGTTTAAAGTTTGCCACAAGCCACCTGGGAGACACACCAAACATGTGGAAGAAGATGCTCTGGTCAGATGAAACCAAAATTGAACTTTTTGGCAACAATGCAAAACGTTATGTTTGGCGTAAAAGCAACACACCATCCCCACTGTCAAACATGGTGGTGGCAGCATCATGGTTTGGGCCTGCTTTTCTTCAGCAGGGACAGCCAAGATGGTTAAAATTGATGGGAAGATGGATGGAGCCAAATACAGGACCATTCTGGAAGAAGTAGGTAGTAGCAGGTAGTTTGCCCCCTGTGATGCGTTGTGCAGACCGCACCACCCTCTGGAGAGCCTTCAGTTGAGGGCGGTGCACTTGCCGTACCAGGCTGTGATATAGCCTGACAGGATGCTCTCGATTGTGCATCTGTAAAAGTTTGTCAGGGTTTTGGGTGACAAGCCAAATTTCTTCAGCCTGCTGAGGTTGAAGAAGCGCTATTGCGGCTTCTTCACCACGCTGTCTGTGTGGGTGGACCATTTCAATTTGTCTGTGATATGTACGCCTAGGAACTTAACTTTCCACCTTCTCCACTGCTGTCCATTCGATGTGGATAGGGGGGTGCTCCCTTTTGCTGTTTCCTGAAGTCCACGATCATCTCCTTTGTTTTGTTGACTTTGAGTGAGAGGTTGTTTTACTGACACCACACTCCGAGTGCCCTCACCTCCTCCCTGTAGGTTGTCTCGTTGTTGTTGGTAATCAAGCCCACTACTGTTGTGTCTTCTGCATACTTGATGATTGAGTTGGAGGCGTGCGTGGCCATGCAGTCGTGGGTGAACAGGGAGTACAGGAGGGTGCTGAGCATGCACCCTTGTGGGGCCCCGAGCACACACCCTTGTGGGGCCCCAGTGTTGAGGGTCAGCGAAGTGTAGATGTTATTTCCTACCTTCACCACCTGGGGGTGGCCCGTCAGAAAGTCCAGGACCCAATTGCACAGGGCAGGGTTGAGACCCAGGGCCTCCAGCTTGATGATGAGCTTGGACGGTACTATGGTGTTGAATGCTGAGTTGTAGTCAACAGCATTATTACATAGGTATTCCTTTTGTCCAGATGAGATAGGGCCGTGTGCAGTGTGATGGTGATTGCATAATCTGTGGACTTGTTGGGGTGTTATGCAAACTGAAGTGGGTCTAGAGTGGCCGGTAAGATGGAGGTGATATGATCCTTGACTAGTCTCTCAAAGCACTTCATGATGACAGAAGTGAGTGCTACGTGGCGAGAGTAATTTAGTTCAGTTATCTTTGCCTTCTTGGGTACAGAAACAACGGTAGCCATCTTGAAGCATGTGATGACAACAGACTGGGATAGGGAGCGATTGAATATGTCCATAAACACACCAGCTAGCTGGTCTGCACATGTTCTGAGGACGAGGCTAGGGATGGCGTCTGGACCAGCAGCCTTGCGAGGGTTAACACGTTTAAATGTTTTACTCACGTCAGCCAAGGAGAAGGAGAGGGGGGATGCAGTCTTTGTTAGCTGGCCGCGATGGTGGCACTGTGTTATCCTCAAAGTGGGCAAAGAAGGTGTTTAGTTTGTCTGGAAGAGTGACTTCTCTGTCCGTGACTTGGCTGGTTTTATTTTTGTAGTCCGTGATTTTCTGTAGACCCTGCCACATACGTCTCGTGTCTGAGCCGGATGAATTGCGACTCCACCTTGTCCCTGTACTGGCATTTCGCTTGTTTGATTGCCTTGCGGAGGGAATAACTACACTGTCATAATTCCCAGACCTCTTTCAATGGTTAAATGCGGTTGATCGCACTTTCAGATTTGAGCGAATGCCGCCATCTATCCAATGTTTCTGGTTTGGGTAGGTTTTAATAGTCACAGTGGGTACAACATCTCCAATGCACTTCTTTATAAATGCACTCACCGAGTTAGCGTATAGGTCGATGTTGTTCTCCAAGGCTGACCGGAACATATTCCAGTCCGCGTGATCAAAAGAAGCTTGGCTTCCTATTGGTCAGACCAGCGTTGAATGGTGCTCGTCACTGGGACGTCCTGTTTGAGTTTCTGCCTATAGGACGGTAGGAGTATTTGTTTTCTTTCAAAATACTTTTGAGTGTGTTATTGTGCCTGCTTGGAGTGCTTGATGGGTGGGGTTGGCACTTATGGGACTATTCTATTGGTTCCATTGCACCAGGCAAGCTCAATCAAGCGCAGCTAAATAATACAAATACTATTTGAACCCAGGGTTAAACCCAATCTGACTTGGACTCTGTTTCATGTGAAATGAGTGGTTGAACACAGCACTTAAACCATTAACTCCGTCACTGTGTTCATGTATATAGACATTTGGATTTATGCCCCTAGACCAGTAGCCCTCACACTCACACTGAATTACATTCAGCCATGGGCCGATTTTTCCTTGAGAGGATGGTAGCGGGGCCGGAACATAGTTAAATATCATTTTAAACTGCAAATTGACCTTAAGTCCCAAACAGATATAGTATTTGACAAAAACAGAATCATATCAAACCTGGATTACATTGGGATACGATTGCATATGCCTCTTTATTTATGCCTGGGAATACTTGGAAACAGATTTCTTAAATTGAAATCAAATTGAGCCGATTTCCTGGTCATTTTATGCCGAACAATTAAGACTATAAAAATTATATACTGTGTGTGTTTACATTTTTGGGGGGGGCCAAATAAAATCACCTGAGGGCCAACTGACAATCTCTTGGAGGGAAAGATGGAGGGAAAGTTGGAGCTTAACTAACAAAATTACAGTTAGCAAAAATGTACGCTTATAAACTAATGTATAGAATTTATTAAACAAAATACACAATTCACAAATGATATAGCACAACAACAGTCATGTCTTAAGTGTAAAACAAATAATGATTCAATAATACATGCTTTTTGGGAATGCTATAAAGTCAGGAAATTGTGGGCGAAGCTAGAAGGTTGGCTTACTTTTAATCCGTCTGTCTGCATATTTCAAGACATGACATATGGGGGCCTAGTGCGATACCCAATGGGCTGGCTGATTCTCTTCTCATCACTCATCTTCAAAAAACGTATACTAAAAACTTGGAAATCAATCAATATGCCATCATTAACACAGTGGAAAAATTACATGATTTATTATTGGAATATTGAAATAGCATAGGTGACAGAGAAAAACAAATGTATACAATTTAAGGCCAAGAGGCAAACAATAATTCAGGCACTAGGGATGGGGGTATAAGCATGCAGGTCTGGGCATATGAGATGTAGTCATTGTTTGTGTGCGTCTGTAAGTTGTTGTTCTTATGTATACATTTGTATATAAACCGGTTTAGGGTTTGGCCGGTTTAGGCCGTCATTGTAAATAAGAATTTGTTCTTAACTGACTTGCCTAGTTAAATAACGGTTCAATTACCTGATAAAAGTTAAACATAACACTGAAAACAGATATATATTAAAATCTATTTTGTAATTCATCTCATTACCACAACACAACATTTTCTGAATATAGTTTTTTTTTTGTCTTAATTACTTATTTATACATATTTTTATGTACCCATATTTGGATAAAGAACAAAATGCACTGTATCAGATTAAACCAAAATGACTAAAGTATACATTGTATTTGTCCTAATATTTCCTAAATATTAGTGCATTACTGTAATGATAAGCAGGTTTCGGAGATGAGTGTTTCATAGTTTGCCATTGAAAAACTGTACTGAGAACTGTTAGAGATTCAGTAACCCAATACATCATCAAACTGTGTCAAATGACTTGCATACAACTAAAATCACTGATCTTAATGCAATTGACTAAAATACCCCTTATTTTAGCCTAAGTATAAGTACTGTAATTATGTGCATGTATGTTCAAATGTCAAAAGTGAGATTAAGCATAAAAAGTGACTTAAAAATATATAAAATTTCTCCATGGTCTTTACAGGTAATATTGGTGTATTAGGAGATGGATATGTGTGGTTCTAAGGTATTTTAGATGTATTTCTAAATTGAATGGGATCCTATGGGAAAATTACATAACAAACTGTCTAAATATGTGGGATGTGGACCAAAAACTTCCTTAGTGCTAAAACAGGTACATATGTGAAAATAGGGTTTATCCTCCATTAAAAGTGGCGGTTGCTCTTTGCTGAAACACAAACTCCAGATTGTGGCTTCAAGTAAATTAAATGGGATTTGTAAACCAATATTTCTTGAAACCTCTACTTAATCAAATAACTGATGTTTTACAAAAAATCTACACAATTGGTGGTAACAGTGATCTTAGTAAATAATTAAATTTACCAGCACAGCACACACATTGACTATACATTATAATTAGCTTAAAGATCTCATTATCAAAATGGACCTAAACATTATGTGGTAATGTGAAATGTGTGATATTTGTGCCTCTGTAACTTTATCAGTCATCATTATTCATGATACATTCATTATCCGTAATCATGGTAGCAACCACATTAATGTAGAAGCTTTTAGAAACAAATCATATTCTTATTTACAATAAAAGTGACTCCAAAATGGCACAATACATTATTTATCATTCATTTCTATTGGGCACAAAATAATCTAAAACACATCCAAAACAAAGAGCAAATGCATCCAACAAATGTGTAGACTCACAAGGAGTCATTGCATACTACAGTGCCTTGCGAAAGTATTCGGCCCCCTTGAACTTTGCGACCTTTTGCCACATTTCAGGCTTCAAACATAAAGATATAAAACTGTATTTTTTTGTGAAGAATCAACAACAAGTGGGACACAATCATGAAGTGGAAGGACATTTATTGGATATTTCAAACTTTTTTAACAAATCAAAAACTGAAAAATTGGGCGTGCAAAATTGTTCAGCCCCTTTACTTTCAGTGCAACAAACTCTCTCCAGAAGTTCAGTGAGGATCTCTGAATGATCCAATGTTGACCTAAATGACTAATGATGATAAATACAATCCACCTGTGTGTAATCAAGTCTCCGTATAAATGCACCTGCACTGTGATAGTCTCAGAGGTCCGTTAAAAGCGCAGAGAGCATCATGAAGAACAAGGAACACACCAGGCAGGTCCGAGATACTGTTGTGAAGAAGTTTAAAGCCGGATTTGGATACAAAAGATTTCCCAAGCTTGAAACATCCCAAGGAGCACTGTGCAAGCGATAATATTGAAATGGAAGGAGTATCAGACCACTGCAAATCTACCAAGACCTGGCCGTCCCTCTAAACTTTCAGCTCATACAAGGAGAAGACTGATCAGAGATGCAGCCAAGAGGCCCATGATCACTCTAGATGAACTGCAGAGATCTACAGCTGAGGTGGGAGACTCTGTCCATAGGACAACAATCAGTCGTATATTGCACAAATCTGGCCTTTATGGAAGAGTGGCAAGAAGAAAGCAATTTCTTAAAGATATCCATAAAAAGTGTCGTTTAAAGTTTGCCACAAGCCACCTGGGAGACACACCAAATATGTGGAAGAAGGTGCTCTGGTCAGATGAAACCAAAATTGAACTTTTTGACAACAATGCAAAACGTTATGTTTGGCGTAAAAGCAACACAGCTGAACACACCATCCCCACTGTCAAACATGGTGGTGGCAGCATCATGGTTTGGGCCTGCTTTTCTTCAGCAGGGACAGGGAAGATGGTTAAAATTGATGGGAAGATGGATGGAGCCAAATACAGGACCATTCTGGAAGAAAACCTGATGGAGTCTGCAAAAGACTTGAGACTGGGACGGAGATTTGTCTTCCAACAAGACAATGATCCAAAACATAAAGCAAAATCTACAATGGAATGGTTCAAAAATAAACATATCCAGGTGTTAGAATGGCCAAGTCAAAGTCCAGACCTGAATCCAATCGAGAATCTGTGGAAAGAACTGAAAACTGCTGTTCACAAATGCTCTCCATCCAACCTCACAGAGCTCGAGCTGTTTTGCAAGGAGGAATGGGAAAAAAATTCAGTCTCTCGATGTGCAAAACTGATAGAGACTTACCCCAAACTACTTACAGCTGTAATCGCAGCAAAAGGTGGCGCTACAAAGTGTTAACTTAAGGGGGCTGAATAATTTTGCACGCCCAATTTTTCAGTTTTTGATTTGTTAAAAAAAATTGAAATATCCAATAAATGTCGTTCCACTTCATGATTGTGTCCCACTTGTTGTTGATTCTTCACAAAAAAATACAGTTTTATATCTTTATGTTTGAAGCCTGAAATGTGGCAAAAGGTCGCAAAGTTCAAGGGGGCAGAATACTTTCGCAAGGCACTGTATTAATATGGGAACAAATACTTAACTTTATACCACTTAAATACACATAAGGGAATTAGTCCCAATACCTTTTTTCCCCTTAAAATGGGGGGACTATGTACAGTCTGCACTTTATCTGCATAGTCATTGTTTGATATCAAACCTTTGGAGCATAGAGTCAAAATAAGAAAAAATACTTCTCTCTCGCTCTCTCTCGAAGACTGTGAAATACTGCAAGGTTTCCTTCCTCTCTTTTTTGTTACAGACACATTATCACTCCACCTCTGAAAGGGATATCACTTTGAGAGGAATGTGGAGGGCCATCAAAATAACATTTACTTTCCAATGGGTCTATCTGGGAGAGCTACTATTACTTAGCTTAATGATGCCAGGAAATCTCTAAGGCGAACATACACTCCAGCAGCTATCCCCCATTCTAATTTAAACAGTTAGTGGATGGATAAATAGCTATTTAAGTGGTTTTGCTTACAGTAATATAAATACTTTGTTTAAATAAAATGTTTTGCTCCCGAGTGGCGCAGTGGTCTAAGGCACTGCAGCTCAGTGCAAGAGGTGTCACTACAGTCCCTGGTTCGAATCCAGGCTGTATCACATCCTGCCGTGATTGGGAGTCCCATAGGGCGGCGCACAATTGGCCCAGCGTCGTCTGGGTTTGGCCGGGTAGGCGGTCATTGTAAATAAGAATTTGTTCTCAACTTTGTTCTTAAATGAAGTAAAAAAAAAAAATACAACAATAAATACAAAATCTAACCTTTTCAAATGCCCACTTTGAGTGTGAAAGCGTGTTAAATACATTAAAATGTATAGAAACGTGTAGGAGTGTTTATCATAGACAGGCATGCATCATCTTCATACAGCTTATCTCACTTGTTTAATGCTGGACGTATGCAATCCTGGTTGTGCATAAGATTTGCATTGGATCATTTTTCATACATAGAAAGGGTAAGAAAGCAGAGATGAATGCCGTTCTAGCCTTTCCACTCCTACGCCTCTTCTCTCGGTTCATAACATTTACTGTACATTTAACACATCTTTATATTTACTGTAAATGTATCATATGTTTTATTTATCATTTAAAATACTCAAATGGAAAGATTAAGTAGGCAGAGATGAACGTTCTTTTTCTCTTTCGGTTTATAACATTTCATGTACATTTAACCTTCTCTGTGTGAGGCCATAATGTACTTTTCTTCACAATGGGAGTTTTCCTGAATAGAAAGTAATGGAAAACCATTAAAGAAATAGTTTCTCTGTGGTCGGTGTGTAATTATTTTGAAGCCGAGGGATATTTATTTCCTTTGTTATTTCCTTGCTTTAATAACTGATTCTTTGATAGTTTCCTAGTCCCCACTACCTGGCAGTGATGTCAGTTCGACCATAGGTCTCCAAGCAACATTGAGAATGGAATGGTAAGCTAAGTCCTACTAAGCACTCAAGAAAAGTATTTTAAAAATCAAGCAAAATAATAATTTGCTTCCACTGGTCCTGGGGATCCTTCTTAAGGCCAACGGCATGATGAAGTTTACCCAGGACTAGGACATTTTAGCCACAATCCTGGTTGCTTCTGCCAGGAGGATGACATTTGGTGGCATGTGGATCTTCCAGCAAGACGACAACTCCAAGCACACATCAAAATCCACAAAGAAATGGTTGAGGTCATTTCCATGTAAAAGGATCCAGGAGGGCCAACATGTGAAGTTTATAGGAGCATATGACATTTGGTGCAAATGAAAGCTAAGGGTCTATATTTTGGGGAAATTAAGACATAGGTACATTGGAATAAGCAAAGGCTTTGATTTGTGGTCACACAGATGGAAAAGGGGCCTTAAGCATTTTTCTAGTAGATGTTTTTTAAGGTATCAGAAATGCCTCAAAACACAATAATGTTGAAGTAAAGGCCCCTGCCAACTAATAACATTTACATTGTTTTGCAGAAATCATTTGCCTTCGGTAAATTTAGGAAATGTTGCCTAGTGTCTTGTCATTCTGTTACCAAAAACCCACATATCTTTAAGATATTTTCAAATTTCTCTCCTAATTGGTTTTTGGTAAATGTCAAGACACTAGGCAACATTTACTATTATGAAAGTTCACAGAAGTAACACATGTAGTAAAAGTAGACCTACAGTGCCTTGCGAAAGTATTCGGCCCCCTTGAACTTTGCGACCTTTTGCCACATTTCAGGCTTCAAACATAAAGATATAAAACTGTATTTTTTTGTGAAGAATCAACAACAAGTGGGACACAATCATGAAGTGGAACGACATTTATTGGATATTTCAAATATTTCAAAAATTGGGCGTGCAAAATTATTCAGCCCCCTTAAGTTAATACTTTGTAGCGCCACCTTTTGCTGCGATTACAGCTGTAAGTCGCTTGGGGTATGTCTCTATCAGTTTTGCACATCGAGAGACTGAAATTTTTTCCCATTCCTCCTTGCAAAACAGCTCGAGCTCAGTGAGGTTGGATGGAGAGCATTTGTGAACAGCAGTTTTCAGTTCTTTCCACAGATTCTCGATTGGATTCAGGTCTGGACTTTGACTTGGCCATTCTAACACCTGGATATGTTTATTTTTGAACCATTCCATTGTAGATTTTGCTTTATGTTTTGGATCATTGTCTTGTTGGAAGACAAATCTCCGTCCCAGTCTCAGGTCTTTTGCAGACTCCATCAGGTTTTCTTCCAGAATGGTCCTGTATTTGGCTCCATCCATCTTCCCATCAATTTTAACCATCTTCCCTGTCCCTGCTGAAGAAAAGCAGGCCCAAACCATGATGCTGCCACCACCATGTTTGACAGTGGGGATGGTGTGTTCAGCTGTGTTGCTTTTACGCCAAACATAACGTTTTGCATTGTTGCCAAAAAGTTCAATTTTGGTTTCATCTGACCAGAGCACCTTCTTCCACATGTTTGGTGTGTTTCTCAGGTGGCTTGTGACAAACTTTAAACTACACTTTTTATGGATATCTTTAAGAAATGGCTTTCTTCTTGCCACTCTTCCATAAAGGCCAGATTTGTGCAATAGATGACTGATTGTTGTCCTATGGACAGAGTCTCCCACCTCAGCTGTAGATCTCTGCAGTTCATCTAGAGTGATCATGGGCCTCTTGGCTGCATCTCTGATCAGTCTTCTCCTTGTATGAGCTGAAAGTTTAGAGGGACGGCCAGGTCTTGGTAGATTTGCAGTGGTCTGATACTCCTTCCATTTTAATATTATCGCTTGCACAGTGCTCCTTGGGATATTTAAAGCTTGGGAAATATGTTTGTATCCAAATCCGGCTTTAAACTTCTTCACAACAGTATCTCTGACCTGCCTGGTGTGTTCCTTGTTCTTCATGATGCTCTCTGCGCTTTTAACGGACCTCTGAGACTATCACAGTGCAGGTGCATTTATACGGAGACTTGATTACACACAGGTGGATTGTATTTATCATCATTAGTCATTTAGGTCAACATTGGATCATTCAGAGATCCTCACTGAATGAGGGGCTGAATAATTTTGCACGCACAATTTTTCAGTTTTTGATTTGTTAAAAAACGTTTGAAATATCCAATAAATGTCGTTCCACTTCATGATTGTGTCCCACTTGTTGTTGATTCTTCACAAAAAAATATGGTTTTATATCTTTATGTTTGAAGCCTGAAATGTGGCAAAAGGTCGCAAAGTTCAAGGGGGCCGAATACTTTCGCAAGGCACTGTAACCAATGTGTTTTTACTGATCATTTTGTTCATGGATTAAAATCTTTCACTCTTACCAAATCGTTACAGTGATTGAAAAATCTGTAACAGGATGACTGAATTGGAAATCATAGTCACAAATCAGTTGCAGTAGAGCACAGTGCAGTAAAGTAGTATAGTTCAGTATAATGTAATACTCTGCTCTACTTTTCTTTACTGTACCATCCTGTACACTACTGTACTGAATGCAACTGTACTGTGCTCTGCTGTCCAAACTTGTGAAACAGATGTCTATGATTGGTACAGATTTGGTCCACTCTGGACCAGCCAAATGTTGTCTTGTTTAGGGGTGGAGCTCAGAACAATAGCCAGTGTGTAGAATAAAACCCAAACATGCACATGAGGCAATTACTTTTTTCTACCTTTGTGTACCTAGTCAGGATACATCACCATGAAGAGAATGATATTCATGATTATGCATTTCTGTATAGTACAGATCAAGGACACATGTCATTCTGTCACCAGGTGTTGACCCACTTACTGTAGTTAAATAACCAAAATAGATTTTTTTTTAAACTGAAGGAGTCATATCATTGCGATACCACCTTCTTCCTGCAGACATATTTGCATCTTAATTCAGGGTAGATAGAGTTTTTGGAAATGTGGTCACACAAATAACAATGTAACGATGACGCTGAGAGTCGAGAAGTGTTTAATAAAACAACAAACATGGAACGAGACAACAAAAAAGTGGCGTCGTCGCGTAAACAATACTGACTGGAGAAAGAACATAAAGGAGTGCCAGATATAGGGGAGGTAATGGAGTCCAGGTGTGCCTTATGATGAAGTGCAGGTGTGCGTAATGATGGATGCCAGGACCGGTGGTTAGTATACTGGTGACGTCGAACGCCGGAGGGAGTAGATGTGACAGTACCCCCAGCCACAAGACGACGCCGACCAGAGGGACGACCCCGAGGACGAGGAGCGGGTGGCGAAGGTGGAAATCACGGATGATGTTGGGATCCAGAATGTCCACCACCGGAACCCAACATCGATCCTCTGGGCCATACCCCTCCTAGTCCACCAGGTACTGGAGCCGGCCCCCACGACGTCGGGAGTCCAGTAGATGTCTGACTGCATAGGCCGGACCCCCCCCCCCCCCCCCAATGTCTGGTTGGGGACAGCATCAGATAGGGGACCAGGAACCACTGCAGGGTCGCCTGCTCCTTCTGACGGGGGACGGTGAGCTGGACTCACGTGAGCTTCGCTCTACACTTCTGCGCACCTGAAGCGTTCGTCAACTGCAGGAGCTACGGTCTGGCCCGGGGTCCACGGAGCCGAGGACGAGTATACCAACCCTACCATGTCACAACACAACTGATTGGCTGAAACACATTATGAAGCAAATTAACTTTCAACAAGGCACACCTGTTAATTCAAATGCATTCCAGAGAGAATGCCAAGAGTGTGCAACGCTGTCATCAAGGCAAAGGGTGGCCACTTTGAGGAATCTGACATTTATTTTGATTTGTTTAATTAACACTCTTTTGGTTACTACCATATGTGTTATTTCATAGTTTTGATGTCTTCACTATTATTATACAATGTAGAAAATAGTAAAAAAATTAAGAACCCTTGAATGAGTAGGTGTCCAAACTTTTGACTGATACTGTTTGTTCTTTTTTTTCATACCGCATTTGTATTATATATTTTACAGTCTTTTATTCTCATCTTTATCAAGGGATCTAATCATTTTGGACCCCACTGTATCTAGCCATTGGCCTGATGCCCAGCCCCCCCTGATGCCCATTTAACCAACCCTCTTTCCCAACACTTTACCTGGGCCATAGTGAATCATCACCGGGTGGTGGTTACGCGCGAATGCACGCACATAATCCCACTCCCCCACACCTACTAGTAAGCAAAACATTTAATAATCTCTGGCCGGGCTATTGATTTGTTCACTGCTGTGGTTCAGAGGCTCTGACTGGCCTGCCTGTGGCACACACACACTGATCTGCCCTACCCTGTGTGTAACACACACTCAGTACACAGGATGTGGTGCTTAAAAAACAACCCTGGGCATGGATTAAAATCCCTGCATACATTTTCCCCTTCTGCCGGGTTTTTTCATCTGCTACCCAAAGGGAAAACACAGATAAACAAGAGAAATGCATCTAAAATAAGGCAGCGTGGAAAGAAATGAGGAGAGAAAATATGACAGAAGTCAAAAGGGTTTATTCATTGTTTTGGGAGATGGGGCCTTGCTCCTTTGTTTGCAGTATAGGGGTTGGAGCAGGCTGCCTCACGAAACATTGACCAAACTACAACTACTACACAAATCTCTCCTCAACAGGGTAGTATTCCCCCACTGGCGAGTCCTTAATTGTTACAGAACCTCTTTCTCTGAGGTTCCACTCTCCATTATCAGGGGGTGTAATTGAGCAAATGTTGTTAATAATATTTGAGGCAGACGTGTGGCGGGTTGGCGGGCACAGGGCCGGGTGGGTGTCCCAGAGCAGGCGTATGATTCCCCCCTCGGCTGATGGCAGGAGATAGGCCCTCTCATTATGGGTTGGCATTGCCTTGACAACCTTGCCGACGGGAGTACTCCTCTAAACACTAATTAGGATGACTTTGGGAGAGAGAGGGAGAAAAAGGGATGGAGGGGGGAGGAAGGGGAAAGAGAGAGAGGGAGGAGAGGGGGATGATGGGGAGGTAGAGAGTGAGAGAGAGAGTGATGGAGGGAAGGGGAGAGAGCGGAATAGGGGGAGGGGGGGAATGGAGGGGAGTGCAACTCAAACACTGCTACTCAACCCTGTTCAGGGAAGAATAAGAGAACAAAAGGGAATCATTCTAAGGAAGGAACAACAGATTGCCGATAAAGGTACACTATTTGCATTCCTCAGTTTAACACGGATTGACTGGTATACTGTAGAGCAGGGGTATTCAACTCCTACTCTAAGAGGTAAGCCCTGGAGCCTGCTAGTTTTCTGTTCTACATGATACTTGGAGTCCCAGGTCTAAATCAGTCCGTGATTAGACGGGAACAATGGAAAAAAGCAGTGGCACTGTCTTCGAGGTCCACAGTTGAGTTTGAGGGCTGTAGAGGTAGTGGAATGGAAATATTATTTATTTTCTCCAGTGGCTTTGTATTTGCATGACATCTGCATGTTGCCTGCTTGATTGAGTCCAGTCTTCACTGTGGAGTTCACACATGCGTGTGACACACGTATACTTGTGCGCAAACACACACACACTCATAGAGTAGTTTGACAAGTGACATGCTTCGGCTCTGATACTATAGCAGCCAGATTGTACAAGATTGAAATTGGACATCTATCCATGTTCTGAGAACATCAGGAAATTTCTTCAAAACCGGCCTCTAGGGGCAACAGTGCAACTATTACCATCAAGTAAAGTGTTGATTGTTGTGGATGGGCGTAATCCCATGACTCTGGATCAGAAGGTTGTGTGTTTGATCCCAGTCGTGGACACCAGTTTTTTATTTTTGGTTTTAACCCTATCCCAAACCTTAGCTCTTACCATAACCATTTGGAATGAGTGCCTAAACTTTATGTTTTAAACCTATCCCAAACCTTAACCCTTACCTTAATGAGTACCTAAACTTACCCTTAACTTAGAAAATAGACGTTTGGAAAAAATTGAATGATACAGAGCAGCAGGAGCAACAAAACACTTTGATGTTTGGAGACGTCTAATTCTGCAGTGAGACTGTGAGAGCTTGTTGACTGTAGAGTACACATGTGTAAACGGTTGTACTTCTCCCCATCTCTCTCTGACAGTCTGAGGGCAGCTGCTGTGCTGTGCTGTGTTGGTCTCGTCAGTCGAGCCAAACCGCTGTTAAAGCTTCTCCTTGCTGCTGGGGTCTCTCTTTGGGCTAGCCTTGGACAGATGTTGCGGAGGAGTGTATGTGTGTTTCTGTGAATGTGGGTGAGGGTGAGGGGGGATGTGTGTGTGCACGTGTGCGTGTTAGTGAAGTAATGTGTGTGTGTGTGAGTGTGTAGTGCTGGCAGAGAGAGGCAGGCCAAGATGGGCCAGTTCTGCTCTGGGCCGCTGGGCTCTACACACACATCACATCTGTTCTCCTCTCTGTAAGCCTGTTCCTCTGTGTCCTCCACCTCTCCACCCTTCTGTAAATAATACCCTTCATTATCTTCTAACAGCTCTCAACAGAGGGTTTGGTTAAAATATACAATAAGTTCAATGTAGATAATTTACTGTATGTTATCACCTTGTCAAGATATTGTAGGCTATGTACAGTGGGGCAAAAAAAGTATTTAGTCAGCCACCAATTGTGCAAGTTCTCCCACTTAAAAAGATGAGAGAGGCCTGTCAGAAAAAAAATACAGAAAATCACATTGTAGGATTTTTAATTAATTTATTTGCAAATTATGGTGGAAAATAAGTATTTGGTCACCTACAAACAAGCAAGATTTCTGGCTCTCACAGACCTGTAACTAATTATTTAAGAGGCTCCTCTGTCCTCCACTCGTTACCTGTATTAATGGCACCTGTTTGAACTTGTTATCAGTATAAAGGACACCTGTCCACAACCTCAAACAGTCACACTCCAAACTCCACTATGGCCAAGACCAAAGAGCTGTCAAAGGACACCAGAAACAAAATTGTAGACCTGCACCAGGCTGGGAAGACTGAATCTGCAATAGGTAAGCAGTTTGGTTTGAAGAAATCAACTGTGGGAGCAATTATTAGGAAATGGAAGACATACAAGACTGATAATCTCCCTCGATCTGGGGCTCCACGCAAGATCTCACCCCATGGGGTCAAAATGATCACAAGAACGGTGAGCAAAAATCCCAGAACCACACGGGGGGACCTAGTGAATGACCTGCAGAGAGCTAGGACCAAAGTAACAAAGCCTACCATCAGTAACACACTACGCCGCCAGGGACTCAAATCCTGCAGTGCCAGACGTGTCCCCCTGCTTAAAAGCCAGTACATGTCCAGGCCCGTCTGAAGTTTGCTAGAGAGCATTTGGATGATCCAGAAGAAGATTGGGAGAATGTCATATGTTCAGATGAAACCAAAATATAACTTTTTGGTAAAAACTCAACTCGTCGTGTTTGGAGGACAAAGAATGCTGAGTTGCATCCAAAGAACACCATACCTACTGTGAAGCATGGGGGTGGAAACATCATGCTTTGGGGCTGTTTTTCTGCAAAGGGACCAGGACGACTAATCCGTGTAAAGGAAAGAACGAATGGGGCCATGTATCGTGAGATTTTGAGTGAAAACCTCCTTCCATCAGCAAGGGCATTGAAGATGAAACGTGGCTGGGTCTTTCAGCATGACAATGATCCCAAACACACCGCCCGGGCAACGAAGGAGTGGCTTCGTAAGAAGCATTTCAAGGTCCTGGAGTGGCCTAGCCAGTCTCCAGATCTCAACCCCATAGAAAATCTTTGGAGGGAGTTGAAAGTCCGTGTTGCCCAGCAACAGCCCCAAAACATCACTGCTCTAGAGGAGATCTGCATGGAGGAATGGGCCAAAATACCAGCAACAGTGTGTGAAAACCTTGTGAAGACTTACAGAAAATGTTTGACCTCTGTCATTGCCAACAAAGGGTATATAACAAAGTATTGAGATAAACTTTTGTTATTGTCCAAATACTTATTTTCCACCATAATTTGCAAATGAATGAATTAAAAATCCTACAATGTGATTTTCTGGATTTTTTTTCTCATTTTGTCTGTCATAGTTTAAGTGTACCTATGATGAAAATTACAGGCCTCTCTCATCTTTTTAAGTGGGAGAACTTGCACAATTGGTGGCTGACTAAATACTTTTTTGCCCCACTGTATGTACAAAAATATACAGTGCCTTGCGAAAGTATTCGGCCCCCTTGAACTTTGCGACCTTTTGCCACATTTCAGGCTTCAAACATAAAGATATAAAACTGTATTTTTTTGTGAAGAATCAACAACAAGTGGGACACAATCATGAAGTGGAACGACCTTTATTGGATATTTCAAACTTTTTTAACAAATCAAAAACTGAAAAATTGGGCGTGCAAAATTATCATTAGATATTGGGTCTATCTATGCAATATCCAATGTAAACCAGGGTTGTGTTCAATTCAATTTTAGATTCAGGTCCATTCAAGCAGGCCAAGTATACATTATTTGGTCTGGAAAATAAGATCACATCCCTAGCTGGCCAAAACTGTTTGACGAGTTTTCAGCTTTGTTTTCCGCTTTCTGTCTGCAGACGATATCTATGGCCAGTACGCCACTCATCTAGAAGGACCTCAGGTTTCTTTGAGGCTGGAACATTCTTCCACAGCAAACATAATAAATAGTTAAGTTGTGGATAAATATTAATGTAGCTACATTAGGTTTTCACAAGGGTTCAACATTAATATTTCATTCTCTCTCTCCAAATGTAAAACATACATTTTCTGCTCAGGCGTTTGTGTAAATTTCACGTCGGAAGATTTGGTGGGGTGAATCTTACAGTAACAATACACTATTGATGTAATTGCCCATGTATAAGAGTGATGGAAAAAGCATGTATCTATGTTAGGAGATCGTAATGTACAAGTCAACATCATGAAAAAGTGCACCAGGGGTAGAGGTTAGGATATGGTTGGGTGGAGTTTGTGTGTGTATGTGCGTGCGCGCCTCCTTGTGCTTGTATGTTTGTGTGTGTGTGTGTGTGTTACGCTATGCTTTGTGTGCTGCTCTACACTATTCTGCTACGCCGAGGGGTCTGGATGAGAAGAGAGCAGTGAGCTGGCCACTCCGGGTGACCAGGGGTCAGGTTCATTTGTAAGCTGTCAAACAGAGCCACTCGGACGCAGGTCCAGAGGCTGTGTCCCAAATAGCGTCCTATTCCTTAGGGCTACCTATAGAGCTCTGGTCAAAAGTAATGCCCTATAAAGGGAATTTGGTGCAATTTGGGACGCAGGCAGAGGCTGGATAGAGCCAACCCTCCCAGGGAATGGATTTTATTTGATGTTCAGTAGGTGTGGGGGGGGGGGGGGGGGGCGATCAATGAGAGAGATAAAGGGAAATTAACACTTTGAGAGAAGAGAAGGGAAAACATAGCCCCAGCTAATGGCTGTTAGGTAAATACCTGAGGCTTTTAGCTGAATCATAGGGGGGGGGGGGGGGGGGGTGCGCAGTGCTTTTGGCGCTAACGTTCACCACCAGCAAATATTCATAACACCAAGTCAAGATCTTTCATTATCTACTCTCTCTGTGAAACTAGAGTGATTGGTGGAACACAAAGAGAATGGGTAACATGGACCCAGTTAAAAATGAAAGGCTAGATATATGCTTTATAGTAGCTTTTTTATTTTATGTCTATCTTCGTTAAGCTACCCAGGAAAGGGCATAAAATTGGCATATTAATATACAGTGCATTCGGAAAGTATTCAGACCCCTTCACTTTTCCCACATTTTGTTAAGTTAGCCTTATTCAAAAAAATGTTGTTTTTTTAATTCTCCCTCAATCTACACACAGTACCCCATAATGAAAAGCAGAAACAGGTTAGTATATATTTTTAGTAATTTATCAAATAAAAAATAAAAAAAATGAAATATCACATTTACATAAGTATTCAGACCCTTTACTCAGTACTTTGATGACGCACCTTTGGCAGCAATTACAGCCTCAAGTTAACTTGGGTATGATACAACAAGCTTGGCACACCTGTATTTGGGGAGTTTCTCCCATTCTTCTCTGCAGATCCTCTCAAGCACTGCTGCACAGCTATTTTCAGGTCTCTCCAGAGATGTTAGATCGGGTTGAAGTCCGGGCTCTGGCTGGGCCACACATGGACATTCAGAGCCCTGTCCCGAAGCCACTCCTACGTTGTTTTGGCTGTGTGCTTAGGGTCGTTGTCTTGTTGGAAGGTGAACCTTCGCCCCAGTCTGAGGTCCTGAGTACTCTGGAGCATGTTTTCATCAAGGATCTCTCTGTACTTTGCTTCGTTCATCTTTGCCTCATTCCTGACTAGTCTCCCATTCCTTGCCGCTTAAAAACATCCCCACCATGCTTCACCGTAGGGATGGTGCCAGACTTTACACTAGCCAATCAGGCCAAAGAGTTCAATCTTGGTTTCATCAGACCAGAGAATCTTGTTTCTTATGGTCTGAGAGTCCTTTAGGTGCCTTTTGACAAACTCCAAGCGGGCTGTCATGTGCCTTTTTCTGAGTAATTGCTTCCGTCTGGTCACTACCAGAAAGGCCTGATTGGTGGAGTGCTGCAGAGACAGCTGTCCTTCTCGAAGGTTCTCCCATCTCCGCAGAGGAACTCTAGAGCTCTGTCAGAGTGACCATCAGGAGGCTCTTCTCCCACGATTTCTCAGTTTGGCCAGCTCTATGACGATTCTTGGTGGTTCCAAACTTCTTCCATTTAAGAATGATGGAGGCCACTGTGTTCTTGGGGACCTTCAATGCTGCAGAAATATTTTAGTACCCTGCCCCAGATCTGTGCCTCAGCATTATCCTGTCCTGGTGCTCTACGGACAGTTCCTTCGACCTCTTGGCTTGGTTTTTGCTCTGACATGCACTATCAACTGTAGGACCTTATATAGACAGGTGTGTGCCTTTCCAAATCATGTCCAATCAATTGAATTTACAATATGTCGACTCCAATCAAGTTGTAGAAACATCTCACTGTTGAACAATGGAAACAGGATGCACAGTGGGGTGTTGTGTGTAGATTAGATTATTTAGTCAATTTTAGATTAAGGCTGTAACGTAACGAAATGTGGAAAAAGTGAAGGGGTCTAAATACTTTCCAAAGACTGTTTGTAGCCTTAGAAATAAGGTTCATAAAATGAATAACTTGCTAACATCAGAGAAAATGTATGTTGGCCAACTCTGAGACTCACTTAACTAATTTCATAATACAGCAGTAGCAATACAGGGATTTAACATCTACAGAAGAGACAGGGATGTCTATGGGGGAGGTGTTGCTGTAGAGGGTAGAGGATCTCATGTCTAATGATGTTGAAGTGTTGTGGTTGCAAAATAATTTCCCTCATCTAAAGCCTTTTATTGCTACTGCTGTAGGCCACCAAGTGGTAACAGTTAATATGTGTGCAATTCTTGATAATATGTGTGATGTTAACAGAGAGGTTTATATACTGGGTGACCATGTAGACAGGTTCTCATCAAGAGGAAGCTGCTCACTGTAACCAGTGCCTGTAATCTAGTTCAGGTTAATAATCAACCTAGTGTTTCAAAGAAAAGTAGATTTTGTTGCATTGAATACAACTAGTGTAGACTACCATTAAATGCTTTCTTATGAGTCCTTCCCTATCACGGCCTCAGGAGAAGACCCAGATGCAGACAGTTCGATGTAACAAAAGTTTATTCCAAAAAAAAAGCTGGTAGGCTTGACGAGACAAGCCAAACTGGCAACAGACAAACAGAGAACACAGATATAAATACACTGGGGGATAATGGGAGACAGCTGGAGGAGGGTGGAGACAGATAGATGAAACAAATCAGGTGACAAAGACAGATGAAACAAATCAGGGTGTGACAGTCCCCCCTTCTAGGGGCGCCACCTGGCATCCTACTTGGTTGACTGGATTCCGGCAGTGGAAATCAGCGAAGAGGCCTGTGTCCAGGATGCCCCTAGCGGGGACCCAGCACCTCTCCACCAGGCCAGAACCCTCCCAGTCAACCAGGTACTGTAATTCCCTGCCTTGTGGTTGAACCTTCAGGAGGCGCCTCACTGTGTACACTGGTTGGCCTTCAATGAGACAGGGGTGAGGGATGGTTCTGGAAACAAGAGACAAAGGGCTGTGAGACATAGGTTTAATCCTAGACACATGAAAGTTGGGATGTATACTGAGAGTATGGGGATACAGAAGATAAACAGCAGAGGAGCTAAGAAACTTGGAGATGGGGAAAGGGCTGATAAAACGGGGGAAAGTTTGCGGGACTCTACCCAAGGGGGCAGAGCGAATGGACAGCCATAATGTACCCTCTGCCCGAGACAATACCGGGGATACCGTCGATACCCGAAAGTGGTCTTGAGAATGGCTCTCTTCCAGGTACAGCAACAGCGGCTAACACACATCTGGGCCGAGGGTATGCCGACCTCTTCCTCTTGCTCCGGGAAGAGCAGGGGCTGATAACTCCAGATAAAGTGGCGATAAACGTTGACAAATCCCAGGAAACATATCAGCTGCACTCTAGACAAAGGCTGGGGCCAATCCACCACCACTCTCACCTTTCCAGGATCCATCTGTACATTCCCAGCAGCGAAGATGCAACCAGGGAAGGGGATGGTGTGGTGGAATTCACATTTCTCCGCTTTCAAAAAAAGTTGGTTCTCCAGGAGGTGCTGGAGGACCTGTCAGACATGGAGCACGTGTTCTTGGGCTGAGCAGGAGAAAATGAGGATGTAATTGACGTAGACGAAGATGAACCAGTTCAACATGTCACATAGAATGTCATTAACCGGGGCCTGGAACACAGCTGGAGCATTGGTAAGACCAAATGGCATGACCAGATATTCGTAGTGACCATGTTGAAGGCAGTCTACCACTCGTCCCCTTCCCGTATCCGCGCCAGGTGGTAAGCGTTCCGCAGGTCCAACTTGGAGAAAATGCCACCCCTGGAGTGGCTCGAAGGCCGAGGCAATGAGTGGTAGTGGGTAGCGGTTCTTAACCGTGATGTCATTGAGGCCCGGTAGTCGAAGCAAGGGCGCGGTTTTGTCCTTCTCCACAAATAAGAACCCTGCTCCGGCGGAGGAGGCAGAAGGACGGATACACCCTGCAGCTAGTGAGTCGTCAATGTAGGTCTCCATAGCCTTGGTCTCCGAACCTGACAGAGTACAGTCGTCCTCGGGGTGGTGTGGTGCCTAGGAGAAGGTCAATCCTGCAGTCATGGGTTGGTGCGGAGGAAGCGAAGTGGCCCGGGCCTTAACTTCTTGGATATAGGGGGCGCTATTTTAATTTTTGGATGAAAAACGTTCCCATTTTAAACAAGATATTTGGTCACGAAAAGATGCTCGACTATGCATATAATTGACAGCTTTGGAAAGAAAACACTCTGATGTTTCCAAAACTGCAAAGATATTGTCTGTGAGTGCCACAGAACTGATGTTACAGAAAAAACCCAGATAAAAATCAAATCAGGAAGTGCCGCATTTTTTTAAACCGCCTCATGGCAATGACTCCTTATATGGCTGTGAAGGAGCTAGGAGTCAGCTTACGTTTTCCACATTTTCCCCAAGTTGTCTGCAGCATTGTGACGTATTTGTAGGCATATCATTGGAAGATTGACCATAAGAGACTACATCTACCAGGTGGTCGCTTGGTGTCCTCCGTCGCAATTATTGCGTAATCTCCAGCTGTTTTCTACTGATGAGAAGGCAACTGCCACCACTGATAGATTATCGAATAGATATGTGAAAAACACCTTGAGGATTGATTCTAAACAACGTTTGCCATGCTTCTGTCGATATTATGGAGCTAATTTGGAAAAAAAGTTTGCCGTTGTAAGTGACTGCATTTTCCGGTGTTTTTCTTAGCCAAACGTGATAACAAAACGGAGCTATTTCGTCTACACAAATAATATTTTGGGAAAAAATGAACATTTGCTATCTAACTAAGAGTCTCGTCATTGACAACATCCAAAGTTCTTCAAAGGTAAATTATTTTATTTGAATGCTTTTCTTGCTTTTGTGAAAATGTTACCTGCTGAATGCTAGGCTTAATGCTATGCTAGGCTATCAATACTCTTACACAAATGCTTGTGTAGCGTTGGTTGAAAAGCATATTTTGAAAATCTGAGATGACAGTGTTGTTAACAAAAGGCTAAGCTTGTGAGTGAATATATTTATTTCATTTCATTTGCGATTTTCATGAATAGGAAACGTTGCGTTATGGTAATGAGCTTGAGGCTATGATTACGCTCCCGGATACGGGATTGCTCGACGCTAGAGGTTAATAAAAACTTCCCGGAGGTCCTGGTACTCTGCGGGAATGGCAGAGGGGTCTGGGGTAACTTCCGAGCCCACAGGAAGACATCCCAGGGCAGGCTGCGCTGACTTCACACAATGGGCATGGCAGAATGGGCTCCAGCCCATGACACCAGCAGTCCAGTCAATGAGTGGATTGTGTTGCTAGAACCATGAGAATCCCAATACCATAGGAACCTGAGAATGCTTAATTAGCATGAATTGTATAGCCTCAAAATGGTTCCCTGACACTGGTAGGTTGATGGGAGTGGTATTGTGGGTTCTCTAACGTCCATGGGAATGGAGAGGGACTGAGTGGGGATGCCATCTCGGACAGCAGAGTGGCGTTCATAAAACTCTCATCGGCCCCACAGTCAATGAGTATCCGGAGAGATTTTGACTGGTTTCCACCACAGCAGAATGGTCATAACCGGGAAACCAAGGACTAGAGGGGGGGTAAAACAGGAGTATGGGAAAACCGCTGGTAGGCTTGACAATTGAGACATGGATTGTGTATGTGTGACATTCAGAGGGTGAATGGGCAACACAAAAAAATTTAAGTAACTTTGATGGCTGTTGGTGCCAGCACTGTTTTTCACACTTACGTTTCCTGTGTGTATCAAGAATGGTCCACCACCCAAAGGAAATCCTGCCAACTTGACAACTGTGGGAAGATTTAGAGTCAACATGGACCAGCATTTCTGTGGAATGCTTTCAACACCCTGTGGAGTCCATGCCCCGGCGAATAGAGGCTGTTCTGTGGGCAAAAGTGGGTGCAACTCAATATTAGGAAGGTGTTCCTAATGTTTTGTACACTCAGTCTAGTGAGTTTTTTTAATTTGAACTTTATTTAACTAGGCATGTCATTCTTATTTTCAATGACAGCCTATGAACAGTGGGTTAACTGCCTTGTTCAGGGGCAGAACAACATATTTTTACCTTGTCAGCTCAGGGATTCAATCTTGCAAACTTTCAGTTACAAATCCAATTTTTTAAATTGTATCTTTATTTAACTAGGCAAGTCAGTTAAGAACAAATTCTTATTTTCAATGACGGCCTAGGAACAGTGGGTTAACTGTCTGTTCAGGGGCAGAACGACAGATTTGTACCTTGTTTTGAACTTGCAACCTTCCAGTTACTAGCCCAATGCTCTAACCACTAGGCTACCTGCCACCCGGTGCAAGATGGGGTCAGTGCAGATAGTCCGGGTAACCATTATTAACTATTTATTTATTGTTATTTATCAGTCTTACGTCTCACTCAAACCGATAGCATCAATGCATTTTGGTACATGAATTTCCAATGGAATTGCGTTGCAATTGCAGTGCATTCTGTGTGGTGCCTGCGTTGGATTTATCAACAGTATGCGTCAAACTGTATGTGTTATACGGCTTGACAGAAATGGTAGCAGAAGGCACACATATCCAGATAATGCTGCTTACCATTTTGCCTCATTACGTCATAGGTGTGATCGAGGTGAGATGGCTTGGGTGTAAGCAGCTGTCTCGGCGCCTGTTGGTCCGAGTGGGTGCTGGACGGTAGCAGAGTGAACCGTCTATGGCTTGGGTGGCTGGAGTCTTTGGCAATTTCTTGGGCCTTCCTCTGACACCGCCTGATATAGAGGTCCTGGATGGTAGGCAGCTCTGCCCCAGTGATGTACTGCGCTGTCCGCTCAGGTACCAAGTGTATCATAAGGTCAACATTGAGTTTAATTGTTACCTGGGGTGGTCTAACTTTTATGGCTGCTGCCTTCAGAGCGCATATGGGCCTACCTTGTCGGTGTGGGTTTGATTCCAGCCTGTGGCCTTCTGGCACAAATAACTCAATCCCTCGGTGTACTTGATTTAGTTACACATTTCAAATATGGACATTCCAGGGATATTTTACCCCCAATCTTGATAAGAATTGACCATACCAGACACTTTTGGATAACAGAAATAGGAAATAAATAAAATAACACTAGGCCACACCAACATTAGTTTACATTCATTTAGGGTAAATTACCACAGTAGATTTGCCGTGGTAAACAATGAAATACTTTATTTTTACTGTATGGAATGCTTGTCAAATAGATAAATCACCTCACTGTTTCAAAATGAGTAATTTGTTCCGATTACAATGTCAACCAAATGGTGAACATACTGTATCTTAAAAGACTTTGGTTGCAAGCAGGACTAAGGGTAACACTGACATCATATTTTAGGTAGCAGTAATGAGGTGACCAATAATGGTTGCAATTGAGATCAGCTGTGAAGCATGTATTTATGGTTTAACGAGACATTAGCTGGAAAGAATCTATTGCCATTAATGGTTGCAATAGGTTCCTTGTTATTTGATTATATTCCAATAGGCTGCATTCTGTAGGCTACCCTTATCCACTGTCACATAATGAAAGTTGTGAAAACCGATAATGGTCTGTGTTTCCCTGGCTTGATGAGCTGATTTGGGCCATCAGTTGATTGACCGATATAGGCCTACTGTAGAACGATAAACTTTACTCTGGTGTGGATGCTAGTCCACGTTTTCTAGTTAGTGTCACGTCCTGACCTTAGTTCCTTTTTTCTGTTTTCTGTTTTGTGTATTCACCTGACAGAACTGTTTCGTTTCTTCCTTTCACTTTGTTATTTTGTTTCGTGTGTTCAGTCGAATAAATTAACATGGACACTTACCACGCTGCATATTGGTCCGATCCTTCCTACTCCTCCTCAGACGACTAAGAGATTCGTTACAGTTAGGCTATGTATAATTTGTTAATATAGTTCTGGTTTTTGGTGTGGACTGAAAGCCTGTATTGTGTGGCTTTAATATTTCATTTCGTAAAGCCGTCAAGATGTTAATGCATTTGAGCCAATCCAAAGATGATTTCATTGAGCTTAGACACTTTTCTTTGATGACTATTCGTTTTACTTATTGAAATAAATGCAATTCATTTATTGGCCAAAAGTAAGCTCTGGCTGGCCACTATATTGCCCAGCACTGGGCTCAAACTCACGAAGGTCAGAGCTGGAGCACGCTACTTAGACCACTGCTCTACAGCAGTTCACAATGCTCTAATAAGCACTAGGAATACTATGAATACTGATGATACTTAGGCGCATATTTTTTCATTATTTTGTTGAAACCTTCCCCAAACCACAGCCCTTCCCTTAACCATTCAAAATTATCGCCTAAACTGTCAACCTTTGAGTTGTTTCTGTAACCACGCAGAAATAACCCTGTAACCACTTGGAATTAATGCGTCAAAAATAGACTTTCACCCTGAGTCAAAGAGCAGCGGGCCAGATACAAACCAATCCTAACTCCTGACTGTGCTGGGGTCACTGGCTGTAACCACTGGACCACACAGGGACTAAGGAAACCAATAATGTGTTCTGCGTATTGCTTGCCTTCAAAATATACAAAAAAATCTAAAAAAATATGATTTTCACGAACGTTAAAAAAAATCTACCCCATACATATGTCAATTTATTTTAATCCACATAAGAATTCACATGAGATACGCTGTAGCTTGTGTATCGCTCCGGGTGTCGTGGGTGTGGAGTCAGACGCAGGAAACAGAGAGTGCAATACTGTGCTCTTTAATGCACCAACACGGTGCTCAAAACCAAAATGCCCCAAACACGGGGGCCAAAGATAGTACAGCAGAATACACGACCAGGAACAAACACGTTCCTTTACTACATAACCGAAGGTCACAATAATTAATCCCGCACAAAGAAACAGGCGGGTCGGCTGTCTAATAAAGCCCAACTAATGATTCACTAACAGGTGCTAACAATAAACATACAAGGAGGGTCGTGACAAGCTTGCATGTAGCTACACCACCAATAACGTCTGCTAAATATGTGTATGTTACCAATAACATTTGATTTGATTTTGATTTGATGTTCATTGCCTTCGGAAAGTATTCAGACCCCTTAACTTTTATCGCATTTTGTTTTGTTGCAACTTTATCCTATAACTGATGAAAAAAAAAACTCCTCAGTAATCTACACACAATACTCTATTGTGCATCCTGTTTCCATTGATCATCCTTGAGATGTTTCTACAACTTGATTGGAGTCCACCTGTGGTAAATTCAATTGATTTGGAAAGGCACACACCTGTCTACATAAGGTCCCACAGTTGAGAGTGCATGTCAGAGCAAAAACCATGCCATGAGGTCGAAGGAATTGTCCGTAGAGCTCCAGGACCGGATTGTGTCAAGGCACAGATCTGGAGAAGGGTACCAAAAAATGCCTGCAGCATTGAAGGTCCCCAAGAACACAGTGGCCTCCATTATTCTTAAATGGAAGACGTTTGGAACCACCAAGACTCTTCCTAGAACTGTCTGCCTGGCCAAACTGAGCAATCGAGGGAGAAGGGCCATGGTCAAGGAGATGACCAAGAATCCGATGGTCACTCTGACAGAGCTCTAGAGTTTTTCTGTGGAGATGGGAGAAACTTCCAGAAGGACAGCCATCTCTGCAGGACTCCATCAATCAGGCCTTTATGGTAGAGTGGTCAGACGGAAGCCACTCCTCAGTAAAAGGCACATGACAGCCCGCTTGGAGTTTGCCAAAAGGCACCTAAAGTACTCTCTGACCATAAGAAACAATATTCTCTCGTCTGATGAAACCAAGATTGAATTCTTTGGCCTGAATGTCAAGCACTATCCCTACGGTGAAGCATGGTGGTGGCAGCACCATGCTGTGGGGATGTGTTTCAGCGGCAGGGACTGGGAGACTAGTCAGGAGTGAGGCAAAGATGTATAGAGAGATCCTTGATGAAAACGTGCTCCAGAGCGCCCAGGTCCTCAGACTGAGGCAACGGTTCACCTTCCAACAGGACAACGACACTAAGCACACATGCAAAACAACTCAGGAGTGGCTTCGGGCCAAGTCTCTGAATGTTCATGAGTGGTCCAGCCAGAGCCCTGACTTGAACCCGATCAAACATCCCTGGAGAGACCTGAAAATAGCTGTGCAGCAACTCTCCCCATCCAACCTGACAGAGCTTGAGAGGATCTGCAATGGAATAATCTCCCCAAATACAGGTGTGCCAACCTTGTTGCGTCATACCCAAGAAGTCTCGAGGCTGTCATCACTGCTGAAGGTGCTTAAACAAAGTACTGAGTAAAGGGTCTGAATACTTTACTGAGAAAAGGGTCTGAATCAATGGGATATTTCATTTTTTTTTTAATATAAATTAGGAAAGATTTCTAAAAACTTTTTTTTGCTTTGTCATTATGAGGTATTGTGTGTAGATTGATGGGGAGGAACAACATAATACATTTTAGTTTTAGTTACTTTTTTTAATGTAAAAGAATGTGGAAAAAGTGAAGGGGTCTGAATACTTTCCGAAGGCACTGTAGGTATGGTGTACATTGTATAGAAACACTGCTTCCAGCGGCCCACTGGCAGCAATTCTACATACTGTATTTTTTCAGATATTAAAATCCTCCTGCTGCAGGATTATTTTCCTCCTGTGACAAAAGGGGTCAAATTAAAACCTGACATCGGTATATGCTGTATGTGATACAGGACTTTTTCTGTTGTTGAATTGTTCTTATTTTATGTTTGTGTGGCTGTTCTTGTCTATTAGTATCATGCACTTTGTCATGTTTTATGTTTTGTGTGAACCCCAGCAACAGCTAATTGGAATCCAAATAAAATACCAAATTAGATCTGCAGTTTGTATATTCACCATTAATATCACTCACAGCCTGAGGTTAGGTAGAAGCTAAGATGAGTTCAATCAAAGCCTGAATAAGGAGGCTTGCAGCAATTGTAAATTGCTTGAATAGAAGATTGTGCCTGACGTGTCATTTAGAATGTTACAATTTAAGTATGTTACAGATATGTTAACTACTGCTATTATAACCAACAGATATCCAAATCTTCCCTGACAAATATTGTATACTGTAGCCTGAGCTGTGACTCAAATGGAACTCTCATCATCTTGTACTCCTGTATTTATTCAACCGGTTTGAAAAGTTACAGCATATCCTCCGACAGAACAAAAACATTGCTCTCTCCTGTCAGTTACAGTGTAGAAAATGTACAGGTATGACTTTAAATACTGTTTCCTGAAGGAGGGAAATTAGGTACAACACTATGGGATGAGCAAACTCTACTAAGGATATATAATCAGGCCTGACAAGGCCAAGGAAAACTGTGCCTTGCCGGAAGCCCCGCCTTCCACAGATGATTACTCAGAGGCTCAGATTAATTCCTTCAATTCAGTACCGCTCTTTACCAAGCCCAGATCCCTCTTCCCCATTTCACTCCTTCAGGGAACAGTAGCTATAGTCGTAACGGTACGTTTCCTTTCACTCTGTACTATTGGTACAACACTATGGGATGTAGCACCCCGCCCCAAGCCGGCCCTAAACAGATACAAAATGAAAAGACCCACAGCAGACCATCCAGACCTCCCATCTGCAAGCTGCGGTAGTCTGGGTATTGCATACCTGCTCACTGCCAAATGACCCTGTCTTGTCCCAGCTGTCAGCACACTATGAGCCATGCTGAGAGCAGTGACATCCAAGTGATAAAACCTCACAAAAGTGTGCAGTGTTGCCCAATTCCCCGCTGCACAAATATCCCCTACCGGCAACCCTTTAAACAGTATATTAAGTCCGGACATGCATTTCTTGGCTGAGATCTATATCCAGATCTTGATATGCTTTTTGATATGCTGAAAATAAGGACAATACAATAAAATAATGGCACCGGAGGAGATGGCTGCCATTTTACTTGCTCCTAACCAACTGTGCTATTTTGTTAGTTTTTTCATATTGTTTGTAACTCATTTTGTACATAATGTTGCTGCTACTGTCTATGACCGAAAAATAGCTTCTGGACATCAGAACAGCGATTTCTCACTTCGAACTGGATGAAGATTTTTTCTTTAATGAGTCCGACGCAAAAGATATACTGCTTGTCAAGACCAGGCCCAAATCCCCGTCATCAGTGTGAAGAAAAGACGGAGGAAAAAGGGGAGGAGAGTGGGAGGCCTTGTAAAAATTTGCAGATGAGTAGGTAAACCACCAATTCCCTCCATATTAAATGGCCAACGTGCAATAATTGGAAAAAAACTATGATTAAGACTATCTACGATCTACGATTAAGACTATCCTACCAACGGGACATTAAAAACTGTAATATCTTATGTTTCACCAAGACGTGGCTGAACGATGACACGGATAATATAGAGATGGATGCCTTCTCCGTGCATCAGCAGGACAGAGCAGCTATGCCTGGTAAGATGAGGAGTGGGGGTGTGTGTCTATTTGTCAATAACTACTGGTGCGTCATGTCTAATATCAAAGAGTCTCTAGGTATTGCTCGCCTGAGGTAGAATACCTCTTGATAAGCTGTAGACCACACTATCAACCAAGAGAGTTCTCGTATATATTACCGATGCTAGCACTAAGACCATACTCAACGAGCAGTGTAAGGCCATAAGCAAACAAGAAAATGCTGATCTAGAAGTGGCGCTCCTAGTTGCCTGGGACTTTAATGCAGGCAAACTTAAATCTGTTTTACCTAAATTCTACCAGCATGTCAACCAGAGGAGAAAATAAATCTAGACCACCTTTACTCCACACACAAAGACGCACACAAAGCTCTCCCTCACCCTCCATTTGGCAAATCTGACCATAATTCTAGCCGCCTGATTCTTGTTTACAAGCAAAAACTAAATCAGGAAGTACCAGTGACTTGCTCAATACGGAAGTGGTCAGATGATGCGGATGCTACGCTACAGGACTGTTTTGCTAGAACAGACTGGAATATGTTCCGGGATTCATCCAATGAAATTGAGGAGTATCAGTCACCGGCTTCATCAATAAGTGTATCGACGACGTCGTCCCCACAGTCACCGTATGTACATTTCCCAACCAGAAGCCATGGATTACAGGTAACATCCGCACCGAGGCAGGAATTGAAAAATATTACGGACTACGAAGGGAAACCCAGCCACAACACTGAAGCATGCATGAGAGAACCAGCTGTTCCAGACAACTGTTTGATCAGGCTCTCCGTAGCTGATGTGAGCAAGACCATTAAATAGGATCAACATTCACAAATACGCGTGGTCAGACGGATTAACAGGACGCGTAATACCTACATGTTTCAAACAGACCACCATAGTTCCTGTGACCAAGAAAGCAAAGAACCTGCAGAAATGATTATCGCCCACACCACTCACGTTGGTAGCCATGAATTCCTTTGAAAGGCTGGTCATGGCTCACATCAACACCATCATGCTGGAAACCCTAGACCCACCCCAATTGTCATACGGACCCAACAGATCCACAGATGATGCAATCTCAATCGCACTCCATACTGCCCATTCCCACATGAAGAAAAGGAACGCCTATTTGAGAATGCTGTTCATTGACTACAGCATAGCGTTCAACACCATGCTGCCCACAAAGCTCATCACTAAGCTCGAGACCCTGGGACTGAACACCTCCATCTGCAACTGGATCCTGGAATTCCTGACGGACCGTCCTCAGGTGGGGAGGGTAGGCAACTACACATCTGCGTAGATGCCCAGTTCTATGAATGATGTGTTGGATACTAGGGACTCCCCTACCATGTCCGTATTGAGGAAAGTGGCTAATCCCTCCTCATCCAAACATAGGCCCTGTGTGTGGCCATAAGAGACTGAATCAGCCAGCTCATTATCGCCCTGCTGGGAGGCTAGCTCCATCTGATCAGACACTAACCCCAAATCCATCTCTGCGTACAGCCATCCGGGAAAGGATCAATGACCCCAAGCTACACGTCTAACGATGGAGTTTGTGCACAGCCGTTTACAATGGACTGGTACGAGCAAGTGCCACATGAGATTGTGGCAAGTCGAGACAAACATTGCAAGGATTGTGTGTATCTCTGGGAGAAATAGTATAGTCGCATGACTGGGGGCATGGCTGTGAACCCCGAACCCATTGTAGCCGCATCGTTGATTCGTTTGCATCTTTTAGCCAGCTTACTCATAGCTAGATTGGTTTGTGGTTTTGTAAACTATAGAGAACAAATACCAACTCTCACAATGCCTCGAGGATGTGCAACAAATACCCAAGTGGCAGTTTAGTTGGTGCAAAGTCAGAGCGTCTCATGTTCCAGAAATACTTGTTTTTACTAGCGTGGAATTTCTCTTGCTCAGTATGAGTTGAAGAGTTGGGAATTGCAGGAATGAATCCGAGCCTCTAGGTTATCACCTGTGGAAGGCGGGGCTTCCGGCGAGGCACGGTTTTCATTGGCCTTGTCAGGAATGGTTATATATCCTTCAAGCAGAGATCGATCGAGCGCGACATCCCATTGTGTTGTACCGAGAGTGCCGACTGAAAGGGAACAAAACAAGATCATGTTGATATTGATTTAATATGCCATGACTTATATGTGTATGTCATATTGATATCAAACAGTATGTTGTAGGTTTTGTCCCTTTTCAGAGTAGATCATCTTCAAAGAGCGAGCGACATGTGGGTTTGTTGAATCTCCTTGAGGCCACAGAGGGTGGAAAGAGGTGGAAATTGCCTGGCTGTCTATGTAGAAGAAAAGAAGATGGTTAGATGAACCATGCTCTGGTGATGAGTAACCTTTCCTGAGACTTGAAGACTTGTTTTAGCTTCCTGAGCTAATGTTTCTCTCATTCCTTGCTCTTTCTCGAACTCCTGTTGCTCCTACTCCTTTTCTCTTAAACTCCACCATTCTTTTCCAACCTTTTTCTCCTCTCCACATATCTGAAACACTGAAACTGGTATGAGTTTTCAGTGGAGAGAGTGGTACGTTGACAAACTATTACCACATTAATCTCACACCCTGCACAGCCTCCTTATGACTACTCATGGTACTGATGGTAGGACACATAGATAACCAGTGGGCGTTGCCAACTATCCAAATCCTAACATTATGGAGCTTGTTTGTATTCACATTAAGCCATCATGCAGCGGTGTGATCAATACTGTTAAATTACAGAATGTTTTGATTGATTCACACAATCCCACAACCATTCATCAAGTCAATTAGACATTAATCATGGAGCCTCTCACACCAGGAGATTATAGGCATGACGCAGAGAGGGTTGGGGATGGAACACTGGCTAGGTTGTGTTCTTAGAATGGCTAGGAACTAGATGGTGTTGAGGACTCATTCATTGAATGGTAATTGTATGATGCATTGCATGTTGCCTTGTATTCTCGTTCTTATTTTTATGTTACGGAATGGTTGAATTATCTGCAATGAGACATTATCAAAGTGATTTATATTTAAAAACATAAACACAACATGTAAAGTGTTGGTCCCATGTTTCATGAGCTGAAATTAAAGATCCCTGAAATTTTACACACACAGAAAAAGCTTATTTCTCTCAATTGTTGTGCACAAATTTGTTTACATCCCTGTTAATTTGTATTGAACCTTTATTTAACCAGGTAAGACCGTGTTAGTGAGGATTTCTCTTTTGCCAAGATAATCCATCCACCTGACAAGTGTGGCAAATTGTGCGCTCCCTCTCCGGCCTCTAGGTCATCAGACCGGTAGTTATGGCGCACACCTGTCACCTTCGTTACGCGCATCAGCGCATTATGACACTCACCTGGACTCCATCACCTCCTTGATTACCTGCACTATAAATGGGACTCCCTTTGGTTCCTTCCCCATGCGTCATTGTTTGTATTATGTTTTGTTTATTGATTAAATCACTCACTCCCTGAACTTGCTTCCCGGCTCTCAGCGCACATTGTTACATAATGACACCTCACCAAATGGAAGCATCAGGGAGTGATTTTTTAATTTTTTTGTTTTGTTTTGGAGGTGATGTCGGGTCCGGGTGATAGAACCGGAGCTACATGGGAGGCCTCAGCCGGTTTGTCGGATTCCCATGCCTTGGCTGGCTCGACGGGTTTCATTACCTCAGTGGGATTGATAGGCTCCCTTTCCTCAGCTGGGTGAACTCAACGGAGGTGACCGGTCTGCTCCTGATCCCCGGGATTGTCCCTGTGGTTCGCGTCCTGCGGCTTATATTTTTGTTCAGATTAGACAAATATGACGCAAAATGACTTTTTACTCTCTATTTATGTTGGTAACAAGTTTTATATTAGCAATCAGCCACCTCGGGCGTTTGTAGTATATGGCCAATATAAGGCCTAATACCGTCATCCCATTGGCATACCCATGCTGTGGTCCTGAAGTTGTCAGCTAATCAAATTAATACCAGGGGGGAAAAATACTTTGTTTTCCTCTATCCTTATTTCCTCTGCTAAACATAACACTGTAACATTGTAACTTTCAGAGAGCAACACAAACCACTACTACTACTACTACTACTACCACTACTTTCATCAAATGAGATTAATTATTCAAGGGAGGTAAAACAGTTTTCAGAGTGATCGAGTTTAAAACATATATCCTTTGTTTACTGTGCAAAAGCTTGGCTTTACAGCCTGTGAAACACTACAAACTAGGTTTGTCTGCATGATTGAACTTAATGTACCACAAAGGAAAGCATCTGTTACTATGTACTTATTATTACAGTATCAAAATGGAAAAGACAAAAGGAGCCTCTGCACCATCAGAAGTTGGGCATTGGCCAAACCTGAACTGGAGCGAGACAATCCTTCCCTGTGCAGTGAATCGTATGCAACTCTCAAATACAACAATTCCTGGAAGCTTCTTGGACCTGTAGGATTAAAAACAACAATACTGTTTGAATAACTAAAGACAACCTACAAATGGTTTATCATGCTATTCTCCAACAAGCTGATTAACCTAAATCACAATAAACCACTCTCTATCCAGTGTAATTTGGCTACTGTACAGTTGCATGGCCATACAGTGCCTATGGGCAGGTGTATAAACCGGCAGTGCTTCTGGTCCTGGTGATTCAATCCCCCCATCCCACATTGCTCCACTGGCATCAAACAGGACCACATTTATCCTGCCTTGTAGGGCCAACAGAATACAGAGCAGGCCAACTCTCTCTCTCCCTCTTTATCTCTCTCTCGCTCCCCCTCTCCCTCTCTCTTCCTCTCCCCCCCCCCCCCTCTCTCTTTCTCCCTCTCGCTCGTCCCCCCCCCCCCCCCCCTCTCCTGCCTCCGTGAAGCCAACAGAACACAGAGATGAGGCCAGCTGGTTCCATCCCAGTCTTTACAGCCACCCAGACACATGGAATTCCTTATCGAATAGACCATCACAACCAACAGAAACAAAACCTTGAACCCTCTATTCTGTAATATGATTTAGGCCTGAGGACAGAGCATCTAAAGAGGGAGAGGAGTATGGATAGGATTGGAGACTTGTGTTGGTCAATGGCATGTCTCATTGTTTTCCTGTTGGCACATGTTCACAATTTAAGCCCCTCCAGGTCTGTATAGATGTGATGATCTGGCTTGGATCTAAATGCAAAAGCAGATTAAATTACCTGGTGCATCCATCCATTCACCCATCCATCCTCAGTGGACCGCAGTTTAGATTCACCATTACAACAGCTGTCCTCACTGGCAGAGAGGAGGAAACGGGGCAGGAGAGAGAGAGAGCGATTACTATTAAGAAGTTCCACTCTGTCAAGAAACAGTCTGATACTGTAAGTTTCATATGGATGTGGAGGTGATAGGGTTCAGGAATGAAAAAAAGGCTGGTCAGATCTCCTACAAGCCTAGCTCTACAGACAACTCAACCAACATCCAGCACCAGGTACAACCTTGCAGCAACAAGACTTAAATCAGATAATCTGGTGGGATGTGAGATACAATTAGCAGTAGAGCCCCGGACAGAACAGGAAAGGTTTTCAATAGGACAGGACAGGACAGGACAGGACAGAAGTCAGGTTTCTAGAATATTGGTAGATCAAGTGTTAAGGCTGTGGGTAACTGGTGAAAGGAGTCAGGTGCCGGAGAGCTGAGATGCGTGGACAAGGTATTTAATACAAGATAACACCCGTATAAACACAATACTACGGTGCGGGAACAATACTGGTACCACCAAAGAAACGGGCGAAATAACAAAACCCGGCAACAAATACCAGCCGTCAGTAACAGCCTGAGCAATAGAACAAACACGCACACAAACATGGGGGAAAACAGAGGGTTAAATAATGAACATATAATGGGGGAATTGAAACCAGGTGTGTAGAAAACAAAGACAAAACATATGGAAAATGGATCGGCGATGGCTAGAAGGCCGATGATGTCGACCGCCGCTCGAACAAGGAGAGGGACCGACTCCGGCGGAAGTCGTGCCATCAGGACAGTAGAGGAAAAACTTTAGTTAAGTTTGAAAAAATAGAACTTGTGAATCCATTATAAACACTGTTTTTGTAAGGGTTGGTAGACACTACAGGTTAAAGACTCTTGTCAAATGTAGAACCCATAAGATCCAACAGCTGTCCTCAGTGGCATATCAGAGAAAAGAGGGCAGAGCATCATGTGAGTATTCACATGATGTCTGACAGAGAGAGGAGTGGAGACCTGGTGTTGCAGTGAAGGACGAGAGGTCCAGATTGGGGGGCGTGTGTTTGATTGACATCCGCTTTCTTTTGATCAGCCAAGAAAGAAACGGGATATGACAGATGTGTGTGTGTGTGCGGTGTGCGTGCGTGCGTGCATGTATGTGTAGATGAAATTAAAGAGACCATTTGGATCAGAAGAAGTCAGTGTAAAAGTAATTGATTTTCCCACCAATTCGAATGAGGCCACAGTGGTTAATTAATTAATGATTCCCTGGCCTGAGAATAATCTAAATTAAACCGTGATTTCTGCTACAAGAATAACAATGCATTATTTATCATGAGAATGTATTATGCATGCAGGTTAATGAATGAAATGGCCGACCACACCAGGGAATAATTTGTCTCTGCTCCAATGCCTCAACTATCAACTTATTTTCTTCCTAAAGACCTGAATAACCAATGCAATGATGTACTGTAAATCAACCAAGCATTCATAAAGCTAACATGGGAACATACACTGAGTATACCAAACATCAAGAACACCTTCCTAATATTGAGTTACATCTACACTGAGTGAAGTGGATTTAACAAGTGACATCAATAAGGGATCATAGCGTTCACCTGGATTCAGCTGGACAGTCTATATCATGGAAAGAGCAGGTGTTCTTAATGTTTTGTATTCTCAGTGTATAATTTAGCTAGTGAGATGTTTTGACAACAACAGACTTAGATCACAAACTGGTTTATCATAACTCAATGTGCACAATCTTTGAGACAGGCATCGTCTTATTATTTGACCAATGAACCAAGAGGAGCGAGTTCTTGCAGAGAGTGTAGTGGGTGTAAGGGTGTCTGTCTGCTGCTGAGGTTTCTAACAGGCAGACCAGTGGCCTCTCAACAGTCTCTTCATGAAGCCAAACAGACACTCTATCAGATGTCTCACCAGACTCGACCTCTACCGGGACTCAATCGTTAATGACATCTCCTTTGACACACACTCATTAAGGAGGATATCACATTTACTGAAGCTTCGATTCAGAAAGTAATGTAGTGTTGTATCAGCGATTCTGTTTAGTGAGTTGGTGAATACTGGCAATATCCAATGCTAAAAAAAAAATGGCAACTGTGGAGAAACGAGAGATTTATTTCAAATCAAACTTTATTCGTCACATGCGCCGAATACAACAAGTGTAGAACTTACCGTGAAATGCTTACTTACAAGCCCTTATCCAACAGTGCAGTTCAAGAAGAGTTAAGAAAATATTTACAAATAAACCAAAGTAAAATAAATATATAAAAGTAACACAATAACATAACAATAACGAGGCGATATACAGAGGGTACCGGTACCGAGTCAGTGTGTGGGGGTACAGGTTAGAGGTAATTTGTATATATAGGTAGGGTGAAGTGACTATGCATAGACAATAAACAGCGATAAGCAGCAGTGTACAAAACAAATGAGGGTGGCTTCAATGTACTGTAATTGTCCGGTGGCCAATTGATTAGTTGTTCAGCAGTCTCATGGCTTGGGGGTAGAAGCTGTTAAGGAGCCTTTTGGACCTAGACTTAGCGCTTTGTTATGTAAACTTGATGTATTCCTTGGTGGACTGGTTTAATGAATGCTCAGTGTGACAAACGGTTCCCACAAAATGTCTCACTGCCCACAAACAGGAAAATGTACAGTTTGCTAGACAGAGGCGTCCTTTCAGAACCCCAGAGTTGATCCGAACCACCGCTACTGCTTTAAGTATACCTGTCAGGTTAGTGTAGCTGCATCAGTGGCGCTTTACATTCAGCACCACTGAGCGTAGGCCATGGCCTCAGCGCTCTACACGTATGCACTAGTAACTCTACACTTCACTCAAAAGGAAAGGAACACTGGGAAATATACAAATAAGGCGTTACACTAAGCAGTGTGTTAATTTAAAACTGAAAAGTGTGGACCCGTATGGACACTGGACCCGTGTTAAATTTAACACTGTCAGTGTTGAGTCAACACTGGAAAATGTGCTGTGTACTTTGTTTTATGTATTTTCTTTCAATTCATCAGATGATTTGGCCTCCACAATCACCCGACCTCAACCCAATTGGTTTGGGATGAGTTGGACCGCAGAGTGAAGGGAAAGCAGCCATCAAGTGCTCAACATAAACTGTTGGAAAAGCATTCCTCATGAAGCTGGTTGAGAGAATGCCTAGAGTGTGCAAAGCTGTCATCAAGGCAAAGGGTGGCTACTTTGAAGAATCTCAAATATAAAATATATTTTGAATTGTTTAACACTTTTTTGGTTACTACATGATTCCATATGTGTTATTTCATAGTTTTGATGTCTTCACTTTTATTCTACAATGTAGAAAATAGTACAAATAAAAGAAAAAACCCTTGAATGAATAGGTGTGTCCAAACTTTTGACTGGTACTGTATATGTATATATTTTAGATATATATATTTTCCTTTATTATTTCCCCTAACCCTACCACCACTCCCCTGATTGAAATAAACTAATGGACAAAAACACTTATGCCTCGACTTCCAGGTTATACATACCATATTCTGTACATTTTAAGGACACAGATTATTTTTCGTTATTTATCTTTCGTTTTTTTAAGTCCCATCCTTCAGCTACCCTCAACCCCTCCCATCTACACTACATTACCAAAAGTATGTGGACACCTGCCCGTCGAACATCTCATTCCAAAATCATGGACATAAATTTGGAGTTGGTCCCCTCTTTGCTCCTATAACAGCCTCCACAATTCTGGGAAAGCTTTCCACTAGATGTTGGAACATTGTTGTGGGGACTTGCTTCCATTCAGCCACAAGAGGATTAGTAAGGTCCAGCACTGATGTTGGGCGATTAGGCCTGGCTCGCAGTAGACATTCCAATTCATCCCTAAGGTGTTTGATGTGGTTGAGGTCAGGGCTCTGTGCAGGCCAGTCAAGTTCTTCCACATCGATTTCGAAAACCATTTTTTTATGGACCTCGAATTGTGCACAGGGGAATTGTCATGCTGAAACAGCGAAGGGCCTTCCCTAAGCTGTTGCCACAAAGTTTGAAAAACAGAATAGCCTAGAATGTCATTGTTTGCTATAGCGCTAAGATTTCCCTTCACTGGAACTTAGGGGCCTAGACCGAACCATGAAAAACGCCCCAAACCATTATTCCTCCTCCACCAAAATGTAGTTTCAGGTTCTCCTGGCATCTGCCAAACCCAGATTCATCGGTGATTCATCACTCCAGAGAATGCGTTTCCACTGCTCCAGAGTCCAATGGCAGCGAGCTTAACTCCACTCCAGCCGACGCTTGGATTTACACATGGGGATCTTAGGCTTGTGTGCGGCGGCTCCGCCATGAAAACCCATTTCATGAAGGACCCGATGAACAGTTCTTGTGCTGATGTTGCTTCCAGAGGCAGTTTGGAACTTGGTAGTGAGTGTTGCAACCGAGGACAGACAATGTTCACACGCTTAACTTCTTATGGCTGGGGGCAGTATCTTGAGTATCTTGGATGAATAAGGTGCCCAGAGTAAACAACATTATCGAACAAAACAAACATTTATTGTGGAACTGGGATTCATGGGAGTGCATTCTGATGTACCCTGAGTAATCAACCATTGAGACCAGACAGCGTGGAGCGATGACTACACGGCTGACGAATGGTCAGACTCTACCAGACCAGAATGCGTGCAGCGCGAGCTGAAGACGTTACAAATGGTAAGACCCTCAAACACTCGATGAGTGAAGTTGAAGACTTGACATTCAGAGTCTGCAGCTGTATTGTAAAGTAGTCTAGAACTTTTACCAAAGACACAAGGAAGATCTCTAAGCACCACCGCGTGTGTAACATCTGAAGGATCCAGTCTGGGAAACTCGACCTAAAATGAGAAAAGAGGAACATTTACCTCTCAACACCATCCTGTACATCTGATGGATGCATTTTAACAGACACTTCCAGAACAAAGAAAGCCTACTACTACAACTGAGGACATTGTGAACTCTGGTGGACAAACCAGAGACTTCTGTTGAACTGACTCCCAATAGATGGACTGGGTGATTTCAACAGAGAGATACTACAAAGACATAAATAAGCCGTAAATATATATACATTGCAATTACTTTCAAATGAGTGTTCGGGTCTTGTGTCATATTCATATTTCCATTTGCATAACTTTGACGTATGTACAATAAGTTGACTCTGTCTCTCCCTTTCCTTTCATGCCCTTTTCATTGTGTACCAAGCCATCATATCGGGTTAGTCCACTAGGAACTTTTCATTGCATTAGGTTAGTAATTAACGTATAATCTATCCTGTGTGTGTTTATGTAATTCAGTGTGATTACTTATTTAGTTAGTAAATAAATAATTAAGCCAATTTGTGTAACGCTGAATCATCATTTAGAGTAGGGTTCATGCAGATTTATAGAATATTACAATGTTCAGAATGAAACTGATATGAGGTAATAGTATTTCACGGATGACAAATATGATAACGATATATTCTGAAATTCTTGAGTTAATTCTGGAAATGGTAACTCATTAAATACACTTTTTCCGTGGTGCCCCAAGATTGCTAATGATTTAATTGTTACATGATTCATTTAATCATCGTAATAATTAAACATAGGTAATTGATTTGATAAAATAATCATCATCACATTAATGATACTCACGTCACGACAATATTCATTATATAAAGAGGCCCGTTTAATTTTGTTTGGCTAGCAATGACATTTTTTGCTCATATAATTTAAAAAACAAGTTGTTAGGTGTAGACGGGGCCATAAGCAAATAGCTAAACTGGGATTTGACTAAAGATAGTGTCCGACTTCTGCCAAAGTCGATGCCTCTCCTTGTTCGGGCGGTGTTCGGCGGTCGACGTTGCCAGTCTTCTAGCCATCGCCGATCCATTTTTTATTTTCCATTTGTTTTGTCTCGTTTTCCCACACACCTGGTTTTCATTTCTCAATTACTGGTCATGTATTTAACCCTCTGTTTCCCCCATGTCTTTGTGTGTGATTGTTCATTGTTAAGGTTGGTACGTTTCCGGCTGTTTTTTTCTGGGTGCTGTTTTCACCCGTGTTTTGTGGCAACCGTTATTGTTTGAACATTGGTATGTGTTTACTTTGTGCTATTTTCTTTAGTAAAGTGAGTTGTTCACTCATCTCTGCTCTCCTGCACCTGACTTCATGCACCAGCTACACCCACCGCCTGACAGATAGACAGGTATTGTCCACTTTATTACACAGCAATGTAAAGTATAATTATTTTGTGATCCAATACGTAATATTGTACACTTGGTTGTAATCCAGAGAGGTTAGGAAAAGATCTAGATCCTCTATGAGGCTATGAAGGGATCCAAATGGGGGATTAAAAAGAAAACATGAATCATCAGCGCACAATGACACCCTTTGTCTTTAGGCCCTGGATTTCTTGATGTTATTGTTGGATCTGATTTTAATAGCTATAATTTCTAACATGGATATGCCGATAGTGGACAACCTTATATTACTCCCCTTGACAGTCTGAGAGGTAGCCATTATTTACTATTTTACTATACATAACTTTAACCCATTGTATATGGTGTTACTTGGTTCTCCAACATTGTAATATTCCAGGCATTTATATATAAATTCCAGTTGTACTTTATCAAAAGCCTCTTCAAAGTCAGCTATGAATACCAGGCCTGGTTCCTAGATTTTTCATAGTGTTCTATTGTTTCCAGTACTTGTCTTACATTATCTCCAATGTATAGTCCATGTAAAAAAAAACTGTCTGATTAGGATGAATAATATCCGACAATGCCTTTTTAATTCTATGTGCTACGCATTCTGCTAGAATTTTTTGCTTCTCAACATTAAAGTGTAAGTTGCATCCATTTTTTTAATGATCTGGATCTTTATATTTACCACCTGGGTCCTGTTTCAGTAGTGAAATCAGACCTTCTTGCTGAGAATCTGATAATCTACAATTTTTATAGGAGTGGTTAAAACAAAAAAGCTTTGATATACCTCAATTGGAGTTTTCACGGACTTAAAGGCTTTAATTGCACCAAGAAGTTCCTCCTCTGTAATTTGGCCTTCACATGAGTCTCTCTGTACAGCTGTTAATTTTACATTATTGATAGAAAATATAATTTGGTGAATCACTGGTGTCATGACTGTTCGGTGAGGATCCGAATGGGTCAGATCAGCTTGGCAATGGATGCCAGTAACCAGGCCCTCTCTCACCCACAGAGGGGGGAGGAGGGAGCTGATGGAGGGTTGACACCTCACACCCTGTTGTAAATTAAAGGAGAGGAGATCCAGGGTCTCCCTCTTCATATTCACACAGGAATGTTCCTTTGTCTCCAGAGAGTTTTCCCGCTGAAACTCTAAAATGTTCTAAAGCGAATAATGGAAAAATATGCCTAACAGAGAACGTAGGGAATCGTCAGAGGTGAGCTAAAGAATAATGTCATATGGGTTATTATTTTGTGAGGTCATAAAAAATATTGTAAATGAAATACTGTAACTTGAAAAGTATATACACTACATGTACGAAATCTCCATCCTCTACGTTGTGCATGAAATTTGAAAAATTACAAAAACCTTTATTTGACTAGGCAAGTCAGTAAAGAACAAATTATTATTTACAATGGCGGCCTACACCGTCCAAACCCGGATGACACTGGGCCAATTGTGTGATGCCCTATGGGACTCCCAATCACAGCCAGTTGTCATACAGCCTGGATTAGAACCAGGGTGTCTGTAGTGACACCTCAAGCCCTGAGATTCAGTGCCTTAGACTGCTGCGCCACTCGGGAGCCCCTAAGTAAAGTACAGTATATAGAAAGCTAATTTAAGTACAGTGCCTTGCGAAAGTATTCGGCCCCCTTGAACTTTGCGACCTTTTGCCACATTTCAGGCTTCAAACATAAAGATATAAAACTGTATTTTTTTGTGAAGAATCAACAACAAGTGGGACACAATCATGAAGTGGAACGACATTTATTGGATATTTCAAACTTTTTTAACAAATCAAAAACGGAAAAATTGGGCGTGCAAAATTATTCAGCTCCCTTAAGTTAATACTTTGTAGCGCCACCTTTTGCTGCGATTACAGCTGTAAGTCGCTTGGGATATGTCTCTATCAGTTTTGCACATCGAGAGACTGACATTTTTTTCCCATTCCTCCTTGCAAAACAGCTCGAGCTCAGTGAGGTTGGATGGAGAGCATTTGTGAACAGCAGTTTTCAGATCTTTCCACAGATTCTCGATTGGATTCAGGTCTGGACTTTGACTTGGCCATTCTAACACCTGGATATGTTTATTTTTGAACCATTCCATTGTAGATTTTGCTTTATGTTTTGGATCATTGTCTTGTTGGAAGACAAATCTCCGTCCCAGTCTCAGGTCTTTTGCAGACTCCATCAGGTTTTCTTCCAGAATGGTCCTGTATTTGGCTCCATCCATCTTCCCATAAATTTTAACCATCTTCCCTGTCCCTGCTGAAGAAAAGAAGGCCCAAACCATGATGCTGCCACCACCATGTTGGACAGTGGGGATGGTGTGTTCAGCTGTGTTGCTTTTACGCCAAACACAACGTTTTGCATTGTTGCCAAAAAGTTCAATTTTGGTTTCATCTGACCAGAGCACCTTCTTCCACATGTTTGGTGTGTCTCCCAGGTGGCTTGTGGCAAACTTTAAACGACACTTTTTATGGATATCTTTAAGAAATGGCTTTCTTCTTGCCACTCTTCCATAAAGGCCAGATTTGTGCAAAATACGACTGATTGTTGTCCTATGGACAGAGTCTCCCACCTCAGCTGTAGATCTCTGCAGTTCATCCAGAGTGATCATGGGCCTCTTGGCTGCATCTCTGATCAGTCTTCTCCTTGTATGAGCTGAAAGTTTAGCGGGACGGCCAGGTCTTGGTAGATTTGCAGTGGTCTGATACTCCTTCCATTTCAATATTATCGCTTGCACAGTGCTCCTTGGGATGTTTAAAGCTTGGGAAATCTTTTTGTATCCAAATCCGGCTTTAAACTTCTTCACAACAGTATCTCGGACCTGCCTGGTGTGTTCCTTGTTCTTCATGATGCTCTCTGCGCTTTTGACGGACCTCTGAGACTATCACAGTGCAGGTGCATTTATACGGAGACTTGATTACACACAGGTGGATTGTATTTATCATCATTAGTCATTTAGGTCAACATTGGATCATTCAGAGATCCTCACTGAACTTCTGGAGAGTTTGCTGCACTGAAAGTAAAGGGGCTGAATAATTTTGCACGCCCAATTTTTCAGTTTTTGATTTGTTAAAAAAGTTTGAAATATCCAATAAATGTCCTTCCACTTCATGATTGTGTCCCACTTGTTGTTGATTCTTCACAAAAAAATACATATAAAATACATATAATATATTTTTGTTTGAAGCCTGAAATGTGGCAAAATGTCGCAAAGTTCAAGGGGGCCGAATACTTTCGCCAAATTTTACTTCTGAACTAATTTAGGCTTGCCTAAGCAAAGGGAGAGAATACTTATGCAACGACTATATTTTAGTAAGTAAATGTACTGTATATTAATTTGTAAAAATGTGTAGAATGCTGTTTTCACTTTGACATTGTGGAGTATTTTATGCAGATCTATGACAAAATTACAATTAAATCTATTTCGATCTCAATTTATAGCGCAACAAAATGTGAAAAAGTTCAAGGGTTGTAGACTTACTATAGGCACTGTGCCCTATCTCTATGGTACACTCACACCAAGGCCATGCAGTCAAAGCATATGGCCTACCGCGATGAGCTGTTTTCTAAGCTGGCTATGTGCTCATTCAGGACAGACTCTGCATAGCATTCATCCTAAATCTATAGCATCATTTCACCACTATCTGTTTTTGTAAAGCCACTGGGCTCTGTCCGCTTCTCATTTTTCTTTCTCACCATAACAGAAAAAAACCTAGCATTTAGTTTTGGCAATATGTTTAGCAATAATGACGGCTCTCTCTTTACGATCCTTTAGGATAGACAGATGGAGGGAGGCTTCAAATGAAAGGCTTGAAAGCTATGTCACTAGAGTCACAGTGCATCTCTAGATCCACTTTAAAAAGGATTTCTCAATGTCCCCCTGACCATCCATTCCATTTCAAGTGGCAAGACTGTTTAGGGGGAGCAGTATGACCGTTGAGGGGGAGTGGGGGCCAAGTGAAATTAAAACAATCCAAATTAGAATAAACAAAAACCTAGAATATACTGTACATACTAACTGCAACAGTGTTGTTGGGGTGGGGGTGGGGGGAAATGTCCATGGGAGAGCAGCATGTAAGTTGAGTGACCGTTGATGTGGTGTGAGGTGAAACTGTCCATAGGGGGAGTTGGAGGGGGAGGGAGGAGCAGCTAGATCACTTGTGGTGGCTATTCAGCAGCCTGATGGTCTGAGGGTAAAAACTATTGGCCAGTCTTCCAATTTGTCATGATGCTCCTGTACTGCCCGTGTTTGTGGGATCGAAGTGGGGAGAACAGGGCATTGGTTGGGTGGCTGGGGTCCCTGATTATCTTTTTGGCCTCCCTGCAACATCTGGTGTTGTAGGTGTCTTGTAGGGCAGACAGTGTACACCCAATGGTGCGTTCGGCTGCATGTATTGTTCTCTGAACCACCTTGCGGTCTGCGCCGGTGGAGTTGCTGTACCAGGCTGTGCTGCAGTCCCGTGTGGCTCAGTTGGTAGGGCATGGGACTTGCCATACCAGGGTTGTGGGTTTGATTTCCATGGGGGACCAGTACGAAAATATACTCACTCACTACAGTAAGTCGCTCTAGATGAGAGTGTCTGCTAAAATGTAAATGCAGCCCGACAGCATGCTCTCGATGGTGGTCCTGTAGAACACTGTGAGGGCTCTCGGGGACAGGTCAAATTTCTTCAGTATCCTAAGATTGAAGAGTTGCGGTCGTGCCTTCTTCACCACCTCAGCTTCTCTGAGATGTGTACTTCGAGCAATTTGAAGTTATTGATAGTCTCCACGGCAGCCCCATTGATGGGGGCATTTCCAGTCTGGTTCCTCCTTAAGTCCACAATCAGCTCTTTGTTTTGCTAACGTTGAGGGAGAGGTTGTTTACCTGGCACCATGCAGTCAGAGTGCCTACCTCTTCCCTGTAGGCTGTCTCATCGCTGTTGCTAATCAGGCCTACCACTGTGTCATCGAATTTGATGATGGAGTTGGAACTGTGTGAGGCTACGCAGTCGTGGGTATGCAGGGAATACAGGGACTGAGAATGCACCCTTGTGGAGCACCCGTTTTGAGAATCAGTATCGAGGAGGTAATGTTGCCTACCTTCACCACCTGGGGGCAGGCTGCCAGGAATGATAGTGGACATATTGAAGCAGGTAGGTAGCCTGAGCTAGGGAGAGATTGAAAATGTCAGAGAACACAACAACCAGCTGGTCTGCACATGCTCTGAAGGCACGGCTAGGGATGTCATTTGGGCCGGCATCCTTGCGATGGTTAACACGTTTGAATGACTTACATACATCTTCAGTGGAGACTGATTGTGTAGCCCACGTTGTCATCGGGGGCTCTCCTTGGCAGCTCAGCATCATTGTGCTCGAATCGTGAGAAAAAGGTGTTTAGCTCCTCCGGTAGGGTGGCATTGGTGACCGTGATGTGGCTGGCTTTCTTTTTGTAATCCGTGATCGTTAGGAGCCCCTGCTATGTACTGTACGCCTTGTGTCCGACCCACTGAATTGCTCCTCCACTTTGTCCCTATACTTGTGTCTCACCATCTTGGTTGATCTGCGTAGGTCGTATTTGTACTGTTTAAGCAAACTATTCTCCCTGGTCACCTTGCCTTTTTTATAGGCAGCATCTCTTTCAGTTTTTCTACAAGGCTGCTTTTTGATTCGGGAATGTTTTGAAAGACACTATTGGTATCACATCATCTATGCATTGTTTTATGAATCCGGTGACTGAGTCAGCATATTCATTGATGTTATCTACAGAGGTGACCTAGAGCATATTCCAGTCCACATGATTAAAACAGTCTTGGAGCGAGAATTCTGATTGGTCTGACCAACACTTTACAGACCTGATCAATGGAACTTTCCTCTTGTGTTTTTGTTTGTAGGTGGAGAGAAGCAAGATGGACTCATGGTCGGATTTGCTGAAAGGAGGACGGGAGAAGGTCTTATACCCGCATCAAAAAGGCTTGTAGCAGTGGTCAAATAAAAAAAAAACTGGAAGAGAAATATCCCGTTTTTTTTTTCTTCCTCTGAATTTTCCTCTCTTTTCATGAGTTTCATGGAACGCTTGGTAGACCACTGTTGCCTAGGGTCTGGTTTTCAAGACTAGTATTTTTGTATGTGTTCACCCTTGCACCACCTACCCCACCCCTCTCTCTCTCTCTACAATAAACAATGTGGTACAAATCTTAGGAGAATTAATGTAAGATTAAAAAGCGAAGTGTGAGTTGGGGGGGAGATGCCAAAGGGAACTAGTCTAATATCACATGCAAATTTGGATCAGCAAGAGTACCCTAAAAAGCATATGGTGCTATGTTGACTCTGATAACCTTTCTTGGTTGGTAGGGGAGAGTGGGGTACGTTGAGCCATTTTTTACATTCAGCATCACCACATCAATGGAAATATTGTATTATTTTGTACAAAGATATCTACATTTATTTCCGGATGTTATGTATCTGGAAATAGTCAGGATTCATGTAAACATAACAGTTTTAGCTTGTCTCTTGGCACAACTTACCCTGGGTATTGAGCATAAGTACAAGTTGAGCAGCCCACAAATGTCTGTACTGAATTAAATATTACCACTACCGCTTTAAAACCATGTCTATCTATACTTCCCTAACACAAGTCAACAAAATCACAATCACTTTTTTGTATTTTAATAATTTTAAGCGTAATTTAACACATGCTTAGCAACTAACAAACACTTTTAAAACACTTTTATCCCACAAGAGACTAAACCCTGTTTAAGCCAGTGGAAGGGGGGGGGGGGGGGGGGTTCTACTAAGCTGCATGGAATTGTTTTAAGAAGGTCATACCAAGGATAATTTAGCTATTTGAGTTTGAATTTTAAGACCTTGAAGTATCAAAAAAATGTGGGCTAGTAGCCCATATAAATGCATTGAATAACATTCACTACATGGAACAAAAGAGAGTCCACCTAAAATGAATTCTGGAGAGTCTGTCCATAAAAGGAAGTTTGTTCTGTAGAGTCTGTCAATATGTGGTAGATATAAGAAAGATCAGGAAACATAATTTTGTACATGTACTGTATTTAACCCCTTAATTTTGGCACTAAACAGTCTAAGCTCTGTCGAAGCCGGGGGAGGAGGGTGGGGTTCTACTAAGCTGTATGCAATTGTCTTAAGAATGTCATACCAATTATCACTTTGCTATTTGATTTTGAAGTATAAAAAAAACCCACAAAAAATTGCTCATCATTCACCGCAGATTAGGAAGTGCGATGGATGGATTGGCAGATACCCCTGTCACCAGAACGTTTATAACACCATTTCGCCGGAACTGTTTTAACGTTTTGATATTTGGAATCATTTCCGGTCCTGAACATTTCCAAAGACACATGTCCCAGCTGTTGAATGGGCTGCAGACGGGACAGAGTAGAACATGATGTAAGGCTCACAGCAGTTCTGACCAGACTCCAGGAGACTGGCCTGACACTCAATTAAAAATGCACCTTTGCACAGTCAGAGGTCTTGTTCTTGGGACACAAAATCAGTGCAGCTGGAATAGAGCCGGACCCTAACAATATCAGCGCCATCACAAATATGCTCATCCCCCAGAACGTGACTGAAGTCAGGACCTTCTTAGGCATGGCCAAATATGTGGGTAAGTTCCTCCCATAGTTTTCAGATACATCCAAACTTCTGACAGACTTACTAGCCAAAGAGAATGACTGGTCATGGGGTCACATGCAACAGGTGGCATTTGACAAAATCAAAGGAGATTGTATAAGTATAAGTATACGCTAAGTATTGTCCCCACGCTAAGACAAAGGTATCAGCAGATGTATCATCCTTTGGGCTAGGGACGGTCCTCACACAGATGCAGGACAACATGGATTGGCATCCAATAGCATACATCTCACAAAGCTTATCCGGCACGGAGCAAAGGTATGCACAAGTGGAGACAAAGGCATTGACTATTACATGGCAATGTGACAGGCTCAGCCAATACCTTATTGGCTTGCAGAGACACCACAGAGACTGACCACAAACCCCTGTTGGCTCTGTTAGGGACAAAAGCACTGGATGACTTGCCTCCCAGATTTCTGCGCTTCTGCCTCAGATTGCTGACGTTCACCTACAAGATGGTGTATATGCCAGGGAAGGCACCAATCACAGCAGATCCACTCTCCATTAAGGGGGCAGTATTTTCACGTCCGGATGAAATGTATGCCCAAATTCAACTGCCATCCCCAGAAGATAAGATATGCATATTATTAGTAGATTTGGATAGAAAACACTCTGAAGTTTATAAAACTGTTTGAATCATGTCTGTGAGTATAACAGAACTTATTTAGCAGGCGAAACCCCGAGGACAAACCATTCAGATTATTTTTTTGAGGTCACTCTCTTTTCAATGAGTTTTCATTGGGAATCCAGATTTCTAAGGGACCTTCTTGCAGTTGCTATCGTTTCCACTGGATGTCAACAGTCTTTAGAAATTGGTTGAGGTTTTTCCTTTGTGTAATGAAGAAGCACGGCCATCTTGAACGAGGGTCACTTGAAGTGTACTGTTAGTTAGAGGCGCGTGACCAGAAAGTGAGCTACAGTTTGTTTTACTCCTGTATTGAACACAGATCATCCAGTCTTCAATTTTATTGATTATTTACGTAAAAAAATACCTAAAGTTGTATTACAAAAGAAGTTTGAAATGTTTTGCTCAAGTTGGAACCGGTGTTTTTCTGGATCAAACGCGCCAAATAAATGGACATTTAGGATATGTATCAACGGAATTAATCGAAGAAAAAAGGACAATTTGTGATGTTTATGGGACCTATTGGAGTGCCAACAAAAGAAGCTCGTCAAAGGTAAGGCATGAATTATATTTTTGTTTCTGCGTTTTGTGTCGTGCCTGCAGGGTTGAAATATGCTTTCTCTCTTTATTTACGGAGGTGCTATCCTCAGATAATAGTGTTGTTTGCTTTTGCCGAAAAGCCTTTTTGAAATCTGCCATGTTGGCTGGATTCACAACAAGTGTAGCTTTAATTTGCTATCTTGCATGTGTGATTTAATGAAAGTTAGATTTTTATAGTAATTTATTTGAATTTGGCGCTCTGCATTTTTCCCTGGCTTTTGACCACATATCCCAGAGAGGTACAGTCCATTAACAGATCAATGTCTAGAGGGTGAGGTCCAGGTGTCCTTTAATACAATAAGAGACAGCCTACCTGCATCTCAGACTAAACTGCAGCAGATTGCAGAGGAGCAACAGCGAGACCACATCTGCCGACAGATAGTACAGCAGTGAAAAATGGCCCAGGCAGGAGGAACTGCCTCAGCTGCTGTAGCCCTATTGGGTGCACCAAAGTGACTTCCACTGTAATGGAGACCTCATGAAAGGACAACGGATAGTTATCCCAGAGACTACAACTGGAAATGCTAGACAGAGTGCATGAGGGACACATGGGGATAACCAAATGCAGATTGAGAGCTCAACAGTCGATGTGTTGGCTTGGTCTGAGTACTCAGATTGCCAAGGTGGTGGCCCAGTGTGAGGTGTGTGCAAAATGTCCACCTTGTCATCCTGAACCAATGATGGCAACGGAGCTGCCAAAACGGCCATGGCAGAAGGTAGGGGCTTATCTGGTAGTGGTAGGTAACTATTCAAGATAGATTGAAATAGCAAAGACATCCATAACCACATCAGCTGGTGTACATTTTTTCCAGGCAAGGGGTCACAGAGGTCCTGGTTACAGATAACACTCCCCAGTTCTTCGATAGCTCCTTTTCTGCTTTTGCTGCAGAATATGACTTCACACATGACCAGTAATCCTTACCATGCAGAAAGAGCAGTGAAAACAGTCAAGAAACTGCTGAAAAAGAACAAGGTTCCCTACAGGTCTCTGTTAGCTTACAGAGTTATACCACTGCATCATGGGCCGTCGCCTGCTGAGCTCCTGATGGACAGGAGGCTGCGCTCCCCATTGCCTGTCTCGCCTGCTCAGCTTAAACCCTGATGGCCTAACAGAAAGGCCTTCGCTGAGAGAGACAAACGGCTGAAACAAACACAAACTGGTGACTTTAATCGGAGACACCGTGCTATGCCGAGGCCAGAGCTAACAGAAGGTGAATGTGTGCAGATTACAAACTCAAAGACACCATCAATAGTGCTGAGGAAAGTGGAGGCCCCACCCTCCTATGTGGTGGACACAGGCTTACAGGCTGACCACTGCAAAATAAATTGACACGTTATTCAATCATTGCACCCACACTGCTCGCGCGCGCCAACGAGCGTCTGCGTTGCCAAGCTCTAAAATAGAAGTCAGTTCTATTTGTGACACTGAACACGGTGCAAGTCCTGCCTCTCCCATCTCCTCATTGGTTTATGGAAGCATATACCCATGTACCATCTCCTCCCCATGTGGGTGATTGAGAGATGAACTGAGGTCGGTTGGTTGGCTGTGGTAAAACACCTTATTATGACAGTTAGATGCCAATCACCATATAAAGTCCAAAGAGGAAAAATCCTGGAAGGAGGGGAGATGAATAGAAACGATTCGGTTGACCGTTTTATGTGTGGATTAATTGTTGGAGTAGAGAACCTTGTGCAGTTCAGGTAAAATAGCCTCCTTATATTAGATGATACTACAATAATGATTTGCATTACGCCATGGAAAGAAAACACTTCAATTTTCTCAACCATTGGCTCAACTTGCCCCTGGCCAAATGGCTCAATGTACACCACAGCAATCATTTTCCCTATATTAGCCCACACAGCTACAAGGATGCACTTTCATGCTAGGTTTAGGACCTTACATTGAAGCTACTAGAGACCCCAACTGATGTATAGAACAGTTAAAAAATATACATATTTTGTTGTAGATACAAGAATCATGAATCCTTTGACACAACTAATTAATTAGACTTTGTGAAAATCTGTTTTTTGGACCTAACTTGCTTACCAGTTTTACCATGTGGTTTCTTCCTTCACAGACTCCATGGATGTGTCCAAATACCCATACTATTATACTACATACTTAAACTGCATACTATGTACTCATCATTGCATACTATTTAGCAAGTATGGTTTACTAAAAAGTATGTAGTATGCCACGGCCGCAATGCAATAGATGCTCCTGACTGGCTGAGTAGTTGGGGCGTGGCTGAGTGCGGGTGGATTTTTCCAAATTCAACAGACATGCATCGCATTAACCAGCCTAATGATAGCTCATTTCCTGTTCAATTAATTTCTCTAAACTCTGAATAGAATAGGAATGGAGTTATATAATTTTAATAAGAGATTCAACCACAAAGACCAGGGATGTTATCCAAAGCCTCACAAAGAAGGATACCTATTGGTAGATAAATTTACAAAACACACATTGAATATCCCTTTAAGCATGGTGAAGTTATTAATTACACTTTGGCTAGTGTATCTAAACACCTAGTCACTGAAAAGATAAAGGCATCCTCCTTAACTCAGTTGCCGGAAAGGAAGGAAACCACTCAGGGATTTCACCATGAGGCCATAGTGACTTTGATACTGTTACAGAGTTTGGTGCACTGTAGAACATTTTGAAGATCTGAGGACCCATGCCAAATCTTTTCAGTCTCCTGAGGGGGAATAGGTTTTGTCATGCCCTCTTCATGACTGTCTTGGTATGCTTGGACCATGTTGGTTTGTTGGTGATGTGGACACCAAGGAACTTGAAGCTCTCAACCTGCTCCACTGCAGCCCCGTCAACAAGAATGGGGGCGTGCTCGGTCTTCTTTTTCCTGTAGTCCACAATCAGCTCCTTTGTCTTGATCACGTTGAGGGAGAGGTTGTTGTCCTGGCACCACACGGCCAGGTCTCTGACCTCCTCCATATAGGCTGTCTCGTCGTTGTCGGTGATCAGGCCTACTGTTGACACTGTTGTGTCATCTGCAAATGTAATGATGGTGGAGTCGTGCCTGGCCAGTCATGAGTGAACAGGGAGTACAAGAGGGGACTGAGCACATACCCTTGAGGGGCCCCTGTGTTGAGGATCAGTGTGCGGATTTGTTGTTACCTACCCTTTCCACCTGGGGACAGCCTGTCAGGAAGTCCAGGATCCAGTTGCAGAGGGAGGTGTTTAGTCCCAGGGTTGTTAGCTTATTGATGAGTTTTGAGGGCACCATTGTGTTGAACGCTTATCTGTAGTCAATGAACAGTATTCTCACATAATGTTATTTTGTCCAGGTGGGAAAGGGCAGTGTTGAGTGCAATAGAGATTGCATCATCTGTGGATCTGTTGGGGCGGTATGCAAATTACAGTGGGTCTAGAGTTTTTGGGATGATGATGTGAGCCATGACCAGCCTTTCAAACACTTCATGGCTACAGACGTGAGTGCTACGGGTCGGTAGTTATTTAGGCAGGTTACCTTAGTGTTCTTGGGCACAGGCGCTATGGTGGTCTGCTTAATACATGTTGGTATTACAGACTCGGACAGGGAGAGGTTGAAAATGTCAGTGAAGACACTTGCCAGTTGGTCAGCACATGCTCGCAGTACACGTCCTGGTAATCCGTCTGGCCTTGTGAATGTTGACCTGTTTTAAGGTCTTACTCACATCGGCTGCAGAGAGTGTCTTTCGGAACACCTGGTGCAATCATGCATGTTTCAGTGTTATTTGCCTCGAAGCGAGCATAGAAGTAGTTTAGCTCGTCTGGTAGGCTTGTGTCACTGGGCAGCTCTCGGCTGTGCTTCCCTTTGTAGTCTGCAATGGTTTGCAAGCCCTGCCACATCCGATGAGCGTCAGAGCCGGTGGAGTACGATTTGATCTTAGCCCTGTATCAACACTTTATTCTACAGCACAAAGGCAGAGTCATGTCTCAAGTGTAAAACTAATATTACTCAATACATGCTTTTTGGGAATGGCAAGCTCACCTGTTTGATGGTTCGTCAGAGGACGAAGCGGGATTTCTTATAAACTTCCGGGTGAGAGTCCCGCTCCTTAAAAGTGGCAGCTCTAGCCTTTAGCTCAGTGCGGATGCTGCCTTGTAACCCATGGCTTCTGGTTGGGGAACGTGGGTGATTCTGCAACTACGGGCACTTCCATGTCATCGGGTCAATTTTGGGATTTTATAAAAATAAAAAAAATACAATTATTTGCATGTTAATTAAGTTCACACTGGAATCACCCCATACTTTTTTAAACACCTCTCTATCAAGTATTTTAGCTACTTTTCAGATGCATTTTAAACCTCAAATTCACTATTTTGCCCTCGTCCCTGACCCAGACTTTTAAACTTTATGTTACTTTTTTTTAACTACTATGTTTTCCTATGAGAAAACATTAATAATTACACATTATATAATGTCATGTTCTACAGTAAGAGTCAATTAAATAAAATCTATATTTATTGTGAGTATGCCCTTTATACTGTTTTTTACACAAAATAAACCTTTTCTTTGGGAGTGGTGTCATTTCTACCACCGAGGCCAAATTCCTCATTAATAAAGTGAAGAGAATGTTAATTTAGTTTCCATGGAAACATATTGTGACACTAAAGCACATGGCTGCAGTGGACAGTTGTTCCAGATGTGATGTCCAGAAGTTGAAGTAAAATCGAGGTAAATATTGCTTTTGTAGAGAATATTTTAATTATCAGTCATTACCAAACAGGCTATAATTTCTTTAATTTGTGGTAAAACTTTTTTTACATTTTTTATATTTTATGTATTTAGTGTAAACAATATGCTAGCTGTAATACTAATCAAAGCATGCTAAGCTGTCTGTCAATTTTCTCCAGAAACTGTGGAAATGTCATTTGCATCACAGTCATTTCCATCACAAACGTAAATGTGGTGGAAATTAAAGAAAGTGGTGGAAATTACACAAATCCACTATCTTATTTGTTTATACTTTACTTTTTATTTTATTTTTTAACTTTAGGCTTATTTAATCATGTTTTAAATTAATTTAATCTAGAAAATGCTCCAAGGTGAGCACAAGTTGAAAGCTAAGTAGTATTTGTCTTTATTTTTAGAAGATGCCACATAAAACAGCACAGAGGTCACAGACATATAGAAACAAAATAAAAAATGATCCTATACAATACCAGGAATATCTGCAAAAAGACAGGGAGAGATACTGAAAGAAAAAAGAGAAGGGAAAAGCTAAATGTATCGCTGAGCTTACAAAGCGAGAACAAAGAAACAAGAGATGGCAATGGAAATGTAACCAACGGAATAGAAGACAGACTTTAAAGAGAACAGTTTCATTGGAGATCTACCTATCAATCAACACACCCCCTCAGTCACCAGATGACTTGCAGCCAGAACATGAGGCTAACATACAGTTGGGAGAACAAGTATTTGATACACTGCCGATTTTGCAGGTTTTCCTACTTACAAAGCATGTAGAGGTCTGTAATTTTTTATCATAGGTACACTTCAACTGTGAGAGACGGAATCTAAAACAAAAATCCAGAAAAGCACATTGTATGATTTTTAAGTAATTAATTTGCATTTTATTACATGACATAAGTATTTGATACATCAGAAAAGCAGAACTTAATATTTGGTACAGAAGCCTTTGTTTGCAATTACAGAGATCAGAACTTAATATTTGGTACAGAAACTAAAATTGATGTTTAATGACATGATGGAAATTACATTTGCCTATGGCTGTCTGGGGAAAAATGACAAAAATATATAAATTCCGTTTAGTACGATAGCAGACATTATCAGATATAGGTTCTAGACCAATCAAAGACAAGTACAATACTGGTAAAATGGTGTTAGAATACGTTTTAATTTCACGGACAAAGTGCCCGAAGTTGCATAATCACCCATGTACGTACGGTCTCTGTGGGGACGACGTCATCAATCCACTAATTGATGAAGCCACTGATGTGGTGTACTCCTCAATGCCATCGGAGGAATCCCAGAACATATTCCAGTCTGTGCTAGCAAAACAGTCCTGTAGCTTAGCATCTGCTTCATCTGACCACTTTTTTATTATCTAGTCACTGGTACTTTCTGCTTTCAGGGGGATAGAATTATGGTCAGATTTGCCAAATGGAGGGCGAGGGAGAGCTTTTTTTGCATCTCTGTGTGTGGAGAATAGGTGGTCCAGAGTTCTTTTTCCTCTGGTTGCACATTTAACATGCTTAGAAAATATTCAACCATTTTAAGGTTTACGATCCTCTACCACTCTGATCTATTTCCTATATAAATTTGATTTTCAGGGTATAGAACTCTCACAAATGGGTGCAACAAATATAGCCACTTACAAGGTATGCTTTCAAATATGTTAATTAGACAATGATTATTTCTTCTCCCACAATATTGCTCCACAATTAACCATAATGCAGTGGTGGAAAAAGTATGCTTGAGTAAAAGTAAAGGTACCTTAATTTAATAGAAAATAACTAAAGTAAAAGTGAATGTCACCCAGTAAAATACTACTTGAGTAAAAGTCTAAAAGTATTTGGTTTTAAATATACTTAAGTATTAAAAGTAAAAGTAGAAATAATTTCAAATTGCTTATATAAAGCAAACCAGATGGCATAATTTTCTTGTTCTTTTTTAAATTTACGGATAGCTAGGGGCATGCTCCAACACTCAGACATCATCTACAAACAAAGTATGTGTTTAGTGAGTCTGCCAGATCAGAGGCAGTAGGGATGACCAGGGATATTCTCTTGATAAATGTGTGAATTAGGAAATGTTCTTTTCCTGCTAAGCATTCAAAATTCAACGAGTACTTTTGGGTGTCAGGGTGTAAAAAGTACACCGTTTTCTTCAGGAAGGTAGTGAAGTAAAAGTTGCCAAAAAATATAAATAGTAAAGTAAAGTACAGACACACAAAAACTACTTATGTAGTACTTTCAAGTATTTTTACTTAAGGACTTCGCACCACTGCCATAATGTACAGTTTGCTGCACTACATATACAGCAAAACAACACTTTATTGTTGAGTTGTATTAAAAATAAAATATATAATTAAATAGTGAATATTTTATTATATAAATCACAGCATACCAACTAATATATGGTGTTTCATATCACTTGAACTTTAGGCCTTAACAAAGGCTTCTAACCTAACATTGATTAAAAAAAATAAAAAAAGATCAAAAGGACATGGCTAGCTAATCAAACATTAAAGGTTTGTGACACTGATCTGGGGCGGCAGGGTAGCCTAGTGGTTAGAGCGTTGGACTAGTAACCGGAAGGTTGCAAGTTCAAACCCCCGAGCTGACAAGGTACAAATCTGTTGTTCTGCCCCTGAACAGGCAGGCAGAACAACTGTTCCTAGGCCGTCATTGTAAATAAGAATTTGTTCTTAACTGACTTGCCTAGTTAAATAAAGGTAAAATAAAAATGTGTCAGCTAAATAAATACAATTGTTTGGAACCACTACCACTACCATATTACTTAAATTGGTACAGCACTCTCACTAACGGGTAGCCTCTTTACAAGACATCTAAAAAATATGTTAATGCATGAGAAACAACAATACCATGCACCCACTAGTGTGCTCCTAAAATGCAGTATGGTACAGTATTCTGAATTACAGTACATTTCTGTCAGTAAATGGCCAGTAAGTTAAAGTAGAGTTTTGGGACAAGGTTAGGGTAGTTTCTAAAATAGAGTATATTACTATATTATATTATATTATTATAACTCATGAGTGCAACAAATATACAGTAGCCTCTGACAAGGCACACCTTAAAATATATTAATGAGCCAGTGACTCTTTCCCCACCTACAACATTTTCCCACAGTGCACCATATATAATACGGTAAAACACATTTAATGTATTTTACTGTGCATTCTACATTGTTTATGAGCGCCCACATGAGCGCCCACTAAATTTGTCTAAGAAGAGGCAAACAAAAGAAAAACCCACACCAAACTTAGAGACAGGAAGCAAACCAAAAAAATGGAACAAAACAAAATCAGATAAAGAATTGTTTGTCTAGAACGAGCTATACGTGCTACCTGAAATCATAAATGGGAAACCCAAAGCCTGTAACGTGTAAGTCTTTAATGTCTATTTTCATGTATTAAAATGTATGTAAATTGTAAATTATTTTTACCTGTAATGCTTTTTTGTTATATGTTGGACCCACGGAAGACTAGATGTCGCCATTGATGTTGGCTAATAGGGATGCCAATAAAATCTCATATCTAAACTGGCAGGAGGGTCTAGAGGACTTTAACACTCCGAGCTGCCAGATAAGCTACCAGTGCCGAAAAGGACAAGGGATCGCCAGTGGAGGGTAACCATAGCCCTGGTCACCAATGGCTTTTTGGCTCAGGCTTGGTGCGGGAGTTGGGGAAGAGTGTCTGTTTTGTGCAATAACAGAGACTGTTCATCGTGTATTTGTTCTGTGAGTGCCAGGGTATTTTCATAATGCTGTCTCTGGTAGACTGTCTGTGTGTGTGAGGGTGTACTTCTCTGTGGGGTATTCAGATAGTTTTGTATACTTTTTTAGTTTGGCCAGGCCAAGTTGGCTGTATGGCTAACAAGAAAGATCTGGGTCAGGGGGAGATGGTAATATGTACGGCTGGAGAGGATGTTTGTACTGTGGTGCCCGACTGTGTATTGAACTGTGTTATTCTGTAAGGTGTATTGTGATTGTGTAGAGGTTGTGGTGGCACGCAATGCATTTTTAGGGTGCTGGAGGGGTAAAATTGTGTTTTTAGTGTAATGAGGATGGCTCAAAGTTTAAATTATTTTTTTTGCTCTCTCTCTTTATCCTTCTCTTTTCTTCCATATTTTCCAGGCACAATCCAAAACGAGTACTGTCCTCCTAGACAGTAGATGACAGAACCTTTAAGCCCAGACAGATACTGGCCTATCTTATCCACCCACCTCCTCTCGCAGTCCTCTTTAGGTATAGTCTTCATAACAATGAGACACACACCCTCACACCCTCACACACACCCACACAACCAGTCAGTCAGGTTTATATTCACACCACCACATTAATCAAATCAAATGCTTCAGTCTAGATCTATTAGCAGTGTTACAGCAGCAGTTACACAGTGGGCTCAGAGACATGCCAATAGCCGCTTTAACAATATTTTGTATGGCTGTTAGAATCTATTTTCTGCCTCATTCATCATCAGTTACAGCCTGGAAAACGCCACCGAGCTATTGGGGCAGAAGAGAGAGAAATAGAACGATGTGTGCATGCGTGTGTGTGCATACTGTACATGTGTTTGCATGTGTGAGGACACTTCAGCTCATTCTCTCAGGCGCTCTTCAATCAGAATCACACTGACAAGTGTCCACATGAATATGACATTTGTTTGGATGAGATTGTTCATAATTGTCTCAATCATGAAGATAATGAGTGTTTGGTAGAATCAGAAATGTGCATTTTCTTCAATGATCAGACTCGTATACAGTAGTTTCTATAAAGACAGATAGACATTAGGGGGTTGGGGTCAATTCCATTTCAATTCAGTCAATTCAGCAAGTGAAATGGAATTAACCCCAACATCGCAACCTGGAATCGGGTGTAGATGTAACATATTAAATGTACATTTGTCTCCCTCCATTTAGTATATGTTACGTTTCATATGGTATTCATTTGTGGATGTCCATCATCCATTTGAACTACAATTAGTATAATATGTTACGAATTTGCAATAATCCTGATATGTAACAAATTCCAGGTAAATACCTATGTAATCATTACAGCAACATAGCTTATTATATAATTACACTAATTTGCTGGCAACTGTGCTGCCAGTATAATGCTGTAAATGTACAGTACAGCATGTAACTGTAATCAGTTTTGTGGTACCAATGCTCTTACTGTAATCTTTTTACAGCAATTGTAATGAATGAATGAGTTTGGCTGCTAGGTACTGTATTTTCAAATTACAGCATATCAAATATATTAGTATTTTGTCTTTAATATCACTTGCATTTCTAGAAGCCATAAGAAAAGCTTCCAAACTACAGCGCAAACCAGCAACACTGCAAATACTCAACCATGAAAGGTTTTAGGCTTGCTGCCACTCTAATCTGTCCCCTACACATATTGAATTGTTGGTGCACTACCACATATCAGTTAAATTGGTACAGCACTCTCACTCATGGTTCACTCATGGTTCAGTGTATGAGAAACAAATTAATCCTCTTACAAGGAATGCCTCAAAATATGTTAATGAGCCAGAAACAACAATACCACGCACCCACTAGTGGTCAAATGTTTTTTGTCACTCCAAAAATATGGTAGGGAGTGGAATTACAGTGTCATTTGAAATACAGCAATTCGTTACAGTAATGTACTGTTAACCGAAAGGTTAATTGGAATTTACTTTATCATTTAACAGTTATGCCTAAAATCTGAGAGCCTTACGATTTATGGCAATTTTATGTAAATAATGAATACGGTACATTGCTATTAGTTTTATAGTATAATACTGTAAAAACGGACAGATTTTTAGAAGTGTATGTAACCTAAGAGGAGCATAATTACAACATGAATTCAAATCCTGTGTGCCTATGTGTGTGGGGAGAGTGTTGGGGGAGAGGGAGATAAAGAGAGAAGGCAATTGAGTTAAAATTGGTATTGGGTACAATCCTATATCTACGATCAGAGGAAAATCTACTTGAAAGATGATAGGGGTCAAATTTGAGTATAAACACCAGTAGCAGAAGAGATTAATATTATTTTTTCAATTTGTTCTTAACTGACTTGCCTGGTTAAATAAAGGTAAAATAAAAAAAATAAAAAAATATATATACTCACATGTATGCAAGTCTCAAGCTGTGTTCCTAGGTAAAGAAAAAATGTAACACACCATGGGGAGAAGCTATCTATCCTGTAGCCCAGAGAGACCATAGAAACCAGAGCGACTACTCACTGCGGCCTACAGGGACCTCACCCCCTATTTGAGTCAGGGAGATCTGGGGCGTGTTTGATACATCACTGCTAATCATGTAGAGCCAGGGATGCTAAATGTGTGTTTGAGGTTGGAATCTGTCTCTGGGCTTTGAGAGGTGCATGTGGAAGATGAGAGGTGGAGGAGGATGAATGCTGTACATTACATGCTATTCCCTGGTGGCGTCCATGTTAGATAAGAAACCTCTCTGGATGCTCTTCTCACAGGGAAAGTTGCATCGATACATACTGGAGGGTTTTGATTTGATGTTCCACTTTAAATGAATGATTGTTGATACAGTCTATGAATAGAGATATTATATATTGGAGGTTATAGTATAAGTACACACCTTCAAATCAAATAAAAATCTAATTGTATTAGTCAAATGCGCCGAATACAACAGGTGTAAACCTTACAGTGAAATGCTTACTTATGAGCCCCTAACCAACAATGCAGTTTAAACAAATATGGATAAGAATAAGAAATAAAAGTAACAAGTAATTAAAGAGCAGCAGTAAAATAACAATAGTGAGACGATATACAGGGGGGGGGGGGGGGGGTACCGGTACAGAGTCAATGTGTGGGGGCACCGGTTAGTTGCGGTAATAGGTACATGTAGGTAGAGTTTTTAAAGTGACTATGCATAGATGATAACAACAGAGAGTATCAATAATGCAAATAGTCTGGGTAGCCTTTAGATTAGGTGTTCTGCAGTCTGTTGTGTGTTTTAAAGTCACTGCAGTATGGAGCCAGTGTGTGGAAAATAGAGTATGCAGTATGCGATTATAATACATTAAAGTAAAATGTCTATATGTCAGCATTGTGACATTGTGTAATAACGCTATTAACACAAGATTACACCAAAGGGTCAATTTGTTTTGTTGTTATTATTGCATAATTGATAATAAGAAATTAAGAAATTATATTTAAATGTCAATTTCCCTATTATCAATGATCTAACATTGCGTTCTAACATTCATCATGTAATACATCAACAGACCAACTGGAGTCACCGACTGTACCGTATATACATAATGTTGAAATATGGCTGGCCATTCTCCCTTCCACTAGACTAGAAAATGAGTAGAGTCCTGACCTTCTCTGTTTTCCACACACTGGCTCCATACTGCAGTGACTTGAAAACACACAAAAGACTGCAGATTTCAGCTGGGGAGTAAACAGAGAACTGAAAGGTCACTTCATACAGGTGCTAACAATATAAAAAAAATGTAACACAGGCTGCTGTGAGACTTCATCTTCTAAAGAGGAGCTATTTTCTTCCTCGTGGGCCTGTGCGTGTGTTTGTTTGTACGGTGTGTACAGTGTGTGCGCGCCTTCCCGACGCCTGTGTGTGTGAGGGTGTGTGTGCGTGCGTGCTGACCTCTGACCCTTAAAGAGACTCAGCGTTTGGGTTTGATGCTCTCAGCGATGCCCTCACGCGGGGCAGGCACTGCCAGGTCTCTCTGTGCTGAAGGTAATTGGATAGCTCTGTCTCTCTCTAAGTGAGAAGGGGACATGGAGCCAGAGCAAGGTGGACAAACCTTACTTTACTTTACCTTACTTTTGCCTTACTGCTACTGTACCTTCAGCGGCGACTAGAGCTCTTTGTTATGCACTCTAATGACTAGATATGGTATGTTTTACAACAACACACCGAATGCTCACCAGACTGAGGTTGAATGTGTGGAAGGTCATGGTATTTAAGCTTGTTGAAGGATGTTTTTATGTTGTGTTTGTTGTTGTAGTCGTGCTAATCTTCTGTTGAGCTTTTTCATTATGTATTTATTTAGATTCAAGTGAAAGTATATATGTTTCTCTTTTTTTGGCAGAGCTCACCATCTTTTCTGCTGTCAGACTCCTCAGTCTTTTGGACTTTTCTTTTATGTGGGAAAAGGTTCAAGTATGGGCACACTAATGTAGTGATGGCATTCACACTCTTAGTCCAATATGAATTTATTATTGGACCAATATTCCCCAGCTATGTTCTTTCACACCAGTGCTATGCTCCTGTATTTCCACTTTTACTTTTAGAAAATAGCTGCAAAAAAATGTCACAGTCTTTCCTCCTATCTGTACAAATTCACCTCCTCCCAGAGCGCAGTCCTCCGGGCGTTTTATTATTTAATGGATACAGGCAGCGCTGGTCTGGAACAGATCAACTCAGCCAATTGTGATAAGAATCCTGTGGGACACAACCAACATTTAAATTCTCTGTGTTTTTCAAAGGTGGTGTTCTGTGTAGCCATGGGCGGTATACCGTATATAACGTACACCCGGGTATTTGGAAATAGCCACGAAGATTTTTCAATACATTTCAATATTTTTTTGTTACTTGTTAAGTAAATACCTGCAGTCAAATTTTGCAATATGTTATGAGATAAAGCAGATTGCATTCTTAATTTCATCTGTCACATTATTTTACATTATGAAGCTTACCTTAGTTTCCCAGAACAGTTGAGCCAGTCAAGTGTCAGTTTGTAAATAGCACAATGGGAGAAAGCGGGAGCAGGTGAGTCCAGGAGGAGTCGCTTTTAAAATTGAAAGTTTTTTTTTGTTGCAACAATAGAGTGATCAGGGGCATGCAACTGTTCCTTCACAGAAAATAATTTAGTGTAACACATTTGGCAGAATATAGCTTCATTTTCATCAGATGACAACAGAAGTGCAACACTATTTGACTGGCAGCCACACAAGTGAAGAAGCTTACAATGAAAAACCACGGTATTTTTTTGCAAAAAAAGATGAATGGCCATCTTATTTCTAATGTTTATCATAGAATGTAGCCAGCTACATTTCCTAATGTTTTGTTTAAAGTTAATGTAGCATTTTACAAGAGAAAAGTAGGCTACAAAGAGAAAAGTATGGGAGAATTGAAGCTACACATCAGTCAGCGCTGTCTGCCCTGTTTGCTGATAAAATGCCCTTTGTGATTTCTCATCAGTGGAGAAGTGCAACTGAAGCAGAAAATTAGTCTGATGCCATGCAGAAATTACATGTGAGCATATTTAGCTAGCAGCCTCCATGGAAATTTGCTATTACTTGTGCTCATTTTCTTAGCATTCTGGTAACAGACGCCCAATGGGCTTTTTATAATTCATTTTTTGGCACCCCATTGTGTGCTAAGCCGCTAATACAGTAAATTTAGGGATGAGAGAAGGACGGTATGATGTTATGAATATCTGGATACCGCCCAACCCTAGTTCTGTGCTTCCCTTTATGTACTGCAGATGAATCCACTAAATATGTCGGTTAAACGCTGAGTACAATCTACAAACTCCCATAATACTGTACAAGATCGCCAGGACCAGTGGAAGAAAAATTGCCCTATAACATTTCTTGGGCTCAGTGCTAGTAAATGATGCTCAACCTGTCTTCATCATAAGGGAGGTTTCTGAGTCAAAGGTGAACAAGGTGATTAGCTCACTAAAAAACTCTAAAGCCAAAGATGTGTTTGGGCCGGACTCTACCTTTCTTAAAAACTACAAAGAGTCACTCATTGGCCCCATTACTAAGGTCACCAACACATCTATTGGTCTCGGGGTGTTTCCAAGGGTATGGAAGTTGGCCATAATAACGGCCATCTTTAAATCAGGCGACCCTGTGAGTAACGTGAGTAACTACAGGACCATTAGTATTGTCACGTTCTGACCTTAGTTCCTTTGTTTTGTCTTTGTTTTAGCATGGTCAGGGCGTGAGTTGGGGTGGGCAGTCTATGTTCTTTTTTCTATAATTTGGGATTCTGTGTTTGGTATGGTTTTCATTCAGAGGCAGCTGTCAATCGTTGTCCCTGATTGAGAACCATACTTAGGTAGCCTGTTTTCACCCTTTAGTTGTGGGTGATTATTTTCCTGTTTAGTGTTTTTTGTCCTTCAACTTACGTGACTGTTCGTTGGTCGTTTATTGTTTTGTTCAAGTGTTCTATTACTTAATTAAAAGATATGAACACTTACCACGCTGCGCTTTGGTCCTCACCTTCTTCCACTGACGACCGTTACAAGTATACTACCTGTGGTGTCAAAGGTTGTTGAAAAGTGTGTAGCAGAACAACTGATTGCCCACCTCAACAACAGCCCCTTCACATTACACTCCATCCATTTGGCTTCAGAGCGAAACTCTCCACAGAAACGGCCAACTGCTTTCTTCTGGAAAATGTGAGGTCCAAGATGGACAAAGGGGGCGTTGTTGGGGCTATGTTTCTGGACCTAAAGAAGGCTTTTGATACTGTTAACCATGAGATTCTCATCACAAAATTGTCCTAGTTCAACTTTTCCCCTGATGCCTTGAGATGGATGAAATCATACCTTGAAGGCAGAACTGTGTCAGAGTGAGCAATGAGCTGTCGCCCACTCTTAGCTATGATGTGGGCGTGCCCCAAGGGTCAATACTGGGGCCCCTCCTGTTCAGCCTGTTCTGCCTTCTGTCTGTACTGGGTCTGAAGTTCAAATGTATGCAGATGATACAGTGATATATGTGCATGCAAAGAGCAAACTGCACAAGAACTCACTACTGTAATGGTCCAGGTTACAAAGTGGCTCAGTGACTCATGTTTGCATCTCAATGTGAAAAAAACGGTTTGCATGTCCTTCACAAAGAGGGCAACAGATGCTACTGAGCTAGATGTCTATGTGTCAGGGGAGAAGCTTGATTCCAACCTCTATTTTAAAAATCATGTGAAAAAGGTAATTCAAATAACCAAATTCAACCTAGTTAATTTCCAATTTATACGAAATTGTTTGACTACAGACGTAGCAAAACTGTACTTAAAATCTATGATACTCCCCCACTTAACATACTGCTTGACTAGTTGGGCCCAATCTTGCTGTACAACATTAAGACCTATTCAGTCTGTCTACAAACAGGCTCTCAAAGTGCTTGATAGGAAGCCCAATAGCCATCATCACTGTTGCATCCTCAGAAAGCATGAGCTCCTGAGTTGGGAAAATCTTGCGCAATACACCGACACATGTCTTGTATTCAAGATCCTAAATGACCTGGCTCCCCCTCCACTCAGTATTTTTGTTGAACAGAAAACCCAAACATATGGCAGCAGATCAACAAGGTCTGCCATGAGAGGTGACTGTATAGTTAGTTCCCTTATGGAAAAGCACCTTTAGTAAATCAGTTTTCTCTGTGAGACTTTCCCATGTCTGGAATACATTGCCATCAGACACACATAACTGCACCACATATCACACTTTCACAAAATGCTTGAAGACATGGCGAAGGGTCAATCAGATTTGTCAACATGGTCCCTAGCTGTGTTTTGCCACTTTCCATGTTGTCTGTTGTCTGTAGCTTGTGAGGTGTGGAAACACTTTGTTGCTTTTATGAATTGTGTCTTGTTGCTTTTTTGTTCTATGTTGCTATGTCTGTATGCTATGTCTTGCTTGTCCTATGTTGCTATTAGCTATTTTGTAATTGTTTTTAATAACCTGCCCAGGGACTGCAGTTGAAAATTAGCCGGCTGGCTAAAACCGGCACTTTTACTGAAACGTTATTTATGTGCACTGTCCCTGTAAAAATAAAATAAACTCAGTTTGCTAAATGGCATTGGCACTTGGATTGGAACTGGTTCTTTGATCAGATGAAATTAAAATAGAGCTAGCAGGTTTACTAGATAGCTACAGTAGTTGCCTTGGTAACCAAACAAACAGACTTCCCAATTTATCTAACCAAACCATCAGTCCTAGCTTGGTATTATGAAAATCTAATTCAACAATGCCAATAATATTTTCTATTTGACGTTTGCTTTCAAAAGCAGCTCAAACATAGAACATGTAAGAATTTACTTTATAGCCATTGAATTATACCATGCATTATATGGACATACTTAACACTCTAAAGTGCCCTTCAAGCCAATCAGAAACCAGTATTTAACAATGCCATGGTATAAAACCAGATATACGGGACAATTGGAAAATATAGGACACCTCACCTTTTCTAAAAGCACTGCACCATGCAGAACTTACAAAGTTACAGAAAGCTAAACCAACATCCACATAAGCCGAAATAGGATAACAAAGAAAAACTTAGCTAGCTAGCAATCATTTGTTTTTGCAGATACGTATTTTTTACAGCACCTGATGACCTAACGACCATGGTGAGTGACGGTCCTTTAGCCCATTATCACCCTGCAAACATCATCCTGGCATCATCCTGGCAAAAAATACAAAATGTCACAATAACTGACATTTTTCTCAATACATTGTAGTCAATGGGAAATATGGGTGTCATAGGGTTGATGTTTTTCTCAATACTTTGCAGTCAATGGGAAGAGTTAGCAGTGAGTTATTCTCAATAATTTGCGCAAAATTCCATGATGCTATAATTCCATTTAATGTATCAATCCACTGTCCCACAGCCCAGCCAGGCAATTACATTTAAATAAAGTGTTTGGACTTTATTTTCCTATAACATTTTGTTTGGTACAGCAGGGGTTAATATAAGCATGGCTGTGTGCCTATCTGACCTGTGCTACATGTTTTGTTTTTTGCGATCTCCACCATGCCATGCATATGAAAGTGACGAGACTGACAGCTTTGAACCAGGCAGATTTGTTTATCAGGATCATTATAATGGATATATCCAAAGAAATGGCAATATAGAAACGACGGTAAAACAAACAAAAATGCACAAAGTTTGCTGTCATTTCAGCTGTTTGATGTGATCGTGTGGTAGCTTCAGTTAGCTAGCTACCTAGCAAAGGATAAAATAATGTTAGCCTAGCTATCCTCCATAACTATATTATTGACTTGAAAATCAGCTGTTTTTTGCCTATTTATACTATATATTATTTATCAAATCATTATTTGCTAAAGTTCTTGTTGCCTATTCATAAAATATTTATTAAATAATTATTTATTGAGGTTCTTGTCTCTTGTCATCATTGAACCTCTGCTAGCTAGTTAGCTTCTTGTCAATGATTTGTTTAGCATAGCAACATGGAATTGGGTAAAAACATCGCAAAATAACCCCAAATAACCCTCTCTATATATAGACTACCGGTCAAAAGTTTTAGAGCACCTACTCATTCAAGAGTTTTTCTTAATTTTTTTTACTATTATCTACATTGTAGAATAATAGTGAAGACATCAAAACACAGGGGGCTCCCGAGTGGCGCAGCAGTCTAAGGCACTGCATCTCAGTGCTAGAGGTGTCACTACAGACACTCTGGTTTGAATCCAGGCTGTATCACAACCGGTTGTGATTCGGAATCCCATAGGGTGGCCCACAATTGGCCCAGCGTCGTGCAGGTTTGGCCGGTGTAGGCCGTCATTGTAAATAAAATGTTGTTCTTAACTGACTTGCCTAGTTAAATAAAACTATGAAATAACATGTGGATATGGAATCATGTTGGAATCATGTTGTAACCCTAAACGTTTTTAACAAATCAAAAATATATTTTATATTTGAGATTCTTCAAAATAGCCAACCTTGTCCTTGATGACAGCTTTGCACACGCTTGGCATTCTCTCAACCAGCTTCACCTGGAATGTTTTTCCAACAGTCTTGAAGGAGTTCCCACATATGCTGAGCACTTGTTGGCTGCTATTCCTTCATTCTACGATCCAACTCATTCCAAACAATCTCAATTGGGTTGAGGTCGGGTGATGGTGGAGGCCAGGTCATCTGATGCAGCACTTAACCACTCTCCTTCTTGGTCAAATAGCCCTTACACAGACTGGAGGTGTGTTGGGTCATTGTCCTATTGAAAAACAAATGACAGTCCCACTAACCGCAAACCAGATAGGATGGCATATTGCTGCAGAATGCTGTGGTAGCCATGCTGGTTAAGTGTGCCTTGAATTCTAAGTAAATCACTGACAGTGTCACCAGCAAAGCACCCCAACACCATCACACCTCCTCATCCATGCTTCACGGTGGGAACCACACATGCGGAGGTCATCCGTTCAACTGCTCTGCGTCTCACAAAGACACGTCTCACAAACTTTGATGCGTACTGTATGTAGTGAATGTGAACGTGTGTGGGCATTGTGTACTGTAGATGTGTCAATGTAGTGTGTGTGAGTGAGTGAGTATGTGGTGTGTATACTGTATACAGTGCATTCGGAAAGTATTCAGACCTTTGACTTTAAAAAAAAAAATAATAATAGTTACAGCCTTATTCTAAAACAAATTTTCCTCATCAACCTACACACAATACCCCATAATGACAAAGCGAAACAGTTTTTAACTGGCTCAAATCTGTCTTATGTAGCAATATTTTAAATTGTGCTTTTTACATTGGATAAAAGTAGACTCAGAGCTACAAACTTGTAAATTCACTTTTGAGAAAATGCTCTTTGAATGTTTTGGTACCTGTTGGAGAGCTCTACTTTGTCTCACCCATTCAGCATTGTCCACACCCTCTTAAGCCAGCCCCACCCATCTCTTTAAGAATTCACGTGTGAGGTCATGTGCTAAACAGTGAGTAGTGTAGTTAAGATTAAGACTAAAAGTGGTAAAAGTAGTAGCCTACAATAAGGACAAATTCCAGGTAAACAGAAAGTGTCAAGATAAAAATATTTTATAAATATTAGATGACACCTACCCAGACACACTTGTCTAAATTGATGGGTCATGTGAAAGAAATGCTATAACCCCCAGTCACATATTGCCAAGTGGATAGGTATCTATAGAAGGTGTAAACGGTACAGCCAAATGGTTACTTGCATATAGAAGCAATATCAGAAAAATATAGTGTCAATACAAATAAAATATACAGTATGTACAAGAACAATATCAATAACAATATCAGTGATGGATGAGGTAGTGCATACAATCACGGGTAAAGTGGCTGAGCAGCAGGATAAAAAAAATAGTAGCAGCAACGTATGGCGTGTGTGTTAGGAGAGAGTCATTTGAATAGAGGCACTGCCGATAGTGCTGATGACTGGTCCGTCCGAACCACGCATGAACAAGGCAATCTATATTCGGAGAGCCTGTTTCTGTCCTGCCCTTGACTTTGGTGCAGGGCGTGTGATGTCCATAGCCTCTTCGTTGCAAAACTCCCTGATCTTCTCATAAGTTTGTCTAGCTGTGTCTAGTCCAGTTGGTGCTTGTACAGGCAGACCATCTATGGGAGGAAGGATGTCAGCGTTGTGCAGCAGCTGAAGCCTGGTCCCGACTGAGTTGGAATGCTCCTTGGCAACAATAACACCAGGCTCCAGAGCATCGAAGATGTAAAACTGGAAATAACAAAATAATTAAGACATTACAACCTTGCACAACATCAATTCACCTCCCAAGTTAAGATAAGAAGAATAACCTCATACAATGCAATGAAAATTATATTCACCTGAAGTGCTGGCACTGCTTGATCTGTGGCAGCGGCCTGAAGTACAGAGTCAGGTGTTGTTGACAGCCATAGCTTTCCACCAGCACTGTACCATCCTCCAGTCCAACCAGCTGTGGGATGCTGACCCCTGTCACAGTGATGTCCTTCACAACACCAGCAATCTCAGACAGTGTTAATTCAGGTCTTTCTGAAGCGCTGCTTGATGAGGCCGAAACAAATTTGGTGTGGCCTGTGATCTGTGGAAGTGAAGGTCCAGACTGTGGTGCAGCTTGTGACTGTACGACAGGCACAATACCAGAGGACACACCTGTTATTGTTTTGGCCACTGCAGTTATCACAGTTCAGGTCCACATGTGTTTCCCTAACTCCGTAATTGGTGAAGAAATGTTGCATGTAGTTGACTACGCTGCTGCCTTTGCTGGATGACATGCTTTCATCAATGATGTAGTTGACTTGTTGTGGTATAACTTCACAGCAGACACCAAACAAGCTACAATTGAGGGAAGTTAAAAGTAGATGGGACCTGGCTGCATAGGGTCAGAAGGATAGTGCACCTGCAAAAAACAATAGAACATTAAGGTAAGTTAATGAAAAGAAAATGTAACGTGAAAGGTAATACCATTTTTTTATCATTATCATCATCATTATCAGGTAAGTGTCCCTTACCTACAAATGTGAAGAGCATCAGCACTGCAAACAGAAACATCACCTTGGAAAGTGGAAGTTAAAATGATAACACACAGCCCGACTACACGTACCTCTGGAAAATACAGAAATAATGTGAGATCAGTAGAAGTAGAGCCAATCATGTTGGAAGTCAATTAAATAATCAAAACATAGTTTATCAAGTCACATGCGCCAAATACAACAGGTGTAGACTTTACAGTGAAATGCTTACTTACTTACTTTACAACCAACAATGCAGTATTAAGAAAAATACCTACAAAAATATTAAATAAACGTAAACAAATAATTAAAGAGCATTTCCTGTGCCGGTCCTCATGAGAGCAAGTTTCATCATAGCGCTTGATGGTTTTTGCGACTGCACTTTCTTTACATAAAAGTGTTATCATCAATTCCTTGTAGAGACGCCACACTGCTGCTTTTGTCACATTGGATGGCAGCAGCTTTCCACGAAAGTGTTTGTGTCATGGGTGGCGTCCTGGTAACACTATTGCATTATCCTCTCCATAGTTGTTGATGAAGTTCACCACTCGCTGCAAGTCCTCATGGTTCAGGTCTAACCTGTGCTTGCTTGGGCCAGCTCTCTTTTTGATGGGAGGCATTAGACCATTCTCCTTGTACGACTGGTGGAGGAGAGTCAGGCGTGTTCTACTGATGCTGAAAGACAAATTCCAGACACAAATATTTTGGCATTATTATACAATAGATAGCCGTAATCACGTCAGACACATCTGGCTAACTTGATGGGTCATCTGCCGAGTGGAGTCTTTTGTTAAGACATGCTAGCTAAACAATGAACCATACTCCTAATCCATAGAGTACTAGCAATACAAACCGATTGTCAAAGCTAGCTAAAGTTAACCAAATAGATTCAATGTTAGCTAGTTAACATTAGGCTATAACTAGCAATGTGAAATGGCGTTCTGAGAACATTGCTACACACAGATCATAAAGATAATGTTAGCTAGCGAGCCAGTCATCTAATGTCAGCTAGCTAACAGTATGCTAGAACTTGCAATGAAAACAACTTTCTGACAAATTAGAAACGTATAATATCTGAAACTGTAGCTAGACTCTTACTTGTATACATGAATGAATGCTTCAACTTATTTACATAAGTATTCAGATTTTTTGCTATGAGACTCAAAATTGAGCTCTGGTGCATCTGGTTTCCGTTGATCATCCTTGAGATGTTTCTACAACTTGATTGAAGTCCACCTGTTGTAAATTAAATTGACTTGGAAAGGCACACATCTGCCTCTATAAGGTCCCACAATTGACAGTGCATGTCAGAGCAAAAACCAAGCCATGAGGTCGTGGAATTGTCCGTAGAGCTCCGAGACAGGATTGTGTCGAGGCACAGATCTGGGAAAGGGTACCAAAAAATGTTTGCAGCATTGAAGGTCCAAGAACACAGTGGCCTTCATCTTTCTTAAATGGAAGAAGTTTTGAACCAACAAGACAAGATGACAAAGAGGTGACAAAGAACCCGATGGTCACTCTGACAGAGCTCCAGAGTTTCGCTGTGGAGATGGGAGAACCTTCCAGAAGGATAACCATCTCTGCAGCACTCCACCAATCAGGCCTTTATGGTAGTGGCCAGATGGAAGCCACTTCTCAGTAGAAATCACATGACAGCCCGCTTGGAGTTTGCCAAAAGGCACCTAAGGACTTTCAGACCATAAGAAACAAGATTCTGTGGTCTAATTAAACCAAGATTGAACTCTTTGGCCTGAATGCCAAGTGTCACATCTGGAGGAAACCTGGCACCATCCCTACGATGAAGCATGGTGCTGGCAGCATTATGCTGTGGGGTTGTTTTTCAGTGGAGGGGACTGGGAGACTAGTCAAGATCAAGGGAAAGATGAATGGAGCAAAGTACAGACAGATCCTTGATAAAAACCTGCTCCAGGGCACTCAGGACCTCAGACTCGGGTGAAGGTTCCCCTTCCAACTAGAAAATGACCTTAAGCACACAGCCAAGACAACGCAGGAGTGGCTTCGGGACAAGTCTCAATGTCCTTCAATGGCCCGACCTGAACCCGGACTTGAACCCAATCGAACATCTCTGGAGAGACCTGAAAATAGCTGTGCAGGGACGCTCCACATCCAACCTGACAGAGCTTGAGAGGATCTGCCGAGAAGGATGGGAGATACTCCGAAAATACAGGTGTGCCAAGCTTGTAGCATGATATCGAAGATGATTCGAGACTGTAATTTCTGCCAGAGGTGATTCAACAGAATACTGAGTAAAGGGTTTGAATACTTATGTAAATTAGATTTTTTTTCTCTATATATATTTTTTTTCTCTGCAAAAATTATATAGTATAGTGCGTAGATTGATTGAGGGTAAAAATTATTTAGTCAATTTTAGAATAAGGCTGTAACGTAACAAAATGTGGAAAAAGTCGAAGGGTCTGAATACTTGACGAATGCACTGTATAGCCTAGTGAGACTGCGTATAGGGTCAGTGCAATATATTGCAGATAGGTGGGTTCCATTAATGAACTATTTAGCAGTCTGGCTATTTAGCAGTCTTATGGCTTAGGGAAAGATGTCTTGGAACCTGTTGGACCGAGAGCCAATGTTATGGTACCGTTTGCTGGACAGTAGCAGAGTGAACAGTCTATGGCTTGGGTGGCTGGAGTCTTTGGCATTTTTTGGGGTCTTCCTCTGACCCTGCTTGATATAGAGGTTTTGGATGGCAGGAAGCTTGGCCCCAGTGGTGTACTGTGCTGTACGCACCAACCTCTGTAGCGCTTTGTGGTCACGGGAGGTGCATTTGCCCTACCAAGCGGTGATGCAGCCAGTCAAGATGCTCTCGATGGCGCAGCTGTAGAACTTTTTGAGGATCCGAGGGCCCATGCCAAATATTTTCAGCCTCCTGCCATGCCCGCTTCACGACTGTGCGGGTGTGTGTTGACCATGTTAAGTCCTTAGTGATGTGGAAATCAAGGAACTTGAAGCTCTCGACCCTTTCCACAACAGCCCCGTCGATGTGGACGGGGGCGTGCTCTCCCCTCTGTCTTCTATAGTCCACGATCAGCTCCTTGCTGATGTTGCAGGAGAGGTTGTTGTCCTGGCACCACACTGCTAAGTCTCTGACCTCCTCCTTGTAGGCTGACTCATCGCCAGCATGTTGTCAGAAAACTTGATGATGGTGTTGGAGTCGTGCGTGGACATGCAGTTGTGGGTGAACAGGGAGTACAGGCGGGGACTAGGCACAGACCCCTGAGGGTGTGTTGAGGGTCAGTGTGGCGAAGGTGTTGTTGCCTACCCTCACTACCTGGGGCCGCCCCGTCAGGAAGTCTAGGACCCAGTTGCAAACGGAGGGGTTAATAAGGGTCCCTAGCTTGGTGATGATCTTGGAGTTGACTATGGTGTTTAATTCTGAGCTGTAGTCCATGAACAGCATTCTCACATAGTTATTTCCCTTCTTGCATTCCTTGCTGCTGACAGAAGTTACTGGAGGAAGCTTGTGGTAGACTGGATAATGATGATGAAGATGATTACCTATAATTATCATATGTCATTAAATTAAGTTTGAAGAGGGTAACAGAAGAGAAGGAGATAGAAGAGAGGAGAGGAGAGGCCTCAAGAGACCACCTCTGTAGGGACATCTGAGTCAACCCTCCATTTCTTCTTCCCTCCATCCTTCCTGTCACAGAGCTCAGAACTAGTCGATGATGATGATGGCAGCACAGACAGATGAGAGGATAGAACGGAATGTCCACATGAGAGTTTGTCAAGTCAGTCAGACAGCCCTTCAGCTGCTGTGATTTCCCAAGAGGGATGGGGGATGGGCATGCATGGATATTTTAAGGTAGGGTCTGAGAGAGAGGGATGTAACTGTTTCAACACAGTCTTGATGATAACCTTCCCTGAGATCAGAAGACTTGCTTCAGCTCGCCAAGCACTAATGCCCAGCATTTAGCTCGGCGGGCTAGCAGTGGACTAACACTTGTGGTGTACAAACAGCACTCCCACTGCAAACCCAATCTGCCTAACCCATATCATCCCTAAAGGCAAAGATCTCAAAACGTAATCCCTCAGAAACTGAGACATTGGAGACTTCAGTACTTTCCACAGGTTGTTATTCACTTCTATTTATGCAAAGATAGAAATCAATTCGAAACATATTTTGAAGCGCCATAATACTAAAATATCTTAATGCTATTTGAGAAGGGAAAAGACCTCAGGGACCTATGCAAACAAGAAATGCCTTAAGCAAATTATTTTGGGATTTGGATCAAATTGGATAAAATATTTGAACTTGGAAAGCATTTGCTTTCTTACCACTGCTCAATGTAACTCAATATGCTCACTTCAATGGGTTCAAGGAAGCAATGGTAATATTATGACCCATCGCTAAGCCCAGCCCCAGAATTTTGGACATACAATCTCAATGCTCAGATGGATGGCAAATAACTGAGAGTTTTCATCAAAAGATACACTCCATAACTTCTGAATGGTCGTTGATATTACAATTGTTTTAATATTCCATAATAAATAAGAAATTGCTAAATGAATGCATTTATTATGTTAAAATAGGTCATAAGAAACCTTAGAACACCAAATGTAAATTGTAATCAGTCAGAAAATGTATTGATTGATCCATAAGCACATAGACTGTACATAAAAAAATAGGACTTTTCGAACTTCAAGACAACAGTTGCCTGCTCAGCTGGCCTTTCCAAACTAGACCTAAACTATATTGAAACTAATTTCACACAAATAATAATAATAATAATAATAATAATAATAATAATAGATGGGGAATAAAGACCAGATTAAACTGACAATAGTCTGATGGGTGACAATTTTATCAGTTGTCAATTAAAGAATGAAGAGACTGATGACCAGCGTGTCTTGACAAAGAAGGGAAAGGAGCTTAGCAAAGAGCACTTCTTCCATGCCATCCTACTGAGGTCCATGCAGGCCAGACGTTTTGATTTCAGAAAGAGCAGAGTCCAAGGTTGCTAATGAACCTATTTTTGCCAAACAACTACAAGTTGCTCATAAAAACAGTGGCTCTGTGCGTGTTCGTCATGTGAGTAGGCTACTGGTGACAATCAGCAATAGCCATCTGGGAAAAATATCCTTTCTATTTTCTTCTCTTACACTGAACAAAAACATAAAAACAATATGTAAAGGGTTGCTTCCATGTTTCATGAGCTGAAATAAAAGATCCCAGAAATTGTCCATATGCACAAAAAGCTATATTGTCACGTTCTGACCTTAGTTCCTTTGTTATGTCTTTGTTTTAGTTTGGTCAGGGCGTGTGTTGGGGTGGGTAGTCTATGTTAATTTTTCTATGTTGCGTTTATGTGTTTGGCCTGGTATGGTTCTCAATCAGAGGCAGGTGTCGTTTGTTGTCTCTGATTGAGAATCATACTTAGGTAGCCTTTTCCCACCTGTGTTTTGTGGGGTGATTATTATCTGTTCAGTGTTTTTTCATTCACCGTACAGGACTGTTTGTTTGTCGTTTTGTTGTTTTTTCAGTGTTCAGTTATTTTATAAAAAATATGGACACTTACAGTGCCTTGCGAAAGTATTCGAACCCCTTGAACTTTGTGACCTTTTGCCACATTTCAGATTTCAAACATAAATATATATTTTTGTGAAGAATCAACAACAAGTGGGACACAATCATGAAGTGGAACGACATTTATTGGATATTTCAAACTTTTTTAACAAATCAAAAACGGAAAAATTGGGCGTGCAAAATTATTCAGCCCCCTTAAGTTAATACTTTGTAGCGCCACCTTTTGCTGCGATTACAGCTGTAAGTCGCTTGGGGTATGTCTCTATCAGTTTTGCACATCGAGAGACTGAAATTTCTTCCCATTCCTCCTTGCAAAACAGCTCGAGCTCAGTGAGGTTGGATGGAGAGCATTTGTGAACAGCAGTTTTCAGTTCTTTTCACAGATTCTCGATTGGATTCAGGTCTGGACTTTGACTTGGCCATTCTAACACCTGGATATGTTTATTTTTCAACCATTCCATTGTAGATTTTGCTTTATGTTTTGGATCATTGTCTTATTGGAAGACAAATCTCGTCCCAGTCTCAGGTCTTTTGCAGACTCCATCAGGTTTTCTTCCAGAATGGTCCTGTATTTGGCTCCATCCATCTTCCCATCAATTTTAACCATCTTCCCTGTCCCTGCTGAAGAAAAGCAGGCCCAAACCATGATGCTGCCACCACCATGTTTGACAGTGGGGATGGTGTGTTCAGCTGTGTTGCTTTTACGCCAAACATAACGTTTTGCATTGTTGCCAAAAAGTTCAATTTTGGTTTCATCTGACCAGAGCACCTTCTTCCACATGTTTGGTGTGTCTCCCAGGTGGCTTGTGGCAAACTTTAAACGACACTTTTTATGGATATCTTTAAGAAATGGCTTTCTTCTTGCCACTCTTCCATAAAGGCCAGATTTGTGCAACATACGAATGATTGTTGTCCTATGGACAGAGGCCCCCACCTCAGCTGTAGATCTCTGCAGTTCATCCAGAGTGATCATGGGCCTCTTGGCTGCATCTCTGATCAGTTTTCTCCTTGTATGAGCTGAAAGTTTAGAGGGACGGCCAGGTCTTGGTAGATTTGCAGTGGTCTGATACTCCTTCCATTTCAATATTATCGCTTGCACAGTGCTCCTTGGGATGTTTAAAGCTTGGGAAATCTTTTTGTATCCGGCTTTAAACATCTTCACAACAGTATCTTGGACCTGCCTGGTGTGTTCCTTGTTCTTCATGATGCTCTCTGCGCTTTTAACGGACCTTTGAGACTATCACAGCGCAGGTGCATTTATACGGAGACTTGATTACACACAGGTGGATTGTATTTATCATCATTAGTCATTTAGGTCAACATTGGATCATTCAGAGATCCTCACTGAACTTCTGGAGAGAGTTTGCTGCACTGAAAGTAAAGGGGCTGAATAATTTTGCACGCCCAATTTTTCAGTTTTTGATTTGTTAAAAAAGTTTGAAATATCCAATAAATGTCGTTCCACTTCATGATTGTGTCCCACTTGTTGTTGATTCTTCACAAAAAAATACAGTTTTATATCTTTATGTTTGAAGCCTGAAATGTGGCAAAAGGTCGCAAAGTTCAAGGGGGCCGAATACTTTCGCAAGGCACTGTAGGTATCACTTTCATCACTTCAACTATGACAGACAAAATGAGAAAAAAAATCCAGAAAATCACATTGTAGGATTTTTTAATGAATTTATTTTCAAATTATGGTGGAAAATAAGTATTTGGTCACCTACAAACAAGCAAGATTTCTGGATCTCACAGTCCTGTAACTTCTTCTTTAAGAGGCTCCTCTGTCCTCCACTCGTTCGTTACCTGTATTAATGGCACCTGTTTGAACTTGTTATCAGTATATAAGACACCTGTCCACAACCTCAAACAGTCACACGCCAAACTCCACTATGGCCAAGACCAAAGAGCTGTCAAAGGACACCAGAAAGAAAATTGTAGACCTGCACCAGGCTGGGAAGATTGAATCTGCAATAGGTAAGCAGCTTGGTTTGAAGAAATCAACTGTGGGAGCAATAATTAGGAAATGGAAGACATACAAGATCACTGATAATCTCCCTCGATCTGGGACTCCACGCAAGATCTCACCCCGTGGGGTCAAAATGATCACAAGAACGGTGAGCAGAAATCCCAGAACCACACGGGGGGACCTAGTGAATGACCTGCAGAGAGCTGGGATCAAAGTAACAAAGCCTACAATCAGTAACGCCAGGGACTCAAATCCTGCAGTGGCAGACGTGTCCCCCTGCTTAAGCCAGTACGTGTCCAGGCCCGTCTGAAGTTTGCTAGAGAGCATTTGGATGATCCAGAAGAAGATTGGAAGAATGTCATATGGTCAGATGAAACCAAAATATAACTTTTTGGTAAAAACTCAACTTGTCGTGTTTGGAGGACAAAGAATGCTGAGTTGCATCCAAAGAACACCATACCTACTGTGAAGCATGGGGGTGGAAACATCATGCTTTGGGGCTGTTTTTTTGCAAAGGGACCTCATATTTTTAAGTGGGAGAACTTGCACAATTGGTGGCTGACTAAATACGTTTTTGCCCCACTGTATATGTTGTGCACAAATTAGTTTACATCCCGGAACGTGAGCATTTCTCATTTGCCAAGATAATCCATCCACCTGACAGGTGTGGTATATCAAGAAGCTGATTAAACAGCATGATCATTATGCAGGTGCACCTTGTGCTGGGGACAATAAAAGGCCATTTGAAAATGTGCAGTTTGTCAAGTCTCAAGTTTTGAGAGATGGCAGATGGGAGAGTGGTTTGCTGACGTCAACTTTGTGGACAGAGTGCCCCATGGTGGCAGTGGGATTATGGTATGGGTAGGCATTCGCTACGGACAACGAACACAATTGCATTTTATCGATGGCTATTTGAATGCACAGAGATACCGTGACGAGATCCTTCGACCCATTGTCGTGCCATTCATCTGCCGTCTTAACCTCACGTTTTAGCATGATAATGCACGGCCCAATGTACACAATTCATGGAAGCTGCAAATGTCTCAGTTCTTCCATGACCTGCATACTCGCCAGACATTTCACTCATTGAGCAGTTTGGGATTCTCTGGATCTAAGTGTACGAAAGTGTGTTCCAGTTCCTGCCAATATCCAGCAACCTGGGCCAGGATTGGGACAGCATTCCACAGGCCACACTCAACAGCCTGATCAATTCTATTCAAAGGAGATGTGTCGTGTTGCATGAAACAAACGGTGGTTACCCCACTTATTGACTGGTTTTCTGATCCACGAACCTACTTTTTTTTAAGGTATCTGTGGCCCATGCATATGCATATCTGTATTCCCAGTCATGTGCAATCCATAGATTAGGGGCTAGTGAATTGATTTCAATTGAATTATTTCCTAGTATTAATTGTTGAATTAATTAATTGTTGAAATTGTTGCCCAGTTGCATTTATATTTTCGCTCAAAGAATATTCCATTAAATTCTTACTGTAAAATAAACAGTTGAAGTCGGAAGTTTACATACACATATGTCTTGTTAACAAACTATGGTTTTGGCAAGTCGGTTAGGACATCTACTTTGTGCATGACACAAGTAAGTTTTCCAACAATTGTTTACAGAGAGATTACCTGTGAATGTATTTCAAGGCCTACCTTCTGACTCAGTGCCTCTTTGCTTGACATCATGGGAAAATCTAAAGAAATCAGCTAAGACCTCAGAAAAAAAATTGTAGACCTCCACAAGTCTGGTTCATCCTTGGGAGCAACTTCCAAACTACTGAAGGTACCACATTCATCTGTACAAACAATAGTACACAAGTATAAACACCATGGGACCACGCAGCTGTCATACCGCTCAGGAATGAGACGCGTTCTGTCTCCTAGAGATGAATGTACTTGAAAAGTGCAAATCAATCCCAGAACAACAGCAAAGGACCCTGTGAAGATGCTGGAGGAAATCGGTACAAAAGTATCTATATCCACAGTAAAACTAGTCCTATATCGACATAACCTGAAAGGCCGCTCAGCAAGGAAGAAGCCACTGCTTCAAAACCTCTAAAAAAAAGCCAAACTACGCTTTGCAACTGCACATGCAGACAAAGACTAGAAAGTGCTCTGGTCCTCATGCAGACTATCCAAAGAAATGTCCTCTGGTCTGATGAAACAAAAATAGAACTGTTTGGCCATAATGACAATTGTTATGTTTGGAGGAAAAAGGGGGAGGCTTGCGAGCTGAAGAACACCATCCCAACCGTGAAGCACGGGGGTGGCAGCATCATGTTGTGGGGGTGCTTTGTTCCAGGAGGGACTGGTGCACTTCACAAAATATTTGACATCATGATGTAGGAGAATTATGTGGATTTATTGAAGTAACATCTCAAGACCTCAGTCAGGAAGTTAAAGCTTGGTCGCAAATGGGTCTTCCAAATGGACAATGACCTCAAGCATACTTCCAAAGTGTTGGCAAAATGGCTTAAGGACAACAAAGTCAAGGTATTGGAGTGGCCATCACAAAGCCCAGACCTCAATCCCATAGAAAATTTGTGGGCAGAACTGAAAAAGCGTGTGCGAGCAAGGATGCCTATAAACCTGACTCAGTTCCACCATCTCTGTCAGGAGGAAGGCTACCTGAAACGCTTGACCCAAGTTAAACAATTTAAAGGCAATGCTACCAAATACTAATTGAGTGTATGTAAACTTCTGACCCACTGGGAATGTGATGAAAGAAATTAAAGCTGAAATTAATAATTTTCTCTTCTATTCTGACATTTCACATTCTTAAAGTAAAGTGGTGATCCTAACTGACCTAAAACATGAAATTTTTACTAGGACTAAATGTCAGGAACTGTGAAAAACGGAGTTGAAATGTATCTGGCTAAGGTGTTAGCAAACTTCCGACTTCAACTGTATGTGTTGACTGTGGTATGGCAGTTTAATTGGCATGGCACAGTCATAACCTTGGCTACTGAGCACAGATAAATAAAACTCAAAACATGCTATTGTGTTCTTTTGAAATAAATTGTCTTGTTTTATGTTTTTATGACCTTCCTAAACAAAAACTGTATGGATTTCTTAGTGACTGTGTCTATTAACACTAGAACTGCTGAGAGCATCATAATGACAAAACATTTATTTTAGTGCCTAATTGCCATTGTACCACTCGTCCTTGACTTTTCCTAAATAAGTCTACATAACACGCTGTCGTTGTTAGAATCTCACTATCACAAACAAATCTTGAGTTAGAGTATAACCAATTTTCCCCTGTTGCTCCGCCTTCTCCGGACAGTATGGCCTGCTCCACTCCTTCTCCCGATAGTTGAAGTTACCATGGCCAGTTGACAATCACCCCGATAATTGCCTAGAAAAATAACCTTAACTATAGCAAAACGAATTTCACACATATAACAACCAATGCTTGCTGCAAGCTCTTAGCAAACTGTTGGAAATATAAACTGACCAAATACAATGCTATTTTTCTGTAAACAAATTAACAACAGACTTTCAGCATGCTTAAAGAGAAGGACACTCAACATGTACTGCACTGACACAAATGACTGATTGATAATAAGAAGATTGTGGAAGCTATACTGTTAGATTTCAGTGCAGCCTTTCACATTATTGACCGTAACCTGTTGTTGAAAAACATACAGTGCATTCGGAAAGTATTCAGACCCATTGACTTTTTCCGCATTTTGTTACATTACACTTATTCTAAAATGTTGCCATTGGCGTCGGCTAATGTAGATCCTAATAAATCAAATCAAATCTCTGATGATTATTATTCTGGTTCATGCTGAACGGATTTCCATATCTGGGAAAGGATCCCTATTGGGCAGCAGGTGAGCGAGTGTTGGCTAATGTTTAGGATCAGATGGCACAGCTGTACTCAGTGAAAGAAGGAACTCGCTGCTGGCCTGTTGCTGTGGTCTACAACATGCTTGACTTGGCTGCTATCTACGCACACATATTTTTCAAGCAGTGCATGAACAACACCCTGAGCAGGAGAGACTTCCTCATGACTCTGGCACATGGGCTACGTGAGAGACATATGAGGGCCAAGGCGGCAGCATCAAAGATTCCATGGGAGCCCTTGCGTGAGCCAAATTGCTCACATCTCCCGGGGAGGAGAAGCTGCCAGGTGAGCAGATGCACTCGGAACAGAACCCACAACACCTGTTTCAGCTGCAAGCTACTTGTTTGTAGGAAGTGTTGCAATCAAGTGAAAAGAGAATAAGATTTGTGGTGACTGATAGGACAAAGGTAACAGCTAAATGAGATCCAACTGTTGCGTGAAGACGGACACCATAATGTAAGCAGGAGCGAGGCCATAAATAATGTGTCCTGATAATAATATAAAAATGTTGACCGCTGTCATATTGACACATATTCATTACAATGCCTTTATTGCTTTTGTGCTGATTTTCACTATTCACAAGCAGGTTGCTGCTTAAACTGATGTTTATGCTACTGATATTTTCTGATATTTTCTGTCGTGACCGTGCGCCTTGTGCGTCTTGGTGGTTTGTGTATTTTTAACCCTATTTGTTTTGCCTTATAAAAATAAACTTTTACTGTGTTCCAACACATTTGCCGTTTGTTTCATAATTGTAACAAAGGCACGAACAAATAGATTTTTTACTTGAAATTCTGTATTTTTGGTTTTTTTTCTTTTTTACATATGTGACCGAACGACTCGATTCGGCCTTATGTAGCAACATTTGAAATTGTGTTTTTTACATTGGATAAAAGTAGAGACTCCGAGCTAGAAAATGGTATACTACAGTTGAGGAACAATGGAAAAGTAATTTTGCTTTGAAAGTTGCTAAACTTGTCAACCCACTTTTGAGAAAATGGACCTTGAATGTTTTGGTACACCTACTGGAGAGCTCTTCTTTGTCTACAGCCATTCAGCATCATTCACACCCTCTTAATTAGCAGCGTTGACTGCATGGCCAGTGCATTGAAAGCTATCCAGTGGTAGCCACACTATAAACTTAATTTGACCATGTTCCCATGAAGCAATTGTAATGACAGTTCAAATGTAAAAATAAATGTGTGCATTAACAACAGAGTTTGAGATCATTGTGAGGGGTTTTCACAAGCGGTTTGAAAGGGAAATTGGGCTTTGAGGGAAAAAACCGAGGTTGCAATAGTATCACCTTGTCCTGCAAGGATGAGAAGCCTTACTACTCAACATCTAGGACACGATTTAGCATAATGGACTCAGCAGCCCATAAAGAATAATGTTTTTTCAGTAAAGGAAAATAAAGGGGGAGAACATGCTATTGGTAACTTGGTATTGTATGCCTGTGGCTGTTGTGCTACAAGGTGAATGGATTTTCTCATTGAGTGAGTGTCGGCCTCGAGTCAGGACACATAGGACTCGACTCAGCATATGTGCTCACATCACATGGTCTACCTCTGCTACTGTACCTCAGAAGCCCATAAAGGAGAATAGAGTTTAGTACAGAAAAATAAAGGGGGAAAACACCCTCCCCTTTCCAATCGACTGAGACAGCCGGTAGGCCCAGTCAGTTCCTACCTTCTTTATTACAGGTTGAAGGGAAATAAGAAATGATGCCAGGAGGATATAGAACAACTATTGAAATAAAATAGTATTGAGAGATCGAGAGAGGCTCAGGTACAGTTCTCAAGGATAGTGGAATTATCTGTTAATGCTGTCCGGAAAATAAGAGTTACCTTAATGCTTTCATTATGGAGATCTGCCTTTGGGCTCAGATCATTTCAGGTTGTTCTCTCTCTCTCTCACTCTCTCTCCTCTCTCTCTCTCTCTCTCTCTCTCTCTCTCGCTCTCTCTCTCTCTCCTGGGGAAAGGCTAAACTCAGAAAGAAAGGTGAACCCCGTGCTACCTGTACAGTAAAGCAGAGGAAAATAGATGCCTCGCCCCACACACACACACCTCTATAGCTGGTACAGACCCGGGTCTGGTTAGCACACATAGCCAGACACCAGTAAAAGGGCAGAACAGACACACAGTGACATTTTCCCAGCACCATGCAGTCTCTCATTCATATGTACTCCTCTCTCTCCTCCCAGTAAACCAATAGTCAGACTATCAGACTGCCTGCATCACTAACTTTTAGGGCCCTGAGGTTTATGTGACCTGTCAAGGTAAAACCGCTAGGGGACAGAATCTTTCCTTGACAGCTTGCACGAGTCAGGCAAAACAAAGGGGCCTTAATTACACTGTAGCTTATGCATTTGGGGTTAGATGCTGTAGAGTAAAAATAATTAGATCACTGCGTTATGGCAGACCATAGCTCTTAGCTTTATCCTGACCTGTCCCGTGTCCTACCTATTCTCTGTAGACTTTAATTGTAGTTGGAGGGCCAACGGGATTGATCGTTTGGTCATGAGTCTCCATTTTGTCTACAGGACCAGAGACTGAGTGACTGATTCCTTATTGCCTCGTCTGCCTGTATTAAACCCGCTCTAATTTAATATATTCAGCCTCCAGCTCCTCCGGATTTGGCCATGTCTCTTTAACCTGCTCAGAGGGCTCATAATTTCCATAACATAGACTGACCAGGTGAAAGCTATGATCCCTTATTGATATCACTCGTTAAATCCACTTCAATCAGTGTAGATGAAGGGGAGGAGACAGGTTAAATAATTATTTTTAAGCCTTGAGACAATTGAGATGTGTGCCATTTTGAAGATGAATGGGCAAGACAAAATAATTAAGTGCCCTTGAACAGGGTATGGTAGTAGGTGCCAGGCACACCGGTTTGAGTGTGTCAAGAACTGTAATGCTGTTGGGTTTTTCACACTCAACAGTTTCCAATGTGTATCAAGATTGGTCCACCACCTAAAGGACATCCAGCCAACTTTAAACAAATGTGTGAAGCATGGGAGTCAACGTGGGCCAGCATCCCTGTGGAATGCATTCGACACCTTGTAGGGTTCCTAATGTCTGGTATAGTATGCTGTTGTTTATCTATCTTAGTTGAATGCACTGACTGTAAGTCACTCTGGATAAGACTGTCTGCTAAATGACCAAAATGGAAATGTATATGTGAAAATAAACATACCTACATAAACTGCAAAGCACACTGGGTATTATTATCGGTCTTGTTTCAGGGCAGAGTTCATTAGAATAATACTCAGAATGCTTTGCAATTGTTCATTTTAGCTCTCGTCACACCATAGTGCCATCAGACTGCTGATTCCAATGCAGGGTGAAAGAGAGCCACAAAATGTAAACTGCTATAAAAATAGTATAGAAAAGTATTTTGTATTTTGAAAATACAAATTACAGCTCTCGAAAGTATCTTGTTACAAAATACATAGTTCACCCCAATGTAATTCAAATAACAAATTACTCAGAAGTAATTGAAATACATATATACAGTCAATTTGTCTGCGTGTCTGTGTGTCTGAATGAATGACAGAGGTATTGATTCTACTATGGTGGTGAATGCTGAATGAAACACGGAAGCCTGGGGCCTCTAGCTCTGCCTGTACGTCTATGGATGATCCCCAGTGAGGTTAGCACTATGCCTATGACTCATGCTATAAAGTACATGTACGTCTGGTTCATTGTATAAATGGTAAAAGGCTGTCTGTGCTCTTTTAAAGTCCTTACTACTGAATAGTGTCTGTTCCAGGTGCGTAGGAGTCATTCATTGTATAGACACATTATTCTTGTTTAATTGGGGTAAGATTATGTCTGTGTAGTGACATGCATAGGTAGAGTAAAGTGGATGTTTACAGGAAATTAATATTGAAGAATGAATGTTTCTAGACAGGCATGATGTGAGTGATGATTACTTGCATGATTAAGAACATCTTGGTCAAAACGGACAAGCACATCTTGCCCACAAAACTGAAAAAACATATTGTCCCCACACGCGCAAGCACGCAGGCAGGCACACACACACAGAGAGAGAGAGAGAAAGCAGCCAAGCAGTAGGTAAGCAGGCAGTTAAATGACAACCCAACACAGCCCACAGCCTCCATCCACCACGCTGCAGGCTGATTGTCCACTTCCACTTAAGACATGGTATTACAGCTGAGCACTGGGGAGTCTGGGTAATGGGACGATCCTTCACTAACAGTCACATACCAGTACATCAGTAACAGACAACAGCAAGGTGTTAGTCAAAGAGCCACAGCTATGTGGAGATGGGAACCAGCCATTAAAAATCACTTGGACTGTGTCCGAAATGGCACCCTGTTCCCAACATTGTGCACTACTTTTGACCAGAGCCCTGTGGGTGCCATTTGAGAAACATGCTGAGAAGTATGAATGGGGTATGGGACTGTGAAGATGCCCATGATTGAATCCTTGAATCTGTCTTGTTTGGGAAGCACTGTATTTCTTCTCCCACCACCAGCAGCAGGCCCTCACCAACCTGTCACTGTCCCTGACTATCAGCTCTCTCTCTAGCATGGCGATGGTCCCCATCCCCCACAGCTTGTCCAGTCTCCCACACACAGCAGATAGAGACAGGAATACAGATGTGGACAAGCATGCACACACACTCACTCACTCACTCACACACTCACACACACACTCACACACACAAGTGCAAGTAGGTGAGCGCGGAGCAGAGTCCTTCTGTCACCTGTCCACCTACAGTCCGGAAGGTTAGGATAGAGAAACACCTGGAGACTTCTACTGGTGACGGCAAACAGCAGACCTGTCACTCCCTCCACACGAACCTGTCCTGGGTTGACACTAGTTGTTTTTTTGTATAGCAGTAAAAAAAACTGTGAAACATATTGTAAATGTCAACATATGTGATACTGTATATTATAGTATATTCACGTAAGCCTGACTGGTGATTTCTAACTAAGACATTGTGTAGAGTTTTACTCTAATTAGGCATAATTTACTTGAATCATTGAAGATGAATGAAAAGCCAATAAAAGGGATGTTTTTGAAAGTGGATCAAATGTATATCAACAGTTGCCGTCCTGACTGCTTGATAAATAATCTACTATCAAACTGACCATAATACACTATTAAGAGACAAGCCGGGAGAGTTATCAGCAAAATGTTAATCTAGTAATTCAAGATGGCATACTGTACTGTGTGTGATGACGACAAACAGTTTATCTTTGCTCCGCGTATTGACATTGTGCTCCCTTTGATTAATATCAGTCACACACATCCGTTTAATACACATAAGATATAGAGATGCAGACAGGATATGTCATTAATGAATGAAGACTATCCTCTTTATTTGATGTTTATTAATTATCTCAAGTGCTTCTGCTCTCTAAACTAATAAAGGTTGGCACCGACTAGTAGCCATCTTCTACACCGACTAACTGAATGACAACTTGACAGCATAACAGCTTGAGTTAAAGAGTGAGTAGAGCTCTGCAGTTGCACATCAATAATGTGTTTTTGCTTTGTAGCGGAAGCAAACCAACACACAGCCCCTGTTTCAGAGTAGCTCATAGACAGGCAGCAGAGGAGAAGGCCTCAGCTGAGGTATTTTGGCAGGTAGCTAGGTTGATTTTTGACAGTCTAACACTGCATTTATGTAAGGGAAATATAATAGCTAGCAGGTATCTGCTGTTGATCGCGTGTGTATGATGCAGGTAGGTTAGTGTAATCATAACTGTCAGAATATGAAGACTTGTGTGTAAATGTGATGTTGTTTGAAGCTATTCCACATGTGTTGGTGATTGTATGTAAGGGGAATGACTAGAAGGTATCTGCTTTAGTGCATGACACAGGTAGGGTATAATTTCTAATCAAAACTGTCAGATTGTATGAAGACTTGTAAATGTGATATTGTTTGAAGCTATTCCACATAGATGATTGTTTCATCATGTCAGTGGAATTGAATAATGACGCATAAATGAGAAAACGTAATCTCTGCGACGGATACCTGAATCCCTGAGAGCAAATACAATACATAGAAAATATTTAAATATGCATCGTCAGATCAGATCTGCAAGCAACAGTCAGTGTTCACTAATTATTGCTACTCTAGAGGATTGATACACTATATATACAAAAGTATGTGGATACCCCTTCAAATTAGTGGATTCGGCCATTCAGCTATCAAGCACACAGCCATACAATCTCCATAGACAAACATTGGCAGTAGAATGGCCTTACTGAAGAGCTCAGTAACTTTCAAAGTGGCACCACCATAGGATGCCACTTTTCCAACAAGTCAGTTCATCATATTTCTGCCCTGCTATAGCTGCCCCGGTCAACTGTTAGTGCTGTTATTGTGTAATGTAAATGTCTCGGAGCAACAATGGCTCAGCCGCGAAGTGGTAGGCCAAACAAGCGCACAGAACGAGACCGCCGAGTGCTTAAATGCGTAGCACGTAAAAATTGTCTGTCCTTAGTTGGAACACTCACTACCGAGTTCCAAACTTCCTCTGGAAGCAACGTCAGCACAATAACTGTTTGTCTGGAGCTTCATGAAATGGGTTTCCATGGCCGAGCAGCTGCACACAAGCCTAAGATCACCATGCGCAATGCCAAGCGTTGGTTGGAGTGGTGTAAAGGTCACCGCCATTGGACTCTGGAGCAGTGGAGACGCGTTCTGTGGATTGATGAATCACGCTCCACCATCTGGCAGTCTGACTGACGATACTGACGGACGATGCCTTGGCAGATGCCAGGAGAACGCCACCTGCCCGAATGCATAGTGTCAACTGTAAAGTTTGGTGGAAGAGGAATAAACGTCTGGGGCTGTTTTTCATGGTTCGGGCTAGGCCCCTCATTTCCACTAAAGGGAAATCTTAACGCTACAGCATACAATGACATTCTAGACGATTCTGTGCTTCCAACTTTGTGCCAACAGTTTGGGGAAGGCCCTTTCTTGTTTCAGCATGACAATGCCCCCGTGCATGAAGCGAGATCCATACAGAAATGGTTTGTCGAGATCAGTGTGGATGAACTTGACTGGCCAGCACAAAGCCCTGACCTCAACCCCATCAAACACCTCTGGGATGAATTGGAACGCCGATTTCGAGCCAGCCCTAATCTCCCAACATCAGTATCCAACCTCACTAAGGCTCTTGTGGCTGAATGGAAGCAAGTCCCCGCAGCAATGTTCCAAAATCAAGTGGTAAGCCTGGTATATCAGCAAAGGAGGGAATAACTCCATATCAATGCCCATGATTTTGGAATGAGATGTTCAGCGCGCAGGTGTCTACATACTTTTGGTCATGTAGTGTATATAGGTCCCAGGAAGAGTAGCTGCTACATTTGCAACGGCTAATGGGGATCCTAATAAAATACCAAACACACATACATACACACACCATATTTCATTGGAATGGGAGCATCGTCGCCTCCAAGCACACCGGGTCATGCAGTTTGAGGCGTGAGCTGCGAACATCTATTTGTTGGAATCAGCAGCCAACGTGTTGGCGCCAGGCGGGCAGCGGCTGAGATATGTTACCACAAACAACATGGAGAGATTAAGAATGTATATCCCGCTCTCTGTCGGCTATCACAGATAATACACACAGATGTATAATGACACAGCATTCCCCCATGCAAGAGGCCAGGTTATATTCCTCTCCTGATGCATCGTATATCAGCCCTGGAGTTTATTTTCTCTTTCCAGGAAACTTATACCACAGACAGACCATGCATACATCCCAAATAACACTCTATTCCCTGTAAAGTACATTACTTTGGACCAGGGACCATAGGGTGCCATTTGGGAAATAGGGTGCCATTTGAGACGTGCATATTCCTGAATCTCTTTAAGGGATTCTTGTATTCATCCTGCTTCCAGGGTTTGGTCTCGCATGACTGAGCATAGCTCAGCACAGAGGGGAGAAGAGCAACAGACAGAATCCATAAAGCCAACCCTGAGGACCAGGCCTGTCAATTTGTGTTTTTCTGAGAATACAAATGTCTCTCCTTCATGCTGATCCAGTCTTCTACAGTCAGAGGGCTGAGTGCTAGGCTGTGGGTCTCGGCTCTCTATGACAGATACATGGCTGGGCTGTGGGTAGATCAGACAGGATCAGGCCTCAGCTCTAAGATGTGAAGAGGAAGGCTGGACTATGATCCTGGAGATCTAGATGGGCAGGGGGGATCCGATCAGGGGTCTGCTAGGACATGAAGACAGACAGAGGGTTGGTTTGTCTGGTGGGGCTCTACCAACTTTGGTTTGCTTGGTGGGGGATCTACTGGAGTTCAAGCCCGGAACTTGAACATTCATCCACAACAATATTTTGTACCCAAAAAGCAGCATGGTAGCCAGTGTTCTACCAAAACTGTTGGTCTACCAAAACCATGGCTCTGGTACACTTTAATAGACCAGTGGCACGCTACTTCAGGTTCTCAGGATCGATGGGTCGAGCGAAACTCACAGCAAAGCACCCAGAAAAGTTTTCCACCATGACTTCTGAGAGTCCCCTCGTTCAATTACCATCCTGAGGTCAATCTGTGCAAATACCTAAAACTTAGTCGCAGCCTGCTGCTGCTGACAACCGCTACCATCGCTTAAGATCCTACTTACAGTAGCAGGGAAACGAATGAATGAGCAACTGAATGACTTTGGGAGAGAAACAAGTAGAGGAGAAAGAAAGAGTGAGAAAGAAAGAGAAAGAAAAATTAGCAACCGAGGGATTCTGAGACTCAGCCAAGCCCCATAAATGAACAAACACAGAGACACAAGTTTTTGTGCAAGGCAAGGGCGCCTACTGTTTTCAAATAAGCAGAGTCCAAATTGGGAGCTGTGAATTATGCCGTTACAGTGCTCTAACAAGAAGCACTAGGCTATTTCTCTCTCAATCTCTCACTCTCAAAATAAAATGTCAGGGAAAGCATTTCTATGGTGATAAAGGGAACTGTCATCCTTTGTTATTTGAGCAAAACCAGCCAACTCCAACGGTTCATGGGGTCATGAGCAGGGTATCCTCACTGTCCCGGAGGAGTATTCAATAGGCCTTTGATGACTGCAGAAAGTATGTTGGAGAAATGAGATACATAGCTTACACAATATCAACTAGGCCTGTTCCCCTTTTGTAGCAGAGTGAATATTTTCTCATGATCAAATGAATAAAACAACATCATTTATGTGAAACAGTACCATGGGTCGGGCTCGCATTGTCTGAAATGAGTAGTACTATATGCGTCGATTCAAAGAAAACAGATGTTGTATGTTGTATTATTTCACCTACATTGTGTGACTCATCCTTAGTGGCTATGTAGATGTCTCAATACAACTCGCTCAAACTCATTTAACCTGGCTAATCCCTCTGAGAATATTTCCTCTTTGAGCCAGCTGTTCTCACGTGACAGAGGAGAGGATTGTGGATCAGGAGCCAGATAAGTACACAGAAGATACTCTGGTCAGATGAGACTAAAATGGGGCTTTTTGGCCATCAAGGAAAACGCTATGTCTGGCACAAACCCAAGACCTCTCATCACCCCGAGAGCACGGTGGTGGTAGCATCATGTTGTGGGGATGTTTTTCATCGGCAGGGACTGGAAAACTGGTCAGAAATGAAGAAATAAAGGAATGATGGATGGCGCTAAATACAGGGAAATGCTTGAAACCTGTTTCAGTCTTCCAGAGATTTGAGACTGGGACATTCCAATGACCCTAAGCAACACTCGAGTGGTATAAGGGGAAACATTAAATGTATTGGAATGGCCTAGTCAAAGCCCAGACCTCCAATTTAGAATCTTTGGTATGAGCCTCCCGGGTGGCGCAGTGGTTAAGGGCGCTGTACTATCAGAGTTCCTGGGTTCGCGCCGGGAGGTCCGTGGGGTGACGCACAATTGGCCTAGCGTCGTCCGGGTTAGGGAGGGATTGGTCTCCTTGTCTCATCGCGCACCAGCGACTCCTGTGGCTGGCCGGGCGCAGTGCGCGCTAGCCAAGGTTGCCAGGTGCACGGTGTAGCCTCCGACACATTGGTGCGGCTGGCTTCCGGGTTGGATGCGTGCTGTGTTAAGAAGCAGTACGGAGTGTATCGGAGGACGCATGACATTCAACCTTCGTCTCTCCTGAGCCCGTACGGGAGTTGTAGCAATGAGACAAGATAGTAGCTACTACAACAATTGGATACCACGAAATTGGGGAGAAAAAGGGGTAAAATTAATTTAAAAAAAAAAAAATAGAATATTTGGTACATAACCCATCCAACTTGAAGGAGCAGTTTTACCTTGAAGAATGGGCAAGAATCCCAGTGGCTAGATGTGCCAAGCTTACCACAAGAGAGCTGTAATCTACAAAGTATTGACAATAGCACACTCAAGTTATTATTATTTTTTTTGTGTGTGAATTTGACCCCTTTTTCTCCCCAATTTTGTGGTATCCAATTGTTTTAGTATCTTGTCTCATCGCTACAACGGGCTCGGGAGAGACGAAAGTTGAAGGTCATTCGTCCTCCAATACACAACCCAACCAAGCCGCACTGCTTCTTAACACAGCGCGCATCCAACCCGGAAGCCAGCCGCACCAACCTTGGTTTGCGCGCACTGCGCCCGGCCCGCCACAGGAGTCACTGGTGCGCGATGAGACAATATCCCTACCGGCCAAGCCTAACCCAATTGTGCGTCGCCCCCCACGGACCTCCCGGTCGCGGCCGGTTACGACAGAGCCTGGGCGCGAACCCAGAGTCTCTGGTGGCATAGCTGGCGCTGCAGTACAGCTCCCTTAACGACTGCGCCACCCAGGAGGCCCTAGTTTTCAGTTTTTTAAATCTTATTTCTTGTTTGTTTCACAATAAAAAATATTTTGCAACTTCAAAGTGTTGTGTAAATCAAATGATACAAAAATCTATTTTAATTACAGGTTATAAGTCAACAAAATAGGAAAAATGTCAAGGAGGGTGAATACTTTTACAAGCCACTACAGTACTACAGTACATACACACAAAGTAGGTCACATGGGGAAAGCAATGTGCTGCTATTTTTATTGATACGGTAGACCATTCCTTTCTTGTGGGTCGGCTAAGGAGTTTTGGTGTCTCTGAGGGGTCTTTGTCCTGTTTTTTTAACTACCTTTCTAGTGTCCAACAAGCTTTCTCTGCCCTTAACCTTGTTCGGTACTCCTTCAAAACAAAGATAATGTGGTTGAATGTCCCTCCTTCAGAGCTTGCGGTAGTCACCTCATACAAGTACTTGGGTGTATTGCTAGGCTGTACACTGTCTTTCTCTCAGCACATATCCGAGCTGCAGGCTAAGGTTAAATCTAGACTTGGTTTCCTCTATCGTAATCACTTCTCTTTCACCCCAGCTGACAAACTAACCCTGATTCAGATTACCATCCTTCCCATGCTACATTAAGGAGACATCATTTTTTAGATTGGCAGGTAAGGGTGCTCTCGAGTGGCTAGATGTTCTTTACCATTCGGACATCAGAGTTGTCACCAATGCTAATTATAGGACACATCACTGTCATCTCTGTGTACCCGGCGCAAGACACACTGGTTGATGCTTATTTATAAAACCTTCTTAGGGCTCACTCCCCCCTATCTGAGATACCTACTGCAACACTCATCCTCCACATACAACATACATTCTGCCAGTAACATTCTGTTAAAGGTCCCCAAAGCACACACATCCCCGGGTTGCCCCTGTTTTCAGTTCACTGTAACTAGCAATTGGAACAAGCTGCAAAAAACACTCAAACTGGACAGTTTAACTCCATCTCTACATTCCAAGACTCAATCATGTAAACTCTTACTGACACTTGTGGCTGCTTCGCGTGATGTATTGTTGTCTATACCTTTTTGCCCTTTGTGCTGTTGTCTGTGCCTAATAATGTTTGTACCATGTTTGTGCTGCTACCATGTTGTGCTGCTGCCATGTTGTGTTACTACCGGGTTGTTGTCATGTTGTGTGGCTACCATGCTCTGTTGCCATGTGTTGCTCCCATGTTGTGTTGTTGTCTTAGGTCTCTCTTTGTGTAGCGTTGTGGTGTCTGTCTTGTCATGAGGTGTGTTTTGTTCTACATTTTCATTTTTAATCCCATCCTCTTGGTAGGACGTCATTATAAATAAGAATTTGTTCTTAATTGTCTTGCCTAGTTAAATAAAGGTTAAATAGAAAATAGAATCAAAAAATATTTCCCAGCATGTTCTATTGCATGGACATTGATTGATTCATTCATCTTTTGCTACTCAAATATAAATAACATTTTTCTAAACAAATTCAATATATTATTTGGATTTATTGCACCCGTTACTAAAATGGTTGTTCCAGTTCAGATGCCTTATGTAGTAGTCTCATATCTTAGTCTTCCCAGTCCTGGCAGTCAATTTGAATGCAGGTGAATAAAAATTCAAAATGTTGGCTATCCCCACTGGCTGGATTCCAATAGGAATTACACATCACTTTGCAAGTCAGCATAATGTGACTTGCAGGCCTAATGTGACCTGTAAACCATGCGTTTCAGGCCTCTATATTATGGTAAAAACTAGGCCTTTGAAATATGTTCTTATGAAATTCTGTATGTATTGCATTGTAATTTTTATGATAAAATATTAGCTTAAGATCTCAGTTGGTGAAGGCAACAACCATCTCTCTGTCACTAAGAAATACAGTCATGGGTGGTAACTCTAAAATTCACTCGAAAGGCAAGGCAACCTGGGAAATATGGAAATAAGGAGCAGTGTGTTAATTTAACACTGAAAAGTTTGGACCTACATGTATATAGACACTGGAACAGTAGTAAATGTAACACTCTCTGTGTTGATTTAACACTGGATAAATTGTGTAGTGAGGTTAATCTTGGCCTACTAAATTATTTCCAGGTCACTGAGTTCCTTCCATTTAAACTCTGTGTAAGGACACAGTATCTGTAGTGACCTCTCTAATAGGGTATTTTAATGTCCCAAATTTTGCTCTCTAAGTGCAAATTATCACCTGGCGTATAATCGCACCATCAAAATGTCTCAACTGCCATTATATAATCACTGTTATTACATTCCCTCGAGGATCCATTGTCTGAATAGCTAGCTATATTTGGTGCTCTTTTTCTGTACATCATCATCCCTCTTGAAGATGATCACTGAGGGAACAGGATGTACAGAAGTACTTTGGTCATCAGAAGGATCTCTCTCTCACCAGTGTAAAATATCAGAGAGCACCCACAATATGAGCAGAGAGCCATCAGAGGCCATACACATACACACACACACACACACACACGAGAGCCCAGTTCCCCAGTCACCCTGGCTGGCACTCAGGTATTCATAGACGATTCCAGCTTTGGAAGCATTGGAACATGTATAATAACACTGTTTAATTATGTTGTTGCTGTCTGTTCTGGCTGCTAGTATTGTATATGATCCACAGGAGGATGTTCATGTTCGCATCTCAATTTGCACCCTATTCCTTATGCAGTGCACTCCTTTTGACCAGGGCCCATAGGGAATACAGTACCATTTGGGATGCAGAGTAGGCCTATGTTACCCTTAATAAAGGGGTGAATTGAATAAAAAAATAAAAGACATTCAAGTCTACCCATGTATAACCATTGTGTTTTGAACTAGGACATTCAGCTAGAAACAACCCCCTTGATTTTCTCGAACATGATAATGAACGTGTTTGGAGGCTTATTTTGGGAGAGGCCCTATGTAGCAGACTGTAATTACAGCACCAGAGACAAGCGGGTCTATCCTGCTGGATACAACGCTATACAAAAGTATTTATTCTGAAATCTCCAAGTGCAATAGAGCAGTAGAGAACAAATTCTACCTGATTAATCTATCATGCATGGACGGATTGTATTTCTCATGGACCTCAGGATCCTTTAGAATAAAAGGGAATTAGTGAGAACCTGTTTGAACAATGTAGTGTGTTCCAGGGTGAAGTTTAGGTACAGAGCTAGGATCAGCTTATCCAGCCCCAACCCTAGCCTTAACCATCAGTGGGGAAAATGGTAAACTGACCCAAGGTCAGCGACTAGGTACAATTTCACCATTCACCAATATTTCTGTAACTGTAAAACTTCTCCTATCTAACGGCCTGTTTCTGTTTCAACCATGTCTCACCGCCTGCTGTTCAGTAGGTTTGTATTGTAAATCTCTCCCATCAAGAAGTGTCCTCGGTGGGTATGGGTAGCTCAGTGGGCGACATGCTGAGTTCAAAGCCACTTCACCATCCAGCTAGACCCAATAAAGAGGAAGTCATCACAGCTAGCCAGATCAAAGGGATAGCAGAGAGTAGCAGAGAGAGAAGGTCAGGTCGGGCTGAGTCTGCATGCCCAATGGCACTCTTCTGCCTATATAGTGCGCTAATTTTGACCAGGCTCTGGTCAAAAGTAGTGCACTCTGTAAGGAATATGCTTCCATTTGGGATGCACATTATCACAGACGGCTGCGCGAGGTAGCATCAGGAGAGGCTCCCTACTAAGTGGTGTATTACCAGAACAGAAGCACTACAGAAAGGGCGAGAATTGCATCCCAAATGACACCCTATTCCCTTCATAGTGCATCTAATATGGGCCATGGTCAAAGGAGTGTACTATATAGGGAACAGCTATCCATTTGGGACGCATCCTGGGTCTGGGTTTCTTACAGAACAGATAAGCCTAAGACAGAACCCTGTCTTCGCACCATAGGACACAACCCAAAAACTAATAACAAAACTTCAGGAAGGAGTCTGTAAAATCTGAAGGTCGTGACCTGAGCATATTTGAGAGCAAAGTTAGTGTATTGGAATAGGGAGACAGAGTTTTCAAACACAAACTTTTAGGAAGAGAGTAGGCTTTACAAGAAGAGCTTTGGTCACACTTTCAGAATGACAAAATGACGAATACCAGATTTTTGAATGAACTATGTAGGCCTAATTCTGTATGGACGATGCTTATGTGATCAACCTTCTCCCTGCCAATACTCAGAATAAATGTGCTGTGATTTAGCTATTACAGGGGAATGCCATCAGTCATGGGTTGCAGCTTAAGCTACTGATTCACAACAAGGCTTATCTTTTCTACCATACCCCTGTTTATTCATTCCTAGTCATTTCTACCCGTATCAACAGACTTTGCATTTGGTGATTGGAAAAACCAGTGAGAAAAATGTGAGGGAATGAAAAACATATGTAAGCCACACCTCGTGCCCTGTCTCCTGGCTGGAGTTAACGCAGCGGGTGAGTGTGCCTTGTGCCAAGGTGCGGCCTGGCCGCTGTACCTGACCCACTGCCAGTGTAGTGCGGGCACCGTGCCAACCGCTCTCTCTCCCTTCCCTCTCTCGCTCTGTCTCTCTCTGGCTCTCATTCCAACGATCTATTCATGCACTACTTTCCATTTAAAACAGGCTTAGAATTTAAAATGTTTAAGTTCTGATGTGAGAAGAGAGCGGGGGAAGGGGGAATTGATGTAGTGGAAAATAGTATTCCGACTCAGCTCTTGTCTGTTAGAATAACTAAGCATAACTCTGAGATCTGGGTCTTTCGGATCACTGAAGTATGTAAGAGAGTAAGGCTCATAGAAATATAATCATTTTTCTAATATGATTGTATTTTTATGGTAAGGCAGTATGTGGGTCCAGTCCATAGCATCATCGAATGGTTTGTAGGCCAAACTTCTAACCAAGAGATAGGCCTATAAACCATTCAAAGATGCTGTGGAGCCACATACTGCCTTATCGTAGAAATACAATGCCTACTATAAAAAATGATCATATTTAGAATTTAGGGTATTGATTAATTAGATGTAATGACTCAGGTCATTAATGCATAGTGGCTCATACCCCAAAAACTGAACAGCACTTCTCTTCTATGCGATCATCACTGGTGCTGTCCAGTAGACGCGAGTCGTGGCGCTGTCCAGTAGCAAAGGGATGCTGAACTTCGAGTTATGGCAGGTTTAGACACAGTCGCTATGGGATTCCTTTCCAATAAATGATGTTTACTATCAATTAACTAACGTCCTCTGACATTCTTAATATGTTTCTGCACTATAGGACATAAACTATGTTCAGCACAGATAAAAAAAAAAATGTGTTTGTGTGTGTGCGATTTTGTTTATTTCCAGGAAATGCGCTGACAGATATAGCCAGTACTCTCGCCAAAAAAATTAACACACACACACACACACACGCCACCTGTGAGCATCCCAGTATGAGAGTTTAGGGAGGGCTGCTTGCTGTATGTCCTGTACATACAGCAATAATCACATTATTAGATGTTTATGGGTACAGATGTCAGACGTATTTGTATTATTATTTTATTCCAGTGATATAATTTACATTCTAGTCTCAAAATTATTTGAGGGAATTTACGACGCATCCTGCGGTCACTCTCTCCTTCTCTCACTCTCTCTCGTTATTTCTCTCTCTCTCCTCCGTTTTATTCTACCCGTATAGAATAACGGTGCGCATGATGGTGATCTTGATCATCTGCTAGTTTGGGTTTAAGAACAGTCGATAGTGAGTCGAGATCTCCAATGACTTTCTTTCTAGGGTAGATCCCATTTCCTATTCTTTATCAGATTTAAAAGGACATTGTTGATGAACTACATATTTTCAGTGTGTCTTTAGCTGGGAGCCTAAACGATTCACACATCCTCTACCACAGTTGAATTAGAGGAGCTTTACGACGTTGCGGTACACATGATTGCATCTTTCACCCCTTTAAAGCATATTGGAGATCATACTGCGATTTCAGGATTTTCTCCTGAACTAGCCTATTACTTCTACCAATATCACCAAGAAGTAGGTTATTTTTGGAATAAGGAACATTAAACATTTAATTGCATCACCTGCGAATTCCCAAACGTGTCAAGACAGTTTTTTTCATCAACTATGAACCTCAAGAAGATGCAGCCTTTTTTACACACCGGCTGCATAGCCATATGACAGCTTTTGCAATGAGAGGTTCGTTCTCAACATGTTTTTTTCCACGGATTACATGTGGAGAGAGGCGCTTCGTGAGAGGAAGACCTTGCTGGTGAAATTACTTTAGATTTTTGTGAGAGGATATCGCTTTGTTCAATGGCTCCGGCTTTAAGGTTGACTAAACGTAAGGATGCCAGCCCCTGGCCAAGGATGTCTTCAACTTTCTGGACTGTAATACTGTTGACCAGTCTCCTAATCATCTACTGCGGTAATTCCTCTTTCTCTGACTCGTTTTCCCTGATCATATTGGTTCATATTTATAAAGTGCTGCGGCGGTAGACCATAGGGTGACCGTGGTGTCACTGTCTGCTGCTTTGACATGAAAATTATGCGACAGCATTATCGGAAATCACTTCAAGGGTTATTGGTTTTGTCATTGCAGTCGAGCTAATATCGTTTCAAAAGTAAGCTATGGGATAACAGTTCTCATGCAAGAACGCGCCCTCGCACGTATGCACAATTACACACACACACGCGCGAGCACACATTCACACGCGCACACACACACGAACACAACAAATAATTAGAGCAGCACACTCACTCTGTTGAATGCGTGGAATTGTAAAGTTCGCTGCTTACTTCATCATCGTGACCATCATTCTGTGGAAAGGACAGTCATGCATCAGCCACTGTTTGTGCAATTGGATCATTACTGTATTTCACCTGGTTGCAGTTGGATTGCACTGGACTGTGACAAACTCATTAGGGAGAAGCTTCATCATCATCAAATTTAAATGAAGAAAATACCAGTCTGATCATGAATTTAAAAAAAATCTAATTTCGTATTTATTTGATCTAATCTTTATTTAGCCCACCCAGGTTAGTCTCATGGCTGGCCCTAACTCATATGTGTATTCTGACCATGAAAGGATAGCATGCCATTCCAGTATTATTCACCTCCAGGGAACCAATCACCCAGTCTGAGTCACTCGAGAGAAATCTCCAGCTGGCACTATTGCGTTATGTGTGAAAACGTATGGGAAAGGAAGCGTTCGTTGTGCATTTACCACGATAAGCCTATTACAAGCTAAGTTATTTTGTTAGCACTTAAGCTAATGACTAATATAATCATTCCGTTGTCTAGGGGCGCATTTACCACAAAAATAGATCCCTCTTTTTCGCTAGAATTTAATTTGACATTTTTGTCATTTAGCATACGCTCTTATCCAGAGCGAGTTACAGTAGTGAGTGCATACATTTTCGTACTGGGACACCTTGGGAATTGACCCACAACCCTGGCATGTAAGAGCCATGCTCTACCAACTGAGCCACATGGGACTAATTTCCTATCCTCTGCCAGGGTCTTAGATTCATTATAGGCTGCAGCAAAAGTCGAGGAGGGAATTTAATCTGCATTTATTTTCTTCTCTTTGGTCTTGTGTTTCGATCACATAGAGACTGTGGCTGTTTAATCAGTGTTTCTCTGGATGTTTCAGAAGGGGGAGGGGGGGGGGGGGTGTAAGTGTGTGTGTAGCAACTCTTCCTCAGTGGAAACATAATGTAGCAGGCTTAAAAGAAAAGCCTGAAACTAAATACCCCCCACATTCTGGTTTTGAAGATAATTTTTAAAAAGTGTAAAGGGAGGTTCTCTTCTGCAATGTTGGCTGTTTGCTCTGGTCAGCAGTCTACAGAGCCATACTGATCTCCCCTACTGTTAAACATCCATTTGTTTCTAACTTGATTTTACACTTGTTTCCTGTCCCTTTCCTTGACGATTTCTTCTTTGCCTCACTTCCTCCTCCCTGTCTCTTCCCTTTTGTCCTGACCTACATGTTTTTGTCCATTTCTTCCCTCCTGGCTCGTCTTTTCCCCCATGGCCTGACTCCTTCCGCTGTCCCTTTCCTTGTCCTGGCTTGTTGTCCCTCTTGCCTGTCCTTGCCCATTTCCTGTCCAGTCCTGTCTCTCTTGCCCCAGGCTGTCTCTCCTTTCTACTTTCGCCTGTCTCTCCTGCACTCTTCCCCCGATCCAAAATGGCTTCTGAAGCAGTGCCCTGACCTACTTGTGGTCTCTGACATGAATCTCAGAACCTGACTGGACTGGCTGACCAACGTATCGCATGCTTCTCTTCTGTGAGTCACAGAGCAGAGACATAGCCAGAGCTGATCCATGTTTGTTATGCTGAGACATAACTCTCCTCTTGGGCATGAGATGAAAGTATAGCCTGTGTGTGATTACAGCAGCTGGATGAGAGGGTTTGGACTAGGGCTGGGCAGTGTACTGTATTTGACCAGTATTGATGCACAGAGCGGTTTGGGTTTTAACTTTACGTTCTATAACGGTATTTCAGTGTTTGGTTTGTTATATGTGATACGTCACTCCTGCGTGTGTAATGTCATTTATTAAAAATAGTTTACTCCGTTTGCTACTCAAGTCATCTCTCTCCCTTTCCTCCTGCATGTGGCTTCCCCATGCACTTCCCACACCAAGCCCTGACCCGTTACTTAAGTTGTTGCTCAACCAGACAACCACGGAGTCACGAGCACTTGCCATGCCGTTCACTCTGTATTCATGGTCAGATGCAACAAGATTTGAACTACGATGCTGATTTCCACTTTGGTTCTTAATATAAATCCACAAGCGTTCTATAATCACACTATTTGTTTGTGTATCGTACTGTCTGTAAACAGCTAGTTTGTCTTTTCTTAGCAAGTTGTGGTTAAAATAAATTGTGTTAGCCGCTAATGCTAATCGCAAGTAAGCTGGCTAGCTAGTTTAATGTACAAATAGTCAAAGCAAACTTAGCTAGCTCATACAGCCTGATACCAGTGCTGGTGTAGGCAAAGCTCATCATGTTATTTGCGCAATGGTATCTTGTAAATCAGAGAGGAATAGGCAAAGCATAAATATGTTAGTTTGCACTAGCTAGCTACATGAAGTAAGAGAAAACATGTAATCTAACATCTAATTAGGGTCCCTTTGGAAACACTGACCAACACTTTGGTTCCTACCCTTTCACAATAATTCTTCCCTGGCCTTTTCATTCATTGTCATGTCAAATAACAAGGTATTCAAAGTGCTTCCCACTACACTGTGTATACAAAACATTAATTAGGGACACCTGCTTTTTCCATGACATATAATGACCAGGAGAATGCAGGTGAAAGCAATGATCCCTTATCGATGTAACCTATTAAATCCACTTCTATCAATGTAGATGAAAGTGAGGAGACAGGTTAAATAAGGATGTTTAAGCCTGGAGACAATTGAGACATGGATTGTGTATGTGTGCCATTCAGAGGGTCAATGGGCAAGATAAAATATTTACGTGCCTTTGAACGGGGTATGGTAGTAGGTGCCAGGCGCACTGGTTTGAGTGTGTCAAGAACTGCAACGCTGCTGGGTTTTTAACGCTCAACAGTTTGGTGCACCACCCAAAGGACATCTTGTCAGCTTGACACAACTGTGGGAAGCATTGGGGTTAACATGTGCCAGCATCCCTGTGGAACGCTTTTGACACCTTGTAGAGTCCAAGCCCTGATGAATTGAGGCTGTGGAAATGATAACAAATGAGTGCAGGAAATGCCAAAATGTATGTAAATGCTGATTTTCTGTTGTTGTTGGAGTTGGATTGAACAGTATAAAACAATCCGAATGGAGGAAACCCCATTGAAATCCCTTTTATTCTGTGTTGCCACCCTAGGGTCATGAACTACTCATGAAGCATATCTAGAACTTTTGTTACTAAAAAACATAAAATACCGTCACACTGTCAAAAATGTTACAAATATAATGATATTATATTTTAGCCATATCGCCCAGTCCACAGGCATTATAAGCCCGCAGATAATCTACGTCAGGCAATGGCAGAGTTAAAATAAGGACAATCTAGCCCAAATAGCTTTGGAAAATAACCCGGCAGAATGTTTTAAGGAGGTACTTGTTTTTGAAAATCCTGTTACTGAAGGCATATCTATCATCGGTAACTCCTTGTATAATTCCAATTGTATAATGGGTGGATATCTGTATAGAAACCATCTGAGGCAAACATTTGTCCAAACTGACACCTATAACTCGGCTGTGGTAGACAGTGGTAGGCTACATGGAAGTGTCTCTTGCACGCCGTCTACCACAGCAGAGTTATAGGTGCCGGTTTGGAGAAAAGTTTCCATACAGATATCCACACATTATACATTTCGTATGGAAGGACAAGCACTTACAGATTATAGATATGCTTTCAGAGGATTCTTGGAAACAAATGCCCTCTAAAACATTTAGCCAATTATTTTCCAGGCTCCTCATTGTAGCCATCTAGCACACCCATGCACGGTGTCCTATATAAGGCTAAAGAGGATCTAGTCTATGTTTTAATTAGCATATATTGCAGAGCAATGTCATCTGACTTTGTGTACTATTGACCATAAATACATGTTCCGAGTGACACCTATTTGCTCAAGAGTGTGACCGTAAGCGGCTGAGAGGAGAGAAATGGGAGGTCTGTGATTATGGCTGTGACTCATATGGTAACTGTCTCTCAAAATTAGCATCTCACTGTGAGATCTGCACAGACACAGCTGAAAGGGAGAGAGGGAGAGAGAGAGAGAGAGATAGAGACAAGGCTGAACACTAGAATGACACTTCAGCCTAATTCACCAATAGCATGTCAAAGACTGGTGTTAGTTTATTCCCGTGGATATCCTGATTTAGTTTAAAATATGTCCTTAGCCTCTGGTGATATTTATTGTTATTAAGTGAATTACACACAAATATGTTTCGTTATAGAGACAGTTTTATTCAGTGCACTGTAGCTCCCTCCTCTGGATGTGACTCGAGATGCGTTTGTTTTCCAGTGATATTATTATTACTCATTCATTGGCTCCGCTTGTTAGCTTTGAAGTGCTAACGATGAGGCCACAGAGATAAAAGAAAATGCCAATAACACTAGCATAGTGCTAGTTAGAACCATAGGAATGTGTCTGACTGGGGTCCTCTGTTGGGTTACTACATGAATATCAGTCAGATGGCTGTGAACGTGCAAAGTAGAACAAACGCTGGGCCATTAACATGCTGCACTGGGAGGTTAGGTCGGGATGTTGATGCTGCTGGATCATTATCACTGCATGTATTTGAATGGGAAAAGTGTGTTGGTGTGTGTGTTTGAGTGTGTGCACTGTTTTCAGTGTTTTGTGTGGGAGTCAGTCTATAAGTAGGAGCTCAGGAGAATATTGTTTCTCAGGGTGCTTAGAGAGAGCAGAGAGGGAGAAGTTGGGTGAAGGGAAGGGAAGACTGTACACTTTGTCCCTTCTCCCCTGCTGTACCTCCCACCCTCAGTGTCAAATCCAGCAGTAGCAGATGAATCATGCCTGGTCCTGATGTAACACCTGCTGCCAGCGATAGAACGAGAGCACCACCAACCCCTATAACACACCACTGTGAGTCACTACCGCCCCACACATCTTCAGTAGTCATTACAACCCACCACACATCCCCATTCATTTTAGACACTCACTGACTCACACTCACATCCCCAGCATACACATCACTCACCCCAATCCTCAGCTACACATCACTCACCCACATCCTCAGCATACACATCACTCACCCCAATCCTCAGCATACACATCACTCACCCACATCCTCCCCATACACATCACTCACCCACATCCTCAGCATACACATCACTCACCCACATCCTCAGCATACACATCACTCACCCACATCCTCAGCATACACATCACTCACCCACATCCTCCGCATACACATCACTCACCCACATCCTCAGCATACATATCACTCACCCACATCCTCAGCATACACATCACTCACCCACATCCTCAGCATACACATCACTCACCCACATCCTCAGCATACACATCACTCACCCACATCCTCAGCATACACATCACTCACCCACATCCTCCGCATACACATCACTCACCCACATCCTCAGCATACACATCACTCACCCACATCCTCAGCATACACATCACTCACCCACATCCTCAGCATACACATCACTCACCCACATCCTCCGCATACACATCACTCACCCACATCCTCAGCATACACATCACTCACCCACATCCTCAGCATACACATCACTCACCCACATCCTCAGCATACACATCACTCAGCACACTGCATACCCGGCTCACTCCAACACCAGCACACACACCCACAGATATCCCACTGTCTTAGATTAAGCATCGTCTAATGCTCTCTGTTCTGTTCGTTTATGTACATGTCTCAGTCTGCTCTACCTGAATCAATAACACTGTACTGGCCCTCCGACGCTGCATGGGGAACACAGCCTTCTGTAGCCTGCTGTAGCCTCAGTACTGTAGACTCAGCCCTCAGGGCGTTCATGGGGAAAACCCAATAGGATATCATCTGTTAACCCAATCCCCTGATACCTAGCCTGAGGAACTTCCCTGAGATGTCAATGTGTTTGAAATCTCTGCAGCAAGTTGAAAAAAAAAACTACCCTCAAAATCCAAGCAGTACTAGTAGGTAAACAAGCTTGCATTTGAATGTCTTAATCTACTTCTGGCATTGCCCGAATGACCTTTTTCTAGGTAAAGAAATTGAGCCACTGTCCACCTGTACATCTATAACTATCAAACTTGTTGAAGTGTTCACCAGGAGAAAGATAGAAAGACCATAATGGATCTTTGTGTCGAAAATAGAGCTACTTAAAAAAAAATGTATGACCATGGGTGTCTCATACAGTGGGGCAAAAAAGTATTTAGTCAGCCACCTATTGTGCAAGTTCTCCCACTTAAAAAGATGAGAGAGGCCTGTAATTTTCATCATATGTACACTTCAACTATGACAGACAAAATGAGAAAAAAAATCCAGAAAATCACATTGTAGGATTTTTAATGAATTTATTTGCAAATTATGATGGAAAATAAGTATTTGGTCAATAACAAAAGTTTATCTCAATACTTTGTCATTGCCAACAAAGGGTATATAACAGAGGTCAAACGTTTTCTGTAAGTCTTCACAAGGTTTTCAAACACTGTTGCTGGTATTTTGGCCCATTCCTCCATGCAGATCTCCTCTAGAGCAGTGATGTTTTGGGGCTGTTGCTGGGCAACACGGACTTTCAACTCCCTCCAAAAGATTTTCTATGGGGTTGAGATCTGGAGACTGGCTGGGCCACTCCAGGACCTTGAAATGCTTCTTACGAAGCCACTCCTTCGTTGCCCGGGCGGTGCGTTTTGGATCATTGTCATGCTGAAAGACCCAGCCACGTTTCATCTTCAATGCCCTTGCTGATAGGAGGTTTTCACTCAAAATCTCACGATACATGGCCCCATTCATTCTTTCCTTTACACGGATCAGTCGTCCTGGTCCCTTTGCAGAAAAACAACCCCAAAGCATGATGTTTCCACCCCCATGCTTCACAGTAGGTATGGTGTTCTTTGGATGCAACTCAGCATTCTTTGTCCTCCAAACACGACGATTTTAGTTTTTACCAAAAAGTTATATTTTGGTTTCAGCTGACCATATGACATTCTCCCAATCTTCTTCTGGATCATCCAAATGCTCTCTAGCAAACTTCAGACGGGCCTGGACATGTACTGGCTTTTAAGCAGGGGGACACGTCTGGCACTGCAGGATTTGAGTCCCTGGCGGCGTAGTGTGTTACTGATGGTAGGCTTTGTTACTTTGGTCCCAGCTCTCTGCAGCTCATTCACTAGGTCCCCCCGTGTGGTTCTGGGATTTTTGCTCACCGTTCTTGTGATCATTTTGACCCCACGGGGAGAGATCTTGCGTGGAGCCCCAGATCAAGGGAGATTATCAGTGGTCTTGTATGTCTTCCATTTCCTAATAATTGCTCCCACAGTTGATTTCTTCAAACCAAGCTGCTTACCTATTGCAGATTCAGTCTTCCCAGCCTGGTGCAGGTCTACAATTTTGTTTCTGGTGTCGTTTGACAGCTCTTTGGTCTTGGCCATAGTGGAGTATGGAGTGTGACTGTTTGAGGTTGTGGACTTTAATACTGATAACAAGTTCAAACAGGTGCCATTATTACAGGTAACGAGTGGAGGACAGAGGAGCCTCTTAAAGAAGAAGTTACAGGTCTGTGAGAGCCAGAAATCTTGCTTGTTTGTAGGTGACCAAATACTTATTTTCCATCATAATTTGCAAATAAATTCATTAAAAATCCTACAATGTGATTTTCTGGATTTTTTTCTCATTTTGTCTGTCATAGTTGAAGTGTACCTATGATGAAAATTACAGGCCTCTCTCATCTTTTTAAGTGGGAGAACTTGCACAATTGGTGGCTGACTAAATACTTTTTTGCCCTACTGTAAATCCAGTCTTCTAGAGAAGTAATGATCCAGTTACGTTGGTCCAAGATAAAAGTCAAATCAAAAATCATTCAGAGAGACAATCTGCTATTCCAATACCTTACACCTGGTAACACCTAGGAAAAATAAAGTCGCACTATTCAATTACAAGCCCAGTGTCCCATCTTCCACATATCACCATCTTATTTATTGGCTCCATCTGTTCCAAACAATTCATTTTGGGAACACCCAGGAGAATAGCTTAATGAAATAAACCACCAGGACAATCCATCTCTGTCACCACGGTTGTTAATGTTTACAGAGACAAACCACAAACAAACAACAAACAATCAAACATAACATATGGGAGGTTGTTGAGGGTAGCTGAAGGATTAAAAAAAGACAACTAGTGTCAAATGTACCTTGTCAGAAAAATGTATGTAGTATGTATAAGCTGGAAGTACACTACTGATATTGATCAGAAATACAATGTAGACATTGTTAATGGTGACTATTGTAGCTGGAAACTGCAGATTTTTTATGGAATATCTACATAGGTGTACAGAGTCCCATTATCAGCAACCATCACTCCTGTGTTCAAATGGCACGTTGTGTTAGCTAATACAAGTTTATAATTTTAAAAGGATAATTGATCACTAGAAAACCCATTTGCAATTATGTTAGCACAGCTGAAAACTGTTGTCCTGATTAAAGAAGCAATAAAACTGACCTTCTTTAGACTAGTTGAGTATCTGGAGCATCAGCATTTGTGGGTTCAATTACAGGCTCAAAATGACCATGAACAAATAACTTTCTTCTGAAACTCGTTGTCAGTTTAGGCTGGCATCCCGGAGTCACCTCTGCACTGTTGACGTTGAGACTGGTGTTTTGCGGGTACTATTTAATGAAGCTGCCAATTGAGGACTTGTGAGGCGTCTGTTTCTCAATCTAGACACTCTAATGTACTTCTTGCTCAGTTGTGCACCGGAGCCTCCCACTCCTCTTTCTATTCTGGTTAGGGCCAGTTTGCGCTGTTCTGTGAAGGGAGTAGTACACAGCGTTGTATGAGATCTCCAGTTTCTTGGCAATTTCACGCATGGAATAGCCAAAAGGGTTTTCTAATGATCAATTATAATTTTAAAATGATAAACTTGGATTAGCTAACACAACGTGTCATTGGAACACAGGAGTGACGGTTGCTGTTAATGGGCCTCTGTACGCCTATGTAGATATTCCATTACAAATGTTGTAGTCATTTACAACATTAACAATGTCTACACTGTCTTCTGATCAATTTGATGTTATTTCAATGGACAAAAAATGAGCTTTTCTTTCAAAAACAAGGACATTTCTAAGTGACCCCAAACTTTTTAATGGTAGTGTATAAGCATAAGTATTGTTGTCCACACATTTAGTCCAAATACAGGAGGGGTGGTAGGCATAGGGGAAAATAAAAATATAAATAAGAAAAATATACATATGGGTGATTGGAAATTAGGCAGACAATTGCATCGTGTTTTTTGAGAAAATCAAATCTGTTACACTATAAACTACCAGCTTGTCTTGTTATAGAGGTGGATATCGTGGATGTTTGTAGCTCTGTTTTCACAACTCATTCAGCAGTGAAACGGCAACTTCTCAAAACTGTACTCTTTTCTATTGCCTGCAAAGGGTCACCACAAGAGAAGTTTGTTGACTAGAAGACATGTTAACAGATTATTGGGGTCTTTAAAGGGGTTCTAGTTGTGATAGCAGTTCACATTAAGTTGGATTCACAGGGTAGAGTACTGGTTTCTTGTGTTGTGGTCTACCCTAACTAACATGTCAGCTTGGGTTATGTATGACTACAATGGTTAAATGTCACTATTTTTTTAACATATTCTACTGAGACCATGTTGTCTCTCGAAAGCCTCTCTCTCTCATTGTGAAAGCTGATGTAATTGACACCCTAACAGAAAAATAGACCATAATATCAAACACATGTAGGCTAGTTGAATTACTTTCTCATAAATGTCATTGATAATTAATCAAATTAAATCACATTTGCTTCGTAAGTAAGCATTTCACTGTTAGTCTACACATGTTGTTTACGAAGCATGTGATGAATAAAGTAAACGAACTAGCCTACATGTGTTTGCATTTAGCTCTGGCATCAGTGAGTCTCTCATCAATTATAGAGATGATTTCTGGTTAAATGCTGCATGTCACTCATATCATGAGTTGATGTGAATGTATTATATATTTGATAGGCATTAAAACAGCATGCATAATGCATGGGTATTGACATTTCAAACTGATGAATTTAATGCCTTTACTGTACCTTAGAAGTTGATAGGTATATTGAGTGATAATTGATTTACAAAATACACACAAACAAATACACCTGGGGTCCTCTCTGGACACTCGGAGAGAGAAAAAGAGAAAGTCAGTTTGATTTGCTAAGGGAGAGTAGAGCCCTTCAAAGAGGATGGTTAGAGCTACTTATCTGTATTGTTGAAAAAGCAATTGCTTGGAAGAAAATTCCACAATGGCGTTTTGAATTCCTGGAGGGCCCTAGCCCCGTCACAGACAGGCAGCTCACAGACCCATGACAACAAACGCCTGGAGCAGAGAGGAGATGCCAGCAAAGTGGCGTTAGAGAGAGAGGGGTGGAGAGAGTGAGTTTACAGCAGAGAAGAAAAAAAATCACATTAGACAATGAGACAAAAGCAGAAGGATGAAAATGCTCAGTCCGCCGACCCACAGATCCACAGTCTGCCTTGGGAATAAAGTGTGAGGTAATACAATGAAGATGTCAGCTGGAGACGGAGACTAGCAGAGTGGAGACTTCAAGGAGTAGAAACAAATATTACATTAGACGAGGCAGGCCCATTAATCTCTGTGCCTGAGAGGTAGTTCAGCTGCAGAATAAGGAACCGTGTCTGGTTGGTGAATGTTGCCGGGGCACCTAATGGAGTTGAAGTCAACTCTATTCAATCAATTGCCGCTGTCCCGCCATGGAGCCCGACACACGCTTAACAAGACAACAGACCTATACTATGACGTTTTAGTAAATGCTAAGTTATGACTGTCAGGGCTAATGTTAGGATCCTTGATCTGAAGGTATTATAACAGGTTGTGGCCCTGCGACATGTTTAAGTAGTTGAAACACAAGAGCTATGAATCCGGTGCACTACAGTACATGGTAAATGACATCTACATACCATCTTCCATCTACATGAGTCTATATGGTAGATGGACAGCAGCACTTTACCCAGAGTCAGATATGAGCATGTGTTGAAATGTATGGCTCATTCTCAGGTCTGTGTAAAAATAGAATAGTCTGTCTTCTCAGACTATTCTTACAGCAGTATGCCATAAGGTGCATTACCTGGATCCTTGTCTCAATGGATTGTTTTACAACAGAGTTTTTTTTTAAAGGTTTGCATCAATCATGGGCCATTTCTGGACTGGAATCATTGTACTATATTGTATTTCTTTCTATTTAGCAATTTATGTGATTGATTTGCAAATCTCAGCATGCTGCCATTTGTGTTGTGTCTTACTGTTTGTTCTGAAAATGTCATTTCAGAATGCAGAGTCGAGTATTGTAAGAAATGGCATTCCACACACATTCTGGATAACTTGATGTACTATGTGATGTTATTATGTGGAATAAAGGAAAAGAAAAGGGGGATACCTAGTCAGTAGTCCAACTGAAATGTGTCTTCCGCATTTAACCCAACCCCTCTGAATCAGAGAGGTGCAGGGGGCTGCCTTGATCGACATCAATGGCACCCAGGAAAAACAGTGGGTTAACTGCCGTGCTCAGGGGCGGAACAATATCATTTTACCTTGTTAACTCAGGGATTGGATCCAGCAACCTTCCTGTTACTGGGCCAACGCTCTAACCACTAGGCTACCTGCCGCCCCAGAATGCAAGTAGAAAGAGAGAAGAGATAAGACACTGTAAGAGAGAAGCAGGAAATGAAGCCTGAAGGTAGTATCCTTTCAGCTGTAGCAATGTAATTCCAGCTGATACTTTTCTACATGTGAAACATGGCTTGGTTAAGCCTGCCTGGCAGCTTCTGGATGGGGGAATCTCTCTCTCTCTCTCTCTCTCTCTCTCTCACTCACTCTCCTCCCCCCCTCTCCCTCCACTCTCATAACTATCGCTCCCTAACCCTTGGAGCGTATGATAAAATGTTTAATTGTTACAGTGACACTGGCATGGCATGTGAGTTATATACAGTAAGTGGGATACCTCGGGGTTAGAATATGGAATACCCATTACAGTGGAACAACAGAGATCTTGTAATCGTGGTTGTGTCCCAAATGGTAACCCTATTCTCTATATAGCACACTACTTTGACCAGAACATTATGGGCCCTGGTCAGAAGTAGTGCACTAAATAGGGAATAGGGTGCCATTTCCTTGATGTTAATAAGAAGCCTATGCTATAGAGTGTCAGCATTGCCTATGTGTGTGTGTTTCTGTATGTGTGTGTTTGTGTGTCAGCTGCCTGAGACATGCAGGCACGTTTCAGTTGAAATCCAGTGTGCTTTTCAGAGTATTGTGTACCCCTTTTTATGCAATGACATGTGACTTAGTTATGTTTCCAGAGATGTAGGAACTCTGTCACATAAAAGGGGACATTGCAGTAAAAAATGTACATTATTATTGTCTATTTTTTCCTGCAATGCTTTATAGGATAGTGTTTGGTTGGAAAATCAGTTATTCCTACCATACAGAAAATGACAAAATATTGATCATATTTAACATAGAAAAACATGTAATCTCTTTAATAAACCAAAATATGGTTGCGGGGTATTGTATTTTGGTGAAATTCATTAATATGCTATTCTGCCAGATTTATCAGCCCCTCAAGTGAATCTCAGTAACGGGTGTTAGCTAACACCATTTCACTATCCAGTGACAAACCGATCCCACAGATTCACACACATGTAATTTCTTAATTTGTCAATGTCTAGAGACAGACAGCATTTAGTCCCTGCACAGATCTTCCAGTGTGGAGAAACTCTTTATTTCACAATTACTTTCTTATCCCTCCGGGTCTCCAATATTATTTAATCACACCCATAATCATTCAATAACATTCTTTAATCATTACATATTTTTTCCTTTTAGCTTGTGGAGGATATTCCTACGGACATTACAAATCAAAGACAACAGAATAACCCCGGTTTCTAGAACTCCCTAAGAAACATATGTATTATTCATACAAATGACATCATTTAAAAGCATGACAGAGAGAGAGAGAGAGGGAGGGAGGGGGAAAGCAACAAATAATGAGTCCTAGCTGCTCCCTGTACTGTATTAGAGAGATAAAGAAACCAGAGAAATGTATATAATCTCTGGATTTCACAACACACTGTATCATGTCTTTGGTTGCTTTCTATGCATTCCAAACAGGACCCTTTTCAGTGCATACCATTTATTGTGCACTATTTTTGACCTGAGCCCTATGGTTCAAAAGTAGTGTACTATACAGGGTATGAGGTGCCATTTGGGACACAGCCTTAGCAATTTCCATAATGAGGTCACATAGAATCACTCCACCAGGCTCTACGGAAGAGACAAAAATAATATAATCCACTGCAAATGTCACAAATGAAAAAGGTTTGACGTTGCATTGCAACCTTGACACTGTGATATTGGATATTGAGTGGATTCCATAGTCTCATTTCAAAAGCCACACCTTGACCTCTGATGGGAGGTGAGACGGTAGACAGGGCCACACATGGTGAAGCCAGTTGTGAAGTGTGGGGTGTTATGGCTAGAGAAAATGAATGGGATATGGTTCTATTTCTGCAGGGATATACACATAGATGAATACTATGGATAGAGTGAATCAACAGACAGAGAGAAAAGACTCATAGATGCACCAAGCATTCACAGATGAACGTACAGAAACCTGCGCACGCATACACGTATGCACACACACACATCATCATCATCATAGCTATCTGTGGCACTAAGGTGTTAAGATGTGATCCTGAGGGAGGGAGCCCTCATCCCTATTTTCTCAGCTTGGAGGTTCGGGGGGTCCAGCCACTACTAATCTAATGCACACATTATTCAGCCAACCAGCATCTATTTAAAGGAGAGCGCTGCTAGATTTATTGGCCAGGTTTAACTGTATGGTAAAATAACGCATTAAGTAGATGATATCACAGTGGATGGAGTGATTATGCACACTTGCAGAAAGTGGAGGAGGCCTTCTTAATTAAATGCAAGGTCCTGGTTATACATCACTGGCTCGAATACACACACACGCATGTGTGTGCACACGCACACACAGACAAACTGACGCACACAGACACACACACACACACACACACACACACACACACACACACACACACACACACACACACACACACACACACACACACACACACACACACACAGGCCACTTAACCAAACCAGTAGTTGTTTTTCTCTAAAAAAGGGAAAAAACGCTGAGCTACACAGTTTTTGAATTTCCTCTTCATGACTATTTGTCGTAAAAATGCTCGAAAGTTTTTCCATTGTACTGGGTTTTCAAAGGGCTCTATTTCAGTCCTAAGTGGCTCATTTTGGGAGCATGCGCCATGCGCCGTTCTGCCAAGGGACAGCACACTTAATTTTACTCTGATTGGTTGACAAATCTTCTTGTTTAGCAGAATGGCTAAATGAAGTGTGTTGCTTACCCAAAGGGCTAAATCTAGCCCAGGACACTGTGGCATGTTATTGCAGAATAAAACTGTAGTGTTTACCGACTAACTGGGGAGTCATAAGGAGGGAGTGACTATATAGAGAGAGAAAGGCTATGACCGCAGTTTGTAAGGACACTCTAGCAACATGGCCATGCTAGTGCCAACCCTTTCAACTGTTTGACTGTTTCTACTGTCGTGACGTGATCATTAATGTGATGTGATGCTATTTATCGAATAATTGACTATGTTGAATTATTATGTGATTCAATTAATCATGTAACAATTCAAATCAGTCTCATTCTGAACGTTGGATAATCCGATTAATCTACCCAAACCCAGGTCTCACTAATCATTCCATACCACACAAATTGAATTGATTATTTATTTACCAACAAGCTAAACGTTGACATAAGATACACCTACACACACAGTCTAGATTATTGATTAGAATTTATTACAATGGCAACAGGTCCCTAGCGGACCAACACAATATGACACGTTACACAAGATGGATTTAACGAGAGAGAGAGAGAGCAACAGAGCAAAGCAATACTTGGATACACTTGTAAACTATACTTAGTTTAGCCCTAATACCTTGCCCCAAACTGCCACTGTTATGGGTAAGTGTAATGCATATGGGTAAGAAGTGTAATCCTTCAGGGGCCGAGATCCGCTTAGTGGGAGAGGTTCGTCCGACGCCTTGTTCTTTGGATGGCCGTCTCCTTTGTTCTCGGGTGTATGTCACAATGTCCTTTCTCTTAGTTGTCTGTTTCCTTGCACTCGTTCTGTGAGTTATTTTCTCAGGATGGGTAATCAGCCATGTAGATTATACCAGCGTGGGAATGAGAGCAGTCTAGAAAAACGATGAATAATCGGGTGGTCCTGCTTGAATTCACCTTCTCAGATACAGTACTTAGGACAGCTACTCAACCGTAGCATTGATTGTTAAGAGGTTCCTTTGTCTTCTTCAACCTTGTGTTGCGGGGTCGTGTCCATTCATGGACCTTGGCTGCAGCCATGGTCCTCTAGTCTAGTATGTTAATTCTTAACTCACATGCTTTATACCTTCAGGTCAAAAGTGGGCGTTTCCATCTTTATGACACGTTCTCTGGGTTCCATGGAGTGTAGCTCATTACGAGGCAAGGTATTAGAATTTACTATGATCTCGTTTAGACAACTAAAATCACAGTCTTATCATCACGAAAACATTCTCTTTAATCTGGATATTTCCTACCCATTGTAAAGAACTAAGCTTTAACTAATAATATCATAAAATATACATTCATTTTCATATTCCATCCATCATTATTTCCACCATTTGGCTGATCAAATATATTGTCCCAAAGTCCATTTATTTGATGTTTTAGTTTTGGGCAGTGGACTCTCATAAGGCACACAACATTCCAGACACCCAAACTAGGTGTCATAAAACCTCCATTCATCTTTCTCCCCCTCGGCGGGAGAGAGATATCTCTGTTCAGCTGAATCACTGTAACCTGATCCTCACAGGCCAGTCATGACACTACTATTAAACCCATGCCAGGGGTCCCTTTAAACCGACAACACAGCACACACATGCTCAACAATGCACCTCTTCCTACGATAAAAAGCTCCATCAATCTCTACATCAAACTCTCTAGAACCATGCAACATTTAGCTCTCGTTTGTGAGAAGCAGATTGAGCATTTTGGGGTTTAAGTAAACCATACATTTTCCACAGTAAGCAACTCACCCCAAGATAATTCAGCCGCAATCAAATACTCACACTCTTTTTACCATTCCGCTCCTGTGGGCCTCCCTCCCTAGCTTTTCATTGAACAGCCTTGTTTCTCGTAAAATGGGAACTAGGGACTTGTTCGGCTGTTGATGGCTGCTTCTGCTGCTGCTGTAGCAAAAAAATACACAGACTCAAGGGTAAAGCAAGAAGAAACAAGTTCAAGTTGCCTATTTCTTTCTGTAATAAAAAAAAACACATCAAGCCTTCTGTGGTACAGATGCCGGTAAACATAGCCATCACAGATATAGACGATTGAGTAAAGTGCTATTTGGTTTCCAATCTGCTAGGGATTTGTTGTTTTTGGTGTGTGTGTGTGTGTGTTAGACAACTCTGTTAGCTACTGATTCTATTTCTCCCCGTAGAAATGTTGTTGCAGCCTTGTGGCTGCTGTGTAGTTTTCTATTGAGTTTTATTGTAGTACATTGTATTGTGCCATCCTCCAACCTCTCTCATCATAGTGCAACACACTCTAATCAATTTAAAGCAGCAGAAACTTTGAGGCGTGCCAACTGCCAAGCAGGAGTCTTGTATCCCCTGATTAGTGGTGTCACGAACCCGGCTCGAAGCCAGTAACAAAAACGGAGACAACATGGAGATAAGGAATAACTGAGGTAGCCTAGATACAATAAACAATGGTGAATGTAGTCAGTAGTGTAAGTGAGTGGTTGTTTGCATAGATGTGATAATGACAGGTGTTGAAAGGTGCCAAATACAAACAAATCAATCAATCGTACAAACAAACAAACAAACAAACAAACAAACAAACAAACCAGCCACAAAAACGCCACAATCAAAATCCAACACTGTGTCTGCATGGAGAGAGGGTCCTTAATGAATGGGGAAGAGGTGTATTTATCCACGGACACACCCGGGCCCAGGTGTGTCCCATTTTGCTGACAACCCTCCTGTCCCTGCCCACTGACATCCTAATAAGGAAAACAAGAGCAAAGAGAACGACTACAGCAGACAGTGGGAGGGTCGTCACAGTGGATTGAACTAATTCACAGAATGCTTTCTAAACTGTTACATAATAAAGATGGCCACCGACTGAGTAGAGATGTGCAATATGGTCAAAAAAATCCATATTGCGATAAATTGTCTGAATTGATAAATAGAACGATAACTTTATAATATGTATGTGCACCACATTTTTTTTAAACTATAACTACTACTTCTAGTTTGATTGTTGTAGCCAATAATTGTCCCATTAACAATCACCCATATTAGAGGGGGGGGTGTCGGTGTGGGTATGTGAGTGCGTATGTGCTTTGGTTGGGTGGGTGGGTGGGTGTGTTGTGTGAGTGTGTGTATTAGCTTTCTTTGCATCCATCCAGACTGTTCTGTTCCAAAATCTTAGAAAAAAAAAGGTGCTTTCTGGAACCTAAAAGGGTTCGCAGGCTGTACCTATAGAACCCTTTGAAGTGCCCCCTCTGGTTCCATGTAAAACCCTGTTGGTTCCAGGTTCCAGGTTGGTTCCAGGTAGAACTCTTTGGGGTTCCATGAACCGAAAATGGTTCTACCTGGAACCAAAAGCAGTTCTACCTGGAAGCAAAAAGGGTTCTCTTATGGATACAGCCAAATAGCCCTCTTTGGAACCCTTTTTCTAAGAGTGTACCTGCACTGGAGAAGGTGAATTAACGCACTGATCCCACAATATATGCTTTTCACGTCACTCTACAGTAACAAGAAATACACAAGTGGCTTCTGGTAGCCAACAGTAGATGTGGAGTGTGTGGAGGAGAATTTGAGGTCCTGAAGGCAGTTCAGCCCATTCATATGTACTTTCAAGCAATGTTTTTTAATAGAAATTCCTGTGGTTACAAAGCCAATAAGTCTCATGAAGAGTGAACAGTGAAAACAGAATGATGTTAAAGAACAGTTTGTTGCATTGGACAAGGGCCCTGTCTGTGGGACAATTTTATTACCACTCTAGAAATATAATATTTCAGAGTATATCATTGATTTATATGGTTTGATATCAGATCTTAGGACTTTGTTAAATCGCTGTTACATATCACTGAGTGTTCAATTAACTCTATTCCATTAGGGTGTCATGACGATGATAAGAATACAGTAGAAAATCAAGGGATTGAATGGGATGAATGGGATTGAATGGAATGGGATTGAAATCAATTCACTTAAATGTTATAAAATCATTCTTATAGTCCTCTCATTTTGAATGTTTTCATTTTTTTTTATTTTTCATATTTTTTACTAAATCACCCGTGCACATTGATCTGAAATACTTTGCTGAATGTTGATTGAGAAACTTGACACTTAGACTATGAAAGTCAGGAAATCACAATGCAGTTTGATTATCAAGGACAAGCACTCAACTAAGATGTACCAAAATGTCACAAATGTCAAACTGTCTGCACTTCAATTTGAATGTATGAGAAATGTGACAAAGTACCTGTTGCATTGTAAAGTAAGACAGCCGTAGACAACTTTATCTCTACAAGTCCTTAGACTTAGAGTTCCTACAAAAAGCAACCAAAGAATACAAAGAGCCAAGATTAGCACGACTCAAACACAGATCAATGATGGATAAGTCAAGCATCACAGGCTACAATCATCCCATTTCAACAGAGATGCACCTCTTCCCTCTCAAACTCTTTGGCTGCTCTACACCAACACAATGCTTGCTGTGCAGCTAAATTACCCGCTATCCTTCCACACCGTTCTCCACAGCATCTCCGTCTTAGGGGCGAACAGTGAGGAGGCTTTGAGGAGGAGACAGCCCAGCGGCCCTCTGAAGTCCCACAGATAGACCTTAACACCCTGGTCATTAGCTTTACTCACTGTGACAAGACTTCCTGTGTGTGTGTGTGTGTGTGTGTGTGTGTGTGTGTGTGTGTGTGTGTGTGTGTGTGTGTGTGTGTGTGTGTGTGTGTGTGTGTGTGTGTGTGAGCGTGAATGTGTGAGTGAGAATGTGTGTGTGAGTGTATGTGTATGTGAGCCTGTTCACGTGTGGATGGCGGTGTGGCCCCGTAAGCTTTTTGATGTGGCAGGCCCGTCGGTCCCCTGTGGCAGGCCCCTCCTCTACCTCCATTCCCTCTGCTCCGACACCTCTGATCTACACAACCAGGACGTTGCTGTCCCAGCACTGATAAAGGCCAGACAGGAACCTACCCACCATGCACCTGGCTGTACGTTGATAAAGAAGCAGGCCAGATCCCATCCCAGCAGGCCATGGGATGAGGGCCAGAGAGGAGAGAGGATGAGGGGCAGAATGATTCAGAGACACCACACGATATGGCCAATGTATATGGCCAGTGTAGTGTTGCATCGATGTGTTGGTATACGACCTCCACCTCTGTTACATACCAACTGCCAGGGTGGGCTCGGTGATACCTATATTATACACAGACAAGTAAAACATTTTTCACTATGATTGATGACTCCAATGAGAGGACAGAGACAAAGAGACAGACAGACTAAAGGGCCATATAACTACCAGACAGAAAAGGAGCCAAGTACCTATCAAATGTCTTCTCCCCTCTCCCCAACTGTCCACAGCTGTCATGGGAACTTAATCAAAGTCACTCACCTGCTCCTTGATTGTGATTTGTCTCATCAACTCTCTGGGCTCGGCAGCCGCAGCAGGACTGATAGTGCAACTCTGCAATATCATCGATTACCTTCCCCTCAGGTCCACAGCCACAGGCTGCCTGTCACTTCATTCCCTCACTCACCGTCGACAGACAGACCTGGGTTTGAGTATTTGTTGTCTTTCAGATACGTTGAGCTTTTGATAGAGCCTGACTGGCGTGAACCCAGATCTGATCGATGCTGCTGCTGCAAAGACCACTGTGTGTGTGTGTGTGCCCGTGTCTGTATCGTTGTCCGTCTTTGTGTCCGTCTCTGTGTATGTGTCTATGGCCTCATGGTGATTGAAAGGTCAGTCATCCTTCCTCCAGACCACTGTTTTGAATGACTTGCTCATGGGGTTTATTTGTTAAGTGTCTGTCAGCTCATTTAAACGCTGTAATTATATGTGTGTTGGTATCACCTGAGTGTCCTTGAGGACTGCATACAGAAAGAGTAGGCCCTCTCTCTCTCTCTCTCCTTGCCTTCTGGTTGCTGGAGGATATGGTCAATTTTCAACAACTCTGAAGAATAGGACAATTCCATTCCATTTCAACCCAAGCGTTGTCCATTTACATAAGCACTAATGCTAACAACGCTAATTTATCATGATAGGTGTAAACACAGTTTACCCTCCACTAAAAATCAAATCAAGTAAAATCAAATTGTATTTGTCACATATGTGTTTAGCAGATTTTATTGCGGGTGTTGCGAAATGCTTGTGTTTCTAACTCTAACAGTAATATCTAACAATACACACAAATCTGAAGTAAAGGAATTTAATTAAGAATATATAAATATTGGCCGAGCAATGTCAGAGCGGCATAGACTCAGTTTCAGTACAATAGGATAGAATACAGTATATACTTATGAGATGAGTAATGCAAAATATGGAAACATTATTAAAGTGAATAGTGTTCCATTATTAAAGTGGTGATTCCAAGTATATGTACAATTGAAGTCGAAATTGTACATGCACCTTAGCCAAATGGATTTAAACTGATATTTAAGCCTAGTTGAAACTCCCTGTATTTGGTCAGTTAGGATCACCACTTTATTTTAAGAATGTGAAATGTCAGAATAATAGTAAAGAGATGATTATTTCAGCTTTTATTACTTTCATCACATTCCCAGTGGGTCTGAAGTTTACATACACTCAATTAGAATTTGGTAGCATTGCCTTTAAATTGTTTAACTTAGGTCAAATGTTTTCGGGTAGCCTTCCACAAGCTTCCGACAATAAGTTGGGTGAATTTCGTCCCATTCCTCTTGACAGAGCTGGTGTAACTGAGTCAGGTTTGCTCGCACACGCTTTTTCAGTTCTACCAACAAATTTTCTATGGGATTTAGGTCAGGGCTTTGTGATGGCCACTCCAATACCTTGACTTTGTTGTCCTTAAGCCATTTTGCCACAACTTTGGAAGTATGCTTGAGGTCATTGTCCATTTGGAAGACTCTTTTGCGACCAAGCTTAAATTCCTGACTGATGTCTTGAGATGTTGCTTAAATATATCCACATAATTTTCCTGCCTCATGAAGCCATTTATTTTGTGAAGTGCCCGCACAACATGATGCTGCCAACCCTGTGTTCATGGTTGGGACAGTGTTCTTCGGCTTGCAAGCCTCCCCCTTTTTCCTCCAAACATAACGATGGTCATTATGGCCAAACAGTTCTATTTGTGTTTCATCAGACCAGAGGACATTTCTCCAAAAAGTATGATCTTTGTCCCCATGTGCAGTTGCAAACCATAGTCTGGCTTTTTTATGGCGGTTTTGGAGCAGTGGCTTCTTCCTTGCTGAGCGGCCTTTCAGGTTATGTCGATATAGGAATCGTTTTACTGTGGGTATAGATACCTTTGTACCTGTTTCCTCCAGCATATTCACAAGGTCCTTTGCTGTTGTTCTGGGATTGACTTTTCGCACCAAAGTACATTCATCTCTAGGAGACAGAATGAATCTCCTTCCTGAGCGGTATGATGGCTGCATGGTCCCATGGTGTTTATACTTGTGTACTGTTGTTTGTAAAGATGAAAATGGTACCTTCAGGTGTTTGGAAATTGCTCCCAAGGATGAACCAGACTTGTGGAGGTCTACATTTTTTTTCTGAGGTTTTGGCTGATTTCTTTAGATTTTCCCATGATGTCAAGCAAAGAGGCACTGAGTTTGAAGGTACGCCTTGAAATACATCCACAGGTACACCTCCAATTGACTCAAATTATGTCAATTAGCCTATCAGAAGCTTCTGTCATGTCAAGTAGATGTCCTAACCGACTTGCCAAAACTATAGTCTGTTAACAAGAAATTTGTGTAGTGGTTGAAAAATGACTTTTAATGACTCCAACCTAAGTGTATGTAGACTTCAGACTTCAACTGTATATAGGACAGCAGTCTCAGGGAGTACAAGAGGGGGCTGAGTATGCATCCTTGTGGGGCCTCAGTGTTGAGTATCAGAGAAGTGGAGGTGTTTTTTCCTACCTTCACCACCTGGGGGCAGCTCGTCAGGAAGTCCAGGACCAAGTTGCATAGGGCAGGGTTCAGACCCAGGACCTTAAGCTCAGTGATGAGCTTGGAGGGTATTATGGTGTTGAATGCTGAGCAATAGACAATGAACAGCATTCTTACATAGGTTTTCCTCTTGTCCATATGGGATAGGCAGTGTGCAGTGCGATGGCGATTGCATCATCTGTGGATCTATTGGGGCGGTAAGCAAATTGAAGTGGGTCTAGGGTGTCAGGTAAGCTAGAGGTGATATGATCCTTGACTAGTCTCTCAAAGACCCCAGTTTGTCTCTATACTATACTGACGTGTTACCTGTTTGATTGCCTTAAGGAGGGAATAACTACACTGTTTGTATTCGGCCATATTCCCAGTCACCTTGCATGGTTAAATGCGATGGTTTGCACTTTCAATTTTGTGCGAATGCTGCCATCTATCTACGGTTTCTGGTTAGGGTAGGCTTTAATAGTCACAGTCGGTACAACATCCCCTATACACTTCCTGATAAACTATGTCACCTTATCAGTATGTGCGTCAATATTATTCTAGGAGGCTACCCGGCACATATCCCAGTCCGCGTGATCAAAACAATCTTGAAGCGTGGATTCCGATTGGTCAGACCAGCATTTAATAGTCCTTAACACAGGTTCTTCCTGTTTGAGTTTCTGCCTGTAGGAAGAGAGGAGCAAAACAGAGTCGTGATCGGATTTGCCGAAAGGAGGGCGGGGGAGGTACTTATAGTCATCCCGGAAGTTGGAGTAGAAGTGGTCGAGTGTTTTAGCAGCGCGAGTACTACAGTCAATGTGATTTTAACAAATTTGCTTTGTTGAAATCCCAAGCTACGATAAGTGCAGCCTCGGGATATGTGGTTTCCAGTTTGCATTAAGTCCAGTGAAGTTCTTTGAGGGCCGTTGTGGTATCGGCTTGAGGGGGGATATACACGGCTGTGACGATAACCAAAGAGAATTCTCTTGGGAGGTAATACGGTCAGCAGTTGATTGTGAGGTATTCTAGGTCGGGTGAACAAAAGGACCTGAGTTCCTGTATGTTATCACAATCACACCATGAATCGTTAATCATGAAACATACACCCACGCCCTTCTTTTTCCCGGAGAGATATTTATTCCTGTCTGCGCGATGAACTGAGAAGCCAACTGGTTGGACAGACTCAGACAGTATATCCCGAGAGAGCCATGTTTCCGTGAAACAGAGTATGTTACAATCCCTGAAGAAATCCTTGCCCTGAGCTTGTCAACTTTTTTATCCAGAGATTGAACATTAGCGAGGAATATAAGTTGGACAAGAAGACCACTCCGAGTACCTCTCCGCCGCTGGCCTTGTTTTGTTTCGGCCTCTGGAGTCAGTTCAATTGCCCAGGAGGGTACGAACGAAAGATCCGATTCGGAAAAGTTGTATTCCTGGTCGTAATGCTGGTAGTGCTAATGAGTTACCACCGCTCTGATATCCAATAGTTCTTCTCGGCTGTATGTAATAACACAAAACATTTTATGGGCTAATAAATGTCAGAAATAACTAGAAGACCTAGAAGCACGGCAGCCCTCTCTGTCACCGCCATCTTCATCCCCTGTGGTGCCTCTGCCATCAAGATTAAATGAATTTGGAATATTTACATAGGTGGTGGTGCCATAGAAATACATATGTGATCACTATGGGGGTTGTGCCATCAACATGGTCTGGTGCCATAGAACTGAATATATATCATCTCTATGGGGGTTGTGCGTTGTCTAGCCATTACATCTTACAGCCAAACAGAGAGAGGGGAGACTGAACTGGCTGTATGGCCACACCCCCCTTCTGCTCCTCCAATCCCAGTCACATGAAAGCAGAGGGGGAAATGATGGCTGAGCTGAGAGAGGGGATGGCTGATCTTGTCTGCAGAGGGAGCTTGCCAGGCCCCCCTGTTCCCTGCACAGATGGAGCGGTGTCTGCCTCCCCTCCCACTTGCCTCCCCTCACTGCAGAGAGCTCTGCCAGCCAAGGAACCCATAGACCCAAGAGGAGAGGGGGGTGTTCTGTGTGTGTGTGTGTGTGTGTGTGTGCGCGCTCTCGCGCGCATGTATGTTTAAGAGCCCAAATCTGCATACAAATGCCCCTTTTCAAAAAGGAAAATCCCCATCAGTCTTACTTTATGTTTTTCTTTTTACGGTTACTGCTCATAAATAAAATAAAACAATAAAGATACATACTGTTACGCTCGTCGATGTAAGGAGTAGACCAAGGTGCAGCGTGGTAGGCGTACATCTTTCTTTTATTGATGACACCGGAAAAACAACAAATACAATACGAAACGCACAGTTCTGTAGGGCTGGAAAGCAACAGTACAAAAACAAGATCCCACAAACTAAGGTGGGAAAAAGGCTGCCTAAGTATGATCCCCAATCAGAGACAACGTTAGACAGCTGCCTCTGATTGGGAACCATACCAGGCCAAACAAAGAAATAGGAAAACTAGATTTCCCACCCTAGTTACACCCTGACCTAACCAAAATAGAGAATAAAAAGGATCTCTAAGGTCAGGGCGTGACACATACAGCAGACTTGAATAGATGGTAGATTACCCTGCAACCATTTTGGGGTCCTGCTGTAGATGCAAACACATGACTGATCATAGAGAACTGATGGTCGTTTCATGATGGCAGCACACCAAGGCTTTGTTGTTATTTGTTGCATGTAATCCAGGCTCTCTCTCTCTCTTTCATTCTCTCTCTTTCTCGGTCATTCTTGCTCTCTTTTTCCATTGGCCTGGTTCCAAAACACATCACAGCATTAATCAGAGTGGGTCCAAAGACCACATTAAGGGACATGATGTACATTTGATGCAAACTTTGGCTTAATTTGAAATGGCATCCTATTTCCTGTATAGTGCACTTGTCTTTTAACTGATACACACGTTTGCCTTACAGAGTTTGGCCAAAAGTAGGGCACTATCGGGAATAGAACACCATTTGGAATCCATTCTATTTTGGACACAGCCATTAGGGAATAGGATGCCGTCCCTTTGACTTTTCTGAGTATTTCCCCCCAGACGAATGATAGCCATTAACACCCATTTGTTTCCTGTGACTTTGATTACCAGTGGAAGCAGTGATACTGTGTGGCTGTGTGTTGAGAAATATTATGAATATGTTACATCACTGCTTTCACTCTGCCTAACTGCAAGGGATGCATTGTGTGTGTGTGTGTGTGTGTGTGTGTGTGTGTGTGTGTGTGTGTGTGTGTGTGTGTGTGTGTGTGTGTGTGTGTGTGTGTGTGTGTTTGCACGATTCACAACAGGGAGTAGGCGACCTTGGAAGCCTTTGTGCCTTGGGAGATTTGAGCTGTAAATCCTCCTCTTTGGTAATCTATTGTTCCTTTCACACACACACACACACACACACACACACACACACACACACACACACACACACACACACACACACACACACACACACTCAGCCTGATCCACCCCATACTAACACTAATCACAGGATATCAGTGTTTGCAGGGAGATTTTTTGTGTGCCACCAGGATCTCTAAGGATGAGCTGTGCCTGAGAGGGAGAACTGAATCATCACAATTCCTTGTTGCTTTTAAGGTGACTGAGGCTGAGTCCCAAGTGGCACCCTATTCCATATAGATGGGGTATTAAACCCTTACCCAACAAGGTCTGAAGCCTGCTGGTTTTCCAGTTCTACCTGATAATTAATTGCACCCACCTGGTGTCCCAATCACGTTTAAGGTATGACCCAGATGCAGACAGTGTCGAAGAAACAACAGTTTGTTTCTAACACAGGGGCAGGCAAACGACAGGTCAAAGGCAGGCAGGGGTCAATAATCCAGAGAGGGTGCGAAGGGACCAGAACTGCAGGCAGTCTCAGGGTCAGGGCAGGCAGGGGTCCATAATCCAGTAAGATGGGGTAAGGTAAGGCTGCAGCTCCTGAACCTGCTTCCCTATTCCCCAGCTGATCGCTGTCGCCAGGTAAGAGGTGGGAAGGATGGTCTCAGGTTCTGGGGTAGTAGTCGTGGAGCTATAGTGGCGTAACAGCGCATCTGACTAGACGTTCTTGGATCCTGGCCGGTAGGAGAGGGAGAAGTTGAACATCTAGCCTGCCTGGAATTGAGGCGCTTTGCAGTGAGGAGATATTCCAGGTTCTTGTGGTCGGTCCACACGATGAATGGATGTTCCGCCTCCTCCAGCCAGTGCCTCCACTCCTCCAATGCCATCTTCACCGCGAGCAGCTCACGATTCCCCACATCATAGTTCCCCTCTGTGGCATTGAGGCAGTAAGAGAAGAAGGTGCAGGGATGCAACTTGAGGTCCATGGCAGACCGCTGGTACAGGACAGCCCCCATTCCAACATCAGAAGCATCGGCCTCAACCAGGAACTAGCGGGACGGGTCAGGATGAACCAAGATGAGAGCCGTGGTGAAGCGGTGTTTGAGATCCCAGAACGCCTGATCAGCAGCTGGAGACCACGTGAACGGAACCTTGGGAGAGGTGAGTGCAGACAGGGGAAGCCAGGGGACAGGTGGAGACAGGTGGAGACAAAATGACCAGTAGTCCTGCAACACAGGCAACTCTTAGCGTGAAGCCTATATAGCTGTTCAGCTAGAGACAGCCTAGCTCTGCCTAGTTGCATGGACTCGGGAAGAGGTGAATCGTCAGTCTTCGGAGGCTCTTGTGGGAACTTGGCTAACCTCGGGTTCTCTCGGCAATGGAGCCGTCGGGGACTTCCGGGATATCTTGGAGGCGAAGTGGAATCGACTCTCCTCTCCTTCTTTTGTTCGTGTAGTCATCCATCAATCCAAATCGTCAAGGTGATGAGTGAGTCGAGATCCATTAGTTGTTCCCGGGCTGCAAGCTCATCCTTAACTTCCTCCGATACTCCGTGTAGGAACGTGTCAAATAGAGCTTCTGGGTTCCAAGCAATCTCAGCTGTCAACATGAGGAAATCCACTGCATTGTCTGCCACACTACGGGATAGTATAAGTCTGCCACACTCCAGCTGCTTGCGATTAGCCTCTCTCCCGGACAACGGAGAATCAAACACCTTCCGAACTTCCTCCACGACCACCTCCAGACTGAGGCAGATGGCGGATTGTCACTCCCACACCGCTGTGGCTCAGGCGAGTGCCCTCCTGGACATCAGTGTAATGATGAACGCTATCCTCGAGTGGTCTGACGGGAACGAAAAGGCTGCAGCTCGAAAATGAGGGAGCACTGTGAGTGAAAAGCCTGGCAGGTTTCCGAAATCTCCATTGTAGCACTCCGAAGGAGGTAGGCTGCCTAACAGACAAGCCGTGGAATTTCTCCAACAAAGTGTTAAACGCATGGTCATGGCGTTCGGCCAAGGTCTGGAACCCTTCCATAAGACCGTGAAGCAACTCTTTGTGTCTTCCAATGGTGGCTCCTTGGGAGGAGATGGTGTTGCGTAGCTGGTCCGAGTCTGCTGGGTCAGTCATGGCCAGTTCGTTCTATCACGTTTAAGGTATGACCCAGATGCAGACATTGTCGAAGAAACAAAAGTTTATTTCTAACGCAGGGGCAGGCAAACGGCAGGTCAAAGGCAGGCAGGGTTCAATAATCCAGAGAGGGTGCAAAGGGACCAGAACGGCAGGCAGTCTCAGGGTCAGGGCAGGCAGGGGTCAATAATCCAGTAAGGTGTGGTAAGGTACAAAATGGCAGGCAGGCTCAGGGTCAGGGCAGGCAGAAAGTCAAAACCGGGAAGGGCTAGAGAACAGGTGCAAGAAACAGGCAGGAGCAGGGGAACAAGCTCTGGTAGGTTTCATTGACAAAACGAACTGGCAACGGACAAACAGAGAACACAGGTATAAATACACAGGGGATAATTGGAAAGATGGTGGGTGACACCTGGAGGGGTGGAGACAATCACAAGGACAGGTGAAACAGATCTGGATTTGATAGTCACATGTCTAAATCAGTCCCTGTTTAGAAGGCGAACAATACAATGTAAACTGCAGTGGGACTGGCTTTGAGATCCAGAGGTTAGTTTGATGGTTTACCATTTGAAGATCCAGCAAGAAATTCCAATTGCTTTTATACCATATGCTGCCGACTGCGCACTCACAACACCCGAACAACCTCTTTGAGCATAGCTCTACTCACCGTACAGTACTGTGCTGTACTCAATACTTTACTGTACTATATTGTACTGTACTGTGCTATCCAAACTTGTGAAACAAGTCTATGATAGGTCCAGATTTGGTACAGCCCGGTCCATCTGTGGACGTTAACATCAAGGCCAGGGTTCCATGGACATCCAGTGTTGGTCGGTGCTCAGTGGGTTAGGATGCTGGTTTACAAGGGGCTCATGGGTAGGTCTCGGTAATAACTGGGAGAGGTGACATTAACTAGAGAGTGAGAGTGAGAGTGCGAGAGAGGAGGAAGAAGGAAGGGATTGTTCAGAATCAGACTGTTTTAACACTCTTGGTTTGACCACCAGATGACAGAAAGAGAAAGAAAACAGTTATGAGCTGAACATAACAGTATGCCATGGGGACAGTAGCAGCTGACCCAACTTTGGTTAGTGACTATTATGATGTCCCATTGTAGCCAATTCAGTTGCAGTAATTCTGTTACTGCATTTTTGGTAATTCCGTTACCAATTAGTTCAATTGTTTGAATCACTTAATAATTCATAAACAAAACTGATATTAGTAAAATCACTATAACTTATTGGTAGGTCAACCGTTACTTGTTACTTCTGTGAACTTTCATTATCCTACCTCATGAGGGAGAGAAATTAGAAACTATCTGAAAGATATGTGGGTTTTTGGTAACGGAATTACAAGGCACAAGGCCTATTTATTAAATTTACAGAAGGTAAGCCATTTCCGCAATACTAAATAATAAGTGTTGATATTAGTTGTTTGGGGTCTTTACATCAACGTTATTGTGTGCTGATGTATTTCTGATACTGTACTTTTCTAAGACCCCTTTTCCATCTGTTAATCCAGAAATCAAAGCCTTTACTTATACCTCATTGTTAAGATGGAAAATGGTTGAAAAATGTATCTATTCCTTATAGACTCTTAGCGTTCATTTGACACCCAATTTGATAAGCTCCTATGAACTTCACATGATGGTGCTTATGAGTCATTTATGATGGAAATGCCCTTTAGATTCAAATATAGGGCATCCTTATCGCCACACAATTGAATCAAATGCAGTCTCTAGATCTCTATCCAGGGATAATGGAATTCCAGAGATCGTATTTTCACGGTGTGAGAAGTCTAAATCCATGGTGGAATCAGGAAGAGCCATTTCTATAACTCTGCCAGTGGCTGTTTGCGTGTGTGTATGTGTGTGTGTGCTCCCAATAAGGCAAGGCACAGTCTGTCTGACAAATCACACACACACACACACACATACACACACACACACACACACACACACACACACACACACACACACACACACACACACACACACACACACACACACACACACACTAACAACTAACTGAAGGCCACATGTTTAGAGAGTAATTGAAAGTAAGCAAGAGGGTATATGAATACAATAGCAGCTGCCAATCAAGAGGCAGTCACTGTGGTGATAGTAACTGACAGCAACATTGCCTGCCCCTCCAATGGCACATCACTGTGAAATTACAAATCAACAGCATGTTATTCAAACTAGACAACCTGCTCAGCCTTTTTCCCTCAGTTTGTATGCAGACACACACACACACACACACACACACACACACACACGCACGCACGCATGCACACACACACACACGTGCACACACACACACGTGCACACACACATCTCTAGCAAAGGCATAGAGAGCTCACATTCCTACCTCTCGCTCTCTCTCAAAGTGAAACTATTTACCACTATCCTTTCACTGTCTCCGTCTGATAATCACATTTTTCTTTCTTTCATAATTTTATTTTTCCCCCACCACCTCGAGGCATCTAAAGGTGATGTCTAGGTTACAGCAATCTTAGGATGGCTGGTATCATTTCATAGAGCTTGTTAGCCTGCTGATCTCTTCTCTTTGCATTATCTCTCTATAGGCTGTTGATAGTGGAGGCCACACATTCAGTCTGTGAGTTTTTAACTGTATTGTCTCTTTCGTAGCATCTTCTCTTCTCCTCTACGTCCATTTCTGCAGACAGTGACACACACACACACACACACGTGCAAACACACACACGCATATTCAACGTTTTCCATGTATTATGTATTGGTACTGTATATAAACAAAGTATTTTGGGGGTTTTAAAGGCTGTTCTATTATAAAGTATCTTTACCCGGCATTTTACACTGTTGCCGTGCATGCGCTCGTCTTTACCCGAGTCTTTCCCAAGGTAGTCCATCCGAACTCACGTAGTGCTGATACATTTGTATCAGGGGAAAGACTGGCGGTAGACGAGGAGCGGTTTTATCACCAACATCAGTACCTGCACTCACTCGTTCTCTCACTCTTTCCTCAACGTCTTCTGATTTGCATACTGATATTCTCTCTCTCCACTCCTCCTCTCCTCCTCTCTTCCGTAACACACCCGCGGTGCTCACCTGTTTCCTCTCAACCCTTTCTATCCTCCTTTCGTCTCCTCATCCTCTCCTCCTTCACAAGCTGTCCTGCAGTTTTATTAACTTATATTTATACTACAAATAATGAGCATATGAATGGTTTATAAGTAGCTCATATGCTGTATGTATGTATAAACACCATAGATTATTTACAGACATTTGCAAAGCTGTGATGTAAATTGTCAAGGGCATGTAAGCTTAGGAAGAAACACGTGAGCAAACATAGACACACTGAACCAAAATATAAACGCAACATGTAAAGATTTGGTCCTATGTTTCATGAGCTGAGATAAAATATCCCAGAAATATTCCAGATGTTTGCATCCCTGTTAGTCAGCATTTCTCCTTTGCCAAGATAATCCATCCACCTGACGGGTGTGGCATATCAAGAAGATGATTAAACAGAGTGATCATTACACAAGTGTACTTACTTACTTGCTTGCTTGCTTACTTTATTGTCCCCATGGGGAAATTTTGTTGCAATGTCATGTACACGTTTAAAGTGGCATTTAAATACAAAACAAAATTGACAATACAACTTTCATAACAGTTACATACCAATAAAATAATAATAATAATAATAATAATAATTACAATAAATGAAGAAATAAAATGACTAGCCTGCTGGCCTTACAGAGTCGATAGGAACATTAGCCCGAGCTATTTAGGAGGGATATCACACCTGGCACAAATGATTGTGTAGTTCTGTTTTTCCTGCTGAGGGGTGCCCTATACCTGCGCCCAGAGGGGAGTAGTTTAAAGTCCAGGTACAGAGGGTGGCTTGGGTCTAAAATGATTTTGTGAGCCTTACGGAGGGCCCTGACCTTAAAGATCTCATCCAGGCCTGACTGTTAGACTCCAAGTACCTTGCTTGCTGTGGTAATAATCATTCTCAACATATTTCTCTGGCTGACAGTGGCATTGACAAACCAACAAACAATACAAAAAGTTAAAATACTCTCAAGTACCTTGTGCTAGGAACAATAAAACTCTGAAATGTGCAGTTTTGTCACACAACAACAATGTCACAGATGTCACAAGTTGAGGGAGCATGCAATTGGGATGCTGACTGCAGGAATATCCACCAGAGCTGTTGCCAGACATTTGCATGTTCATTTCTCTACCATAAGCCTCCTCCGATGTCGTTTTGGAGAATTTGGCAGTATGTCTAACCAGCCTCACAACCGTAAACCACATGTAGCCATGACAACCCTGGACCTCCACATCAGGCTTCTTCACCTCCAGAACCAGCTACCCAGACAGCCGATGAAACTGTGGGTTTGCACAGCTGATGAATTTTTGCACAAAATGTCAAAAACGGTCTCAGGGAAGCTCATCGGCGTGCTCTGTGTCCTCACCAGGTTCTTGACCTGACTGCAGTTCGGCTTCGTAACCAACTTCAGGTAGAAAATGCCCAACTTCGATGGCCACTGGCATGCTGGAAAAGTGCGCTCTTCATGGATTAATACAGGTTTCAACTGTACCGGACAGAGCTTGTGTGGGCAAGCGGTTTGCTGATGTCAACATTGTGCCCCATGGTGGCAGTGGGGTTATGGTATGGGCAGGCGTGAACTATAGACAACGAACAAAATGACATTTTATCGATGGTCATTTGAATGCACAGAGATACCGTGACGAGGTCCTGAGGCCCATGTTTGTGCCTTTCATCCGCATCCATCACCTCGTGTTTCAGCATGATAATGCACGGCCCCATGTCGGAAGGATTTGTACACAATTCCTGGAAGCTGAAAATGTCCCAGTTCTTCCATGGCCTGCATACCAACTAGGGAAAACATTGGATAAGTTGGAATATTTATGCAACATATTGAATAACAAATCAACTTTTCCCAAAACTTGGAAGGTGATTAAAGAATATCACAGAGAATCTATAAAAAGGTAAAAAGGAATTTCTTTCAATATAAACATACAGTACGTGTCCTACACTACCCTATAGGCTGACTGCCCAAGGTTTGCCTGCAACCACTGTTTTAGATATGAAAGGGATTGGTATGAAACAGTATTACCCTTGCTTGGGAATATAGGCTATTTGCAAAGATCGGATTCTTTCTTTCCCATTCTAGTATAAAAAAAATAATGACATTAAAAACTGCCAGTAATAATACTTGGAAGGGAGATCAAACCCTAGACCACACTGACTATTCTGTTTGTATCTACGGTGCTATTGTTGTTCCTCAAGTCCAGGTTTCAGAGACTGTTGTGGCCATATGTGGTGCTCACTGTGAACATATTGTTCTAATTTTACTTTATAAGGATAAGTATTCTTAGTATTCTATTATTGTATTGCCCTTGTGGCTATGACAACACTAGGTAAACAACCTTTGATGTTCGGGCAACATTGAATTCCATCTGTTGTATAAAGGTTTTTTAGTTTATGCTCCTTTTGTGTTGCTTGGCACAATATATGTACACTACAAAACATTAAGAACCCCTTCCTAATATTGAGGTTTTTGAATATTGAGTTGTTGTTTGTTTGCCCTCAGAAGAGCCTCTATTCGTTGGGGCATGGACTCTACCAGGTGTCGAAATTGGCTGGATGTTCTGTGGGTGGTTGACCATTCTTGATACACACTGGAAACTTTTAACTGTGACAAACCCAGCAGTGTTGCAGTTCTTGACACAAACTGGTGCACCTGGCACCTACTACCATACCCCGTTCAAAGGCACTTAAATATTTTGTCTTGTCCATTCACCCTCTGAATGGCACACATGCACTTAATCCATGTCTCGATTGTCTCAAGGCGTAAAAAATCCTTCATTAACATATCTCCTCCCCTTTCATCTACACTGATTGAAGTGGACTTAAGAAGTGACACCAATATGCGATCATACCGTTCACCTGGATTCATCTGGTCAGTCCATGCCATGGAAGAAGCATGTTTTGTATACTCAGTGTATGTGTGCCAATGTGGCGAAATAAGTGGGTCCTCAGTGAGTGTTTTAACAACCCATTGTGAAAACGTGGCTAATTCATGGTTAATCATTTTAAGAATAATATTTATATTGGTTACACTTGATGTTATTATTTTCTATAGAAAATGTATTTTTATAACAAAACCATTCAGGATGGAAATCATTAAAATACCATTGAAGCAGCACATATTTAATTCACTGCAAATGATTTGAAATAAGTAGGCTTTTTCAACCCTGAGCAATCAGATTTGTGTAGTTAATGAGGTGTCTTCCTGGCTGTAAAACTTTGAGAAACTGATGAATATTCAAAAGTAAACAAACATAATCAGCCTCATAACACACCAACATACGCCACTTAAACTGCTGATGAATGGGATTAGAGCAGGTGAGTCCTAAGTGGCTTATACTGACGAAGAGAGAAAGAGGGGGGAGAGAGAGGGGGAAGGGGATGCAGGAAAGGGGGGGGAGAGAGAGAAAGTATAGAGAGGGAGATATACAGTATATGACACCAACTCATTCAATGTTAGGGACCGTCCAACCATGTGTCTCAGTTGAGTGCCCATTTTGGATTTAGGTATCTTTTTCTATTGTTGTGTCTTGAAAATATGAATTTCTTCTGGCAAAAGGAAAATCCTTGGAGAGCCTTAGTGTACTGTATATTTCATAATTAATATATTGGTTTCAGTGTAACTATTGAACAGTACCTTTTAAATGGTTTGGTAGACAAATGTTTCACTGGAATTCCTCAAAGAAACCTCGACAGATCAAGCCGTCGACTGCTTTTCACTGTCTTCTTTGGTAAAAATGATTTGACAATAGACAACTTAACATTTCACAGACACCATTAAACTAGACATGACATTGGCTGGGACGTAATGCTCAATCTTCAACGTAAAGAAAAAAGATGAATAAAGACAAAAAACTCCAACTCCGACGTGCATACATTTCAACAAACATTAATGACATCATACTTGCTCAAACCTATATGTTCCCACAGTATCCGTACCCATCTTGTTTGTTCTCATAATAAAAAAAATAATTATGCTTTTATCCTCCTATTTCTAGGGTTTGTAATACTTTATGCCATATGGTTTAAACATGTTCTGCAGTATGTTATCTGTAGCCCACATTTTTTCAATGTTTAAATAGTAATGCATTTGATTAATCTACTGTTTTAAAGATTAATACACCTACAATAGCATATGTGTGTATGCGACCAATGCGATGTAATTTGATTTGATTTGGAGGATCATTTGATTTCCAGTTTTTAAGTAAAAGTTTTTTCAAAATGGTTCAACTCTTATTTCTGTAGCAATTAATCAAACTGCTCCTCTGAATTCTGTCGAGCGATTCTCCTGCAGTGGACTTCTAACAAGCATTGAGACAAAAGCAGAATTGGACAGACAATATGGCCTAATTCTTGATCATGTCATCTTTATAGAGTATTGTCCATGTAGAAGATAATGGGGAATACCGTGAATATAAAAGCTTTGCTGCTGTGAGTTTTATGGCCTTGATGGCCTTAATGGCATGGGCCATGGTTTGGCCGACGACCTGAACAGAACAGAGGACAAAGCAAGCAATGCCTCGCTTAGCTCCGGGTAGGGAGACACAGAGAGGAGAGAAAGGAAGGAAGGCAGGTGGAACAAGGAGGCAGGCTACAGACAGTATAACACTCAAATAAGGCTCTCTGTAGGACTCTAACTCTTGTTTCTGGACAAAACTGGACACTGTAACAAGGCTTTGTAGCTGTACTCCTACTCATGCGTTTGCTGCAGAAACCTGGACTTTTAGCTTATATGTACTGTACAACAGTGTAATAAGGCTCTCTGGACTTTCGATGAAGAAATACTGTAAAGAGAAGGCCTATATTATGTATGCTTGAGGGTACTGTGCAGCTCAAGGATGTTTGACATGTTGCCCCTAAGCACTGATGCAGGGTCAGTTATCTATCATTCCCTTAATAGGTTAATAGGATTAGGCTTGGGGGTTATAGTAATATATAGTGACCGGCAATGACAGGGTTCACCATATTTAATGTAAGCCACTTTCCCCCAGCCCTCCACCCCCCCTGGCACACACACCCACCCCGCCCCCTTGGCAGACACCTTGTGGACAGGTCTCCGTTAATTGCTGTCCCACTGATTGATAGATTACAGCCTGAGAATGGAAGAGGCTGGGAGGAGAGCGCTCTCTCTCTCTCTCTCTCTCTCTCTCTCTCTCGCTCTCTCTGCAAAGGCAGCATCAAACATGGATGCCCTTGTTGTTAACACCTCCTCCACTCCCCACCCACACCATTAATTAGCGGTGAAATAGCTGCAGGAGCCAAGTTATTGACACTGCAAACTGTTTGTTTGGATGAACTTCAATCCCTATGCACAGTATATAAGTGGTGTCACTTGTTTATAGTCTCTATAGATGGATAGGCTGCAGAATATAAGAATTGCCACAGACCCATCAAGGGTTTTGGAAATGGGATGAACACTGTTTTGCAGGAGATATTGCATGTGATTGGCCCATATTCTTGTATTGAAAAATAATTTAACTTGAAATAATCTGTGCAAATCTGTCTTTGAAATATAATGTATATAGGCTACTAAAGGCACACGCTGGGTGCTAGGCTATATTTGAAATAGAAAACAAAGAAAAAAATGCATTCACATTCCATTGGACATGCCCTAAGGCATGGGTGTCAAACTCTGGCCCGTGGGCCAAATTTGGCCCGCGGGGTAATTATATTTGGCCCGCGAGACAATACCAAATTACTACTAGAGCTGGCCCGCCGGTATTATACAGCGCATTCACCACTAATACTACGAATCCCATAATGCTCTGCTGTTTTCGCGCGCCAATCAGGACAGGACCCAGAAACGCTCTCTCCTCTGTGACAGTAGTCAAAGCAACATAGACGCTACAACTGTCAGCGAGCTAACCCTTCCCAAAAAATGGCGAAAAGAAAGGCAGAAAACAGGAGCTTTCTGGACAAGTGGGAGGCAGAATATCTGTTTACATATGTAAAAGACAAACCTGTTTGTCTTGTTTGTGGAGTCAACGTGGCTATAAGTAAGGAGTACAACATTAGACGACACTATGAAACGAAACACCATGACAAATACAAGGACCTGGACATGACTCAAAGGAGCCAGAAAGTAGAGGAGATGAAAAGAAGTTTGGTTTCACAACAGAATATGTTTAAAAAAGCCACATCACAAAGCGAGGCTGCTGTAAAGGCTAGTTATATAGTGGCAGCAGAGATCGCAAAATCAGCCCGGCCCTTTAATGAGGGAGAGTTCATGAAAAAGTGCATGATGAAGGTTTGTGACCTCGTATGCCCAGAGAAAAAACAAGCATTTTCAAACGTGAGCCTGAGCAGGAACACAGTAGCTGATCGCACATGTAATCTTGCCACCAATCTGTATGACCAGCTGATGGAAAAGGGAAAAGATTTTGTTGCGTTCTCCCTCGCTGTGGATGAGAGCTGCGACGCATCTGATACTGCTCAGCTGTCAGTCTTCATCCGTGGAGTGGACTCAAATCTGTGTGTTGCGGAGGAGCTATTAGGATTCAAATCAATGCATGGCACAACCACAGGAAAGGAAATCTTTGAGGAGGTTTCCAAATGTGTAACTGAAATAAAGCTGCCGTGGGATAAACTCGTTGGATTAACGACAGATGGTGCGCCAGCAATGTGCGGTAAAAAGAGTGGACTGGTGGGCATGGTTCGGGAGAAGATGCGGGAAGAGAACTGTGCAGGTGAGCTAACTGTTTACCACTGCATCATACATCAGGAAGCACTGTGTGCCAAAGCCCTAAAGATGGAACATGTTATGACCACAGTAACACAGGTAGTTAACTTTATAAGAGCCAAAGGTCTAAATCACCGCCAGTTTAAATATTTTCTGGAGGAGTGTGGTTCGGAATACGCAGACGCGCCGTATCACACAGAGGTGAGATGGCTAAGCAGAGGAAAAGTACTGAACAGATGTTTCGAGCTGCGTGAGGAAATATGTAAATTCCTGGAAACCAAAGGGAAGGATACAGCAGAGCTCCGGGAGCAAAAGTTCCTGTGTGAGCTGGCCTTTCTCTGTGACATCTCGAGCCATCTCGATGCGCTGAACCTGCAGCTTCAGGGGCGGGGGCGCATCATCACAGACATGTACGCTGCAGTGAGGGCCTTCAAAACTAAACTGTGCCTGTGGGAGAATCAGATGCTGCAAGGAAACCCTTGCCATTTTCCCTGCTGCCAATCCATAAAAGCGCAGATCTCTACCGCCGTGTTCCCATGCGCACAGTTTGCTGAAAAACTCAGTGTTCTCGCCGCTGAGTTTAGCCGGCGATTTGCCGACTTCGATGCCCAGAAATGCAAGTTTGAACTGCTTAGTAATCCCTTCGCAGTTGATGTGGAAAATGCACCAACCAACATCCAAATGGAGCTGATTGAACTCCAGTGCAACGACACGCTGAAGTCAAAGTATGATGCTGTGGGCGCCGCACAGTTTCCACGGTTCATCCCTGACACAATGCCTCAGCTCCGCACCCAAGCTGCTCAGATGCTCTCCATGTTCGGCAGCACTTATCTATGTGAGCAACTTTTCTCCTCGATGAAGATGACCAAAACAACTCACAGGAGACGTCTGACTGATGAACATCTTCGCTCAATACTGAGGATTTCTTCAGCTCAGAGCTTGAGCCCAGACATTGATGAACTAGCATCCAAGAAGAGATGCCAGGTATCTGGCTTGGGCACATCAGATTAGACCAGTGTGCAATAATTAACATTTTCTTTATGCACTTTTTCTTGCTACAAGGCATGGGCTTGAATGGTTGATTGATTTATTATCATTTTATTTGTAAAATTATTAGCCAGTGGAAAAAGTTTATTTTGGTATTTAAATCAGAAGGCTGCAAATAGAAAAGAGGCATACAATTTTTATTTAAATTGTATTTATTTAATAAATGAATGCCATTGATGTGTTTTTTCATTTGAAATTCGATTTTGCATGTCTCCACTATTAAATTATATATTGTATGGTAATAAGCGATGCTTGTTCCATATTCAATGTTAAAGCAAAACTTGTTTGGGTTCATATTAAAAGGTTAATTTGTTCAATGTTGGCCCGTGACTTTGTTCAGGTTTTACATTTTGTCCCACTGGGTATTTGAGTTTGACACCCCTGCCCTAAGGTATTACAACTGTAGTTCACCAAACGCAGAATAGGGACACTGTAATTAGCGAGTTTACAACGAGCAATGCAGTGTTTTTAATCTGCCAACCATCCCCGTTCCTCCTCAATCCCCTCCACGCGCACGCCTCTTCTCTTCTCCTCACACTGCCTCTGTGAAATCGCCCGAAGAAACATATTTCTGGAGGAGTTGTTGTGACGTCACTCACCGGGAGCGCACAGAGCAGGGAGAGAGAAAGTCGCGTCTGTAGACTTTATATGCGGCTGCCTGACGAAGAAAAGCGGCAAGCCCGAAGAACCGGCACTGAGATCAGGGATGGTGATGCCGATATATACTGTGTCATCATCATCACTAACGGACAAATGTATCGAAATCCAGAAGTAGATAAAGCAACTAAACCGGATACGCTCTATTGCGCGTTTGTTTTTAGTTTTTTTTTATCCGTTAAAGGTCGGGAGGTATCGCTTCCAAATCGAAAGAGATACGAGCATCTTTCATGATCTACATGGAGAACAACAAAGACGAGAGGTATCCACAGATGATGTGCTATCCCTGTGCGTAAAATGGCAAGCGTGCTATCTGGCTGAAACGGAATGGATATATACCCTACTGCATAGCGACATAGACGTGCTGCCTGCCTCTGAGTCAATTCCTGCGCGGGAGTTGTGTGGAACATGTACTGGAGGAGAGTGGTGATCAGCGCACCGAATTACCGTATCCGCGCACAGCAGTCAGAGAGAGGGGGCGAATAGAAAGCTGCTGGTGAGCCTGTGGTGACCGAGTCACGGACGCGGGCTGAAGTGGTAGTGGGAATGCCAGCACTTCAAACGATGGGGCTTTAACAGCCCCGCTTCATACTGATGCACCAAACACTTCAATTTTGACCCAGCACTGAGTCCTTTTCCACGGCCATGATCATCTATTTTTCCCCTCAACTGACGGATTGACTAGTATTTTTATTCGCCCCAGCTATTTCTGAAGGGGGATTTATTTTGTGCATTCCACACGTGTTGTAGACTGTTTTCTCTTATTTTTGGGGGGTGAGAAGCATTGCGCTGGATGGGAGCAGAATGGAAGGCTGTGTGTGTCTCTGAAGACTGCTGGCCTCTCTCCTCGGGTGTTAATAAGCCGTCGCCACTCGCCAGCCAGGATGCAGCTTCTTAGAGTTGCGTGGGCTTTAGCGGGAGCGGCAATCTGTTGTTTTGTTGTTCTTCTCATCCACTCACGCTTGCTCAAAGAAGGTAATTGTTTATGTAAATGATTCCAGACCATTATATAATGGATTTGTCATATTACATAGCTCTGTTTTCATGTCGCCTGTCTATACTGTAGCCCACTCACTGTCTTTCATATATCAAGTCTCCTAGCCCTAGATGACATCAGATAAGAGCCTCGTACAGAATGCGTCTTTGGCTCTCAAGCTTAATCAACTTTTCCATGGCGTAAACCTGCTGGATTTGACCCCAAGCCAAAACATACAATTCGATTCGATAATATCAATATCTATCTATTTGATGAATGTGAACACTTCCATGGTCTGATTGTCACCAGCAATACTTTCCTACTGGTTAATGGCAACAAGTTATAGACCTATCCAATCGATCCAATTATATTTATTATATATTTTTTGTAATTTACCAACTAAAAATAACAGAAGATAAATACATTGATACTGTATATAACGTTAATATATGGATACTATCCCGTTTCAATAGATAGTGTGATTTAAAGTTGAGTTCTTCAATAGATGGCACTATAGTCTAGCTTTAGGGTAAGGCTGAGGTCAAACAATTATTATTTCCTCCAATTAGCCTGCTGTTATTCTTGTTGTCATGCTTCATGCCTTGACCACTGGATACAATCCATCCCTGCTAAACATTCATTCACCTTATGGCGAAGCGCTAGTTACAAATCTTAGTGTTGCCCTCTGCAGTATTGCTCTGTGGTTTATATTATGGCCTGCATTAATGTCGTTTATAAATGTATAGGGAGCTGTTTTTATTGTACAGCTTTTAAGACAATTAATTTGTTTTCATTTGCACACATTCTCCAGTTGTTTTGATTTCATTTTTTATTTGAACCCCAAATAACCCTGGATATCACATTGGTAAAGCTTTGAATGTGCATTCTATGCACAAACCGCCATGCCTTTTCTCTCATGTCTGGCCTGAGGCGAGGGGCGCTGTTTGTGTGTGGGTGTGTGGCAGGCAGCAGGGTCCTTAGGTTACGACTCGGCCAGGCTCCTCTCCTCACTGTCAGTAGAAAGGCAGGTCAACCGGTGGCAAATGGTCTCTCTCTCTATGGCATCTCTGAGCCACATGGTGGAAAGATATATTCATGCGTGCCAAGTGAGAGAGACTTTTACTGTTAGTCTTGTGCCGACAGGGCTAAAGGGGCTGTCAGGGCTCTGAGCTCTGACTAACGTTACAGCCCAAATCATCCACATCCACCCAACTGAATTCATGTGGCGTGTGATAGGCCAGGGCATGGTATTCTTCTGGAATGGGAATGTGATAGGCAGCATATCATAGGCTGTGCTATTCTTCCGGAAAGCCAAATTAATACACAAATGCAATATATCTTAGCTTCCTGGTCAATGAGTTTGTGATCGTGACCAAGGCTACATTTGTCCATGTTCAATAGCATTTTGTGAATATCATTATGTTCCTTTCCACAACACAAAAATAGCAAATTGGTTCGCTAACACTTCTTTTATGTTTAGAAAACATGTATTTTATGTCCTGTAGCCTTTGGTTATTTTGTTCATGTTGTTAGCTTTAATATATCAGAGGTTTGGAATTGGAAGTCTATTGTGGAAGGTATTTTTCTTGAAATATATGCAAGGAAGCAGGAAGAGGCATACAAAGGAAGCTGGGACCATGTTCCCTTTGTGCTGTTAGAATTGCCAAGGTCAAAACGCACGGTAGGCTACAGAATAAAAAACACGCTGCTGATATAATGAATTCAAAGGAACTGCATTAACTGCTTATTCTATTGGGGCCAGAATAATATGATTTTGCTCATACAGTTGCTAGTAGCTACAATCTTTTGAAATGTTCTCAGTCATAATGACATATTTTCACATCTCTTTGCATTGAATGTTAACGAACCAAAACATGAACATGTATTTTTTCCAAATGAAATAAATAAGTGCTATATTTAGCTTCCCCAGCATGACAAATAACTAACATATACAGGCAAGCAGGACTCTATATACAGTGCATTCGGAAGTATTCAGACCCCTTCCCATTTTCCACATTTTGTTATGTTACAGCCTTATTCTAATATTTATTAAACACATTTTTTTCCTCATCAATCTACACACAATACCCCATAATGACAAAGCAAAAACAGTTTTTTAGAAATCTTTGCAAAGGTATAAGAAAAATATATAAACACTACCATTCAAAAGTTTGGGGTCACTTAGAAATGTCCTTGTTTTTGAAAGAAAAGCATATTTTTTTGTCCATTAAAATAACATCAAATTCTTCAGAAATACAGTGGCGACATTGTTAATGTAGTAAATGACTATTGTAGCTGGAAACTGCAGATTTTATATTGAATATTTATATAGGCTTACAGAGGCCCATTATCAGCAACCATCACTCCTGTGTTCCAATGGCATGTTGTGTTAGCTAATCCATGTTAATAATTTTAAAAGGCTAATTGACCATTAGAAAACCCTTTGAAAATTCATTTTTCAACCACTCCTCAAATTTCTTGTTAGCAAATTATAGTTTTGGCAAGTCGATTCGGACATCTACTTTGTACATGACACAAGTAATTTTTCCAACAATTGTTTACAGACAGATTATTTCACTTATAATTCACTGTATCACAATTCCAGTTGGTCCGAAGTTTACATACACTAAGTTGACTGTGCCTTTAAACAGCTGTCATGGTTTAAAAAGCTTCTGATAGGCTAATTGACATCATTTGAGTCAATTGGAGGTGTACCTGTGGGATGTATTTCAAGGCCTAACTTCAAACTCAGAGCCTCTTTGCTTGACATCATGGGAAAATCTAAAGAAATCCGCCAAGACCTCAGAAAATAAATTGTAGACCACCACAAGTCTGGTTCATCATTGGGAGCCATTTCCAAACACCTGAAGGTACCACGTTCATCTGTACAAACAATAGTACGCATGTATAAACACTATGGGATTACGCAGCCGTCATACCGCTCAGGAAGGAGACGTGTTCTGTCTCCTAGAGATGAACGTACTTTGGTGCGAAAAGTGCAAATCAATCTCAGAACATTAGCAAAGGACCTTGTGAAGATGCTGGAGAAAACAGGTACAAAATAATCTATATCCACAGTAAAATGAGTCCTTTATCGACATAACCTGAAAGGCCGCTCAGGAAAGAAGAAGCCACTGCTCCAAAACCGCCATAAAAATGCCAGACTACGGTTTGCAACTGCACATGGGGACAAAGATCATCATGATGAAACAAAAATAGAACTGTTTGGCCATAATGAACATCATTATGTTTGGAGGAAAAAGGGGGAGGCTTGCAAGCTGAAGAACACCATCCCAACCGTAAAGCACGGGAGTGGCAGCATCATGTTGTGGGGGTGCTTTGCTGCAGGAGAGACTGGTGCACTTCACAAAATAAATTATGTGGATACATTGAAGAAACATCTGGAAGGCAACCTGAAACGTTAGACCCAAGTTAATTGTTTAACTTGAGTCTAACATTTCGTCGCCTTCCACAAGCTTATGGAAAAAGGCAATGCTACCAAATACGAATTGAGTGTATGTAAACTTCAGACCCACTGGGAATGTGATGAAAGAAATAAAACTGAATATATCATTCTCTCTACTATTATTCTGACATTTCACGTTCTTAAAAGAAAGTGGTGTTCCTAACTGACCTAAGACAGGGAATTTTTACTAGGATTAAATATCAGGAATTGTGAAAAGCTGAGTTTAAATGTATTTGTCTAAAGTGTATGTAAACTTCTGACTTCAACTGTATATTGGCAGCACCCTGACATTTTAATGTAAATAAAAGGAAACAAATGTCACCATTTCTGCATGTTTTCAGATATCAGCAGGGTGTCAGGACAGGGTATCTTAGGTAAGCATGCACATTGCATTGCTGGAATTTTGAACAGGCAGGAGAGAGGTTGCAAGTTGCATAATATGGCACTGCATCTTAATTTTTATTCACCCTTTATTTTACCGAGTAAGTTGACGAGAACTCATTCTCATTTACAGCAACAACCTGGGGAATGATTACAGGGGAGAGGAGGGGCGATGAATGCAAGCCAATTGGAAGCTGGGGATGATTAGGTGGACATGATGGTATGAGTGCCAGATTGGGAATTTAACCAGGACACCAGGGTTAACACCCTTACTCTTTCGATAAGTGCCATGGGATCTTTAGTGACCACAGAGAGTCAGGGCACCCGTTTAACGTCCCATCCGAAAGACAGCACCTTACATCGGGCAATGTCCCCAATCACTGCCCTGGGGCATTGGCATATTGTTTTAGACCAGAGGAAAGAGTGCCTCCGATTGGCCCTCCAACACCAATTCCAGCAGCATCTGGTTCGACTAGGACTCCCACCATCCAGGTGACCGACCAGGACCTGCTTAGCTTCAGAGGCAAGCTAGCAGTGGGATGCAGGGTGGTATGCTGCTGGCCTCATGAGTTGAGGATGTGGAGATGGAGGTGGAGGATTTAGAATGCCACATTATATAATCCTATGCAATGGCTCACCTATGACTATGACAATGACTAAATAATCCTTAATTTAACCCATGAAGTCCCTGACTCTGACACTGTTTAAATTGAGCATTTTGGACTGATTTTACATGTCTGTCATTTAACTAATTTGACTGACAAATTCACTTAAGATCTGATTCAGCTAGTAAATCAATAAATACAGTTTACCAAGACATTTGTTACAGACCACCAATAAGAAAAGGACGCCTAGAGTGACAGTGGAATGGGGAACCTCTCCATTGGGAGTTCAGTAATAAGAAACCTCCCCTAAATTCCCTTGCTCTCTACTGTCCCTTCTCTCTGTGCCAGACCAGTCTTCATCCATTGATTTAATTGATGTCTCACAGTTTGGCACGTGGTGTGGTATGGTATGGTGTGTCGGAGAGAACAATGACATAGGGATTGTGGGGATATGGATGAGGTGGGAAGGGGGGCAAGAACAGTTTGACATAATATTTGACAAACAATTTGACATGTAGCATTATAGTGTCTAAGTGAAAGGAGTGTGATCCTCTGGTGTGTGTTTGTCTTTGTGATACCCAGATTGCATATTTAAGGTGAAAGTGCTGGTAAACATTATAGTGTAGTTACCGTGGCATAGTAGTGTGACTTACATGTACAGCATGTACAAATGGCAGGCGCATTCACCAATGTTGCTCTTCCTCACAAAGATGCTTAAACCTGCAGAAAGAAAAGGAGGGATTTGGTTGTTTTGCCCTTGAGCACTGCATACCTCCAGGCTGATGTGATGAAGATAATACATTTGTTTAGCGTGCCAGTAATACTCCCATGCAGCACACACACAGGCAGACATGCACACACACAGGCAGACACACACACACACACAACACAGATGCAAATAAGAGCTCATGGTTATTGTACTCTATGCGGAAATCCCTATTTTGTCACCTCCAACTCTTTTTGTGTAAGTAAGGGGTACCTTACATCAAGGATTAGCAGTTGAATGTAATTATCTGAAAGGGGTTCGAATATACTGTAATTGACAACCTTAAGAATACAACAATAACTGATTGAATTAGTGAAAAATCAGGTCATATGAATCGAAGATAATTGAAAATATAGATTTGTTGTGGTATTTGTTATCTAGTCACAATTCAGATAAAACAGCCCCGGGTTATGGCTAGGGTTGGACAGAATCCAGATTTGTATTTCCTCATACCATCCTTCTCTCATCACGGGATTACAGCATTACCGGCTTAATAAACAAGGGGATGCTAAAAACGCAAAAAAAAGGCCATTGGGTATCTATTAGCAGAATGCAAACAAAATTAGCACAAGTACTAGTGGATTTAATAGAGATTGCTATACTAAGGATCGCAAACAAAAATAAACTAATTGCAAAGACAGGCAATCCAGCTCATAATGTTATACAAGTGTAGGTAGTAGCTACCGAATGTCATTTTTGGTGAGCTTGGAAATTTGCAAGCTAATGTGAACGAGAGACATTGTGCAAACAAACACAGTTTTGAAAGCATGCTTGTCTGAAGGAAGAACAGCACTGGCTCTGGAGCAGCATGTGTACACGCTATGTCTGTGTGGAGTTTGGAGTTGCTAGGGCAACAGGCCTGCCTGCTCTGCTTGGAGAAGATGGGGGAGTAGCAGACTGAGGGTCCGAGAACAGAAAGGAGAAAAAAATACAAGGACAAAGATAGCAGTGGCAGCTGTAACTCATCCAAAGCGCTTTGACTTATCAAACATCGCAGAAAGCTAACACTGAATGATGCACCGTCTTCATATTAATTCAGACACTTACAGTACTTGACTGACTAGCTGTGGTATTTACAAACAAACAAGTGACTGACTCAACTGTTCTGGGAAATTGCGGTAAGCTTCATAATGTGTGACAGGTGAAATGAAGAACGCAGTCTGCTTTATCTCCTAACGTATTTCACAAGTTGACTGCAGATATTAACTGAAAAAGTAGCTACAAATATTAAAATGTATAAAAAAAAACGTAAAATAAAAAAGTTTTGACGGTATTGAAAATCCACCCCGTGGCTATATCCAAATACCCCGGTATACGGTATTACACGGTATAGTGCCCAAGCCTAGTTGGTGGTGCAGTATTTGTAGCCTGCAGCATCTATTGCACCATATTTATTTAGGGTTTTATTGATTGCAGTTTCTCAGTGCCCTGAGGACAGTAAAATTCCCGTGTTAGGAAATAGCTAAGACTAATGTAAGTTGCCTGTGGAGTTATAGGGTTAGGCATAGGGCTAGGTTTTTATCAGAAAAGTGTTTGGGGTTTTGCGCTTCTTCCTTAGTTTGTCTCCAGTGAATAGCATTCATCTGATTTAAAAGGCTCCAGACCTAAGTGACCACTCTCTCCACCCCTGTTATGTCTGTCTATCTGCTTCAATTAAAAGTAGGCTTTAGGTACAGATCTACTGTAGTGGCAGCTTATCCTTCAGCAAATCCTCACCTTAACCTGAACCAATAGGGGTAAAACGCACCTGAACACCTTGAACATAGATCAGTGTTTAGTAGCAACTAGGGTCTCAGTAAAGCCCACAACAGTGGAGAGAGACACACACACACACACACACACACACACACACACACAGCGGTAGAGAGGGAGGGAGCCACCCAGCCAGGTCCCTGAGGTTAGAGGCTTGGAGGGTTGTTTGTCTAATTGACTGTCAGGGAGTGGGAGGAGGATCTTCTCAGATCAGCGTTTTCCTCCAGGGGTGGAAACCAGGGGGTGCTCCTTCTCTATCTGTTGCATTGGCAACATATCAATCATTAGCATTTAAAAAGGAGGCAACTTATTCATTCCTCGTAAATAACTGAGATCATCAGCTGTAATGTAGCAGCACTACTGTAGCAGATCCATACTGAAACAGGAGTCAGCAGCACACCGTGTGTGTGTGTGTGCGCGCGCGCCTGCGAGTGTGTGTGTGCTTGCTCCACTCAATCTCTGTTTACATCCCCAGCTGATCCTACTCATAATAGGTGTATCGGCTACATTGAAAAGAGGGTTGCTTGTTGTTGTCGATCTACATTGACATAGATACATACAGTATATGCTTGAATGATAAAATTGCATTATACTGTATGGATAAAGTATTTTGAAGGAGTCTCAAAGTACCACTGTTGATTGCACTATTGTAGACATGTTAGTTTATATGGTATTCGTTTGTTTGTAGAACATTACCTTCTGTCTAACAGGGTAAAAACATACTCCACGTTTCACTGGAATGAATTGCATGTTTCTTTTAGCCGGAATAATCGAGACATCATCGATTTTAGCAAGGCCAGCCACAGTCTTTGTCTTGCCTGTCAGATTGTGTCTGAAGCAATTTCATAAAGATTTTCTGCAGCTGACTTGAAGCCAAACAGGCTCCTTCATGTCTCTCCACCCCCCTCCTGCATCTGTCAATGATCGCCAACTCTTTATTTTCAACTGAAAAACAAATTAAAAGAAATGACACAATGAATATCCTAAAACATTGGACGCCACATTCCCTTAGCTTGTTACGACTTGAATAGATTGAATGCTGAGAACAATTTCATCCTGACCCAAAGACAATGAAGGAAAATATTTTTTCTGTGAAGGCGTATGGGAAAAGTAATCATGACTGTCTACTTGAAGTACATACTCATCTACCTGGTAATTTTATTATGTGTGTCTGCATGACGGTCAGGTGGGGTGATGTAGATGTTAGTCATGTAGCTAAACTGCCAAAATCATGATTCAGTGATCAACTTATTAATTGACTCCGTTCTATGCTATTAGAATGATATGTGCTTCAACTGACATGATATTCAACTGCTATCTTAGCTACAGTGTTATTGGATCATAAAAATGTCCTATTTAATTTGTTCATTTGAAACTAATTTTAGGTTTGTTGTGGTAAAAGTGGGTTGCTTGCATTTAGCGTTAGGCTAGACCATTAACATGGTTTGCAGTTAATAAATAGGAATGGACATTCAGTGCTGGCGTACCGTACATAGACATGGAAGTGTATGGCTGTATGAGTGCAATGTACTCCGGAGGTGTAAGGGCGACATTCTCTCTCTCTCTCTCTCTCTCTCTCTCTCTCTCTCTCTCTCTCTCTCTCTCTCTCTCTCTCTCTCTCTCTCTCTCTCTCTCTCTCTCTCTCTCTCTCTCTCTCTCTCTCTCTCTCTCTCTCTCTCTCTCTCTCTCTCTCTCTCTCTCTCTCTCTCTCTCTCTCTCTCTCTCTCTCTCTCTCTCTCTCTCTCTCTCTGGACGTCAGTAAATGGGAACATATAGTTTTACGCTCGTCTTTACAACCCTTTCAACACCCACAGAGAAAAAACAGACTGCTTTAGCTTAATCATTACTGTTCATTCCATATGGATGGAATAACTTAATTATTAGACAGACTGGGCTTGTTAAAACCGAGTCATAAATACAGAACGTTTTTCTTAGCTTCTGGGTCGAAGCCAAACTACTGCTAGTGCTAGCACCAGCAGGCGTTGAGTTCTGGCTGTTGATTAGGTGACACGCACACATGTATGCACGTGACATGCACACATGCATTGCATGCAGAAAAACACATAGGCATGCAGACGCAGACACGAACATAAAACACACACACACCTAATGTCTGTATAGAAACATGCAATAGGGCTGGGCTGGCCAGTCGGGTCAAAGCTTTCTACAATCTCAATATTTCTTCCCCTGAGTGGTACTCCATCCATTTGTTATGCGTTGGTGTGCATATTGGCAGGCTGATGGGTACTGCACCAACAATCTCTTTTTCTTCTCTTTGATATAACATTGACTTAAAACTCCCTTTGCACCTCGAGTCCACACATATATATCCCATGATGTTTCATATTGCAGGGAATAATCACAGTGGGGGAAAAATTATACAATCTCGGAGAGGATAGGACTCCGACAATGAGGTATCTGTGCCACAGAGAACACACAAGTGTGAACACACAAAAAAGACGAATAATGATATTTATACAGAAAATGAAATATGCCGGGCTTGCACATTTGCGTTGCTGAACAAACAATAAATTATACCTTGTTTTGCTACAGAAGCCCAATGATAATATCGCACCCAATGAGATAAAATAAATAGGGCTGCTTGGATGCAGATGTGAGAATGCCCTTGCTTAAACCAAATGGAAACAGAAACATTCACATGTAGGTCCTGTCATAGTGGGTTACCTCAAGCATACATTATGGCTACGGCTCTGCACAGCTCGCTGCAATGGGGTCAGTCTGTAAACGCACAACTTCACCTAGCCGGTGTGTCCGTGTTTGTCTCTTTAGCTCAGAGGAATCTCTATTCAGACCACACACACACACACACACACACACACACACAAATGCCTGCATGAGCACACACACACACACACACACACACACTGAAGAATCTCATATGCAGTGAGATATTAAGTGTACTCACTATAACCAAATCATTTTATGAACTTGCACAAGGCTTGAACTTCATAAAAAACTGTGCCAGAGAAAGGAAAATTAAGCCATGAAAATCTGTATATAGCCCCTCTGTATATAGCCTCCTTATTGTTATGTACATTGAACGTGTTACTTTTTGATTGATTAGATTTTTTTTAACTTTAGTTTATTTAGTAAATATTTGATTAACTCTATTTCTTGAACTGCATTGTTGGTTAAGGGCTTTTAAGTAAGCATTTCACGGTAAAGCCTACACATGTTGTATTCGGGCGGATGTGACAAATATTTAACATTTTTATTTGATTTGATTTAAAATACAGAACAGAAGAATCTGTCTGTAAAGATTGACCAACGATTTTCTTCTTCTGTATCCACTGCCGATTCGTGAAGCAATTACAAACCACATGGCGCCTGGTTATCCTATATGACTGGTAGAGACCAACATTTCTGAAGCAGTGTCATCAAAGATTCAGGAAGCCTGAAAATGTGGACGAGACAACAAGTATCTGCTTCTAGTTCTGCGTGTCAGCACCACACACACACACACTAGGAATGTGTATCTTTCCCTTTCCATACGATACATGGGCTCCTATACAAAATGATTCCGTTTGATTAGAGGAACGAATCGAAGCGATTCTGTTTGATGCAAATACGATTCGATGCACTAACATCTGTGACATAAACACATAAATTTTCCAACTCATGAGTTGACTGCTGTGTGTGTGTGTGTGTGTGTGTGTGTGTGTGTGTGTGTGTGTGTGTGTGTGTGTAAATTATGTATATGTCTATGGTGTATGTAGGCACCTGAGCTGAGCCATGAATAAAATCTCATGTAAACCCTGATCAGGGCCTATAGCCAGATAATAGTTGTTTCTCCGGCGGTAGCTTAGGCTACTTTCGTAAAATACAAATTTCAACAGCACATTTTATAAAAATAACTACAACTGATCAAGCGTAATATTGCACAAGACATTTTACAAGCATTTTAATGCTGAAGGTGATGTGCAGAGCTGCCAGATAAGGAATCGGCCTACCTCTCACTGGTCCACACAGTGCAGTTTAACTAGGCTGCTGATATTGCCTGGGGTAGGTTGGTATGCAAAATTACTTGTAGATCAGTTACAGTCCACACAATTACACACATTGAAGGAGTTGTTTCCGTAACACATGCACGCACACACAAAATTGACACACGCACAAACAAACACACTGACACACAGCAGCAGTCTGATGGAGAGATTGAGAGATGGCATGACTCACACAACATGCTAGCAGAGAGAGAGAGAAACTGACAGACTGACTGACAGACAAGCACGCAGGCAGACATGACACACACACACACACACACACACACACATATACACACACACACACACACACACACAAGACCAGTGAAGCCTAGTGAGACAGCAAAACTAGTAGAACCCACCCTCATCTTACCTCACCCTAATAGCTTGTGATCGGCTAGCAGAGCTACACAAAGTGTTCAGCCCAGGTGTAACCACTTGAGCAAATTGCCTCATTAATTGATGGACTTGAACCCATTGCGGTGCGCTCCAGCGTGCAGAGCAGAGTAGAAAGGGATGCTGCCTGCCTGCTTGCTGCCAGTGGAGGGAAGGGAGTCTATCAGACTCTAATGAAATAATTGGCACAAATGGTTACACATGGGCTCACTGCTTTGTCAGGCCCTTTCTCCCATCAGTACAGATAACCGCTCAACTGGATATGCCTGATGGACCATGCCACTGCTTGTAAGAGCAAATGGAATGATGAGCGGAGGAGCAGTGGTAGCTTACGACTGGACTGACTGACCACAGACTGACACATAGCGCTGTGACAGTTAATGAGGTAGAAAGGAAAGGGACAGATGGACTGTTTTGTCAGGAAGAGAGAGGGGGGAGAGACAGAGATATTGAAAGAGAGAGGAAGAAAGAAGAAAGAGATTTTAAGAGAGATGGAGACAGAAAGAGATTGCCACAGGTTGTAGCTGGTCTGCTACTCTGTTTTATTTTTTGGGGGATACTATGGTGACTCGTCCTAAAAAAAAGGTATTGGTAGGAAGTGAATGGCTATTGCCAAGCCATGTTTAAGAGCTGGTCAGAGACTATACAATACCATAAAGTATTTGAGAGATGAAGTTTGTGTGTGATGTGCATGTAGTTAGCATGGTTCACTCTGTTTACCTGTATGTGTGTGTACAGTGCATTCGGAGAGTATTCAGACCCCTTGATTTTTGTACGTTATAGCCTTATTCTATATGTCAATGGTGTACTGGAGACGAAGTCAGGTGCAGTAGAGCAGAGTATAATGAACAGGCTCACTTTTATTATTGTTTCAAAAACGAAAGCACTATATAAACCAAACGCGCTCAAAAAACGAAACATAAAAGTAAAGCGCGTAAACTAACACCACATAACATGAAACAATTAAACACAAAACATGCTGGGAACCAGATAGTTAAATACAAGTAGATTTATTGGGGAAATGAAAACCAGGTGTGTATGGAAACAAGACAAGAAAACTGGATTGGAAAACTGATGGAGCATTCATCAACCCGTACGGCATGACGAGGTACTCATAATGCCCTTTGGTGGTACTAATCGCTGTCTTCCACTCGTCTCCCTCCCGGATACGCACCAGGTTATACACACTCCTGAGATCCAGTTTCGTGAAGAAGCGCGCCCCATGCATTGATTCAATCGCCGTGGCGATAAGAGGTAGCGGAGTAACTGTACCTCGCCGTGATTTGATTGAGACCTCTATAATCAATGCATGGGCCTAAACCTCCATCCTTCTTCTTCATGAAAAAATAAACTTAGGAGGCGGGTGAAGTAGAGGGCCAAATGTATCCCTGACGCAGGGATTCATAGACATGTATTCGTAGCCACCGTCTCTGCCTGCGACAGGGAAACACGTGACTCCTGCGTGGCGCAGCGTCTGCCCGGGGATTTATCGCACAATCCCCCCCTCGATGAGGTTATAATTGAGTCGCCTTCTTTTTACAGAAGGTGAAAGTCAAATCGGTATATTCTGGGGGGATGTACACCTGATCTGGACTTTCCACAGTGGTAGCACAAACGGAAACCCCTACACACCTCCCTGAGCACTCTCACGACCACCCCGTGAGAGCCCTCTGTTGCCAGGAAATAGTGGGGTTATGCAGAGCCAACCAGGGAAGGCCTAGTACCACAGGAAACGCAGGAGAGTCAATGAGAAAGAGACTGATTCTCTCCTCATGATCCCACTGCATAACCATGGCCAAGGAGATGATGGCCTCCCTGATTAGACGGACACTAATGGTCGACTATCTAGAGCGTGTACCGGGAAGGGTCTAACTATATGAAAAATGGGCATCCCTAACCTAATGGCTAATGCTCTGTCAGTAAAATTCCCAGCTGCGCCTGAATCGACGAGTGCCTTATGCTGGGAATGTGGGGGAAACTCAGGGAAACAAACAGGCACAAACAGTTGATCAACAGAGGACTGGATGAGTGTGGTGCAAACTCACCTGGGGTGACGCCAGAGTGCCCTGCCTGTTGCCTCGACACCCAGAGGAACCAACACGGCGCCGACCGGCAGGGTGTCCTCTGCGGCCTCTGATGGCTCCTCCTCCAGTCTCCCTATGCGCTGCACCTCTCCCTATGCGCTGCACCAGAGCGGGGGTGCTAGATGATGGAACCGACAGAGCCCCCTCTGGACGTCCTCGGGTGACCAGCAGGTTATCCAACCGGATGGACAAATCCACCAGTTGGTCAAAGGAAATGGTGGCATCCCTGCAGGCCAGCTGACATCGGACGTCCTCTCGTAGGCTGCATCGATAGTGGTCGATGAGGGCCCTGTCGTTCCAGCTTGCTCCGGCCAAGGTCCAGAATTCCAGGGCGAAGTCCTGGGTGCTCCTCGTCCCCTGCCTCAAATGGAAGAGCCTTTCCCCCACCGCTCTGCCCTCAGGTGAATGGTCGAAGACGGCCCTGAAGTGACGGATTGAAATACTCTAAGTGGTCTGGCGCCGTGTCTCCTTCTCTCCACACGCCGTTTGCCCACTCCAGTGCTCTTCCTGTGAGGCAGGAGACAAGGGCAGCCACTCTCTCCCCTCCTGAGGGAGCTGGGTGCACAGTGGCCAGGTAGAGGTCCAGTTATAACAAGAATCCCTGGCACTGTGCTACCGCTCCATTATACTCCCTGGTAAGGGAGAGACGCATCCCCCCGGAATTCTCTCCGGATGGAACGGGTGGAGACAACCCCGGTTGTGCTGATCGAGGCACTGGAGAGACTTCCTGTCTCACCCAGCGGTCCATGGCCTGGACAACGCAATCCATGGCACCAAGATGATGTAACAATGGCCGAATGTTCCTGGACGCGCTCCTCGACTCCTCTAACCGGGGTACCTGCTCCTGCTGACTCGATGGGCGGTGTGTAATTCTGTCAATGGTGTATTGGAGGCGAAGTCAGGTGCAGGAGAGCAGAGTATAATGAACAGGCACACTTGTATTATTGTTCCAAAAATGAGAGCACTACATAAATCAAACTCACTCAAAAAAGGAACATAAAAGTAAAGCGCGTAAACTAACACCACATAACATGTCGTTCCATGTTATGTTCATAACATGTCGTTCCATGAAAAAATTACACACAAAACATGATGGGAATCAGAGGGTTAAATACAAGTAGATTGATTGGGGAAATGAAAACCAGGTGTGTATGGAAACAAGACAAGACAAATGGATATTTGAAAAATGGAGCGGCGATGGCTAAAAAGCCTGTGACGTCGATCGCCGAACGCCGCCCGAACAAGGAGAGGAGCCTACTTCGGCGGAAATCGTGACACTAAAATGTATTAAATATAACATTTTCCTCATCAATCTACATCAATCTAATCACAAAGATAAAACTGTTATTTTTATGTTTGCAAACAGAAATACCTTATTTACATAAGTATTCAGACCCCAAATTAAGCCCAGGTGAATCCTGTTTCCATTGATCATCGTTGAGATGTTTCTGCAACTGATTGGAGTCCACTTGTGGTAAATTTAATTGATTGGACATGATTTGGAAAGGCACACACCTGTCTATATAAGGTCCCACAGTTGACAGTATATGTCAGAGCAAAAACCAAGCCATGAGGTCGAAGGAATTGTCCGTAGAGCTCTGAGACGGGATTGTGTCAAGGCACAGATCTGGAGAAGTGTACCATCTAATTTCTGCAGCATTGAAGGTCCCCAAGAACACAGTGGCCTCCATCATTCTTAAATGGAAGAAGTTTGGAACCACCAAGACTCTTCCTAGAGCTGGCCACCCAGACAAACTGAGTAATCGGGGGAGAAGGGCTTTGGTCAGAGATCTGACCAACAGTTCCTCTGTGGAGATGGGAGTACCTTCCAGAAGGACAACCATCTCTGCAGCACTCCACCAATCAGGCCTTTATGGTAGAGTGACCAGACAGAAGCCACTCCTCAGTAAAAGGCACATGACAGCCCGCTTGGAGTTTGCCAAAAGGCACCTAAAGGACTCTCAGACCATGAAAAACAAGATTCTCTCGTCTGATGAAACCAAGATAGAAACCTGGCACCATCCCTACGGTGAAGCATGGTGGTGGCAACATCATGCTTTTGGGATGGTTTTCAGCGACAGGGACAGGGAGACTAGTCAGGATCAAGACAAAGATAAATGGAGGAAAGTACAGGGATGTCCTTGATGAAAATCTGCTTCAGAGGTTCACCTTCCAACAGGGCAATGACACTAAGCAACTTCAGGGGCAAGTCTGAATGTCCTTGAGTGGCCCAGCCAAAGCCTGGACTTCATCTCGAACATCAGGTCTCCCTAATCGAACATCTCTGGAGAGACCTGAAAATAGCTATGCAGCAAAGCTCCCCATCCAACCTGACAGAGCTTGAAAGGATCTGCAGAGGAGAATGTGAGAAACTCCCCAAATAAATACAGGTGTGCCAAGCTTGTTGGTCAAACCCAAGAAGACTCAAGGCAGTAATCGCTGCCAAAGGTGCTTCAACAAAGTACTGAGTAAAGGATTTGAATACTTATGTAAATGTGATATTTCAGGGAGTTATTTTGCAAAAAATAAAAAATAAACTTTTATGGGGTATTATGTATACATTGATGAGGGGGAAAAATATTTAATGAATTTTAGAATAAGATTAACGTAACAAAATGTGGAACAAGTCAAGGGGTCTGAATACTTTCCAAATTCACTGTGTGTGTGTGTGTTTGGTGGGGGCAGATGATGAGGAGGGAGGATGGGGTGGTGGTGTGGGAGAGCTTGGGGGTGGTGAATACTGAAAGGCTAAACGTGTGGACAGCGGCACTGAGCAAAGCAAAGCAACCCTCCATAATGAGCTCTGACAGTAGAGAACTGCACAGGGAAGAAAATAAGGGCAGCTAGCTAGACTAGCGCTGCAGAGTGAGAGCTTAGATCCCCCCCCCCCCCCCCCCCCCGGTTACTGTGGAAATACAGATAAGCGTATTTCCTCTCTTATTCTCATAAGAAGCTCTGCATTGGGTCTGTTGTGCAGAGAATACCAATTACTCTGAACCAATACCTCACTACTGGCAAGCAACCTCCACTCTGCTCTGAGCCAGAGTGAAGAGAAGGAAAGAGTGAAAAATAATCTACTCTATAATTTCAACTCTTTCTGCAGCCTCAACCCTGTCTGTTTAAAACATATTCATGAGCTCCTTGATCATTTCCTAATACCATTTAGCAAACATGACCAGAGACCTAGGTTGCGTCCCACATGGCAGTCCCACATGGCAGCCTATTCTCTACATAGTGCACTATTTTTGACCAACTATTTTTTGACCAAAGCCCATAATGGCACCTGATCAAAAGCAGTACAGTACAGTACAGTACAAAACAAAAAAAAACCTATAACAGCATCAGCAGGCATTTAATATGATGATTGAACTTTACAGTACATTGGAGCTTTGCTTTGCCCAGATAGAATGATCATGCAGTAGTAGCTTAGCTATAGTGTCTGAGAACCAAATGGCATCCTATTCCCTAGTGCACTAGTATCAAAAGTGTGGTGCTCGATAATAGTCGGGGTGTAGAGCGGAATGAATAATGAATGTCTAAATGCTGGGCCACAGTAGAGAACATCCCCCCTATTAGACTGGATTGTCTGTCTGAGTCTAATGGCAGCTACTAGCTTTATTACTATAGTCATACACACATAGACAGGCACACAGGAATGCACACACACACAAACACACACACACACACTAATGTAGACACGGTACATTACCTTAACAGAGAAATATTTCTCCCAATAAAGTACTGTACTGTATGGAATGTCTATACGACAAAGCAATGGGCATAATACACACGCACACCACAGTGATGGAAGCGGAGAGGGGAGTCAAGCCGTGTATTGTATCAGCTTGATAATAGCACTCAAACGGTCAATTTTCACCAGATGAATGACAGGGCTTTGAGTCACAGTAGGGAGAAAAATGAGGATGCGAGTCGCATTGAAATCATACGCTTCTACCCTGTGTCACCTTCACCACTGACAGCCACAGTATATTCGTTTTTCCTTCTATTTTCTTCCGTTATTCTTTCCCCTTTCTTTTTTCCAAAGCATTGCTCATCAGAGAGACAGAAATGTGTTTATTTCAGGAGTCAACTGTCAAGAGCCCACCTTTGTGATTGGCACAAAGCCTGGTGATGCTCTGTATTGGCTTTAAAAGCATCACGTTTTACAACCTCAGCAGCTCTACTCTTCTGTACATCGTGTACAATATTGTCTACATTGTGCTTGGTAATGCATTTTTCCTTTCCTTTGCTTCAGCAATTGCTTAACAAACTATTACCAATAATATAGGCTACTAATAAAATAATTGGTAGACATCAGTAGGCTAAAATAGATTTTTCTTCTACACAAGGATTTATTTCCAGTAACTGGTCTGAAAAACCTCCTCACCCTCACTGGTTGGACCGTTCATGTGTTGGGCCATAATCCGGTGCACCCTGGTTCAGTCTAATTTGACTCCCCCATTGGTGTCCTTATGGGGAGGCCGCGCATAGGTATTGGAACTCAGCCGCTCACTCACCCACAATTTTCACAGGTACCAAACATTTGACAGAGATAAGGAGCTCCAAGGACTAACTGCAAATAAACACATTTGATGGAAATGAAATGAACGTCTACCACGTGAGTTAATGAATGTTTCATGTGCACTTTAAACATTGCCATTCAGGATAGGAATTTGGTCAATAAAATGCAACACTGTTGCAAGAAACGGTAATGAAATTAAATTGTGAAACGCTCGCGATTACTGTAAGATTATATGCTATAAAGATTGAACAGAAATGAAGTTTAACTTCGGGGGTTAACATGAACAAACATTTATGATTGGGAAACAAAGCTCTATGAAATGGCAGGAGTTTGGAGAGCGCAATAGTGGTGAGGCGTGTCTATATTTATACATTTATTTATCAAATGTTTTTGGGAAATAAACAGCTTCTAGTACTGAGAAGACAGTAGTGAGTTGTGCGCTGCCTTTCCGTACCTGTCAGCTCTTTCCTTGCTCCCAGCATGTGGTGGCGCTATCTCTATGTGAACGGCGAGGCGATAGAGGTTTGTTAACACGGTACACTAACACACACAACAGAGGGGAGATGGCGAGATGGGCATACTTTAGCTCCCAGGGAATTCACCTCACACACACACAGGGCCCAGAAATTACAACAAGGTTATCGCATAGTCATGTGATGCTATTTATGTGCTCTGCTGCATCTTCCCTTCAACGGCTTTAGAAGTCAATGGGATATTGAAGGACTTTGTTATATATGGCACAGCTAAGTAGACCTATGTGAGACTTGCGTCGTTGGATTTACAAAGAATTCCATGGCATTTATGATTTCAAGTTATTTCATCTACGAACCCCACCTTTCCATTTGAGTCATTGCGATGTAAATACATAATCAGTGAAAAGTAGGCCTATAATGGAAGATAAACACAATCCAGCCTAAGGTACTTGGAGAGAAGTTGCTTGGAAAGACAGAATGATTAATAAGGCCCTAAAACTACCACCTGGTCTTATTTTCTTTGCAGGGTCTGTGTTCTTCATGCCTCTGGGTGGGTTACATTCATCCAGGTGTGCGTCCCAAATGGCATCCTATTTCTTATGTAGTGCACTACTTTTGAAAAGAGCCCAATGGGATCAGGTCAAAATTAGTGCACTATGTAGGGAATAGGGTGCTATTTGGGACACAGTCCCCCTCCTGCTTTATAATCATCTCCCATACCCATAAATGCCATAGCTGATACTGCTACTAAACTGAGCTAATGCATATGTAGAACTAAATATTCATGAGTAAATGTCTGGCCAAACTGCTTTTCAGCCATAACATTGAAATGTAAGAGGTGGTTTGATTTTTATGTTATTGTGTTTGTTGAAGGTGCTTTTACAGTTGGGAGCTTTTGCGGTGTGGTGTCTGGTTCTGCATATCAAACATAGGGATGTTTTTTGAGGGTAAAATAAAATAGAATAGAATATCTAGGGCCCAGAAGCAGATGTGTAGATTCAGCCCCCCTTCTGGGTCTCTCCAGGATAGTGGGGTGGGGTCGCTAGTCAAATGCCCATCAGGGTGACATGTCAGTGGGGTGACTGAGTGACTGACACCCCCTAGTGGCAAACCACCACCACCATCACACACACACACACCGTCTCCAGGGGCGAACCAGATGGGGGCATCCCTAATTACTTGAGGCTCTTCAGGCTCAACCCAGAAACATGCCCCATTTCTGTCCCGTAGAAACAGTAGTTTAGCTGGGTTACAGATGTAGGATCTTAATTTGGACACTCTTTTGTTCCTGAGAATAGTCCTGCACGGCAAGAAATGCAAACTTCTAGTATATTTTCAATTTCCACTTTGAAATTTCAGACTTGATTTGCCCTAACGAAAAATGTATCAACCCCTACAAAAATGTCCACTCATTATAATCCACATAATAATGAACATTTCCTGTTGCTGCATGATTATATTCCTGGTGTAGCAAACTGTCTCAAATTACTACATCTGTAGTAAAGGACTGTACTGTGTGCAGGTGTTTGTTCCAGCCCAGCTTTATGTAATACACCTGATTCCATCAATACACTAATCATGTCTTCGAATTGTCATGGTCGGTCTAGTTCATGGTCTTCAGTTTAGACCATATTTAATTTAATCAGGTGTGTTGTCATTGGGTTTCAATAGAAGTTCTCTCACACCGTTTCATTATTTCCTTCAATGACTGTAGTTGCCACCTGGTGACAACACAATATCTCTCCCTATTTCTGTGTCTGAATAACATGACTCTCTATGTTACCTCACATTCCCCCAGCTAGCCATCAATCTCTCAGAATAATTACTATACTATATCTATAAAAGCCCAGTCAATAGAACATACAAATCCTCCTCTCTTCTTGTATTTGAATTATGCCATTTCTGAGCCTAGATAGGATATTGCAGACAGTGCTGAGACAAAAATTCTCATTTAGTGACACACAGAGGGAGTTCGGTGCTGTTGAATTGAAGTCATTGAATCAATCCTCTCCGACGTTGACATGAGCTGTGTTCCATGCTCTTAGTGTGTGTTGTTCATTGTCATACAGTCAGTTGTCAGACCCGTCATTGGGATGATTAGGAGAAAGGCTTTGTGGAGTGAAGCTCATCGTTATTCTGGGAGAAGAGAATGGCAGGCAGGGAGTGGGAGGATTAGCTGGCTGAGTGGTGAACTGACTGCCTGGAGGTTAGAATAGAGCTGTCGTTGTAACGATGTAAATGAACAAAACAAGAAACACGAACAGCACACCAACATGACACAGAAACAATGACGACTGGGGAAGAAATCAAAGGGGGTAACATATAAAAGGCAGGTAATCAAGGAGATGATGGAGTCCAGGTGAGTGTGATAATGCGCATAATGATGGTGACAGGTGTGCGCCATAACAAGCAGCCTGGTGACCTAGAGGCCGGAGAGGGAGCACACGTGACAGTACCCCCTCCCCGACGCGTGGTTCCAGCTGACGATCCCGGGGATCAGGAGCGGACCGGTCACCTCTGCTAAGGCGCGGGAACCTGTCGATCCAGCTGAGGCATGTAAGCATTGCGATTTAGAGCGCCAGAGAGAGCACACGTGACAGCCGTTAACTGGGGTAACCAGTAACAAGTATTATAGGCATGGGATGGGACTGTTTTTTTGGTGTTGATGCAAGTAGATAATTGGGCAAATAGTTTGAGGGTTTGTGTTTGTGTACTTGTTTGGAAAGATGTCTAATATTGCCCCTGGTATGTTAGAGTATGTGAGTAAGAGAGGTAAAGAGAGATAGAGAGAGACCAATGGAGAAAGAGAGAGAGATACCTATCAACCAACTGTCTGACTGAGAGAGGTACAGCAAAAATTTGAGAAATGCAAAGAGAAAGAGATGAAGGGAGAATGTGAGCGTTCTTTATCATACAGCTGAGCCACAGTGAGAGGCCAGCTGAATGTGAGAGTGAGATTAAAAGAAGTCTGGTTTGGAGTCTGCATTCAATCACTGCAGTCCCTGAGTCCTCCTGATGAATGCTGATCAACCCTCCATGAAAGAAGTCATGGACTTGCACTACTCCCACACACAACCACACACACATGCACATGCACGATCGAGCGCACTCGGACACACACTCCAACTACAAACACATCCCAACTAGGCCTGATTATAGGCTTTTACTGCCACAGATCAATTGCATACCTAAGGGTGGCCTCTCTATTCTTCCCCCTGGCCCCGAGGGCTGAGACATGGTGTTTAGGGGCATGGTGTTTAGGGGTTTGTGTGTGTGTAGTGCTAGGGTGATCAGGGTCATTTGTTTTCCCATCTTCCACCGTTTTAATTGATGAGCATTCAGAATTAAAACGAATCATGATATTACAAGAATTCATTATCCTTAAAGACTAACACAGAGGAAAAGGTTGCCCCTCATGGGAAACCAGCATTCTCCATATGCAAGCTACTTCAAGGTCAAACGAGGAAAAAAGGCTACCATCATTATGAAAAGATACTTGCCTGGTAGATACTAATTAATTTAGATATATTTTCATACAGAGCTGATAAATTCAATTATGTGTATACACCCTGTGTATTTAGTGTATAATAGGAGCAGAGATTTGCATTGTGATAAACAGCAATGTGTTTTAATTTGCGTGAACTATGCCTTGAAGCATATAGCTTATACTGCAGAAGGTCGTCTTACTCACTACCTCTAGATGGCTGCATTTAGACAGAAAGCCCAATTCTGATATTTATTCAATTTATTGGTCTTTGACCAATCACATCAGATCTTTTCACATCAGATATTTTTCAGAGCTGATCTGATTGGTCTAAATTAGTAAAAAATAATTGGTCTGCCTGTGTAAATGTAGCCAATGTTACTCAGACTGCAGGTCTACCAGTGTATGCGTCTGTCTGTCTGTCTGCCTGTCTGCCTGCCTGTCTGTCTGTGTGGCTCAGTTGGTAGAGCATGGCGCTTGCAACGCATGGATTGTGGTTTTGATGTCCAAATGTATGTACGCATGACTGTAAGTTGCATAAAAGCTTCAGCTAAATGGCATATACTATGTTATTGTTTGTGCAGTATTTTCAGGAGAGAGAAAATAAAATCACCTGGCTGGAGTCAGTCCAATAGCCAGTGAGGTGCTCCGCTGCTTCCCGGTCCAAACAACCACACAAGTCTCCAAAATAGATTGGACAGGCAGCACTTTTCCTTTTTATGATGACAAAGCTTGTAACAAGAGTTGTCTCAAGAACATTTCTGACTTCTGGTAGCATTGACAGAGAGCTAATATTTGTCCTCTTTGCCCAGCACTTTAGCGGCCCAAGCTGCCACTCCCTGATATGTAAACTGTGAGTTTCAGGCAACTGTAATAAGGTAAAACTAGGCCCTCAATATAAGGCATAATGAAATAAGAGTTGCATTGTGTTAAATAATGTAAGTTTAATGATAACATTTCGCTTAGGACCTCACTTGGTGAAGGCCACAGGACTGAAAATGGATGAATGCAACAACCATTTCTCTGTCACTAACATATGCGTTCATCAGTGGTACCTCTACAATTCACTCAAATAAGCAAATAAGCAAACCAGGCTTTAGACTAAGCAGTGTGTTAATTTAACAATAACAAGTGTGGACCTGTATAGACACTGGACCAGTGTTAAATGTAACACTCCCAGTGTTGATTTAAAACTAGAGAATTTGCTGTGTATCTTTGTCATGGATTTTGTGATTGAACATTTTTTTTTCTGTGATTTTATTGAGTAGAGAGTTGGATAATAGAAGTGAGTACACATGAACCAGCAGTGTATTGTATGGTACACAGCAAATTGGATAGTTTTATCTATTGATTTTTCAGTGTAACATTTCTAGTGTTGATTCAGGGGTTAACCTTTTCACATGTGAGTTCCAAATATCTCTAATGGTCACCCCAGTGTGAGTTTTTTTACGCACGTGATGTCAGAATGCACTCACAGTTCCAAAATGTGATTGTTACGCAACCAGACAGTTAATTTCCCTCAAACCGCTGCCTGCTAATTATATATAGGCTATGTTTCAACTTGTCAATTTCAAATTATTTTCGAACAAGTTTTATTTTCTCCTCATTAATTCACATAGAAGTCGCCCATTTCAATGTTGCGGACACGGATGAGCTGGATAAACTTCTCTCTTCGACGAGAGCCAAAGCACTTCCCCAGTGTTTCCCCAGTTCAAGTATGCAGACAGCTCCAGTCAGTACAGAACTTGCACAAACTTTTTCCCCGTGGCTCATATTCCAGCCTGCTCCTGCATTGCCTACATTGTTGTTTTCCTTACTTATAATAATTTGGACATGTATGCGTTCCTATCAAGTAGATGCCTTATTAAGTTATCATTATAGTTTCTGTGTATCGTGTTGTCGTTTCTACTGTAGCACACTATATGAAAGTGTTGGGGCATAATGTATTTACTGTTTTATTCACATGTTTTCAAGTACTGAAGACACATCATGCATTCCGATTCTTGTATAGATTGTAATGAACACATATGATGTGTGTAAAATACTTTTTGGAAGGTTGTCCTGATTATGATGAGCTAATGCTAAGCTAAATGCCAGCTATGTGTGGCACCATGTTTGTTGACATCATACAATGCATTCTGGCTGTCATGTAAATGTCTGTCAGACCAAAGATGTTATAACAAAACAAGGTGAAGGAATGGTTCACTTGACTGGCCTAGGTTGTAATTACCAGTGATGCCAGCTCGTACCCTCCTTTCTAGGGTTTTTAATTGAATTTAGCTTATAAACTTCTCATATGTTTGCCCCCATTATTGATAAATCCCCCTTCATAGTAATATTCCCTGCATCATATCCCACCAAGATATACCTTCACCCGATTTCTACCCCCCATGGACTTGAAATCCCCCACAAATTAAACGAAACCCCCACCAACCCCTCTAAAATAGTCTCACCCAAATCTGGCAACCCTGATTAGCTTTTACGCTACGGTTATGCTAGGCAGTAGGTTTGTATTTGGGGTGAAGAGCTGTGAGGTGATAACATTTTATTTACTTTGTGATTTGTCAAAGACCGTAAACGATTTGTCAAGTCATGTGCTCTGGATCGTATATACACTGTAACAAGTACATCAAAGATTTGTAATATGCTGAAAAGTGGCCAAATTAAGTTATTTTTGGGGTCGGGGAAATGGACACAGCCATCTTTGACTTTGACTTTGTTTATTTGCATTTTATAGTGAATGGCATTCTGGGATTAGGTAGTTTTCGCATAAACAAACATGGCTGCCATCGTAAAGAATTTAACTGCTGTTATCTTAGCTGACACACATCTCTTTTCTAAACGATATTACATTTCTTCCTTGTGCTCACCAAAGATGAGGTGCATTGTAAACAGGTAGGTCGCTATTAGGTCGCTAACTTATTCTTTTTTTTTTTTTGTAAGCACAACCTGTTATTTAGACTGGTTTAAGGAATGAGTTTGGCTGTGGATGTGTTCCATGTGATGGTTGGATGATGAAGTTTGCATTTTTCTTTAACAATAAAAGGGTACATTGTGGAATAAAGTTAAATAAAGACCTTTATTTACCATCAGTACAAAACATGGTTTAGATGCTTTTCAGACAACAATGCTGTTTCGACACATTTGTTGCATCATTCGTTCTGTTGCTACTGTTCATATTGGCGATGGTACGCTGCAGGGATCACTCAACAATGATCACTGTACAGCACTTTGAGATATCAGCTGATGTACGAAGGGATATATAAATACATTTGATTTGATTTTATCATAAATATGTGATCGAATGCGGTAAAGGGTTAAATTAACTTAAAAGAACCCCGGCAAACATGCCCACATTGGCCGATGCACCTTTTCTATTTAATAGGAATTGATTTATTTTTAATTGATTTATTACAATTGGATTCAATGTATAAATTGGCAAATTTTTATAAAGGCACTTAGGGAACATGACACATTGTATCAGAAAGACAAACAAGTTGTTACTATCATACATATGTTTTGAACAAAAGAAATGCAAGTTTCTCATATGTCACATGCACTTATTTAAGTATTTTTAATAACCTTTTACTGCAGTGGGCTACATCAGTCACACGGAGTGATTCTTGGTTTTCTTAAACGAAAGTATGTACCTCACACACATGGTTATGGGCTTAAAAAATAAGAGACCTGTACCATGTCAGAGAGTTGAAATGTATTTAATTTTGAGTTTGCATCCCAATATTACAGTTTTATACATCACAGAAGACTAAACATAGAAAGACATAGAAATACCGTATTTTCGTCACATTATGAAAAATATTAATAGCATTCCACCCGTGAGGTCAAAAAGGGCGCTTTTGATAGTTGACTGCAGGAAAGGGCTACAGACTTCATCATTAACAAAAATAACTGTGTGCAAACCACACATCCAAATATTATAATAAGCCAACACCTCTAGCTGGGCTGGGTGTGGGCTAGCCCCTGTTGGGCTGGTATGGGATAGCATTTGTTGGGCTGTTGTAGGCTGGCCTGTGTTAGGCTGGTGTGGGATTGATGTGGGCTAGCCTGTGTTCAACTTGTTGTGGGCTAGCCCATGTCGGGCTGGTGTGGGCTAGTCCATGCTCGGCTGGCCCGTTTTGGGCTGGTGTGGGCTTGGTTTGGGCTAGACCGTGTTGGGTTTGGTGAGGGCTGGCCCGTATTGGGCTGGTGTGGTTTAGCCTATGTTAATCTGGTGTAGGCTAGCCCGTGTTGGGTTGGTGTGGGCTTGGTGTGGGCTAGCCTGTGTTGGGCTGGTGTCGGCTAGCACGTTTGGCTGATATGGGATCGGTGCACAGCAAATGCTCATCGGCAAACTTAATGGTGGTGTTGGAGTCGTGCCTGTCCGTACAGTCATGAGTGAACCTTGAAGCAGTGTGCCGATGCCTGTATCACTTTATCAGAAGCATGTGATCAATGACATCCAAAGCTTTATTCCGTCAAATCTGTAAACATTAAGTTCTTTGAGTTATGGCTAGTTATGGCACACATCAACTCAATTATTCCAGTGACCTGGCAGTGTGATGCCGTAAACAACAACCTCTCCCTCAACATCAGTAAAACCAAAGAGCTGATTGTGGACTATAGGAAATAGCATCGGTGTCCAAATCACTAAGGACTTATAAATGTTTTGCACAGTCGTGAAGAAGACGCGACATCAACTCTTTCCCCCCAGGAGGTTGAAAAGGTTTGTCATGGGCTCTCAAATCCTCAAAAAGTTCTACAGTTGTACCATTGAGAACAACTTGACTGGCTGCACCACAGCTTAGTATGGCAATAGCACCCCCTCAATCGCATGGCACTGCAGAGGGTGGTGTGGACAGTGCTGTACGTTCCTGCCATCCAGGACCTCTATATCAGGCAGTGTGAAAGGAAAGCCCAGAAATTTGTTAAAGACTCCAGTCACCCAAGCCATAGACTGTTCTCTTTTCTTCAAGTCTGACACCAACATAAAACTACAATATTTCTAACTAAATAGCTAACAAAATGGCTACATGGACTATCTGAGTTGACCCTTGCATTTTAGATTATTTCATATATTTGCACCCTCTATGCACGCTCACAGGGCCCTACATACTCACACACACTGACAATCCAACACACACAAACACTCACTCCATTATGTTCTTACACTCACATAATATGCACAGTTATACTGACTCTACACTGTTGTGATGTGACTACTATTAATCTGATGACTGGTATTTATTGAATCAACTAACTATATTTAATTGTTACCCGATTAAATTAATCATGTAACAATTAACTCATTAGGAATTTGGGGCACCACGGAAGAGGTTGTTTAACGAGTTACCGTCCCCCGAATTAAACTAGAAGATTAAACTAGAAGACTGACAAGATATAATGGCTTGTTACACATATGGAGAAGAAGGGGTAGGTAAAGAGAGAGAGGGACAAAGAGAGACAACACTTGGATACATTTGGAACCTACGCTCAAAGGAATAGTAATACTTTGCACATGAACCACCGCTCATTCGGATAAGAAATGCAATATATATATATTTGCGCGTAGATGTCTTTCTCTGTCATCTCTCAGTTGAAACCAATCGATCCGTCTATGGGGAGTAGCTCGATGTAAGGCTCTGGTTGTCCCCCAGAAGTCACAATGTACTTCTTAGTTGTAGAGCTTTTCTGGTAGTGAAATGTTTGTTAGACAAATACTTCAGATGCACCAATGGTTGTCTGAGATGGGATTCTTCCTTCCCACCTCATGTCTTCAGTCAAAGTTCTAGGACCACTTTTACATGCACAGCTGCCGACTGTGAATGTTTCTAGTTTCGTAGGTGAGGTTATCTTCTCATCTAGTGTTGAGGTTGAAAGCTTTAGAGTTTCTAACCATTTCAACGTGTAAACCATGGTCTCACGTCTTTTGGTGTCTACGCTGTCAGATCTGGTAGATTCAACCATTCGTAACGTCCGGCTCACACTGTCCATCTGCTCCGGTGGATTATTCAGGGTTCAGCTCCCGACCACTTTACAGCTCCCGACCACTGAACTCATTAGTGGTGTGTCTTAGTTAATGTGCAACGGACATGAAAAACCATTATCTCATTAGAAGATAAAATCACATTTCTATCTTTCCAAAAAACTCTCATACTTCATCATATATTTTATACAACATTTAGATATAAACTTGACAGAATGTGTTTCCTTCCTAAGTTACAGTATTTTAGTTATACAGTTTTTAATGACATCACAAAATGAAAAGCAATATGACAGGATTAGATCCCCACGGACCATTCTTAACATTCCTATCTCATGAATATTGTTCCCGAAGTTAATTATTTTGCCGTTACACTTTTTGGGCAGCAAAATGTCTCTATAACAAAGGAATTCCTTTCCCAATACTGCAGGGCAGGAAAGACCCTTTTGCAGCACACAATTTATGACCGGCCGTTATGGTGTCAACACCGGCACAACTCTCTTTTTCCTGTCATACATTTGCCAAGCTGATCTGGCACCTTTGATCCTCACCCAGGAGAGAGTCACGACAACACACACGCACACCCACTCACATACAATCATCATATACACTCTTGCTACTCTTTATCAAATATCCTGATGCCTAGTCACCTTACCATGTACATACTGTATCTACTTCTATCACTCCAGTATCCCTGCACATTGTAGATATGGTACTAGAACTGTCTGATCCTATGTATAGTATGCTTTCGTACTTTCTTGTGTTCTTCTTATCTTTATTTCTTGTGTATTTTTGTTCTACCTTACGTCATTTTTATTATTGATTACTGCATTGTTGGGTTTAGAGCTTGCAAGAAAGGCATTTCCTTGTACGTGTGCATGTGACGTGCACCTTTAACTTCTGCCTAGAACCCCTCATGGAGAGTTTTAGGTAGAACGTTTTACAGTGTGTTCTATGAAGTACCCTACATAGAGGGTTCAAAGGTTTCCACCTAGCACCAAAAATGGTTCCCTTATGGGGACAAACTGAAAAACTCTATATGTTCTACTTAATACCTTTTTTCTAAGAGTACTGTATTCACACACTATCACCATGCTTATGTTTAGAGATTCATCAATCAAATTCTATGTATTGCCTGCATTTACCACAAAGTGCAACCTGTGCCTAAATTCCCTAAATAATTGAAATTGTGTCCAAGGCAACAGCGGTAAGTAAAACAACTTTTTATTTATTTTTTATTTATTTTACCTTTATTTAACCAGGTAGGCAAGTTGAGAACAAGTTCTCATTTACAATTGCGACCTGGCCAAGATAAAGCAAAGCAGTTCGACAGATACAACAACACAGAGTTACACATGGAGTAAAACAAACATACAGTCAATAATAAAGTATAAACAAGTCTATATACAATGTGAGCAAATGAGGTGAGAAGGGAGGTAAAGGCAAAAAAGGCCTTGGTGGCAAGGTAAATACAATATAGCAAGTAAAACACTGGAATGGTAGTTTTGCAATGGAAGAATGTGCAAAGTAGAAATAAAAATGGGGTGCAAAGGAGCAAAATAAATAAATAAATTAAATACAGTTGGGAAAGAGGTAGTTGATAGGGCTAAATTATAGGTGGGCTATGTACAGGTGCAGTAATCTGTGAGCTGCTCGGACAGTTGGTGCTTAAAGCTAGTGAGGGAGATAAGTGTTTCCAGTTTCAGAGATTTTTGTAGTTCGTTCCAGTCATTGGCAGCAGAGAACTGGAAAGAGAGGCGGCCAAAGAAAGAATTGGTTTTGGGGGTGACTAGAGAGATATACCTGCTGTATATAACTAACTCCATGGTTAGAATGAAACATAAAAAGGAATATGACTTGCAGTGCATACTGTCTAACTAGCAAGGCTACAGTTTTTGCCACACTTCCCTGAAGGACATTATGTATTTCGGCAAAATGTAGTCGAATGCGTGTGATGGATATCGCCAAGACTTTGTAGAAATTGCTTATCTTTGGCTGTACTGCATGAATGTGTTATGAATGTGTTCTGTTCTGCCCTGTCTTGTTGACCATTGACTGGGTCAGGGTGAGGAGGGTGCAGAGTAGTGCTGCTAGCCCTCTGTGATCTCTCATCTCTGGCTACATAGAGCCTGTACTTGCAGAAGCTGAGTCCTCTTCCCATACAGTAGAGATTGATAGTGAACGAAAGTCACTGGAGTGGCCTTATCTGCTCTGTAACACACTGTTATTTTGTTGCTGAGGGGCTCAGAGTAGAGGCTTTTTTATAGGCATTGTAATTTTGGAGGGAAAATACTGTACTCCAGTGCATCGTTATCTAGTTTGAACTCTACTACAGTACCGCCTCGAGGGGCTACATGCAGCACAAGATGCCAAGAATTAAAGTGGTAATTAGCAAAATAATGTTTTTCATTCTCTTCACTTCTGTTTTTTCCCCCAAGTCGAATCTGGAGTCGGAATTTACATTTGAATTTAATAGAATGGAAACTGGAAATACTGAAATGGGAATGTAAAGATTACAGAATACATACAGAGTGAGTCCTCTACATGACTTCCAGCAGTTTTTGAAACCATGTAATTTTCTGTTTATTTATGACCTTGTTTACATTTTCCTGGCCGATTTAAAAAAAAAAATCACATGAACCACTCAACTTATAAATAGCAAAGCATTGATTAGTCAGATTCACACTTAAAGATGCTCACGGTGAATTTTTTTTGAAGTGCAGAAAAAAAGTCAAGAGCATTTCTTCCTCACAAAAAACGGACGAGCAGACTTCTGAGACCGTAGGGGCCCAAAGGCGTTGACAGGAACGTAAAATCAATCACGCATTCCGTCCTTGTGTACTCGCTGCTGCGCCAGACGTTTGTCAAATGACACGGTACAAAAAAACAATCTTAATGTGTTTCTGGGATCGCTCAAAGAAATAACAAAGCACAGGAACATATGAATAATCTTGCTGTGTATTAAGTTGTATGCCTGGCCAAGTTAATCCATCTTAACTGTGGATGGAGGTTTCATTTCCCTGAAGGGCCGGACATATACATTTTAATCAGCTATCTCGCGTGCCAGGATGACAACAGGACAGAAAGATCATACATCAATCGGGCTAACATTAGTTTTGTTCAAGCCATTTTAACAATGTGTCTCAGTATATGTGACTAGCGGTGTCCATCCATTGTTGGGTGGATTATTCAGTCTCATAGAGAAGATTGTGTATTGGACACCATTCTTTTAATTCAAAGCCCTGAGATGGATGCAACACAAAATATATTCTTTACACCGACTGCAGTGCTCAGTTCTTAATAATTAGGTGTAATTACCCATCACCAGCACACAGAGGAATCTGTTTGGACTGTAGATGACCACTCATTAATAGTAAAACAGTGCAGTAAGACTGGAAAGGTACTCTGCCTAGCTAAAAGCAGCAGGAGATCTTCATAAAAGTCACTCTTGCTCTTTGTGCCTCTATGACACAATGTTATCCAGCACCAAAGTGAACCACATGTTGTATATAATGAGACAGTGGTGGACAGGGAAATGTTCTCATTTTCAGTGAACAAAAAAATGATTATTTCACAGGGGGCTCTGACAGAGGGAGAGGCAGTGAGTGGCTCCTTTGTAGAAGAGTGTAAAAATAAAAACCAACTCTGTTGCTGTGCCTGATGCAACGCACACATGCCAAGTCATTATCCTGCATCACCTGGAGAGGCAGGGAGGAAGAGGAGGAAGAAGAGGAAGAGGAGGAGGGGTAGGAGGAGGGAGGGCATTAAGTGTAACACGTGATGAAGATAAGGGAGAGAGGAAAGGAGGAGATGAGCAGTGAGTTGAGGAGGAGGAGGTGAGTGAGTGAAGTGAGAGGTGATGAAGAGCAGAGGAAGATAAATGAGAAGAACAACGAAGGGAGGAGGAGGAAGTTAAGTGAATTGTGCGATGAAGAGCATAAGAAGTCAAGTTAGAGAGGGAAAAGAAATAGGAGAAGGGAGTTAAGAGAAACCCGGGATGAAGAGCAGAGCAGAGGAAATGAAGGGAGAGAGGGAGAAGAAAGAGGAGGAATTTAAGTGACACGTCTGATGAAGAACAGAGGAAGACAAGGGTCAGAGGGAGAATAAAGAGACAGGGAGGAGGAGGAAGTTAAGTGAAACACGTGATGAAGAGCAGAGGAAGACAAGTGAGAGAGGCAGAAGAAAGAAGAGGAGGAGAAGGGGGAGGATGAAGGAAAATCATGAGCTCTCACATTGTTCTTTAGTCATAGGCCCCTGCTGGGAAGGACACAGTCAGAGATTAAAACCCCTTCATCGTACATTATGACATGGTGCAAAGGCAGCCGACATCACATCCCCATCAAAAGCCAACGCACACAAGACATCACAAGTTATAGCAAGGCATTACAGCCCTGTGTTCTGTCTCTGCAGATCTGTATCTATTTATCACTAAAGATACAGGTAGGTGCTGATAAGTGCTGGCTGTATCTTTTCATCCTGTCTTTACAAAGAGAGAACTACATTTGGCTCTTTTAATGTTGGAACTGCAAGTGTACAGTTACACTGTTAGATGTTTTTGTAATATTCAACAGTATGATACTGTATGAACTGAATACAGTAGATTACTGTAGAGTGCACAGTAAAATACTGTACATTTGTTTTACAGCCCACTAAGACCTTTCAGTAGTTTTAACAGTAAAACACTTTGGAATGCACAGTAAAATACCGTAAATGTGTTTACAATATTAATTATGTTGCAATTTGGGAAAATGTTTTGGACGAAGACAGAGTCTCTGGCTCATTAACATTAATTTAAGGCATGCCTTGTAAGAGGCAATATGTGTTGCAACCGTGAGTGAGAATGTATTTTAGGGTATCTAAAAACCTTGTCCTGAAACACTACAGTATCTTACTGGCCAATTGATGACAGTAATTTACAGTAATTCAAAATACAGTACCATACTGCATTTTTGAACTGCCAAAAACCTTTTGAGCACTATTGAGTGCATGGTATTGTTGATTCCCACTCAATAACATGTTTTGAGGTGTGTTTTCTAAGAGGCTATATTTTTCTCACCTGTTAGTGAGAGTGCTGTACCATTTTAGATGATATGTGGTACTGGTTATCCAGCAATCACATTCATATAAAGAACATATCAGTGGCAGCAAGTTGCAAACCGTTATTGGTAGAGAGGTTATGTCCTTTGATCTGTTTTGTCCTGTAGTCACTGTCAGTTTAGAAGCCTAAGGCCTAAAGTGCAAGTGGTATAAATGCCAAATATCAGTTTGTATGCTGTAATATATAGGCCTAATGAAATATTCTCTATTAGCAATTGCCACTCAACAATAAAGTACTATATTGCTGTTTTTCTATATATTTACTGCAGTAAACTGAATATAATGCCGCATCGTGGAGAAATATTGTGGGAGGAGAAATAATCACTGTCTCATTAACATTTTTTAAGGCGTGCCTGCCTTGTAAGCAGATATATTTGTTGCACCCGTTAGTGAGAGTTCTGTGCCAAATTAAGTGATACACTACATGGCAAGAACTATGTGGATATTTGCTTGTTGAATATCTCATTCCAAAATCATTTGCATTAATATGGCTTTGTTCCCTGTATTGGTATCAGGCGTTTGATGGGACTATGGTGTGATAAAAGTTTTTGCTAAATTAACTAAATATAAATTAACAATGGGGAAGTATTATTCCAATGAAATCTACCCTCAAAACAAGGCCAATAATAATGACCAGTGTTTTTTGCAGTTTATTTTGGCATGTTCATTTTCACCTATACATACATTTAAATGTTGGCCATTTAGCAGACAGTCTTATCAGGAGTGATTTACAGTCAGTGCATTCAACTAAGAAAGATAAACAACTAAATATCACAGTCATAGAAAGTTAAACGTTTCTGTAATATTTACTGAGAATGTTGTCGCTTTTCGGGGCGCTACATGCAAATGTATTTCTGTATTTAAAAATACTAAGTGTTTCACTGAAGTATTTCACTGAAAAACATTTCAACATACAACTATTTTGTAGTTTATTTTTTAAATGTTGATCTTTATGGTATTTTGTAATTGTGTTTTATAATATTTGCCCATCCCTGACTATCTGTTTAGCCACAGCATGGCTTCCTTCTTTCTACAGTTTGCACAGATCCATGCATAAATTGGATTGGCTACTTCAAACATAGGGTTATGTAAACTACCTAGTTTCCTCTTTGTAACATGCTGTAACACAGTATGGGTTTGTTTACCTCTCCACCTTGACAGGTGCACAGGCTAAAGCATATGCAAGTGAGCCATATTATGTATGTATTAAGTGTTCACGCTGGTATATATATATATATATATATATATATATATATATATATATATATATGAAGATTTGGAAGTGAAAAACACATACACTGTACATCCTAGTGTGCGGTAAAGTAGTGTACACACACAAACACTATATGCATTTAAAGTTGTAGGCGACCCCTATCGGCACACCGTTCCACTGCAAATAGGTCTCCACAGCATTCTAGCATCCTGGTCTTGATGGATCACTATTACCCTGAGAATGACCCGTTAGTTGAGTTAATTAGTTTCTGTGGTGACTAAGGGCCAAATTAAATCACACCTCTGACCCTGTTGCCAATCACAGTTATCCCTTCCTGGCACTGTTAACCCTCGACGGATGACAAATGGGGCTCCTAACACAGACCAGGGTTAATGGGTGAGCAGCAAGGGGAGGGAGTCACACAGGAGTGTGTATATATATATATACACACTACCGTTCAAAAGTTTGGGGTCACTTAGAAATGTCCTTGTTTTTGAAATAAAAGCAATTTTTTTGCCCATTAAAATAACATCAAATTGATCAGAAATACAGCGTAGACATTGTTAATGTTGTAAATTACTATTGTAGCTGGAAACAGCTGATTATTAATGGAATATCTACATAGGTGTACTGAGGACCATTATCAGCAACCATCACTCCTGTGTTCCAATGGCACGGTAATTCCAAAGGGTTCCAAAGGGTTAACACACACACACACACACAGTGGCAAGAAAAAGTGTGTGTGTGTGTATATCTCTATACTCAAAAGCGTTAGCTAATCCAAATTTATGATTTTAAAAGGCTATAGGCATTAGAAAACCCTTTTTCAAGTATGTTAGCACAGCTTGAAACTGTTGTTCTGATTAAAGAAGCAATAAAACGGGCCTTCTTTAGACTAGTTTAGTGTCGGGAGCATCAGCATTTGTCGGTTCGAGTACAGGCTAAAAATGTCTAGAAACAAAGAACTTTCTTCTGAAGCTCATCAGTATTCTTGTTCTGAGAAATGAAAGCTATTCCATGCGAGAAAATGCCAAGAAACTGAAGATCCCGAACAACGCTGTGTACTACTCCATTCACAGAACAGCGCATACTGGCTCTAACCAGATTAGAAAGAGGAGTGTGAGTCTTCAACTGGCAGCTTCATTAAATAGTACCCACAAAACACCAGTCTCAACGTCAACAGTGAAGAGGCGACTCCAGGATGCTGGCCTTCTAGGTCGCTGGAACAGACAGAACTGGCAATAAGTGCTCTTCACCGACGAATTGCGGTTTTGTCTCACCAGGGGCGATGGTTGGATTCGTGTTTATCATCGAAGGAATGAATGTTACACTGAGGCCTGTACTCTGGAGCAGAATCGATTTGGAGGTGGAGGATCCGTCATGGTCTGGGGCGGTGTGTCACAGCATCATCGGACTGAGCTTGTTGTCATTGCAGGCAATCTCAATGCTGTGCATTACAGGGAAGACATCCTACTCCCTCATGTGGAACCCTTCCTGCAGGCTCATCCTGACATGACCCTCTAGCATGCCACCAGCCATACTGCTCGTTCCGTGCGTGATTTCCTGCAAGACAGGAATGACAGTGTTCTGCCATGGCCAGCGAAGAGCCCGGATCTCAATCCCATTCAGCACGTCTGGGCCTATGAGGGCTAGGGCCATTTCCCCCAGAAATGTCCTGGACCTTGCAGGTGCCTTGGTGGTAGAGTGGGGTAACATCTCACAGCAAGAACTGGCAAATCTGGTGCAGTCCATGAGGATGAGATGCACTGCAGTACTTAATGCAGCTGGTGGCCACACCAGATACTGACTGTTACTTTTGATTTTGACTCCCCCTTTGTTCATGGACACATTATTAAATTTCTGTTAGTCACATACTGTATCTGTTCAGTTTATGTCTCAGTTGTTGAATCTCGTTATGGTCATTCAAATATTTACACATGTTAAGTTTGCTGAAAATAAATGCAGTGTACAGTGAGAGGAAATGTTTTCCTTCTGAGTATAGAGATATACACACACAAACACACACACACACTTTTTCTTGCCACTGTGTGTGTGTGTGCTAACCCTTTGGAATTACCGTGATTTCTGCAGAAATTGGTCATAAAATTTGATCTGATCTTCATCTAAGTCAAAACAATAGACAAACACCGTCTGCTTAAACTAATAACACACAAACAATTATACATTTTCATGTCTTTATTGAACACAATGTGTAAGCATTCACAGTGTAGGGTGGAAAAAGTATGTGAACCCTTGGATTTAATAACTGGTTGACCCTCCTTTGGTAGCAATATACTCAACCAAATGTTTTCTGTAGTTACGGATAAGACCTGCACAATGGTCCGGAGGAACTTTGGACCATTCATCTTCACAAAACTGTTTCAGTTCAGCAATATTCTTAGGATGTCTGGTGTGAAATCGAGTTGAGGTTGGGTTGAGGTCAGGACTCTGTCCGGGCCATCCCAGAAGGCGTATTTTCTTCTGTTGAAGCCATTCTGTTGTTGATTTACTTCTGTGTTTTGGGTCGTTATCCTGTTGCATCACCCAACTTTTATTGTGCTTCACTTGGTGGACAAATAGTCTTACATTCTTCTGCAAAATGTCTTGATAAACTTGGGAATTAATTTTTACATTGATGACAGCAAGCTGCCCAGGCCCTAAGGCAGCAAAGCAGCCCCAAACCATGATGCTCCATACTTTACAGTTGGGATGTGGTTTTGATGTCGGTTTCCTCTATGGAACACCCAGATGCTCTTTTGCGAGCTTCAGATGTGCAGCAATGTTTTTTTTAGGACAGCAGTGGCTTCTTCTGCGGTGTCCTCCCATGAACACCACCATTCTTGTTTAGTGTTTTACGGTTTGTAGACTCGTCAACAGAAATGTTAGCATGTTCCAGAGAAGTCTTTAGCTGACACTCTAGGTCTCTAACCTCATTGAGCGTTCTGCGCTGTGCTCTTGCAGTCATCTTTGCCGGACGGCCACTCCTAGGGAGAGTAGCAACAGTACTGAACTTTCTCCATTCATAGACAATTTGTCTTACCGTGGACTGATGAACATCAAGGCTTTTAGAGATACTTTTGTAACCCTTTCCAGCTTTATGCAAGTCAACAACAGATTGCCAACAAAGGGTGTATAACAAAGTATTGAGATAAACCTTTGCTATTGACCAAATACTTATTTTCCACCATAATTTGCTAATAAATTCATAAAAAATCCTACAATGTGGGAGTGGGAGAACTTGCACAATTGGTGGCTGACTAAATACTTTTTTGCCCCACTGTATACACATACGTGTGTGTGTGTGCGTATGCGGTTGATGGGTGAGCAGCAAGAAGTTGATTAAAGGTCAGAGGTCACCTGATTGAATAACTCAGGAAGTGAGGGGGACGCTGTGCTGTGATTGGAGGGTTCATCAGTATTCATATATTTTATTCATGGCTAGTGAATGCAACACGTCCATGGAGGTAGGGTGATAAAACATTTACAATTAATGAGAAATGAATAACAAATACCATGGGGTAAAGTCTGTGTGGTCTAATAAGTATTAGAATAAAAAACATTCCTCCAAAATGCCCTCTTAAGCAATTGTCTAGGCTCCTTTATTAGCTTTTTCTCTTAGAAAAAAGGGTTCCAAAATTATTCTTTGCAGAGGGATAGGGTTCTACCAAGATTTGTTTTCATCTGAATAATTATTTTTGGAAGAGGAGGCCCAGCAAAGATGTCTACATTAGTAGATGTGGGCCCAATACAGATTAAAATATTGTCCCCATGTAGGCTGCCCACATTGGGCAGATGCGCCTTTGGTCATCGGCTCCACATTGGCCCAGTGTGGGCAGCCCATTTCTGATTAGGGCAGCCCTCACTAAATAAGCTTATCTTTTCAAAGGCAAACATTTCCACATTGGCACGATGTGGGCCCAATGCGGGTTAAAACCTTGGACCCAGGTAGGCTGCCAACATTGGGCCAATATGCCTTTGCTCATCGGCCCAACATTGGCCTCAATGCAGGTGGCCCCAAGGGCAGCCATCACTTCGCCTGAAGTCGTTTTTTTTTCGTTTTTTCTTGTGCATTTTGCTATTTCGCTATTTGCCTCATGACTCCTGCATGCTTTGTTGACTATCAACTTTCTTGTTTACCCTACCGTGGAACAGACTGTTTGTTCACACACTCGGGACTCTGACTCTCTATTGGTTACACTGACTTTTGGCCCCCGATCCTATTCTAACCACCTCTCGCTGGCTTTGTATTCATGTTACCTGATGAAATTGCTGTATAATATGATCCTGTTGCCATCTAATGCACATTCAAATGTCATAAATCAACACTGCAGAGCTCTCCCTGTCCTCTGCCATGCCTTGATTGAATTACTGGTTAAATCTGGAAATGTGCATGTACACCCTGGCCCATCTACTGTTGCTAGCCCCAAATATGCCCTGTGCCCTGATATCTGTTTCACTGATTTCTGCACTTGTATAAGCCTGGGTTTTCTGCACGTTAACACTAGAAGCGTATTACCTAAAATGGATCAATTGAAAGTGTGGGTTCACAGCTCCAATCCAGATGTGTTGGTCATTACTGAGATGTGGTTATGAAAGAGTGTTTTGAATACTGGTGTTAACCTTTCTGGCTACAACCTTTTATTTCAGCAAGACAGATCTTCCAAAAGTGGGGGAGTGGCAATCTCTCCCAAGAATCACCTTTGGTGCTCAGTTGTCTCCAAGTCTGTCCCCAAACAATTTGATTTGCTGGTTTTAAGCATTAAACTTTCAAATAGCCTGTGCTCGTAATGGCTGCTCAGTTAAACGACCTGTCCCGATTTGACTCTTGCTAAAAGAAAACTTGAATGAGCAAGCCTTCCTTCTTGACCTGGCCTCTAAAGAATCAGCTTGATCCCCTCTGCCAAAGAAGCATGAACCTTCTTTTATATCTTCAGTGATATTGTAAACACACCCCCATAAAGAAAATTAGAATTAATAGGTTCAACCCCTGGTTCGACCGTGAGCTTGCAAAGTTACTCCACCACAAGTATTGCATTTGGCAAAAGGCTCGGCACGCACATACTTAGGCTGACTGGCTCTCGTACAGGTAATAGAGAAATAAGTGCACTCCAGCTATCCGGAAGGCCAAAGTTAGTTACTTTAAGGAGCAGTTCTCTCTGAGTCGAACCAAGAAGTTCTGGAAAACGGTTAAAGACCTGGAGAATAAACCCTCCTCACAGCTGTCATTGTCCCTTAAAACTTATTAGGGCTGAAATCCCGTTAACGGGATCGATATGACAACAGCCAGTGAATGTGCAGGGTGCCAAATTCAAAACAACAGAAATCTCATAATTAAAATTCCTCAAACATACAAGTATCTTATACCATTTTAAAGGTAATCTTATTGTTAATCCCACCACAGTATCCGATTTCAAACAGGCTTTACAACGAAAGCACCACAAACGATTATGTTAGGTCAGAGCCAAGCCACAGAAAAACACAGCCATTTTTCCAGCCAAAGAGAGGAGTCACAAAAAGCAGAAATATAAATAAAATGAATCACTAACCTTTGATGATCTTCATCAGATGACACACATTGGACTTCATGTTACACAATACATGTATGTTTTGTTTGATAAAGTTCATATTTACATAAAAAAATCTGTATACATTGGCGTGTTGTTCAGTAGTTCCAAAAACATCCAGGGATTTTGCAGAGAGCCACAACATTTAGAGAAATACTCATTATAAATGTTGATAAAAATACAAGTCTTATGCATGGAACTTTAGATAGATACACTTCTCCTAATGCAAACGCTGTGTCAGATTTCCAAAAAGTTTTACGGAAAAAGCAAACCATGCAATAATCTGAGTACGGCGCTCAGACAAATACATAAATCTGCCATGTTGGAATCAACAGAAGTCAGAAATAATAAATATTCACTTACCTTTGATGATCTTCATCAGAATGCACTCCCAGGAATCCCAGTTCCACAATAAATGTTTGATTTGTTCGATAATGTCCATCATTTATGTCCAAATAGCTACTTTTGTTAGCGCGTTTGGTAAACAAATCAAAACTCACGAATCATTTTCACTAGTTGCTGACGAAAAGTTCCGATACAGTCCGTAGAAACCTGTCAAACGATGTATGGAATCAATCTTTAGGATGTTAACATAAATCTTCTATAATATTCCAACTGGAGAATTTCTTTGTCTTCAGAAAAGCAAAGGAACAGGAGATACCACTCATGTGAAATGCACATGACCAGCACGTGGCTGCTGGCAAACCTCTGACTCATTCCCCTCTCATTCAGCCCCCCTTCATAGTAGAAGCATCAAACAAGTTTCTAAAGACGGTTGACATCTAGTGGAAGCCTTAAGTGCAACATGACCAATATCCCACTGTATCAGCAATGGGGGCTGAGTTGAAAATCGACCAACCTCAGATTTCCCACTTCCTGGTTGGATTTCTTCTTAGGTTTTTGCCTGCCATTTGAGTTTTGTTATACTCACAGACATCATTCAAACAGTTTTAGAAACTTCAGATTGTTTTCTATCCAAATAATATGCATATATTAGCAACTGGGACTGAGGAGCAGGCAGTTTACTCTGGGCACCTTATTCATCCAAGCTACTCAATACTGCCCCCCAGCCATAAGAAGTTTTCAAGTTGGTGTGGTTGTTGCTGACAAGAAGCACATGGCTGAACTCTTTACAGTTTCACAATTGCTTACACATGATTTCTGAAACTATGACACCTTTTCTCTAGACTACACACAACATCCCAAAACATCTCTTGCAAAACCAAACACTTAATTCAAAAGTATTTGAACTCTTCTCAAAATTATGTTTTTTGCATCAAAACTCTACACACAAACCATCAAATGATTAGCTCTTATACACTCCCAACTACACACGGATGTGATAAATGACTTCTATCGTGTGTCTTTTGCATGTTCAGTGGAGTCCACTGAAGTTTGTCATAGCACTCGCATGTACGTGCACAAATATACAGTATGTATGCATATTCAGTATATCTTTACACTAACAGAAATGCAAGGCTGGGAAAAAATTACAAGTATTTTTTTTACATCCAGATTTCAGGATGAACAGTAACAGCCAAAACAAATACAGTAGAAGATAAACAAAACAGGCTTGTTACTATAAAGAAAAAAAAGCAATCGGGTGCATCCCGTCTCCTATTTGGGTCTAGCCACAGTGCCGCATCAACATCACAAGCAATGTTCTCACTGGCTAAACAGCAGGGGAAGTAATGTCTGGAGCGGCATATCCAGCCCTGGCATGCCCCCTTGTCTATGTCACCACAGGCCTCCTCCATCGCTTGGAGAAGGGGTATGCGTTGGTGGGGTTGGCGATCATATACCTTCCATTGGGTTAAGAATTTGAGAATATGGTGGCAGGTTGAGCATCAAATCTTGCGGATGGTCAATGAACCAATTGCGGACCAGAGCAGTCCGGTGGAAACTTCCGTTGTCCCAGATGACAACAAACCTGGACTGCTCTGGCCATTGGGAATGAGAAATTATGCTGGGTGTCAAGGACGGTGATAATGTGGGTAGTTTTGCAAGGACTAAGCATGGCATGATGAAAGACTGTTCTGACTAATGCCTGCACACATTGTGATGTTGCCACAACGCTGTCCCGGGACATTGACGCGGTGTCCTTTGAGGTTTCTTCTCCTGCGTTTTGTTTTGACTAGGTTGAAGCAGACCTCATCAATGTAGACGAAATCATGCGCTGCAGCATCGTCTAGTTCCATAACTCTGAAACAGACAAGACATTATTGTATGACAGTATGATTAGACAGAGCAGTCAATATGTAGCACAATACACTGGAATACCAATGCCAGGATAGTATAGCTTACTTGTACATATTTATAGCACAGTTGTGTCACTGTCAAATGGTACTCTGTAGAGCTTCATACTAATCTGATTGCATTCCAGGAGACCGCTAAGTGCAGGTAAACTCACTTGTGTGTTATGGAATACTGTTGTCAATGATGTGGTGTTGCAGTTGTCGTAAACTTGTGGTTGTTTGAAATGACAATATTCATTATGTATTGTTCCTACTCTGCTGTGAACAGCTGGTTTCTATCTCCATTGAAGCGTTGTGTAGCAATTCTGCAAAATCATGTGAATGGTTAGAGTGCAGGATTTCTTTCAGTCTGTTACAGTTTTTTCCAACTGCTTACACAAGTTTTCAAAACTGTCTCCATTTTTTCAAAACTCTACACACAATTGAAAGTAATCGGCTGAGAGGGGTAACAAGTACATTGTAAACACCAATGCAATGTAGAAACATAAAATATTTATTAGGCCAAACATTACTGTTGTATACAGTAGCATACAACAAAACCATAAACATATGTAAACCAAAAGTATATTCTTTAGAATACAGTAAAGAACACAATTATGTATGTGGCGTCCCAAGGGGGCAGTACAGGAATTGGTAGAGGGGGTGGCAGTCACCAGTGCTAAGCTACACTTCATCTCTTCTCCTGCCTGAGTCTGGCCACGATACTTCGTCCACATCACAAGATAGGTTCTCTCTTGCCAAACATCGAGGGAAGAATCTCCTAGCATGGCGTATCCAACCTTGGACAGAGGCAACCTCTATGTCCCCACATAGACCATATTTATAATTGCAGTCTCTTGTACATCTGTAAACAAGCATCCTCGTCCGCCATGATGTCTTTGCCTTTCCACTCTGTACAGAATTCAAACACAGTATGTGTTCAGCATAGGAACTGTAAACAATGTACAAAAAAAGGTAGTACAGCATGATAACCAACCTTAGTCATTCAATGCAGTGCAGTAAATGGATGGCTTAGAGTTACAAATGTTTATGCAATACTATGAAGGCATACGTATTTTACAGTACATTACTGTACTGCTAAAATAGTCATTAGATAGTTGCATACCTGTTCTCATTTCTGAAGGTTC